>NC_091627.1:72540661-73790661 GCF_027580195.1 Bos mutus
AAACTACGAGACAATTGCACTCATTTCACATGCTAGCAAGGTAATGCTCAAAATCATTCAAGCTAGGCTTCAACAGTACATGAACTGAGAAATTCCAGATGTACAAGCTGTATTTAGAAAAGACAGAGAAACCAGAGATCAAATTGCCAACATCTGTTGGATCATAGAAAATGAAAGGGAATTCCAGAAAAAAAAAATCTGCTTCACTGACTATGCTAAAGCCTTTCACTGTGCCGATCACACCTGTGGAAAATTCTGAAAGTGATGGGAATACTAGACCATCTAACCTGCCTCCTGAGGAACCTGTATGCATGCCAAGAAGCAGCAGTTAGAACCGGACATGGAACAATAGACTAGTTCCAAATCGGGAAAGGAGTACATCAAGACTGTATATTGTCACCCTGCTTGTTTAACTTATATGCAGAGTATATCATGCAAAATGCTGGGCTGGATGAATTAAAAGCTGAAATCAAGATTGCAAGGAGAAATATCAAAAACCTCAGATATGCAGATGACACCACCCTTATGACAAAAAGCAAAGAACTAAAGAGCCTCTTGATGAAGGTGAAAGAGGAGTCTGAAAAAGCTGGCTTAAAACTCAACATTCCAAAAACGAAGATCATGGCCTCCAGTCCCATCACTTCATGGCAAATAGATGGAGGAAAATTGAAAACAGTGAGAGACTAAAGTCTTTTGCTCCAAAATCACTGTGGATCATGATTGCAGCCATGAAATTAAAAGACACTTGCTCCTTGGAAGAAAAGCTATGACAACCTAGACAGCATATTAAAGAGCAGAGACATCACTTTGGTGACAAAGGCCCATACAATCAAAGCTATTGTTTTTCCAGCAGTCATGTATGGATGTGAGAGTTGGACCATAAAGAAGGCTGAGCACCAAAGAACTGATACTTTTGAACTGTGGTGCTGGAGAAGACTTTTGAGAGTCCCTTGGACAGCAGTGAGATTAAACCAGTCAATCTTAAAGAAAATTAACCCTGAATATTCATTGGAATGACTGATGCTAAAGCTGAAGCTCCAGTGTTTGGGCCACCTATGCAAACAGTCACATCAGGGTTTTTTCATAAGACCTTGATGCTGGGAAAGATTGGGGTCAGGAGGAAAAGGAGATGACAGAGGATGAGATGGTTGGATGTCATCATTGAATCAATGGACATGAGCTTGAACAAATTCCAAGAGATAGAGAAGGGCAGGGAAGCCTGGCATGCTGCAGTCCACATGGTCATGACTGAGCAACTGAACAAAGATAGAGATGAAGAAGAAAAAGAGGCTCAGAAGCTGCATGAAGATTGGAGAGATCACCAACACAAATTTATTAAAATTTATGAAAATACTCTAAAATTACAGCTTCCCTGGTGGCTCAGAGGGTAAAGCATCTGTCTGCAATGCAGGAGACCTGAGTTCAATCCCTAAGTCAGGAAGATCCCCTGGAGAAGAAAATGGCAACCCACTTCAGTACTCTTGCCTGGAAAATCCCATGGACAGAGAAGCCTGGTAGACTACAGTCAATGGGATCACAAACAGTTGGACACGACTGAGCTACTTCACTTCACTTCTTCTTCATTAAGAGAGATAATAAATATATATGGATTGTCTACAAAGTATGTGGAAATACAGTGATATGGTTCATTTTTTGATGAAATGTTTCTTCTGATTGATTTTATGTTCACATATTGTGAACTAGCTGGAACATATTAACTGGCATCCCAGCAAAATTGATGCCATTGTCTTTTCATTTTTATTCTTCTGCTTTCACTTCTTAAGTGTACCTTATCTCCTCCATCTCCACCTCACTGCCTTTCAAAAGATCTTTGTTATGCAAAGTGTGTCTTGTAAAGCCTTACCTGAGAAATGTTTTAAAATGTTGAATCCAGGCCCCTCCTCAAAGCTACTGAATTGGAGCACATTTTAAAACCATCCCAGATAAGAAGTATTACAATAGATAACAGTGCAATGCCGCTATTTATCATTTTACTATTCCCATTTGCCTGGAAACGGGAGCAATGAATCTTGCTGCAAATGAAAGCCAGTTAAGAAAAGGTAGAGAGACAAAACATGGGGCATTTTTTTTTGTTTGTTTTCTTCTTTAATAATTTTCCCATGTTTTTAGTTATCTGATTAATCTTGGTCTGAAGATGATGGTGATGATGATGATGATGATGATTTTTTTTTTTTTTTTTTATTTATTTATTTTATTTTATTTTATTTCGTTTTTAAACTTTACATAATTGTATTAGTTTTGCCAAATATCAAAATGAATCCGCCACAGGTATACATGTGTTCCCCATCCTGAACCCTCCTCCCTCCTCCCTCCCCATACCATCCCTCTGGGTCTTCCCAGTGCACTAGCCCCAAGCATCCAGTATCGTGCATCGAACCTGGACTGGCAACTCATTTCTTACATAATATTTTACATGTTTCAATGCCATTCTCCCAAATCTTCCCACCCTCTCCCTCTCCCACAGAGTCCATAAGACTGTTCTATACATCAGTGTGATGATTTTTAACCAGTTATTGGCTGTTCTCCTTGGGGGAGATTTTCTTTGGAAAATAGACTGATTAGATGCCAGGAGTCTGGTTAAACCATGTCTATCAGTGGGCTATGAAGTAAATGAGATGTTGTTGTCCTTAAAATATTGCCTGATGGGTCATGTAGGAAATGTAATAACATTTCACATGAATTTGTCAGGTAAGTGTATGCACCTCGGTTTTTGTCTCTTCCAACAAAGATTTGGAGTGACGGACATTAAAGCACCCTCGGCATGTCACAGCTATCGGGTCTTAGACAGACTGTGTTATAGCTCTCAGGTCTTGAACAGATCGTGTTACAGCCCTGAGACAGCTCTATTTTATTTAGAAGACAGCAGGAAAATCCATCTTTGAGGTGTGAGGCATGTCGATCCAAAGACATGAAGAAAAGACTGCCCCAGAGCACGGTGGGGGGAGGGGGGCGGGGGGGAGCCCTTTGGCTCCTCTTTTTATATGTTTTTTTCTTCCCCCTGGGCCTGCCTATGCAAATTGGGCTTAGTCAGGAGTGCTATTCTACCTGAAGTCCTCACTCTAGTCCTCGGACCTTCCTTTGATCTTTCTCTGTTCTATTTTCGTGGGCTTTTCTCTTTCTTGTCTTTTAGCCACCACCATTTTGGACTCCTATTCCCTATTCTAACTACCTAACAAATTGAACTACAATGAAACAGTAACTGCACTAAAAAAACACTTTAAATATCACAGTTAGAATGGGGCTTTCATTTGTCTGTGGAGAGGCCTTAAACAATTCTATGTAGAGAGGTTTCCTAATATATTTCAATATTTGGAAATAAAATGGTTTTGAATTAGGTATGTCTAAAAACAGGAAAATTAGTTCAGAGTATTTTACAACATGGACATAATTTTGAGGAAACTCCAGGAGGTAATGGAGGACAGAAAAGACTGGCATGAAGCAGTCCATGGGGTCGCAAAGAATTGGACTTGACTTAGTGACTGAACAACAAATATTACAGTATGCCAAGCTAGAGGTGATAAAAAACCAAGTTAGCAAAGTAAATAAGGAAGTAAAATGGAATATTGAAATCTTAAATGCCACTTGTAGGCATCAGTGGTAAAGAAGACTCTGACTTTATTTTGGAACACTTTAACAATGATAGGCCTGGAGGAGGGCATGACACTTCACTCCAGTATTCTTGCCTGGAGAATTCCCAAGGACAGAGGAGCCTGGCAGGCTATAGTCTATGTGTTGCAAAGAGTCGGACATGACTGAGCAACTAATCACAACAATGATAGGGCAATAATAGTGTTTTTAGGAGAACTGGAGGGGGCCAGTGAAGTTTTATGAGGCAGAGAATTTGTTCAGTCCTTGTTAGGTTTTGTATTTTTCCATGATTAAGGAGGTACAAATGCCTCATAGGACGGAAGCTAAAATACAATAATGGGTATTAAGGGAATTATCTATATTGAACTATTATTTGAAGAAGATAAGACAATTTAGTATGCATGTGTGCATGCTCAGTCACTTCAGTTGTGTCTGACTTTTTGCAACCCTATGGATGGTAGCCCTCCAGGTTCCTCTATCCATGGGATTTCCCAGACAAGAATACTGGAGTGTATTGCCATGCCCTCCTCCAGGGGATCTACCGAAACCTAATTTAGTTTACAGAGACGAAGAGGAGGGAAAGGGAAAGAAGGGAAATGGTGTAGAAGGGAAGGGAAAGAAAAAATGAAGGGAAAAGAAGGGAAAAGAAAGGGAATAGAAAAATAGGGAAGAAGAAGGATGAAAAGACCTGAGTGGAAGTGATGATACGCAGGAGATAAAAATCTTGAGGACATAAAAGTTTGGTGAGTATGAAAAAGAGAATGGCTAGAAAGAATGCAGGGTTTTTTATCCTTCTGACAATTTGAATAGTATTGAGAGGGTAACAGGCAGGAAGGCCAGGGGTCTCCAAATAGAGGAAACAGCCTTCAAGTGTCAGACATTTTTATCTCTCTTAAGCTGCAGGAGGAAACAAACTAGCAATATTTTTTTTTCCTTCTCTATACAAATTTAAAAGAATGTTTCTCTTAAAATATTGTGTTGCCATAATGACACCTGGTTTCACCTGAAGTTAACTATTCTCAAACCTTGAGATAACCAATGCATTTTTCTTATGGAAATGTTTGTCTTAAGCTATGCTAATGTACTATGCATTTACCCTAAACTCTGTCTTCAAGTCGGTTCGCCTAATAACTCAGAACCTACTTGACAAACCAGTATGTTATACTCAGATATTGTTTCCCTAATCTACGTAAATGAAAGTATTTGTATGGTAATCTGTCCTACAAGGTTCAAGTTAATCATTTTATGGCCCAGGTTGAACCATTCGGTGCCAAAATTATCCCAAAATGCATCTTATTGGTGAGAGGCCTGGTGCCATTCTGAGTTTTAAGACATTCCTTTCTTTCATTAATAGGCTGTTAGTGACTATATATGGAGAAGGAAATGGCAACCCACTCCAGTGTTCTTGCCTGGAGAATCCCATGGACGGAGAAGCCTGGTAGGCTGCAGTCCATGGGGTCGTACAGAGTCGGACACGACTGAAGCAACTTAGCAGCAGCAGCAGCAGTGACTATATAACATCCAGCTGAAGACTAGCAGGGGGGTACTGTTTCTGCCCCCTTCTGATGCCTATGTCAGAAGCGTTCTCTATCTCCTTTATACTTTAAAAAAAAACTTTATTACACAAAAGCTCTGAATGATCAAGCCTCGTCGCTGGCCTCGGATTGAATTCTTCTCCTCCGGAGGCCAAGAATCCCATCTGTCTTTTCGTTCAGCAACAACCTTTCAGTATCAAGGCAAAGTGTCATAGTGAACATGAGAGGAGAAAAATTGTATAAAAGCAGAGCAGTAAAAATATGAAGGTGTCAAATATTGTCAACAGATTAGGAGTGATAAGGACAGAGAAAGACCTCAGGATTAGGGGAATTTAGCCACTCCGAACAGCGCTGATTTGGAGAATGATATTGGAAGAAGATAGACAATTGGGCACAATGAGAGAATCAACTGTGATTATTTAGAAGAAGTGAGGAAGAGTGAATTTAGGCTGGAAAAATAGGGTAGACAAAGGAAGCAGAACATTTAATATATAACATGTGAAGAGCAGAGTGGCAGACAAGAATTTGGGAAGGATGAGGACCTTTGAGACAAAACATGTCTTCAATAATTTCAGGTCTCAACATTGCAAAACAGGTATATAATAAATACCAAAATATTTTAACTACTTGCATGCCTTCTTCCTCTTCCCATATTAATGACATAGCATAGACTCCACATTTATTGCTTGCGTTATTGCAGTATATTTATACCTATCTTCATTCTCTCTCTCTCTCTTTTTTTTTTCAGTCTTTTCTCTACCAATGATTTACATTATGGAGCATTTTGCATAACCTTGTGGATTTTTTCTTTATCAAATTTGTGAGTGAGGCCAAGTGTGCTAGATGTTTGCAATCCTGTTCAGCTAATTATCCTGTAAACTTCATTTTTTTTTTTCAAATGTCCAGGAAGGCCAAAACATTACAAATATTCTGGTTATAGAATGTAATAATATGAAAAAATGATATTACAAGAAGTTATATGAAAAGCACAGTAGTTTACAGAATTAATTTTGAATAGGGAAACTTGTAGAATAAAAGACATTGTGTTAAAATTAATTTTCTGTGTATTCATCCTGTCTCTTTGGTGTATCGTGGAATCTCTAACTTTTAATTGGAAAAAACATCAGTGCAGAAGTTGAATTAGTATAAATTTGATAAAACTGGTTGCAAATATGTAACAATGCAAGTTTTCAAACTCCTTTTAGCAGATTTTTATGAAGTGTTATAAATCAATGGAGATACATAAAAATAAGGAATTCCATGAACTTCAGGTAAATGTTTGTTTTAACTATAGTACGTGTTATTGAACTCTTATTTGTTTTTGGAAATTGTAGGGAGATAATAAGCAAAATGATATGTAAAAATTTAATATTGAAGATTTTGATTTGGTTTAGTCCCATTTGTTTTCTTTCCCTGATATTATCCTCAAATATATATTTGAGATATCTGTGTAGTTGCTAAATCATGTCCAACTCTTTACGACCCCATGGACTATAGCCTGCCAGGCTCCCCTGTCCATGGGATTTTCCAAGCAAGAATACTGGAGTGGATTGCCATTTCCTCCTCCAGGGGATCATCCTGACCCAATTGAGGTATAGGTAGAGGTATATATCCATACCTCTCCTATGGATTCTTTTATTCTTGCTTTTCTTCCTGGTGCATCCTTTATTCTTTATTGCTTAGAGAAAAATATAATCACTAAGGCCTTTTTAAGTATTAAAAAAAAAAAAAAAAGCCTTGACATGGGGTAGGCTTTTTAGGACAGGCTGTATTATTTGTGATGTATCATCACCCCAACCCATGCCATTAATAGAAGAGGGATTTATTTTGATAACATGATTATTTATAAATGAATACTATCTCATTTGGTAGTATATCATACTTATTTTCTTCACTGTAAAATTATGTTTTTGCTGCTGTTGGCATGATGTTTGGTTTTTACTTCATTGTCTAATACATTTCTGATCTTTTATTTTCTTATTTATTGAGCACATGCTACATACCAGGAATATGTGAGATATAATCTATATAATACTGAAACAAAAAGTCATATCTCTCCCCACTTGGGACTTGCTTTCTAGCAGGAAAGAGAGAGAATAAGTAAATAAGTGGGTTAATATATTTTTAAATGGTCATCATTGCTGTGGAGAAAAATAAGAGGAAATGGCAGAGACTCAGTAAGAGGAATTTAATATAAGTTTACTAAGGAGAGTCTTGTTAATATAATGTAATTAGGAGGAAATGAAGGAGAAATTCTTTCAATATTAGGCCGAGGGAGTAACAAGTCTAAAGGTCCTGAAACAGGAAGTTTCTTGGCATTAAAAACAAAACAAACAAACAAACAAAAAAAACTTGAGGAGGTGAGAATGACTGGAGCAAAGTAGGTAGGTGAGAAAGAAAGTTGGAGAATTGCAGGTGTCAGGGATTGGATAATTTGAAACCATTGTAAGTACTTTAAGTTAATGTTCTTTGTGAGATGGGAAAGCAGGGAAAGATTTGGGACAGAGTGCCATAATCTTATCTATATTTTAAAACAATCACTCTGACTTTTGTTTTGAGAATACTCTTCAAGCTAGAGCGTAAGTAAGGAGACCAGCTATATGAATATACCAACATATATTTTAAGAATGTTCTGTATCTATGTAAGGTATAGTTCTATAAGTGACTGATTTGATTTCATTTTCTTGGGCTGCAAAATCACTGCAGACAGTGATTGAAGCCATGAAATTAAAAGGTGCTTGCTCCTTGGAAGGGAAGCTATGACAACCCTAGACATCATATTAAAAAGCATATTAAAAGCACTGGGACGACCCAGAGGGATGGTATGGGGAGGGAGGAGGGAGGAGGGTTCAGGGAAAAAAAAAAAAAGAAGAATGAAATTGAGGCATGTTCAACATGGGTGAACCTGACTACATGATGCTAAGTAAACCAATCACAAAAGGACAAATAGTGTGGGGTTCCATTGTATGGGGATCCTAGAATAGCCAAATCCATGGGGACAGAAAGTATAATGGAGATTACCAGGGACAGAAGGGTGGGGAGAATAGGGAGTTATAGTTTACTGGGGATTGAGTTCCTGTTTGGAATGATGAAAAAATTCTGGAGATGGATAGTGGTGATGGTTGTACCACAATATGAGTGTGATTAGTACCGCAGAATTGTGTATTTTTAAATGGTGTAAGTAGTCTTTTAAAAGCTTGTTTCTGGAGCCATTGTATCTTTAAGCAAGGTGTTTTGGTTTCTTGTGGAGCTGCAGAGTCACTGTTAGGAATATCAGTGATCAAAAAATAAATAAATAATAAAAAAAAAATAAAAAGCATAGACATCACTTTACTGACAAAAGTCTGTATAGTGAAAGCTATGGTTTTTCCAATAGTCATGTACAGATGTGAGAGTTGGTCCATAAAGAAGAACAAAAGGCAAAGAATTGATGCTTTCAAATTGGAGAAGTGCTTTCAAACTGGAGAAGACTCTTGAGAGTCCCTTGGACTGCAAGGAGATGAAACCAGTCAGTTCTAAAGGAAATCAACCCTGAATATTTATTGGAAGGACTGTTGTTGAAGTTGAAGCTTCAGTACTTCAGCCGAGGTGACTCACTGGAAAAGAATCTGATGCTGGGAAAGATTGAAGACAAAAAAAGAAATTATCTACCTATTCAATGGATATGGATTTGAGCAAACTCCAGGAGACAGTGGAGGACAGAGGAGCATGGTATGCTACAGTCCATGAGGTCACAAAGAATCACACATGACCTAGGGACTGAACAACAGCAACAAAGTAGAGTAAAATAGGTACACTGTCTACTTTCTTGAGGGTTATAATCTAACAGGTAAGTTGCTTTAGAGCTTATATTCATTGTTTTTTATATTTTTTTCTTTTCCTTTTCAGCTAGATTTTGTATCATTTTAAAATTGGATTAGTATCCAATTATGTACATTTGAATTTGTTCATTTACTCATTCATTCACAGAGCAATCAAAAGCCTGCATGCCATGTTCTGAGATAATATCTCTCAGATAAGCTACATATTGCTGGCACTGAGTGACTGTTCAACAAAGTCTTCAAGAGTTGAATTGAGTTGAGTATTGGGAGTAATAAAAAGTTGGGAAGATGACTAAAGGGTGAAGAAAAAGTATGATAAGATGTAGTTGGTATGCAGGCAAATTAGGTTCTCTGTGTTGGAGCTGCTGAATTTAATGGCTTTTTGGAGATCATTGATAAGCTTCTGTATTCTTGGTGTACTTTAGTAACCTCAATTGTCAAGGCAGAACAGTAATGCATGCTGACCTTTCAGAGATGTAAGAGAAGGAGCATGCAAATGATTGTACACAAATGATTAAGCTGAGATTGATCCAATATAAATGCTAACTAGAAAAGGAGACAATTCACTTCATGCTATAATTTCAATGCAGAAGGAAACATCAGACCATTGATTACCCTTCTCATACATGAAAAACACATGAAAATACATTCAGCATTCACAACTATAGTAAATATTTGTTCAGAGCTCTTGTTAGTACCAGGTTTTCTTTAAAAACCAGATGTTTCTTCTTCTTCTTCTTTTTTTTTATATGGTCATGAAGCAAATAAGAAATGTGAGCTATCATCTTATAATTTTCTAGGAATAATATGGAGAGGTGGACTTACTGATATATCACTTAAAACAGTCTCTTCTCCCCTGATCATTCAAATGGAAGGGAAAATATCACTGTTAAAGAGTGAAAACCTTTAAATTTTTATTTGTCATATTTATCTGTAAAGGTCTTATGAATTATAAAATCTACTCACTTAAATTATGAACCTCAGATAAAATGTTTAGCAGCAATTTTTACTCTTTACCCCAAATTTGTATCATCAATAAAAATTAGGTAGTGATTGATTACTTTATGAAAAATATTCCAATTTGCATTTTATTTACCTATATATTGCTATAGATATTAACTTTGGTGTAGACTCCTTATTTCTACATTATTTTTAGGTAAAGTAGACCTGATAACAGAGATCCTGATGGAATAAGACAGAGGGTTTACTTATGGAAAAATGTTACATTGGATTATTCTTCAACAATGATCATTTTGTTTGATACCACATAAATTTGGGAGAAAACTCTATAATTATCCATGTATTTTCCTAACTTTGAATGTCATAGATTTGCTTTCACTTCTTTTTAATGTTTTAATAGATGCAATTATACAAAATAGATTCTTTTGTATGCCTTCAATCACAACATTGTATTTGTGAGATTCATAATGTTTCATGAAGTAGTTCAGTCATTTTTATTGGGATAGTCTAATCTATTAAATAAAGAGCTTCCGTCGTGGCTCAGATGGTAGAGAATTCACCTGCAATGCAGGATACCTGGGTTGGGAAGATCCTCAGGAGAAGAAAATGGCTACTCACTCCAGTATTCTTGCTTGAAGAATCCCATGAACAGAGGAGCTTGGTGGGCCATGGTCCATGTGGTTGCAAAGTGTCAGACACGACTTAGCAACTAAGTAACAACAACGCAATAATAACCAAACATTTTTCAGAGTGTTTCCAACAGAACATAAGCGTTCTAATTAAGGTACTTTGTCACCAACAATTGTATTTTATTTTTTCTTCAACCATTCTGATGGAGGTGATTTTGCATTTATTTAAGTTATAGTGAGAATTTTAGTTTAAATTTAGGTTAGATTATGTTGATCAATTTTTGTTGTCTTGACATCTTAAAAATACTGTTGTCTTCTGATCCATGTGCAAGTATAACTGGGTGTTTAGCTCTTTAATTTCTCATTGCAATATTTTATAGTTTTCCATGTCCATCTTTTTACAGCTTTTTCCATGCATAGTTAATATCTAAGAATGTTAGTGCATATTGTACTTTTTAATATTTTAATTTTGAAATGCTTCTTGCTGGTAGATAGAAATAGAGTTGATTTTTATATTAATTTTATAACCTAATCCCTAGCTAAGTCCACTTATCAGTTCTAATAGCTTAGAAATAAGGTAGTTTTGATTTCAGTCTTAAGATTTTTACCTTGTTTCCATGCCTTATCACACTAGCTAAAAGTACAATGTTGAATGGAAGTGGTGAGAACAGATGCTCTATCTCCCTGTGTGATGTAAGTTATAGGTTTTTCTTAGATCAGTTAGTCAGTTCAGTCACTCAGTCATTTCAGACTCTTTGCAACCTCATGGACTTCAGCATGCCAGGCTTCCCTGTTCATCACCAACTCCCAGAGCTTGCTCAAACTCATGTCCATTGAGTTGATGATGCTATCCAACCATCTCACCCTCTTTTGTCCCCTTCTCCTCCTGTCTTCAATCTTTCCCAGCATCAGGGTCTTTTCCAATAAGTAAGTTATTTGCATCAGGTGGCCAAAATATTGGAGCTTCAGCTTCAGCACCAGTCCTTCCAATGAATATTTAGGATTGACTTCCTTTAGAATTTACTGCTTTGATCTCCTTGCTGTCCAAGGGACTCTCAAGAGTCTTCTCCAAGACCACAGTTCAAAACCATCAATTCTTCAGTGCTCAGTTTTCTTCATGGTCCAACTATCACATCCATACATAACTAATGGAAAAACCATTTACTTAAATATACTTTATGATTTTAGGAAGCATTCTTATATTTTTAATTTGCTGAGATTTTAACAGGAATGGATATTAAATTTGTTGTCACAGTTTGTGTATCTCTTGATAGGATCACATGATCTTTTTCTTTTTTCATTCAATTAATATTGAAAATTATATTGATTTTTTAGATGTTATCCCAACCTTTATTCTTGAGACAAATTTCACTTCTTGTTTTAGATTATTGGATTTATTATTAATACAAGATATTTTCTGTCCTTTACCTTTTGTAATTTCTTTGCCTGCATTTTGGAATCAGAGTAATGTTGACCAATCCTGTCATCTTTTGTTTATAATCTGATTTTTATCCCTTTAGAGTATGTTTTAAATTTCACATATTTTATTTATCAGTTATTGAATGTCCATTTGATTTCCCCAGATTAATTTGTTGATTTACTATCATTCTAACTGCTCTGTAAAGCTTTGAGTATTTTCCTGGATATACTTACTGTGTGCTTAGTTGTTCAGTCATATCTGACTCTCTTGAGATCCCATGGATTGTAGCGCACCAGACTCCTCTGCACGTGGAATTTTTCAGGCAAGAATATCGGAGTGGGTGGTCATTTCCTTCTCAGGGGATCTTCCTGGCCTAGGGGTCAAATCTGAGTCTCCTGTACTGCAGGCAGATTCTTTGCCGCTGAGCCGCAAGAGAAGCCCCTTCCTGGATACATTAATGATATTATTTTACAACCCTTTTCAACTAATTCCACTTTCTAAATTTCCTATAAATCAGTTTCTCTCTTCTAATTATCATTTGTGAATTCATTTTTTTTAATTCTTGGGTAGACCTCTCAAATTTTTATTGAATAGTGGATGCTGTGCATGTACATTTTAGGGAGCCCTGATGATGTTATATTCCTTCTGAGGTTCTTCCTTTCCTTCAATGTCTGATAATGTTAATCAAGATGATGCCGATTGCCGTCTTGATAAGACTATCTCTGTTTCATCTTCCCCTCCCCCAGGGTTTCAAACCATTATCTTTTACGACATATTCTTGGCAGGTTTCAATTTAAATATTTTACTCAGGACATTGTTTAAAATAATACCATACACATTAGGGATTTGTCACTTATGTTTTTCATCTCTCAATCTACACCGACTCAGAATGTGGCTATGCCCTGTAAAAACTCATAGTTAAATTCTAGATGATATCCAAGTTTATGATACATTTTATTTTGGTTTCTATGGCTGTGGACCTCTCTCACTGGAATTAAGTAAGAATTCTCAGATGATTGCTTCTGCCCTGAATCAGCAAATATTGCTAAGATAAAAGTGACTGAAGTGATCTCAAGTTTTGAGGCCTTCTCCTTCTCTGTAACTTCTTTGGATCTTGCTGCTTCATTGGCTTACTACAAGTTTTAAATTAATATTTTTCCCTGTGACTTAATTTTTTAAAACGATTTTTTTCTGGAAAAAAAAAAAAACCCACTATTATAAGCTCCAAACTACAAACTGTTAACTAAATGCAGAACACTCTGGTCTCCTTGTGAAAAGTTCCATCAGCATTTGAGCAGTTTTTAGTTTTCTGGCATAGCAGTATATTCTAGGAGTTTAAATTATGTTTTGTCTTCCCCAAACTTTGAATCATCTACTTTTCCAAGACACCTAAGTTTCAATAAAAATTAAAGGATAAGCAAGCTTCTCTTGGTGTAAGAAAGTGAACAATTTGTTTGAGTTTGCCTACATTGATTTTAATGTGTTTTGAATGAAAAAACAAGATGGATATATCCAGGAAGTCAGAAAGGTCTAAATGTTTGATAGATGTAAATATTAAATATAAATATTTGGGAGTATTAAATGCCGTGGATATAGAATTGAATCATCCTATATAGTATGTTCAGAATAAACAGAGAAGATAGAGAGTGGGACCCTGTAGAACACTTAATATTTGTCACTTCTTAAATGTAAGTCTATATGACTCTTATGAACTAGTCAAAACATCGTTATAGTCTAATGCTTAAGAAACCAGTAGCACTTTTTAAATTTATTGAATTTGTGTAAATTTACTACAGATAAGTCAGTGTCTTATTATAGTTTATATACATCACTTATGCATATCTCGGAGGGGAATTTTTAATAAGAAATGTAAGTGAACACCACCCTAAGGACACTAAATAAACTTCTTGACTCATAAATATATATGTATATTCCAAAGTGTCAAAAGAGCTCTCATTGGTAACTACTGAGTGTTAACATATTATAGCCAATGGACATGTCTTTCAATAAATGAAAATTATGAAGATTAACATGCTTTATGTATAAGTTCTGTTCAGGCACATCATATTACCATTTGCAGTAACTGTTGCTGCTGCTGCTGCTGCTCTAAGTCGCTTCAGTCCTGTCTGACTCTCTGGGACCCCATAGACGGCAGCCCACGAGGCTCCTTTGCCCATGGGATTTTCCAGACAAGAGTACTGAAGTGGGTTGCCATTGCCTTCTCTGTTGCAGTAACTACATATTGCCAATTGCCTATTTTTGATTCCTTTTATCAAACTATGTCATATGCATTGTACTCTCACTTTAATGAAAAAATAAATACTATGTTCAGTTCAGTTCAGTCACTCAGTCGTGTCCGACTCTTTGCGACCCCATGAACCGCAGCACTCCAGGCCTCGATGTCCATCACCAACTCCCAGAGTCTACCCAAACCCATGTCCATCGAATCGGTGATGCCATCCAACCATCACATCCTCTGTCATCCCTTTCTCCTCACCAATCTAGGACAAGACAGAGCCTTGACTGACTCTAATTCATTGCTTTTCCCATTACACATTAACTGGAAAAATAAACCCTCCATGCCCTTTTATTAAGGAGACTATAACATAAGCAGAACCTGTGAAATCAGAATGTGGCAAAGAAGGGAATTCTTGGAAAGATTTCTCTTTGGATTAGTTTTTCAAATGTCATAGCTTAATGATCTTCATAGAATAGTTGCTAATATCATGCAGTTAACTGCTGTGCCCTTTAAAATTACTCTTTAACTTTCACCTTCCAATAACAAACTCTACAGAAAGAAGTCAACACTACACTCAGCCCTCATCTCAGGAGTGGAGAGTTTGGCTCCCACTTGGGAACAAAGAATAAACATAAGTCAGTTGGAATTCCATATGGAAAACTTGCCCATTCTCCAACATTTATTAATTTATTCAGTCATTATTTTATAAAACTACTCTATTTTGTTGCTCAGATTGTTCCTACTTCTGCCATTAGGAGCTCTCTCATTCATCTGTGTTCCACTGACATATTCTATCAATATGAGTTTTGTTCTTTTTAGGTACTTTCTTACTTTCTTGACACTACAAGATGCTTTGTGTTCATCTCATGTATTTCCTGCCCTAGGAGTAGAACCAGACATTTTCCCAAGAAGGGTTAGATCCTTATATTGTAGAATGATTTTAGAAATCAAACAATGGGTGCTATATATGTTCACATTGATTAGAATATTGTTACTTTAGGCCTAGTTAACAAAGCAAAGAAAAAATAGGTATGTATAATAATCCTTATGTACACACATGTATATGCGGGGAGAAATATCAATAACCTCAGATATGCAGATGACACCACCCTTATGGCAGAAAGTGAAGAAGAACTAAAGAGCCTCTTGATGAAAGTGAAAGAGGAGAGTGAAGAAGTTGACTTAAAGCTCAACATTCAGAAAACTAAGATCATGGCATCTGGTCCCATCACTTCATGGAAAATAGATTGGGAAACAGTGGCTGATTTTATTTTTCTGGGCTCAAAGATTGACTATATGTATATATATTGTATACTATATTGTATATACATACATATACATTCTATATATAGCCATTTGTATCCTTATTAGAGTAAGCATGAATTTATACTGATGTTTCCAAAATTACTTTGCTTCAGTTCAGTTCATTCACTCAGGCATGTCTGACTCTTTGCAACCCCATAAAGTGCAGCACACCAGGCCTCCCTGTCCATTACCAACTCCCAGAGTTCACCCAAACCCATGTTCATTGAGGCGGTGATGCCATCCAGCCATCTCATCCTGTGTTGTCCCCTTTTCCTCTGCCCTCAATCTTTCCCAGCATCAGGGTCTTTTCAAATGAGTCAGCTCTTTGCATCAGGTGGCCAAAGTATTGGAGTTTCAGCTTCAACATCAGTCCTACCAATGAACACCCAGCACTGATCTCCATTAGGATGGACTGGTTGGATCTCCTTGCAGTCCAAGGGACTCTCAAGAGTCTTCTTCAACACCACAGCTCAAAGGCATCAATTCTTCGGTGCTCAACTTTCTTTATAGTCCATCTCTCACATCCATACATGGCCACTGGAAAAACCATAGTCTTGACTAGACGGACCTTTGTTGGCAAAGTAATGTCTCTGCTTTTTAATATGCTGTCTAGGGTGGTCATAACTTTCCTTCCAAGGAGCAAGCGTCTTTTAATTTCATGTCTGCAATCACCATCTGGAGCAATCTTTGAGCCCAGAAAAATAAATTCAGCCACTGTTTCCACTGTTTCCCCATCTATTTTCCATGAAGTGATGGGACCAGATGCCATGATCTTAGTTCTCTGAATGTTGAGCTTTAAGTCAACTTCTTCACTCTCCTCTTTCACTTTCATCAAGAGGCTCTTTAGTTCTTCTTCACTTTCTGCCATAAGGGTGGTGTCATTTGCATATCTGAGGTTATTGATATTTTTCCCCGCAATCTTGATTCCAGCGTGTGCTTCCTCAAGCCCAGTGTTTCTTATGATGTGCTCTGTATATAAGTTAAATAGGCAGGGTGACAATATACAGCCTTGATGTACTCCTTTTCCTATTTGGAACCAGTCTGTAGTTCCAGCTCCAACTGATGCTTCATGACCTGCATATAGATTTCTCAAGAGGAAGGTCAGGTGGTCTGGTATTCCCATCTCCTGAAGAATTTTCCAGTTTGTGATCCACACAGTCAAAGGCTTTGGCATAGTCAATAAAGCAGAAATAGATGTTTTTCTGGAACTCTCTTGCTTTCTCCATGATCCAGTGGATGTTGGCAATTTGATCTCTGGTTCCTCTGCCTTTTCTAAATCCAGCTTGAACATCTGAAAGTTCATGGTTCATGTATTGCTGAAGCCTGGCTTGGAGAATTTAAAGCATTACTTTACTAGTGTGTGAGATGAGTGCAATTTTGTGGTAGTTTGAGCATTCTTTGGCATTGCCTTTCTTTGGGGTTGGAATGAAAACTGAACTTTTCCAGTCCTGTGGCCACTGCTGAGTTTTCCAGATTTGCTGGAATATTGAGTACAGCACTTTCACAGCATCATCTTTCAGGATTTGAAATAGCTCAACTGGAATTCCATCACCTCCACTAGCTTTGTTCATAGTAATGCTACCTAAGGCCCACTTGACTTCACATTCCATGATGTCTGGCTCTAGGTCAGTGATCACACCATCGTGATTATCTGGGTCATGAAGATCTTTTGTGTACAGTTCTTCTGTGTATTCTTGCCATCTCTTCTTAATATCTTCTGCTTCTGTTAGGTCCCTACCAGTTTTGTCCTTTATTGAGCCCATCTTTGCATGAAATGTTCCCTTGGTATCTCTAATGATCTTGAAGAGATCTCTAGTCTTTCCTGTTCTATTGTTTAACTCTTTCTTTGCATTGATCACTGAGGAAGCCTTTCTTATGTCTCCTTGCTATTCTTTGGAAGTCTGCATTCAAATAGGTATATCTTTCCTTTTCTCCTTTGCTTTTCCCTTCCCTTGTTTTCACAGCTATTTGTAAGGCCTCTTCAGACAGCCATTTTGCTTTTTTGTATTTCTTTTTCTTGGGGATGATCTTGATTCCTGTCTCCTGTACAATATCACGAACCTCCATCCATAGCTTATATATTACCAGAAGATCATTCTAGTCTTCTGCCTTGCACTCTGTCAGCTCCGAATCTAACAGTGAGAGACATGGCCTCCAACATTCACCATTTATTTACTTAATAGTATCAATTCTATGATATCAGAAATGTTAACCCAAGTGGGAAGCAGTTTTATTAACTAAAGTACAGTGCTTACATTCAATTTACTTTGTCTTTACTCTTATGTATTTCACTCATTTCCAAAGTTAGGCTAACAAAGTTAGGTTAACACTTTTTCCACCTGCCTCCCTAGATACTCTTTTCAGGGTCTATATTTTTTTTTTTTTCGTGGAATCTTTCAATTTTTCTAATTATATATTTTAAAATGTTCATTTATAAAAGTACAACTAATAGCTTTCTGAAAATAATATATTCTCTTGAGAAGCAAATTAATTACCCTAGGTAAATATAATATGTATAGAAATCACATTTTATACTCTTTCTTTGGTTAACCCAGAGCCCACATCTATAATAGCTGTATATTCAAAATACTTAAGGAATACTGAAACATTTTCATTGAAATTTAAATCATAAATTTTATTTCTTTTATTTTAAAATATTTTCTCAATATCATTTCCAAACTATTACCCTAACCTATCCCTTACTTTTCTGACCAGTTTGAAGGTTTTCTGAAATATATAGTATACTGTTCTGGTGATTGAATTGTATGGAAATGTTGTATTTGGGGGACCAAAGGGCTATGAATGGAAAGTTAGAAAATAATTCAAATAGAAATAATATATAAGAGAATGAAAAATAAGAGGCATGTGATCACTTGGTCCCAGTGGCTGTGGTAGAGAGTATGCTAAATAGTTCTCTCTACCAAATAAGTATCCTTCCATGCATTATCTGACAGCAACCCAACAGAAATGGGATGGAGAAAGATAGTGGATTAACTGAAATAAATAAGGTTTTCATCAATTACAGATCAGTTTCATGAAAAACAGAAAAGAAAAAATTATTTCTGTCCTCAACTTTATTAGTTTGAGAAAAGAAAACTGGAAGGAGGTTGTCTGAATCTGAAAGTATACTTTCCATTCATTTAAAAATATTTCCTTTTTGTGTGTTTTAAAAGTAATTGTCACAGAACCAGTAAAATTCCGGCTTTGTTTATTTTAGATGTAGTAAAAAAGAAACATGTTTAGAAATAAGCCACAAGGCAGTAAAATTGATTTCTGGTTTATCTGGTGTAGCTTCAAGTCCCTCATTGAGTCAGGGAATAATTGATTGCTGGAAGCCCTGTAGCTGTGGTTAAAAATTGATAAATGTTAAAGTGGACACCATGGTTTATAGGTTTTTAAGAGTTGTGGAACCTCTATATTTCTCTCATCACCATCTCTAGATCATGAGGTAAAATTTAAAAGGCTTTTGTCTTTTTCTTTGTAAATTACATCCAGCTATTCAGGAACCCCAAGGCTGAAGGGGACCATGGGTATCTTTTAGTTAGATGGGCAAATGTATGATTTATAAATGCAAGTTGTATATTGGGTAGTATTTTATTTCTTTTGCATTAGCTACACTAGTTAGAGCAAAAGTATTTGATGGTCGTTTTATAAATGATCAGTTAGCAATCACTTAAAGTTTAATCTTTACTAATAAACAATGTTAAAATTAAGGTATTGAAATTTCTGCAGTGTTTCTCTGATTCACAGATTTATAATCATTGCCTTTAGGCCAGGAAGAGAATGAAAAACATGATGAAATCTAGCCCACTTTCTTATTTATTAACTATTGTTCTTTTGGTATATAGAGGCTGAATTTTTTTTCGTAAAGTCAAAAGATAAAATTCTCTAGTTATAACTTTTTCATGTTAAATATATGACTTCTAGAAAGATCAGTTTTAAAATGACCTAATATACAACTATGCCATCCAAATAATTTTGTTCATAGATAAAGGTGAAGTTTCTTACAGTTTAAAAAAATATTTCATATGACACCTGCAAACATGTTGGAGAGGTTTATACCAAAATATACTTTAACATCTATTTCATACAGTAACAGAACTCTAATAAAAATAAATACCTTCTATGCTAAATTAAGCCAAGCTAAATTTTATATTAAATATCAGTTTGTCTCAAAAATAAAATTTATGAAACCTGTGTTTAGAAGTAATAAAATAAATGTTTATATATTATAATTTTTGTAATTTTTAATTTTTAACATAAATTTACATTGAAGGTGGTTTCAAAGAATTATTTAAAAAAAACACTTTGAAAAGCATAAATATATTTTCTGGGTCTACATTAGAGTTTTACTACTATTTCCTTTCTAAGAACTTAAAAGTAATCTGAGATAAACTATATGGAAATAGAAAAAAAAAAAAAGTATACATAAACCTCACTGTTCTTTTCCCCAGGCTGATTTCAATGGACAGAGAGGTATGTTACATACCAGTGATGAACTGATTTATGTTATTACTTTAAATTCCTATATACCAGATCCCAGGCGTGCCCTGCTACCATAAATAATGCTTCATATACAGCACTTGAAGAATTTATCTTTTTAATGAATATATGGGGAAACAATGTGTGAAATGCTCCCTCAGGTAACATGATTTTAAAATGTCCAAAATTAAATCAACTAGCTTACTCAGCAAATTCCAGAGACTGCAAGGGGAATAGCCTTTTAGAACCTAGGGACATACAAAATAGATAATGATGTGCTCCAATATTCCATAAACCCATCAAGTTATTATAAACTTAGAAATAATTCAAGTGTATTTCTTTCAGTAAGGCATAAAAGCTATAAAAATGGATCTTATTCTCATAAGCTTAAGAAGTTCACTCAAGACTACTATGTAAATATCAATGGACAAACATAATACATGCACAAGACTAGGAGATGTTGTTAATATTCCTGGTGAGACTCTGCTGAATAAACTTAGCAATATAAAAAACATGTACTGTCTTATTTGGTTCCAAATTAATTTTGCCATCATACTTATTTAAAACTCTTACAATTGTGGATTAGTTAAATGTTTAAGTTTTAAAAGACTTGTGATCTGCTCTTCAGTCTTCAGTGTATTCTTAGTTTAATTTAATTTATGCTGTCTGACTCCCACAGCATAGAAAACATTGTTCTTTGGTGCTAAGTTAATTTCAAAGATAACTAAGAGACAATATCAGTTTCTAAAACTTGGCTATTTGTAGGGGAGAAGAATCAGTAGAGGTCTCCTTTATGGCAGTGACAAAAAAAATAGAAGTATCTATGTGTCACTGTTAATTATAATACACTGTGGAGAAAGCATTCTTACTTATTCACACAGATCTTATAGAGAGTTGGCTTTTCAGTGTCTGGGCCAGTGCATATGAATGGCAGAATGGAATGAATATTATCAGACTGTCAGAATTGACACAGTAAGTAAAAGAAAATACTTATATGTGCATGTATATTGAGATAATCAATTCTTAGGTTCATAAGGAGTCTGGCACCCCCCAGATGGAGAAAAGGACAGACTTTTGTTTGTTTGTTTGTTTCCTTTGTTTTGTCTTAGTCAATGCTGCTGCTGCTAAGTCACTTCAGTCATGTCCGACTCTGTGCAACCCCATAGACGGCAGCCCACCAGGGTCCTCTGTCCCTGAGATTCTCCAGGCAAGAATACTGGAGTGGGCTGCCATTTCCTTCTCCAATGCATGCATGCATGCATGCTAAGTCGCTTCAGTCGTGTCCGACTCTGTGTGACCCTGTGGACAGCAGCCCACCAGGCTCCACTGTCCACAGGATTCTCTAGGCAGGAATACTGGAGTGGGTTGCCATTTCCTCCTCCTGTCTTAGTCACATAAGACATTTTTTTTTTTAAGCTCTGAGTTGTTATGGCAACAATCTATTTCTTCTAAGACTAACTTTCTTTAAAGTGAAAGGGAAGTAGCTCAGTCGTGTCTGACTCTTTGCAACCCCATGGATTGTAGCCTACCAGGGTCCTCCCTTCATGGGATTCTCCAGGCAAGAATACTGAAGTGGGTTGCCATTTCCTTCTCCAGGGGATCTTCCCAACCCAGGGATCGAACCTGGGTCTCCTGCAGTGCAGGCACACACTTTAACCTCTGACACTTTAACTTTCTTTAAGCCCAGAGCTAATGATTACACAACAAAACAATTCATCTTACTCAAGGGTATGTTTTCCTTAAACTTTGTACTAATGATTATATAACAACAATGTACCTTGCTTGAGGACATGTTTCTTCTTAAGAACCTTCTGAATAATAAGGCCTTGATAAGACTAGTGAGTAGGGCACAATTACAATCACTGTCTATCAGAAACTTTTAATGTCATTTTGCTATAAATTGGAGGTTATTTTAGGTAGTACATGCCAAGTACATTCCTGCAGAAATATATTCCTTAGGGAAGTACATACCTAGGTGAATAAAGAAGCATCAGTTAAATGTCTTGGTGAGTCACCTACAATATTTATGTATCTTTTATTTTTAATTCAAGTATAGTTTATTCATAACATTATGTTAATTTCTGTTGAGCAGCAAAGTGATTTACTTATACATACATTTTCTTTTTAATATTCTGTTTCAAATTATTTTCTGTTTTGGTTTAAATATAGTTCCCATATGTATCTTTGTAGTATGTAAGAGGAAGCACATAATCATTGAGGATTCTATGGTGTGAAACTTTTAGACATAGACTCAAGAACAAATTTACCTTGGTCAGGAAGGGCAGCAGTGAGGAGATACCCCTCATCCAAGGTAAGGAGCAATGGCTGTGCTTTGCTGGAGCAGCCGTGAAGAGATACCCCACACCCAAGGTAAGAGAAACCCAAGTAAGACGGTTGGTGTTGCAAGAGGGCATCAGAGGGCAAACACACTGAAACCATACTCACAGAAAACTAGTCAATCTAATCACACTAGGACCACAGCCTTGTCGAACTCAATGAAACTAAGCCATGCCTGTGGGGCAACCCAAGATGGGCGGGTCATGGTGGAGAGATTTGACAGAATGTGGTCCACTGGAGAAGGGAAAGGCAAACCACTTCAGTATTCTTGCCTTGAGAACCCCATGAACAGTATGAAAAGGCAAAATGATAGGATACTGAAAGAGAAACTCCCCAGGTCAGTAGGTGCCCAATATGCTACTGGAGATCAGTGGAGAAATAACTCCAGAAAGAATGAAGGGATGGAGCCAAAGCAAAAACAATACCCAGCTGTGGATGTGACTGGTGATTGAAGCAAGGTCCGATGCTGTAAAGAGCAATATTGCATAGGAACCTGGAATGTCAGGTCCATGAATCAAGGCAAACTGGAAGTGGTCAAACAAGAGATGGCAAGAATGAATGTCGACATTCTAGGAATCAGCGAACTGAAATGGACTGGAATGGGTGAATTTAACCCAGATGACCATTATATCTACTGCTGCGGGCAGGAATCCCTCAGAAGAAATGGAGTGGCCATTATGGTCAACAAAAGAGTCCAAAATGCAGTACTTGGGTGCAATATCAAAAACGACAGAATGATCTCTGTTCGTTTCCAAGGCAAACCATTCAATATCACAGTAATCCAAGTCTATGCCCCAATGAGTAACGCTGAAGAAGCTGAAGTAGAACGGTTCTATGAAGACCTACAAGACCTTTTAGAACTAACACTCAAAAAAGATGTCCTTTTCATTATAGGGGACTGGAATGCAAAAGTAGGAAGTCAAGAAACACCTGGAGTAACAGGCAAATTTGGCCTTGGAATACGGAATGAAGCAGGGCAAAGACTAATAGAGTTTTGCTAAGAAAATGCACCGGTCATAACAAACACCCTCTTCCAACAACACAAGAGAAGGCTCTATACATGGACATCACCAGATTGTCAACACCGAAATCAGATTGTTTATATTCTTTGCAGCCAAAGATGGAGAAGCTCTATACAGTCAGCAAAAACAAGACCATGAGCTGACTGTGGCTCAGACCATGAACTTCTTATTGCCAAATTCAGACTTAAATTGAAGAAAGTAGGGAATACCACTAGACCATTCAGGTATGACCTAAATCAAATCCCTTATGATTATACAGTGAAAGTGGGAAATAGATTTAAGGGCCTAGATCTGATAGATAGAGTGCCTGATGAACTATGGAATGAGGTACGTGACATTGTACAGGAGACAGGGATCAAGACCATCCCCATGGAAAAGAAACACAAAAAAGCAAAATGGCTGTCTGGGGAGGCCTTACAAATGCTGTGAAAAGAAGAGAAGTGAAAAGCAAAGGAGAAAAGGAAAGATATAAACATCTGAATGCAGAGTTCCAAAGAATAGCAAGAAGAGATATGAAAGCCTTCTTCAGCGATCAATGTAAAGAAATAGAGGAAAACAACAGAATGGGAAAGACTAGGGATCTCTTCAAGAAAATCAGAGATAATAAAGGAACATTTCATGCAAAGATGAGCTCGATAAAGGACAGAAATGGTACGGACCTAACAGAAGCAGAAGATATTAAGAAGAGATGGCAAGAATACACAGAAGAACTGTACAAAAAAGATCTTCATGACCCAGATAATCACAATGGTGTGATCACTGACCTAGAGCCAGACATCCTGGAATGTGAAGTCAAGTGGGCCTTAGAAACCATCACTACGAACAAAGCTAGTGGAGGTGATGGAATTCCAGTTGAGTTCTTTCAAATCCTGAAAGCTGATGCTGTCAAAGTGCTGCACTCTATATGCCAGCAAATTTGGAAAACTCAGCAGTGGCCACAGGACTGGAAAAGGTCAGTTTTCATTCCAATCCCAAAGAAAGGCAATGCCAAAGAATGCTCAGACTACCACACAATTGCACTCATCTCACACGCTAGTAAAGTAATGCTCAAAATTCTCCAAGCCAGGCTTCAGCAATATGTGAACCGTGAACTTCCTGATGTTCAAGCTAGTTTTAAAAAGGCAAAGGAACCAGAGATCAAATTGCCAACATCCACTGGATCATGGAAAAAGCAAGAGAGTTCCAGAAAACCATCTATTTCTGCTTTATTGACTATGCCAAAGCCTTTGACTGTGTGGATCACAATAAACTGTGGAAAATTCTGAAAGAGATGGGAATACTAGACCACTTGATCTGCTTCTTGAGAAATTTGTATGCAGGTCAGGAAGCAACAGTTAGAACTGGACATGGAACAACAGACTGGTTCCAAATAGGAAAAGGAGTTCATCAAGGCTGTATATTGTCATCCTGCTTATTTAACTTCTATGCAGAGTACATCATGAGAAACGCTGGACTGGAAGAAACACAAACTGGAATCAAGATTGCTGGGAGAAATATCAATAACCTCAGACATGCAGATGACACCACCCTTATGGCAGAAAGTGAAGAGGAACTCAAAAGCCTCTTGATGAAAGTGAAAGTAGGGAGTGAAAAAGTTGGCTTAAAACTCAACATTCAGAAAACGAAGATCATGGCGTCTGGTCCCACCACTTCATGGGAAATAGATGGGGAAACAGTGGAAACAGTGTCAGACTTTATTTTTCTGGGCTCCAAAATCACTACAGATGGTGACTGCAGCTATGAAATTAAAAGACGCTTACTCCTTGGAAGGAAAGTTATGACCAACCGAAATAGCATATTCAAAAGCAGAGACATTACTTTGCCAACAAAGGTCCATCTAGTCAAGGCTATGGTTTTTCCTGTGGTCATGTATGGATGTGAGAGTCGGACTGTGAAGAAGGCTGAGCACTGAGGAATTGATGCTTTTGAATTGTGGTGTTGGAGAAGACTCTTGAGAGTCCCTTGGACTGCAAGGAGATACAACCAGTCCATTCTGAAGGAGATCAGCCCTGGGATTTCTTTGGAAGGAATGATGCTAAAGCTGAAACTCCAGTACTTTGGCCACCTCATACGAAGAGTTGACTCATTGGAAAAGACTCTGATGCTGGGAGGGATTGAGGGCAGGAGGAGAAGTGGACGACAGAGGATGAGATGGCTGGATGGCATCACTGACTCGATGGATGTGAGTCTGAGTGAACTCCGGGAGTTGGTGATGGACAGGGAGGCCTGGCATGCTGCGATTCATGAGGTGGCAAAGAGTTGGACTCGACTGAGCGACTGATCTGATCTCATCTGAAATTATGTATTTCTTTCTTTTTTCTTTATTGTCAAGATATATAAGAAAAAATAATAACAAAATTGATTCATTCCTCCTACTTCACTTTTTAATCAGCATCTGTTATTTATTTACTTTGGTTCATTATGGCCCTAATTTAGACTCATTCAAAGATCTGAGCTGCTCAAGATGGTTTCTTACTTTGGCAGTTCAAGTGCCATGGCCAAAGTCAACCAGGACTGCTGACTTCAGATCAGAGCACATGTGAGATTAGTTAATTCATATGCAATATCAGAACTATTTTAATCTAGAATAATTGACTTGGCCAGAGTGTGGGGTCAGTAGTGTCATTTACCAAATTTATCTTGGTATGATTAGTTGCAGAGAAGAATTTTCAAGAGGCATTGGGCTCCCAAATCTCCGTAAACTTCAAAGGTTTAGATGTTCAGAAATGGATTTTGGAGTGACTGCTGTGATCTTTGAAGCCTTAGTATATCATTCTCTTGGGCTTTGCCTTTTAGCAAACTTTTGGTGAACAGAAATCACAGATAGATTCATCACAAAAGGCCATGACATTAAAGCCTTTAAACATTCTCAGGTAACTCTCCAATAGAGTTACAAAAACTACTGCCCTTATGGCTCTCTGACAATTCTCTTTTTGTAAATCAAGACCAGATACACATGCACCCCTCACACACATGTACATATCAAACACATGTACACAGCACACACAAATACTATATATGTTAGGAAATAGTATAGCCAAATTTGTAGCCTAGTTTTATCAATTATGCAAGATTGTAAC
Organism: Bos mutus; assembly: GCF_027580195.1. Classification (NCBI taxonomy): domain Eukaryota; kingdom Metazoa; phylum Chordata; class Mammalia; order Artiodactyla; family Bovidae; genus Bos; species Bos mutus. The sequence goes on from NC_091627.1 coordinate 72,567,101, forward strand.
AGTATATATTTTATATTCTTAATCTTACTATTGACTTCTATTTTTTTAACCTATTCTTTGTCCTAATATATCATTTTTCTCACTAACATACTTTAAAGTCACATATTTTAGCCATTTTTTGCAACAAATATGGTACATATTAAAAAATAAATTTTATAAGCTGCTCTGTGGTGATCAGATCAGATCGGATCAGTCGCTCAGTCGTGTCCGACTCTATCATGCCACTATCAATTCTGTTCTAGCCTAGGTAGATATTTTGAGTACCCCAAATACTTACCTCCTTGGCCTATGAATATCCAATCATTTTCCTCACTATATAACTGGAAAGGACTTCTTGAAACACTAAGTATATCATTCCCAGATTTAAATTTCTTTAACTGTTATTTATTATACCACATATAAAATCTCAACTTTTACCATTAGTGACAGGGATTTTCTTGATCTAATTCTACATTAGATTTCAGCATTAACCACCTGATCTGCTTGAGATTTATTGAATTGCTGGCACTTCCTGAGAATGCCTTATTCTCTCTCACTTTGGGGACTTCAAGACCTGAGCTTTGCTCTCTCCCTAGAAGGCTATTCTTCTTATTTGAAACATTAAAGGGCTTATTTTACCAAAAGAAAATTTTTTTTGTATAACAGTGTATTAATTTAAGGAATAATTTGATGTATGTATATATTGCAAAATTTAGCTAACATCCATCACTTCATATAATTACATCTTTTTCCTTGATCTGACCTTAAGTCAATAAAGTAATCCTTATTATTGAATATCTCCAGAAATGCACCATAAAGTCAGGGCTTGGGGATTATATCCCCAACATTCAGTGGCATGAGAGACTCAATATTTAAATGCATTGAATTAAATTTAATCATTGCATTAAAGGTAGTCAGACTGGCTCTGACATGAAAGGAGGGATGGGTTATTTGATATAAAGTAGTAGAGGTGAACCCAATGAATGAGCACTACTGTGAAATACATTTTAACTGAAAATACTAGAAAACTTCCAACATAGTTATCTAAAAATGGACTGTGCTATCTTAAGACACAGTAAGTTTCTCACCACTAGAATTAAAATATGCTCTAGATTAGCAGTCTCCAAAATTTTCTGCTTGTACAAAGGCCTCTTTTAGTGTCTTTTTTAATGAGACATACCAAACATATGGCTACCCTGGTGGCTTAGTGTAAAGAATCTGCCTGCAATGCATGGGACTTGGGTTCAATCCCTGGTTCAGGAAGATGCCCTGGAGACACAGCAAGTAGACACCTGTCCGCAAGTCAGAAAGAAAGCTCTCACTAGGAACTAAATTAGCTGACACTTTGATGGACTTCTCAGCCTCTAGAATTATGACATATACATTTCTGTTGTTTAAGCCACCACTTAAGGTATTTTGTAATGGCAGCCTGAGCAAACTAATAGAGATGACTTAAAAAATAAAAAAATAATCTCTACCATTTTCTCCCTATGTATTAATGAATTGTTTTGTGTATCAGCCTAGATTCTTGCTCCTGATTTGGAGATTATTATGAGTTTATGTGATAATATTTTTAAACAATTACAATTTATATTTTTGGTTTGAAAATCTTGTTTTGGGAATAGCACTGAATTTGAAAACATTAGAAAATGCATTAGGTGTGCTATGCTTTTATTATGCAACCAAATGATTAATGGAAGTATTCAACATTTTCTGCATGCTGATGAACATGATTCAGTGGCTTATAAGCAAAATATTGTAAACTGGCACTCCTGGGATATGGCGTGATACAAAACAGCATCATTTTGTTAACATATTAATCTTAGGTTTTCACCCTTACTAGCTAAATTTAGTTCCCATAACTCCATAAGTTATTCACTATAACATCTACTTCCAAATCATGAAACATTGTCCTGATCAAAGGAAGATGAAAACACAAAGTTCTTAAAGGAAATACATATCCCTAGAGTCTCTTGGCTACATACACTTCCAACTTACAGTTTTGTGTATTTGGAAGGACACCAGACAATTCTTGGGGAAGATTTCTACTCTACCAAATTATTGGAAATATAGGAATAAATTTTACTTCCCAAATATTTAGGGTATCCATGATTAGATAACCTATTTGAAATGTTACTTCAAAAATCAACGTCATATTTTGGCCAACAATTTTATGAGGTCATTTGAGTTCTCATAAAATCATTTCTAAAACAGATCCCATTTGTATACTTAGAAACTTTACTGTGTTGTTTTGATCTTTATAATCTATTTTTTAAAATCACATTGTATTTTTTCTAGTCTCTAGCCCAAAGCAAGTCAATATTTTCTCCTACTCTTCTTTCTTTCTTCTTGTATATAAATGATTCTAGAGAGTGGAACAGAGAGGACCAAAAAAAAAAAAAAAAAAGTGGAATTTAAAAATATTACAGAGAACTTACACTTTTTCATAATGAAAGGAGTGAATATTTCTAAGATATTATTGGTGTTACAGATTCAGACCCTGATATGGATTTTCATGCTGTGTACTGGGGACTCCACACTGACAAATCTGACTTTGAAAAGATGTAGAGGCCTGTGTGCATATTGGCTTTTCTGGAGAAGGAAAGCCAGATCTGAGGTCTTTCAGTCCTAGTTGTCACGGATGTAATCTGCTCACACTAGGCTGTCTGCTAGTTCTGATTTGTCAACTCTTTTTTAAAATGCCTTGGGTCTGCATCTTTACCTCACCACATTCTAAATCATCTGTCAGAACCTTTGTCAGAGCAAATTTGCAAAAGTATAATAATACTCTGTCTTAACTATCACCACCAATTTTGCTAAAATAGAAATTATTTATTTGTATGGAGTTTGTCATTTTTCTTAAGGAAAAAGTTGAAAACATCATGAATATCCAGGAGAAAGAGAGTGGCAGAATTCAAGAATAGTCTAACTAGGCAATGGAAAAGTATTTCACCTGCAAAATGATCTTGAAGAATAGTTTTTGAAAATTTATCTGGAAAAATTATTTTACTCTGGACTGGAAAAAGAAAAATGAGGATGGATCAAACTGTATTGTCTCAAATTTAAAGAACACATACATATTTTATGCACACAAATAATATTTTTAAAAGGTGAATGTTTAGCTGGTGCTAAAATATTAATAGTTCTTAAATCTAGATGCTTTACTTATGGTTTTAACATCAATCTTTAAGCTTGTGTTTTTTAATTCTACAGCAACATGTAACATGTTTATAATCAGAAAAAACATTGTCAAATAACCCATGCACAATCTCTGTCATATACCTGATCAAAGTGTAGGTGGTTATTTTTGTCTGTAATTCTGACTCTGTTTTATGAATAATGGATGCCTGGTACCCTGACTTCAAAATTAGTTTGAGGCAAATCAGGGGAGATAATGTGGTCAATTAACTGTGGCTACGATTTGTTCAAGAAGAGTAAGTAGGAGAATGGGGCCCATGTTTGTCATCCTTTCTGAAAGATATTTGCTTTTCCCTTTATATTAAAAAAATCATTTTATTTACATTTTAGAACACATGGTCCATATTTTCAACTTTCTCTAATAATTCTACAACTCATTTGGTTGAAATACCAGTCACACTTATAGAGTAACTTCTGATTTTTGATAAGACATTAATAGGAAGACTGCAATATTAAGAACATTATGAAAATAATGGGATCATGGCTTACACCTAGTTTAACCACTAGTACTCTATCTGGAAGTTGAATCTATTTCTTTCTCCCTGAAAGTGACACATGGGCATTCTTAAAGAAAGTTTCTATCTTAAGAGTCTTACACAAATGTTATTACAGTGGAATACTGTGAAACTGTATTTATATAACTGTGGAGAAAAGGTGTATTATATATAAACCTATTTCTTAAATATTTAGAACTTAATTTTTTAGGTAACTTTAACATTTATAGTCTGTTAAAGCGTTAATATTTTTCCAAACATATCTTTTTGTGTTTGCTCTAACAAAAGAAAAAGTTAGAGTATTCTTAATCAGTCTTTAATACACATACTATTGTATTTCACAGTTTAAAATATATTTATTCAAACACTTCATGAATTTATTAATGTGTTCCAAGATTTCCTTTTTGTGCCTCAACTGTTAGCATAGTACATGAATCCTCAGGGCTTCCTTACCCAGACCTCAGGAGTCAGTCATAAATGTTTAGAAGACAGATGGAAAGAGATAATTGGGAGGTCTTTAATTTTTTAACCAAAAGTACCCTTGATTTCTTATCATAACTCCTTCTTGTGTTATTCATACACAAGATGTGTCCTTGGTCACTTATGTGCAGTACACATGCCTGCATAGTTTCTACTGGTCCATCATGCTTTAGTTCCCGAGTTTAAAATTCTTTTTTTTTTTTTTTTTTTTAATAGGTTTCTTTTTTTTTTATTTATTTATTTTAATTAGAGGCTAATTACAATATTGTATTGGTTTTTCCATACATCAACATGAATCCGCCACGGGTGTACATGCGTTCCCAATCCAGTTACTGTGACCAAAAGATCACTAGGCCAGTGTTCATGAGGTTGGAGACACAAACTAGCCAGAACTAGCATTCTTCTAATATTCAGATTTGCTCTTGAGTCAGCTCACTAGCCCACAGCCTTTTCTTTATAATGAGTTTCTATTTGGGATCAGTAGTGACCCTGTATGCTGTAAAATGCAAGATGTCAGTGAGGTTTGAATCACTTTGAAACAATTGGGGCTTTAATCTATTTTTTTTTTTTCCAGAAAGTTCCTAGGATGATATGTAAATCTACTCTTATTCTTTCTTTGCACCTAGCTGTTCACACCAAGGAGTTAAATCTTTAAGGTAAATACCTATTTCCTAAAGTAAGTGGTCACAGATTAGCATAGAAAAAAACAAAAAAAAGGAAGTTCTGTCCAAGATAAAATTTTTCTTATATTCTACCATAGAAATGATTGTCAAACATAAGTTTTGTCTTAAAATAAGGTATCATACCTGATGATTATCATCTTAATGACATAGCATTACCATTATGGCTATAATCAATTATACTTGTCCCCCTCCCTTAACCTGAATATTGATTCATCCTTCAAAGCTTATATCAAAGAATTACTTCTCCAAAGTTTTAGCAAACACTGAAGTAGAATTTTACCATTTAATGGCTTCACAAGCTGCCTTTTATGGCTTATGGTACATATGTTTGCCAATTATAAATGATCCATTTGAGCTAAATTGCCACAGCTGCTAGAACACTTCTTTGCCCATATTTGCAGCAATAAATAAATAAATAAAAATCTTCAAAACTATAACTTTTCAAAGTAAAGGCAAATTTCTCTCAAAAGCCGAAATAATATTTTTTCCCTCCCATCATTACAGAATAATAGGAGGAGAGAAAGGTATAGGCCAGTATTCAAAGGGTGTTACAGACACAAATGTGAGAGTGATTTTTTTTTTTCATTCTAATAGGAAGAACACTATGTCACGCACCTACATTAACAACTCATGTTCAAGAATGATGTAAGGAACTCTTTTATGAAAAATGAAAAGCTCTTAGTGACAAGAACCATGGTTGCCATGCAACACTATCAACAAGTAGGTTATCCTTCTTTGGGCATATATCAGACATATATAGCAGAAATATATTTATTACATGAAGCCAAAGGGCAACAGAGCAGATGATTCCCAGAACAGATTTAGACAATATGATATGACATTCACATTAACCTGGGAGATTTAAAATAATAACAAAAATTGTCACATATGAAACACAATAAAGTGAAAAGGCATCAAAAAATCAATCCTAAAAAATTCTCCCAATGAAGAAGGGGCACCACATAATTTTAAATTCTCAGTAATATTTGCCTAACATGCTGATAAGATTATTAAGATTCTTGAGTAAAACTGATTTATAATACAGAGGCGATTTTTCAGTTGAAAAGGAGGGAAGTCTTGATGTAAGAGTAGTTTGAAATATATAATGTTCCTAGGCTTTGCTCCCATAAGATCACAGGCTTGAAATTAAGTTTAGTTCTTTGAATATTAAGCAAGATAAATTGATTGCAACTCATTTCACCAAGTGAATGCTCATTATTTTTTAAAATGATTAATTGAGATATGTAATTCTCTTAGGTATACCTGTGGTGCTACGCTTAAGCAATGGAAATCTTTCGCTTTCAGGAACGTAATCTAGACTTATTTCTCCACTAAATTATTTCTAGCTCAGACATCTTTCTTCTTTTCTTATTATTTCAGAGCAATGCCTGTTACTTTTGGAAAATTCTCCAGATAAAACCAATTTAGTATATTAAGAAGATCTAAAACGTTAAAAATTTTTTAAATTTATTTTTAGTTAATTTTTACTGGAATATAGTTGCTTTACAACCTTGTGTTGGCTTCTACTCTACAGCAAAGTGAATCAGCAGCACATTTACCTATATCCCCTTTCTTTTTTATTTCCTTCCCATTTAGGTCACCTCAGAGCACTGAGTAGAGTTCTCTGAGCTCTCAAGTAGGTTCCCATTAGTTACCTACCTATTTTGTACATAGTATCAATCGTGTATATATGTCAACCCCAATCTTCCAATTTGTCCTACCTCCGCCCATTCACCAGTCTCCATACGTTTGTTCTCTATGTGTGTGTGTCTATTTCAGCTTTGCAAATTAGACCAATTATACCATTTTTCTAGATTCAACATGCTTGTGTTAATATATGATATTTTTTCTGACTCTGACTTACTTCACTCTGTAAAACAGTCTCTAGGTCCATCTAGTTCAGTTCAGTTCAGTCGCTTAGTCGTATCCAACTCTTTGCGACCCCATGGAGTCGAATATGCCAGGCCTCCCTGTCCATCACTATCTCCTGGAGTTTACCCAAACTCATGTCCATTGAGTCAGTTATGCCATCCAACCATCTCATCCTCTGTCGCCCCTTCTCCTCCTGCCTTTAATCTTTCCCAGCATCAGGGTCTTTTCAAATGAGTCAGCTCTTCACATCAGGTGGCCAAAACATTGGAGTTTCAGCTTCAACATCAGTCCTTCCAATGAACACCCCAGATGATCTCCTTTAGGAAGGACTGGTTGGACTCGCAAGAGTCTTCTCCAACACCACAGTTCAAAAGCATCAATTCTTCGCCTCTCAGCTTTCTTTATAGTTCAACTCTCACATCCATACATGACTCCTGGAAAAATCAGAGCCTTGACTAGACACACCTTTGTTGGTAAAGTAATGTTTCTGTTTTTTAATATGTTTTCTTTGTTGGTCATAACTTTCCTTCCAAGGAGTAAGGGTTTTTTAATTTCATGGCTGCTATCACCATCTGCAGTGATTTTGGAGAGCCCCCAAAATTAAGTCAGCCACTGTTTCCCCATCTATTTCCCATGAAGTGATGGGACCAGATGCCATGATCTTAGTTTTCTGAATGTTGAGCTTTAAGCCAACTTTTCCACTCTCCTCTTTCACTTTCATCAAGAGGCTCTTTAGATCTTCTTCACTTTCTGCCATAAGGGTGGTATCATCTGCATATCTGAGGTTATTGATATTTCTCCCTGCAATCTTGTTTCCAACCTGTGCTTCATCCAGCCCAGCATTTCTCATGATGTACTCCGCATATAAGTTAAATAAGCAGGATGACAATATACAGCCTTGATGAACTCCATTCCTGATTTGGAACCAGTCTGTTGTTCCATGTCCAGTTCTAATTGTTGCTTCCTGACCTGCATACAAATTTCTCAAGAGGCAACTCAGGTGGTCTGGTATTCCCATCTCTTGAAGAATTTTCCACAGTTTATTGTGATCCACACAGTCAAAGTTTTTGGCATAATCAATAAAGCAGAAATAGATGTTTTCCTGGAACTGTCTTCTTTTTCGATGCTTCCACTGGATGTTGACAATTTGATCTCTGGTTCCTCTGCCTTTTCTAAATCCAGCTTGAACATCTGGAAGTTCACAGTTCATGTATTGCTGAAGCCTGACTTGGAGAATTTTGAGCATTACTTTACTAACTGTGAGATGAGTGCAATTGTGCGGTAGTTTGAGCATTCTTTGGCATTGCCTTTCTTAGGGATTGGAATTAAAACTGACTTTTCCAGTCCTGTTTTCACTGCTGCATTTTCCAAATTTGCTGGCATAATGAGTGCAGCACTTTCACAGCATCATCTTCCAGGATTTGAAATAGCTCAACTGGAATTCCATCACCTCCACTAGCTTTGTTCATAGTGATGCCCTCTAAGGCCCACTTGACTTCACATTCCAGGATGTCTGGCTCTAGGTGAATGATCACACCATTGTGATTGTCTGGGTCGTGAAGATCTTTTTTATATAGTTCTTCTGTGTATTCTTGCCACCTCTTCTTAATATCTTCTGCTTCTGTTTGGCCCCTACTATTTCTGTCCTTTATTGAGCCCATCTTTGCATGAAATATTCCTTTGTTATCTCTAATTTTCCTGAAGAGATCTCTAGTCTTTCCCATTCTATTATTTTCCTCTATTTCTTTGCACTGATCACTGAGGAAGGCTTTCTTATCTCTCCTTGCTATCTTTGGAACTCTGCATTCAAATAGGTATATTTTGCCTTTTCTCCTTTGCTTTTTGCTTCTCTACTTTTCACAGCTATTTATAAGGCCTCCCCAGACAGCCATTTTGCTTTTTTGCATTTCTTTTTCTTGAGTATGGTCTTGATCCCTGTCTCCGGTACAATGTCATGAACCTCCGTTCATAGTTCATCAGGCACTCTGTCAGATCTAGTCCCTTAAATCTATTTCTCACTTCCACTGTATAATCATAAGGGATTTGATTTAGGTCATACCTGAATGGTCTAGTGGTATTCCCCACTTTCTTCAATTTCAGTCTGCATTTGGCAATAAGGAGTTCATGATCTGACCCACAGTCAGCTCCCAGTCTTGTTTTTGCTGACTGTATAGAGCTTCTCCATCTTTGGCTGCAAAGAATAGAATCAATCTGATTTCGGTGTTGGCCATCTGGTAATCTCCATGTTTAGAGTCTTCTCTTGTGTTGTTGGAAGAGAGTGTTTTCTATGACCAGTGCATTCTCTTCTTTGCCCTGCTTCATTCTGTACTCCAAGGCCAAATTTGCCTGTTATTCCAGATGTTTCTTGACTTCCTACTTTTGCATTCCAGTCCCCTATAATGAAAAAGACATCTTTTTGGGTGTTAGTTCTAAAATATCTTTAGGTCTTCATAGAACCGTTCAACTTCAGCTTCTTCAGGATTACTGGTTGGGGCATAGATTTGGATTACCATGATATTGAATGGTTTGCCTTGGAAATGAACAGAGACCATTCTGTCGTTTTTGAGATTGCATGCAAGTACTGCATTTTGTACTATTTTGTTGACTATTGTGGCTACTCCATTTCTTCTAAGGGATTCCTGCCCACAGTAGTAGATATAATGGTCATTCCCGTCCATTTTAATTTGCAGATTCCTAAAATGTCTACATTCAGTCTTGCCATCTCCTATTTGACTTCTTCCAATTTGCCTTGACTCATGGTCCTGACATTCCAGGTTCCTATGCAATATTGCTCTTTACAACATTGGACCTTGCTTCTATCACCAGTCACACCCACAACTGCATATCGTTTTTCCTTTGGCTCCATCCCTTCATTCTTTCTGGAGTTATTTCTCCACTGATCTCCAGTAGCATATTGGGTGCCTACTGACCATGGGAGTTCATCTTTCAGTGTCCTATCTTTTTGCCTTTTCATAGTATTCATGGGGTTCTCAGTGCAAGAATACTGAAGTAGTTTGCCATTCCCTTCTCTAGTAGACCACATTTTTTTCAGAACACTCCACCATGACCCAGCCACCCTGGGTGGCCCTACATGGCATGGTCCATCTACATTTCTACAAATAATTTAATTTTGTTCCTTATTATGGCTAACTAATTTTCCCTTGTGCATATGCACTACATCTTCTTTATCCATTCCTCTGTTGGTGGACATTTAGGTTGCTTCTATGTCCAGGCTATTGTAATCAGTGCCTCGGTGAACACTGGGGCACAGGTGTCCTCTTGAATTATGATTTTCTCAGGGTATATGCTGAGTAGTAGGATTGGTGGGTGATATGGGTAAATCTGTTTTTAGTTTTACAGTGGACCTCCATACTTTTATCCATAGTGGCTGTACCAATTTACATTCTCAATGACAGTGTAAGAGGGTTCCTTTTTCTCCACACCCCCTCTAGAATTTATTGTTTGTGGATTTTTTGGTGGTAGACATACTGATGAGTGTGAGGTGGTACCTCATTGTAGTTTTGATTTACATTTCTCTAATGATTAGTGATGTTCAGCATCTTTTCATGTATTTGTTGGTCATCTGTATGTCTTCTTTGGAAAAATGTCTATTTAGGCCTTCCACTCATTTTTTGATTGGTTTATTTGTTTTTATTTTGAAATTGAGCTGCCTGATTTCTTTGTATATTTTGGAAGTTAATCCATTCTCAGGTGCTTCGTTTGCAAGTGTATTCTCCCATTCTGATGGTTATCTTTTTGTCCTATTTATGGTTTCCTTTGCTGTGCAAAAGGTTTTATGTCTCATGTGTTTATTTTTGTTTTTATTTTTATTACTGTAGAAGGTGGGTCAAAAAAGAACTTTTTGATAAAAGAAACCCAATTTACAGCCTCCTTTTAAGACCTTATTCAAGGGATAATATTCTCTCATTGATTCCTTGCATAGTAAGACTGAAATTTGGGGCCAAAATCTCTTTAGTGCATATAAATATTTCACATGATTCACAATTCTAGTCTGTTTCTGCTATCACAAGTTTTTTTAAGAGTATAATTCTTTCCTCTTATTCCATGAACATAACTTTTTTCCTGATTGTATTAGTTGAATGTCAATCATTTAAAAATTGAACTAATACAGTATAGTATTAAAACAAATCACCTGAAGTTTCATTCAAAGACAACCAGTGTAAATATTTGTCAACATCTGGCATAACTCTGTATGCATAGATATGGGCAAATATGTGTACCATTTTTATGTAATTGGCAATAAGTTATAAAGTGAATACTACTTAAAAATTTTTTTATTCCTTTTTACTTAAGTTCCCATGTTCTTCCTGTTTCTCTATTTACACATTACCCCTGGCAGCCTACAGTTCATGGGGTTACAGGGTCAGACACGACAATGATTTTGGGCTTCCCAAATGGTGCCAGTGGTAAAGAACCCACCTGCCAATGCAGGAGACAAAAGAGATGCTAGTTCCATCCCTGAATTGGGAAGATCCCCTGGAGGAGGGCACAGCAACCCAATACAGTATACTTGCCTGGAGAAGCCCATGGACAGAGGAGCCTAGTGGGCTATAGTCCATAGCGTCACAGAGTTGATGACTGAAGCAACTTAACTTAGCAGCTTCAATGGCCAATATTAAGGAATTTATTGGTATTTTTCTGTATTTTTTAATTTTAAATTTCAAGCATATTTTTACATTTTCAGAATTGATTTTTGCAGACATGAGAGCACAATGTTTATACTTCAAAATATTTTACTTTTCTCACTTAACAAATATTAGAGGAATCCCTCTGGGACAGTGCAGATAGTTTTAACTAATTCTTCATAAACACTAAATAAAGTTCTGTGGTAATATGATTTTTTCCAAACTTTGACTATTGACTTACATTCATTTTTTCACTATAAAAGTGTTATAAAAAGCAAATTCTACAAATATTCTTATGTTCTAGTGTCTTTTTTTTTTGAGGAATGATTTATTTGTATACATATTTTACTTTTAAAACTAATTTATTTGGCTGCCTGGTCTTAGTTGCAGCATGTGGGATCTAGTTCCCTGTTGTTTTGTTGTTCTATTGCTAAGCTAGTCCAACTCTTTGTGACCCCCTAGACTATAGCCTGCCAGGATCCTCTGTCCATGGGATTTCCCAGGCAAGAATACTGGAGCAGGTTACCATTCCCTTCTCTAGGATCTTCCCAACCCAAGGATTAAACCCGCATCTCCTGCATGACCAGGGATTAAACCTGGATTCCCTGCATCAGCAACATGGAGTTTCAGCCATTGGACCACCAGGGAAATTTCTTGGGGAGCGTTTTAAAAACACACTTTGCATACAGCATAAATTAACACAACATTATAAATCAGCTATACTCCAATCAATAAAAGAAAAACCTACATATACTCTCTACTCAGGTGAGGACAAGATACAGGGAAACCTCAGGGCTGATACAACACCCCATTAGACAACTCACATTATCTACCTGGGCCATGCTTACAAGTTGGAGTAAAGGAAGGCAGGGGCTACATGTAAAGGACTGGTTGATAGAAACTAAGGCCTTTGCTCAAGAATTACAGGGGACTTCCCTGAAAGTCCAGTGGTCGAGACTTCACCTTCCCATGCAGGGGGAAGTAGGTTCAATTCCCGGTGAGGGAACTAAGATCCCACATGGCTCATAGCCCAAAAACCAAAACAGAAAACAGAAACAATATTGTAACAAATTCAATAAAGACTTTAAAAATTGTCCTCATCTTTAAAAAAAAAAAATCTTGAAAAAAAAAAAAAAAAGAATTACAGCTCACAGCAACCTCATAAAGTGAGAGCTGGGCAAACAAATACACTTTTATCCTCCCTCAATCCATTTCTCTGCAGTGCTCACTACTGGCCAAAGCCAACCAGGAGCCAGAGGGACCACTGATGAAGACCACTGATGAAGCCTGCACAGGTCAGCCTCCCAGGGTGGGTGGGGTGTGCAGCACAGGGTGAGGAGCAATGAAGAGTGGATTTGGAGGGAAAAGGGAAGCTTTCCAGTCCATTAATTTATTGACTCACTGGAATATTTTTAAGCAGAGGAGTGACTTTGGTAAATTGTATTCTGGAAAAATTACTCTGGCAGGAGTGTGGGGAAGGACTGAAGGAGGAGAGCCTAACTTAAGTGCAGAGCTGGAAGGGCCACTGCATAGAGCGGACAGGAAACAAGAGCCCAGACTAGACATCACCAGTGTCTGAAAGAGGAGGCGTAGATGTGAGGGGCTTTGTTGTTTGTTCAGTTTTTTTCATTAGACAGAATTGACATGTCAACATTATGTTACATTAATTTCAGGTGTACAACATTGTTGTCATTGTTGTTCAGTTGCTCAGTTGTGTCTGACTCTTGTGATCCCATGGACTGCAGTGTGCCAGGCTTCCCTGTCCTCCACTTGCTTGCTGCAGCTTTCTTATGTTCACCTTCATTGAGTCAGTGATGCTATTTAACCATCTCATCCTCTGCTGCCCAGTATCCTTTCGCCTTCAATCTTTCCCAGCACCAGGGTCTTTACCAATGAGTTGGTTCTTTGTATCAGGCAGACAAAGTATTGGAGCTTCAGATTTAGCATAGTACAACATAATGATTTGTTATCTGCACACATTGTGAAATGATCACCATAATAAGTCTAGTTAACATCCATAACAATACACAGTCATAATTATTTTTTTTCTTGTGAGAAAAGCTTTTTTCTTAATTTAATTAATTTAGTTAATTAAATTGGCTTCACTGGGTCTTCATTGCTGTGTATGGGCTTTCTCTAGTTGTAGAGAGAAGGCATTACTCTTCATTTTGGTGTGCAGGCTTCTGTCCTGTTGTAGAGCACAGGCTCCAGGGCACATGAGCTCCAGTACTTGTGGCACATGGGTTTAGCTACCCCACTGCACCTGAAATCTTCATAGACCAGGAATCAAACCCATGTCCCCTGTATTGGCAGGTGGATTCTTAACCACTGGACCATCAGGGAAGTCCAGGAATACTTTTAAGATCTACTCTATCAAACATTAAGTTTTAGGGAGCTAGAACAGTGAAGGGGATCAAATCTGTGTTCCCTGCATTGGCAGGCAGATTTTTTTTTTCCAACTCTGCATTTTACTTTTTATTTTTTTAAATATAAGTTTATTAAATTTAGTTGGAGGCTAATTACTTTACTATATTGTAGTGGTTTTGCCATACATTGACATGAATCTGCCATGGATGTACATGTGTTCCCCATCCTGGACCCCGCCTCCCACATCCTTCCCCATCCCATCCCTCTGGGTCATCCCAGTGCACCAGCCCCGAGCACCCAGTCTCATGCATTGAAACTGGACTGGCGATTCATTTCACATATGATAATATACATATTTCAGTGCCATTCTCCCAAATCATCCCACCCTCTCCCTCTCCCACAGAGTCCAAAAGACTGTTCTATACATCTGTGTCTCTTTTGCTATCTCATATTTGGGGTTATCGTTAACATCTTTCTAAATTCCATATATATGTATTAGTATAGAGAGGGCAATGGCAACCCACTCCAATACTCTTTTCTGGAAAACCCCATGGACGGAGGAGCCTGGTAGGCTGCAGTCCATGGGGTCGCAAAGAGTTGGACACGACTGAGCAACTTCACTTTCACTTTTATGCATTGGAGAAGGAAATGGCAACCCACTCCAATGTTCTTGCCTGGAGAATCCTGGGGATGGCAGAACCTAGTGGGTTGCCGTCTATGGGGTTGCACAGAGTCAGACACAACTGCAGCAACTTAGCAGCAGCAGTATACTGTATTGGTGTTTTTAATTATGGCTTACTTCACTCTGTATAATAGGCTCGGATTTCATCCATATCATTAGAACTGATTCAAATGTATTCTTTTTATTGGTGAGTAATATTCCATTGTGTATACGTACCATGGCTTTCTTATCCATTCATCTGCTGATGGACATCTAGGTTGCTTCCGTGTCCTGGCTATTATAAACAGTGCTGCAGTGAACATTGGGGTACATGTGTCTCTGTCAATTATGGTTTCCTCAGTGTGTATGCCCAGCAGTGGGATTGCTGGGTCATATGGCAGTTCTATTTCCATTTTTTTAAGGAATCTCCACAATGTTCTCCATAGTGGCTGTACTAGTTTGCATTCCCACCAACAGTGGAAGAGAGTGCCCTTTTCTCCACACGCTCTCCAGCATTTACTGCTTGTAGACTTTTAGATAACAGCCATTCTGACTGCCGTGAAATTGTACCTCATTGTGGTTTTGACTTGCATTTCTCTGATAATGAGTGATGTTGAGCATCTTTTCATGTGTTTGTTAGCCATCTGTATGTCTCCTTTGGAGAAATGTCTGTTTAGTTCTTTGGCCTATTTTTTGATTGGGTTGTTTATTTTTCTGGAGTTGAGCTACAGGAGTTGCTTGTATATTTTTGAGATTAATTCTTTGTCAGTTGCTTCATTTACTATTATTTTCTCCCATTCTGAAGGCTATCTTTTCACCTTGCTTATAGTTTCTTTTGTTGTGCAGAAGCTTTTAAGTTTAATTAGGTTCCATTTGTTTATTTTTGCTTTTATTTCCAATATTCAGAGGATCCTGCTGTGATTTATGTCAAAGAGTGTTTTGCCTATGTTTTCCTCTGGGAGTTTTGTAGTTTCTGGTCTTACGTTTAGATCTTTAATCCATTTTGAGTTTATTTTTGTGTATGGTGTTAGAAAGTGTTCTAGTTTCATTCTTTTACAAGTGGTTGACCAGTTTTCCCAGCACCACTTGTTAAAGACATTGTCTTTTCTCCACTGTATATTTTTGCCCCCTTTGTCAATGATAAGCTGTCCAGAGGTGCATGGATTTATCTCTGGGCTTTCTATTTTGTTCCATTGATCTATATTTCTGTCTTTGTGCCAGTACCATACTGTCTTGATGACTGTGGCTTTGTAGTAGGGCCTGAAGTCAGGCAGGTTGATTCCTCCAGTTCAGTTCTTCTTTCTCAAGATTGCTTTGGCTATTCGAGGTTTTTGGTATTTCCATACAAATTGTGAAATTATTTGTTCTAGCTCTGTGAAAAATACCATTGGTAGCTTGATAGGGATTGCATTGAATCTATAGATTGCTTTGGGTAGTATACTCGTTTTCACTCTATTGATTCTTCCAATCCATGAGCATGGTATATTTCTCAATCTATTTGTGTTATCTTTGATTTCTTTCATCAGTGTTTTATAGTTTTCTATCTTTTAGGTAGATATATTCATAAGTATTTTATTCTTTCTGTTGCAATGGTGAATACATTAATTTCTTAATTTCTCTTTCTGTTTTCTCATTGTTAGTGTATAAAATGCAAGGGATTTCTGTGTGTTAATTTTATATCCTGCAACTTTACTATATTCATTGATTAGCTCTAGTAATTTACTGTGGGAGTCTTTAGGGTTTTCTACGTAGAGGATCATGTCAGATGCAAACAGTGAGAGTTTTACTTCTTCCTTTCCAATCTGGATTCCTTTTATTTCTTTTTCTGCTCTGATTGCTGTGGCCAAAACTTCCAAAACTATGTTGAATAATAGTGGTGTGAGTGGGCACCCTTGTCTTGTTCCTGACTTTAGGGGAAATGCTTGGGCTTCCCTAGTGGCTCAGATGGTAAAGAGTCTGTCTGCAATGCAGGAGACCTGACTTCCATCCCTGGGTGGGGAAGATCTCCTGGAGAAGGAAATGGCAGCCTACTCCAGTATTCTTGCCTGGAAAATCCCATGGACTGCGGAGCCTGGTAGGTTACTGTCCATGGGGTCGCAAAGAGTCAGACACGATTGAGTGACTTCATTTTCATTTTCACTTTCAATTTTTCACCATTGAGGATAATGTTTACTGTGGGTTTCTCACATATAGCTTGTATTATGTTGAGGTATGTTCCTTTTATTCCTGCTTTCTGGAGGGTTTTTATCATAAATGGATGTTGAATTTTGTCAAAGACTTTGTCTGCATCTATTGAGCTAATCATATGGTTTTTATCTTTCAATTTGTTGTTGTGGTGTATTATGTTGATTGATTTGTGGATATTGAAGAATCCTTGCATCCCTGGGATAAAGCCCACTTGGTCATGATGTATGATCTTTTTACTATGTTTTTGGATTCTGTTTGCTAAAATTTTGTTAAGGATTTTTGCATCTATGTTCATCAGTGATATTGGCCTGTAGTTTTCTTTTTTTGTGGCATCTTTGTCTGGTTTTGGTATTAGGGTTATAGTGGCCTCATAGAATGAGTTTGGAAGTTTACCTTCCTCTGCAATTTTCTGGAAGAGTTTGAATAGGATAGGTGTTAGCTCTTCTCTAAATTTTTGGTCGAATTTAGTTAAGCCATCTGGTCCTGGGCTTTTGTTTGCTGGAGGATTTCTGATTACAGTTTCAATTTCCGTGCTTGTGATGGGTCTGTCAAAATTTCCTATTTCTTCCTGGTTCAGTTTTGGAAAGTTGTACTTTTCTAAGAATTTGTCCATTTCTTCCACATTGTCCATTTTATTGGCATATAATTGCTGACAGTAGTCTCTTATGATCCTTTGTATTTCTGTGTTGTCTGTTGTGATCTCTCCATTTTCATTTCTAGTTTTATTGATTTGATTTTTCTCTCTTTGTTTCTTCATGAGTCTGGTTAATGGTTTGTCAATTTTATTTATCCTTTCAAAGAACCAGCTTTTGGCTTTGTTGATTTTTGCTATGGTCTCTTTTGTTTCTTTTGCATTTACTTCTGCCCTAATTTTTAAGATTTCTTTCCTTCTACTAACCCTGGGGTTCTTCATTTCTTCCTTTTCTAGTTGCTTTAGTTGTAGAGCTAGGTTTTTTATTTGACTTTTCTCTTGTTTCTTGAGGTAAGCCTGTATTGCTAAGAACCTTCCCCTTAGCACCGCTTTTACAACATCCCATAGGTTTTGGAATGTTGTGTTCTCATTTTCATTTATTTCTTTGCATATTTGAATTTCTTTTTTAAATTTCTTCTGTGATTTGTTGGTTATTCAGCCTTAATATGTTGGAATTTTTAATAGTTTTTCTCTTGTAATTGACATCTAATCTTATTGCATTGTGATCAGAAAAGATGCTTGGAAGGACTTCAGTTTTTTTAAATTTACCAAGGCTAGATTTATGGCCCAGGATGTGATCTATCCTAGAGAGGCTTCCATGTGCACTTGAGAAAAAGGTGAAATTCATTGTTTTGGGGGTGAAATGTCCTATAGGTCTGTAATTGGTCCATTGTATTATTTAAAGCTTGTGTTTCCTTGCTAATTTTCTGTTTAGTTGATCTATCCATAGGTATGAGTGGGGTATTAAATTCTCCCACTATTATTGTGTTATTGTTAATTTCCTCTTTCATACTTGTTACCATTTGCCTTACATATTGTGGTGCTCCTGTGTTGGGTGCATATATATTTATAATTGCTATATCTTCTTCTTGGATTGATCCTTTGATCATTATGTAGTGTTATTCTTTGTCTCTTTTCACAGCCTTTATTTTAAAGTCTATTTTATCTGAAATGAATATTGCTACTCCTGCTTTCTTTTGGTCTCTGTTTGGGTGGAATATCTTTTTCCAGTCCTTCACTTTCAGTCTGTATGTGTCCCTTGTTTTGAAGTGGGTCTCTTGTAGACAACATATATATGTGTCTTGTTTTTGTATCCATTCAATCAGTCTTTGTCCTTTGGTTGGGGCATTCAACCCATTTACATTTAAGGTAATTATTGATAAGTATGATCCTGTTGCCATTTACTTTGTTGTTTTGGGTTTGAGTTTATACACCTTTTATGTGTTTCCTGTCTAGAGAAGATCCTTTAGCATTTGTTGGAGAGCTGGTTTGGTGGTGCTGAATTCTCTCAGCTTTTGCTTGTCTGTAAAGCTTCTGATTTCTCCTTCATATTTGAATGAGATCCTTGCTGGGTACAGTAATCTGGGCTGTAGGTTATTTTCTTTCATCACTTTAAGTGTGTCCTGCCATTGCCTTCTGGGCTTAACAGTTTCTATTGAAAGATCAGCTGTTATCCTTATGGGAATCCCCCTGTGGGTTATTTCTTGTTTTTCCCTTGCTGCTTTTAATATTTGTTCTTTGTGTTTGATCTTTGTTAATTTGATTAATATGTGTCTTGAGGTGCTTTGCCTTGGGTTTATCCTATTTGGAACTCTCTGGGTTTCTTGGACTTGGGTGATTATTTCCTTCCCGTTTTAGAGAAGTTTTCAACTATTATCTCCTCAAGAATTTTCTCATGGTCTTCTTTTTGTCTTCTTCTCTGGGACTCCTATGATTTGAATGTTGGGGCTTTTAACATTGTCCCAGAGATATCTGAGATTGTCCTCATTTCTTTTAATTCTTTTTTCTTTTTTCCTCTCTGCTTCATTTATTTATACTATTCTATCTTCTACCTCACTTATCCTATCTTCTTTCTCTGTTATTCTACTGTTGGTTCCCTCCAGAGTGTTTTTTATTTCATTTATTGTATTATTCATTATATAGTGACTCTTTTTTATTTCTTCTAGGTCCTTGTTAAACATTTCTTGCATCTTCTCAATCCTTGTCTCCAGGCTATCTTTAACTCCATTTTGTTTTCAAGATTTTGGATCATTTTTACTATCATTATTCTGAATTCTTTATCAGGTAGATTCCCTATCTCTTCCTCCCATGTTTGGTTTGGGGACATTTATCCTGTTCCTTTACTTGCTGAGTATTTCTCTGCCTTTTCATCTTGTTTAGATTGCTGTGTTTAGGGTGGCCTTTCCATATTCTGGCAATTTGTGGTTCCTCTTTATTGTGAAGGTTCATTGTTGTGGGTGGGGTTGGATGGGTGGCTTGTCAAGGTTCCTGGTTAGGGCAGCTTCTTCTGTTTGCTGGTCTCTTCAGTGTCTAATTTCCACCCTGACACAAGGGGGCAGTGATGGTCACTTTTTTAGGTCACTTGTTCAATTGTGCTGTGGGGAGGGAGGAACACTGCAAACAAATATCACTGGCATGTGTGGGGAGTGCTCACAGTGTTTCAGCTGCACTGGGTTTGTCACCGCTCATGGCGTGTGTGCTTTCAGGATCTACACTTCTCAGGCTCTAGGTTGCTCTGCCAGGAACTGTCTCTGTCGGGCCCTGGGTTGCGTGCACTTCCCAGGTCTAAGCTGATCAGTTTCAGGTTCTTGGGTACTCCACAAAGGCACATACTCAGTTGGGCCTGCG
This sequence comes from Bos mutus, assembly GCF_027580195.1. Classification (NCBI taxonomy): domain Eukaryota; kingdom Metazoa; phylum Chordata; class Mammalia; order Artiodactyla; family Bovidae; genus Bos; species Bos mutus. The sequence continues at coordinate 72,586,987 of NC_091627.1, forward strand.
TTTTGTGCCCTTCCCAAGTCCGAGCAGATCAGATGACCAGGTGCTTGGCAAGAGCAGTCACGCCCAGTTGGAGGGTGCATCTTATCACCTTCCCCATCCCAGCTGCTTGGTTTTCTGAGTGTACAAGAGGTGCGCCTTCTCAGGTGTGCCGTGTGTCTCTTCTGGGGAGCTGATCTCTGGCTCTGACCCTCCTGGCGGATGTCAACCATCCAGAATCCCAAGAAGTCTTGGTTAGCAACAAAGCCTACTTGCAGTTTGGTAGAGGATGCCTCTCTAGGGCTGCGATTGCCCCCTCTGGTTCTGGCTGCCCTCGCCTGCCTATCTCCAGTAGGGAATGCACCAGTCCGCAGCCAGCTAGCTCTGCTCAGTCCTTTGTTCTGTGAGCGGGCCTGGGAGTGTCTTAGGTTAAGGCTTTTCGCGGGGTAGCTATCAACAGTCTGTTGCTATCTCAAGTTAGTTCCCTCAGATTGCCCTCGGGACATTCAGGCCTGGTCCTTACCCTAAACAATGCAACCCATGTCTCCCTGTCCAGCCCCCTCTTGCTAGTGATGGATGCGAGCATCTGGGCTGCTTATCTGCTGGGAGTTGCCATTAGGCACGTAATCTGTGGGTTTTAATTACTTATTTATTTATTTATTTTCCTCCCAGTTATGTTGCCCTCTGAGATTCCAAGGCTTGCCACAGACCCACTGGTGAGAATGTTTCCATGGTGTTTGGAAACTTCTGTCTTTTTTAAGACTCCCTTCCCATCTCCATCCCTACCTCTTTTGTCTCTCTTTTTATCTTTTATATTTTTTCCTACCTCCTTTTGAAGACAATGGACTGCCTTTCTGGGTGCCTGATGTCCTCTGCCAGCATTCAGAAGTTGTTTTGTGGAATTTGCTCAGTGTTCAAATGTTCTTTCAATGAATTTGTGGGGGAAAAAGTGGTCTCCCCATCCTATTCTTCCACCATCTCAGGTCCACTCCCTAGTATCTCTACTTTGATAGCATCTCAAGAGTACAACTGCTGCATTATAGGGAATGTGCATTTTCAAAACATATACCATCAGAATATTTTCATGAACAAAGCTACAACATCTCACGTTCCCAGGGCAATATTTGTAAATTCCCTTTTTCACATTCCCACTGGCAATGACTGGTGGGGTTTTGATAACAATGTATTCCACTTTATGCATTATATTATTCAGGGATCCAGTTTCATTTTCATTCCATAGGAATCAGTAAAACTCTCTGGAATATTTATTGAAAATATTCCAATGACCACTGATATTCAGGGAAACTGGTTTTATCTCAGCTGTCTGCATGCATCTGTTTTTAGACTTGATCTTTTGTTCTACTTGTCTATACCAGTTTCAGTATTATATAATAATATATTGCCTTAGCTTCAGTAAACTGTGGTATCTGACAAAACAAGTCCTCATACTTATTTGTTAGGGATAGTATGGACCAATCTTGAATTTTTTTTTTCAATGTACATTTTAGTTTGTCAATTCCATTAAAAAAAAGAGCAGTTTGAATTTTCATTGAAATTTCATGAAATATAAATCAATTTGAGTAAAACAGGCTTTTCAAGATAATAAAGTTAGTAAGACTTAAATATTATATGTCTCACTATTTATTTAAAATACTTAAAAATATATCTCAATAATGTTTATATGCTTTGCTATTAAGGTCTTCTGCATATTTTTGATAGACTTATTACAAAAAAACATTTCAGTTCAGTTCAATCTCTCAGTCGTGTCCAACTCTTTGCGACCCCATGAATCACAGCACGCCAGGCCTCCCTGTCCATCACAAACTCCCGGAGTTCACCCAGACTCACGTCCATCGAATCAGTGATGCCATCCAGCCATCTCATCCTCTGTCGTCCCCTTCTCCTCCTACCCCGAATCCCTCCCAGCATCAGTCTTTTCCAATGAGTCAACTCTTCGCATGAGGTGGCCAAAGTACTGGAGTTTCAGCTTTCGCATCATTCCTTCCAAAGAAATCCCAGGGCTGATCTCCTTCAGAATGGACTGGTTGGATCTCCTTGCAGTCCAAGGGACTCTCAAGAGTCTTCTCCAACACCACAGTTCAAAAGCAGAAATTCTTCGGCTCTCAGCCTTCCTCACCGTTCAACTCTCACATCCATACGTGACCACAGGAAAAACCATAGCCTTGACTAGATGGACCTTTGTTGGCAAAGTAATGTCTCTGCTATTGAATATGCTATCTAAGTTGGTCATAACTTTCCTTTCAAGGAGTAAGCGTCTTTTAATTTCATGGCTGCAGTCACCATCTGCTGTGATTTTGGAGCCCAGAGAAATAAAGTCTGACACTATTTCCACTGTTTCCCCATCTATTTTCCATGAAGTGATGGGATCAGATGCCATGATCTTTGTTTTCTAAATGTTGAGCTTTAAGTCAACTTTTTCACTCTCCACTTTCACTTTCATCAAGAAGCTTTTGAGTTCCTCTTCACTTTCTGCCATAAGGGTGGTGTCATCTGCATATCTGAAGTTATTGATATTTCTCCTGGCAATCTTGATTCCAGCTTGTGTTTCTTCCAGTCCAGTGTTTATCATGATGTATAAGTTAAATAAGCAGGGTGACAATATACAGCCTTGACGTACTCCTTTTCCTATTTGGAACCAGTCTGCTGTTCCATGTCCAGTTCTAACTGTTGCTTCCTGACCTGCATACAAATTTCTCAAGAGGCAGGTCAGGTGGTCTGGTATTCCCATCTCTTTCAGAATTTCCCACAGTTTATTGTGATCCACACAGTCAAAGACTTTGGCATAGTCAATAAAGCAGAAATAGATGGTTTTCTGGAACTCTCTTGCTTTTTTCATGATCCAGTGGAAGTTGGTAATTTGATCTCTGGTTCCTCTGCCATTTCTAAAACCAGCTTGAACATCTGGAAGTTCACGGTTCACATACTGCTGAAGCCTGGCTTGGAGAATTTTGAGCGTTACTTTACTAGTGTGTGAGATGAGTGCAATTGTGTGGTAGTTTGAGCATTCTTTGGCATTGCCTTTCTTTGGGATTGGAATGAAAACTGACCTTTTCCAGTCCTGTGGCCACTGCTGAGTTTTCCATATTTGCTGGCATATAGAGTGCAGCACTTTCACAGCATCATCTTTCAGGATTTGAAAGAGTTCAACTGGAATTCTATCACCTCCACTAGCTTTGTTCATAGTGATGCTTTCTAAGGCCCACTTGACTTCACATTCCAGGATATCTGGCTCTAGGTCAGTGATCACACCATCGTGATTATCTGGGTCATGAAGATCTTTTTTGTACACTTCTTCTGTGTATTCTTGCCATCTCTTCTTAATATCTTCTGCTTCTGTTAGGTCCATACCATTTCTGTCCTTTATAGAGCCCATCTTTGCATGAAATGTTCCCTTGGTATCTCTAATTTTCTTGAAGAGATCTCTAGTCTTTCCCATTCTGTTGTTTTCCTCTATTTCTTTGCATTGATCACTGAAGAAGGCTTTCTTATCTCTTCTTGCTATTCTTTGGAACTCTGCATTCAGATGTTTATATCTTTCCTTTTCTCCTTAGCTTTTCACTTCTCTTCTTTTCACAGCTATTTGTAAGGCCTCCCCAGACAGCCATTTCGCTTTTTTGCATTTCTTTTCCATGGGAATGGTCTTGATCCCTGTCTCCTGTACAATGTCATGAACCTCATTCCGTAGTTCATCAGGCACTCTATCTATCAGATCTAGGCCCTTAAATCTATTTTTCACTTCCACTGTATAATCTTAAGGGATTTGATTTAGGTCATACCTGTATGGTCTAGTGGTTTTCTCTACTTTCTTCAATTTAAGTCTGAATTTGGCAATAAGGAGTTCATGATCTGAGAATTTATTATAAATTTTATGGGTTTATTTTCATGGTCCACATTTCACAAATGATGTTGTAAAAGATTCTTTGTATTCTTCATGGATGGGATTTGTTGAATGTTTTGCCTTTGAAGATTGTGTCTTGCATCAATTTTAGTTCCTTCTCAGACAAAATGTCTTAAAATATTGTCTCTCACCATTTACTGTATGACTATTTTTTCCAGGATTTCCATGCAATCATTTATTTCTTTAAATAATTGCATAATTATTTTATATTCATTATCTGATTTTAATGTGCCTGTAGGCAAAAGACAGCTTCCTGTGTTATATATGTTACTGAAATTGTGCTTTTAAAACATATTTCTGACTTCTGAAAGTTTCCTAACTTTCCAGTCATCTCTGTTGTGACCTGAAATAATGTTTTTAAAATCACTTAATGTAACATTTTAAATTGTTTGTTTCAGACTGATTTCTCTGGACATCTAGTACACAAAAATGTTTGAGAAAGCTCAAACTTTTAGATACTGATCATGGATTTTAATTAAAAACAACAACAACAACAATAACAAAAAAACACTTCATGCTTAAATGCCAGATTCATTTCTTTCTTCCTTTTTTCTTTTGTATCTTTTCTGTACATTTGTCTTATTTAGATTGAAATCCATCTCCTCTAATTTTATTTTCTAGAACCTTGCCATTTTAGATAATCTTCTTGTTTTAACTCTAGGAATCTGGTTCCTAGATTCTCCTAAGAGCATTTTAAATATCTTACCAGTCTTTGACTCTGTATTGTGTAGAATGTAGGCAGGTCTCCTGAGGTCTCATGAGAAGCAATTCCATAGGCTGTGGTATGGGCAACAGTCTGTAGTCCTGCGAGCTCTCAATATACAATTGCGAGTATATCTCCTCTCTTATGAAACACCAAGAGCAAGCCCTCTGCTCCCAAAATTCTTCATGGCAATAGGTAAGAATTCATTCCTCCCGTGTACCTTCACCAAAGCTCCTCTAAAGCAAGAGGAATTTAATACATTCTGCCTTTTCTGTGTGCACAGGTCTTGAAGGATAGTTTGCCTTGTTTGGAACTGGTCTTGTAGTTATCATCAGAATCAATTGGAGAAAATACTACAGAAGCTCTTTTGCTTGTCCTGGGACATATTGTTAAAATGTCTTTGTTTTCCAGTCTTCCCACCAATGCTCAGAAAAAAAAAGTCAGATTTAAAATGATAAAGGCATCAGACACTTGTGTTTAGACTGATGACATCTTGGAAACTCTCACTGAGTTATTTGGCAGGTTAATTATTAAATACCCTCCAAACTCAAATGGTTACTTTAGTCTCTTTTTAAAAAGCCCCTTGCAAAACTAAAAAAAAAAAAAAAAAAAAAAAAAAACTTATTTTTAAGATTTTAATGTTATTGACTACTTGGTTGAAAGTTATTCTGCTCATGCTCATCCACCTGTTTTTCCTAATTACTTTTCTCTTTAGAAAACTTGTATCACTGAGTTTGAAGAAAATAATGCAATTATTGCTTTTTACAGGATACTGAGCTGCACTTTCACCCTTCATTCTCTTTCTGCTCACCTTAGTTCATCCTTGTGTGACTGAGACATCTTTGAGTTCAATCACAGCTGCATTTATCATTACAATTATGAGTTTAAGTCATGAGGAAAGGAATTAAGTTAAGCTGAAGTAGATAGATTCCTCTTAAAAATATTATTTAAGAAAATGTCTATAGAAATATGAGAAGGGCAATTGAAAAACTGAAGGAAACAAGGTACAATGTCTAAATTTCAAACCTCTCTGATAAGACCCTAGAGTACAATAGTTTAAAGCATCAAACCACACTGTCTAGGAGCAAATCCGTTTTGCCATTTATTAGCTTTGTGACCTGGAATGAATTATAATCTGCCTTACTCCCTATAGTTTTCACATCCCAGGATTTAATGAAATGCAGATCTAATTTTGATCCATGGTTGGTAGAACTTATTTATGTGAAATCTAAGGATAAGGAGGGCTGACTGTATTTAACTTTCACTGCTTCAGTAAAATAACTTTTACCTATCTCATAGGGTTGTTGAGGATTATATGCAAACTAACTATAGAAATATAAATATTGTTAGTAATTGAGCTTCTACTGAAATGAGTCTAAGAATACACTAAAGAAAATAAAACAACTAAATGTAAGGAATCATGTGGAGTTAGGCACATACTGAAAACATAATATACTAGTAGTGAGAACTTGGACAAGAAAGCCTATAACTCCTCTGGCCCTCAATTATTTTTATGTAAAATAATGATAGACTAAATTTTCATATATTAGGATATGTGGAAACCATTTTGGGCTTATGCATAACTTGGCCTATACTCTATCTGAACTAGAACAACTTGTCATATGACCTGTCAGACATGCATTGTACATATGCTATAACAAAGAAAAGAACGAATGTACTAGATTGTTTAGATTCTCTAATTTGAAGATAGGGATAAAAGCCCCTTACCCATGATGCTGATGCTAGTACTTCTTTGAAGAAAAGCTTCCTTTTCCAGACACCAAGGTCATTCTGACTCACTCTGTATGTGCTAATCTGTCTCTTTTGAAAACTTGAAGGAATATACCTCTGTCATGTTTGATCTTTCTTCTGTTTTGACAATATATAAAACTGTGCTGAAAACCATGCTTTCCAGGAGCACTTTCTTTCTTGGGGGGGACTGCACTCCTGGGCTATAGTTCTAGTTTGACTTGAGTAAAACTCTTTTCTACCCCTATTATAGACTGGTTATTGATTATTTGCATTGACAACAAGAATAAGAATATCCCCTTCTTGGAATGTTTTCAGTATTAAAAACCACAAATTTAGTGTTAATGGTCTGCAACCTAGTATAAAATTGCTGTTTAATGAGTGATTATTCTAATTCTAATTGTTTATTACTGTTGTTAATTGACTGGGTAAAAGATATATCTAATGATGGAAATGAATCACACAGAATAGGGACAAGGTGGACTTTCATAATTTCTAAGATGAAATGAAGACTTTTTTTTTAACTGTTTATTTAAAATAAGATAGTGGTATGCCGTCAATACCTTTCCTTTTTTTCTTAGAAACGAAGTGAAGAAGGGAGGATAGGAAGGAAGGAAAGAGGAAAGAAGGAAGGAAAAAAGGGATAATAAAGGGAAGGAAAGAAAGAAAGAGAAAGAGGAAAGGAAGGAAAGAAAGAACCTATTGATGTTCACTACATGATTTTTTGCAATAGCAAGAATTGGAAACCTCTAAAATATCCACCAATAATGAATTGGAAATTAGTTACATATATGATGGTGCATGATAAATATATTACTTTATTTATATATTGTGACTGAAGCCATGGTATAAGTCTAGTATTAATAATTAGAATGTCCATAACCAAAGTTTGATTTTAACTGAATCCTGTAGTTCTGTGGGCTTCCCAGGTGGCTCTAGTGGTAAAGAACCTGCCTGCCAATACAGGAGCCATAAAAGATATGGGTTCAATTCCTGGATCAGGAAGATCCCTTTGAGGAGGACATGACAACCCACTCCAGTATTCTTGCCTGGAGAATCCCATGGACAGAGGAGCCTGGTGGGCTAAGGTCTGTAGAGTCTTGAAGAGTTGGACATGACTGAAGCAACTGAGCATGCACACATGTTGTAGTCCTGTGTTGGGAAAAATGGAGCATAGGGGATGCCTTCCCCTTCTGACTCCCTATTAGCTGGCTCTCCTAGGAAACTTTCACAAGCACTTGGATCTCTTGATGTAGCAAAGGCATCATTATTATAGATGATGTTTTGAAGTAACTTTCTTATGCATTAAACATCTGAAGACACATGTCTAACCTCTGTCTACTTTAGCTTACTTTAGCATAGAGCTTACCATTCATCTGTATTTCCCACCTTCATGAACTATATTTCAAAGCTTTTCAAGTGGTTTGGAGTGGACTTGTGGTTTCTTAACCTCAGAGTTATTGACATTGTGGCTGGATAACTCTTTGTTGTTAGAGGCTGTCCTTTACCTTGTAGGGTGATTAGAAGTACAACTGGCTTTTACCCATGAGTTTCCAGTATCGTATCCTCTGTGTGATCACCCCAAATCAGAATCATTATGTAAGAAGGTAACATCCTGATGTGCCAACATGAAGACAATTCAGTGAGATTCTATAGAGTAGCAATTCTCCCTAAATAAATCATTATCACAGTTTTCTAATCTCATAATCATTTTATCTCTTCCATGTAGGGAGAGATTTTAAGGATCATGAGAAAGACTTGTCTATCAGATCAGATCAGATCAGTCGCTCAATCGTGTCCGACTCTATGCCACCCCATGAATCGCAGCACGCCAGGCCTCCCTGTCCATCACCAACTCCCGGATTTCACTCAGACTCATGTCCATCGAGTCAGTGATGCCATCCAGCCATCTCATCCTCTGTCATCCCCTTCTCCTCCTGCCCCCAATCCCTCCCAGCATCAGGGTCTTTTCCAATGAATCAACACTTTGCATGAGGTGGCCAAAGTACTGGAGTTTCAGCTTTAGCATCATTCCTTCCAAAGAAATCCCAGGGCTGATCTCCTTCAGAATGGACTGGTTGGATGTCCGTGCAGTCCAAGGGACTCTCGAGAGTCTTCTCCAACACCACAGTTCAAAAGCAGAAATTCTTTGGCGCTCAGCCTTCTTCACAGTCCAACTCTCACATCCATACACGACCACAGGAAAAACCATAGCCTTGACTAGACGGATCTTTGTTGGCAAAGTAATGTCTCTGCTTTTCAATATGCTATCTAGGTTGGTCATAATTTTCCTTCCAAGGAGTAAGCGTCTTTTAATTTCATGGCTGCAGTCACCATCTGTAGTGATTTTGGAGCCCAGAAAAATAAAGTCTGACACTGTTTCCACTGTTTCCCCATCTATTTCCCATGAAGCGATGGGACTGGATGCTATGATCTTCATTTTCTGAATGTTGAGCTTTAAGCCAACTTTTTCACTCTCCACTTTCACTTTCATCAAGAGGCTTTTGAGTTCCTCTTCACTTTCTGCCATAAGGGTGGTGTCATCTGCATATCTGAGGTTATTGATATTTCTCCCAGCAATCTTGATTCCAGCTTGTGTTTCTTCCAGTCCAGCATTTCTCATGATGTACTCTGCATATAAGTTAAATAAACAGGGTGACAATATACAGCCTTGACGAACTCCTTTTCCTATTTGGAACCAGTCTGTTGTTCCATGTCCAGTTCTAACTGTTGCTTCCTGACCTGCGTATAGGTTTCTCAAGGGGCATGTCAGGTGGTCTGGTATTCCCATCTCTTTCAGAATTTTCCACAGTTTATTGTGATCCACACAGTCAAAGACTTTGGCATAGTTAATAAAGCATAAATAGATGTTTTTCTGGAACTCTCTGCTTTTTCCATGATCCAGCAGATGTTGGCAATTTGATCTCTGGTTCCTCTGCCTTTTCTAAAACCAGCTTGAACATCTGGAAGTTCACGGTTCACGTATTTCTGAAGCCTGGCTTGAGAATTTTGAGCATTACTTTACTAGCGTGTGAGATGAGTGCAATTGTGCGGTAGTTTGAACATTCTTTGTCATTGCCTTTCTTTGGGATTGGAATGAAAACTGACCTTTTCCAGTCTTGTGGCCACTGCTGAGTTTTCCAAATTTGCTGGCATATAGAGTGCAGCACTTTCACAGCATCATCTTTCAGGATTTGGAATAGATCAACTGGAATTCTATCATCTCCACTAGCTTTGTGCGTAGTGATGCTTTCTAAGGCCCACTTGACTTCACATTCCAGGATGTCTGGCTCTAGGTCAGTGATCACACTAATTACTACTTAAATTCTGGTGTGCTTCACATTATTCATGTACTATGCTGTTAGTAGAAGCAGGAAGAATCTAACTTTCTGGATTATATATAGTATAGCCATGTTTATATATAGCCGTTTATACTACACACCTTTAATATTTTCTGAAAATAATGAAGTAGATTTATGTTTAGTAACATGGAAAGGTATACAAGACATATTTTTAAATGAAAAATAATCATAATTTAAGCATTCACTGTATGTTCCTCTTTAAAAACATAATCTATTGTATTAAAGGAGTGTGTTATTTTTAAAGAAATGTTTTGTCTATGTGTATCTCTACAAACACACACATATATATATGTATATATACATAATACTTGGAGAAATATAAAATAATTGCAGTTTTTACAATGCTACCATTATTGCTACTAATATTAATAACAGTATAGTTGTGTTGTAGGGCAGCTTAACATTCACATAATGCAATTACTAAGTAAGTAAGTGTTAGTTGCTCAGTCGTGCTGACTCTTTGCGACCCCGTGGACCGCAGCCCACCAGACGCCTCTATTCATGAGATTTTCCAGACAAGGATACTGGAGTGGGTTGCCATTTCCTTCTCCAGGAATCTTCCCAACTCAGGGATCGAACCCTGGTCTCCTGTACTGCAGGCATATTCTTTACTGACTGAGCTACAAGGGAAGCCCATGTAATTACTAATGCCATTTTAAAATACACACTGAAATACAGTAATTCACCACCTGAAAACTAAAAAAAATCTCCAAAATTAATTTAAAAAATAATTCAGGTAAATTTGTTTCCTAGATTTAAAAATCAGAAGGGAAATTGGAGAAATGTTTTGGGCTGTAGTTTAGATCTAAGACAAAGAAGAAAGAATTTAACATCATTGATATCAAACAGGAGGAGGGTATGTCACAATTGCCAATTATGTTCCAGTAACCTGTTGAAATTGTTTAAAATTAAGTAATATGTTACCTTTTTAAACTCAGTATTTATGTATTTTTCAATAACCCTCCTCCACTTCATTAATTAAGTCTATGTCTTTATTAAGCTTTTAATTTAGTTTTTCTTTGACATTTGGCACACATATTCTGTCCATCTGTTTGGATTTGCCCTGATTTCTGGCCTGCACCAGTTTTTAAGTGTAGAAAACTTGTTAAATTGTTATCTGCCAATTTTCTTGCTCCAAATGAACTTGATCTCATTTTGCCTCTTTAAGTTTTTGTTTATTCCTGCTAAATTCTCTGCAGATCTTCTGGTAAAGAGTTGGTCACTCTTCTTTCTCCTTCTCCATACTCACTGGGCTTGTACATATTTCTATAAAATACTCATAATGATATCTCTTTTAATAATCAGTGAACTCCTTGAGGGAGGAGAAGGCAATGGCAACCCACTCCACTGTTCTTGCCTGGAGAATCCCAGGGACGGGGTAGCCTGGTGGGCTGCCATCTATGGGGTCACACAGAGTCGGACACGACTGAAGCGACTTAGCCTCAGTAGCAGAACTCCTTGAGAAGGAGAACTTAGGGATACCTAAAGTCAGAGTTGATCGTTTTAGGACATTATGGATTTAAGACTGTTCTATGAAGGATAAATATAGACTCTGTTTTTCATTAACATGATGAAACTTCAGTTCATCTACCTTTACTTTCATCTTTTCCATAACCAACTCACTTTCTCTGTTTGCTTGTCTCTGCTGTCTTAGTATTTCTTCTACATAGTGATTATGACTTTTCTGGTTCTTTAAAAATCATCTTTGTCTCCCATGATTAATTTCCTACTTCAAATTCCTAGAAGAGAAATACTGATTAGTCTCTTTTGTCACTGTTATTGTCATTTTGTAGCATCAGTCACAGGTCTTTGGAGTGTCCCTAGATGATTTACTTTGCATCATATGACTTCCCTTGACCTAATTGTAGTGCTTAGAAAGGGAATATACTAGAATATACTTTCTAAGTATATATACTAGAAACCATTGCTTCCTAGGGCAGCACTGATTATTTCTTTTCCAGCTTCCTTAAAAAGGTAAAAGAGGTTTTTCAGGCAAAGACTGAAAACTCCAATAAAATGACTTGCTGAATACTGCTAATACAAGCATTCTTCTAAGATCACATGTTAGTCTTAATAGGTCATTTTCAATTTCTAGTCTTCAAAACAAAGTTGACCTTTATGAATCTCATGAAGCCCAATGAGAAGTCTCATTTTATTTCTTTGTATTCCATCTCTGGCTCTAGGACAGCTGTTCAATCAAATGCATTTCTTTAGGTTTTAGATGTTTCAGCTCCTGTTGTCAGCAATGATGATTCATAGAGAAGGAATTAAACAAAATGGAGTCTTGTTGTAAATGCACACAAAAAATCAATATTGCCGAGTAGAAGAGAAGAAATCAATACAGAAAGGCATGTTATTGTCAAACTTCTAAAAGGATTTTGCCAACAATGGAAAGTAGGGAGAATTCTGTAAAAATATATTAGCTGTGGTATTCTTTAGTATAACAGACTAAGATAGTATAAAAAGTAAACAGCAAACAACAACCAAAAAATAAAAATCATGAATATATATAGAGATTGAAGTAAAGCAAATGTAAACTAAACCAACCAGAGTATGGTTATTTAAACAATGCTTCTTAGAAATTAATATTTCTCTGAAAGTAGACTAGTTTTTTGTTATTGTTGTTGTTGGGGTGAAATATATATGTATATATGTATCTATATAGTTTTAGTTTTTGATCCCTGGGAAAATGAGCAAATGTATACAGGTATCTTATGTCCTTTTCTTCAATGAAAAATACTGTAAGTCAAGGTGTCTTTGCACAGACTAAGAAGTCATAGTGATAGTGATAGTGAAGTCGCTCAGTCATGTCCGACTCTTTGCAACCCCATGGACTGTAGCCCACGAGGCTCCTCCATCCATTGAATTTTCTAGGCAAGAGGTTTGGAGTGGGTTGCCATTTCCTTCTCCAGGGGATCTTCCCAGCCCAGGGATCGAATCCAGGTCTCCTGCACTGCGGGCAGACGCTTTACCTTCTGAGCCACCAGGGAATCCTATAAGAAGTCATAGTGACTTTTAATAGATCCAGGCCCTCCAGGAAGAAGCTGATCTGTTTCACCAACACAAGATGGCAGTTTCATGAATGACAGTTTTCTTTTTTAATTAAAAAAAATTAGATTTGCATAAAGAAGAAAAATGGATAAAGGTTTACCACCATAAAGATGAATCTGTCTTGGTATTTATTTCATATGTAAAATTTTTGAAGTTCTATGAGAGCAAAGATTAATACTTACTAAACTATCTGTTGTCACATATACAACAGAAGACTTTACATTTAATTCCTAATACTGATTATCATTAATAGTGTTTTGTATTTTTCAAAGAAATTTTGCAAATAAACTTGTTCTAGCCTCACAGAAATCTTGTGATTGATAACAATAGAGACATACTAGGCCTGTTTTATGAGTGGGGAAATGGTGATGAAGAAAATATTAAATGACCTGACCTAAGTTACAAAGCAAATCAGAAACTGAAATGTCAATTACTAGTTCTCCTAGATATGCTTTTCTTGCTAGTCCAGACATATTCTCTGTAGTAGGAACAATTGTCCTACTTGCATGAAGAATAATAAAAGAAATTATATTTAGAAATACCACCCATTTCTGCACTGATATCTACACTAACATATATTTGCAGTATTATCTGAGGCAATATTTAGGTCAGCATATGGGAATACAGATTAATATGTTTCTAAAATTTCAGAAGATAACCCAAAATATATTGTCTTAACTTTTAGTAGACTAGAATAATCTGGTTCCATAGATTGGTAGGAATAATTGTATTAAAAGCAACACATTAAAAAAAGCAAATTTACAACATAATTTACTATGAGTCTAATACTGTAGTGTCTGATCCTATGAGTAAATTATTCATCACATGTAAATTTACAGTTAAAGAAACTGAGCTATAAAGACATAAGTAATTTGCTCCAGACAAGAGCTAGTTTATATTTTCAACAGCAAATGAGTATAAAAAGTGGTATTCTGTTTATTATTAAAGACAGATTGCACATGAATTGATCTGAATTGTTTGCCAGAAAATAGCAGCAAGCCAAACTTAGAATAGTTTTTGTCATTCTATATAATGGACAGGAAGATTTTGACACACTAAAACAGAGTGAGCTATACTGAAGATGATCCTTTATATTTTGTTCATAGACCTTTTACGAACCATGAGAAATTATGGCTGGGTATCACTAACCTAGAAAGAATCATAGAGTTACCTCCTGAACTTTGATACAAAAAATATTAAAGTGCTCAGCAGAACTGATTTTACAAAAGTTGCTAATTATCTTAGAACATTCTCTAACACCATACAAAAATAAACTGAAGATGAATTAAAGTCCTATATGTAAGATGGAATACTATAAAACTCCTGGAGGAATACTTTTTGACATAAATCACAGCAATAGTTTTTTGGATCCCTCCCCCAACATAAAGGTAATAAAAACAAAAGTAAATAAATGGGACCTAGTGAAACATAAAAGTTTTAGAAATAAATTATAAGCAAAATAAAACCCACTACTATGTAAAAAAATAGACAACTAATGAGAACCTATTATACAGCACAGGGAACTTTACTGAATGCTCTTGGTGACCTAAATGAACAGAAAATCTAAAAAAGAGGGGATGTATGTACATGTAGGGGCTAACCTTGGGGCTCAGCTGGTAAAGAATCTACCTGTAATGCAGGAGACCTGGGTTCTATCCCTATGTTGGGAAGATCCCCTGGAGAAGGGATCTCACCTGGAGAATTCCAAGGACTGTATAGTTCACGGGGTCGCAAACAGTCCAACACGACTGAGCAACTTTCACTTTCATATGTACAACTGATTTACTTTGTTGGACAGCAGAAACTAACACAACATTGCAAAGTAACTATACTCCAGTAAAAATAAATTTAAAAAATAGAAGATGTATGTTGAGTATTAAAAAGAACAAAACTTAAAAGCTTTGCATTGCTAAGGAAACCATCAGCAAAAAACAACAAAAAAATAAATACTGAATGGGAGAAAATATTTGCAAATTATATGCCTGATGGATTAATATGTAACATATTTAAACAGCTCATACAACTCAACATCAAAAAAAAATTTTTTTAATGGACAGAAGAATGTCATAGACATTTTTTTAGAGAGGAAATGCAAATCGCTTATCAGTTCAGTTCAGTTGCTCAGTCGTATCCGACTCTTTAAGACCCCATGAATTGCAGCACGCCAGGCCTACCTGTCCATCACCAACTCCCTGAGTTCACTCAAACTCATGTCCATCGAGTCAGTGATGCCATCCAGCCATCTCATCCTCTGTTGTCCCCTTTACCTCCTGACCCCAATCTGTCCCAGCATCAGAGTCTTTTCCAATGAGTCAACTTTTCGCATGAGGTGGCCAAAGTACTGGAGTTTCAGCTTTAGCATCATTCCTTCCAAAGAAATCCCAGGGCTGATCTCCTTCAGAATGGACTGGTTGGATCTCCTTGCAGTCCAAGGGACTCTCAAGAGTCTTCTCCAACACCACAGTTCAAAAGCATTAATTCTTCGGCACTCAGCTTTCTTTACAGTTCAACTCTCGCATCCATACATGACCACTGAAAAAACCATAGCCTTGACTAGACGAACCTTTGTTGGCAAAGTAATGTCTCTGCTTTTCAATATGCTATCTAGGTTGGTCATAACTTTCCTTCCAAGGAGTAAGCGTCTTTTAATTTCATGGCTGCAGTCACCATCTGCAATGATTTTGGAGCCCCCAAAAATAAGGTCTGACAGTGGTTCCACTATTTCCCCATCTATTTCCCATGAAGTGATGAGACCAGATGTCATGATCTTTGTTTTCTGAATGTTGAGCTTTAAGCCAACCAGTAACGCTGAAGAAGCTGAAGTGGAACGGTTCTATGAAGACCTGCAAGACCTTTTAGAACTAACACCCCAAAAGATGTCTTTTTCATTATAGGGGACTGGAATGCAAAAAGTAGGAAGTCAAGAAACACTTGGAGTAACAGGCAAATTTGGCCTTGGAATATAGAATGAAGCACAGCAAAGACTAATAGAGTTTTGCCAAGAAAATGCACTGGTCATAGCAAACACCCTCTCCCAACAACACAAGAGAAGACCCTACACATGGACATCACCAGATGGTCAACACCAAAATCAGATTGATTATATTCTTTGCAGCCAAAGATGGAGAAGCTCTATACAGTCAACAAAAACAAGACCAGGAGCTGACTGTGGCTCAGATCATGAACTCCTTATTGCTAAATTCAGACTTAAACTGAAGAAACTAGGGAAAACCACTAGATCATTCAGGTATGACCTAAATCAAATCCCTTATGATTATACAGTGGAAGTGAGAAATAGATTTAAGGGACTAGATCTGATAGATAGAGTGCCTGATGAACTATGGATGGAGTTTCGTGACATTGTACAGGAGACAGGGATCAAGACCATCCCCATGGAAAGAAATCACTTATAGGCATATGAAAAGTTGCCCATCCTCACTAATCATCAGGAAAATGCAAATCAAAACCACAAAACCACAATGATATATGACCTCACTTTTATCACAATGTTTATCATTAAAAAAAGAACACACACACATATATATATGTGTGTGTGTTCTTTTATGTTTATGTGTGTGTGTATATATATGTATATTAGGGAGCATATAAAGAATAGGCAACCCTGGTATACTGTGGTTGGAAATGTAATTTGGTGCAGCTGCTGTGAAAAAATATGGAGATTTCTCAAAAAACTAAAAGTAGAATTACCATATGATCTAGAAATTCCACTCTTGGTATATATTAAAAAAAATTAATTGGAAAAGATACACACACCTCAGTGCTCATAGCAGCATTATTTACAATGTCCAAGACATGGAGACAACCTAAGTGTCAGTGAACAGATAAACGGATAAAGAAACTCTGGTATATATGTATGTATATATATACACACATATATAAAATACACACACACATATAGAATACTACTCAATCATAAAAAAGAATAAAATGTTGCTATCTTTGGCAATATGGATGGACTTGGAGGGCGTTATGCTAAGTTAAATAAATCACACAGAGAAAGATAAACACTGTGTGATATAGCTTATAGGTGGAAACTAAAAAATACAACAAACTGATGAATAAAACATGAAAGAAGAAGATTCACAAATACAAAAAACAAAATAATAAAGTTAAATAAATCACACAGAGAAAGATAAACACTGTGTGATATAGCTTATATGTGGAAACTAAAAAATGCAACAAACTGATGAATAAAACATGAAAGAAGCAGATTCACAAATACAAAAAAACAAAATAATAAATAAATACTGGTTAGTGGAGGGAAGGGTCAAAACAGGGATGAGGGAATGGGAAGTACACACTATTAGGAGTAAGATAGGTTCCAGGAAGTACTGTAAGACACAGAATATAGCCAATATTTTGTAATAAGTCCAAATTGAAGGTAACCTTTAAAAATTCTAGAAAGCTTCTTTCTCTAAAAAATAAAAATTAAAAAATAATAAAGTCTCAGCAGAATTGATTTTACAAAACTTGCTAATCATCTTAGAGAAGTATTACTTGTTATACTAAATAAGTAAACCTCAGAACGAAAATAATGGTTCAGCTGCACACAGTGTTTAAATAAAGATCATTCAGTTTTCAGAATATTTGTTGGAAAAATAGCTTATAACTAACAATATGATTTTTTTATAGCAGCAAAATAGGGTAGCAAATTAAAGTTCTCTTTTAAATATAGAGACTGAATAAGTGGCAATTTTGATAGTGAAGCCATTCACACAGTAAAATCTGTATATGAGCAATTGAATCATTGAGAAAATGTTTTTTTTTCCCCCCAGTAAATATTATTAACTAGAGAAACAAATGTACAAATAAACCTACAATATATCTCAAATAACTAATCTTTCACAGGTTTGATTATAGGTTTATATATTCCATGGCTGGACAGTCAACATTTGTAAATTTGTCAACATTACAGTCAACATTACAATAAATTTGTAAATATTTATTGAAATATAATATTTAATTGCTAGATTGAAACTTAAAATTAAAGACTGTTTCCACTGCCTTTAATTGAAAGTGATGTATAACATTGATTTTAATATTCATTTATTGAAATTAACTGTAACAGTGCAAGATGAAAGATTTATATAAATGCAAATTACTTTCCTAAATAACTGAAATAAGGCCATTTTCATATGACCTGTTAGGTATTACTTGAGTTTCAATATCTTTTATTGCAACTATCCATAAGTACTTGAGCTTCCCTGGTGGCTTAGTGGTAAAGAATTCGCCTGCCAATGCAGTAGATGCAAGTTTGATCCCTGAGTCAGGATGATCCCCTAGAGAAGGAAGTGGCAACCGATTGCAGTATTCTTGCTGGGAAATACCACTGGACAGAGGAACCTGGCCAGCTACAATCCATGGGATCGCAAGAGTCAGACACAACTTAGTGACTGAGCAACAGAGTACTAATATCTGTATGTGTTTGTCTAATATCTGCTGTGTTTGTCTAGTACAATATCCCTTAGAGAACAATGTTTTAAACTTGTCAACTTGCCATTTGCCCTAATCCTCATTTTCATAATTTCAACTTGTGTGTGCTCAGTCATATCCGACTTGTGACCTCATGAACTGTAGCCCGCCAGGCTCTTTTGTCCATGGAATTTCCCAGGTAAGAATACTGGAGTGGCTTGACATTCCCTTCTCCAGCGGATCTTTCCAACCAAGGATTGAACGTGGGGCTCCTGCATTGCATAACCATCTGAGTCACATTGCATAACCATCTGAGTCACAGGGAACCCAAATACTGTTTGGCAAATAAAAGTATGTAATTAATAAATCATGATGCCCTATCTAAAGGACTTAAGTAAAATCTCAAAAACTTGAGAGTTAAGGTGGAACTGGGGTTTTAGTTCTTAAGTGAATCATTTGTTTTGTATAAGTACTGGCTTTGCCCTGCTTTTATAGGAAACTTTAATGCCATATTTATTTCTATTTTTATCCAATTATGAACTACAGGAAATATTACAGAAAAGAAATTCTTATGTATTAATTAATTTTCTGTTTGAGGAAATTGTTTGATTTGATTTGAATTACTACATCAGCAGAGATATTCTTGAATTAGAAAACCATTCAATGTCTCTTTCATCTACCTAGACTGAACAGCCTAACATTCATTATTTTTTTAAAAAGCACTCAAATCAATTAGAAGCCATTGGTGTATTTGGAATTATATCCCCCCTCAGAGAGTCGCTTAATGATTCACAAGAATATACTGAATAAGAATGGCTCCCTAGAAATCTACTAGGAGTATGGCAATTGACATATTTATATTTTGGTGGCTTAAATAAAGCTTTCTTGTTTGATTGCATTATAAGAAGAGAGATATAATTTCATGGCTCCTGGATAGAACTGAGTTATTTAGAGTTTTATTTGTATTTAGATATACAAAATAAAGTTTAAAAATAGCACTCAAAAGCAAAGAGAGTAGAGTTAGTGTTCTAAAGAATGTAAATATGAATAAAACAATATCCTTGCCTTTTTAGGATTGGTCTACCTAATGAGAATTTTTGTGTAAAAAATAAAAATTCTAAGAAATGATTCAGGGCAGGAATAGTACTGATTAATTTTGACTGGAAGAAAATTAAAAACTCATTTGCTACCTTCTAATATGTTAAGTCACCATTTATTAAAATGATATTTATCAATAGTCTGTTATGTACCACAATCTGATTAAGGCATTAGGATAAAACAGTGGAAATAAAAATCTCCAATTCTCATGGAATATTATATGAAATAGGCAAGAAATGATTAAATATGTTGTATAACAATAATAATAAAATGATGACTATTATGTTACTTACATATCTGAAACTGATCTAAAATATTGTATATATAAAATTATTTAATTCTCATGCCAACACTATCAGTTGATTACTAATATTATTTCTATTTTATAAATATAAATTTAAGTGTTCTGCTATATAATTTGCCCAAAGTCACAAAGTATTAAATAATGGAGCTAGTGCTATCAGTTTGCATCTGAAGATGAAGAAGATCTATATAGTCAACAAAAATAAGACCTGGAGCATACTGTGGCTCAGATCATCAGCTCTATATAGCAAAATTAAACTAAAGAAAGTAGGTAAAACCAGGAGGCCATTCAGCTAGGACCTAAATCAAATTCCTTATGATTATACAGTAAAAGTGACAAATAGTTTTAAGGAATCAGATCTCATAGACAGAGTGCCTGAAGAACTATGGAAAGAAGTTCATAACATTGTACAGGAGACAGTGAACAAAACCATTCCAAAGAAAAAGAAATGCAAGAAGGCAAAGTGGCTGTCTGAGGAGATATTACAAATAGCTGAGGAAAGAAGACAAGCCAAAAGCAAGGGAGAAAGGGTAAGATATACCCAACTGAATGCAGAGTTTCAGAGAATAGCAAGAAGTGATAAGGCCTTCTTAATGAACAATACAAAGAAATAGAGAAAAGCAATAGAATGGGAAAGACTAGAGGTCTCTTCAAGAAAATTAGAGATAACAAAGGAATATTTCATGCAAGGATGGGCATAATAAGGAACAGAAACATTAAAGACTTAAAAGAGGCAAAAGAGATTCAGAAGAAGTGACAAGAATACACAGAAGAACTGTAAAAAAAAAAAAAAAAAAGTCTTGATGACCAGGATAAACACGATGGTATTGTCACTCACCTAGAGTCAGACAATCCTGGAGTGTGAAGTCAAGCAGGCTTTAGGAAGTATTGCTGCCAGTAAAGCTAGTGGAGGTGATGGAATTCCAGCTGAGCTGTTCAAAATACTGAAAGATGATGGTGTTAAAGTGCTGTACTCAATTTGTCAGCAAACTGGAAAACCCAGCACTGGCGATAGGACTGAAAAAGGTCAGTTTTCCTCACAATTCCAAACAAGGGCAGTGCTAAAGATTGTTCAAACTACTGGACAGTTGCACTCACTTCCCATGCTAGTAAGGTTATGCTCAAAATCCTTCAAGCTACACTTCAGCAGTGCTTGAATTGAGAACTTCCAGATGTACAAGCTGGATTTAGAAAAGGCACAGGAACCAGAGATCAAATTGCCAATATCTGTTGGATCATATGTAAAGCAAAGGAAGTCCAGAAAGGGGTCTACTTCTGTTTCACTGGGGGCTTCCCTGGTGGCTCAGACGGTAAAGCATCTGTCTGCAATGCAGGAGACCCAGGTTCGATCCCTGGGTTGGGAAGGTCCACTGGAGAAGGAAATGACAGCCCACTCCAGTATTCTTGCCTGGAAAATCCCATGGACGGCGGAGCCTGGTAGGCTACTGTACGTGGGGTCACAAAGAGTCGGACACGACTGAGCGACTTCACTTTCACTTTCTGTTTCATTGACTATGCTAAAGTCTTTGATTGTGTGGGTCACAATGAACTGTGGAAAATTCTTAAAGAGATGGGAATACCAGACCATCATATCTGTCTTCTGAACAACCTATATTTGGGTCAAGATATAATAGAACCGTACATGTAACAACCGATTGGTTCAAGTTAGGAAAGGAGTGTGACAGAGCTTTATATTATCACCCTGTTTATTTAACTAATATGCAGAGTAGATCATGTGAAATGCCAGGCTGGATGAGTTACAAGCTGGAATTAAGGTTGTGGGGAGAAATATCAACAACCTCAGATATGCAGATGATACCACTCCAATAGCAAAAAGATAAAAGGAACTAAAGAGCCTCTAGATGAGGATGAAGGAGAAGAGTGAAAACTGGACAGCAAGATTAAACCAGTCAATCCTAAGGGAAATCAACCTTGAATACTCATTGGAAGAACTGATGCTGAAGCTCCAATACTTTGGCCACCTGATGCAAAGAGCCAAGTCACTGGAAAAAGACCCTGTTGCTCTGAAAGATTGAAGGCAAAAGAAGAGGGCAGCAGAGGATGAGATGGTTGGATAGCATCAGGACTTAATGGACATGAAGTTGAGAAAAACCCAGTAGATGGTAAAGGCTGGCAAAGAGTTGGACTTCACTGAAAGATTGAACAACAAGAACAACATTAATTGTTATATAGGGGGGGAAAGACACAAATGACATTCAATAGATAAGAATGGAATGTGGCAAAAGGAACTAAAGTTAAGTGAAAGTGGGTCAGTCGTGTCTGAATCTATGCAACCCCAAAAATTATACAGTCGATGAAATTCTCCAGGCCAGAATTCCAGCAGTGACAGTGAAAAGTGAAAGTGAAAGTGAAAGTCACTCAGTTGTGTCCAACTCTTTGCCAATCCATGAACTATACAGTTCAGTTCAGTCACTCAGTCCTGTCCGACTCTTGGGAACCCCATGAATTGCAGTACGCCAGGCCTCCAAGTCCCCCACCAACTACCGGAGTTCACTCAAACTCACGTCCATCGAGTCGGTGATGCCACCCAGCCATCTCATCCTCTGTCATCCCCTTCTCCTCCTGCACCTAATCCCTCCCAGCATCAGAGTCTTTTCCAGTGAGTCAACTCTTCGCATGAAGTGGCCAAAGTACTGGAGTTTCAGCTTTAGCATGATTCCTTCCAAAAAAATCCCAGGGCTGATCTCCTTTAGAATGGATTGGCTGGATCTCCTCACAGTCCAAGGGACTCTCAAGAGTCTTCTCCAACACCACAGTTCAAGCATCAATTCTTTGGCACTCAGCTTTCTTCACAGTCCAACTCTCACATCCATACATGACTACTGGAAAAATCACAACCTTGACTAGATGGAGCTTGTTGGCAAAGTAATGTCTCTGCTTTTGAATATGCTATCTAGTTGGTCATAACTTTCCTTCCAAGGAGTTAGCGTCTTCTAATTCCATGGCCACAATCACCATCTGCAGTGATTATGGAACCCCCAAAATAAAGTTTGACACTGTTTCCACTGTTTCCCCATCTATTTCCCATGAAGTGATGGGACCAGATGCCATGATCTTAGTTTTCTAAATGTTGAGCTTTAAGCCAACTTTTTCACTCTCCTCTTTCACTTTCATCAAGAGGCTTTTAGGTTCCTCTTCAGTTTCTGCCATAAGAGTGGTATCATCTGCATATCTGAGGTTATTGATATTTCTCCCCACAATCTTGATTCCAGCTTGTGCTTCTTCCAGCCCAGCGTTTCTCATGATGTACTCTGCATATAAGTTAAATAAGCAGGGTGACAATATACAGCCTTGACGTACTCCTTTTCCTATTTGGAACCAGTCTGCTGTTTCGTGTCCAGTTCTAACTGTTGCTCCCTGACCTGCATACGAATTTCCCAAGAGGCAGGTCAGGTGGTCTGATATTCCCATCTCTTGAAGAATTTTCCACAGTTTATTGTGATCCACACAGTCAAAGGCTTTGGCATAGTCAATAAAGCAGAAATAGATGTTTTTCTGGAACTCTCTTGCGTTTTTGATGATACAGCAGATATTGGCCATTTGATATCTGGTTCCTCTGCCTTTTCTAAAACCAGCTTGAACATCTGGAAGTGCATGGTTCACATACTGCTGACGCCTGGCTTGGAGAATTTTGAGCATTACTTTACTAGTGTGTGAGATGAGTGCAATTGTTGGTAGTTTGAGCATTCTTTGGCATTGCCTTTCTTTGGGATTGGAATGAAAACTGACTTTTTCCAGTCCTGTGGCCACTGCTGAATTTTCCAAATTTGCTGGCATATTGAGTGCAGCACTTTCACAGCATCATCATTCAGGATTTGAAATAGCTCAACCGGAATTCCATCACCTTCCCTAGCTTTGTTTGTAGTGATGCTTTCTAAGGCCCATTTGCCTTCACATTCCAGGATCTCTGGTTCTAGGTGAGTGATGACACCATCGTGATTATCATGGTTGTGAAGATCTTTTTTGTACAGTTCCTCTGTGTATTCTTGCCATCTCTTCTTAACATCTTCTGCTTCTCTTAGGTCCATACCATTTCTGTCCTTTATCGAGCCCATCTTTGCATGAAATGTTCCCTTGGTATCTCTAATTTTCTTGAAGAGATCTCTAGTCCTTCCCATTCTATTGTTTTCCCCAGTTCTTTGCATTGATTGCTGAGGAAGTCTTTCTTATCTCCTCTTGCTATTCTTTGGAACTCTGCGTTCAGATGTATATATCTTTCCTATTCTCCTTTGCTTTTCACTTCTCTTCTTTTCACAGCTATTTGTAAGGCCTCCCCAGACAGCCATTTTGCTTTCTTGTATGTCTTTTCCATGGGGATAGTCTTAACCCCTGTCTCTTGTACAATGTCACGAACCTCAGTCCATAGTTCATCAGGCACTCTATCTATCAGATCTAGTCCCTTAAATCTATTTCTCACTTCCACTGTATAATCATAAGGGATTTGATTTAGGTCATACTTGAATGGTCTAGTGGTTTTCCCTACTTTCTTCAAGTCTGAATTTGGCAATAAGAAGTTCATGGTCTGAGCCACAGTCAGCTCCTGGTCTTGTTTTTACTGACTATATAGAGCTTCTCCATCTTGGCTGCAAAGAATATAATCAATCTGATTTTGGTGTTGACCATCTGGTGATGTCCATGTGTAGAGTCTTCTCTTGTGTTGTTGGAAGAGGGTGTTTACTATGACCAGTGTGTTCTCTTGGCAAAACTCTATTAGCCTTTGCCCTGCTTCATTCCTTACTCTCAGGCCAAATTTTCCTGTTACTCCAGATGTTCCTTAACTTCCTACTTTTGCATTCCAGTCCCCTATAATGAAAAGGGCATCTTTTCTGGGTGTTAGTTCTAAAAGGTCTTGTAGGTCTTCATAGAATCGTTCAACTTTAGCTTCTTCAGTGTTACTCATTGGGGCATAGACTTGGATTACTGTGATATTGAATGGTTTGCCTTGGAAACGGACAGAGATCATTCTGTCATTTTTGAGATTGCATCCAAGTACTGCATTTTGGACTGTTTTGTTGATCATAATGACTACTCCATTTCTTCTAAGAGATTCCTGCCCACAGTAGTAGATATAATGGTCATCTGAGTTAAATTCACCCATTCCAGTCCATTTTAGTTCGCTGATTCCTAGAATATTGACGTTCACTCTTGCCATCTCCTGTTTGACCACTTCCAATGTGCCTTGATTCATGGACCTAACACTCCAGTTTCCTATGCAATATTGCTCTTTACAGCATCAGACCTTGCTTCTATCGCCAGTCACATCCACAGCTGGGTATTGTTTTTGCTTTGGCTCCATTTCTTCATTCTTTCTGGAGTTATTTCTCCACTGATCTCCAGTAGCATATTGGGCACTTACTGACCTGGGGAGTTTCTCTTTCAGTATCCCTATCATTTTGCCTTTTCATACTGTTCATGGGGTTCTGAAGGCAAGAATACTGAAGTGGTTTGCCATTCCCTTCTCCAGTGGACCACATTCTGTCAGACCTCTCCACCATGACCAGCCCATCTTGGGTGGCCCCACAGGGCATGGCTTGGAGGTACCCCCTGTCTGAAGACAATGGTGGCAGCCGGGAGGAGCTACCCCACACCCGAGATCAGGGGCGGCGGCCGAGAGGAGCAAACCCAAGTCCAAAGAGCAGTGGCTGCAAGGGCGCAGGAGGGCCGAGAGGAGCTACCCCACGTTCAAGGTCAGGAGGGGAGGCGGTGAGGAGATACCCCTCGTCCAAGGTAAGGAGCAGTGATTGCGCTCTGCTGGAGCAGCTGTGAAGAGATACCCCACGTCCAAGGTAAGAGAAACTCAAGTAAGATGGTAGGTGTAACAAGAAGGCATCAGAGGGCAGACACACTGAAACCATAATCACAGAAAACTAGTCAATCTAATCACACTATGGACTATAGAGTCCATGGAATTATCCAGACTAGGATACTGGAGTGGGTAGCCTTTCCCTTCTCCAGGAGATCTTTCTAACTCAGAGATCGAACCCATGTCTCCCTCATTGCAGGCAGATTCTTTACCAGCTGAGCCACAAGGGAAGCCTAAGGCAAGAGGAGGGACATAATTATTTTATATAGAATTAGGGTTAGGAAGAATCACAGTGGTAAAATGATATTTGGTTTCAACTTTTTAGGGACCAAAGAAATAATGGTGGTGGTGGTTTAGTTGCTAAGTTGTATAGATTCTTGCAACCCCATGGTAGCCTGCCAGGCTCCTCTGTCCATGGGATTCTCCAGAGAAGAATACAAGAGTGGGTACCATTTCCTTCTCCAGGAGATCTTCTTGACCCAAGAATTCAACCTGAGTCTCCTGCATGGAGGCAGATTCTTTACCAACTGAGCTACAACGGAAGGCTCAATAAAAAGAAATAATACCTAGAAGGAAATGGCCCAGGCAGAAAGAATTAAAGAGATGGGTATGTGTTTAATTAGCTCCAGGAAAAGAATGTGTGGGACTAAGGCAGGGGAATGGAGACTACAGCAGGAGAAATAAGATCGATCTGTCCATTTGACTGTGATATAGAGGGAGTTGGGGATACTCTGGAGTATTCTTAATGGAGAAGAAATATGATATAATTTGTGCTTTGAAATGATAGTGCCAAGAGGATAGTAAGTTGAAGTAACTAAGGGAGAAATCAAGAAGACCAGTTGGTAGGCAGCAGTTTTAATCTAATTACAAAACCATAGTGACCTGAACTTTGCAGGATTGAAGGTTTGGACCTTAGCTGAAATATGGATATGTGATTTGCTGGTGAACTATGTGAGGTGTGAGAAAAGAGTTAAAGGAGATTCTAAAAGCTTATGCTTAGTCCTAAGGTACTAGAAAAATAGATTAATCATTTATTCAAATACAGAAACTTGTGGAAGAAGCTAGTTGATGTGGGGAAAATAAAGTTGAAGAAGAGAAAATTGAATGTCCTTTAGTAGGCATGAAGGAATAGAATATAATGCATGAGGTATTGGTTTTAGATAGGGGCTTAGAAAGCTGATTCATTGTGACAAAATCTATGGGTAAAGATGAAAATGAGTTAGTAAATGGTAGTATGTGAAGGTTGGCTCGAATTTATTCTATTTTACAATTGAAATAAGAATTTGCACTTTCAGAATAGGTAAAGTGTTATACTAACCAGGGTGGGGTTTTGGGCCAATCTTTTATCATTAAGGACTACAGACAAAGAACTTGAGTATATCTGCCAAATAATGGACTATTTAAGTCAAGCAAGAGAAGAAGTTAAAGCATGAGATAAGCAAGGAGTAATGAGGAGTTGCATTATCAATAGAACATAGTTCCTGATTTAGGCAAATAGTTGTTCAATATAGAGTACCAGAAGTAACCTGAAAGAGAGAATAACCTATAGTTGTTACTTACCAAGTATGTCGTCATACTTCAGTATGATGTCATCAGTATGTCATTTACCAAGAACAGACAAGGTAATTTCTAATGCTTGGTATTGACAACTAATTATCTGTCCAGCCTCAGATTATTCTACTTTGCTGTGTTTGAACAAGTTTTGTTAACAGTTTTCTTTCTACCACTAGAGTAGCTCACTGCAGTAACTGTATGACTGGGTAAAATATTGAGTCACAGTGAGCAAAAGTGCAACACATTGAAGAATAATGCTGAACAACTCTCTATATGGTCAAGCATTTTGTAAGGTGATTATGTTTTTTCCAAGTTCAATCCAAACTGTCTCTGAAATCAGTCAAAAGGTGGAGTAAGTGATTATAAAGACTTATGATT
Organism: Bos mutus; assembly: GCF_027580195.1. Lineage (NCBI taxonomy): Eukaryota > Metazoa > Chordata > Mammalia > Artiodactyla > Bovidae > Bos > Bos mutus. The sequence goes on from NC_091627.1 coordinate 72,614,338, forward strand.
CAATGTTTCTTTGTAATAGGCAGTGTAAGAGGAACTTAGTGTGGAGTATTTCCTTGCCCATTCATAACAAACTTCACAGTAAAATAGTAAAACATGTACTCTCTCTGCAATACTCAAATGTAAATTTTGCTTCATTTATGTATTGTTGTGCTGCTAACAAATATGAATGATATTCAGAATTATTATTCATGTTTTTATACATGAATATTTTACTGTTTTGGTTAATGTCAGTCTGTTCCAGAGATTTTTCATCTCTAAGTGCACTAATAATAATATTTATGAGCTTTCTTACGTTAGGAGAAAATCCTTGTAATAGTACTTACATCATGGTACTACTAACCTGGGGAATTGATGTGAAATTCAGCTAACTTCTCCAGTTGATTCCCGTTGATTATGTTGCCATAATTTATTTTTATTTTTATTTATTTTATTTTTTTACTTTACAATATTGTATTGGTTTTGTCATACATCAACATGCATCCACCACGGGTGGATGCACCCCATCCTGAACCCCCCTCCCACCTCCCTCCCCATGGCATCCCTCTGGGTCATCTGATTATGTTGCCATAATTTTTAATGCAACACTTAGTAAAGGAAGGATTGGCAAATCATCCTGTTAATTTTATGCTTGGTAAACAGTAATCCACAACTGATGTTTCCCCCCTTTCCTTCATGTCTTTTGCTTGCTGTCTGTTTCCACTTCTGGAGTTTCCTAAAAAAAATCAATTAGTTTCCTTAAAAGATCAATTTTGGAATCACCAAAAATATGCCACATCTGCATCTTTTTTGTAAGCTAATACATCCACTTTTGAATGCATCCATGTATTTTGAATACTAACTTTGTGCTAAATAAGTCCTGTATTTGGCTATGGAGTATTCAGAAGAAAGATAACAAAATTTCATTCCCTTCAGGTGTCTTTTTTAGTTTTGCAACAGCACTGTTGTATCTTCTTGTGTTTTTCATTCTATTTTCTCTCTTCAGCCACCGTTCATTTTTTCCAGGTCCTATGCTGATACCCAGCAGTCTCAAAATATCTAATTTCATTTGCCCTCTACAACCAAAATACCCTACTTTATTCCAGCCTCTCTTGTATCATCATTTGGTTTATAAGGATTTGGCGCATTTTTAGGATGCTGAAAATTAATTGGAGCTAGTGTCATAAACTCATGTATGCCCTCAGGTGTTTTTAATGGAAAATGCTCATATATATTACTACACTCTTTTGGTTTATTTCAGGGTCTACTATTTCCTTTTATATCAATAATATTATCTCTGGCAATGCCAGATTTATGAATGCTATCTTTTGTTAGCAAATTATGAATTAAAATTCAACTTCAAGTACTAAATTCATTAAAAAAGAAGTAATGTCCAAAACTATTCCATATTACTTTTAAATAATGTCCATCAGAAAAATTTTCCATTCTTGATTTCAGGAATCACTTCTTCTGCATTAGAAAGTCCATATATTGTACATTTTCAAGACCCACACTTTCTCACCTGTACCACAATAACTCAGTGTTTTAAAGCTACATCTCAAATGACAGCAGAAAGGCCTTGAATCATAAAATGTACTGAATTCATATAATCAGAATTAATCAAAAGAGAGGTCAAACCATGAAAAATCTCTATAGTAACAAGTCATTCTAAGATATTTCTCTCTGAGAAAGTTTAAATTTTTGCCATGCATTTGTCATGATTTGCCTTTGGAGAACCATTCAAATTGTCTGTTATAAACTTCATATTGAGACCCCTTATCTTGATAAATTAGTGATGTGAGACCATATCTCTGGGTCTAATACTAGTAAATAAAATATCTTTTGTTAAAAATTTTAGTAGGAAACTAAAATTATGAGAATTTTTTTGGAGTAATTCTAAATTTAGGCATAACTTTAAATTGTATAAACAAGTTTCATCATCAAGGAAATAAAATCCGTCTTTTACAGATAATCAATTTTCTTATTCATGTTAAGGGAAACAGATACAACTTGGTCATTTCCCTTAGAATTTTATGATTGCTCAATATAGAACTAAAGTTATATGCCCCACCTTGTGTGGTGATGATAGCAAAGCTCAAATATACCTGGCCTTAATTGTATTTTCTTTCACTGACATTTTTCAACTTAATTACAGCCTCCATAATGTCAATAATTGCTCATATCAATTCCTGATAGCAGGAGGCACTGCAGTCATGAATATTGTGCTTGCCAATTCATGTTTAATCCTACAATATTTTATATTTTTTAGAATGAAATAATGTCAGGGACCCTGGCAGAGGGGACTCAGTAAACACTTACTGAACTTTTACATTGCTAATAATATAATATAAATAATAGTTTAAATGCATTGAGAGTTTACCATGTGCCTAAGCTGATTCTAGATTAATAAGCCCTAATTTGCATTGTATTTTGATAAGTTTGTCACATTTAGTCGTATCAGTTAGACATAAAGCATATTTTGAAAGATCCTCCCCCACTCACAGGACTTCCCTGGTGGCTTAGATGGTAAAGCGTCTGCCTACAATGTGGGAGATCTGGGTTCGATCCTTGGGTCAGGAAGATCCTCTGGAGAAGGAAATGGCAACTCACTCCAGTACTCTTGCCTGGAAAATCCCATGGATGGAAGAGCATGGTAGGTTACAGTCCATGGGGTCACCAAGAGGTGGACATGACTGAACCACTTAACTTTCACCCCCACTCAAAAAAAAGCACAATACATATTTCCAAATATTTTATGTATGATTTTAGATAATTTCAAGTAATTTTTCAAGATAGTTATTTCATTACACCCTTGAGCTTCCTAACATCACAAAATTCCTTCTAGAGCTGAAGCAAGAAATTGACAGTATGAAATGAAGTTCAGGGATGGAATGGAGGTCATTGTTGAGACCCAAATATCAGGTGTGGTTTACGAATAGCTTTGCATGTATCATTTGGTGATTTTAAAATCAACAGACAGATATTTTTTGCATTTTGAGTCTGTTGCTTTCACTTATCCTTGTGTTCAAGAGGCTCATAAACTCAACAGTGACAAATGTCTTGTTTTGGTTCAGACATAATATGCTTAAGGGAATGTCAAAAAAGAAAGATATTAAGATTGATGTTAGCTAATTTTCTGTTAGTAGCTTTTGTTATTTGGTTAAAACCACACCAATCAAAGTGCATATATTAATATTTTGAGTGCATAAATTTTGGGATTATATCAGCTCTTTAATTAACATTTAGAATAGAAGAGAAAGTATATTCAATTTGATGTGACACCTAATAAAAGTTGTAATTAACAGCTTCTAAGTGATTTTAAGGAAGAAAATGAATTAGCACTTTTATAAAACTTAATTGTTCAGCAGTTTTGTTTGAAGAGATGACTGCAGGGGTCATTTTTCTCTGCCTCAATTCTATAGAAGTTTGATAGGAAAACATAAGAAATATTCCTTTTAAAAATTGTAGTAGATTTTTGTCCTATTTCTTGCCTGGAAAACTTTCTAAATCCAAAGTTGTTTCTTGAACCACAGTATGACATTCAATTTTTTTTAAGGAATTATATTAAACAGACAATATTATGTTAGTTTCAGGTGTACAACATAGGGATTTGATATTTTTACACATTATGAAAGGATCACCACAATAAGACCAGTACCATCTGACACTATACAATGTTGTTACACTGTCACTGACTGTATACCCTATGTGTATATTACATCTCCATGACATTTATTTCATAGCTGGAGGTTCTACCTTTTAATCCTCTTTATCTATTTCATACATTCTAGCACCTCCACCCTCTGGCAGTCACCAGTTCATTCTCTGTGTCTGTGAGCCTATTTCTGTTTTGTTTTTCATTTATTTTACTTTTTCTAGATTGCACTTATAAGTGAAATCAGTTTTTCCCTGTATGACTTATTTCACTTAACATAGTACCTTCCAGGTCTATCTATGTTGCCACAAATGGCAAGATTTCACATTTTATGGCTGAGTAATATTTCATTGTATATATGTGCATGTATGTGTGTGTCTCTATGGATATATATATATATATATATACATATACACACATATGTATATATCTTTCCAGGTGGCTCAGTGGTAAAGAATTTGCCTGCCAATGCAGGAGATGTGGGAGATTTAGGCTTGATCCCTGGGTCAGAAAGATCCCCTGGAGGAGGAAATGGCAAACCACTCAAGCATTCTTGCCTGGGTAATCCCATGGACAGAGGAGCCTGGTGGCCCATGGTGTGACAAAAAGTCAGACACAATAGAGTACAAGCACAATGTGTGTGTGTGTGTGTGTGTATGCATGCCTATCATGCATTCTTTATCTATTAATCTATGGGTGGACACCTACGTTACTTCCATATCTCGGCTATTGTAAACCACTGCAGTGAACATAGGAGTACATATATCTTTTCAAATAGCTGAATCATATGGTAGTTTCATAATGTTTTCTACAGTGAATTCATCAATGTATATTCCTACCAACAGTGCACAAGCCTTTCTTTTTCTCCATATTCTTGCCAATGCCTATTATTTCTTGTCTTTTTCATAATAGCCATTCTAATAGATGACCGTCTGTTATCTGTCTAACCACGAGCTATTTCACCATGGTTTTGATTTGCACTTCCCTGATGTTGAGTGATATTGAGCACATTTTCATGTACCTGCTTACCATGATTATGTCTTTTTTGAAAAAATATTGGTTTTGGTCCTCTGTCCATGTTTTAATTGGGTGGATTTTTTTAAATATTGAGTTTTATGAGTTATTTATATATAGTTGACCCTTGAACAACATGGATTTGAACTGTGCAGGTCCACTAAGACACAATTATTTTTCAAAAAATATATAATTAGCTCTCAGTATCCCTGTATCCCATACCCACAGATTCAGCAAACCACTGATTGCAAATTTAATACATGATCTATGCAGTTGGTTGTATATGAGAATGCAGAAGCCATAATACAAAAGGTTAAATGTGAGATTTAAGCATCTGCAGATTTAGGGGTCTAAGGAGCTGTGGCTCAGTCATGTCCAAATCTTTGTGACCCCATGGACTGTGACCTGCCAGCCTCCTCTGTCCATAGGATTTTTCAGGCAAGAATACTGGAGTGGGTTGCCATTTCCTTCTCCAGGGGAGTTTTTCAACCCTGGAGTTGAACCCACATCTCCTGTGTCTCCTACATTGCAGTCAGATTTTTAACCTGCTGAGCCATCTAAGGAGGGACCTGGAATAAATAAGGAATGAAATATTTCCCTTTGGAGTAACATGGATGAACCTAGAAAATATTATACTTAGTGACGTAAGTCAGACAGAGAGATATTATATGATATCATTTATATGTGGAACCTAAAAAATATTACAAATAAATCTATATACAAAACATAGAAAACAAAATTGTGATTTCCAAAAGGGACAGGGAGGGTAGGAGGAGCAAATTAGGAGTATGGGATTAACAGATACAAACTACTATACATAAAATAGATGAGGAACAAGAATTTATTTGCTCAGGGAATTATATTTAATATCTTATAATAACCCATAATGGAATAGAATCTAAGAAATAACTGAATTACTTTATACCTGAACCTAACACAATATTATAAAAAGCTATTAATGAATAAAAATTCAGATATAGAAAGTTTTATTTCATTATGTATTTAAGTTTTAAAAAATATACTTGTTCTAGTGGTTACCTATGTCATAATATAGGATTTATGTCTCAACAACTCTCATACTGTCATGTGCTTCCATTTGAGAAACAAGTTACTACCTGCTTACCTACTTCAGATAATTAAGTCAATCAACTCACTAATAATCTTTTTATATAAGATGAATAGAAGCATCACCATCTAAATCATGACCCCCTTATTACATTGTCATCAGAAAGTCTTTGCTACTAATTTTTGGTCATTATATTTTAATTTTATTCAATTTATGTAAGCTCAAACAAAACAAGACAAAACAGTTTATTCATCTCACTGCACCCCCACCTCTTTCAACAACCAATTTATTCTCTCTACCCATGAGTTTGATTTTATTTTTTTAATTTCACATGTAAGAGAGATCATACAATGTCTGTCTTTCTCTGTCTGAATTATTTCACTTAACATAATGCCTCATGGTTCATCCAGGGTATCACAAAAGGCAGTATTTCATTCCTTTAATGACTGAATAAAATCCCACATAACAATATGTGGCATATATATACACCACAACTTCTTTATTCATTCATTGATTGACACGTTGTTTTATATCTCAGCTGTTGTAAATAATGCTGCAGTAAACATGGCAGTGTAGATATCTTTTTGAATTAGTGTTTTTGTTTCATTCAGATAAATACTTAGAACTTTTGGCCATATGATATGAATAGCTAATGTATTTTTGCTAAAAAGAATAGTCAAATGAATCTGATTTTCAGACTTGATATACACATGTTTTATTGTTTGAGGAATAGACATACAGGTCAATGGGACAAAGTTGAAAATCTAGAAATAGATTAACAAAAAATACAACTGATTATTGACAAAGTAGTAAAAGCAAATTAAGGGAAGAAAGATCACCTCCTTTTCAATAAATGATGTTGGAGCAATTGGATGTCCATAGGCAAAGAAAGAGAGAGAGAGCTGGGGTTGAGGGGACGAAAAAAGGAAAAGAAGAAAGAAAATAACTTTGACTTAAGTTACACACATATAAACATACATACATGTGTGTTTATACACACATGTGTACAAACACATATTAAGTCAAAATGGATCATGAATATAAATATGAAATGGTTAGTTACTGAAGTGAAAGTCGCTCAGTGGTGTCCAACTCTATGCGACTCCACAAACTATGCAGTCCATGAAATTTTCCATGCCAGAATACTGAAGTGGGTAGCCTTTCCCTTCACCAGGGGATCTTCCCAACCCAGGGACAGAACCCAGGTCTCCCGCACTGAAGGTGGATTCTTTACCAGCTGAGCCACAAGGAAAAGCCCAAGAATAGTAGAGTGGGTAGCCTTTCCCTTCTCCAGGGGATCTTCCCAACCCAGAGACTGAACCCAGGTCTCCTGCATTGCAGGCAGATTATTTACCAACTGAGCTATGAAAGAAACCCATATGAAATATATAATAGCTGATATTATATATATGATATATGAAATATACAATGTGTATGAAATATATAACAATATATATGAAATATACAACTACAAAATTTTTAGAAAAAAGTAGTAAAAAGCCTTCAGGGTGGTGGATTCATTTTGATATTTGGCAAAACTAATACAATTATGTAAAGTTTAAAGATAAAATAAAATTAAAAAAATAAAGATAGTTGAAAAGATCCTAGAGTTTACAACTGAATAAATAATAGAGAAATTGATAAAAATTGAATTTCAAAATTAAAATAGCTATACAAAAGACTCTGTTGAAGAGATGAAAAGATAATATACAGACAGAGCAAACATTTGGCAATCACATATCCAATAATATACTAATATCTAGAATACATAAAGGACATCTAATGCTACTGTGGGGCTTCCCAGGTGACTCAATGGTAAAGAATCTGTCTGCAATGCAGGATATCTGGGTTTGATCCCAGGGTTTGGAATATCCCATGGAGAAGGAAATGGTGACATACTCCAGTGTAATTGCCTGGAGGGTCTCAAGAGTCAGACATGACTTAACAACTAAACCACCACCACCACCATCAATGCTATTGTAAAACTTAAAATATTAAACTAGAGAATGTAAACAGAAATGAAAAGATTCCCAAATACTCCAAAAAAAAACCCCAAAAAACCCAGCTCTCAGTACTCAACAATAAACAGACAATCCAAGTAAAAAAATAAATAGACAAAAGACACGAAGAGAAATTTACTGAGGATATGAAAGATATCAAATAAGCACATGTGTTCAACTTCCCTGGCTATTAAGGAAATGGAAATTAAAACCCAAATGAGGTAACAGTACACACTACCAGAATGGCCAAAGTAAAAAACAGAGATGACACCAAAACTAGCAAGAATGTTTAGAAATTGTATCATTTATACAATACATTGTTTGTGGGATTGCACAGCCAGTCCCTAAAACAATTTGGTAGTATCTTAAGATACTAAATGTTCAGTGTTGGACAGTAAAGAAAGTTGAGCCTGAAGAATTGATGCTTTTGAACAGTGGTGTTAGAGAAGACTCTTCAGAATCCCTTGGATTGCAAGGAGATCAAACCAGTCAATCCTAAAGGAAATCAGTCCTGAATATTCATTGGAAGGGTTTGCTGAAGCTGAAGCTCCAATACTTTGGCCACCTGATGTGAAGAACTGACTCACTGGAAAAGATCCTGATGCTGGGAAAGATTGAAGGTAGGCTGAGAAGGGGATCACAGGGGATGAGATGGTTGGATGGCTTCACCAACTCAATGGACATGAGTTTGAGTAAATTCCAGGAGTTGGTGATGGACAGGGAGGCCTGGCTTGCTGCACTCCATGGGGTTGCAAAGAGTCAGACATGATTGAGCAACTGAATTGAACTGAAATTTTCAATTAATATTCAACCCATTAATCACCACCCTGAGGATTTATCCTAGAGAAATGAACTCTGAACAGTAATGTTTCAGTTCAGTTCGGTTCAGTCACTCAGTCGTGTCTGACTCTTATGCGACCCCATGAATCGCAGCACGCCAGGCCTCCCTACCACCACCAACTCCTGGAGTTCACTCAAACTCACGTCCATTGAGTCGGTGATGCCATCCAACCATCTCATCCTCTGTCGTCCCCTTCTCCTCCTGACCCCAATCCCTCCCAGCATCAGAGTCTTATCCAATGAGTCAACTCCTCGCATGAGGTGGCCAAAGTATTGGAGTTTCAGCTTTAGCATCATTCCTTCCAAAGAACAGCCAGGACTGATCTCCTTTAGAATGGACTGGTTGGATCTCCTTGCAGTCCAAGGGACTCTCCAGAGTATTCTCCAATACCACAGTTCAAAAGCAGCAATTCTTCAGCGCCTAGCTTTCTTCACAGTCCAATGTTCACATCCATATATGACCACTGGAAAAACCATAGCCTTGACTAGATGGACCTTTGTTGGCTAAGTAATGTCTCTGCTTTTGAATGTGCTATCTAGGTTGTTCATAACTTTCCTTCCAAGGAGTAAGTGTCTTTTAATTTCATGGCTGCAATCACCATCTGCAGTGATTTTGGAGCCTCCAAAATAGAGTTTGACACTGTTTCCACTGTTTCCCCATGTATTTGCCGTGAAGTGATGGGACCAGATGCCATGATCTTCATTTTCTGAATGTTGAGCTTTAAGCCAACTTTTTCACTCTCCTCTTTCACTTTCATCAAGAGGCTTTTTAGTTCCTCTTCACTTTCTGCCATAAGGGTGGTGTCATCTGCATATCTGAGTTTATTGATATTTCTCCCAGAAATCTTGATTCCAGCTTGTGCTTCTTCCAGCCCAGCGTTTCTCATGATGTACTCTGCATATAAGTTAAATAAGCAGGGTGATAATATACAGCCTTGACGTACTCCTTTTCCTATTTGGAACCAGTCTGTTGTTCCATGTCCAATTCTAACTGTTGCTTCCTGACCTGCATATAGGTTTCTCAAGAGGCAGGTCAGATGGTCTGGTATTCCCATCTCTTTCAGAATTTCCCACAGTTTATTGTGATCCACACAGTCAAAGGCTTTGGCATAGACAATAAAACAGAAATAGATGCTTTTCTGGAACTCTCTTGCTTTTTCCATGATCCAGCAGATGTTGGCAATTTGATCTCTGGTTCCTCTGCCTTTTCTAAAACCAGCTTGAACATCTGGAAGTTCACAGTTCATGTATTGCTGAAGCCTGGCTTGGATAATTTTGAGCATTACTTTACTAGCATGTGAGATGAGTGCAGTTGTGTGGTAGTTTGAACATTCTTTGGCATTGCCTTTCTTTGGGAACTACTTTTTTTGTAATAGTCAAAAACTAGAAGCAACAAATATATCTTTCAACTGGTAAGAGAGTGGTAAAAAAAAACAAAATAAAAACAAAAACAAAAACAAAAAACTGTAGTACACCAAAGACATGAAATACTGTTTAGCTGTTTAAAAAAAATATTGATACATACAACAACCTTGAAAATTACCAGAGACTATGCCTAGTTAGTTGTAAGGAGCAATTTTAAGGATTAGTACAACATGATTCCATTTATACAGAATCATGAAATGGGAAATTTATAGCAATGGAGAACTGAAAGTTTATAAGACTGTGGGAAAGAAGAAAATGGGAGTGCCTAGAAGGACCACACGAGGGATCCTTGTTTAGATGGAAATATTCTGTATCTTGACTATATCGGTTCCTATAATGGCAGTGACATTGCACCAAAATGTTTGCACAGTAGCCATTAGGAGTAACTGTGTAAAAGGTATATGAGAATTCTCTGTATTATTTTTTTAACAATTTTATGTCAATCCATAATTATCTCATAGCTGAAAATTTAATTATAAATGATATAAAGGTATGAAAATACATACCGTATTCAAAAGTAAGTTTGAATGGTTATATTAATTTCAGAAATTTGATTTTAGAGCAAAGAATATTGCCAGGGATAAAGCATGTCCTTTCATGATCATCAGATCAGATCAGATCAGATCAGTCGCTCAGTCCTGTCCGACTCTTTGCGACCCCATGAATCACAGCACGCCAGGCCTCCCTGTCCATCACCAACTCCCGGAGTTCACTGAGACTCACATCCATCGAGTCAGTGATGCCATCCAGCCATGTCATCCTCTGTCGTCCCCTTCTCCTCCTGACCCCAATCCCTCCCTCCATCAGAGTCTTTTCCAATGAGTCAACTCTTCGCATGAGGTGGCCCATTTAACAAGAGGCCTAAAGATTCTAATGTTTATGTACCTAGTAACAGTGATTTAACATATATGAAGCAAAAAATGTTAAAACTGAATGGAGAAACAAGCATATCATAAATTATAATTAGAGATTTCAAAAAGCTTCTCTAAATAATTGATAGGCTATATAGATAGAAAATTAGTAAAGATGGAGAAGATTTAATCATCTACCAAACAACATGTCTAATTGATATTTACAGAACACTCTACCCCAAAACAGATCACCTTCACATTCTTTCAAGTGCATTCAGAGCATTTATTAATGTGGAACTTCTTGAATATAAAACAAATCTACATAAATTAAAAGGATTCAAGTGTTATAAAATAATTAGAAACCATTAATAGATATTTTGAAACTCTCCATATATTTGGAAGCTAAGTAACAAACTTTTAAGTACCCTATGGCTCAAAGACAAATTTAAAAGTAGAACTACAAGTACCTTGAACTACATTAATATGAAAATATACAACATGCCAAAAATACAGGGAATGCTGCTATATCATTCTATATGGTTCTATCTGTCACAGTGGATACCAACAGTAGAGGAAAAAAAGTTTTAAATTACTGTGGTATCAGCATAAAAATAGACATATAGATCAATGAAACAGAAGAGGGATTCCTGAAATAGAATGACATATCTATGTATATGGACAAGTGATTTATAACATAGATATAAAAGCAATTAAGTGGAGATAAGATTCTGCTTTGAACAAATGATGTCATATCAATTGAATATCTATTAAAATAAGAATACTTCACACTAGTGATCAAATTTAACTCAAAATGGAACATGGACCTAAATTTAAAATCGAAAATTACATTACATCAAGAAGGAAACATTTTAAAAAATGACCTCTGTGATATTAAAATTTGAAAATGTTTTTGAAGTATGCCATGAAAGTGAAAGTGAAGTCACTCACTTGCTCAGCTGTATCTGACTCTTTGTGACCATGGACTCTTAACCCCATGGACTGTAGCCTAGCAGGCTTCTCCATCTGTGGGATTTTCCAGGCAAGCGTACTGGAATGGGTTGCCATTTCCTTCTTCAAGGGATCTTCCCAACCCAGGGATTGAACCCAGGTCTCCCGTATTGCAGGCAGATGCCTTACCCTCTGAGCCACCAGGAAAGCCACAAAGTATTTATTATACATATGATTAATAAAGGAATTAATGGACAAAATTTTCTTCTACAAAATTCAAAACTTATTTTCTTAGAGTTAAGAGAATATAAGGCAAGCTATGGAATGAAATAAATTATTTTCAGTGTATGTGTTTGATAAGGGAATAATATATAGAGTATACATGGAACTCTCAAAACTCAATAGTAGGAAGCAAAAACCTAATTAAAAAAATGAGCAAAAAATTTGAACAGATGTATTACCAGTGAAGATGTGATCAACATTGTTACTTATTAGGACAAAACAGATGACAACCACACTGACAGAGGGAATGTAAAATGGAACAGCCATTTTGGAAAGCCATTTCTTAAAATTTAAACATATATACTTCATATGATCTAGCCATTGCACATCTATGTTAATTTAAAAAATAAAATATTTTTACAAAAATATGTTTGCAGATGTTTGTTTATAACAGCTTTTTCATAATTGCTTTGGAAATAATTTAAATGTCTTTTGACATTTGAAGTTGTAGTACGTCCATAATTTGGAATACTACTCAGGAAAATAAGTAAATGAAATATTGAAACAAGCTACAACAGATGGACATGGAAAGAATTATAGTGAGTGAAAGAAGCCAGGGAAAAAGTAGCCAGACATGTTCTCTGACTTCATTTATATTATATTCCAACAATCTAAAGCAAATCAGTGGTTTCGTAGCCGTAGGTAGGTACAGAGCAAGGTGAGAAAATGGAATTAGAATGAGATAGAAAGAAAACTGTTCACCATCTTTAAAGTGTAATTGTTCATCTGTGTTTACATATTTTAAAATTTACAAGTTGTACATGTTCACCTTATTATGTTTCAATTATGTCTTATTAAACAGTTGAAATTATACGCTACAAGTCTTCCCTTGGTGAATCAGAGGGTAAAGAATCTGCCTGCAATTCAGGAGACCCAGGTTCCATCCCTGGGTCAGAAAGATCCTCTGGAAAAGGGAATGGCAACCCTCTCCAGTATTCTTACCTGAAGAATTCCATGGATAGAGCAGCCTGGTAGGCTACAGTCCATGGAGTTCCAAAGAGTCAGACACAATTAAGTAACTAACACTCTCGCTTTCACAGGTTGAATATTAGACAAATTTTAGAAAAATAATTCCAAGAATAAAATAGGCATTTTTCATTTAGATTTTCTTTCCATTGTGTTTTGAGAGATATAAAGCATACATTTTGAACCATATACTTGGAAAAAAAGTGAAAGTGAAAGTATTAGTAACTCAGTCGAGTCCCACTCTTTGCGACCCTATGGATTGTAGCTGCCAGGCTCCTCTATCCATGGAATTTTCCAAGCAAGAATACAAGAGTGGAATGCCATTCCCATCTCCAGGGAATCCTCCTAACTCAGAGATTGAACCTGGGTCTCCTGCATTGCAGGCAGTTTCTTTACCGTCTGAGCTGCCAGGAAAGTCCATATATATTTGAAAGGACTTCAGATATATGTATATCTCCTCTCCTCCACAAGCTTGAATGTTCAGATCTTTTAAGATACATGCCTTTGTGTGTGTGTTAGTTGTTCAGTCGTGTCTGACTCTGCATCCCATTGACTATAGCCTGCCAGGTTCCTCTGCATGGGATTCTCCAGGCAAGAATACCGGAATGGGTAACCATTTCCTTCTCCAGGAGATCTTCCTGACCAAGAGATCCAACCTGGGTCTCCTGCATTGCAGGCAGATTCTTTACTGTCTGAGCTACCAGGGAAACCCCACATAATAGATGTCATTATGCTCTCTGAAATGAGATCTCCAGAGCTGAGGCTTTCAACCTTGAGATGCTTACTTGCTTAGCATTTTTTTTTTCTCTTTAAGCCCATTTCTTGTATCTTTGTTCTCATTTTGCTGTCTCTTCTATTAATTATTTAATTTTGATTGATTATAATTCAGTCCTTACTGTTTTTTAATTCAGGCTTAAATAACTTCAGTTGCAGTCAATTTTGCATGAGTCATGAAGTCAGTCCTGTAATGAAAACAACAAAATAGTTTCAACATGGGACTGCATCAGTTTAGAAATGTGGGAAAGTATTGATTCTTCAATCTGTTAAAACTTCTGTTTTTTCTTTCTTTAATATTATATTAAGTTAGCTTTATTGTTCAGATAACTTGCCAACATTTTTAATTGAAAACACTATAACCCGATATTATAAATATACCTTTTATTATAGTATTTGATATTCTTATATGATAGGCATATGAAGAATTGTTATTCATTTTTACTATAGTTTGAATAGTATTGTATGTAAATTCAGATCAGATCAGATCAGATCAGTCGCTGAGTCGTGTCCGACTCTTTGTGACCCCATGAATCGCAGCACGCCAGTAAATATAACAAAATATTGATAAGCGTCAGAGAAAATGAAGAGTAATAACAACCTTATAAACAAGATGATACTTAGGGTAACAAGTTCTTTGAAATATTGTATTGTAGTTCTAATAGAATACCAGTGGTAATATTCCAGTGAAACAGATTTATGAGCAGTAACTCTAATTCTTGTTAGTTGTGTGGCTCTACATACTTAAAATAGTCTTAGAGTTTATGGAAATACTCTATATCTTATTTGTAATTCAGTTACACAAATAAGTATTTGCCAAAACTCTAGAACTGTATATGAAAAAGGGTAAATTTGACCATTTGTAAATTATATTTTCATAATTCTGGCTAAAAGTAATCATTCACTGGTCTTAGATTTTGTCTGAAAATCATGGTTCTACTTTAGTGCTTATTTAAATAAATTGTTTCAACAATGGTCAATTTCAGATTTTAAGTAACTTTTATCTGCACTCCTCTAGACTTAGGGACTGAAAAACAACAACTAAAAGAGCAACTTAAAGTATCAACTTGAATTCTTAACCAAATAAGTTTACAAATCACTCTATATTTTCTCAAGTAAATATAAAAAAATAATAAATACCAGGAAGACTCTTTGAGGTAGTGAAAATGCTACCACACAGACTCTATTAGTGATGACTTAAAAGTCATGCTCTGTATGATTATTTTTTGTTCTGTAAAAAATTTAGTGATATTGCTGTTCAATTTATTCCCATTGAAATCATTAAATAGTGTGGAAGTCTTGTGAAGAAAGGTTTGGAAATTCGTACAGTCCTTGACATTTGCAGTTTTCAGTGAGTAGGAGGATGGCTTTGACAGATAAGGCTCTATAAAGGAACTGAGGCTTCATAAGCAATACACTTTTCCCAGTTTTACTCATATTTGGTCCTAAAACACAGAACTGAATTCTTATTTTTTTGAGTGAAGTGAGACAATTTTGGTGGAGGACATCATCAGTGTTAATAATCTTAAAATTAAATATTATATATCAATTTGGCTTTCAATCAGAGACTTCTGTTTTGTGTCCTTAATTAATATATGCACATTTTTAGATAGGGAAGAAAAAATGAGATGAACCAGATCAAAATATTGAAGCATTAGGTAAAAAGTGTTGTAAGACCAGGTAGCCACCAGATTGAGCAGGTAGGGTCACTGAGGGATCCAAGTATATACTGAACCTTCCTTTATCTGCTTGTCTGTAGCCAAGCCTATGCCACTGGCCCACAACGTGGAGAGAGTGGCCTGATTTGGCTCCCAGGCCTACCTTTTCCCTATTGGGAAATAAGGTGGGAAGCCAAGAACACCCAATTGAAAAATGTGGTGGGAGTAGAAAGGAACAGTGTATTGAAAACAAACATTGTGTGGATTGTGGGCTTTTGAAACTTAATTATGCTTCTCATTTTAAAAATTTTGCTAAAAATCACAATGGCTAGTATCTGTTGAATACCTATTTTGGGGACACACTTCATTCTAAGATATTTTCATTTAATAACTCATTTCAGTTAGATTAGTACTGTAACTATCTTTATTTTCAAGATGAGAAAGAGAGAGCCAATAAATGAGTTCAAAATTACAAATCAGAGATGTGAACTCTGGTTTTGGAGTCAGTCTGATTCTGTGCTACTCTTTAGCAGCACCCTGGCAAAGAAAGGAAGAAAAAGAAGAAAAGGAGAAGAAAGGAAAGAAGGAAACAAGGGAGAGAAAAAAGGATGGGGAAGAACTTTTTTTTTACTTTGAATATCCTGTGCATTTAGCCATTATTGGAAAAGGAATGAAGCAGAGCAAAGGCTAATAGAGTTTTGCCAAGAGAACGCACTGATCACAGCAAACACCCTCTTCCAACAACACAAGAGAAGACTCTACACGTGGACATCACCAGATGGTCAACACCGAAATCAGATTGATTATATTCTTTGCAGCCAAAGATTAAGAAGCTCTATACAGTCGGCAAAAACAAGACCAGGAGCTGACTGTGGCTCAGATCATGAACTCCTTATTGCCAAATTCAGACTTAAATTGAGGAAAGTAGGGGAAACCACTAGACCATTCAGGTATGACCTAAATCAAATCCCTTAAGATTATACAGTGGAAGTGAGAAATAGATTTAAGGGACTAGATCTGATAGATAGAGTGCCTGATAAACTATGAACGGAGGTTCATGACATTGTACAGGAGACAGGGATCAAGACCATCCCCATGGAAAATAAATGCAAGAAAGCAAAATGGCTGTCTGGGGAGGCCTTATAAATAGCTGTGAAAAGAAGAGAAGTGAAAAGCAAAGGAGAAAAGGAAAGATATAAGCATCTGAATGCACAGTTCCAAAGAATAGCAAAGAGATAAGGAAGCCTTCCTCAGCAATGAATGCAAAGAAATAGAGGAAAACAACAAAATGGGAAAGACTAGTGATCTCTTCAAGAAAACTAGAGATACCAAGGGAACATTTCATGCAAAATGGGCTCGATAAAGGACAGAAATGGTATGGACCTAACAGAAGAAGAAGATATTAAGAAGAGATGGCAAGAATACACAGAAGAACTGTACAAAAAATATCTTCACGACGAAGATAACCACGATGGTGTGATCACTCATCTAGAACCAGAGATCCTGGAATGTGAAGGCAAATGGGCCTTAGAAAGCATCACTACAAACAAAGCTAGTGAAGGTGATGGAATTCCAGTTGAGGTATTTCAAATCCTGAACAATGATGCTGTGAAAGTGCTGCACTCAATATGCCAGCCAATTTGGAAAACTCAGCAGTGACCACAGGACTGGAAAAGGTCAGTTTTCATTCCAATCCCAAAGAAAGGCAATGCCAAAGAAAGCTCAAACTACTGCACAGTTGCACTCATCTCACATGCTAGTAAAGTAATGCTCAAAATTCTCCAAGCCAGGCTTCAGCAATACGTGAACCGTGAACTTCCAGATATTCAAGCTGGTTTTAGAAAAGGCATAGGAACAAGAGATCAAATTGACAACATCCACTGGATCATGGAAAAAGAAAAAGAGTTCCAGAAAAACATCTGCAGCTGCTAAGTCACTTCAGTCATTTCCGACTCTGTGTGACCCCATAGACGGCAGCCCACCGCCCACCATCTATTTCTGATTTATTGACTATGCCAAAGCCTTTGACTGTGTGGATCACAATAAACTGTGGAAAATTCTGAAAGACATGGAAATACCAGACCACCTAACCTGCCTCTTGAGAAACCTGTATGCAGGTCAGGAAGCAACAGTTAGAACTGGACATGGAACAACAGACTGGTTCCAAATAGGAAAAGGAGTACGTCAACGCTGTATATTGTTACCCTGCTTATTTAACTTATATGCAGAGCACATCATGAGAAACGCTGGGCTGGAAGAAGCACAAGCTGGAATCAAGATTGCCAGGAGAAATATCAATAACCTCAGATATGCAGATGACACCACCCTTGTGGCAGAAAGTAAAGAGGAACTAAAAAGTCTCTTGATAAAAGTGAAAGAGGAGAGTGAAAAAGTTGGCTTAAAGCTCAAAATTCAGAAAACGAAGATCATGGTATCTGGTCCCATCACTTCATGGGAAATAGATGGGGAAACAGTGGAAACAATGTTAGACTTTATTTTGGGGGGCTCCAAAATCACTGCAGATGGTGATAGCAGCCATGAAATTAAAAGACCCTTACTCCTTGGAAGGAAAGTTATGACCAACCTAGATAGCATATTCAAAAGCAGAGACATTACTTTGCTAACCAAAGTCCGTCTAGTCAAGGCTATGGTTTTTCCGGTGGTTGTGTATGGATGTGAGAGTTGGACTGTGAAGAAAGCTGAGTGCCAAAGAATTGATGCTTTTGAACCGTGGTGTTGGAGAAGACTCTTGAGAGTCCCTTGGACTGCAAGGAGTTGCAACCAGTCCATTCTAAAGGAGATCAGTCCTGGGTGTTCTTTGGAAGGAATGATGCTAAAGCTGAAACTCCAATACTTTGGCCACCTCGTATGAAGAGTTTACTCTTTGGAAAAGACTCTGATGCTGGGAGGGACTGGGGGCAGGAGGAGAAGGGGATGACAGAGGATAAGATGGCTGGATGGCATCACCAACTCGATGCACGTGAGTTTGAGTGAATTCTGGGTGTTGGTGATGGACAGGGAGGCCTGGAGTGCTGCAATTCATGCGATCGTAAAGAGTTGGACTTGACTCAGCGACTTAACTGAGAAAAGGAATATTATCAAAATGTTTTTTGATATCCAAGTATTTTATAGCAATAATTATATCTTATATAGCATTTAAAAAATCTGTAATATTTGCAATTTTAGATATAGATATATTTAAGATAAATTAAGCATTTATGTTATTATATTTTCAGTGAAATACTTGACATTGTTATTAGAAAATATATGCTTTATATAACATGATGTTTTAGAGTTCTATGAGACAGGATAAATGCTATTTTGGACCTTAATTTTTGCTTTTTGTTCCACAAATACAAGGCTAAAGAGGCTTCCTTCATGGTGATAATATTGAAAGGGCTACCTGTATGTCAGAATTCTTAATAAAAATATATGTACCAGGCCCATTAATTTATTCATTTAACAAATATTTTCTAAATGCCTACTATGTTTTGTGTCTTGAGGGCAGACTGCTGAATAAATCTAAGTTCCTTCCTAAAAGATCTGTAACAGGTACTATAATCTTAAGGAATACGTGACATCTACTTTTCCTGAGAAAGCTCAAAATCTTTCTCAGTAATGGAGGATTAAGAAAACAAAAAAGGGGGAACATTTATGAAAAATTCAATCATTATCTATCCTTTATTTATTTTTAAAAATTAAAGTCAGTATACATTTTAATATTTTTACCAGTTTTCCTTGGCAGGGAATAGAGTTAAGTGCTGGCTTAACTCAATGGTGTACTTTTAACTCAGACTCTGAGTTTTTCCAGTTTTAAAGTCAGCTTCATTAAAGGAATATGAAGTGACTTGTCCATAGTCACACCTTTGGTTAATGGTCAGGGCAACAAAGAAGATTGGTTCCAAAATCAGTTCTCTTTTTGCTACACAGGCCTATTGTTTAAAGAAATTGAAAAGACTTAAAATGTTTCTTAACATTAGTCTCATATGCATAAAAGCACTGTGACAGTAATAATTTGTTTCCAGTGTTATCTTTTGGAAACTTTGTTTAAAAGTCCTGTCTTTCCAAATAAATGAGTGTCCAAAGGAGGAAACTCCAAGAAAACATAGGGGGAAACATTTTTCTTTCCTTCTTTTTATGATCATAATTTCACATCTGTTTCCTTAGCACCAGAGTCAAGGGAGAAACTAGCCTGATTATTTAATATTAACAAATAGTACTAATACTTGTGCAGATTATCACTCTTTTCTTTAAGCAATTTCACATTGTCAAGATCCAAAGCAAGCAATAGGAATATTTAGACTGAAGCTTGACCAACTGCCCAAACTTTAGAATTGATCAAAGTTAATGAAATAGAAATCTTTTCATCATTATCTTCTCTTCTTGTTTCCAGAGTGAGTAATTGTTCTAGAAGTCAGAATTAAGGTAAGCTGGGGAAAGTTGGAATGAAATTAGGCTGTGGGTATAAAGCAGTACTATAAGTGAGAAAATGTAGTTGGACTCAAGTGAGTGAGATGGTGCCAAGCCAGACTTGAGGAAACATGTACTTCCAAGATCTGAGAAAACCCAAATTACAGTGGGTCTTCAAGATTGCAAATAGAACTTTAATCTCAGACACTTCTATCCCTTTCACATGTATTTAACAATACAAGGTCACTTCCTACTAAACTGCCTATCACCAGTTTATCTTCTTCCCAAAGGTCAGCTTCAATATTTCATACTGTATACTTTTATGAAGACAGACAGAAGAAAGCAAAGTATTTGGAAAATCAGGATATTAGATATGTGAAAGGGCATTTTACCTATGATTCAAAGCCATTAGATTCTGGGATTTGTGTGCATGTATGTGTGTAACAGACCACCTGGCTTGCCTCTTGAGAAACCTATATGCAGGTCAGGAAGCAACAGTTAGAACTGGACATGGAACAACACAGTGGTTCCAAATAGGAAAAGGAGTACATCAGGGCTGTATATCATCACCCTGCTTATTTAACTTATATGCAGAATACATTATGAGAAACGCTGGGCTAGAAGAAGCACACGCTGGAATCAAGATTGCCAGGAGAAATATCAGTAAACTCAGATATGCAGATGGCACCACCCTTATGGCAGAAAGTGAAGAGGAACTAAAAAGCCTCTTGATGAAAGTGAAAGAGGAGAGTGAAAAAGTTGGCTTAAAGCTCAACATTCAGAAAACGAAGATCATGGCATCTGGTCCCATCACTTCATGGGAAATAGATGGGGAAACAGTGGAAACAATGTTAGACTTTATTTTGGGGGGCTCCAAAATCACTGCCGATGGTGATAGCAGTCATGAAATTAAAAGACGCTTACTCCTTGGAAGAAAAGTTATGACCAACATAGATAGCATATTGAAAAGCAGAGACATCACTTTGCCAAAAAAGGTCCATCTAGTCAAGGCTATGGTTTTTCCAGTAGTCATGTATGGATGTGAGAGTTGGACTGTGAAGAAAGCTGAGCACCAAAGAATTTCTGCTTTTGAACTGTGGTGTTGGAGAAGACTTGAGAGTCCCTTAGACTGCAAGGAGATCCAACCAGTCCATTCTAAAGGAGATCAGTCCTGGGTGTTCTTTGGAAAGACTGATGCTAAAGCTGAAACTCCAATACTTTGGCCACCTCATGCAAATAGTTTACACATTGGAAAAGAATCTGATGCTGGGAGGGATTGGGGCAGGAGGCAAAGGGGACAACAGAGGATGAGATGGCTGGATGGCATCACCGACTCGATGGACGTGGGTTTGGGTTAACTCCTGGAGTTGGTGATGGACAGGGAGGCCTGGTGTGCTGCAATTAACAGGGTCGCAAAGAGTCGGATGACTGAGTGACTGAACTGAACTGAACTGAACTGATATGTTTGTTTCCCATTGTCAAAATAACCCTAGAGCAGAATTCAGTGACTTAAAATTGTATTTAAACACAAGCAAATTGTCATAATCTATTCATATATACTTATGTTTTTTAGTACCTGGACAACAGGCACAGGTTAATTTGTACACATTGTTAATTTTCAAACATACAAATTTAATATTTTTGCTAGTTATCTTGGACAGGAAATAAGTACTAACTTAACCCATGGTTTTTTTTTTCAATGCACTTTTAATTCATTTTTCCAGGTTTAATTAGTAGATTTTTATTTGAGATAGCCTTTCTGATATTTGGACAATGTTTTGAGTCTATAATTTTTAAAGCATGACTTACTTAAAAAAAAACACACATGGCATGGATTTCTGAAATAAATTGAGTTTTTGTTGTAGTCAATTGACATTTATGGGAGAATTTTTTATGTAATTGATGATAGATGAGGAATCCTAAAATCCATTAGTCTTTGTCAAAGTGTTTTGAGTGTCTCTGAATATATGGAACTATAGAAAAATTAACTTAAAAATAAAGGTGCTCTAAGGTTAGATTCTGACATTAATATCAAAGACACCAACATAAAAATAATTTTCCCCAAATTAAAGGAAATATCATTTTTATTATTTCATATTTCTTTTGTAAATATTTTGGAGAGAAAAGACTGAAAATAATCAGGATAAATAAAAATGAGGCAGAAGATGAACCAGAAGAATGCATACAAATTTCAAAAGCATTGGAAACAAAAATCAAGAAGAAGAGACATTGTTCACTATATCAAGATAGGATGAAGAGCTTAATGCTCAGAGGAAAGACAAGAAAGTGAAAGTGAAAGTGAAGTCGCTCAGTCGTGTCCGACTCTGCGATCCCGTGGACTGTAGCCCACCAGGCTCCTCCATCCATGGGATTCTCCAGGCAAGAGTACTGGAGTGGGTTGCCATTTCCTTCTCCAGGGGATCTTCCTGAGCCAGGTATCGAACCCGGGTCTCCTGCATTCCAGGAAGACGCTTTAACCTCTGAGCCAAAGACAAGAAAAGGGCTTCTAAAAGCTGGCTGTCTATCCTCCAAGCCTAATGACCAAGTTCAGGCATTAGGACTCACTATATGAATCTGTCTATGGGAGATTGATGAAATCTTCACCTTCTGCTATGATTTTCAGAATGGGTGATTGACTCTTTCTGGCACTGCTACCCCTCTGGTTTCACCAAATGGCAGTGCCAGATGTATTAGTAGCATCTTGATTTCTTGTTTTGAAGGAGAATGAGGAAAGATGAAGAAGAAGCTGGATTTATAATATTAAATCAACACTACTAAATGTAGTCAGAGTTTAAATATTAAATGAATACCAGACTTGAGAATTCCTTGGGTAGACAAAACCATTTAAGTCATGTAATCAAAACTAAATCTAGCTTGTTTCATGAATGTAAGCAAAACTTAACTTAGGTGATTTCTTATAAATGCCTCTAACAATTATAAACAAAACAAGTCATTTTTCTAAACATGGTGTGAGATAAATCACTTTTAATCAAATCCCTGCTATTTAGAACCTTCCATTGTAATAACCAATCATTGTAAAGGTTAGTAACTTCCTCACTTTTATTTCATAAGTCACCATACAACTTTATGCCCCTGAGCTTCATTCACATTAGTCATTGAACTTGGAAATTTGAGTTTGCAAACTCTTTTTATATGTATGACAAGCAAACTCTTATTAATCAATACTATTTATTTAGTGGTTTTAATTTTGCTATTTTTGGATTTTTGACAATTTATGACATTAGAAGTTGAATCCAAAGAAGACCCCAACTCAAGGGCCATGAGCAACCAGCCTAGTGTACTGATTTCACTGCTTCCTGGATGATTCTGGAGTTTAAGGGTAAGTCTCTTTTGGATCTGACCTTTTCTGTCTTTGCTTTTTAACCTTGTCAGTCTTATTATGCATACTTATATTCTGGTTTTTTTGTTTGTTTGTTTGTTTTGTTTTGTTTTTTTGAAGCTTCTTGTTAAATCACCTTTTGGTCTGTAAGGGAGAATCCTATGTCAGGTCTTGCCAAAGATCTCTGCACTTAGTTGCTCAATCATATCCGACTCTTTGTGACCCCCATGGACCAAAGCCCACCAGGTTCCTCTGTCCTTGGAATTTTCCAGGCAAGAACACTGGAGCAGGTTGATATTTCCTACTGCGGGGGATCTTCCTAATACAGGGATCAAACCTGCATTGGCAGGTGGATTCTTTACCACTGAATGACCTAGGAAACCCAACTCTATCTTTTGGCAGAAGTCAGATTATCAGGTCAGAGTATTTGTTTTAGAAAATCTGAAAGCAGAATGGGTTCCACCTGGTCTAAATCTCCTTCTTTTCTTTTAATGATTCCTGCCTCTTATATTTATATTCACTATGGACTAGCCTCCTGTGCCTTTCTGAAAAATAGGGTACACTTTTGAATAAATAAAGCTTCTAGGGAAGCCTTGTTTTAGGTAAATCCATTTTAAGGAGCATCCTTAAAAGAGAAATCTCAGACCTTTCAGAGACAACACAATGCATTCTTTGAATGGTATGAAGAAGTTTCTACAACACAAAAGTGACTCTAAAAATAGCTTCTTCTAAAGAATATTTACAGTGCACAAATTAAAAATCTTTACTTAAAAACAAAAAAGAAAAATTTTGTCCATCTGAGCAGGTAATCTTAATCTATCTGCAATCTGGATCCAACTATTCTTTTGAACTTGGTAACTGAGATATAGCTAAATTTTTAAAAAAGCAACAGCTCTAAAATCTCTATATGTCTGTATATTATGCATGTCTATGTGTGTATGCTCTAAGTATGTGATATTTTTCTACCTATGGATGGTATTGCTAAAATTAATTTGCACAGAACTCTATTTAATTGATTTCAAGGAAAAATAAGTATTTATATGTCAGGTATACTCTGAGAAATAAAGTAACTAGCAAAAGTGTTTCTTGAATTTACATGATCTGAGATAATCTTTGATAAATAAAAACTGTTTTAAGTTTGTTGATTTAATAAAAGCAGACATGCCTTTAGAGCTGTCAATATATAATGCAAACATACAGCTTTTTCTACCCGGATATACTGGTCAAATAAACTCATACTACCTCTCTTACAAAGTCTTCAACAAGGAGAAATAAGATGATAGCTATTCGGTATCTAATCTAAGGATGATTACTAAGAACAAGTCGTTTAAATAAATGTAAATAAGATAAAAATTTATACCAAATTAAATTAAATAATAAATATTTATTAGAATATTTAGACCATCTCCAAATAAGACAATATACTAAGAAATTGATTTCTAAATATAATTTTAAACTTATCTACTTTTGACTTAAGTTTTACAGAGACAAAGAGTATTGGATTTATAAATGAACATATCTTTTATATGAAAATGTCTCTAAAAAAGCATAAGCTTTTATAATTTTGTATTTATAAATTCACTAATCTACGATGTGACACTAATATATAATAGAGTTCATAGTTGCGTGCTTACTAGCTTTCACTGGAACATAAAATTTAAATTTATAGTTAAAATTTATAATCAATATATAAAGGTATAACTGCAAAAGTTAATGAGAGAAGAAAGAAAACTTTGTATACAAAATATGGAAGAAAATGGGATGCATTTTTATATGAGGAGTATATGAGACATGTAAGGTGTATTTTTGTCAAGGAAAAGAATGTAATATTGCCTAAAATAAAATGACTAGTTGTTCAAGAATAGGAAAAGAAAAGAATAACACAAAACCTAAATGGATATAGAAAGTTGCAAAATTTTTGTGGATATTTTATGGTGTAGTTCAGATCTGGCTAAAATTGAATGGATTTATTATTAGATTTTTTGTAGGCTTTAATAAATAGTGTACTTGTTTAAAGCTTCCCTGATAGCTCAGGAGACCCTAGTTCAATTCCTGGGTCAGGAAGATCCTCTGGAGAATGGATAGGCTACCCACTCCAGTATCCTTGGGCTTCCCTTGTGGCTCAGTGGGTACCATGTAAAACTACAATCTACAATTTAATAATTTCTTTTATCTGCTAAACAAAAAAATTTCTTGAACTACTGCTCTGGTCTGCTCTTAATAAATATTATAAAAGGTTTTCCTTTGCCTTTAATGTAATCTGCCTAAGAAACAAAGATTTCGTGTCTTAAGAAATACTTCCTGTGCCCGACACTGTCTTTGTTAGGTCTTTGATTACTTAGGAAAACTGGGCATTTTCCTTTTATTTTTTCCAGTTTTTTTTTAATTGAATTATAGTTGATATACAATTTGTGAATTTCAGAAGTACAGCATAGTGATTCATATATATATATATACACACACATTTTTTTTTTCATTATAGGTTATTGTAAGGTATTGAATATAGTTTCCTGTGCTATACAGTAGGTTCTTGTTGATTATCTATTTTATATATAGTAGTGTGTATCTGTTAATCTCAAACTCCCAATTTATCCTTCCTCCTGTTTCCCCTTTGGTAACCATAACTTTGTTTTCTATATCTGTGATTCTTTTTCTGTCTTGTAAATAAGTTCATTCGTATCATTTTTTTGGAGTCCACATAAGTGACATTTTCTGATATTTGTCTTTGCCTGATATTTCACTTATGATAATTTGTAGGTCCATCAGGATTGCTGCAAATGGCATTATTTCATTCCTTATTTTTCAGTTCATTCTTTTTGCCTATTATTTCATACAAATGAATTATTTCATACAAATGAAATAATGCATACTATTTCATATGCGATAATATTCTATTGCACATATGCAGCATCGTCTTCACCCCTTCTTCTGTCAGTGGACATTTACACTGCTTCCATGTCCTGGCTACTGTAGATAGTGCTGCTGTGACTATTGGGGTGCATTCATCTTTTTGAATTAGTTATTGCCTTTTCCAGATACACGCTTAGGGGTGAAATTGCCAGATCATATGGTAACTCTCTTTTTAGTTTTTAAAGGAATTTCCATACTATTCTACATGCATTCCCACCAACAATGTAGATGGTTCCCTTTTCTCCATAGCCTCTCCAGAGTTTTTTATTTTTAGACTTTTTGATGATGGCTATTTCGACAGATGTGAGGTGATATCTTAGTTTTGATTTGCATTTCTCTAATAAATAACAATGTTAAGCGTGAGTCTTTTTAATATTAAAAAAGCTGAATTTTATTTACAACTATATAGTTTTCTGTTTGAAATCTTTTAATTGTCCCTTTGGTTGAATGGATAATTAAGTATTGTTTTCCAGTGACTTATACTCCTGTTTGATCAAGTATTTTAAATATTTTGACATTTTTAACAAACTTCCTCAAATCAAATTCTGAATGAACTCTTTTTGGACCTCAAACTAACTTTGGACTTTTCCATAGGGCTCTTAAAAGATCTCAAAAGATTTTCTGTCTCTCCTTGTAGAAGAGAAATCTTTATTTAGTCTTGATTTTAAATTTCATGGGAGAGTTATTAAATAAAAAAATATTTAAAGTTCCTATATTTATATGTGTAAATATTATTAATATATATCCTGGAAATTACATATAATATAAAAATCTAGATATCTCCTGGGATAATATTATCAATATTATCAATCAATCTAGATATCTCCTGGGATAATTTTATTCTGAGAGAATAAAAGTCTCTCAGTCGTGTCCAGCTCTTTGCAACACCATGGACTATGCAGTTCATGGAATTCTCCAGGCCAGAATACTGGAGTGGGTGGCTGTTCCCCTCTCTCTAGGGGACCTTCCTAACCCAGGGATCAAACCCAGATCTCCCGTGTTACAGGTGAATTCTTTACCAGCTGAGCCACCTCCAGTTGTTATTTTATAAAAATATCACAAAAAATAGCAGTTTTTAATTGCATATTTTTATGGATTCTCATAGATTTTTAACTATGTCTTTTAAGCATTTCATCACTCACAAGTTATTGTTTCACTCCTAATTCTTTTTACAAAAGTGTTTACAATCACTGGTAGACAGAATGCTTCAGCTTCAAACAGATTCATGGAAAAAGATGATGACAATTACTCTAGGTTACAGGTTTCTGATAACTTTAAGGTCATGACCCTCAACTGGATATAAGAATTTCTAAAATTTTAATAGAAAACTTATTGACTCATAAAGCTACTAACCCAAGATGATATAAAATAAGGATTATTAACTAAAGGAGAGTGAGTGAATTCATTGACAGTTATAATTTTTATGAGTTAATATAAAACATTGCTGATTGCAATATCACCACTAGTAAGCTAAAGCAATACTATGTTGGTTACATACTGCTGCATATACTGCTGTTACATACTACATTCTCTCAGCCTGCTGAGAGAATGACCAAAAGTAGAAAATTGTTCAAATTAAGTACAAAATAGAGACTGATCTTGAGACTTCCCTGAGCAAACAAAACCACTAGCTTATTTCATGAACATAAATAAAATTTAATTTAGATTATTGTAAATGCCTCTGAGATTTATTAAAAAATAAAAAAAGTAAATCATTTCCTTAAACATGGTATGAGATGATCACTTTTAATCAATTCCCTGCCACTTAGGAATCCTCGTTATAATAACCAACCATTACAAAGGTTAACTACTTCCTCATTCCACATTATAAGTCATCCTGAAGGCTTCCCTGGTGGCTCAGATGGTAAAGCATCTGTCTACAATGCAGGAGACCCGGGTTCGATCCCTGGGTCGGGAAGATCCCCTGGAGAAGGAAATGGCAATCCACTTCAGTACTATTGAATGGAAAATCCCATGGACAGAGGAGCCCGGTAGGCTACAGTCCATGGGGTCGCAAAGAATCAGACACATCTGAGCGACTTCGCTTCACTCACTTCCTCATTTCACTTTATAAGTCATCCTGAAACTTTATGCCTGTGAGCTTCATACCATTTTTTGAATTTGGAAGCTTCCAGTTTGCAAGCTGTTTTTTAGATGCACCACAATAAATTCTTAGTCAATGCTATTTATCGATTTGGTAGTTTTAATTTTGCTATTTCTGGAGTTTTGTCACAGCTATTACAAACAACTCAGTCTAGTCTACCTTGCCAGCACACCTCCAGAATTCAGTATCTGGACAAAAGAATTTACAGAAGTTGCACTGAAAAATGAAATGCCAATAAGAGTTGACTAAATTTAAAACTTTTGCTTCCTAAGAGACACAGATGGCAAGTTTGTTATAGTTAGCTCATCACAGAGGTTTTTAAATAGCCCTGTGTAAAAATCAATTTATGAACATGTAGCCATTAAAATGCAATACATCTAGTCAACACAATAAATATGCAATAGGCAAGAACTATAATAGATGGCTTCACACTTACTTTTAATACTAGGCTCAAATAGATTTGATGGTTTAAAAGGTTTTAGGAAATTTTATGTTTGCATGTGTCCATTCTAGTGGTAAGTGTTAGTCACTCAGTTGTGTCTGACTCTTTGTGACCCCATAGACTGTAGCCCACCAGGCTCCTCTGTCTATGAGATTCTCCAGGCAAGAATATTGGAGTGGGTTGCCATTCTCTTCTCCAGTCTAGTGGGAAATGAATAAGCAAAAAAATGTAATAAGTATCAGGTTTTTCTTCGTATGTTTCTGCTTAATTTATTGTTGCAATGTGAAAAATATTTTAATGTAACACTAGTATTAGATTTTCTTACAAAAATCAATCTAATGGAAAAACAAAGCCAACGCATGCACAAGATGAATGATACCAACATATGTACAAGGTTAATGATACCCATAGCAATTTTTTTGGTATATTTCCATTGCCAGTAATGGTCATTACCTAGAAACCCTGTTTGTAACAAAACAAAACAAACAAAACCCACATTTTTTGAGGTGATTAACAGTGATCTAAAGATAGGAATTCTGTATTGATGTGTTATTATTCCACTATTCTCCGAGTAAATTGTGGTTTCTGGGAAGGAATTATCTTTGAAGGTCTTGGTAAGAAAATGCTGAAATGGCACATCACAGCCTGACGCTCCCCTGGGTGAGTCATCTTTACCTGATGCCGGAGAGGCTTTCTGAAAGACCAACTGGTGTACTTCTCTCCTGTTGGCATAACTATATTTAGAATCCATAACTAGAGAGCTCAAGGCTTCTCAGGATGATATTTTTAAATGTGTCATCACTCTAGACATGCTCTCCCTCCCTCTCCTACTGCTTCAGCCTCCCTCATATTTTCACACATCCAAATGGAAAAGAATCAAGAAAAATCACATTCCAAAGGAACCTGTGACACTAGTCTCATCTGGAATGTTAAGTTCTGAGCTTAGAAGATGCTAAAAACGCCCTTGCTCTTGTGCTTAACGAAGTTTGAATTATTCTGGCAGCTTAGCAATATGATGGACAGTACCATATTGGGCTCATTGTTCAATATGGTGCTTAGGGAAGAATATAGAAAACTCCGGTGGATTTTTTTCCTTTATTTTTTAGAACATCCTATCCTTCACAAAGGTTTGTATGCTGCTGCTAAGTCGCTTCAGTCGTGTCCGACTCTGTGCGACCCCATAGACAGCAGCCCGCCAGGCTCCCCCATCCCTGGGATTCTCCAGGCAAGAACACTGGAGTGGGTTGCCATTTCCTTCTCCAATGCATGAAAGTGAAAAGTGAAAGGGAAGTCGCTCAGTCGTGTCTGACTCTTAGTGACCCCATGGACTGCAGCCTACGAGGTTCCTCCATCCATGGGATTTTCCAGGAAAGAGTACCAGAGTGGGGTGCCATTGCCTTCTCCGAAGGTTTGTATACTGGAATATAAATTCTTGCAATTGCTAACTGTGACTCTGCTTCATGATATATTAAGCAATGACATAAAATCATGAGGAAACACAAACCTTTGTTCTAGCTGTGAAATCATCTTTAGTGAAGTCACTGGAGACAGAAAATAGAAATTCACACACTCTTCACAGAATATACATATGAATAAAACATTATTAACATGTCATTGGTATGAGAAATCACTGTGGATAAGGGAAGTCTCCTGCATATATTTTGACTAACATCCTTGGAGTCTGCTTAACAAACTAATACTGTTTAACATACTTTCAGATTTATATGACGCTGGGCCATAGCATGGATTCAGTGTTGAGGGAATTGGTCAATTAGCAATTCTGTTGGTTTATTCAGTATAAGTTTACTTATTATGTACCTGCTTTGCAAATTCATCCATAGAAGATTGATTAATACAGTGGATTTAAGGAGGGAAGATAAGAATGGTATGTATTTTTTAAGGCTTCCCAGATGGCTCAGTGGTAAAGAATCTGGCTGCAATGCAGAATATTCAGAGGATGCCTATTTGATCCCTGGGTCAGGAAGATCCCTTGGAGGAGGAAATGGCAATTCACCCCAGTATTCTTGTCTGGAAAATTCCATGGATGGAGGAGCCCTGCGGGCTAAAGTCCATTGGTTCACAGAGAGTCAGAAATGGCTTGAGCATGCATGCACAGTATTTTATAATATCTAGCTAGGAAAACTAGGATATATATGACAAGTAAAGCTCCAAAACAAGACTTAATTATTATTAACCTGGAATAACCAAGAATTGCATAATTAAATTCTGGGTGATGAGTATGGGACAGCTGCATCATTATAAGCTTGCATAATAAGAAAGACTGAGTAGATAATTTAAGCTGTGGAAATAGCATTAGGAAACACAAGGAGGATAATGGGAAGAAAAAATGTTCACCTGTAGCACAGGGAGTATAGGGACAGTGAGGCAAAATGCAGAGTTCTGAAAAAGTGGAGGTGCTGAAAGCTACTGTGATAATAAGTTGGTGATCTTGAAATACCAGCGTCAAAGTAACAAAGCTTGTATTTCCCTTAGTATAGGATAGTGCTAATATCTGTTTTGGAGTACACCAGTAGTATTCTAAAA
Source organism: Bos mutus (assembly GCF_027580195.1). Taxonomy (NCBI): domain Eukaryota; kingdom Metazoa; phylum Chordata; class Mammalia; order Artiodactyla; family Bovidae; genus Bos; species Bos mutus. The sequence continues at coordinate 72,645,543 of NC_091627.1, forward strand.
ATGGTTTAGGGCAGGTGAATTTGGCAGAACTCCTAAATAAATGGAGATAAGGAAAGCCTGAAAGCAAGCATTTTATCTAGGAAATGATTTTTCTAATTGAAGATGAGTCTCAGTTCAGTTCAGTCACTCAGTCATGCCCAACTCTTTGCAACCCCGTGGACCACAGCACACCAGGCTTTTCTGTCCATCACCAACTCCTGGAGCTTACTCAAACTATGTCCATCGGGTCGGTGATGCCATCCAACCAACTCATCCTCTGTCATCTTCCTCTCTTAGTGCCCACAATCTTTCCCAGCATCAAAGTCTTTTCCAATGAGTCAGTTCTTCAGCTTCAGCAAACCCTTCCAATGAATATTCAGGACTCATTTCCTTTAGGTTGAACTTATTGGATCTTGCAGTCCAAGGGACTCTCAAGAGTCTTCTCCAACACCACAGTTCAAAAGCATCAATTCTTCACTGCTCAGCTTTCTTTATAGTCCAACTCTCACATCCATACATGATTACTGGAAAAACCATAGCTTTGACTAGATGGACCTGTGTGGACAAAGTAACGTCTCTGCTTTTTAATATTGCTGTCTAGGTTTGGCATAGCTTTTCTTCCAAGGAGCAAGCATCTTTTAATTTCATTGCTGCAGTCACAATCTTCAGTGACTTTGGAACCCAAGAAAATAAAGTCTCTCATTGTTTCCATTGTTTCCCCATCTATTTGCCATGAAGTGATGGGACCATATGCCATGATCTTCATTTTTTGAATGTTGAGGTTTAAGCCAGCTCTTTCACTTTCATCAAGAGGCTTTTCAGTTTCTCTTAACTTTCTGCCATAAAGGGTGGTGTCATCTGCATATTTGAGGTTATTGATATTTCTCCCAGCTGTATTGATTCCAGCTTGTGATTCATGCAGGCTGGCATTTTACATGATGTACTCTGCATATAAGTTAAATAAGTAGGGTGACAATGTACAGCCTTGATATACTTCTTCCCCAATTTGGAACCAGTCTCTTGTTCCATGTCTGGTTCTATCTGTTGGTTCTTCACCTGAATAGAGATTTCTCAGAAAGCACATAAGGTAGTCTGATATTTCCATCTTTTGAAGAATTTTCCAGGTTTTTTGTAATCCACAGAGTCAAAGGCTTTAGCGTAGTCAATGAAGCAGAAGTAGATGTCTTTCTGATATTTTCTTGCTTTTTCTATGATTCAACAGTTGTTGGCAACTTGATCTCTGGTTCCTCTACCTTTTCTAAATCCAACTGGACCATTTGGAAGTTCTTGGTTCACCTACTGTTGAAGCCTAGCTTGGAGAATTTTGAGCACTATTTTTGCTAGCATTTGAGATGAGTGAAATTGTGCAGTAGTTTGAGCATTCTTTGCCGTTGCCTTTCTTGGAATTAGAATGAAAACTGACCTTTTCCAGTCCTGTGGCCACTGCTGAGTTTTCCAAATTTGCTGGCATATTGAGTACAGCACTTTTGCAGCATCATCTTTTAGAGTTTGAAATATCTCCATTGCAATTCTATCACCTCCACTAGCTTTGTTTATAGTGATGCTTCCTAAGGCCTAGTTGAGGAAGGCTAAAACTTGAGAGTGGAATGAAAACAGACTATTTTAAGAAATATTGTGGATAAAGTGTTTCCAAATGTAGGTAGAGGCAGTTCCTCTGCATACATGGTATAGTCCTTAAGATATCTGATTGAGTGAAAAGCAAAGAATTAAGGAATGAGATAGCTGGTAAGCGAAAGGCAAAGAAAAGGCCCCCACAGTGTAAAGTATGCCTATAACCACAATCCTAATAAAATAGCAATAGTAATTTATTGTTTTCTTAACAAATGGCAAACAATGCTAGGAACTTTACATGCATCTTCATATTTAACCACTAGTAACCTAGGACGTTATTAATTAATAACCTAAGTGGATGCAATGCACATGAACTTGGGCAAACTTCAGGAGATGGTGAGGGACAGGGAGGCCTAGCATGCTGCACTCCATGGGGTCACAGAGTCAGACACAACTGGGTGACTGAACAGTAACAACCTAGGGAGAAAGTAATATTTTCTACAGTTTAGAAACCAGGGAATGGAGGTGTAAATTTGCCAAATATCTCTCATCCAAGATTTCAAATCGTGCCTGATTCTGCCACAGAGATAGCAAATTTCTTCTGTATATTCTGTTCTATTTACTCTCCTCCATGTCACTGATATAAAAACAAGTTAAGAGCACACATCTATGATATATAACTGGCAGATATTATATATTAATCAACACATTCTAGCATATATTTTCTAAGTGCAATGAATTCATTTGCCTTATCTACCCGTCTTCATTTTACCCCATGAATACTATGCAAGGTTCTGTCAAAATTTTATTCAAATCAGTATTTAGTATGAGCACAGCAGTCTTGAAAAACAAGAAAAATTATATATATATATATATATATATATACACACACACACATTGTATATAAAACTTAATGGCTTCACTGCTCTTAGTGGATTCCTACCTGTTATAAATGCTTGATATTTTTATTTATAAAAGTTTGATACAGGTTTTTCTATAACATTTGCATTAATTATACAACTCCAGAGCTCACTTATTGTAATTTTTATTCTAATTTTAAAATCTGTATTTAAAAATCTTGTCTTCAGATGGTAAAACCTCTTCCTAGTTCATCAAAATCACTGAAGTTGAGCATTCTCTTCTGCAATTTTTTTTTCACTATTTCAAGATATAATTGGGCCAGGAAAACTAAATTCACTTAGTTCATGCAGAAATCTCTGAAAAAATCTCTAAATAATATTTAAATTAAAACTTTTTTGAAATCTCTTTGTCTTATAGCCTTCCCAGTCCTTGACAAATTAGGGAAACCCATATAGCCCTAAAAAAACCATTTCTATTAGTTTTTAACCACCACCAGCTTGTCTCTTGGAGAAGGCAATGGCACCCCACTCCAGTACTCTTGCCTGGAAAATCCCATGGATGGAGGAGCCTGGTAGGCTGCAGTCCATGGGGTCGCTAAGTCGGACAAGACTGAGGGACTTCACTTTCACTTTTCACTTTTATACATCGGAGAAGGAAATGGCAACCCACTCCAGTGTTCTTGCCTGGACAATCCCAGGGATGGTGGAGCTTGATGGGCTGCTGTCTATGGGGTCACACAGAGTTGGACACGACGGAAGTGACTTAGCAGCAGCAGCAGCTTGTCTCTATTGTTCTCACTTCTAATAAAACTCAAATTTCCTGTTTGAATGTGTCCACCGTGGGAAGAGAGAGTACCATCTTAGACACATATTGATGATGTTATTCACACAATTTGCAATCACTTTTATCTGCCGCAATAATGGATTGTCTAGTTCCTTTTTCTCAATCATCAAAGTACCTTCTTTTAACAAATAGCACTTTATAGTGAGATGATTTTAAATGGCTATGTGTGTAGTCTTGTCCATGAAAGGGAATCCAGCTGATTCTTACTGAAACTAAAACTGTTCTGCTGGAGTTATTAACAATAAAGTTTAACCACATGAATTAATTGTGCACAGATGAGCTGAGCTGGTGATACCATATTTATAAACTATGCACAAGTCTATTTGATTGATGAAGGAGGGGTAAGGAATAGAAATATGAGTGGTCATACTTTGGATACAATATTATATAATTGCTTCTTCTAATTTATAATAGCAAAAGAGTTCTTGGCTCTATCACCGTGTAAAAAAAGAAGAGTGAGTACTTAGGTTCATGGAGGGTCAGCTAGGTGTTTTTCATACCCTATACATTTGAATCCTAAAATTAGCCTATGTGTGATTATTATCATCTCTGTTTTATGGAACAGAACATAAGGGTTTAAGGAGTTTATGTTACTTAGCAAATATGGAAAGAATTTAAAATATGTATGTTAATTAATTTCTTAGGTATAAAGACAACTGCCTATGAAATTTTTATAATCAGTGTTCTTATTTCACCAAAGGAAAAAAAAAAAAAAAAAGGAACTGCAGAATGACTTTTAAAATCTCTAACATTTGTTTTTTGGTAGGTATTTCTGCTTCATTGAGACTTACTATAAATCCTCCATTTTCTAACATCACTACTGGGCTATAATTTTTTAGGAACCTGACTGCACTTTTATCATTCATGCTCCTTTCTCTAGATTTACTCAGGTAGAGCCAACAAATGAAGATTACCTCTGAAAGGTAATCTGTTCTACTAGCATCAAAGAACATATAGGACACATATCTTTATGCACTTTTACTATTATTGTGCAGTATAGTGTGAGGACAGAAAGGCCTACTGTGTGTGTGTCCCCCACACCACCCTACATCTCACAGTCAGCTTTTTAATCTCTATCTGTTCCATCACCCCCACCATTCTTGGACTGCTGTGTTCAAAGTGCAGCACTGTTTAGAAGAAGAAGAAGAAGATGATGATGATGATGATATAGAAAGCAAAATTGTAGATAACAGATTTAAAGAGATTATTATCAAACCAGTGCAGGTGTCTCATTTTTCTCAGGGATCTTTTTTTCAGCAGTATTCTCCCACAGAATTATATCCTAAGAAATTGACTGACTCTCAACCAAGATGATTAGATAGAAAGTGAGGTGTGCAGAAATTTATTACTAATACCACTACTATGACTAAAATTTAAACTATAGTGACAACCGCTACTCCTACTATTTTAGTTACTGGAATGCCAGCAAATATTTAAAGTAATATCTTTCATCAACTGTGCCAAGAAATTTACATGGATTCTATCTTTAGCCTTTGAAAAAACACTTTGGAGAAAGTACTACGCTATCCCTTTTAAAATAGGGAGAGGCTCAGACATTTTAAGTAAGCTCAAAATCATACAACTGGTAGCTGATAATGTGGATTCACATCTTGACAGTCTTTTGCTCTCCTCTGGCTGCTTCTATTCTTGCTGCTGCTGGTGGCAGCACAGCAAGATCAAAGACACATCTGTCTAATCAAAAAATTCTTTTCTTAATCACTACATTATGTTGCCATTCAGTACAGTACTTATAATTAAATGTTAAGCTTTGAATATTGTCTTTAACAATGCATGTAATAAAAGAAAGATGGAAAGAACCTTCCCAACAACCTACTTCTCATAGAGTGAGGTACGACAATGACAAGAATTATTCAATGTTGGAAGAATATTCAGAGAGACACTTAAAACTGGCTTACAAAGTTCAGTTCAGTTCAGTTCAGTCGTTCAGTCATGTCTGACTCATTGTGGCGACCCCATGAATCGCAGCATGCCAGGCCTCCCTGTCTATCACCAACTCCTGGTGTCCACCCAAACCCATGTTCATTCAGTTGGTGATGCATCCAACCATCTTATCCTCAGTCATCCCCTTCTCTTCCTGCCCTCAATCTTTCCCAGCATCAAGGTCTTTTCAAATGAATAAGCTCTTCGCATCAGGTGGCCAAAGTATTAGAGCTTCAGCTTCAACATCAGTCCTTTCAATGAACACCCAGGACTGATCTCCTTTAGGATGGACTAGTTGGATCTCCTTGCAGTCCAAAGGACTCTCAAGAGTCTTCTTCAACACCATAGTTCAAAAGCATCAATTCTTCAGCGCTCAGCCTTCTTCACAGTCCAACTCTCACATCTATACATGACCACTGGAAAAACCATAGCCTTGACTAGACAGACATTTGTTGGCAAAGTAATGCCTCTGCTTTTAATATGCTATCTAGGTTGGTCATAACTTTCCTTCCAAGGAGTAAGCGTCTTTTAATTTCATGGCTGCAATCACCATCTGCAGTGATTTTGGAGCCCAGAAAAATAAAGTCAACCACTGTTTCCACTGTTTCCCCATCTATTTGCCATGAGGTTACGGGACCAGATGCCATGATCTTCGTTTTCTGAATGTTGAGTTTTAAGCCAACTTTTTGACTCTCCTCTTTCACTTTCATCAAGAGGCTCTTTAGTTCTTCACTTTCTGCCATAAGAATGATGTCATCTGCGTATCTGAGGTAATTGATATTTCTCCTGGCAATCTTGATTCCATCTTGTGCTTCCTCCAGCCAGCATTTCTCAAGATGTACTCTGCACATAAGTTAAATAAGCAGGATGACAATATACAGCCTTGACGTACTCCTTTTCCTATTTGGAACCAGTCTGCTGTTCCATGTCCAGTTCTAACTGTTGCTTCCTGACCTGCATACAGATTTCTCAAGAGGCAGGTCAGGTGGTCTCATATTCCCATCTCTTTCAAAATTTTCCACAGTTTATTGTGATCCACACAGTCAAAGGTTTTGGCATAGTCAATAAAGCAGAAATAGATGTTTTTCTGGAACTCTCTTGCTGTTTCCATGATCCAGTGGATGTTGTCAATTTGATATCTTGTTCCTCTGCCTTTTTTAAAACCAACTTGAATGATACACGATCAGTGAATTTTGAATTAGCCAAAAACATTCATCATAAATTCCCCATGACCTTCACTGCTGAGTTGAATAATCCCACACTCAGAGTAGCCTTCCTCTTTCTTTTTAATCATTGTAAAGCAGGCTAGCCATGTTTTCACCTAAGAAAAATATAAGAAAAGAAGCAAGCATTTGCCTGGGCTTTTTTATTTTTTTTTTAAGGACTACTTTTTTTAGACTATCAAAGAGCTTATGAAAGAAAACTCTCCTTTATATAAGAATCAGAGCCCATTTGACTTCAAGGGAAGAATGAAATACATTTCAAGGGAAGAATGAAACAACTCAAATGAAATATAATAGATCAAGGTAGTCATGATTAATTTCTGTTAATACATTAAGTCTGAGATGATTGGAACTTTAAAAAGAATGAATTTCAGGCTGACAACACTTGTTTTAATGATTAATCTACACTTCACTAAGAGTATATCTTAGGGAATATCAGAATCATATATATTAAACATTTTTGTACATGAACTTAAAGCTGTGTCTAGATTTACCTCCCTCAAATTTAATGAGATATGTAAGAAAAATAGGGCTATGTTAGATAACAGCATTTTTACAGAACATGGCAAATTATACTAGGGAAATGACATATGGAGAACACAAATATAGCAAAATATGTGCAGAAGAAATACTCTATATGAAAAGAAATATCAGAGAATATCAACTGAATTCAATGTCATACCTTTGTTGGACACCTAGGAGTTGCTTTGTAATAAATACTCCAGAAAAGAGAAAAAGGTGATATTGTGGAATAGGACCTATGAAACAAGAATTGTGGAAACTGAAATCCAGATGGTTTATTTTACAATCATGTCTATTTTTGTGCTTCTGAAATTGCAATAATAGAATTTGAGTTTATAGAGATACTGTGGATTAGCTACATAAGTCCAAAAAGGAAAAACAAAAAACAAAACAAAACAAAAAAAACAGTATACTGAAAAATACAGATATTAAGGAAAGAAATTGAAGTAAACACAAATAAATGAAAAGATGATTCAAGTTTATGTATTGGAAGAGTTAGTTAAAATTGCTAAAATGTTGGTACCACCCAAACCAATACAAAAGTTTAACATATTCCCTATCAACATTTTAATGGAATTTTTCACAAGCAAAAAAAAAAATCCTAAAATTTATATGAAATCAGAAAAGACCCCTAGTAGACAAAAAGATCTTGAGAAAGAATAAACCTGGAAAAATTGTACTCACTAATTTTTAAACTGTTACAAAACTGTAGTAATTAAAACACTATGATATTGGCATAAAAATCAACACATAAATCAGTGGAACAGAATGCAAAGCCAATAAATAAATCTACACCTTTATGGTCAATTAATTTAGGACAAAAGAGCCAAGAATATATAGTGGAGAAAAGATAATCTCTTCAATAAATGATATTGGGAAATCTAGACAGTCAGATACAAAATAAAGCAACTGGGCATTATACACAAAAATTAACTCAAAATGAATTAAAGACCTGAATATAAGACTTGAAAACATGAAAGTCCTAGAAGAAAATATAGTTGGTAATCTCCTTGACAAAGGTCTTGGCAATGATCTTTTGAATCTGACACAAGATAAAAATATCAGAAACAAAAATAAATAACTGGGATTACATCAAACTAAAAAACAACAACAACAAAACAGGAAAACTAATCAACTAACCAAACAAAAAACCCAAGCTCATAGAGCATATTGCTGGTTAACAGAGACAGGGACATGAAGTGGGAAAAATAGGTGAAGGGGGTCAAAAATTTTTAAAAAATTAGAAAACAAAAATAGATCCTTTCTGGAGGAAGACTGACAGATAAATAGATGGATAGATAGATAGACAAATAGATATGTCTATTTTGCTACAGAACAGATTTCCCAACCAGCAAAGGGACTGAAACCCATAGGGAATTTGACTTTGAAGGCCAGTGGGATTTTATTACAGAAATTCCACAGGATGGGGGAAACAGACTCTTTGAGGGCACAAAAAAACCTTGTGTGCTCAGAACCCAGGAGAAGGGAGCAGTGACACCACAAGACACTGAGCCAGACTTGCCTGTGATTGTCCATGGGTCTCCAGCAGATCTGTGGGTCAAGAGTGGCCTGCCCCAGGGTCAGGGGCACTGAATATACCAATCCTGGGAATTGGCATAAGTCCTTCTGAAGGAGGTAACCATGACCTCTTTTAGCCTCAGGCCAAACTACAGGGAGGGAACACAGCTCCACCCATCAACAGAAAATTGGATTAAAGATTTACTGAACATGGCAAGATTTATTGATCAGAGAAAGACCCAGATTCCCCAACAGCCAGTCCCTCTCATCAGGAAGCTTTCACAAACCTCTTATCCTCATCCATCAGAGAGCAGACATAATGAAAACCACAATCACAGAAAACTAATCAAAGTGGTCATGTGGATCACAACCTCTTCTAACTCAATGAAACTAAGCCATGCCATGTAGGGCCACCTAGATGGATTGGTCATGTTGGAGAGTTCTGACAAAACGTGGTCCACTGGAGAAGGGAATAGCAAACTACTTCAGTATCTTACCTTGAGAACCCCATGAACAGTATGAAAAGGCAAAAAGACACAACACTGAAAGATGAACTCCCCAGGTGAATAGGTGTGTGTTATGCTACTGGAGAAGAGTGGAGAAGTAGCTCCAGAAAGAATGAAGAGGCTGAGCCAAAGAAAAAACAACACCCAGTTGTGGATGTGACTGGTGATGGAAATAAAGTTTGATGCTGTAAAGAACAATACTTAATAGGAACCTAGAATGTTAGGTCCATGAATCAAGGTAAATTGGAAGTGGTCAAAGAGGAGATAACAAGAGTGAACATTGACATTTTATGAATCAGTGAAATAAAATGGACTGGAATGGGGGAATTAAAGTCAGATGACCATTATATCTACTATCAAGGGCCACAATCCCTTAGAAGAAATAGAGTAGCCCTCATGGTGGACTATGATGGTGACTGCAGATATTAAATTGATCAAGATTGGTGGGAGAAATATCAATAACCTCAGATATGCTGATGACACCACCCTTACGGCAGAAAGTGAAGAGGAACCAAAGAGCCTCTTGAAAGTGAAAGAAGAGAGTGAAAATGTTGGCTTAAAAATAAACATTCAAAAAAACTAAGATCATGGCATCCAGTCCCAACACTTCATGGCAAATAGATGAGAAACAATGGAAACAGTGATAGACTGTTTTCTTGGGTTCCAAAATCACTGCAGATGGTGGTTGCAGCCACGAAATTAAAAGATGCTCCTTGGAAAAGCTATGAGCAACCTAGACAACACATTAAAAAGCAGATATATTCTTCACTTTGAGGGAGGGGGTATTGGGATGGGGGACACATGTATACCCATGGCTGATTCATGTCAATGTATGGCAAAACCACCACAATATTGTAAAGTAATTAGCCTCCAACTAAAATAAATTAATTAAAAAAAAAAAAAAACTTTCAAAAAACTAAAAAAAAAGTAGAGACTGACGTTACTTTGCTAACAAAGGTCCATATAGTTAAAGCTATGGTTTTTCCAGTAGTCATGTATGGATGTGAGAATTGGACCATAAGGAAAGCTGAGTGCCAAAGAACTGATACTTTTGACCTGTGATGTAGGAGAAGACTCTCTTGAGAGTCCCTTGACTGCAAGGAGATTAAACCAGTCAATCCTAAAGGAAAACAATCCTGAATATTCATTGGAAGGACTGATGCTGAAGCTGAAGCTCCAATCCTTTGGCCACCTGAAGCGAAGAACTGACTCATTGGAAAAAACCCTGATACTGGGAAAGATTGAAGGCAGGAGAAGAAAGCTGACAGAGGATGGGATGGTTGAATGTCATCACTGACTCAATGGACATGAGTTTGAGAAGCTCCAGGAGTTGGTGATGGACAGGGAAGCCTGGCATGCTGCAGTCCATAGGGGCACAAAGAGTTGAACATAACTGAGCAACTGAACTGGCTGAACTGATTTTGCTACTTTATGGGCTTATTGTCAATCCAGGTAATGTTGATCAGTTTCAGTCTTCCAAAATCTGCATTTATAATTGTGCCACATAATCAAACTTATTTATATATGCCTATATCAGAAGTTCATAAAATTTTAAATCAGAATTTTTAGAAGAACAATGAAAAAGGTTAACAAAGGAAAGGAAGAAGTAGATTTGCCAAGTCTGCAGACATATTAAAAGTAAAAATAGATACCTAATTTTAAAAAGAAACACAGTGAACCTTCCTTGGATTTGAATACAGCCCTGGAAAGAGAATATATCCTGCAACTCTTGAAAACTTAGTAAACATTATATATCACTAAAAACAAGCCTCATAGTTGAGATGATATTAAAATTTAAAAATAAATAAAACAGACATTACAGACTTAGGAAAACAAAGTAAAAACAAAATACAATTGATTATAGAGCCAATAGATAATTTAGAAGTATCAAGAAACCACAAAAGGATATATGAAAATTAAATTGTGAACATTAATAGTGATTTGATAAAATCATACTGAGCTCAGATAAAATGAGATTAAGCACCAAAAATGAAGGTGATAATTTGAGATATCAGACAGCATTGACTTAATGTAATATTTCTCCTTGAAGCAGAAATCCAAAATGGAATAGTGACATATAATTAAATAAAGGTAAAAATTTAAATACATTAGGGAATTTTTCAGAAAGTAAATGGATATTGAACAATTGGCAATAATAGATGATTAAGTTATTGAACTTTAAATACAAAGAAAGCATTCTTCAGGTAATTGGGCATGCACACACACACACAAAGTCATCTATTGAGAAAAACTAAATTATTTAGTCTGGCCTTAGTTTTTCCCACAGCAACATTAAATGCCAAACTATAATGGTGCAATAGCTACAAAGTTCTGAGGGAAAATAAAAACCTGAGCCAAGATTTTGCACATAACCAAATCGTCCTTCAAGTACAATAAAACAGGACAAAACAATACAGAATGACAGATAGTTTCAGACATGCTGAAACTCAGGGAATACAGCATTTATGAACCATTTTTGAAGGGGAAAAAGAAGCAAATTTGATAAATAACTCCAGTCAACTAAGTGATGAAGCAAAACAAAATAAAATCTGAAATGGAAAACCTGTCATAAAAGGACTGGCTGAGAATAGTGAATCCATTTAAAAATAGAACTAATACCAAACATCTCTTGAAATGAAGGTTGTAAAACAGAATCTGAATTTTATAAACTTTGACAATATATAAATAATAATGTAACTTACAAAAATTGGCAGGTGAGGGAAGACAGAGGGAAGCAGAAGAGCACTATATATTTCTCTGAAATTGAAACATGCAATTCAAAAACTGACTCCATCTTTTGAAAGTTAAAAAGTGATCCCTTATTCTTTATTAACATTATAGATTTCTTCTGGGTGCAAAAATCTTACTTACATTGATTCATTGAGTCAAATTTTTGCTTCATTGAGGGTAGCATGCTTAGCATGTTGCAGTTTCGATGAAAATATTTTATGTATGTGTATGTGTACTCAGTCACATCCAACTCTGAAACTTCATAGATTATAGCTTGTCAGGCTCTTCTGTCCATGGAATTCTCCAGGCAAGAATACTGGGATGGGAGGCCATTCCCTTCTCCAGTGGATCTTCCCAACCCAGGGATTGAATCCAGGCCTCCTGCATTGTAGGCAGATTCTTTACCAGCTGAGTTACCACATTATAATGTGTTTTAAATTAGTTATGCATGTAAAGCACAGATCCATGGAGAGAAAAGGGAATCCTGTTGGCAGTTTGTTGTAAATGTCACCTAAAGAAATGATGGCAATTGTTAAACGGTGTAGAGCTAAGAATAGTGTTTTTCAACATAACTTCGTAGCCACCTTTATCAGTGATGCTCAAATGTTAATGTGTATATGAACCAAAAGGGAATCTTAAAATGCAGTCTCTAGTACAGAGCATCTTAAAAATAGGGAGTAGAGCCTGAGAGTGCACAGTTTTAACAAGATGATACCAGTTTAGCTGTACTTTATGTGGCATGGACCCAGACTGGAGAATATATCAGTGGGTTTAAGAGATTCTGTTTCAGTAGCTCTACCAATAGACCTCTGTATGTGTAAATATTAATTTCATTAAAACCTTATCTGATATAAAATTTTGAGGTTAAGTGAGAAACAGAAAGTGACCCAAATCAAGTAATTCTCCTGTTGACTCTAAAGGGACTCAGGTCTCTAAGCAAACAGCATATTAATTATTGATTGATTAAAAATAGGAGTCTTCTGGATGAGCACAAGTTCAGTTTATTTCATGTAATCAGCAGTATATAATGGAAATATCACTTTATACAATTTTGAATCTGAAAAAATTGATACCATGATGAACATTCTATATGGGATGATTAAAATTATTTTGAACAGTTACCTAGTAAGTACAAATACATTTCTTCTGAAACTGTATTATATTAATAAGACCATTTTGTAAAACAAGTTGGAAATATTTATCTGGAGCCACAAGTGCATCCCTATACTCATTTAGGGGTTCTACCTTGGACTGCAAGGAGATCCAACCAGTCCATTCTAAAGGAGATCAGTCCTGGGTGTTCTTTGGAAGGAATGATGCTAAAGCTGAAACTCCAGCACTTTGGCCACCTCATGTGAAGAGTTGACTCATTGGAAAAGAATCTGATGCTGGGAGGGATTGGGGGCAGGAGGAGAAGGGGACGACGGAATGAGATGGCTGGATGGCATCACCGACTCGATCGATGTGAGTTTGAGTGCGATCCATGTGAGTTTGAGTGAACTCCGGGAGTTGGTGATGGACAGGGAGGCCTGGTGTGCTGTGATTCATGGGGTTGCAAAGAGTCGGACGTGACTGAGTGACTGAACTGAAACTTATCTGCATGAAATAATCTTTGCATACTTGGAAGTTCCAAATATATAGAAGTTCAATAAAAGATAACTTAAGTGATTAAGCTATTTACTATTGTTTATCCAGTAAAGAAAATGTCTAATTCACCATCTCATCTAACCCTTTGCCATAAATATTTGACTTCTGTGAGTTAAGGTGCTTCATCTTTTTACCTTGGATATTCTTCCAAGTCAACAGAGATTGTGCGATATCCTCAATTACATGACACATATCACTCCAAATTCAGAGTTATTTAAATGTGAAAAAAAAAAAAGCATATAACTTAGAATTAATGAAGTGCACCATTACTATTTAGTACTAGTTTTTACAAGGAATTCAGAAAAGGAAATGCAGTCACAGTGAACTGTGACAGCCAGGTGAAGCTTGGCAGAGAAAGCCAGGGGAAGGATAAAGTTAGAGAATATTTGATGCAGATATTATTGACAGGAAAGGAAGGTTGTTAGTGGCTGAGAGTTGGTATCAATAGAGTTAATACTGAAATTAGATTCAAGAAAAGGTAGCAGTAGCCACACTCCAAGATAACCTTAAAAGAATGTAAGAGTTTAATAATACTGTTCATCTGTATTTTGTAAATACCAATTCTTTTATGTTGAGTTAAATCTCCAGAAATGCACTGGTAGCTTCAACAAGGAAGAGAGTCTAGGTATAATGACAAGAATTTGGATTTCAGAAACTTCTGTAGCCTGAAATGGCATCTGGAGAAAACCCAGTATGTCTGTGTGTAAATGTAACAAATAGAAATTTATCCAGTATGGAATGTGGTGACCAATTGAGTTTCTAAAAGGCCCCATTATCACTGAAGCAAAAAAGTAGGTTGACAGAGCAAATGGTTTACTTCACTTAATAAAAATGTATTCATTCACCTTGATAGATCCTCATCTAAGTTGTACCCATTTCAGGGTCATTCTACAAAAGAGAAATTCAAACTTGTTACTGTAATATAAAGTGCATAGCCAGCAAAATGTCATTCCTTATATTCACGGATGACTTCAGCAAAGACCTGGAACCATTTGTTAGAGTGACTGAAACCAGAAATGTGTGGTTTACAAATAAAGAGTGATTCACATAAAATCTGAATCTGAAAGCTTTAGGAAAAATGTGTGAAAAATAAAAATCAGTAACCCATCGTTATGCTTTCATGTGTGTTGTCAAATCAATTTTGTTTTTCAACCTAAAGAAATACTTTAGAAATGTTGTTAATATAAGCCATCCTTGAACTTTTGTAGGATAGATTTACCTGATTCTAGGCAAGAAATCATACATGGAATATGAAAGGACTTTTAGAGCAAGTGGGAAGACAGATACTTTTGAAGATAATCTCCAAATCAATAAAACTATTTGTAAGCATACTTTACATCTAAATTATAGGATATAAAATCAAATTATATGATTCTCATCATTGTGGATTTAACCTCTAAGGATTTAAATAGTCATGAACTAAGTATTTGTGTCCAAAGTATCTACTCTTGGTGACCTACAGAATATCACAAGTTGTAGGTTGTATTTTGTCATTGTGCATGCACATGAACACACACATACACACACAGAATACATATCTGTTGTCAGATGACATTCATGGCATATTGTCAGTGAATAGTAAGTTTCCAATATTCAAGGAAAAGTTTCACTAATGTGGATCGGTTTCTTAAAAAGTTTGTCACTTAAATATCCATTTAATTTGGCTACATGCTCAAGTTCATAGGCAAGAAATACTGGATATCTGAAAATGAAAATATTAGGTTGAATTTCAATAAACAATATTTTAAAAGATGTAATATGATTCCATATCCCTAACAATGGAGAAAGGACTCTGCAATGTGTACAATCATTGGAGAATAAAAGATACACATTTCCACCTATGATTCAGGCTGGTTAAAAAAAATTATTCTAGAGTAAGCATTGATTCCCTTCATTGATAGATGCCTTGTTGTGGCAAAGGGGCTTGCATAACTCAATGAAGCTATGAGCCATGCCATGCAGGGCCACCCAAGATGGACGGGTCTTACTATGCTAAAGCCTTTGACTCGTGGATCATGACACACATGGAAAATTCTTAGAGAGATGGGAATACCAGATCATCTTACCTGTCTCCTGAGAAACCTGTATGCAGGTCAAGAAGCAACAGTTAGAACCATGTATGGAACAACTGACTTCCCTATAGTTCAGATGGTAAAGAATCTGCCTGCAATGCAGGAGACTTGGGTTCAATTCCTGGGTGAGGAAGATTCCCTGGAGAAGGAAATGGCAATCCACTCCAGTATTCTTATCTGGAAAATTTCATGGATCGAGGAGTTTGGAGGGCTACAGTCCATGGGGTCACAAAGAGTAAGACACGACTCGGCGAACAACTGATATTCAAGACTGAGAAAGGAGTACAACAGAGCTGTCTGCTGTCACTCTGTTTGTTTAACCCATATGCTGAGTACATCATGAGAAATGCCAGGCTAGATGAGTTACAAACTGGAATCAAGACAGGGAGGAGAAACACCAACAACCTCAGATATGTAGATGATACCACTCTAACCACAGAAAGCAAAGAGGAACTAAAGAGTCTTTCGATGAGGGTGAAGGAGGAGAGTGAAAGAGCTGACTTAACACTAAATATTAAATCAACTATGATTATGGCATCCATCCCCATTACTACATGGCAAATAGAAGGGAAAAAGCTGAAAGTAGTGACAGATTTCCTCTTCTTGGGCTCCAAATTTACTGCAGATGATGACTGCACCCATGAAATCAGAAGACGATTCCTTCTTGGCAGGAAAGCTATGAAAAACCTAGACAGTGTGTTGAAAAGCAGAGACATTACTCTGCCGACGAAGGTCTGTATAGTCAAGGCTATGGTCTTCCCAGTGGTCACATATGGCTGTGAGAGTTAGACTGTAAAAAGGCAGAACACCAAAGAATTGATGCTTCGAACTGCGGTCCTGGAGAAGACTCCTGAAAACCCCTTGGACAGCAAGGAAATCAAACCAATCAATCTTAAGGGAAATCAACTCTGAATATTCACTGGAAGGACTGATGCCAAAGTTGAAGGTCCAGTATTTTGGTCATCTGATGCTAACAGATGACTCATCAGAAAAGCCCCTGATGCTGGGAAAGGTTGAGAGCAGAAGGAGAAGAGGGCATCAGAAGATGAGATGACTGGAAGGCATCACCAATGCAATGAACAGGAACTTGGGCAAACTCTGGGAGATGGTGAGGGACAAGGAGGCCTGGGGTGCTGCTATCCATGGGGTCACAAAGGGTCAGACAAAACGGGTGTATGCCTCTTCATTCCAATAAACATTAGACAAATGATTAAGTAACAGTGGAAATACCAAATGACACTGTAAGGGGAATCTGTAGAAAAATAGATTTTTATATCTTTAGTAAGTTGTAGGTATTTGTGAGATCACATTATTCAGTTCAGTTCAGTTCAGTCACTCAGTCGTGTCCGACTCTTTGCGACCCCATGAATCGCAGCACGCCAGGCCTCCCTGTCCATCACCAACTCCCAGAGTTCACTCAAACTCACATCCATCGAGTCAGTGATGCCATCCAGCTATCTCATCCTCTGTCGTCCCCTTCTCCTCCTGCCCCCAATCCCTCCCAGCATCAGAGTATTTTCCAATGAGTCAACTCTTCGCATGAGGTGGCCAAAGTACTGGAGTTTCAGCTTCAGCATCATTCCTTCCAAAGAAATCCCAGGACTGATCTCCTTTAGGATGGACTGGTTGGATCTCCTTGCAGTCCAAGGGACTCTCAAGAGTCTTGTCCAACACCACAGTTCAAAAGCATCAATTCTTCGTCACTCAGCTTTTTTCACAGTCCAACTCTCACATCCATACATGACCACAGGAAAAACCATAGCCTTGACTAGATGGACCTTCGCTGGCAAATTAATGTCTCTGATTTTCAATATGCTATCTATTAGTGACAACCTAAATATTTCTGACATATACCCAACTGCTCATGTAGGATCTCAGACTCCTATAAAGTGAAACCTCAGTAGTTTGGGGAACTTTAAAGAAAGCCTCTCATGTGCTCACAAACAACCCCCACTGGCACCTTGAGACTTATTTAATGCCAGATAGCTCCTGTTGTCTCCATGTCCAGCTAAGCCACAGAAGCCCTTAAGTTGTCAATGCTACTGAATGTTCTGTCAAATCTTTTTATTGATATCTTCCACATGATAGAATTAAAAAAAGATATTTTTATGTTCTAAATAAATTAGGCTATTAATTGTACTTAAAATGAAATCAATAAATTAAAGTTAGTAAATAAAATAGATCATTTATTAAACCAAAATAAACATCTAAGCAGTCTGAAGATTTTCTGCTTTTAACTGAGAGTCTCCATATAAATTATAATCTCATAACTGCAATAAGAACACACTGGTGAAGAGGTAATAGGAAAGAAGGCCATTGACTTAAAACTGTTTATGAGATTCAAGACAAAGATGTGAAGTGGCTTTGGTTAATAAATTATTTAAAGGTGCATTATTTCCCAAGAATTAAACATACAAGTGTCTTTAAATTATCCTCTTTACATCTTAGTAAAGGGCATAGTTGAAATCAAGTCTAAGATAGCTAAAACAATTTTTCAATTAAGCATCTACAAATGACTGTTTTTCTTTTTTAAGAAAAAAGTAATGGAGTCTGTAGTTCATTTAGCAAATATTTATTGTATATTTACCAATTATAAGATAATATGCTGTGTATTTTGGGATAACAATAAAGAATCAGACTCCAACCTTACTTTTGAAAACATTAGACTTGATTCAAATAAGATAATTATATCATAAGATCTGGTTAGAAAGCATACTGACTCAATGGACATGAATTTGAGCAAACTCCAAGAAACTGAAGGATGGGGAGCCTGGCATGCTGCAGTCCATGGAGTCACATAGAGTCAGTCTCTACTTAGTGACTGAACAACAACAAAGATCATAGATCACTTCAGAGTTGTGTATTAGCTACTACCTTATAGTATATGTGATAAAAGGAGGAAGAAATCCTAATAAGGTAGTTAAAATTAGCACAGAAATGGATTCATAAATACACATGGCATACAAAGGAAATAAGTTATTCAGTTTTGATACTAGACAAAGATGTATAGAAATTATTAAGGAAAATTATTGCAATTATTATTATAAATGTGTAGAAACAATAGGGAATAATTAGTAGGAAATGGAAGCTGCTACTTTAGGACCTGGGACCCCTTTCTAATATGATAACACAGTTATGTTTTTTGAGGAGAAATTGGTGAGATCTGACATGTTAATACAGTCAGAATACAAATTTCACAGTAACATTTAGGATGGATTGGAAGGTAAAGAGAGGGCTGGAAGAAATAAGTTAGAAAGCCAGTGTAGTAGTCTGGGTAAGCAGCAAGAAAATTGTAAACAATGAGATTAAAGAAAGGTCTTACTATAGAAACAAGAATCTCAGGGCTAGAATTGATAGGCACTATCAATTGAGATCGTGAGTATGTATATAGAGAGTATGGGGCTTCCTAGGTGGCACCCCAGAGTATACATTAAAAAGTAGATCTTTTTAATGTGTTGTTGGATTCTGATTGCTAGAATTTTGTTAAGGATTTTTGCATGTATGTTCATCAGTGATATTGGATAAGAAAGCTGTGGTACATATACACAATGGAGTATTACTCAGCCATTAAAAAGAATACATTTGAATCAGTTCTAATGAGGTAGATGAAACTGGAGCCTATTATACAGAGTGAAGTAAGCCAGAAAGAAAAACACCTATACAGTATCAGATCAGATCAGATCAGATCAGTCGCTCAGTCGTGTCCGACTCTTTGCGACCCCATGAATCGCAGCACGCCAGGCCTCCCTGTCCATCACCAACTCCCAGAGTTCACTCAAACTCACATCCATCGAGTCAGTGATGCCATCCAGCCATCTCATCCTCTGTCATCCCCTTCTCCTCCTGCCCCCAATCCCTCCCAGCATCAGAGTCTTTTCCAATGAGTCAACTCTTCGCATGAGGTGGCCAAAGTACTGGAGTTTCAGCTTCAGCATCATTCCTTCCAAAGAAATCCCAGGGCTGATCTCCTTCAGAATGCACTGGTTGGATCTCCTTGCAGTCCAAGGGACTCTCAAGAGTCTTCTCCAACACCACAGTGAAAAAGCATCAATTCTTCGGCGCTCAGCCTTCTTCACAGTCCAACTCTCACATCCATACATGACCACAGGAAAAACCATAGCCTTGACTGGATGAACCTTTGTTGGCAAAGTAATGTCTCTGCTTTTGAATATGCTATCTAGGTTGGTCATAACTTTCCTTCCAAGGAGTAAGCGTCTTTTAATTTCATGCTGCAGTCACCATCTGTAGTGATTTTGGAGCCCAGAAAAATAAAGTCTGACACTGTTTCCACTGTTTCCCCATCTATTTCCCCATCAATACAGTATACTAATGCATATATATGGAATTTAGAAAGATGGTAACAATAACCCTGTATATGAGACAGCAAAAGAGACACTGATGTATAGAACAGTCTTTTGGACTCTGTGGGAGAGGGAGAGGGTGGGATGATTTGGGAGAATGGTATTGAAATAAGTATAATATCATATATGAAATGAGTCACCAGTCCAGGTTCAATGCACGATACTGGATGCTTGGGGCTGGTGCACTGGGACGACACATACCATGTATGGTATGGTATATGGTATATGGTATATATACATGTATGTACCATATATACCATATATGGTATATATACCATATACATATATACCATATATACCATATATACATGGTATATGGTATATATACATGTATATACCACATGTATACCTGTGGCAGATTCATTTTGATATATGGCAAAACCAATACAATATTGTAAAGGTAAATAAAATAAAATTAAAAAAAAAAGTAGAGACATTATTTTGCCAACAAAGGTCCGCCTAGTCAAAGCTACGATCTTTCCAGTAGTCGTGTACAGATGTGAAAGCTGGATCATAAAGAAGACTGAGTGCCAAAGAATTGACACTTTTAAACTATGGTGTTGGAGAAGACTCTTGAGAGTCCCTTGGACTGCAAGGAGATCAAACCAGTCTAACCCTAAAGGAAATCAGTCCTGAATATTCATTTGAAGGACTGATGCTGAAAGTGAAGCTTTGACACTTTGGCCACTTGATGTGAAGAACTGACTCTTTGAAAGAGACCCTGATGCTGGGAAAGATTGAAGGAAGGAGAAGAAGGGGACGCCAGAGGATGGGATGATTGGATGACATCACCGACTTGATGGACATGAGTTTGAGCAGGCTTTGAGAGTTGGTGATGGACAGGAAGGCCTGGCATGCTGCAGTCCATGGGGTCACAAAGAGTTGAACATGACTGAGGGACTGAACTGACTGACTGACCTATGCTAAAGAATCCACCTGCCAGTGCAGGAGGCACAAGAGATGCAGATTCAATGCCTGGGTCAGGAAGATACCTTGGAGTAGGAAATGGCTTCCAACTCCAGTGTTCTTGCCTGGAAAATTCCATGGGCAGAGAAGCCTGGTGGGCTACAGTCTAGGGGTCCACAGAGTTGGACACTACTGAGTGACTGAACATAGCACATAGAAAGTATGAGAAACAAGAACCAAACATAAATCTATGATTTATGATTTAGGACATGCACACGATCCTGCTGCTATTAGAAGATATTGAAAGCTCAAAAGAGGAATAAACTTAGAGGCAATGTGATGTCTTCACCTTTAAAAGTATTAAGCATGAGGTGGTCATAAATATTCTAATGGAATGAGGCAGAAAACAGAAATATGGACTTGGAACTCACATTTAAAGCTAGTATTGAAATCATTGACAACTTTCAATACAGTGGTAATGAAAGTGGGTCAATTCAAAAGAACATTGTTGTAAATGAGAGAGATTGGTATATGGTGGTGGAAAATGTGTAGATCGATTCCCCAATGATTTTCTGTTACCAACAGATGAGAGATTGGATGTTGTTTTGAGACACAGTGGCAGATAAAGGTACACATCAATAAATGGCTGAAATTTGAAGCACTATTTCACTGTGGGCAATAGTAGACACTAATTTTTTTAATTGTATAGTTGACTTAGAATATTGTTTTAGTTTCAGGTGAATAGTGTGGAATCTAAACATTAATTTTAAAAATTAATAGCAATCATTTTTATAAGTGGAAAAAACCTACTACCAAAACTTGGTTTGGTATACAGGAAATAATTCACAGATAAATATCCTTCATGAATATGGGTGTAAAAGTCCTTAAAAAATATCAGCAGATGTAATCCAACAATTTATAAGTACATTGTCACCATGTGGGATTTATTCCAGGAATGATTTATGTTAGACAATCAGTCAATGCATTTTGTCATATTAACAGACTAAAGGAGCAAACCATATGATTATCTCAATAGATGGTGGAAAAGCATATGATAAAAGTTAACATCCGTGTGTAACAAAAACTCAATATATGAGAAATACAAAGGCACATTGTCAACCTAATCAAGGGCATAAAATAAATCTGCCACTAACATCAAACCTAGGGAGTTGGAGAAGACGCTTGAGAGTCCCTTGGGCAGCAAGGACATCAAACCAGTCAATCCTAAAGGAAATCAACCTTGAATATGCATTGGAAGACTGATGAGGAAGCTGAAGCTCCAATACTTTGGCCACCTGATGTGAAGAATCAACTCATTGGAAAAGACCCTGATGTCGGGAAAGATTGAGGGCAGGAGGAGGATGGAGTGACAGAGGACGAGATGGTTGGATGGCATCACTGACTCATTGGGCATGAGTTTGAGCAAACTCTGGGAGATGGTGAAGGACAAGGAGGCCTGATATGCTGCAGTCCATGGGGTCACAAAGAGGTGGACATGACTGAGCTACTGAACAACAAAAATATCAAAACTGATGTTGAAACGTTTTCCTAATATTTGGGAGGGATTGAGGGCAGGAGGAGAAGGGGACGACAGAGGATGAGATGGCTGGATGGCATCACTGACTCAATGGACATGAGTCTCAGTGAACTCCCGGAGTTGGTGATGGACAGGGAGGCCTGGCGTGCTGCGATTCATGGGGTCGCAAAGAGTCGGACACAACTGAGCAACTGATCTGATCTGATCTGATCTGAAGGAATAATCCAAACATGTCTCTTCACATCGCTTATCTTTAACATTGTACCTGAAGTCCTAATCAATGCAATGAGGCTATGGAGAAATAAAAAGACTAAAGCAGGAAAGGACAAAATAGAACTTCATTGTGTGTGAATCCCATGACTTTTTACATAGGAAACTTTAACAAATCTGTAAAACAAACTTAATAGTTGAATTTCGCAATTTCTCAAGGTATATTTGCCACTGCTGTATAGATGGTCAATTCCGCTGTTAAATGGAAAATAAGAAAAAATAGATATATGTTGAATAATCAGAATGTCCATCAAAAAAATAATGGCTAAATAAATCAGGGTATATTCATAAAATTGAATTATTTTCAACAATTAAATAGTAGAATGAACCACTGATAACAACAACATGGATGAATCTCAAAGCATTGTTGAGCAAATGAAGCAAAATTATGCCCACTCTATGATTCTGTCTATAAAATATATAAATAGTATTTACTATTTATAAGTGATAAAAATCAAGACATTGGTTGCTTGTGGGATATAGTAATTAACTGGAATGAAACATACATAAATGTTCCATGGTCATCAAAATATTTTATAGCTTTTTAGGGTGATAGTCACATGGGTGTGTATATTTATCAAAACTTCTCAACTCCACACTTAAGACCTGTGCATTTTACTATGTAAATTTTACCTTGCTAAAGAAATAAAGATGATTGTAACTTAATCCTTTTGTTAAAAAGGGCCTTGGGAGTCAATGAAAATACTGAAGAAAAATCATAAGTAGAAGAATAAAAATTAATGAAAATAAAAGAATCTTGCTTTGTAAAGAATAAATCAATGTGGATAAAATATGTCTTCCTATTAAAATATAATACATATTCATCTTGGCAAATCACAAATAAATAAATCCTTGTTTTGAGTAGATAGATTAAAGAAATACTTGACCAGTAAGATGTGGCTAAATGAAAGGGAAATAATATATAAATTCCTAGACCAGTAATGACATACACCCAGATCCTACAATGACTTGTAGTACTCAAGGGCAGAGTCTATTGTATTTCCCAAGTGACCGAATCTTTCACAGATCACCAATTAAATAGGGTGGCTTTGGTATGCTGCTGGGGGAAAACAGAGGATGCAGGAAAAACTCAGAGATCAGAATAGGATATAGGAAAAACAGCAGACTATGCGTAAGTCATTTCTAGTTCCTTCTACTTGTCTATATCTTCAAAAGGCAGAAAAGACAGTATCATAGGCAAATCTTTGGTCCTTTAAACAAAGGAGGGAAAACATGTTTCCGTACAGAGAGAAAGATTTCAGTAATGAGAGTTACTGGGACATTTAGGCCATTGGAAGAGGAATGCTGCTGCTGCTAAGTCACTTCAGTCGTGTCTGACTCTGTGTGACCCCATAGACAGCAGCCCACCAGGCTGCTCTGTCTCTGGGATTCTCCAGGCAAGAATACTGGAGTGGGTTGTCACTTCCTTCTCCAATGCACGCATGCATGCTAAGTTGCTTCAGTTGTGTCTGACTCTGTGTGACCCCATGGACAACAGCCCACTAGGCTCCTCTGTCCACAGGATTCTCCAGGCAAGAATACTCGAGTGGGTTGCCATTTCCTTCTCCAGGAAGAGGAATGAAGGCAGCTCAAAATAATGAATCACAACCCAGCATCAGAAGAAGAGGCCAGTTGTAAAATCTCTTTGACTAACTTAAATGCAGAGGACTGCATCAAGAAATCCACTATGTCCTCTAACATGAAGGAAAAGGGCAAGTTAGACATAGACTCAGATATCTGAACAAACTAAAACCGGAATGTACTTTATAACCTCAGATGTAGCCAAGAGCACTGAGTTTATGGAAATCACTATATTTTCATAAGCCCTTTCACCTGTATCTACAATGAATTCTGTTCATAATTATGGGTCACAAGAAGAGAAAAGGTGAGGCATTATAAATTCTTGGAAATTACTCAGTATCCCAGAACTGAGCCACCGCTTATCATTATAGGGTATGTTTATACTTTTTTTAAAGTACCAGAGTAGATGTCAAGAGATCTGTGTCCAGCATGGCTGCTAAAAATCATGTGTTTTTCACACCTATATATAGAAAGAAAAATCAGCTTTAAATTTTCCAATATTAAAATGAAAAAATTAGAAATTAAGAGAAAACAGTATTTGGTGAAGTGTATGATATTACCACTATAATTAGAAAAGTCATTTAAAAAAACAAGGTACACAATTATAATGGGAAAATGACTGATGGGAGATGTTAAAATAGTATATATTAGCTAGTGGTTCTTTTTTGTACTTTAAAGGATGGCTTTAATACTGTATAGACTGTTCCAGAGCATGATATTATGGAAAGCTGAAACACAGGAAAGGATGGAGCTTCTTTCATACAAGTTTAGATTTTGATATTCAAGCATAGATTTTGATCCTAGTTTTTCAACTTTTTACTCAGATAAATTTGCCTAACTGATTAATACTGCTAATTAGTGCTAGTAATACTTAACTCTGTGTGTGTTGGGGGGGGGTGGGGTTGATAAATGAATATAAAATAAAATGCTTAATGTTAAGCCTGATAAATAGTGACAGGTAAGTATATAGTAGGGATGAAACTTATGTGATATAAGTTATGATATAGCATTAATACTGATAAAACTCACCAAAAATGTGCATATTTGGGTAGATTCATACACCTAAACACTATGAACTAATCTCACATAGATAGAAAAATTATACATGATGTATTAATAAATCATACATAAAAGCATGATTTTAAAAAATGGACCAAATTAATTTGTGTTTATTTTTAAAGTCCAAGAATGATTTAACACAACTTATTTTTTAATTTCAGCATTTCTTAGTTCCTCATTGGTGTCTTTTTCTATTAAAGTCTTATAATAGAAAATTATTTATCATCTATATTTAATTATAGGATGAGTGACAAAGTTTCTGTAATATTATTGCTTTTTTCTATGTATATATTTATATATGTGTATATGTATGATCTATTAATCATCTGTGAATCTGTTAATCTATCTAAATATTTGTCTCTCTATTATAGAGTATGTAAACTGAAAGAGCTTAGGTTGTAAAGTCAAATCTCCTGGATTTGTTTTTTAGTTTCTTTATTTAGTAGCTGTGACCTTAGGTGGGTTATTTAACTCTTTTGTAAATCAGGTTGTTCTTGTGTGTAAAAAAAACAAAAAAAAAACCCACAAAATAATAATGCAGATATAGAATAAATAAATACTTAAAATGCATATTTTCTCACCTGTCACATATATCGGTAGCTTTATTGTTATTATAATGACTATAGGTTAAATTATAATTACTAAGTAAAATTATCATATAATGCATAATAATTATTATGAGTGTGTGAAAGTCACTCAGTCGTGTCCAACTTTTTGCAACACCATGGATTGTAGCCCACCAGGCTCCTCTGTCCATGTAATTTTCCAGGCAAGAATACTGGAGTGGTTTGCGCTTCTGAACTTTGCCAGGACATCTTCATGACTCAGGGATTGAACCCAGGTCTCTTGCACTGCAGGCAGATTCTTTACCATCTGAGCAACTAGGGAAGCTCCAATAATTATTTTGTGTTCAAATAAATAAACCTGGAATGTTATTTATGAAGAATAACTGTTATTTCCTAACATTTTGTTAAACTTGGTATATGTTTCTCAGATAAATAAAATACAGACAGATTTTTTTATATAGAGAGAGCATATATGTATATATATAACGAATATATATATTCATTCCTGGCCAGTAGATATTTGTCTACAAGCATTGTTTCAATAGGTATTTTATGCATTTGCTTAATCAAATTGTTAGGTAGCTTCTTATGATAATTTATTTTAATTAGTTTTTGGGGAATGAAACATGAAACATCTGTAAGCAAACACACAATTATCATTATCCATTGCAATAGACTATGATGTGGTTAGTAAATATATCATGGCCTTTCTGTGATATTCATTTTAGAAAAGTAGTCACAGGATTCCCATAAGAAGTAAAAATATTATTTTTGCAGTAATATAAAATTAACAAATTTTCACAATAAATTCTCTAAAATAGTTCTGCCAAATTACAATGGAAAATTCAATAACCATTATTAGCAATATATAAAGTATAATGCCTTTTTATGGACTTTCACATAGATTTCAAAGATCTTCAGAACACTGTGAAGTAGGTTCAGCAAATTGCCATTTCAACATTTCAGTTGTTATTATATCAGTAAGAAAAATGAGGGAAGTTCAAATAAGTTAAATGGATTATCAAGGCATGTAGATAGCAATTGCCTAACTCTGATATTTTAAATCTTACTGCTCTTTCCAAAGTCTTTCAGAATATAAGATATATAGATATAGATATAGATATAGATATAGTGTGTGTGTGTATCTGTGTATGTATTATTTTTTATTTTATCTTTTAATGTGAACAATATTTGGTGAGTGTTCCAGTCCTGGTAAGTCTGTTTTCCATAAATGTCTAAAAGCTAAAGACGAAAAATATAGATGTACTTAAATTTCATTCAATATACAAATTGATAATACATTTAATTATTTTTAAACTAACATAATACATTTTGATAATTAAGTGATGGAGTAATGTAACTTAACCCAAAAATGAATAAATGAAGTTTTTTTCATCCATGATTCATTTTTTTAGAAGTATAGTATCTTTAGTGTTAGAACAGGCCATTTTAAAATGATTTGTAAATAACTGGAAGATTGGAGAATAGCTTTATCATAAAACCCTAAATAATTTTCTAGTTGATCACTTGATATTTGAATTTCATGGTAGGCATTATCACCTTTTATATGAGGAGAAACTGAGGCAGAGAGTATGCAACTCTCAGGAAAAGTAAAACAGTTTTTGCAGCGCTATAAATCAAAGCATGGTTTAGGAAGCTTCAATCTGAGAAATTCACCTAAAGTACAGCACTATATGAGTTTATTTAAATATTAGTTTTCATTGTGTCTTTTCTTTAAAGAAAGCATAGAAAACCAGTTGCTTGTATTCTGTTCTTTGCTCTGATTTTTTAAAGTATTTTTCATGTTTAGAGTCCAACATATCTGTCCCCGTAAAATAATTCACACAAAAAATGTCCTACATATCTCTGTGATATTGCCGGGTAACACCACTCACAGTTTGAAGACACGAATTCCATTCTTCTACATGTACACTTTACATATCAGTAATTTCTCTGCAGTATAGTAATTTTTCTTCAAATCTGAGAAAATCTAGTGTGTTATTGAAGGAATTCAATGAAGTAAGTAGACATTAATTGTCGATTTACAAAAGGCTAACCTTCTGAATGCAGAGTTCCAAGGAATAGCAAGAAGAGATAAGAAAGCCTTCTTCAGCGATCAATGCAAAGAAATAGAGGAAAACAACAGAATGGGAAAGACTAGAGATCCCTTCAAGAAAATTAGAGATACCAAGGGAACATTTCATGCAAAGATGGGCTCAATAAAGGACAGAAATAGTATGGACCTAACAGAAGCAGAAGATATTAAGAAGAGATGGCAAGAATACACAGAAGAACTGTACAAAAAAGATCTCCACGACCCAGATAATCATGATGGTGTGATCACTGACCTAGAGCCAGACATCCTGGAATGTGAAGTCAAGTGGGCCTTAGAAAGCATCACTACAAGCAAAGCTAGTGGAGGTGATGGAAATCCAGTTGAGCTATTTCAAATCCTGAAAGATGATGCCATGAAAGTGCTGTACTCAATATTCCAGCAAATCTGGAAAACTCAGCAGTGGTAACAGGACTGGAAATGGTCAGTTTTCATTCCAATCCCAAAGAAAGGCAATGCCAAAGAATGCTCAAACTACCGCACAATTGCACTCATCTCACACGCTAGTAAAGTAATGCTCAAAATTCTCCAAGCCAGGCTTCAGCAATATGTGAACCGTGAACTTCCTCATGTTCAAGCTAGTTTTAAAAAGGCAGAGGAACCAGAGATCAAATTGCCAACATCTGCTGGATCATGGAAAAAGCAAGAGAGTTCCAGAAAAGCATCTATTTCTGCTTTATTGACTATGCCAAAGCCTTTGACTGTGTGGATCACAATAAACTGTGGACAATTCTGAAACAGATGGGAGTATCAGATCACCTGATCTGCCTCTTGAGAAATTTGTATGCAGGTGAGGAAGCAACAGTTAGAACTGGACATGGAACAGCAGACTGGTTCCAAATAGGAAAAGGAGTTCATCAAGGCTGTATATTGTCACCCTGTTTATTTAACTTATATGCAGAGTACATCATGAGAAACGCTGGACTGGAAGAAACACAAGCTGGAATCAAGATTGCGGGGAGAAATATCAATAACCTCAGATATGTAGATGACACCATCCTTATGGCAGAAAGTGAAGAGGAACTAAAAAGCCTCTTAATGAAAGTGAAAGTGGAGAGTGAAAAAGTTGGCTTAAAGCTCAACATTCAGAAAACGAAGATCATGGCATCGGGTCCCATCACTTCATGGGAAATAGATGGGCAAACAGTGGAAACAGTGTCAGACTTGATTTTGGGCTCCAAAATCACTGCAGATGGTGACTGCAGCCATGAAATTAAAAGACACTTACTCCTTGGAAGGAAAGTTATGAACAACCTAGATAGCATATTCAAAAGCAGAGACATTACTTTGCCAACAAAGGTTCGTCTAGTCAAGGCTATGGTTTTTCCTGTGGTCATGTATGGATGTGAGAGTTGGACTGTGAAGAAGGCTGAGCGCTGAAGAATTGATGCTTTTGAACTGTGATGTTGGAGAAGAGTCTTG
Source organism: Bos mutus (assembly GCF_027580195.1). Lineage (NCBI taxonomy): Eukaryota > Metazoa > Chordata > Mammalia > Artiodactyla > Bovidae > Bos > Bos mutus. The sequence continues at coordinate 72,674,772 of NC_091627.1, forward strand.
AGAGTCCCTTGGACTGCAAGGAGATCCAACCAGTCCATTCTGAAGGAGATCAGCCCTGGGATTTCTTTGGAAGGAATGATGCTAAAGCTGAAACTCCAGTACTTTGGCCACCTCATGCGAAGAGTTGACTCATTGGAAAAGACTGATGCTGGGAGGGATTGTGGGCAAGAGGAGAAGGGGACAACAGAGGATGAGATGGCTGGATGGCATCACTGACTCAATGGACGTGAGTCTGAGTGAACTCTGGGAGTTGGTGATGGACAGGGAGGCCTGGCTTGCTGCGATTCATGGGGTCTCAAAGAGTCGGACACGACTGAGCGACTGATCTGATCTGAACCTTGGTTACTCTTATCACATGAGTTTATTTAATTTCATTCTTTCATTAAGAAAGAATAAATATATTGATTAATCATTCAGTTTGCTTTGTAGACCTTTTTGCTATTGTCTTAAATTAACCTCTAAGTGCAAATTTTCCCATCCATGATATCTATTGTGGAGCATATACTGATTATATAATTAAAAAGTAATTTTTAATAATCTCAATTTCTGTTTCTCTCTCTCTTCCTCTTCTCCCCCTCTCCCTTTTTGGCTCCTTATCTCTCACAGAACACTAGGGAAATCTTCAAGTTTTCAATTGAATTTATCCCATATAAACTAGACCCAATATTTTTGAAAGGAACTTAAGGCTGTAATTAATTAACTCTTCTAAGAACTAAAACACTTTGAAAAAAATTCTCATTTTCAGAATTTATTAAAATAAAGAAACATTGATATAAGAAAGATAAAGAAAAGATGATTTTTTCTTTCTCAACGTAAATTTAGAGTATATGCTACATATAAAAAGTAGCCTCAATTATAATGGGAACTGTCAAACATAGGCAAAAAAGAATAGTGTAATGAATATCCACATTTCCATATTCATCTTCTAGAATTAATGCCCTGTAGCCAAAATTCTTTTACCCGTATCCCTCCTACTGCTTTTGTGTTAATGTTGTTTAAGTATTGAAAGAAAAATCTTAGGTATCACCATATTACTCACAAATTGCTCCAAATATATAAAGAACAAATAAAAGTATTTTATAGCATAACCAAAATCACTTTATCACACTTCACCAAAATATTAACAATCCTTTAATGCTATCTAATACTCAGCCCATGTTAAAGTTCATCCAACTATCTCAAAATCTTTTTATGTTTAGATTGCTGAAATTGAGATGCAGACAAGATCAACACATATATCTATTTGACATATCTTTTAAATCTTTTTAGTTTAGGATGTAGACAGAACACACTTTGACATAAATCATAGTGATATTTTTTTAAGATCTGTGTCCTCAGGCAAAAGAATCAAAAGCAAACATAAACAAATGGGACCTAATTAAATTTAAAAGGTTTTCCACAGCAAAGGAAACTATTGACACCACAAAAAGACAGTCTACTGAATGGGAAAAAAAATTACAAGTGGTATGACCTATGAGTTAATATACAAAATAAATAAACAGCTCATATAACTCAATATCAAAAAAAACCTAGTTTAAAAATGGGCCGAAGATTAAATAGACATTTCCCAAAGAAGATATACATGCCAACAAGCAAATGAAAAGATGCTCATCGACACTAATAATCAGAGAAATGCAAATCAAAACCCCAGTGATATCCACCTCACACCTGTCAGAATTCTACAGATAACAAACATTGTCATGGATGTGGAAAAAAACAATCTTCATACACTATTGGTGAGAAATTAAATTGGTACAGCCACTATAGAAAACAGTAAGAGTTTCTTCAAAAAACTAAAAACAGAACTATATGATTCACAATTCAATTGCTGTGTATATATCTGAAGAAAATGAAAACAGTACTTTGAAAAAATTCATGCACCCCAGTATTTGTAGCAGCATTCTTTACAATAACCAAGATACAGAAGCAACCTAAGATTCCATCAATAGATGAGTGGATAAAGAAGATGTGATATATGTGTGTATATATATGAAATGTTACCCAGTCATAACAAAGAATGAGATTATGCCTTGTGCCACAATATGAATGGACCTGGAGGGCATTATACTTAATGAAATAAGTCAAAGAAGGACAAATATCTGTTTTCACTTATATGTGAAATATATATATATATAAAAAAAACAAAGACAAATAAATATTACAAAACAGAGACAGACTCACAGACGTAGAGAACAAATGAATGATTATCAGGAAAGGGAAGGAAGGAGGGACAAGATATGGATTGGGAATTAAGAGAAATGAATTACAATATATAAATAAATAAGTAACAAGGAAATATTATATAGCTCAGAGAAATAGCCATGATTTTGTAATAACTTTAAATGGAGTGTAATATATAAAGTATTGAATCATTATTTGTATACTTGAAACTAATATAATGTAAATTAACCATACTTTGATTTTTTTTAAGTCTATTTTAAGCTGAATTCACTTGACCTGTGGAATATCTGTAGAGTATCCTGATTGCTTCCTCATTTTTTTCAACTGATAAAACAAGGCTTGATTAGATTAAGATTTATTTGGGAGGGTAGTTATTTCTTTTTAGGAGATGTATATCATTTTGCATCAAATCAGAAACTTCATAATATCTATTTTCCCCTATGATTGTGAAGTTAAGATAGATAAGTAGGTTCAGTTTTTTTCAGGCTCATTCATCCCTTATAAAATTTTTCATTAACCTTTCACATAATGGATTTAGTATTCATTGATAATCTTTGCCTAGATTTATTATTAATGAATAAATGGTGATTTATTTACAAATGGTGATTCTTAAAATTTTTATTCTTCCTTCTATATCTGTTAGCTGTAAATGTCTGACAAGAAGAAAGAAATGACTTTTCTCCATCAAATAGTAGAATGCTTTGAAACAGTGCAGTTTGTCTGAGAAAATAAAGATAATTAAATATTTAATTATTTTCCATTATGTATCAATTTCAGAAAAAAGTATATGGTGCTTTAGAATCCTCTACAGGTGACTAATAAATATATTTTAGCATCACTGTGAACAAGCACATTTACTTGTTCATATTGAAGTATTTGATCCTTTTACCGCCACTATTTTTTTGATGTTCAACTCTGACCATTGAAAGAACTTTTATGTTGGCTTCTGTAATGTTTCCACCTTTACTGAGTTTAAATTGGAACATACTTTAAGTGTACCTCATGATGATATGCTATACATATACATTGTGAAAAAAACTTCATCAAGTTGATTAATATATCCATCACCTCACATATTTACCATTTTGTTTTGGCTTGATTTTTTTGAAAGCATTTAAAATCTACTCTCTTAGCTAATTTCTGAATGTTCAAGGCAGTGTTATCAACTGTAGTCACCACAGGATCCAGACCCCTCACTCCTCAGAGAGACAATGGGAACTGGGAGTTCCCTACAGACGGTATGGCATTAGCTGGGGTGAGGTCTATAGCAAGAGTATATCTCAGTCTTTCCTATCTGTTTCCATGTGTATATTTTCTCATTCACTTGATGTATAAGAGACAGTTAACTCTTGAATTTGGTTTAGAGATAATTTTTCACTGTGTAGTTGAACATTTCCTGAGATCATGGGTAAAGGAATGTTCAAGAGCCACCTATATCATCAGATGGTGGAACTTTGTTCTTGTTTCTTTTTGACATGGCCATGGTAATATACAATAAGCTCTGTACTTTATGTCACATCCCAATGTCCCAGGCTTACTCAGTACCTTTCACTAGAACTGAAATTGACTATCTCTCTTAGTCAACTCAGTTGCTCAGTCGTGTCTGACTCCCTATGACATAATGGACCACAGCACACCAGACCTCCCTGTCTATCACCAACTCCTGGAGTCTACCCAGACTCATGTCCATTGAGTCAGTGATGCCATCCAACCATCTCATCCTCTGTCGTCCCCTTCTCCTCCTGCCCTCAATTTTTCCCAGCATCAGGGTCTTTTCCACTGAGTCAGCTCTTCGCATCAGGTGGCCAAAATACTGGAGTTTCAACTTCAACATCAGTTGAACAACAACCCTCAGGACTGACCTCCTTTAGGATGGACTGGTTGGATCTCCTTGCAGTCCAAGGGACTCTCAAGAGTCTTATCCAGCACCACAGTTCAAAAGTATTAATTCTTCGGCGCTCAGCTTTCTTTATAGTTCAACTCTCACATCCATACATTACCACTGGAAAAACCCTGGCCTTGACTAGATGGACCTTTGTTGGCAAAGTAATGTCTCTGCTTTTCAATATCATGTCTAGTTAGGTCATAACTTTCCTTCCAAGGGTTATGCGTCTTTTAATTTCATGGCTGCAATCACCATCTGCTGTGATTTTGGAGCCCCCAAAAATAAAGTCTGACACTGTTTCCACTGTTTCCCCATCTATTTTCTATGAAGTGATGGAACCAGATGCCATGATCTTAATTTTCTGAATGTTGAGCTCTAAGCCAACTTTTTGACTCTCCTCTTTCACTTTCATGAAGAGGTTCTTTAGTTCTTCTTCACTTTCTGCCATAAGGGTGGTGTCATCTGCATATGTGAGGTTATTGATATTTCTCCTGGTAATCTTGATTCTGGCTTGTGCTTCATCCAGCCCAGCATTTCTCATGATGTACTCTGCATAATTAAAATAAGCAGGGTGACAATATACAGCCTTGCCATACTCCATTCCTGATTTGGAACCAGTCTATTGTTCCATGTTGAGTTCTACCTGTTGCTTCCTGACCTGCATCAGGTTTCTTAAGAGGCAGATCAGGTGGTCAGGTATTCCCATCTCTTTCAGAATTTTAAATAGTTTATTGTGATCCACACAATCAAAGGCTTTGGCATAGTCAATAAAGCAGAAATAGATGTTTTTCTGGAACTCTCTTGCTTTTTCGACGATCCAGCAGATGTAGGCAATTTGATCTCTGGTTCCTCTGCCTTTTTTAAAACCAGCTTGAACATCTGGAAGTTCACAGTGTGCATATTGCTGAAGCCTGGCTTGGCGAATTTTGAGCATTACTTTACTAGCATATGAAATGAGTGCAACTGTGTGGTAGTTTGAGCATTCTTTAGCATTGCCTTTCTTTTTGATTGTAATGGAAACTGACCATTTCCAGTCCTTTGGCCACTGCTGAGTTTTCCAAATTTGGTGGCATATTGAGTATAGCACCTTCACAGCATCATCTTTCAGGATTTGAAATAGCTCAACTGGAATTCCATCACCTCCACTAGCTTTGTTCATAGTGATGCTTCCGAAGGCCCACTTGACTTCACATTCCAGGATGTCTGGCTCTAGGTCAGTGATCACACCATCATGATTATCTGGGTCATGAAGATCTTTTTGTACAGTTCTTCTGTGTATTCTTGCCACCTCTTCTTAATATCTTCTGCTTCTGTTAGGTCCATACCATTTCTGTCCTTTATTGTGATCGTCTTTGCATGAAAGTTCCCTTTGTATCTCTAATTATCTTGAAGAGATCTCTGCTACTGCTAAGTCACTTTAGTCGTGTCCGACTCTGTGCGACCCCATAGATGGCAGCCCACCAGGCTCCCTGGTCCCTGGGATTCTCCAGGCAAGAACACTGGAGTGGGTTGCCATTTCCTTCTCCAATGTATGAAAGTGAAAAGTGAAAGTGAAGTCGCTGAGTCATGTCCGACTCTTAGCGACCTCATGGACTGCAGCCTACCAGGCTCCTCCGTCCTTGGGGTTTTCCAGGCAAGAGTACTGGAGTGGGGTGCCATTGCCTTTTCTGGAAGAGATCTCTAGTCTTTCCCATTCTATTATTTTCCTCTATTTCTTTGCACTGATCACTGAGGAAGGCTTTCTTTTCTCCCCTTGCTATTCTTTGGAACTCTGCATTCAGATGCTTATATCTTTCCTTCTCTCCTTTGCTTTTTGCTTCTCTTCTTTTCACAGCTATTTGTAAGGCCTCCCCAGACAGCCATTTTGCTTTTTTCATTTCTTTTTCTTGGGCATGCTCTTGATCCCTGTCTCCTGTACAATGTGATGATCCTCTGTCCATAGTTCATCAGGCACTCTGTCTATCAGATATAGTCCCTTAAATCTATTTCTCACTTTCACTGTATAATCATAATGGATCTGATTTTGTTGTACCTTTATGGTCTAGTGGTTTTCCCCACTTTCTTCAATTTAAGTGTGAATTTGGCAGTAAGGAGTTCATGATGAGCCACAATCAGCCCCCAGTCTTGCTTTTGCTGACTATATAGAGCTTCTCCATCTTTGTCTGCAAGGAATATAGTCACTCTGATTTTGGTGTTGGCCATCTGGTGATGTCCATGTGTAAAGTCTTCTCTTGTGTTGTTGGAAGAGGATGTTTGCTATATCCAGTGCATTCTCTTGTCAGAACTCTTTTAGCCTTTGCCCTGCTTCATTCTGTACTTCAAGGACAAATTTGCCTGTTACTCCAGGTGTTCCTTGAGTTCCTACTTTCGCATTCCAGTCCTTATAACAAAAAGGACATCTTTCTTTGGGTGTTAGTTCTAAAAGGTCTTGTAGGTCTTCATAGAGCCATTCAAATTCAGCTTCTTCAGCATTTCTGGTCGGGGCATAGACTTGGATTATAGTGATATTGAATGATTTGCCTTGGAAATGAACAGAGATCATTCTGTTATTTTTGAGATTGCATTCAAGTACTGCATTTTGAACTATTTTGTTGGTGATGATGGCTACTCTATTTCTTTTAAGGGATTCCTGCCCACAGTCTTAATTACTTTTATGGAACGTGTGTCCAGGTATCACACTACAGATTCTAGGGATGCTTATTTTACCAAAATATTTTTGTTGACTGAGTTAGGAAACATATTAATTACAAAAAGGAATAATAAAATTTTAATTCATACCAATATTTTCAATTGTATTTAGAATTACATGCACTTTGCTTAATATATGTACTTGTGTATATTTATTATGATGAAAGGTGTCTTGATTCTAATGAAACACATTGTATATTTAAATGGGGTAGTTTTTATTTTAAAACCAACCAGTGAATAAACATAGATAAATATAAAATTAAATTATACTATTTCAGTAAATTATTGTGTGTGCATGTGTGTGCGTGTGCACATGCTCAGTCATGTCTGACTCTTTGTGACCCCAGGGATCATAGCCCACCAGATTCTTCCATTCATAGAATTTTCCAGGCAAGAATACTTGCATGGCTTGCCATTTCCTACTCTAAGTCATCTTCCCAACCCAGAGATAGAACCCGTGTCTTTTGTGTCTCCTGCATTGGCAGATGGATTCTTACCTCTCTGCCAATTATTATAGTAATTGTCCTTAAAACATACATACTAGAATGCAATTATAATTTTATTTAATATAGTGGTAAAAAACATTCAGAATATACATTAAAAAGTCCACATCTTTAGTAGATTAAGGGAGAACAAAATATAAATTGATATATATATATGTAAATATACTTATATCTGGAATGTGTATTAACATAATAACATAAATACATATATAATGGAGCTTTAGTTGATGTATAATTCTTTCTATTCTGAAGTTGATACATTTGAACATGAGATTTATATGAAAATATAAATCATCATCATGATAGCTTCAGAATCAAATTCTATAAATCTAGGAAAGACCGTAGGGTGAGGTTGCTAAGAGAACAGGTCAACAAACCATCATCTATTGCAACAATTACAAAAATAAAAAGCAGTACTAAAAACAGAAAATACAAAATGAGGGAACAGAAAAATAAAAGGTCAAATTATGCTGTTGGAAACCAGTGCAAAATAAAATAAATCAAATAGTTTGAAATGTAAAAGATAAAATCATATATAAAGTAAATGAGGGCTTCCTTGTGACTCAGCTGGTAAAGAATGCCTGCAATGTGGAAGATAGTCAATCCCTGGGTTGAAAAGATCCGCTGGAGAAGAAAAAGGCTACCCACGCCAGTTTTCTGGCCTGAGAATTCCATGTATTACAGTCCATAGGGTCACAAAGAGTCGGACATGACTGAGCAACTTTCACTTTTTTCTAAAGTAAATTAAGTAGCCAAAGAAAAACACCAACATTTCTGTATTAGTTTCAAAGTAAAATGTAAAGCAAAGAGTATTGAATGAAATTTTTTTTTTGACTTGGCAAATTTTTATGTATTTATTTTTTAAAATATAAATTTATTCATTTTAATTGGAGGCTAATTACTTTACAATATTGTATTGGTTTTGCCATAACATATACACAATGGACTATTATTCAGGCATTAAAAATAATATATTTGAATCAGTTCTAATGAGGTGGATGCAACTGGAGCCTATTGTAAGCCAGAAAGAAAAACACCAAACCAGTATACTAATGCGTATATGTGAATGAAATTTAATTAAAGATAACAGTATAATTAAAATTTTGAGAGGAAGAATATACCCATACCATTGCAATAGAATTTAAACAAAAAACATTTGGAAAGAAAGAGTTTAATTTCAGAAATATATGGGAAGTTCCTAAATGCATATTTTTATATATTCAGTTCAGTTCAGTCTCTCAGTCGTGTATGACTCTTTGCGACCCCATGAACCGCAGCACACCAGGCCTCCCTGTCCATCACTGACTCCCGGAGTCCACCCAAACCCATGTCCATTGAGTTTATAATGCTATCCAACCATCTCATCCTCTGTCGTGCCCTTGTCCTCCTGCCCTCAATCTTTCCCAGCATCAGGGTCTTTTCCAATGAGTTAGCTCTTTGCATCAGGTGGCCAAAGTACTGAAGTTTCAGCCTCAGCATCAGTCCTTCCAATGAACACTCAGGACTGATCTCCTTTAGGATGGACTGGTTCGATCTCCTTTCAGTCCAAGGGACTCTCAAGAGTCTTCTCCAGTTCAAAAGCATCAATTCTTCAGCACTCAGCTTTCTTTATAGTCCACCTCTCACATCCATACATGACCACAGGAAAAACCATAGCTTTGACTAGATGGACCTGTGTTGGCAAGTAATGTCTCTGCTTTTTAATATGCTATCTAGGTTGGTCATAACTTTCCTTCCAAGGAGTAAACGTTTTATAATTTCATTGCTGCAGTCACCTGCAGCATCATCTGCAGTGATTTTGGAGCCCCCAGAATAAAGTCTATCACTGTTTCCCCATCTATTTGCCATGAAGTGATGGGACTGGATGTGATGATCTTAGTTTTCTGAATGTTGAGTTTTAAATCAATTTTTTCACTCTCCTCTTTCACTTTTATCAAGAGGCTTTTTAGTTCTTCTTCACTTTCTGCCATAATGGTGGTGTCATCTGCCTATCTGAAGTTATTGTATTTCTCCTGGCAATCTTGATTCCAGCTTGTGCTTCATCTAGCCCAGCATTTTGCATGATGTACTCTGCATAGAAGTTAAACAAGCAGGGTGACAATACACAGCCTTGATGTACTCTTTTCTCAATTTGAAATGTGTCTGTTGTTCCATGTCCAGTTCTAACTGTTGCTTCTTGACCTGCATACAGATTTCTCAGGAGGCAGGTCAGGAGGTCTGGTATTCCCATCTCTTGAAGAATTTTCCACAGTTTGTTGTGATCCAAAGACAAAGTTTAGTATTAATAGAAGTTGAAAGACTTTTCTTAGTTTTCATCACTGTCACAATCAATATAAGCCCCTTGAAAACAAACTTTTGAACCATAAGTAGCAGCACACTGTAACTATGTCTAGAATTCTTATGATATCCATTACTTTAATAATCTGAATCATTATCTTGATCCTTCAGTTCATGTGCAAAATGCCAAATTTTGATGAGGAATACATTTTTCTATTTTATTTTTTTGTGCATGCTTGGAGGCAGAATTAACAAAAAGATCAATAAGAACTCTCAATGAGAATAAACAGAATAAGAAAGCAAACCCCCTTTTCTCTAATAAGCCAAGAAAAGAGACAATACCATACTTACGTTAATGCATACCTAATGTGTACCTAAAGGAAGAAACTCTTTAGTCTGTTAAATTTTAAAAGTGTCTTTACTAAAATTCTGATTTAGCAGGTCTACAGTTCTACATCATCTAAAGATGATGCTGTGAAAGTGCTGCACTCAATATGCCAGCAAATTTGGAATACTCAGCAGTGGCCACAGGACTGGAAAAGGTCAGTTTTCATTCCAATCTCAAAGAAAGGCAATGCCAAAGAATGCTCAAACTACCGCACAATTGTACTCATCTCACACGCTAGTAAAGTAATGCTCAAAATTCTCCAAGCCAGGTTTCAGCAATATGTGAACCGTGAACTTCCTGATGTCCAAGCTAGTTTTAGAAAAGGCAGAGGAACCAGAGATCAAATTGCCAACATCCACTGGATCATCAAAAAAGTAAAAGAATTCCAGAAAAGCATCTATTTCTGCTTTATTGACTATGCCAGAGCCTTTGACTGTGTGGATCACAATAAACTGTGGAAAAGTCTGAAAGAGATGGGAATACCAGAACACCTGATCTGCCTGATTTGTATGCAGGTCAGGAAGCAACAGTTAGAACTGGACATGGAACAACAGACTGGTTCCAAATAGGAAAAGGAGTTCGTCAAGGCTGTATATTGTCACCCTGCTTATTTAACTTATATGCAGAGTACATCATGAGAAGCGCTGGACTGGAAGAAACACAAGCTGGAATCAAGACTGCTGGGAGAAATATCAATAACCTCAGATATGCAGATGACACCACCCTTATGGCAGAAAGTGAAAAGGAACTAAAAAGCTTCTTGATGAAAGTGAAAGTGGAGACTGGAAACGTTGGCTTAAAGCTCAACATTCAGAAAATGAAAATCATGGCATCCGGTCCCATCACTTCATGGCAAATAGATGGGGAAGCTGTGGAAACAGTGTCAGACTTTATTTTTCTGGGCTCCAAAATCACTACAGCTGGTGACTGCAGCCATGAAATTAAAAGACACTTACTCCTTGGAAGGAAAGTTATGAACAACCTAGATAGCATATTCAAAAGCAGAGACATTACTTTGCCAACAAAGGTTTGTCTAGTCAAGGCTATGGTTTTTCCTGTGGTCATGTATGGATGTGAGAGTTGGACTGTGAAGAAGGCTGAGTGCCGAAGAATTGATGCTTTTGAACTGTGGTGTTGGAGAGGACTCTTGAGAGTCCCTTGGACTGCAAGGAGATCCAACCAGTCCATTCTGCAGGAGATCAGCCCTGGGATTTCTTTGGAAGGAATGATGCTAAAGCTGAAACTCCAGTACTTTGGCCACCTCATGTGAAGAGTTGACTCATTGGAAAAGACTCTGATTATGGGAGGGATTGGGGGCAGGAGGAGAAGGGGACAACAGAGGATGAGATGGCTGGATGGCATCACTGACTCAATGGACGTGAGTCTGAGTGAACTCCGGGAGTTGGTGATGGACAGGGAGGCCTGGCGTGCTGTGATTCATGGGGTCGCAAAGAGTTGGACACGAGTGAGTGAGCAACTGATCTGGTCTGATCTGACAGTTCTTCAAGTTAAACACAGTGTTTATCCAGAACCCAAGACTCTACATTTTTAGTGCATGTCCTCACCACTGATGCTGTGACTTTGTTAAATTAACATTTGTTAAATATATCCCAGAATGTCAGATGGTGAACCAAGTTTCAACAAAAGATCACAAAGAAAATGAAATACAGACGTTTGTTACATGGCCACAGAAGCAGGAGCAGTTACACTGAATGCCTTCAGCTACCCTGTAAGAAGGTCAGTAAGGCAGGCTGCATACAGAGAGACTGTGACAGGACATGGAGCACATAACTGTATTAGGATCCATGGGTGGAGTGTATTGAGGTTCCTCAGTCTAAGGCCAGATTGGTCTATTCAAACAAAGAACAGTGAGGCTTTGCTAAGGGGAGGGTGAAGGGAAGGCCCTGGGAGGCTGGGGACAGGGATTATCAAAAAGGGAGTAGGGAGACTCAAACCAGACATTTGCATATACTTGTAACTCTTTATTATATGGTTAAGGGAGGGACCAGTGTCAATTCAAGGCCCCTGCAAGCAGGCCTCTTGGCCAGTTAAAATGGATGCCAAGGCAGATATCACATCCAATGGAGTCGTATGACTACACCCTTAAGAGCTGGTGACTTTGAAGAACTTATTTCACCTCCATGCGTGTTTCCTAGTCACTTTGAAATATGAGCAGGGATCACAAGTTCCTTCTCTATTATGAGATCTGCAGGAATTATATAGCAGGTCTTATCCAGGTTGATTTTAGGGGAGATTGTAGAGTAGATAATCCCTCTATTATTTGCAAGCATAGGTTCAGTTCTGTTCAGTTCAGTCTCTCAGTCATGTCCGACTCTTTGCGACCCCATGAATCGCAACACTCCAGGCCTCCCTGTCATCACCAACTCCAGGAGTTCACTCAGACTCACGTCCATTGAGTCAGTGATGCCATCCAGCCATCTCATCCTCTGTCGTCCCCTTCTCCTCCTGCCCCCAATCCCTCCCAGCATCAGAGTCTTTTCCAATGAGTCAACTCTTCGCATGAGGTGGCGAAAGTACTGGAGTTTCAGCTTTAGCATCATTCCTTCCAAAGAACACCCAGGGCTGATCTTCTTTAGGATGGACTGGTTGGCTCAAGAGTCTTCTCCAACACCACAGTTCAAAAACATCAATTCTTCAGCGCTCAGCTTTCTTCACAGTCCAACTCTCACATCCATACATGACCACTGGAAAAACCATAGCCTTGACTAGACGGACCTTTGTTGGCAAAGTAATGTCTCGTTAGGAAAGTTATTAGAACCTAATATATCATTCACAATTCTTAGCTGGGATCTTAAAACTGATTCTGTGTAAACTGGTTTGTACGCTCCAGATTTGTAGGCTAAAATGTTAATAAGCACACATGCCTTCATTCAAAGTGGACCAAAACCTTAGAAAGGGGACACTTAGAACCAATCTTTCCAGTGGAATCTAAGGTGTAATTGTCACATAAATCCCATGACCCAAGGCACACCCTAATGAATGATAAGGAAGGGGCAGGGAACATATGTCCACTTTATTGATGGAATGTACCTAGACACTGAAAGGGTAACAACAAAGGGTACAGTTTAGTGTTATTTCCTTCCAACTTCAATAATCAACAAGTTATGTAGAACACTTAGAATTGAAAAATGCTGTTGAGACCAGAAGAAGCATCTACCTTGTATACACCTGGAAAGACAATGCTATTTCTGATTATGCTTATCTTGATTCATTCACACCAGCCATTCCAAGATGAGTATTTCAGGCAACCATTACTGATACAAGCCTTAGAGTTTGCCAGAGAATTAGGAGAGGGATTTTATAACTCATTGGAGATTTTTTCGTTTTTTGTTTTTTTTTCCCTCAAAAGTATTTTCTGTAATGGCTGATATTTTTGGATTGACTCCACTTGAAATTTTCATAAAAATAGCATTGTGTATACTTAATTGTTCTTGAAATTGGCTTCCAGAGCAGGAAGGAAATCTGGAATGATTGTTCCTGTGAATCTATAAAACATGAGCTCAGAACAGACATCACTTGGTGCTACAGGAACACTGACATCAATGGTTGTTTTACTGATACTAGCCGGGCATGAAAACCTATGAGTATAAAAACATGCAGGAAGATATAAAGATACCTGCCACACATAGCATACAGGAGGAAAAGTCAAGGACCTATTTGTTGACTCTAATTGGGATGTTTTTATTCAATCATCTTGGAGTGATTCAGAGGCAATTGCCTTTTGAAGGACCAATCATCCTTGAAGGAATATTAATAACTATATTTATAATAGGAAGATAGTGACTTCCTTATTTATTCAGATACTGGCTGAGATAGTTGACTTATAGCAGAAAATCATATAATGTAGGTGCTTGGCTACATGACATAAGTAATCTTGGTGTTTCTTACAGTTCCAAGAGATTAAAACATACCCCTCATTCCAGAACTATAGAATGGTAGCAAACCATTAGGCCTGGTGCCAACTTATGCAAAAACTACAGTATGAATGAAGTGATAATGATGTAACCAATAGCTCACAAAAAGATAAAAAGAAAAAAATGAAGACTGGAAAATATGTGAAAGGATTTTATTTCCTTAACAAGAGAAAAATGGATGGGAACAAATGTCTTACTAATATGCTCTTGGCCAAATTGGGAGATGATAGTTGCTTGCAGTCTACCGGAATTGTCAGGAAGAAAGTGATTAGCTTCCCAAACCCTAGGTACAGCACAGTACCCTCCTTTCTCACTGTTCAACTGTACTCCATGATGTACATTTTGCTTCATTAGCCTGTACCTTAGTGGATGAGTTTATATGAATTTGATACATCATAGCCAATATTGCTGTTTCTCATATCAGACATTACAAAATGAATTCTGAATCTAGAACTTATAGCATATTAATGATTTGATCTACTGAATATGAGTATTTGATATGAAACATATAAAAACCAGTATTAGTCTCCAGAAAGAGGTTGTTGAGATTAAAGCATGCTTTCTTATGTAAATTTCAATGTAATAGATTAAGTCAAACATATTTGGTAAATGATATAGCTACTATATTTTTAAATATGTTCCAACTATATGGCAAGTGCCTTGAAAATCCATTAACATAGTGGGTTCCCAGGTTACTCAATGGCAAAGAATCAACCTGACAATGCAAGAGATGCAGGAGACACAGGTTCTGTCCTTGGGTTGGGAAGATCCCCTGGAGGAGGAAATAGCAGACCACTCCAGTACTCTCACAGAGAAAATCCCTTGTACAGAAGAGCTTGGTGGGCAGCAGTCCTTGGGGCAACAGAACAGGACATAACTGAGCACACACGCAATGGTGGTTTAAGGAGTTTTCTGTTCCAAAACTGCATGGACTCTCAATGTATCACAGATAATAGTGAAAGAATATGTGTTATTTAGGAGTGGAAAATATACCTACAATTTAAATAACTTTGAAAACTTACCAAATATACTTTCCAGTGTTATATAACCATAAGGAAGGAAGTAATTTTCAAGAACAAGGCAGATGAATCCTAAATATGTGGTTCAGGTTTTCATCACTTACAGCGAAAACAGGCATGTGCCTATTTATTATCATAGTATTGTGTGTGTATGCACTTTTGTGTGGGAGTAGAAAAATTGCATTAGAGTATTAACTGCTGGATTCAGTCAGTTTAAAGAGAACATCACATCAATCTGTGTAATCAAAGAATAGTTTTCAGGATCCAGGTTTAACCACCTACAGCCCTACCAAAGATGAAAGGTGTGGAAGACTATAATCAGTCTTGCTTTTGAAAATTTTTCTGGAAAGATTCTATAGTGTCTATAAAGCAAATGTTGACACATGTCTAGGTCATGTAGAGAGTAAAATCTACTGGAAATATTAGGTCCAGATGAAACAATATTTAGAATGGAAGGTTATTGATTGAAATGTTACTGATGCAATTTCTCAGTTTCAAGGACAAGGACAACCAAGACTTCTCTGAACAGGCAAGATCCATATGATCTTGGTGGGTCACTTAAGCCCATGATCCCAGAAATACTTTAGTAACAGACAAAGATGCTAATGAAGACCCCCATTCCTACTTAGGCTTCTACAAACATGCAGACTTCTGAATTAAGGAATAGAAAATACAATCATTTTATATTTTATATATTATAATCATTTGTTAAGCTAAGATGAAATATTTCACTTGCATTCTCAATATTCAGTATAGATTCAATAGAGTTTTGACTACAGTCTTAAGTGTTTTGATACATATGGAAAAAATGTTTCTATCAGTCAAAAGTTATCAGTTTTGTCTGATTTATTAGTCAACATTAGCAGAATGAGTGAAACCTCTCAGGGTATAACTAAACATTAGTTTGACTTTGCTCTGTAAGTTTTGTGGGTGCCCTTTTAAAGAGTGTTAAGAAATTTGAAGGAGATTAATTTATGTGAACAAATGGTCAGAAAAGGAAATCTTAAGAAAGAATCTGAAGATGAGGTGTGAAATACCTGTATGTTATAAAGTCAGGACTTCCCTGCTGGCTCAGATGGTAAAGCGTCTGCCTATAATGCTTACAATGTGGGAGACCCGGGTTCAGTCCCTGGGTCGGGAAAATCTTCTGGAGAAGGAAATGGCAACCCAGTCCAGTATTCTTGCCTGAAAAATCCCATGGACGGTGGAACCTGGTAGGCTACAGTCCATGGGGTCGCAAAGAGTCGGAGACGACTGAGCAACTTCACTTTCACTTTATAGTCAGGAAAAGGAAGAACAAAGAACATCAGTTCTTGGAATAGAGGAATGAGGCAAATACTATATAATACCCTAGTGAATATTTTAGATTCTTCTAGTCTAATTGACCATATTCTTTGAAATGGAGTCAGTGGGACTAGGGTATCCCATCAAGTTTGATTGGTATTGTTTTCACCTACTTCACATTCTCACATCCTTTCTACCTAATCTTTACTCCAGCAATTGCTGAGACAAGCAGATTGATGCAGATGTAAACTAAAAGCACATTGCCACATTTTAAAATCATTCTTTCTTATTTTCTTGTCCTGGATTTTTTTAACTCTATGGCAGGGAAACCTGTATGAATCTACTTTGTACTTATCAATACAAACGCTCATTGAAAGCTTAAGGCACTGAATACCCTAATAGGACAACCCTTACTCAATGGGAGGTAAGAGCTGATATTTGTAAATATTTCCCTGTTTTGTTCTTTTTGTGGGCAGTTGTGAGAATCCATATGTAAATTTCCCTAGAAGGTCCCAGGTGCATTGAGTACCATTTTTCAGAGTGGAGAACAGCTTTAGGGCTCATTTTTCTGTTGACTTTTCTCCTTCATAGTTTCATTTCCTTTTTTCCCCACTTCTGGTCCATAGGAATATTCCCTGGAATAAATAAACTATCACACACAAAACTTTGCCTCTGCCTGTGCTTTTTTTTTATCCCAGGCTAACATAACTACTCTACTGTGTTCCAGAAAATCTTGACTTATAAATGTTAAACAAAACCCTTGCTGAATTTCCAATCCTGTGAAAAGATAGACAATAAACAAATAAGGATGTATGAACATCATATATAAGATATTAATAATAAAGAAAAATAAATCAGTTTAAGGTACAGATAGTGTTGTTATTGGAAAGAACTTTTAAAAATGTTCGTATAATTCACAAATTTAAAGTGCATAAATCAATGTGTGTGCATGTGTAATGTATTCACAAGATTGTGCAACCATAATCCAATTTTGGAATATTTTTATTCCCCTTAAGAGAAAACTTGTGCCCTTTAGCTGTCACTTCTCCATTGCCTCTCAACTCTCCAACTTTAAACAATCAATAATCTACTTTCTCTGTCTAGACACTGCCTATTCTGGACACTTCATATAAATTGAATCATATAATATGTTATCTTTTGTAACTGATTTCTTTCACTTTTCAGGATCAGCCATATCATGGCATACAGTTGTTCTTTGATTTTTTTTAATTGGCAAATAAAATTTCATTGTGTGATTATATTACATATAATATATGTATGAGTATTACATATCTACTCATCAATTGATAGAAATTTTGATTGATTCAATGTTTTGGCTACTATAAACAAAACTGTTGTGAACATTCATGTGTAAATATTCATGTACACGTATCTTTCTATTTCTTTTATAAAAAGTGCTTAGTTGCTCAGTCATGTTCAACTCTTTGCAACCCCATGGACTGTAATCTGCTGGGCTCCTCTGTTCATGGGATTCTCCAGGTAAGAATACTGGAGTGGGTAGCCATTCCCTTTTCCATTTACCAACTGAGCCACCAGGGAAGCCTTATTTCTCATGTATAAACATGTTAAATAAAAATTGCACCTGATGCAGTTAAACAGGCAAGGAAGATTTTAATCAAGATTACTGCAAAAGAGGAGCTATTCAACTCAATTTTACTGAAACAAAAGATGATGATTTAACAAAAGACAAATATACATATTTGGAAATATGTATATATATATATATATAATATATTTCCAAATATACATATTTGGAAAAGTATTAGAGGACACTGTGGAGGAAGATGGTCAATGTGATTTAGCTATTAGTGTTTCATGACTGCTTCTTATGAAACTAAGACTCTTATTGCCCCACAAAGACTGGGAGATAGGGACAACTATCTTCTTAGATTTCTATATTTCACAGGAATGGCTTCCACCTCCTTGAGAAAGATATTCCTGAGTTCTAAAACTGGCCAGGGCTGGTAGATGATTTGTATTGCAAAAGGACAGAAAAATTCTGCAATTAAGAATAAATGCCCTAAGAAAGGGAAAGTCAGTGCTGTTGTTAGGAAGTAGCCACCAACAGTGTATAAAAGATACAAATTGCTCCATATCCTCACCAGTGGTTGTGATCCCTTGTCTTTAGTAGTAGTAGTAGTAGTATGGACGTCCCAGTGGATATGAAGTGGTATCTATTGTGGTTTTGATTTTCATTTTTATAAAGACTAATAATATTGTTTTTATATGCTTATTCAGTTCAGTTCAGTTGCTCAGTCGTGTCCAACTCTTTGTGACCCCATGAGTCGCAGCACGCCAGGCCTCCCTGTCCATCACCAACTCCCAGAATTCACCCAAACTCATGTGCATTGAGTCAGTGATGCCATCCAGCCAACTCATCCTCTGTCGTCCCCTTCTCCTTCTGCCCCCAATCCCTCCCAGGATCAGAGTCTTCCAATGAGTCAACTCTTCACATGAGGTGGCCAAAGTATTTGAATTTCAGCTTCAGCATCAGTCCTTCCAATGAACACCCAGGTCTGGTCTCCTTTAGGATGGACTGGTTGGATCTCCTTGCAGTCCAAGTGACTCTCAAGAGTCTTCTCCAGCACCACAGTTCAAAAGGATCAATTCTTTGGCGCTCAGCTTTCTTCACAGCTTATTGGCCATTCATAAATCCTCTTTCAAGAAATATCCATTCATATCTTTGTTGTATATTTCTCAGCTATATTGTTTCTCTTTGTCACTATTTCCCCTTTTTATTAATGATTGTAAGATTCAGTATGATTTAATTCTGTTAACATATATTCCAGATAATGGGGATGACAGGTGAAAATAATAGATCCTTTCACATTTCCAAACATTTCCAATTCATTTTGTCCTCTGTAGACATGGAAAAGGATGAAATCACAAATAATTATATATTTCCTCCTGTAAAAGCAGTGGTATAACATTTTTACTGGAATTAAATCAGATGAAATAAAATAATGTATAATATTTTATTAAAAATGAATTTATTTAAAATAACTAAAAGCGCTTGTTATCCTGAGTTGTTAACATATCACCTTGGACCTAGAAATCAGTCTTCTCTTGCATTTTTGAAATGATGCCCAGGTTTATTTGGTTTAAGTTTGACTTTAGTAACTGACTCTCAGATTGCTCCAGTCTCTACAGGCAAGACCTGGCCCACTCCTCCCTCTGCCTGCTCCTAAAATCAATATCTTCATCTAGTGCTTGGCCAGGCCAGTGGAGAGTAAAGTGAACACAAGGCATGCATATGTTAGATAGAAGCAGTGAGGAAAGAAAGGGCACAGTCTCCTGAGTGACAAAGCAATTGCAGAAGGGTGAAGAGCATTGAAATAAAAGGATTTTTTTTTTCTTCTTCTTCTTTAATGTGGACAGTTTCATTGTCAGCTTTTATGATCTTAAGAGCATACAGACATCATCAAAAAACAATACACGATCCATAAATAGTGTTCACATTTTGAATTAATGAAAATATAAGTGGTCTTTATTTTTAATAGTTTTTCCCTACCTTCCATTTGACTTTACAGTTTCCTTTGGTTAAGTGCTGTGAGTGGGGGAGGGGTTGGAGGAGAGGAAGGGGGAAAAAATTTCAGATGAATTTACACATCCTCACTAATTTCTGTTTGAATTGTTAGAGACCCTATCTCTAGGATCTCTTTGCTTCCATGCTGGGAATATTTTGGGACATTTATTGAAGAACGCCCTAATAAGGGCACCTCTCCCTCAGGGAAATTATAGAGATAAGTAAGCACAAAAAAAATACCTTACAGATGATTTATGAGATTAAAAAATATTTGAATAATAGAATTTTTTATAAGTTAAAACCCAGAATGAAAATAAGTTACTTTCATTAAAATAAAAGATATGATGATGCTATAGACTTTTTGTGATCACAAAAACCTACACCTGGGCAATGCTTAAACAGACCTAAATCATATAATTTTACTTTTATAACTTTCAAAATTATCAACTTAAACCATTGCATTGTAAAAATGAGAAAACTGATGTTTATAAAGGTCAAGTAAATTTTCAAAGAAGGGACTTATAATTAGTGGCCTCTCACACATAAATTCTGTTATTTTCTCTTTTTCAAAGAAATTATATAAAGTTATTTTTTCCTATCCTTTTCTATAGCACATACATTTTATATCTCATGTATTTTCATGTCATTTATATGCCAGACACTATAGTTCATGTAATACATTCATGATTTCAAGTTGAATATTTCAAAATGAGTATTTGTATTTCACTTTCACTTTGTAGTAGAGGAAACTGAGACTCAGAGGAGCTATGCAGATTTCTGAAGATCTCAGTTAGTAAGTGGCCTATAGGATTCTATCAACCAAATCTATATTCATTTTAGCAGATAGCAATGACTCTCTAGATTTACCTCTGCTAAAAATCAAACCGTATAAGAAGATAAATTAGCAAAAAATCCTGCTTCATTTTAATAAAGATTGATGTTGTTGCTGTACAATTGATATGTTATAGGATTACATAAGTAGACCAAAACAAAGAATCAAAATCAGACTATAAACACAACCATAATTCTTGGAGACAAGTTTAGTGCCACATGGTATTTTATAAGCCCTCAGTGGAATTATGAAAGTAAATAGATAATATATATATATATATATATATATATATAAAAGTATTATATATGTATGTGTACATGCATGTTTAGTCACTTAGTCTTGTTGCAACCCTATGGATTGTAGGCTGTCAGGCTTCTCTGTCATGGGATTCTCAGACAAGAATACTGGAATGGGTAGCCATTCCCTTCTCCAGGGGATCTTGCTGACCCAGGGATTAAACCCAGACTCCAGTTCGATTCCTGAGTTGGGAGGTTCCCCTGGAGAGAGAATAAGCCATCCACTCAAGTATCCTTGAGCATCCCTGGTGGCTCAGATGGTCAAGAATCTGCCTGCAATGCAGAAGATCTGGGTTCCATCCCTGGGTTGGGAAGGTCCCCTGGAGGAAGGCTTGGCAACCCACTCCAGTATTCTTGCTTGGAGAATTCCCATGGACAGAAGAGCCTGGCGGGCTACAGTCCGTGCAGTCACAAAGATTCAGACACAACTGAACAACTAAGCACAGCATATGTGTATGTATATATAGACAGAGTGTAAAGTAGAAAGTATATAGACTTTCACGTCACATCATGATAACTATCAGAAATTGAAATTACCCTCCCATTTTAAACAGTTAGAATCTAGAAAGCTGTATGAAACAATGGTTTAGTTATTGGATAACTGCTATTTCCCTGAGACAAGAAAAACAAATGAAATAAACTCTGCAACTCAACAGCTTAGGTTCTGGAGGTTGTTTCCCAGCAAAAACAGAGACAGCAGCAAGTCAAACTAACCTCAGAAGTCTCAGTGGATGGAGAAAAAAAAAAAAGAGATCATAGTTTGGATAAACTAAGTTGCCCATAATTTGTGGGACAGACTACTAGAGTAAAGGGAGCCATATATACACATTTGCACAGTTAGAGTAAAAGACAGAAGAACTAGAGGGAGAATTGACAATGTGAGACTGCATTAGAGACCTGAAGAATTTTCCCCTTAAGTTTTAAACTGTTAATTATGCATAACCAAGAAGTGACTAGACAAAAGGGAAGAAAAAGAAAAATATCCCCAGAACATAATAGACCAAATAATTGCTTGAGTTCACACAGGGATAGGTATAATTTTTGTTTCCTCGAATCAGAGTTGAAAGACCATATAATATACAGGATATCTGACAAAATTCTCAAAATATCACCTTATATAAGGAGATAAATTATCACTTGACTGAAGAGTGGTCTGGGTTTACCTTAACCAAATAGAAACACAAAACTTAAAAGGATCTGAGTCCCAATACAAGCGTACCTCAGAGATATTGGGGAGTTGGTTGCAGACCATCTAATAAAGTGAGTCACAAGGACTTATTGACTTCCCAGTGCATATAATAGTTATATTTACACTATACTGAAGTCTGCCTAGTCAAGGCTATGGTTTTCCTGTGGTCATGTATGGATGTGACAATTGGACTGTGAAGAAGGCTGAGTGCCGAAGAATTGATGCTTCTGAACTGTGGTGTTGGAGAAGACTCTTGAGAGTCCCTTGGACTGCAAGGAGATCCAACCAGTCCATTCTGAAGGAGATCAGCCCTGGGATTTCTTTGGAAGGAATGATGCTAAAGCTGAAACTCCAATACTTTGGCCACCTCATGTGAAAAGTTGACTCATTGGAAGATTCTGATGCTGGGAGGGATTGGGAGCAGGAGGAGAAGGGGACGACAGAGGATGAGATGGCTGGATGGCATCACTGACTCAATGGATGTGAGTCTGAGTGATCTATGGGAGTTGGTGATGGACAGGGAGGCCTGGCATGCTGCGATTCATGGGGTCTCAAAGAGTCGGACACGATTGAGCAACCGAACTGAACTGAACTGAAGTCTGTTAGGGATTCCCCAGTGGCTCAGAGGGTAAAGCGTCTGCTTGCAGTGTGGGAGACCTGGGTTCAATCCCTGGATCAGGAAGATCCCCTGGAGAAGGAAATGGCAACCCACTCTAGTAATCTTGCCTAGAAAATTCCATGGATGGAGGAGCCTGGTGGGCTACAGTCCATGGGTCACAAAGAGTCAGACACAACTGAGCGAGAAGTCTGTTAAGTCTGCAATAGCATTATTTCTAAGAAAAAGTATTCATAGCTCAATTTAAAAATACTTTATTTTTAAAAAAAGTATTGGGCATCATCTGACAATGCAAGGTTGCTACAGATCTTTGATTTATAAACTCAAATTTATCTGTGAAGTGCAATAAAACAAAGCACGATAAATGAGGTATGCCTGTAACTAAATTGCATATGGGAACAAAGTATACAATACTAGCTAAAGAAACAGTACAATCCAGAATCTAGCAGTATAAAATTCAAAGCTTACAGCATATAATTGAAAATTATTAGGCAAGCAGAGAAGTAGAAAATTATGATCAATAATCAGGGAAAAGTCTAATATAGACAAATCCATAAGCAAATATTTACTGATAACCTTCTAAACCAAGTAATCTTTAGAACAGTGTTAAACACTGAAAATAGAATGAGTGGATTAGTATATCGTCTTAGAGTATGGTTAAGTTTAATTTTACTGTGAAAGAATGCATTTTATAATTATTATTAATATAAAAATGTATTTTTATGTTCTAGAGTAACTTCAGCTATAAAAATATAAGCATATGGGAAAGACTAAATAATAAAAACTATAAACTAGGCTACAAAATAGGAAAATATTTAAAATACTGAAATGTTTTATATTATTAGAAGTATAAAGATATGTGTACACAGTTAAGCTACTAGTTGGAGTGAATAACAATACTTTATTTCAAGAAAATATTATAAGTGCAATTGTTCTTAAGGTAAGTTAAGCAATACTCAAATAAAAATCCTTAGTAATATTCATTGGCTTTGAAATAGTAATTTCAATTCTAAGAATTATCTTGAAAAAATAATGATATGTACAAATACACTATTATTTAGAATAGTAAAATTTGAAAGCAACATAACATATATTATTAAGTGACTAGCTATATTCATTTCATCAAGTCATCTAATGAGGTAATATGCAGATAGTCTTAAAACATAGCTAAGAATATGAGAAAATCTGATATCAAGTAAAATAATTAAATTTCAAAAATATTATATTTTTATTGGTATTCTTATATTTTTACAAAAACAGCTGTATTTTAAAACCTAAATCAGTTTATTTCTTTCTTGTGTTAAGAATGGTTTTGTAATTAAGGATGGTGGTATAATCACGAGTAATTTTCATAATAGCTTTATATTTATCTGTGGTTACTTTCTATAATTAGTACTGTCATATTTATAGTGTTTATGTAGTTTTTTAAGCAGCGACATAGTCAATAAGTTCAAAAGTATAACTAAATGACAGAGATCGGAGTTGATTTTTGGTTGTGGTAATGAATACCATAAATTGGTATTTGGTTGTGGTGATAAATACTAACTGATTGTGGTTTGTTAGGTTACCAATGAGATACCTTTGATTATTGCCTTTTGAAAGTGGTAACAATATCTTGCCTAATTTCTAAAAAAATTCAACTAACTTAAGGACCTAGGGAAATAATTCTTATTATTCATCCTTCAACTTGCCATGACAAAAAATTTATCTATCCATCTATCACATTCTACCTTGGCAAGAGAAAGTATTAGAAGATCAAGAATTTTCTGGTTTTCCTTCCAAGGTCACTCATTTTACAGCTTCTGACTAGAAAACTCTTCTCTTTGTGCTGTTACTGTGAAATGCTACCTCACCTATTGATCTTCTAGACTGTTGCTCTTTTTCACTAGACATCAATAATTGCTCTGTTTGTTATTCTATCTGCATGTCTTAAGTAGTTGAGTTTTTACTACTTGGAATAAAACCTTAGATATATATATATATAAGCACAATTTCTTTTTTCTAATAATATAGATCTTTTAAAGTATGATCTTCTAAACTGCAAAATAGGAAATTATGCATTCTGTTAATATTTGACAAAGAGAATGCCACAGTTTAAAGGGTCACAGTCAATATTCATACAGAGAATTACCAGGAAATGATAAATGTATGTAAGTCTCTTTTTATTATGTATCTTAGATGACCATTTCAAAGCTTCATTTTCATTTATTAGAAAAAGATGACTGGAACTTGTTCCATTTATTAGAAAAAGTTTAGAAATAGAAAAATTTCAATTTATTAGAAAGAGATGCCTGGAATATGGAACCTAGTGGCATATTAAAAGGCAGAGACATTACTTTGCCAACAAAAATCCATCTACTCAAATCTATGGTTTTTCCAGTAGCTATGTATGGATGTGAGCTGGCCCATAAAGAAAGCCAAGTGCCAAAGAACTGATGCTTTCAAACTGTGGTTATGGAGAAGACTCTTGAGAGTTCCTTGGACTGCAAGGATATCAAACCAGTCAATCTTAAAGGAAATCAGTCCTGAATATTCATTGGAAGGACTGATGCTGAAGCTAAAACTCCAATCCTCTGGCCATCTGATGTGAACTGTCTCATTGGAAAAGACCCTGATGCTGGGAAAGATTGAAGGCAGGAAGAGGAGGGGATGACGGAAGATGAGATGGTGAATGGTATCACCAATTGGATGGACATGAGTTTGAGTAAGCTCTGGGAGTTGTTGATGAACAGGGAAGCCTGGCATGCTACAGTCCATGGGGTTGCAAAGAGTCAGACATGACTGAACAACTGAACTTAATTGATGCAAGATGGTTTCTTTTTTTATGTTTTTTTTTTAGTTGACCAGTTCAAAGCTTCATTTTCATTTATTAGAAAAAGATGCCTACAGCTTTTAGGAAACTCATTTTTGACTGCATAGCTGGTCAATGGCACAGGAAGTACTAGAACCTTAATGGTGCATCTTAAACCAGACTTCCTTTCACTGCATAAAACTTCTACATTGTGAGAGAAAGAAATATTTGGCTGAGGTTATAGTTTTATTTTAAAAATGAAGAGACTGAAGAAAAATTGATGAAAGCCACATGATAGTGGAAACTATCCTGACAAATAGCTGAGAAAAGAAGAGAAGCTAAAGGCAAAGGAGAAAAGGAAACATATACCCATCTGAATGCAGAGTCCCCAAAACAGCATGGAGATATTAAAAAAAAAAAAAAAAAAAGCCTTCCTAAATGATCAATGCAAAGAGAGGAAAATAATAAAATGGGAAAGACTAGAGATCTCTTCAAGAAAATTAGAGATACCAAGGGAACATTTCATGCAAAGAGGGGTACAATAAAAGGACAAAAATGGTCTGGATCTAACTGGAGGAGAAGTTTTTTTTTTTTTTTTAAAGGTGGCAAGAATACACAGAACTATACAAAAAAGGTCTTAATGACCCAGATAACCACAATGGTGTGATCACCCACCTAGAGCCAGACATCCTGGAATGCAAAGTCAAGTGGGCCTTAGGAAGCTTCACTATGAACAAAACTAGTGGAAGTGATAGAATTCCAGCTGAGCTATTTCAAGTCATAAAAGATGATGCTGTTAAAGTGCTGCACTCAATATGCCAGCAAATTTGGAAAACTCAGCAGTGGCCACAAGACTGGAAAAGGTCAGTTTTCGTTTCAATCCCAAAGAAAGGCAATGCCAAAGAATGTTCAAACTACCGCAATTGCACTCATGTCACATACTAGCAAAGTAATGCTCAAAATTCTCCAAGTTAGACTTCAACAGCCTGTGAACCATGAACTTCCAGATGTTCAAGCTGGATTTAGAAAAGGCAGAGGAGGAAAAGATCAAAATGGCAACATCGACTGGATCATTGAAAAAGCAAGAGAGTTCCAGAAAAACATTTACTTCTGCTTTATTGACTATGGTAAAACCTAGGACAGGATAGATCACATCAAACTGGAAAATTCAAGAGATGGGAATACCAGGCCACCTTACCTGCATCCTGAGAAATCTGTATTCAAGTCAAGAAGCAACAGTTAGAACTGGACATGGAACAACAGAATGGTTCCAAACCGGGAAAGGAGTATGTCAAGGTTGTATACTGTCACCCTGCTTATTTAATTTATATGCAGAGTACATTATGCAAAATGCCAGGCTGGATGAAGCACAAGCTGGAATCAAGATTGCCGGGAAAATATCAATAACCTCAGATATGCATACGACACCACCCTTATGGCAGAAAGTGAAGAGGAACTGAAGAGCCTCTTGAGGAAAGTGAAGGAGGAGAGTGAAAAAGTTGGCTTAAAACTCAACATTCAAAAATACTGAGATTATGGCGTCTGCTTCCATCACTTCATGCAAAATGATGGGGAAACAATGGAAACTGTCACAGACTGTTTTCTTGGTCGCCAAAATCACTGCATATGGTGAGGTGATTGCAGTCATGTAATTAAAAGACACTTGCTCCTTGGCAGCAAAACTATGACCAACCTAGATAGCACATTAAAAAAAAGAACATTACTTTGCCAACAAAGGTCCATCTAGTCAAGGCTATGGTTTTTCCAGTAGTCAATATGGATGTGAGAGTTGGAGTATAAAGAAAGCTGAGCGCTGAGGGATTAATGCTTTTGAACTCTGGTGTTGGAGAAGACTCTTTAGAGTCCTTTGTATTGCACGGAGAACAAAGCAGTTAATCCTAAAAGAAATCAGTCTTGAATATTCATTGGAAGGACTGATGCTGAAGCTGAAGCTCCAGTCCTTTGGCCACTTGATGCAAAGAACTGACTCTTTGGAAAAGATTCTGATGCTGGGAAAGATTGAAGGCAGAAGGAGAAGTGGATAACAGAGGACGAGATTTTGGATGGCATCACTGACTCGGCAGAATTAGTTTGAGCAGGCTCTGGTTATTAGTAATGGACAGTGATGCCTGGCATGCTGCAGTCCATGGGGTGGAAAAAAGTTGGATATGACTGAGTGACTGAACTGAACTGATAATCTTATTTTAAAAATGAAGAGACTGAAGAAAAATTGGTCAAAGTCAGAAGATAATGGGAACTATCTTGAGATATAATCAAGTCTCATGATTAACAAGAGGATGCTACTTCTCTATAAAATTTATTTGTTTACAAATAGCTTTAGATTCTAAAATATCACCTTAGTTACAGAACAATAATTTTCTGGGAAAAATATAACTTCATCTCTTATAGGAAAGAATTACACTAAACATTTTTTGAACATGTACTATGTCAAGAAGAATGATAAAGGGCATGCAAATATTTCAGTAAATTATATCAATAGCCCTTTTAGTAGTATATTTTTCCATCTTACCATGAGAAAAAGTAGGATGAGAAACTTTCTAAGGCAATTGTTCATTTTTTAAATAGGTTAACAGACACCGAAACCAAGATTGGCACGCAGAACTGATTGGCTTTGGAGCCCTAGTTCTAAACCACCATGTGGTACAGACTTATCCCACCTACATCCAGTCATGAAGAATATTCTCTCCTTTCTCTATGTGACAATCTGATTTTTTCTTCAGCTTTCAATTTGTTTTGTCCTAAATGAGGCCTAGGTTCCTTCAGTTATCCATTTCTTTTCATCACCTCATTCCATTTATTCTCAGAGAAGTTCTCAACTATCATTGGAATTTCCATAATCTGTCATGCCAATGTTTTAGGATTTCCCTCATGTATTACATCGATACATATCTCAAATGTCATAACTTAGAACAGGTTATCAGCAGCCTACAGCCTGTGGGCCAAGTATAGACAGTGTTTGTTTTTATAAATAAACTTTTATTGCAATAAACAGCTATGACCATTTGTTTATGCTTTTTCAATTGCTGTTTCCATGCTATATATGGCAACGGTGTTAAATGGTCATGACGGAGACCATGTGGCACACAAAGCCAAAACATTTGCCGTCTAGCCCTTTCTAGAAGAAACAGTTAACTACTCAGCTGATAATCTGGTAACTGTCCCCAACCTGTTTGTTACTGTCAGTGAGGCTATAGGTACAGAAATTGAAGATTAAATATTTCAGAAATTTGCATTGAAATTTGACAGATTAATAGTGTATCTTTGAATCTAATCACGGCAACAACAAAACAACAACAGCATTTGGTGTGTTTTTTTGGTACTTCTTTTAAAAATGTAATTTTACTGATAATGTATTTATTGTACTTTATAGAAGTATCAGATTGAAATGAAGAAAAAAGCATAATACTCATCTTATAGTTTCTTCCTTGGCTATAGACCAATGAAGTAAATATTCCTTTATTTTCTTTTTTTCTTGAGGATTCCAGTTTAATTCAATTTTTTTTCAAGGACAGATACTAACAGAGCAAGAGGAATTTATCTGATCAAATGAATATATAGACATGAAGAAATATGCTTCTTATTATCATCCTTAGTTTACATAAAGCTGAAGAAGAAAATATAATTCTGTGTTTTTGTATGCTGTTACTTATTTGTGAATGTTTGTCGAGCTATGGATAATCAAAAAGTTAAAACTGGTTGTCATTTAAATAAGTAGCCTAAGTTACATAATTGCACTCATCTCACATGCTAGTAAAGTAATGCTCAAAATTCTCCAAGCCAGGCTTCAGCAATACGTGAGCCGTGAACTTCCAGATGTTCAAGCTAGTTTTAGAAAAGGCAGAGGAACCAGAGATCAAATTGCCAACATCCGCTGGATCATCGAAACAGCAATAGAGTTCCAGAAAAACATCTATTTCTGCTTTATTGACTATGCCAAAGCCTTTGACTGTGTGGATCACAATAAACTGTGGAAAATTCTGAAAGAGATGGGAATACCAGACCATCTGACCTGTTTCTTGAGAAACCTGTATGCAGGTCAGGAAGCAACAGCTAGAACTGGACATGGAACAATAGACTGGTTCCAAATAGGAAAATGAGTACGTCAAGGCTGTATATTGTTACCCTGCTTATTTAACTGATATGTAGAGTACATCATGAGAAACGCTGGGCTAGAAGAAGCACAGCTGGAATCAAGATTGCCGGGAGAAATATCAATAATCTCAGATATGCAGATGACACCACCCTTATGGCAGAAAGTGAAGAGGAACTGAAGAGCCTCTTGATGAAAGTATAAGAGGAGAGTGAAAAAGTTGGCTTAAAGCTCAACATTCAGAAAATGAAGATCATGGCATCTGGTCCCATCACTTCATGGGAAATAGATGGGGAAACAGTGTCAGACTTTATTTTCTTGGGCTCCAAAATCACTGCAGATGGTGATTGAAGCCATGAAATTAAAAGACGCTTACTCCTTGGAAGGAAAGTTATGACCAACGTAGATAGCATATTGAAAAGCAGAGACATTACATTGCCAACAAAGTTCAATCTAGTCAAGGCTATGGTTTTTCCAGTGGTCATGTATGGATATGAGAGTTGGACTGTGAAGAAAGCTGAGCGCTGAAGAATTGATGCTTTTGAACTGTGATGTTGGAGAAGACTCTTGTGAGTCCCTTGGACTTCATGGAGATCCAACCAGTCTACCCTAAAGGATACCAGTACTGGGTGTTCATTGGAAGGACTGACGCTGAGGCTGAAATGCCAATACTTTGGCCACCTCATGCGAAGAGTTGACTCATTGGAAAAGACTCTGATGCTGGAAGGGATTCGGGGCAGGAGGCGAAAGGGACGACAAAGGATGAGACGGCTGGATGGCATCACCGACTTGATGGACATGAGTTTGAGTGAACTCCAGGAGTTGGTGATGGACAGGGAGGCCTGGCGTGCTGCAATTCATGGAGTCACAAAGAGTCAGACACGACTGAGAGGCTGAACTGAACTGAAGTTACATAAGGTAAAATTTAGTTTAATGATTTCAGTTTTATTTCATCTCTACTTCCACTAATTTGTTCCAACTGTAATATTGCTGCATTGTACATTATGTGAAAAGCAAAACTATAGCTTTCAAATTAAGAACTATTTGCTCTGCTTTATCTTCTTTGTGTGTTTAAAGAAGAATGAAACTTATTAACAAGTAGTCAAATAAATACAACCTGAAAATGCTTTTTTTTTTCCAACAAGATTAAGAGTATTCTGACTTCTAACATGGAAGTTCTTCCTACTGAAATTTACCATTCAGGGCTTCCCTGGTGGCTCAGAGGTTAAAGTGTCTGCTTGCAATGCGGGAGACCTCGGTTCAATCCCTGGGTTGGGAAGATCCCCTGGAGGAGGAAATGGCAACCCACTCCAGTATTCTTGCCTGGAGAATCCCATGGACGGAGGAGCCTGGTAGGCTACAGTCCACAGGGTCGCAAAGAGTAGGACATGACTGAGCGACTTCACTTTCACTAAGGTGTTTGGGGAAAACATGTTTAACAATTATTTTTGAGTGAGATAGCATAATTCACTAATTTGCAGAGCACAACCAAAGCTGACATTTATATCATGTTTTTCATGCTTTATTGTTTATTAAGTTCATATATGGTCCCATTTGTTTACAGGATCTTAAATCCCATCTCAAAGAAAAGAGTCAGGGGCAGTGATTGACTTGTGCAGAATCACACAACCAGTGAAGGACCTGAGATTTGCATCTATGTTTCCTGAACTTGGTCTCCTGTTTCTCTGTTGTCTAACTTTACCTTGTATTTTGTCACCTATGCTCTTGACACAAAACTTCTTTGCCTGGCTTTGTTTACTGTGTGCTGACTTAAGGAAGCTGCATCAAACCCTCCAGTTATCAGAAGAGTAAAAATCCAAACCCTCTCAAATGTTCACTATTCATGAATATTCATTAAATGGAAACTACTACCAAAACATTTGGGTTGTTTTAGGCTCTGAGGTATAAAGAGAAAAAAGAGTTAAGATGTAAAAAAACTGAACTTATAAAAGTGTTGCAAGTAATTGACATCCCTTAGTGCCACTTTCTGTGTTTATCTGTATATAATCCCACAATTCCAGAATAATCTCATTCCCATAAATAAAGCATTCTAATATTGCATTAAAAAATTCTGGCATTGGTGCATTGGCTATAATGCTGTGGAAAATGCAATTGCCCTAGGTAAAACTTTTGATATGGAAAATAGCTCAGATTTATCCCAATGCCTCTCACATTTAGCTCTTTTACCAAATTGGTCTATTAATCTCAATATTTCTAGGATAATTGTTTGTGGCTCAGTGATAAATAGCAAGGCACCATCTGTACATAAAAGTCTCTTTATATTCCTTACTCTTGTTATTGTAATTTGATGCTAATGCTATTCTTAAGGCCATATATTTGTTGGTAAAGAAAAAAGTACATGCTTCTCATTGAGTGTAGGTGAATTTACACACAGCAAAACACATTTCTTAATTTTACCTTTTGTGGAGAACTCTTCTACTGTTTAAAAAAAAAAAATTAGCAATGAGTAAGGATCTGTTTAACCAGTTCACTTAAGGTGGCAATCTAGTTCACCTTTTAGCCATAGTGTAAATAGTACAAATAGTTAAATAATTTGGATGACAGAATACGAAAGATGTGCTTGTTTGTAAATGGTAAATTGTATAGAACATTTAAGTAATTGTGAAAAGTGTGATGATGATAGTCAGGGAAAAACGAAAATTCATGTAGGTAATGAACTGTTTTCACATACCATTTATGACCAAAGAGAAAATTTAACCATCATTAAATTTCATCAAAATAACCCCATCAGTTCAGTTCAGTTCAGTCGTTCAGTCGTGTCTGACTGCGATCCCATGAATTGCAGCATGCCAGGCCTCCCTGTTCATCACCAACTCCCGGAGTTCACTCAAACTCACATCCAGCGAGTCGGTGATGCCATCCAGCCATCTCATCCTCCATTGTCCCCTTCTCCTCCTGCCCCCAATCCCTCCCAACATCAGAGTCTTTTCCAATGAGTCAACTCTTCTTATGAAGTGGCCAAAGTATTGGCATTTCAGCCTCGGCATCAGTCCTTCCAATGAACACCCAGTACTGGTATCCTTTAGGATGGACTGATTAGATCGCCATGAAGTCCAAGGGACTCACAAAAGTCTTCTCCAACATCACAGTTCAAAAGCATCAATTCTTCAGCACTCAGCTTTCTTCACAGTCCAACTCTCACATCCATACATGAATACTGGAAAAGCCATAGCCTTGACTAGACAGACCTTTGTTGGCAAAGTAATGTCTCTGCTTTTTAATATACTATCCAGGTTGGTCATAACTTTCCTTTTCATTATAGGCAACTGGAATGCAAAAGTAGGAAGTCAAGAAACACCTGGAGTAACTGGCAAATTTGGCCTTGGAATATGGAATAAAGCAGGGCAAAGGCTAATAGAGTTTTTTAGCCAAGAGAAT
The DNA here is from genome assembly GCF_027580195.1 of Bos mutus. Taxonomy (NCBI): domain Eukaryota; kingdom Metazoa; phylum Chordata; class Mammalia; order Artiodactyla; family Bovidae; genus Bos; species Bos mutus. Next base: position 72,707,713 of record NC_091627.1, read on the forward strand.
GCACTGGTCATAGCAAACATCCTCTTCCAACAACACAAGAGAAGACTCTACACATGGACATCACCAGATGGTCAACACTGAAATCAGATTGATTATATTCTTTGCAGCCAAAGATGGAGAAGCTCTATACAGTCAGCAAAAACAAGACCAGCAGCTGACTGTAACTCAGATCATGAACTCCTTATTGCCAAATTGAGATTTAAATTGAAGAAAGTAGGGAAAACCATTAGACCATTCAGGTATGACCTAAATCAAATCCCTTATGATTCTATAGTGGAAGTAAGAAATAGATTTAAGGGACTAGATCTGATAGATAGAGTGCCTGATGAACTATGGACTGAGGTTCATGACATTGTACAGGAGACAGGGATCAAGACCATCCCCATGGAAAAGAAATACAAAAAAGCAAAATGGCTGTCTGGGGCGGCCTTACAAATAGCTGTGAAAAGAAGAGAAGCAAAAAGCAAAGAAGAAAAGGAAAAATATAAGCATCTGAATGCAGAGTTCCAAAGAAGAGCAAGAAGAGATAAGGAAGCCTTCCTCAGCGATCAATGCAAAGAAATAACCCCATAGTGTATTTCTGTCCATGATGTGCTTAAGTCTCATTATAAAAGAAGAATATATTTTCCATAGGTGGCTCAGATGGTAAAGAATATGCCTGCAATGTGGATACCCAGGCTCAATCCCTGGGTCGGAAAGATTCCCTGGAGGAAGAAAAGGCTTCCCTCAGTATTCTTCCCTGGAGAATCTCATGGACAGAGGTGCCTGGTTGGATACAGTCCATGGGTTCTCAAAGAGTCGGAAATGACTGAGTGACTAACATTTTCCTAACATTGAGATCAACTGTTGTTGTCAACATAATCCAGTTTCCTGTGGGGCAGTGAATTTCAACATGGGGCAAGGTGGCATATATCACAACAGATCTTGTACACATTGAGTAAAGTGTCTTAACTTTCATTTCACATAGAATATGCAGATGCATTGATTAACTTATTAAAGGAAATCTATTGACTTTTCTTTCATCTCCTGCTTAAAAATCACTATTCCACAGATTTATAAAATCAGTTCAGTTCAGTTGCTCAATCCTGTCCAACTCTTTGTGACTCCATGGACTGCAGCATACCAGTTTTATAGAACAAAGGATAATAATTATTCTCTATTCGGCATCTCAATTTCTTCCTTTCTTTCAATGTGTATTTACTAAATGTGAACAGCTAGGCATTATCTTCATAAACTATTATTTTCATGTACCTTTAGGCTTCAGAGTCATTCATACATTCATTTACTTGTTAAATATCTTGGTCATATCCTATACTATGTATCTTGATAAGCAGATTTACCTCTCTATAAAATTTTCTTAAGACCTTGTTTGTAGATACAGTAACCTATATTTTGCTGATGATAAAGAAGGACCAGAAAACTTAAGTTAATAACCCAAAGATATATAGCCAGTAGATTAGACAAACTGATTTCCCAACAACTCTGGCTCATATACACAAAGTCCAGTTCAGTCACTTAGTCATGTCAGACCCTTTGCGACCCCAGGGACTGCAGCACGCCAGTCCTCCCTTTCCACACCAACTCCCAGAGTGTACCAAAACTCATGTCCAGTGAGTTGGTGATGCCATCCAACCATTTCATCCTCTGTCATCCCCTTCTCTTCCTGCCCTCAATCTTTGCCAGCATCAGGGTCTTTTCAAATGAGTCAGTTCTTCGTATCAGGTGGCCTAAGTATTGCAGTTTCAGCTTCAACATCCTTCCATCCAATGAACACTCAGGACTGATCTCCTTTAGGATGGACTGGTTGGATCTCCTTGCAGTCCAAGGGACTCTCAAGTGTCTTCTCTAACACCACATTTCAAAACCATCAATTCCTTGGGGCTCCACTCCAGTACTCTTGCCTGGAAAATCCCATGGACAGAGGAGCCTGGTAGGCTGCAGTCCATGGGGTCGCTACAAGTCGGACAAGACTGAGCGACTTCACTTTCAGTTTTCACTTTCATGCATTGGAGGAGGAAATGGCAACCCATTCCAGTGTTCTTGCCTGGAGAATCCCAGGGACGGGGGAGCCTAGTGGGCTGCCGTCTGTGGGGTCGCACAGAGTCGGACACGACTGAAATGACTTAGCAGCAGCAGCAGCAGCTTTCTTTATAGTCCAACTCTCACATCCATACATGACTACTGGAAAAACCATAGCTTTGAGTAGACTGACCTTTGTTGACAAAGTAATGTCTCTGCTTTTCAATATGCTGTCTAGGTTTATCATAACTTTCCTTCCAAGGAGAAGTGTTTTTTAATTTCATGGCTGCAGTCACCATCTGCAGTGATTTTGGAGCCCCAAAAAATAAAGTCTGACACTATTTCCACAGTTTCCCCATCTATTTGCCATGTAGCGATGGGAGCAGATGCCATGATCTTAGTTTCCTGAATGTTGAGCTCTAAAGCAACTTTTTCACTCTCCTCTTTCACTTTCATAAAGAGGCTCCTTAGTTCTTCACTTTCTGCCATAAGAGTAGTGTCATCTGCATGTCTGAGGTTATGGATATTTTTCCAGAAATCTTGATTCCAGCTTGTGTTTCATCCAGCCCAATGTTTCTCATGATGTACTCTGCATATAAGTTAAATAAGCAGGTGACAATATACAGCCTTGACAGACTCCTTTGCCGACTTGGAACCAGTCTATTGTTCCATGTCCAGTTCTAGCTGTTGCTTCCTGATCTGCATACAGATTTCCCAAGAGGAAGGTCAGGTGGTCTGGTATTCCCATCTCTTTAAAAGTTTTCCACAGTTTCTTGTGGTCTGCACAGTCAAAGGCTTTGGCATAGTCAATAAAGCAGAAGTAAATATTTTTCTGGAACTCTCTTGCTTTTTTGATGATCCAGTGGATGTTGGCAATTTGATCTCTGGTTCCTCTTCCTTTCTTCCTACCAGCTTGAACATCTGGAACATCATGGTTTACATATTGCTGAAAACAGGCCTGGAGAACTTTGAGCATTACTTTACTAGTATGTGAGATGAGTGCAATTGTGCGGTAGTTTGAGCATCCTTTGGCACTCATCACTTTTCTTTGGGATTGGAATGAAAGCTGACTTTTTACAATCCTGTGACCATTGCTGAATTTTCCAAATTTGCTGGCATAATGAGTGCAGCACTTTCACAGCATCATCTTTTAGGATTTGCAATAGCTCAACTGTAATTCCATCATCTCCACTAGCTTTTTTCATAGTGAATCTTCCTAAGGCCCACTTGACTTCGCATTCCAGGATGCCTGGCTCTAGGTGATTGATCACACCATTGTGATTATCTGGGTCATGAAGATCTTTTTTGTACAGTTCTGTGTATTCTTGCCACCTCTTTTTCATATCTTCTGCTTTTGTTAGGTCCCTACAATTTCTGTTCTTTATTGAGCCCATCTTTCATGAAATGTTCCTTTGGTATCTCTAATTTTTTTGAACAGATCTCTAGTCTTTCCCATTCTATTGTTTTTGTCTATTTCTTTGCACTGATCACCGAGGAAGGCTTTCTTATTTCTCCTTGCAATTCTTTGGATCTCTGCATTCATATAGGTATATCTTGCCTTTTCCCTTTTACTTTTTGCTTCTCTTATTTTCACAGCTATTTGTAAGGCCTCCTCAGACTTGCATTTTTGCATTTGTTTTTCTTGGGGATGGTCTTGATCCTTGTCTCCTATACAATGTCACGAACCTCCATCCATAGATCATAAGGCACTCTGTCTGTCAGATATAGTCCCTTATATCTATTTCACACTTCTACTGTATAATCATAAGGGATTTGATTTAGGTCATACCTGAATGGTCTAGTGATTTTCCCCATTTTCTTCAATTTAAGTTAGAATTTAGCAATAAGGAGTTCATGATCTGACCCACAGTCAGCTCCCTGTCTTGCTTTTGCTGACTATATAGAGCTTCTCCATCTTTGGCTGCAAAGAATATAATCAATATGATTTTGGTGTTGGCCATCTGGTGATGTCCATGTGTAGAGTCTTCTCTTGTGTTGTTGGAAGAGGGTGTTTGCTATGACCAGTGCATTCTCTTGGCAAAACACTATTAGCCTTTGCCCTCCTTCATTCTGCACTCCAAGGCCAAATTTGCCAGTTACTCCAGGTGTTTCTTGACTTCCTACTTTTGCATTCCAGTCCCCTATATTGAAAAGGGCATCTCTTTTGGATGTTAGTTCTAAAAGGTCTTTAGGTCTTCATAGAACCATTCAACTTCAACTTCTTCAGTGTTACTGGCTGGGGCATAGACTTGGATTACCGTAATATTGAATGGTTTGCCTTGGAAACGTACAGTGATCATTCTGTCATTTTTGAGTTTGCATCCAAGTACTGCATTTTGCATTCTTTTGTTGACTATGATGCCTACTCTATTTCTTCTAAGGGATTCCTGCCCACAGTAGTAGATATAATGGTCATCTGAGTTAAATTCACCTGTTCCAGTCCATTTTAGTTTGCTGATTCCTAGAATGTCAACATTCACTGTTGCCATCTGTTTGACCACTTCCAACTCATCTTGATTCATGGACCTAACATTCTAAGTTCCTATGCAATATTGCTCTTTACAGCATCGAACCTTGCTTCTAGCACCAGTCACATCCACAACTGGGTGTTGTTTTTGCTTTGGCTCCGTCCTTTCATTCTGTCTGAAGTTATTTTTCCACTAATCTCCAGTAGCATATTGGGCACCTACTGACCTGGGGAGTTCATCTTTCAGTGTCCTATCTTTTGCCTTTTCATAGCGTTCATGGGGTTCTCAAGGCAAGAATACTGAAGTGGTTTGCCATTCCCTTCTCCAGTGGACCACATTTTGTCAGACCTCTCCACCATGATCCATCCATATTGGGTGGCCCTATACAGCATGGCTTAGTTTCATTGAATTAGACAAGGCTGTGGTCCATGTGATCAGATTGGCTAGTTTTCTTTGATTGTGGTTTCAGTTTATTCGCCTTCTGATGCCCTCTCTCAGCGCCTACCATCTTAGTGGGGTTTCTGTTACTTCGGACGTGGGGTATCTCTTCTCAGATGCTCCAGCAAAGCGCAGCCACTGCTCTTTCCCTTGGACGTGGAGTATCTCCTCTTGGCTGCTCGCCACTCCAGTGCTGTGCAGCCGCTGCTACGTTCTTACTGTTTTCTTAATTGCAGCAAGAATAACACTTTTAGTCAAGTATAAGTGCTTCTTGTGCACCAGGGATTATGCTGAGCATTTTAAAATCCATTTTCCCTTATAATCTTCACAACTCTCTGGTAATTTAGATACTACTGTTACATTTATTGTTATAGTCACATGGCTGGAGCTTTGTCACAGAACTCAGAAATGTCAGAGCCATGACTCTTAACTCCTATTGCTCTGACTGTACCACATCACTGCTTCTCACACTGTCCCAGTCTCTCTGCTCAGAGAGATTTTGTATACTTGCTCCCCAGTTATTCTCATTGGCTCTGTCAGCTTCAAGGCCCAATTCAAATACCATTCCCAACTTGATGCCTTAAGTTGTAATTGAATTCTATTCTTCTAGGTTTTTATATCTCTTTATGCTTCTTATATAGCAACTTTTGCTCTGCTATTGTCAGGTATGTGGAGACCCGCTTTTCTAATACCAACTATATTTTTATCCTCATTAATGTCTAGGGCTTCTCTGGTGGCTCAGCTGGTTAAACAATCTGCCTGCAATGTGGAAGACTGGGTTCAGTCCCTGGGTTGGGAAGATCCCCTGGAGAAGGGAAAGGCTACCCACTCCAGGATTCTGGCCTGGAGAATTCCATGGACTGCATAATCCATGGGGTGGCAAAGAGTCAGACACAACTGAGCGACTTTCATCTTCAATGTTTATCCTCAAAATGCATCCACTAAAAATCTCTGAAATGGTTCTCTTAAGAATCTGAACAAGGAATGTAAGAGAAATGAAAAGAACCAAACCCAAATGGTTCAGTGATATTTTCCTTCTCAGTTTTCTTTGTGGGAAAATAAATAAATAAATAAAGATTCATTTAGTGAAATGTCAAAACTTAAGGAGAATAACAAGAGCAAATTTTTCAACTTTACTTCTAATAGCCTTAGCTGAATCCCAGGGAGGCAAAAAGGCAATTTGCAAGTTAAATCACTAATAAACCAAAACTCAATTTTGTAATCACCTTTCCTGAGCTGATAAGCTTCAAGTTCACGAGGGAGCATTGACTGCTTCCTGGGAGGCAGCAGAGAACACCCAAACTCCTGTCACTCTTTTCTCCAGCTTATCTCTTCCTGCCTAAATAAGCTAGAATCGGGAAAAAAAGTTTATACAAAAAAGAAGGAAGAAAGAGAAGGAAGGCAGGGAGAGAAGGAAGAAAGAAGGAAAGGATAAAAAAAAGGAAAGAAATATAGGGAACTGGAGAAGGAGGGAGGGAAGGATAAGAAGGGGAAATAAAAGGGGAGGAATATTTAAAATATAAAGAGCAGCATAAGAGAAAGGAGGGAATAATTTACTTTTATTTAAAAATAATTTGTTACTTAGCATCTTTCTTTTTTGTTCATGTTAAATTCTGATAAATCACACAGCATGTTAATAAAGTGCTGATGGTGATCAAGGTATGTAAAACCTGATTTATATACATATGTGAACAAGTTTAGCTGAGTATTTTCCAAAATGTGCTTTGTGGAATACTGATATTCCCAAATGATATTCACTGAAAGAACGTATTTCCATGAAGAATTCCTAAAATGGGCCATTTTGTTTTACGCATATGTTTTGATGAAGGATACTAAATATTTTGATAATGCCAGCAATAAGGGACTTGTTCAGTTCTGGTTGACCATGAATTTCTTAAGCTAATTTTACCCATTTACCCATCCCCTTAAACTTGTTTACTTTTGAAAAGTACCTGGTGTAACATACTCATTAGTTACCACCACAGGTTGTCACTACAGGGCCCACGAAGAACCTATTCCAGAATATTTCCGTGGAGTTCCATTAATCTTTGGGGGAAAGTCTCTGTGAGTGTTAAAAATGTTAAAGGACACTTCAGATAAATTTTTTCTAAAATCCACACCTTGAATTTGACCTTCTTGTTAAGGGTTGTACTACTGGACAATAAACTAAATACAAAATCTATTTCAATGATCAGATAAATTATTTGGGTGTCTATTACCTTTGAGGCATGACACTCTGGAGAAAATGGACTATCTAATAATTTTTAAATTTCATTTACCTAACAACTACACACGAAAGACAGCATTTTCAGTATGCATAAAATTGAGTTAAAGATTGTGTGTTAACTAATTCTTACACGTGGGCTCAGTGGGCACCGGAGGTGGACCATTGCCCAGGAATTGTTGTTACTGACTATTAGCATTTTCCTACAGAAGGAGAGAGGCCTAAAAAGTAAGAGTGGTCAGAGAGACTGACCTTGGAAAAAATTTTTTGCCTGTAAGTGAAAGTGAAAAGTTTCACTTTTTAGGGTAATTCTCCTGTGAATTTTGACACTAGGGATATGAGAATATAAGAAGGTGTACGTCGATGGAAAGAAACTATCCCCATCTTGAGGAAAATATTAGTATAATGTCAATCATTGCTTTTAAAAAAACTTTATTTTATATAAGAATACAGTTGATTAACAATCTTGTGTTAGTTTCAAGTGTACAAAAAAGTTATTCAGTCATACATGTATCTATTCCTTTTCAAATTCTTGTTCCATTTAGGTTATTACAAAATACTGAGCAGAGTTCCTTGTTCTATATAGTAGGTCCTTATTGGTTATCCGTTTTAAATACAGAAGTGTGTACATGTTAATCCCAAATTCCCTAACTACCTTTACCCCCCTCAACTTTCCCCATTGGTAACCATAAGTTCATTTTCTAAGCCTGTGAGTCTGTTTCTGTTTTATAAATAAATTTATTTGTATCTTTATTTTTTTTTTATTCTGCATATAAGCAATATTGGGCTTCCCAGCTAGCACTAGTGGTAAAGAACCCACCTGCCAATACAGGAGAGGAAAGAAACACGAGTTGGATCCCTGGGTCAGGAAGATCCCCTGGAGGAGGGCATGGCAACCCACTCCAGTATTCTTGCCTGGAGAATCCCATGAGGAGCTTGGTGGGCTACAGCCCATAGGATTGCACAGAGTCAGACACAAATGAAGCAACTTAGCACATGCACACATATGTAATATTATACAAGATTTCTCTTTCTCTGTCTGACTTACTTCACTCAGTATAACAATTTCTACGCCCATCCATGTTGCTTAAAATGACATTACACTAAGTACCCTAGATACAAAAGAGTTCCATTCCAGAGTACATTCGTTAAGTCCAATTTGTTCCTAAGTCCAACACAAAGTCAGCCTCAATACCTGATACAATCAACTATATAGTACTGTACTCTAATAACTTTATAAAGCTTTTCACATAAATAATACATAAAAATAAACAAACACAAAAAATAAACATTTTTGATCTTACAGTGCTTTGAAAAGTACAGTATTACAGGAAGACATCTGATACTTCTTAGCAGTATCAGCTACATCACTGCTATTTTTATGCTTGCTTCTAGACATCCTGGGCTTGAAGTAAAGATATTGTACAGTAAAGTACACAAAGCACAACCATTTGTAGAGGGTGCACATGTGACAATGTATGCCAGACACATGAACTAACTTACATGATTGGACTTGTGAACATATGTTCACATCTTTGAAATTTTGTGACTTGAAGATTTATAAGTAAGCAGCTTACTGTATTTCATTCTTTTTAATGGGTAGCAGTCTATTGTTCCACATTTTCTTTACCAGTGCTCTGTCAATAGACATTTAGGTTGCTTCCATGTGTTGACTGTTATAAACAGTACTTCAATGAACACTGGGATGCATGTATCATTTTGGAACATGTTTTCCTTTGCACCATGTTGTTCTCAAGATATCTGCCCAGTAGTGGGATTATAGGATCACGGTAGTTCTACTTTTAGTTTTTAAGAAACTTCCATGTTGTTCTCCATGGTGACTGTACCAATTTACATGCTCATCAATAGTGTTTTCCTTCTCTCAACATCCTTTCCAGCAATTCCTTGTTTGTGGATTTTTTGATGATAGCCATTTTGACTGGTAGGAGGTGATATCTCTTTGTAGTTTTGATTTATATTTCTCTAATAATTAGAAATGTTGAACATCTTTTCATGGACCTCTTGGCCATCTGTATGTCTTTGGGAAAAATGTGTGTTTTTTTTCCCATTATGTTATCACAGAATATTTTCCATGCCCATATATCTAATTAATTATCTGAATTGCTATATTATTTTGGAGGAAAGCTATGACAAATCTACCCAGCATATTAAAAAGCAGAGACATCACTTTGCCAACAAAGGTCCAATAGTCAAAGCTATGATTCTTCCAGTAGTCATGTACAGACGGGAGAGTTAGACCAGAAAGAAGGCTGAGCACAGAAAAAAATAATGCTTTTGAATTGTGGTGCTAGAGAAGGCTCTTGAGAGTCTCTTGGACTGCAAGGAGATCCAACTAGTCAATCCTAAAAGAAATGAATCCTGAATATTCATTGGAAGAACTGATGCTGACGCCAAAGCTCCAATACTTTGGCCACCTGATGCATAGAGCGAACTCACTGGAAATAACCCTGATGCGGGGAAAGATTGAAGGCAAAAGAGAAGGGGGAAGCAGAGGATGAGATGGTTAAATAGCATCACCAACTCAATGGACTTGAATTTGAGCGAACTCCAGGAGATAGTGAACAAAGAGCATGGCATGCTACAGTCCATCAGATCCAAAGATTCGGACACAGCTTAGTGAATGAACAAAATTACTTGAATTGAAAGGAATGCAGCATATTTAATTTAGTCAAGACCTGTGACAAGGTATAAAAAGATATAATGTTAATGTATTTTAATATTTTTAATTAAAAAAATTCTGAAATGGAAATTCTTGTAAAGTTCTGCCTGTCTTCAACTATTCTTGAAAATTGAGAACTAATTACCTGTAGAATGTGTACATTTTAATTTTCATAAGGCTGCTAGATCAACCTTCATTGTGACTTTGCCCTTTTATATAAACATTTAGATGTATCAAGATACTTATATCTTCACATTCTACCTAAATCAATATCACTATTCTTTTAAGAATATTTTTATTCTAATATAAATACAGAAGAGTGCATGGTTGTAAGTTAGTTACTGATTAGGAGGATTTTTTTTTTTTTGGTTTTTTAAAATTGTGTATCATGTTCCCAGTACATTAGTCATTCCCAGTAAGTGTAAGCACTATCTTAATTTCTAAAAGTGTAAATTATTATTGCTTCTTTTTGTACTTCATAGAAATGGAATTATATAATAGTAATGTCTCTGTTCGGAGAAGGCAATGGCACACCACTCCAGTACTCCTGCCTGGAAAATCCCATGGATGGAGGAGCCTGGTAGGCTGCAGTCCATGGGGTCGCTGAGGGTTGGACACGACTGAGCAACTTCACTTTCACTTTTCACTTTCATGCATTGGAGAAGGAAATGGCAACCCACTCCATTGTTCTTGCCTGGAGAATCCCAGGGATGGGGGAGCCTGGTGAGCTGCCGTCTATGGGGTCACACAGAGCTGGACACGACTGAAGTGACTTAGCAGCAGCAGCAATGCCTCTGTTTGTTTCCTTTGCTCAAACTTATGTTTTTGAAATAATTTACTATGTGAAATTGTAGATTATTCTTTCTCATTACTATATACTACGCCACATTGTTTCTATATCTCAATATTCTATTTATTCTATTTTGTAATAATAAAAGTATAACTATTCTATCTATTTTAACTGTTTGTTGCAGTTATTTCTAGTTTAAAGCTGTTTTGAATAGTGCTGCAATGACTATTCTGGTCCATATTTTAGGCAGAATATATGTATACATAGCTGCTAAAAATATATCTAGAAATAAATTGCTGTGTCATAAGGTATGGATATATTTAGTCAGAGTAGGCACTGTCAAACACTTTTCCAAATTGGTTTTACAGCTTTACCATAAAATCAGCTTCTTTATATGTTTGCCAACATTTGATATGATCTATCTTTTTTATTCTGAGGCATAATGACATCTAACATTTTTGATTTGGTTTTCCCTGTTAACTAGTAAAGTTGACTACCTTTACATGTGCCCAGTGACCCTTTCAGTACCATTTTTGCTATTTGTCCGATTTCTTTCTCTACATTTATAGTTTTAAGAAAGAGTGTTTCGTTGGATGCAAGTATAGCAAATATCTGCTCATACTCCTATGATTTTATTATACATTTACACGATCTCTTTCTCAATGACTAGAACTAATTTGTGTTTTAATTTTCATTTCCTTGGTTACTACTTAGGAGAAACATTCTTATGTTTATTAGCTATGTTATTTTCTCTCCAGTGAAATGTCTTGCAATATTGGCATAATTTTCCTAAGTCATTTATCTTTTTCTTATTTATTTTCAGTAATTTAAAAATTGCTCTTGGGTATTAAGTTTGTTTACTTAGTTGAAAGTATTTCCCAATCCATGCTTGTTGTTTTACTTAAGAAAGTATCAGTTCAGTTCAGTTGCTCAGTCGTGTTCAATTCTTTGTGACCCCATGAATTGCAGCATGCCAGGCCTCCCTGTCCATCACAAACTCCTGGAGTTCACTCAGACTCACGTCCATCGAATCAGTGATGCCATCCAGCCATCTCATCCTCTGTCATCCCCTTCTCCTCCTGCCCCCAATCCCTCCCAACATCAGAGTCTTTTCCAATGAGTCAACTCTTCACATGAGGTGGCCAAAGTACTGGAGTTTCAGCTTTAGGATCATTCCTTCCAAAGAAATAAGCTTATTTTTCCAGCTTTATTGAGATACAATTGACATATTAATTTCAGGTATGCAATATGATTTGATACATATATATGTTGCAAAATGGTTACTACAGAAAGATTAGTTGAAACCTCCATGACCTCACATAGTTGTTTTTTTGTGTGCTAAGAATATTTAAGATCTGTTCTCTTACTGTATTCAAGTATGCAATTCAGTATTGGTAACTGTAATGACCAGGCTGTTTATTAGATTTCCAAAACATAATAATTTTATAACTGAAAGTTTGTACTCTGACCAACATCACTCTATTTCCTCCACCCTCTAGGCCCTAGCACTATTCTACTCTGTATCTATGAGTTTTACTTTATAGATTCCACATGTAGGTGAGATCATAGAGTATTTGACTTTCTTTGTCTGACGTTTCATAATCCCTTAAGGTCCATTCCTGTTATTGCAAATGAAAGGATTTCCATCATTTTTATGTCTGAATACTATTCCAGGTTGTATATACACATATAATATATAATATGCATTATCAAGTATTATTATTATTATCAAATATGCATATCTTAAATTATTATTATATTATAAACCATCATTAAATATACATGATCACATTTTCTTTATTCATTTATACCATGTTGGACTATTAAAATGTTTCTATGTCTTGGTTAATGCAATTCTGTGGTGAGTTGAATGCAGGCAACCCTCAAGATAGTGATTTCATTTCCATTGGATATATATGCTGCTGCTGCTGCTGCTAAGTCACTTCAGTCGTGTCCGACTCTGTGCGACTCCAGAGATGGCAGCCCACGAGGCTTCCCCATCCCTGGGATTCTCCAGGCAAGAACACTGGAGTGGGTTGCCATTTCCTTCTCCAATGCATGAAAGTGAAAAGTGAAAGTGAAGACTCTAGCAACCCCATGGACTGCAGCCTACCAGGCTCCTCCGTCCATGGGATTTTCCAGGCAAAAGTACTGGAGTGGGGTGCCATTGCCTTCTCTTTGGATATATATAAATGAGAGGAATTACTGGATCATACAGCAGTTTTATTTTTAATTTTTGAGGAAACTCCATACTGCCTCCCACAGTGGCTGCAAAAATGTACCTGTAACCAACAGGGCACAAGAGTTCCGTTTTCTCTACATCATCAATAGTATTTATTTTCTGTTATATTTTTGATAATAGCCATCTTAACAGATATGATATGCTACCTCATTTGGTTTTTATTTGCATTTTCCTGATGATTAGTGATATTGAGCATCTTTTAATGTACTTATTTGTTACTTTATGTCTTCTTTGGAAAAATATTTATTTAGGTCCTATGCTCATTTTTAATTGCATTGTTTGCCTTTTGATATTGAGTTATATGAGTTCTTTTACATTTTGCATGTTATACAATTATCTGATGCATAATTTGAAAATATTTTTGCCTAGTCTATGAATTGTCTTGACATTCTGTTGATTGATCTTTGTTGCTTCCTTCTGGTAGCCCTGGGATTAGTTTTGTCTACTTTTTCTAGTTTCTTGAAGTGTAAAGTCAGATTGTTTATTTGAAATCTTTCTCTTTTCTTAATATAGCCAATTATCACTATAAACTTTCCTCTTAGAATTGCTTTTATTGAATCCCATCCACTTTGTGTGTTGTATTTCCATTTCTATTTGTTTGAAGATATTTTTATATCCCTTTTGAATTTTTCTTTGACCCATTGGTTGCTTAGGTGGATGTTGACTGATTTTCACTTATTTCTCAGTATTCCTCCTGTTATTGATTTCTACTTTCCTGCCATTATGGTGAGAAAAGATACTTGGCATGATTTCAGTCTACTTGAATTTGGTAAGGTTTGTTTATGGCCTATCAGCTGTTCTGGAGAATATCCCATGAGAGCTTGAGAAGAATGTATTCTCTTATTGTTCAGTAACGTGCTCTGCATATGTCTATCAGATCTATTTGCTCTAAAGTATAGTTCTGGTCCATGGTTTTCTCTTTGATTCTTTCCTGATGATCTACTCTTTGTTAAATTGTAGGATATTGAATTCCCCTACTGTTGATGTGTTGTTTTCCTTTTCCTCCCTGAAGATCTGTTAGTATTTGCTTAATATAGTTAGGTACTCTGATTTGGGTTGAATATATATTTACAATTGTATTTGACATAAGATCCACTAAAATATTTCATTATATTTTATTTATGATATCTTGAAAATGAATTTTGTACTATGGTAATTAATGCCATTTTAAAATATGGAGTTGAGGAAACCCATTGGCCTATAAATCAAACTCTTTGATGTCATTTGAATGCATCTGCCCCTCCTAAGCACTTCCAAGGTGGCACAATGGTAAAGAATCTACCTGCCAGTGCAGGAGAAACAATAAATATGGTTTCAGTCTCTGGATTGGGAAGATCCCCTGGAGTAGGAAATGGCAACCCACTCCAGTATTATTGCCTGGAAAATTTTATGGACAGAGGAGCCTGGTGGGCTAAGCCCATGGGATCATAAAGAGTCAGATAAGACTGTGTGACTCAGCATACATGCATCTTCCTCCTAAATGTCACTGCCTCAGTTCAAACTCTTATAATCTGCTTCCTGAATCATTGACAATGACCATAATATCAAATTCTTAGCCTTTACTTTTTGGCTTCTGTCTCTTTCTACAGTTCAAATCCAGCTATACAGTTCCCTTATTTTAATACTTATTCCCCTTCCCATTGGTGTTGGGATAAAATAGATGTTCCTTAGCAGCACAGAGAGGTTTGGGGATCTAATACATCTGCCTTCCACTTCTTTTTTTTTTGTATATAAATTTATTTATTTTAATTGGAGGTTAATTACTTTACAATATTGTATTGGTTTTGCCATACATCAACATGAATCTGCCATGGGTGTACACGTGTTCCCCATCTTGAATCCCCCTCCCTCCTCCTTCCCCATACCATCCCTCTGGGTCATCCCAGTGCACCAGCCCCGAGCATCAAGTATCACAGAAGACATGGGTTTGATCAATCCCTGGGTCAGAAAGATGCCCTGGAGGAGGAAATATTCATCCTCTCTAATATTTTTTCCTGGATAGTCCCATGGAGAGAAGAGGCTCCAGGCTACAGTCCATGGGGTCATAAAGACTCAGACACAATTGAGGGACTGAACACATGTGCATGCATATAAACATAGACATTAACAATTATATATATATATATAGTATGTGTGTAAAATATACTTCTTAAACACCTCATACCTTAAATTAGTTTCATCATGCTTTAAAGGTCACACCTATGAATAAATATTTACTTTCCTGTTTTTCAAAACAATTTTGGAAGTTGTGCTTTGTGTAGTGTGATGATTAATTTTGTGTGTCAACTTGACTGGATGGCGAGATGCCCAATTTATGGTTGAATACTATTTCTGGGTGTGTCTATGAAGATGTTTCTGGAGAATAGTGTTTTAATTAATAAACTAAGTAAAGACTATTTCCCTCCCCAATGTGGGTGAGTCACTCAGTCATGTGTGACTCTTTGTGACCCCATGGACTGAAGCCTGCCAGGCTCCTTTTGTCCATGGGATTTTCCAGGCAAGAATACTGGAGTGGGTTGTCATTTCCTTATCCATGTGGAGAAAGCCATTTCCTTTTACCAGTGTGGATAGGCATCATCAAAATCTATTGAGGACCTGAACGAAACAAAACGATGAAGGAAGAGAGAATTTTCTTTTTTTCTCCCACACCCCCAATTAGTTCTATTTCTTTGGAAATCCCTGACTCATCTGCTATATAAACTTCAAATTTCCTGAAACAGCAGTATATTATTTTTGCCTGATCCCCCTTCTCACAGGTTAATGTCAAAAATTGTTAGATCTCATCCTTTAATGGAGTTGACAGAAGAAATTCAGGGGTGCACAGAAAATGTCACTCTGAAAGAAATAGGCTTGTGAGTACAATCTCTTGACACACACTAAGAACTTAGCTTAGATGTCACCTTGAGCACAAGCAGAGTCTGTTTCAGTGGAGTGATTTATTATATCAGTGGATAGCAATGATCAAAAAAGGGGGATTTATTTGCTTCAATAAATTATGATTATTCAGGTAAGATCTCATACAATATTATTATTAATAAATACTTTTGAAACATTAGTCGTATTATGCAACCTAACTTATCTGTAATCTTACTATATGAGTATATCATATAACTCTAATTAATAGCTCTAGAGCCCTTTTCATCCCATAAAGGTCAGAATAATGTTCTCCACTCAGAAATGATCTCATTAATTTCCATAGCACTTTTGCAGATTAGGAAAGAAAGTTTTAATAAAATTGTGTAGAAAATTATCTTTTCATGTTCAGGAAAATAGACCGAGAAAAAAATATAAATAATGTCCCCCAAATCCCACAAAATGTAAGCGGTAATAACTGGTATGTATTGAGAATGTTCTATATGTCAGACACTCATTTAAGTCAGTACTGAAGACAGTCTTCATGTTATATACTATGGTATCCATATTAAAGGTGAGGGCATTGAGGCATAGATTGTATATACAACTTGTGAAACTTAGGTTGTATTATAGGCAGGACTTCAGCTCAGTATTGTTTTAGTTTACTAAGTGTTCTACCAATCCTATTGATGTGATTTATTATTTCTTCTCACTTTTCATAACATTTACTACAATATTATGTTTAATTTCCTAATTTGTTTTCCTTTTTTTTCCATCTTATTTCTTCTAATTCCTACACATCTCCCACCATCTTCAGAGGCCTTGTATGTTTATATTTTAACATGTTTACTTGCTAGAATAACAATTTTCCTGCAAGATATACCACCCTGGATTTCTAAGTAACAGAAGGATTCCCAGAATCTGAGTATTAGAGAAGACAGACTAATTGATGATTAAAAATAGAAATTAAATATTAGCTAAAGAATAGACAATATAAATCTGAATGAAGAAGATAATGATACTCTTTCTTGATGATCTTTCTCCAAATTCAACTCCTACCTCAAATATTTTAACCATTTTGTACTTAACTTAAAATATATGAGATTATAAATATAAACTAAGATGAAAGAAAACCAAGAGGAGAGTGATGTAAAATTCTCTTTGGCTAATTGTTAAAAGATCATCCATAGTAACATAACAAATATTTATGAAAAACAGTGTCCACATCTCAGGGCACACTATAGTTATTGCTGGGATGTCCACAAAGCAGGAATTTGATAAAAGAATGAATTATCCATGCTAGATGTTGCTTTAGTTCTTAAGTAGAATGATAGATGTGTGGGTACACATTTTATTATTAAGATTCATAATATAGACACATGCTACATATGCTGCTGCTGCTGCTAAGTCGCTTCAGTCGTGTCCGACTCTGTGTGACCCCATAGACGGTAGCCCACCAGGCTCCCCCGTCCTGGGATTCTCCAGGCAAGAACACTGGAGTGGGTTGCCATTTCCTTCTCCAGTGCATAAAAGTGAGAAGTGAAAGTGAAGTCACTCACTCGTGTCCGACTCTTAGCGACCCCATGGACTGCAGCCCACCAGGCTCCTCCATCCATGGGATTTTCCAGGCAAGAGTACTGGAATTGGGTGCCATTGCCTTCTCCGTATGCTACATATATATGTACATATACTCTTGTACGTATCAGATACTTTATTTAGAAAATATATATTTATATAAATGAATACTTCATTAAAGCTTGAGACCAGTCTATCATTTTATAAGTCATAGTGGGGAAGCAAAATTGTCAAATTTCTGTAGGTTATTTGAAAACCTGAGCATGTCTTTCTAAGATGCTCAAAAGAATCAGAATGATATGAATACAGATGATTTATCCTTCTCTCCTGACTTTCACTCATGACTTAAGGACATCCAACCCACAGTGACCTTTCTCTTCACGTCAGTTTTATGTGACTGGAATGGTGAGGCACACTTGGGAGACTCAGTGCTGGTCTTAGAAAGCCTGCCTTCCATTGGAAGAAGCTGCGTGGTTTCCCTCTGCTAACACACTGCGCTCTGTACTCTCTCACTCTTCTGTTCAAGGCACAACCTATCAAAGTGAAAATTTCCTCTATCCAAAGA
The DNA here is from genome assembly GCF_027580195.1 of Bos mutus. NCBI lineage: Eukaryota > Metazoa > Chordata > Mammalia > Artiodactyla > Bovidae > Bos > Bos mutus. The sequence continues at coordinate 72,725,567 of NC_091627.1, forward strand.
TATGTATAAACATGATATGAGGAAGTTCGACAGGCTACTGAGTGTTTTGTGTAAAGACTGTGTTCAGTAAGCATGTATCACATTAAATAGTGATTCAAGCAGATCTTCATTCAAGGAGAAATTTTGAAAGAAAGCAGTTTAGGGTTAGTGGAAGCAGAGAGAGCACACAAACAAATACGGCAGATGTTCGATCAGAAAGATAAAAAGTAAAGAGCCAAGCCTATAGAGAGACAGGCTGGAACAAAGAGAAGATGGCCATGAGTGGCCATCATTGGAAAAGAGAGAAAAATGCAAGTCCAGCTTTCAGTGAACATTAAAAAGACTACTTGAGAGCTGCCAATGCATTTTGGTGAGTGATGGGCTTCTCTGTCGCAAGGAATCATTTATATGTAGCTACTGAGACAGTCTTTTTGTGTTAACATACTATAAATTCTTGTCACTTTGGGTAACTTGGATGTACTTCTGATTCTGGTAACTGAAAAAGAGTAAACTAATATAATTTATAGGACAAATGACTTTCATATTTGAAAGAAACTATTAATATACAAGCAGTTCTTTTGCCAGTTCTATATTGAAAACTTGAACTTTTTCTGCAACTTTGTACAAGAGTGTTCATTCAGTTTTTTAAGTGAAAGTTGTTCTGTCATGTCCAACTCTTTGTGACCCCATGGACCATAAAGTCCATGGAATTCTCCAGGCCAGAATGCTGGAGTGGGTAGCCTTTCCCTTCTCCAAGGGATCCTCCCAACCCAGGGATCAAATCCAGGTCTCCTGCATTGCAAGAAGTTATTTTACATAAGATATAGTAAGAAGATTTCATCATTTCTTTAGTATAATATTTTAAAAGGAAAAATACCAGTGGAATTTTTAAGAAAATAAAGCCTTTTAAATACACTGTTTATGGAACAGTCATTATGAAAAATAGTGTAGCAACTTCTCAAAAAATTAAAGCTACAGTTACCATATGCTCTAGTAATCCAACTCATGTGTGTGTGTGTGTATATATATATATATACACATTTCATATCCAAATGTGAAATATATATATCCAAAGAAAATAAAATCAGTACCTGAAAGATAGTGTACTCCCTGTAGTCTCGTGTTTATTGCAGTATACATAGCTAAGATATGGAAACAACCTAAACGTCCTTAGACAGAAAAATAGAAAAGGAAGTGTGGGATATATACAGTGGAATATCATTCAACAATGAATAGATGAAGGCTCGCCATTTGAAACAGCATAGATAGACCTTGAGGACATGATGCTAAGTGAGAGAAGCCAGACAGAAAAAGATAAATACTATATTTCACTATTTATATGTGAAATCTTTAGAAAAGGCCAAATTCATAGATACAGAGAATAGAATGGTGGTTTTCACTGTAATGCCAGCTACTCAGTCATATAATACCATTAGATGATTTTTACTGTGGTTAAAAAAAAAAAAGTAACATGGGATCTCCTCTCTTAAATATTTAAGTGTACAGTATAAATAGTTCCCTGGTGGCCCAGATGGTAAAGAATCCACCTGCAATGAAGGAGATCTGGGTTCAATTCCTGGGTTGGGAAGATCCTCTGGAGAAGAGAATGGCAACCCACTCTAGTATGCTTGCCTGGGGAATCCCATGGAAAGAGGAGCATGGGGTCACAAAGAGTCAGACACGACTGAGCAACTAAAACACACACACATTGTATTGTTAACTGTAAGAACACTGTTATACAGCATATCTCTAAACTTTTTTTATCTTCCATAACTGAAGCTGTGTACCCATTGAACAGAAACATTCCATTTCCTTCTTCCCCCAACCTTTGGCAACCTACCCTTTACATGCTCCTTCAGTGAGTTTAACTACTATAGATGTACCTCATGCACATGGGATCATGCATTTTCTCCTTCTGTGACTGTTTTATTTCAGTTAACATAATGTCCTCAAGTTTCCTTCACATTGTAGCATATGGTAGGATTTCCTTCTTTTTATGGCAAAATAATATTCCATTGTTTGTGTAAATCACATTTGCTTTATCTATTTACCTGTCAATGGACATTTAAATTGTTTCTACCTCTTGTCTACTATGAATAATGCTATAAGCAACATGAAAGTGGAAATACTCTTCAAAATCCTCATTTCAATTTTTTGAATACTATCAAAAGTGAGGTTGTGGAAGTCATTCAGTCATGTCTGACTCTTTGTGACCCAGTGGACTATACAATCCACAGAATTCTCCAGGACAGTATACTGGAGTAGGTAGCCTCTCCCTTTCCAGCGGATCTTCTCAACCCAGGAATTGAATCCGGGTCTCCTGCATTGCAGGTGGCTTCTTTACCAACTGAAGTATTAGGGAAGCCCTAAAGTGATGTTACTAGGCAGTAAGAATTTCTCCCTACATATTTGGATGAAATTATAAAAATGTTCTTAAGTAAAAACTTTTTTGTTACAAAATTTTATATGAATTCTAGCAGAATCATCAATAATCTAAATGTAAGAAAAAATAAACAAGCTTATAAAGTAATATATTATAAATATGAAAAAGCACCATTTCAGCAGATACATGTTTACCTCAAGATAATTTTCTGAAACTGTATCAAGAAGGTGTTGATCAAACATCTACTGGAACATGAAGCTGTGCATGACACGCATTGACACTACTTCTTGCACACATGACAATTGTTTGGTTCTGTGGGTGAGGTTACTATGTTTTAAGTCTTTTCTATGGAACAGGGAGAAATAATAAAGGATCTTCCTTAGAGAAGAAGGGTACTGAAGTTTATTGAAGTTCAGTATCAGAAAAAGTCATCTGAGAAGGCTGCAAGAAATAATGGGGTCCATTAACTATCCTTTATCTTAGACAAAACACAGATTTAAACTAAAATTGTAATGTGTGTTCTTGAATAAAAGTGAATTGATTATCTGCTTGAAGCTAAAATTTGAAACCAGAAGCATAAAATATTTATTTTCATATCCAAAGAATTACCTTAAATAGAGTAGCTGAGAACAACTTAGTTTCAGATACTATGCAAGACAGTTTATAAGTAAACCTTCCAGTACCCTTAAAAGGTAGTATCAACTTCTCTTTTAATACTGCTATAAAGTGAATTAATCTTTTCAAAGGCACAGAGCAAATAAAGTGGCAGAACTTATATTTAATCTTCGTACAACTGGTTATAAATCATATGACCTAATTACTTTCCTACAATTAAAAATTCTTCTTAGGAAGCTTTTTAAATTCAGGACCTTGCAACATTAAAACCAGAAACACTATGGCCCAAAGTATCCCACAACATATACATACATACATACATACATATATATATATATATATATATATATGAATGGTTACCCACTCTAGTATTCTAGCCTGTAGAATTCCATAGACAGAGGAGTCTGGCAGGCTACAGTCCATGGGGTGTATTAGGGTCAGGCACAACTGAGCAACTAACATTTTATATATATATACGCATGCTGTGGAAGTGTCGTAGACATTCAAATATTAGAATGTTAATACTGATATCCTTGGTGAACTATGAGTGAGACAAATATCATTAATTATTAGTTCATATATTTAAAAAGTACAGAAGCCAACACAACAGTTTAAAAATTTGTATATTTATAAAGTCATCTTGAACAGCTTGGTACACTATCCACTGTGATGCTACTAAATAAGAATCAGTTTGAAATTTTTTTTTTGGTGAAAAGGAAATTTAATCATTTTTAAAATTAAGAAGGACTTAAAATGAAACTGAAAATGGAAATAAAAAATCATACTAATTAGATTACTTGACATTCCAGAGGATTGCTTTAAAATTCTCCTCCAAGATAATTTATGCTTCTGCAAAATTTAGAATCACAAATTTGGTAGTGGTGATTTTGACAATTGTTAAATTTACAGTCATATTTATATGAATTGATTTTATTCAAAAAAGCAAACTATTATTGTAATTCTGTCAATCTTCCCTTTAACTCAGATTGCTTTGCATAAACAGTTTTTGCAATTTAGTATATTGATGGCAATTTTTGCAATAGCTTAGAGAGTAGCTATGTATATTAAGGAAAAGTGAAAGAGTGCCATTGTCCTTCTGTACCACTTTTTTACTCTTTTTCTTTATTCTTAATTTCTTTAGCTGTCTAAGAACAGATGCTCTGAGATTGTTATGTGTTCTCACATACATTGAATTTAAGAAATAATGTACATTTGATAATGAAATCCATATTTGGCTACTCTTAGTGTGAGAGTCTCATTATGTGATCATTTCAAATGCTGCAATACTCATTCATTGTAGAGACATTTTTATTCATTTCAAAGTTATAATGACTAACAATGCCATCCACATATTTTAGAAAACGTCTGTATTTTACCTTTAATTTTTCCTTCTCCAAAGTTTACTTTAATCAGTTGCCATATTTTAAACTCTAAGTTTAAGTATGTCACTGAAAATGTGATATATGGAACTTACATTAATAATGAGCCTGATGGTGTCTTTTTTCATAGCTGTACTAAATGTGTTTCTTTCTTTTCTTTTTGCTTGTTTGTTTACCCACAGTTTAAGTCCTTCTTAAGATATTGTTATTGCTGCTAGATATTTATGTCAAATAATGGACAGTTTTAAATGAACAGAAAAGGCGAAAAATGTCCCACACATCACAGGAAATCTACAAAGTTCAATGAGGTAGCAGGCTCTTGAAATTTTATGGGTTTTATTTCCTACGCTCTGGTCCATAATTGTCTTCTTGATGCATGTTGAGAAATTCCAACTTACTACTCAATAGGTCTAATAGTATAATATAATCAATGGTATTGTTGTTCAGTCACTAAGTCATGTCCAGCTCTGCAACGCCATGGACTGCAGCATGTCAAGCTTCCCTGTTCTTCATTATATCCTAGCATTTGCTCAACTTATGTCCATTGAGTCAGTGGTGCCATCTCCCTATCTCACCCTCTGCCACCCTCTTCTCCTTTGCCCTTCAGACTTTCCCAGCATCAGGGTCTTTTCCAATAAGTAAGCTCTTCGAATCAGGTGGCCAAAGTGCTGGAGCTTCAGCATCAGTCCTTCCAATGAATAGTCAGACGTGATTTCCTTTCAGTTCAGTTCAGTCCTTCAGTCATGTCCGACTCTTTGCGACCCCATGAATCACAGCACGCCAGGCCTCCCTGTCCATCACCAACTCCCAGAGTTCACTCAGACTCACGTCCATCGAGTCAGTGATGCCATCCAGCCATCTCATCCTCTGTCATCCCTTCTCCTCCTGCCCCCAATCCTTCCCAGCATCAGAGTCTTTTCCAATGAGTCAACTCTTCGCATGAGGTGACCAAAGTACTGGAGTTTCAGCTTCAGCATCATTTCTTCCAAAGAAATCCCAGGGCTGATCTCCTTCAGAATGGACTGGTTGGATCTCCTTGCAGTCCAAGAGACTCTGAAGAGTCTTCTCCAACACCACAGTTCAAAAGCATCAATTCTTCAGTGCTCAGCCTTCTTCACAGTCCAACTCTCACACCCATACATGACCACTGGAAAAACCATAGCCTTGACTAGACGGACCTTTTTTGGCAAAGTAATGTCTCTGCTTTTCAATATGCTAGCTAGGTTGGTCATAACTTTCTTTCCAAGGAGTAAGCGTCTTTTAATTTCATGGCTGCAGTCACCATCTGCAGTGATTTTGGAGCCCCCCAAAATGAAATCTGACACTGTTTCCACTGTTTCCCCATCTTTTTCCCATGAAGTGATGGGACCGGATGTGATGATCTTCGTTTTCTGAATGTTGAGCTTTAAGCCAACGTTTTCACTCTCCACTTTCACTTTCATCAAGAGGCTTTTGAGGTCCTCTTCACTTTCTGCCATAAGGGTGGTGTCATCTGCATATCTGAGGTTATTGATATTTCTCCTGGCAATCTTGATTCCAGCTTGTGTTTCTTCCAGTCCAGCGTTTCTCATGATGTATTCTGCAAATAAGTTAAATAAGCAGGGTGACAATATACAGCCTTGACATACTCCTTTTCCTATTTAGGAATGATTATTTTGATCTCTTTGCAGTCCAAGGGACTCTCAAGAGTCTTCTCTAGCACCACTATTCAAAATCATCAGTTCTTCAGTGTTCAGCTTTCTTTATGATCCAACTCTCACATCCATACATGACTACTGGAAAAATCATAGCATTGATTAGATGGACTTTTGTAGGCAAAGTGATGTGTCTGGTTTTTAATACAGGACCTACAAGACCTTTTAGAACTAACATCCAAAATAGATGTCTTTTTCATTATAGGGGACTGGAATGCAAAAGTAGGAAGTCAAGAAACACCTAGAGTAACAGGAAAATTTGGCCTTAGAATACAGAATGAAGCAGGGCAAAGGCTAGTAAGTTTTGCCAAGAGAATGCACTGGTCATAGCAAATACCGCCTTCCAACAACACAAGAGAAGGCTCTATACATGGACATCACCAAGTGGTCAACACCAAAATCAGATTGATTATATTCTTTGCAGCCAAAGATGGAGAAATTCTATACAGTCAGCAAAAACAAGACCGGGAGCTGACTGTGGCTCAGATCATGAACTCCTTATTGCCAAATTCAGACTTAAATTGAAGAAAGTAGGGAAAACCACTAGACTATTCAGGTATGACCTAAATCAAATTCCTTATGATTATACAGTGGAAGTGAGAAATAGATTTAAGGGACTAGATCTGATAGACAGAGTACCCGATGAACTATGGATGGAGGTTAGTGACATTGTACGAGACAGGGATAAGGACTATCCCCATGGAAAAGAAATGCAAAAAAGCAAAATGGCTTTCTGAGGAGGTCTTACAAATAGCTGTGAAAGAAGAGAAGCAAAAAGCAAAGGAGTATTCCCATTTGAATGCAGAGTTCCAAAGAATAGCAAGAAGATATAAGAAAGCCTTCCTCAGTGATCTATTTCTATTGCAAAGAAATAGAGGAAAACAACAGAATGGGAAAGATTAGAGATCTCTTCAAGGAAATTAGAGATACCAAGGGAATATTTCATGCAAAGATAGGCTTGATAAAGGACAGAAATGGTATGGACCTAACAGAAGCAGAAGATATTAAGAAGGGGTGGCAAGAATACACAGAAGAACTATACAGAAAAGATCTTCATGACCCAGATAATCACGATGGTGTGATCATTCACCTAGAGCCAGACATCCTGGAATGTGAAGTCAGGTGGGCCTTAGGAAACATCACTATGAACAAAGCTAGTGGAAATGACTGAATTCTAGTTGAGTTATGTCAAATCCTAAAAGATGATGCAGTGAAAGTGCTGTACTCAATATGCCAGCAAATTTGGAAAACTCAGCAGTGGCCACAGGACTGGAAAAGGTCAGTATTCACTCCAGTCCCAAAGAAAGGCAATACCAAAGAATGCTCAAAGAAAAGAAAGAAAGAAAGTGAAGTCGCTCAGTCTTGTCTGATTTTTTGTGACCCCCATGGACTGTAGCCTACCAGGCTCCTCCAACCATGGGATTTTCCAGACAAGAGTATTGAAGTGGGTTGCCATTTTCTTCTCCTGGGGATCTTCCTGACCCAGGGATTGAACCCAGGTCTCCCACATTGCAGGCAGACGCTTTACCATCTGAGCCACCAGGGAAGCTCAAACTACTGCACAATTGCACTCATCTCACACGCTAGTAAAGTAATGCTCAAAATTCTCCAAGCCAGGCTTCAGCAATAAATGAACCGTGAAATTCCAGATGTTCAAGCTGGTTTTAGAAAAGGCAGAGGAACCAGAGATCAAATTGGCAACATCTGCTGGATCATTGAAGAAGCAAGAGAGTTCCAAGAAAACATCTATTTCTGCTTTACTGACTATGCCAAAGCCTTTGACTGTGTGGAACACAATAAACTGTGGAAAATTCTGAAAGTGATGGGCATACCAGACTACCTGACCTGCCTCTTGAGAAATCTGTATGCAGGTGAGGAAGCAACCATTAGAACAGGACATGAAACAACAGACTGGTTCCAAAGAGGAAAAGGAGTACGTCAAGGCTGTATATTGTCACCCTGCTTATTTAACTTATACGCAGAGTACATCATGAGAAATGCTGGGTTGGATGAAGCACAAGCTGGAATCAAGATTGCTGGGAGAAATATCAATAACCTCAGATATGCAGATGATACCACCCTTATGGCAGAAAATGAAGAGGAACTAAAAATCCTCTTGATGAAGGTGAAAGAGGAGAGTGAAAATGTTGGCTTAAAGCTCAACATTCAGAAAATGAAGATCTTGGCATCTGGTCCCATCATTTCATGGGAAATAGTTGGAGAAACAGTAGAAACAGTGTCAGACTTTCTTTTTTTGGTCTCCAAAATCACTCCAGATGGTGATTTCAGCCATGAAATTAAAAGACACTTACTCCTTGGAACTAAAGTTATGACCAACCTAGATAGCGTATTGAAAAGCAGAGACATTACTTTGCCAACAAAGGTCCGTCTAGTCAAGGCTATGGTTTTTCCAGTGGTCATGTATGGATGTGAGAGTTGGACTGTGAAGAAAGCTGAGCACCAAAAAATTGATGCTTTTATGCTTTTGAACTGTAGTGTTGGAGAAGACTCTTGAGAGTCCCTTGGACTGCAATGAGATCCAACCAGTCCATCCTAAAGGAGACCAGTCCTGGGTGTTCATTGGAAGGACTGATGCTGAAGCTGAAACTCCAATACTTCGGCCACCTCATGCAAAGAGTTGACTCATTGGAAAAGACCATGATGCTGGGAGGGATTGGGGGCAGGAGGAGAAAGGGACGACAGAGGATGAGATGGCTGGATGGCATCACTGACTCAATGGACATGAGTCTGAGTCCTGGGAGTTGGTGATGGACAGGGAGGCCTGACGTGCTGCAATTCATAGGGTCACGAAGTGTCGGACACGACTGAGTTACTGAACTGAAGTGAACTGATGAGGTCTGTGAGTGAATGTTACTAAGTTGTGTGCCACTCTTTGCGACCCCATGGACTGTAGCCTGCCAGGCTCCTCTGGCCATGGAAATCTCCAAGGAAGAACACTGGAGTGGATAGCCATTCCCTCTTCCAGAGGGTCTTGTAAACTGATTCAAATCTTAGTGAAGGTGGCCACAACATCTTGTTTTAGTGGTTGGAGTTATATTTCTATTCTTGGATGGCTAGAGCTTTTCTCCTTATGCAGATCAAATCAAACATCAAAAGACTACCCATCAATTTTTTTGTAGAGACAACATAATCAATTAGCCAGTGTGATTAAAAAAGTACTGGCTTCGATTTGAATTATTTTAATTATTGATTTGGCTCTATTCTCCATTACAGTAACCATACCCCTTTTTGATTTAGATATTAATTTTTAACACTATACCCTTAATGCCACAAGATCCTGTCATTTCTCTTGAGTTTATGGATCCCTTTTGAAGGAACAGGGCTTCCCAGGTGGCACTAACTAAAGAACCTGCCTTCCAATGCAGGAGAGAGACATAAAAGAAGCAGGTTGATTCTCTGGGTCTGGAAGATCCACTGGAAGAAGGCATGACAAACCATTCCAGTATTCTTGCCTGGAAAATCCCACTGACAAAGAGCCTGGTGGGCTACAGTCCTTATGATCACAAAGAGTTGGATATGACTGAAGTGACTTAGCATGTACATAAACATTTGAAGATATCAGTCCCCACTGTGATTCCAACCCACAGAGAATAACCACATTTTTTAAAATATTTTGGATAGTTTCTTCTATAGTACACCATGAAAGTTCTGGCATTTAAACTTTATTTAGTATAAACTCATCTTTGAGTACATGTTTTAGTTAACCAAGAAGCAAACTGTTATGACACCCCTAAACATTTGATTTAAAACACTGAATGTGGAATCTCTGTTTAATGAACTCACATCAATAAATTGGTTATAATCTTATTTTACATTACTTTCAACTTGACCCCCTGATTGTAAGATCTGTTTCCACACTGCTCTTTAGGTTTCTGTCAGTAAACTAGAACTGGATGGGAATCAGAGATTCAAAGCATCTAGCCTTGTAAGAAGCCACTGTCTTCACAATGTCTAGGTAACTCTTAGAGAGTAACTTATGCTTCCTTGAAAATAGCATTAATAATTTCAGGCATCATTAATTTTTTTCCCCAGAGTATTAACAGGGATTACACTGTTTTACTGACATGGTGAGTTATTCATCAAAAATGCCAGAATTCAGTCAATCTATTAGATGTTTCCCATAAGTAATTGTACTCCAGATTTATACTCAGTGTACTACTTCTGTAATGTGTAAAATTAGTGAAAATAATTTATTTCCTGTTACTAAATCTACACAGTGAAATGATCACTACATTTACTATAAGATGTCAGTATCTGAGTCTTCAAGGATAGTGATTTAGCAACACTTTTTAAGGATAAATTGGGATGATTTAAATGAACAGACAAATTTCAAATTTTAAATATACTTATCTTAAAATACTGAAACAGGGAGTTTTAATTATATTGAAATTACAGGAGACAGTCCTTACCTGTACAATAACACCTCCTCAATACACATACTCTCTGCCTTAGATGATTTGTAAAGAAGCCAGTGTGTATATCTATCTTTGGCAAAATCCTAGCCTTATCTTGGCCATCTTACATTTATGGTGATAAGGAGGGAAATAATTGGAAGAAAAATGCCATAATAAACTCAAAAGCATAATGCAGTGTAACATTCAGTAGAACATATTAAATGTCCCATTTTATATCCTTAAATTCTATTATTTGACCTTTGCTGTCACTCAGTGGAAAATGCTTTCTTCTTATGCTGATACCAAGTTAGAATCATTCACATTATGTTTACATCATCATGTCTTACAGACAGTAGCTGAAACACCATAAGGCTATACAATTGCAGACATACAAGGTCTTAGGCCATAGTTGTATTGCAGCAAATTTCAGAATTCTCTGAATTATCAAGGATATTCTTTACTAGTAACAATCTTCAGAACTTTATATATTTATATATGTGTGTATATATGTGTATATATATATATATATATCAGTTAGTGTAGAAAGAAATATAATAATGTTCTTAAGTTTAGCCAAAAGATTTATTAAATAGATACTTTGAAAATATTTATTTTTTTTTTCCAAAGGGGCTTATGAATAAGGAATGAAATTTAAAGTTACAATTTGTACATTTTTCATGAAGAAAATATTTAAAAACCAAATGATTGAGGAACTCTCCATTAGCACTTCAATTATGTCTTATTGTATTTTGAATTTCTCAATGTCAATTCCAAAATGGGAATAATTTCATTTTAAAGTGTGATTAAGAGAAATATTTTCAAGAATGAATATAGTATAAGTACATAATATTTAAATCAAAATTGGGAGTCTTTAATGAAATATCCACTGTCTCTTTTTGAATTTTCAGAGCCTAAGAATACAGTCAAGAATTTCAAAAATTTAGAAAGTAAATGGACATAATATTTTGATTCTATCTCATCTTTTTTTTTAGATATAATTTCTTTTCATTTTATTTGCCCCACCAATCTTCTTGACCAGAATTTGGCAAATTGTAGCCCACAGTGTGTTATTGAAACAAACACACACATTTCCTATCTATGTTAGCACTACAAGGAGAGAATTAAGTGGTTGTGACAGAGATCATATGGCCTGTTCAAAATATGTATGATCTCACCCTTTAATAATGTATTGGATACCCTATACTCTAGATTCAAAATATGGTGAGCTTTTGTACTTAAACTATTTATCAGTCACCAGAGATGATGACTGGAGAAGGCAATGGCACCCCACTCCAGTACTCTTGCCTGGAAAATCCCATGGATGGAGGAGCCTGGTAGGCTGCAGTCCATGGGGTCACTAGGAGTCGGGCACAACTGAGCGACTTCACTTTCACTTTTCACTTTCATACATTGGAGAAGGAAATGGCAACCCACTCCAGTGTTCTTGCCTGGAGAATCCCAGGGACAGAGGAGCCTAGTGGGCTGCTGTCTCTGGGGTCTCACAGAGTCAGACACGACTGAAGCGACTTAGCAGCAGCAGTAGCAGAGATGATGACTAGTAACTTCATTAGTCTTCCAAACCAAATGTTATCAACCTCAGGTACATTTCTTTAAAACTGTCTGATTTGAGATATTTCAGCATACATTACACCAAAGGATTCATAAATAGTTTCTATGATGAAATCATGAGTGAGTTAAATGTGTTAAAAATCTTTGACTTCTCTGTGAAAAATTTCAGCGATATCTACACTAATTAGTCATTAAATTTTGTTCAATGGTAACCTCAACATAAAAGTATTTGAATAAATATTCAAGATTTTTCTTGTAAGTTCTTAAATATTTCCTATGGTATTATATGCATTTTTCATATTTATTGGCAAACTTCTTTTTTGTATATTGTGCAAAGCAAGCCAATGCACTGCCTTCTAAACTAGAGGTAATTTAGAAGTCAAATTGATTGAATCTGTTAATGAAAATTAATATTTACAGTGTCATTTTTCTTTCAAGGATATTGTAACGTTGCATTTATTCATGTGGGTTCTTCTCTGTGTCAGTCAAGCTTCTCTGTTTTAGCGTATAATCAAGGATTCATGAATTAGGCTATATGATTAAGGTCAAAGAACAATATGCAGTAGAGCCTGGAGCAGGATGACATCACACATTTTCAGTATGATGATATCTATTTCAGCACTAGTTTTCATTCTAAATATGAATAATCAAGATAAGATTTACCAGGTTAGGGAGTAAATTGAGATTGTCAAAAATATAAATAGATATAATTTCTAGAATTTAACTAGCAGCTCACCTTTTATTATAAATTAAATTTTTCACCATCTTTATTTCCTGGAATTAAGTCACTGCTCATGTATTGACTTAAGGAAAATAAAATTCACATGACATCATTTGCCCAGTCACAAATGGCAACTAATCCTTAAACCACCAGCCACTAAACTCAATTCACAGAATAGACTTAAAAAGTAAAATAAATACAAGATGAGCTATTGGGTTATAGTTTTAGAATAATCCTACCTGCTTCTGATTTTCTTAAGATGCAAAACTCACTTATAGGTGGGCATGTTTCCTTCCCAGGAACAAACATAGAATAATACATTTATTACATATTTTAAATTTTATTAAAATTCTAAATATGTTTAGGAGAAGTATCTCACTGAATAAAATAAAGACTCAGCTTTTCTAATAATGACAAATAGGATATGGGGAGGAAAGTTGACATTTAGGATGCTGATTTCAAAATGTCAACAGCAACAATGATTTTGTGATCCAAGACTGAATTTTAAATTCTTTTCAGTTTAGTGCAACTTTCAGTCAGACCAGGTCCTGTGATAAGCGTTCTGTATGTTTACTACCTACTGTGCAAAATAAGTGGTTACTTCATAGAGTCACAAAACCACTACTTTTAATTCCAGGAGGTCCATCTAATATTATGGGCTTAATGAAAAATAGATGTTTACTGTACCCTTTCATTCATATTTCAAAGCTAAAACTGCATTGAGAGATCAACAGAATTTTTTTTTTTTTTTTAGTTTGCAGGGAAAACTTACTGCCATAAAATCTCACTGACTTTGTCTCCATATCAGAGAATATTGTATATTCATCATCTAATAAAATAGCCTATAAATCTCAAGGCTACCCATTCATATTTATTGTGCTTCTCAGTAACTTCTTTACCTTACTATTTCTTCAGCAAAAAACATTTGCAAATATTTGCAAAAAAAAAAAAAGAGTTGAATTTAAAAAAAAAACTAGCAATGCATATATCATGAAAAATAGGGAAAATGTTAGAAAATTCTAAAAAAAATAGAATAGAAAAAAGTGTTTAGTACAAAGGAAAGCAAGAATTTGAAAAATCCTACTGTATTGTCATGGTAGGAACTAAAAATGCAAATAGATATTATCATGATTACATTGCCAGGGAAATGAAGAATGACAGGAAAACTTGAAACAGTTTTTTTTGTTAAAGATTAGATGGAGAAAGATTACTGGATGAAGTAGATAGTGAAGTTATCAAAGAAATAAAACAGAAAAAAGATACTTACATGACTGAAAAGAGAGAAGAGATGTTTGAAAGAACAAATAACTAAATATATTGAATTATTCTATATATATATTCTAAATATATTTAATTATTCTATATATATTCTAAATATATTGAATTATTAGTGTGAAAACATGATCCTGTATTTAATGATTTTCTAAATAATATTTTTAATGAAAGAGAAATGTGGGGGAAAATCCAACTATAAGAAAATAAATGTTAGGAGAGACTGGTTTTTATGTGTTTTGAAATGGGTTGGTTTAAATTATATTTGCTGTTTAATTAAACAGCAAATCATCATTCTGTTTGTAATTCCATACTGCTTTGTCAAAACTCTGTAACACTAGCTTTATTTTTCTCCTGTTAATCCCAAGAGGTCAATAAAGCAAAGAGAGAAATAAAACAGACAGAAAAAAAGCACATATCTAGTGATAGAGTGTTGATTAGCAAAAAATTGATCTAAACCTAACTTCCTCAATGTTTAGTCAAGAGTTTGTTACTAGTCCCTAATTTTAATGACCTTAAAAGAGAACGGTACTCTAGAATATAAGAATTGTTGTCATTGTCAAGAATGTGCTCTGTTGTAAATATATTTTCAGCGTTGGGTTATGATTATAGTAATTATATCTGATAAAACACAAAACAACCTTCAAAAGGGAACTATTCAGGCTCTCTCAAAGATGTGTAATATATAATGTTAGAGAAGTTGAAAGTTCAAAGAGTGCCCAGAAAGCTGTAAATTGCAAAGGGACACCAACTACCAGACCTGTTCTAAGTGGGGCGGTGGTAGTGCTGTCTTCTTCAGAGAAAGGAACAATAAATGTTGATACAACACATCATCTTACCCCCAGTTATAGAAACTGTGTACATGATAAGTTTAGTTGGTAATAGTTTTAAGTCTCTAATCAGTATCTCTAATGTTAAGTCATCCTTGACATCTTGACAATGTCACTGAAACAAGCTTCTGTTACAGTTCTCAAGGATTGGTGGATGTAATTAATTAAATTCACATCAAAGTGCTTTAAAAAGTATTTGATGGATTTCTAAGAGGTTTGTAAAGAGAGTTATGATATCTTATATGACTATATATTTTTTTGTTTTCTGTTGATATAGTGCATTGATTTGATAAAGATAGTGAAATTGACTAAATTGTTCATTTAGCACCTCTGTTTTGACTGAAATAGATTTAAGACATCTATGGCATAGAATCTTAAAGATATGGTATCTGAGATCCAACATAGTAGCTTCAAGAAGACATACAGCTAGCTCTTGTGGAGCTGAGTCAACCCGCCCCTGTTTTCTCAGCTAAAAGCATTTGCATTGTTTGTAATAGACAGCTTTTAAGTGGTGAAGGAGGGCTCATTACTTTGATGGATGACACTGTGAGAAATCCACAATTTTTAGAAGAAGAAATTGCTAGAAGTTGCATCAGGTTCATAGTGTTGAACTTAAAACATCCATCAGTCATGTCTTTCCATCTATGTGACCTACTAACTGTTATATCAGTGAGTAAAATAAATTTTTGGCGGATTCATTTTGATGTTTGGCAAAACTAATACAATATTGTAAAGTTTAAAAATAAAATAAAATTTAAAAAAGAAAAATAAATAAATAAATTTTTGATGCTGATATTACCTGATTAGCTGTACTTATATTACATCATGGACATTGTCAGTTATGTTTGTAGCTCTATCTTTAGAACGGAAGACTGTGTCTTGCAATACTTATGCTCTATACATTTCTTCAAAAGAATGAATGAACTCCCATTTCTAAATAATCACCTGGTCTTGTTTAGCTTATCCACTAAACAAAGTCTATGATAACTGTATAATGTGTTTACCTTGTCCTGAATGAGAATACTAGGTTTTCAGATCAGGGATAGAGCTATTATTACCTATAGTAATGACGACATTGGCCCCCCACACCTCATTATCTCCTTTCGGATTGGTGTGATGACAGAGAGATGTCACTCTACACATGTAAAAGGGAGTTTTGCCCTGTACCTGAAATTATGACTCTGGAAATTTGCATATAAGCTAGATAGCTGCCACTTCTCTCCTCAAAAGAGAGCGAAAAACTTTGCTTTCTAATGTCTTATCATCCTTTGGAATGGAAATGGCTCCTCTGAGTTTCATTGCCCTTTGAAATGTAAACATACAGTTCCACAGAGATAAATGTCTAAATATCTCTGGAGGTTTCTCACTATCTCAGTTTTGCTTTTCAGTCACCTTCAATTTCTAAAAATTTTCTTCTTACTGAGGTTCCAGTTCTCTTTGCTCAGAAAATCCTGTCTATATAGAAACATTAAAAAAATCATATTACTCTCCAACAGTCTGCATTATGTCTACTTTTCCCCACTGTCTTCACTACCAAGCTATCTTACTTTCTCACCTGGAATGCTGCTTTTTCCTCATATTCTCTCATCCCCTACTGACCCTTTCCCCCACCAAGCATCCCAAAAGTCACCTTTCAAATGCATACTGAATTATGTCAGACCCTAAAAGGAAGCTAGGTTATGAACCCTCTGATTCAGTTTTTGGTCTCATTCACCCCTTAGCCTGACTCAGCTGCTATGCTTCTCTACAGGAGTAGTCACAGCTTTCTCAGTGTTCTCAAGTTCCTGATGTCATCATTGCTCATCCTTTAACACAACTACTGTTAGTCTCAGAGTCCCCTTGGGGTGAAGGCCAGTGTCTGCTTTGACTCCATTGTGGCTCTTGTTGAAAACCACAGTCTTTCTGGCTCTGAGCTCTGCTCCTGGATCCATAGAAGTTTTGTCTTCTCCAGAGATTGCCTGAAGGGGCCAGGAATATGAAAAACTCACTGACATGTAGACCAAATGTCAACAAATAGGATTCAAAGGACCACATGAATCCATATAAATTGATCTCTCCTTAATCCAGAGAGAGTACTCCTAGATTCACTGACTCCACAAAGCCTCTTGAGAAAGGTTTTGTGTGACCAGGAACCTAGAAATATTTTCTCATGAAGTGGGGCCCAGCTCACTTACAGATGCATCACATTGGCTGTCTCTGTTTTTTGTCTCTTACTTGCACTTGGCCCTCCCTTTTTCTTCCTTTGCATTGAAACCCCAAGGAAAACAGGTGAGCTTGTTTCAGGCTTTAACAAATTCAGACTGTAACACTCTGTTCATTAAAATGTGTCATTAATTATTTTCATAAAAACCTGGGATCTTTCATATGACTTCTATGGTCCTGGCACCTGCTCCTCATCTTGAGCCTCTTCTTGTTCTTGAAGGTCGGCATACTTGGATTGGTTTTCACTTCTTCCTCTGTATTAAGGGTCTTCAAACCTCAGAAGTCTCATATGTACACTCCTTTTCTCTGCATCGCTTACCCTACTCTTCCCCTTCCTCTGTGCCTCTGGAATTTATATCTACTTTATACACAGGTCTCAGATGAAATGTCACTTATTCAAATATTTCCATTTCTCATTAAATTTATATAAAATTGCTTTGCTATGTATATATATGTATACTCCTTTATAGTATATAGTATACTGCTATATGTTTATATGTGTATTCTTCTCTACATATTTTTCACAACTCTCCACTCAATGCTAAATAAATGATCTGTGATATAAATGTATATCTGTTTAATGTTTGACTAATTCCTCCAGTTTTAACTCTGTGAGGTTAGAAATCATGTATTTTTTATTTTTCAGCTATAGACACGGTGCTTCACAGAGTCTGTCAAATAGTATGCATTCAATTAATATTTGTTGAATAGGTGAATAAGTAAGTGAACAACTCAAAAGAGCTAAAAAATTTTCTTCACATCTTGATTGTGACATGTCTTGACCAGTTATTAAATTTCAGTAGTGCTTAATGTACAGCAAAATAATAATTAAAAAAAAAAAAACACAAGGAAAGTAGCACTCTGTAAGAATTGGAACTTAATTTGGAGAGGATATCTGCTTAAAGGTTTATTAATGCTTTGATAACAGGGCCCAAAGGGGTATTACTCTATTTGTTTTACCATTTCTTAATTAGAAGATAATTTTCCTTTCTAAACTCATTAAAACAAGAATATATTTGTGTGTCTCAGCTGAACTGTGAAACAAACATATATATTCTTTTAAAATGTGTTTGACTTTTCTCTAGTATGCCAAATCTCAAAATTTTTCTTATTCAATTATTGTTTAAGATAGTGAATATAGGATACACAAGAATTAGGAAAGAATATTTCAGAGTAGCAACATATTTTGCTTGGATTTTCTAAGTTAATTTTGAGGAGAAATAAAAGGCCAAATAATCAACATTAGTAATTGGAGTTAAAGAAAATTGAACATTTGGGGAAAGAAAAATGTTTGATTTTTTTTTTTTTAATCAGGATTTTGGATCCTATTTTCAACTTGATTTCATTTTGATGGGCAAGTTTCATTTCGTTGTGCAGACCAAATGTTACTATGCTGCTGCTGCTAAGTCGCTTCAGTCGTGTCCGACTCTGTGCAACCCCATAGATAGCAACCCAACAGGCTTCCCTGTCCCTGGGATTCTCCAGGCAAGAACACTGGAATGGGTTGCCATTTCCTTCTCCAATGCATGAAAGTGAAAAGTGAAAGTGAAGTCGCTCAGTCGTGTCCGACTCTTAGTGACCCCATGGACTGCAGCCTACCAGGCTCCTCCATCCATGGGATTTTCCAGGCAAGAATACTGGAATGGGGTGCCATTGCCTTCTCCGAGATATTACTATATAGAGGAAAATAAATAATTATCAGAAAAGTATGTCATTCAATGTACAATGAAAAAGTATGATAGGGAGAATACTAAGATTATTCCTAATGGCATTCACTCTTTTATAAGCTTGTCTCTTGAATGTAGGGCAGAACTTGTGAATATACTAAAGACATCACTACCCTGATTATGTGACAGAGGGATTTTCTAATATAATCAATATATCTAATCAATTGACTTTGAAATAATGAAAAAGGGGATATTATCCTCAGTGGGCCTGACCTAAGCAGTGAATCTTTCAAAAGCAGAGATTTTTTTTCTTTGTTTCTTTGTTTACTTGTTTTTTCCATTTGGTCTCAGAAGAGTAAAACAGTCATATTGCAAAAAAATCTACATAGGGAGGCAGCATCTAGGAGTTGAGAGAAATCCTTAGTGAATAGTTAGCAGAAAAACAAAGATCTCAATCATAGAACCAGAAGGAACTGGATTGGCTAACAAAGGAATTTGGGAGAGGGTCTCAGGTCTCAGATGAAAACTGTGGCCCCAGCTAACACCTTGATTGTTGCTGTGAGAGCTGAGGGGAAAACCCAGCTAAGCTTTGTCTAGATTCCTGACTCATGGAAACTGTGAGGTAATAAATTTATGTTGTATTAAGTTCTTAAATGTGTGATAATTTTTACACAGTAATAGAAATTTAATACAAAGAGCAAAATTTGTTTCATTTTTTAAACTTTTTTTCCCCAAAAAACAAGAATTTAAGTATATGAATTTTAAGAAGTTATGGCCACCACCATCAAGGAATTTAAAGTTTGATAGAAAAAAATAAATACAGATAGACTTGCAAATCAGTTTGGGATGCCTCCTTACCCATCTATAGGAATCAATTGAATTAAAGACTGAAAAGATAAAGTATATTAAACAAGAGAACACTTCTGCTTCTCTGATATTATAGACAAATACAGAAATATAAAATTGGCCCATCATCCTATCTTTCAACCCTTCTTCCCAATACTGTGTACCCTCAAAGTCTAAACTTTTCCCCTTGAGGTAGGTATAACTGTTAATGAATAAGACATTAACTACTCATCTTGCTCATGTCCCTAGACATAAGCAAAAATGATGGCTTTTTCAAGACTGACATTGATTACTGAATTATGATTTTCAGCCTACCTGTATCAGAGTCAGATGCTTATGAAATTCCAGAGTTCTGCTTTACAAACCCATTTGGGTGAATTAGCATTGTTGGTAATAATTTCAGGTAACCTTATTTTTACATTAACTTCAGGTGATTTCTTTTTTATGGGTTAAAGTTCAAAACTATACATTTTGTGAAAGTTGGGGAGGGAATACCATGACTTTCAGATTTACTAGCATTTCTCCAAAGATTAGCACTTGCTATGTATTCAAACATTTTTCCTGAGGAAATCACTAAAATCATTAGAAGAAAAACAAATGATATCTTCTTGTCTAGACTATTTGCAAATATGAAATGTTAGACTTGCAAGAGTCACAAATATATAAATACACAGCTTCCTTTCTTCTCTCTTCTAAAGCCAGTATGGTATCTTCCTTGTTATAAAATAACAACTTTGAAATGGCAATGTGATAGTGCTGGATTTTATAAAGTTGAAAAAAAATTTCTGATAAGTTCATGAGAAAAATCATTCTCCCATGACTGTTTCAAAGAGCAATCTGGAGATATTAATAAAAGTGAAAAATGCATATATTTTGAATTACTTCTTCTGCCTATGGGAATTAAACCTAACTGAATAAATATGCAAAGATATAGGCACTATTATGTCCATTGAATAGGACACCTGTAATAGGAAAAAATCAGAAATAACCTAACCATCAAGTGTTAGGTTACACTATACATTTATACTTTTAAAAACTTGCAGCTATCACAAAAATAACACAGACAAATATATTCTGATGTGGGTATATAGTAATAATACCCATTTTGTGAAAATATTACTGAATGGTATATATAACATAATGCCATGCACAAAAACATATTTTAAATATGTACGATCTATATATTCATGAAAAACACCTGGAAACTTGCAGATAAACTGTTAATAACATTAAGTTGGGGGAAAAAACCTCAGTCTTCCCTGCTGTGTTTTTCCTTTATTTTCACATTACTACTGCATTCATGGTACTTCTGACACCAGATGTGTGGGCATTTCCTCCCACCAAGTAATTCTCTGACATCAGCCGGGTATACTATAATTTATTCTAACATTACCTACCTGGAGATAGCAGCAGATCCTATAGGTTAAGAACACAGTCCCATGAGATTGCCTCTTACTTCAGATGACAGTTTCTAGTAGGCACACAAGTTACACCCACAACTTCTGTCTGACTTCGGTACAAACTCATGATTCCTACATGTCCTTCTTCAGGCTCAATTGACTTGCCATAATTCACAGAACTTAGGAAAACACTTACGTTTAATGATTTATTAAAGAATATGACAAAGGATGCAGATGAACATCCAGATGAAGAATACATAGGGTGATGATATCTGGGTGGTTCCCAAATCGCAAAAAACTTCTGTCCCCATGGAGTTGGGGTGTGTCTCCCTCCTGGTAAACTGTATGTAATCACCAATCTAGAATCAGAATATTATATAATTAGGATTTTTGGAGGCTTTCTAACATAGCCATGATCAAATATTAACTCCATTTTTAGCCTTTCTCCTCTCTCGAGAGAAGTAAGGTTGAGAGTGCAACATAAAGGCTTGGTCTTTCTGTTGACCAGTCCCCATTCAGGAGATATCTAAGAGCTCACTCAGAGCTGCTGCACTAAAACAAAAGATATTCCTATTACCCTGTACCTTCCAAAGAATTTAGGAGCCATATATCAGGAACCAGGGTCAAAGACTAAATAGTTGAATGAAAGGTGCACCTAATTCTCTTATCACTTAGGGATTTATGTTCAAGAGTTTCAGGAGCTCTGTGCCAAAAACCAGACTCAGAGACTAGTATATATATTTTATGTTATCTCACAAACAGTTGTTTCTATAAATGTGATTGGTCATGGACAAATAAAGTATACTTTTTATACCTTACTCTTTAAACCTAACTGTTAATATTAAAAATAGTTATAATAAAAATGATGTAACATTTAATTTAGTCAAAAAATAGGCAAAGCAGCATTTTCTTTATAATTTACCTAAGATATAGATATGTGAATACCTGTGGTGGAGTAGAAAAGTATGGATAAATATATACAAAAGAATAAGTTTAGGTAATGTGATGCTGGTAATTTTTACTTTGTGTTTTGTGCCTGAATCTATTGAAACAAATTAAGAAGAAGAATATTTTAATTTGTTTTAAATAATTTATTTAAATTATTTTTATATTTAGAATACTCTTCTTCTAAGTTGATCTAACCTATTTACATATGAAAAAATTTAACTGCTGAACTATTTTAAAACTCTAGCTATAGTTAGATGAATATTAAATTTACATCTATTAACACAAGCTATTAATTGAAATCCACTTAAATTTACCTCAATTATTTTTAGATATTGAATACATTTCATATAATTTCTATCCTAAATGTAACATGCTAACAAAAATGCATAACATTTTCTATTACTCCTTTGATATTAAGTTAATTATTTGTCAATTAGATTTATTTCTGTCATCATTATAAGTTAATGTATTTCAGTATTCTAATAAGATTTCATTCCAAGTCAATGCTGAAATGCGCAATTGATTCCCTCTTTGGTTTTTTCATCATTCAGCAGGTCAAGTAGTTAACTAGAGTGGAATCACTCTTAATTGCTATCATCTGTCAGTAGTTAACCCACCCAGATTTTCCAAGACTACTGTCAGATTCTTGAATTAAAAGAAGATATTAATGACTAAGAAATTACTTTTCAAGCATTGTCTAATACTATAAGTAAAGGGAGATCATATAGGAAACAAAATTTAAAAGAATCACATATTATTGCCCATCTAAAATAATTTTATAGGGTTAACCCTTAGAATACTAAGTATGTCATTAGCAATACAGAGTAAGTATAACTCACATTAATGCCAATAATTAAGCATTACTGGACTTAAAATATGTGTATGGCTATTATATTTTCTATCTCAAAAGTACACTTGCAGACAATGGGAGCACACAGGAGAAGATGACAGAATAGGAAGATGCTAGGCTCACCTCACCTCATAAACACACCAGAAATACAACCACACATAGAGCTACACAACTACACCTGTCTCTGAGAACAGCCTGAAGTCTAGCAAAAAGATTCACTGCCACAAAATGTACAAAGGAAAAGCCTTATTGAGATGAGTAGCGTGATCTTCCCTTTCTTTCTTGTCTGGTCAACATCTGAACATTCTTTCTATATCTGTACAACATGCCTGGAGCAAAATGCCATGTTGTTTTCATTCTTTGAAAGATGATCTCTTCACCTATTATGGAATGCAGATGACAGCAGATGTTCCAAAACACTGATGAGAAACACATATTTGTCATATTTGTCATATTTCTCTTAATACATAAGAAATAGTAATGAGGCATCAGGAATTTCTTTCTTAAATTTCTCTCTCTTTTCATAATCACAAAGATTCAGTTTTTTTCTTTCCCTTCTCAGTGAATAGTCTCCTTTAACAAATTTCTTTATCTCTTACTAAAATCTATGTTATTCAAACTCCTCTGGACTTGAATTGTTTCTTCCTTTTTAACCTTGTACCCAGACTCTTTCCATAAGCCCATCATTGGCCCAGGAAACCCCAGAGTGAAACAGCAACATTCCATGTACCAAAAGGCAGCAGTATATGATACATTCTGAGGTACCATGAAGAGCCTTTTTCTATAAAATGCCCTTATGAAAAATCTAACCTGCTAACACTGTAGAGTGTCACAATATCAGATAATCATTTTCTTTTGTTCTGTACTAGCCATGGTTAGAATCTAAGGAGTTCACTCAGAGTTTTCCAAGTGGATTTGCAAAGGAATCTATCCTTACATTTTTGTAATACTTTTGTTGACTTGACTTCAGATGAGAGCATGTTAGGATGCTCTGCATTATTATATTCTTGTGACTTTTATTCCTCTTCTAGTCCTGGGAATTCTTTTTTTTTTTTTTTTTTGTAAAAGTGATTCACCTAACAGTAGATAGGCTTGCTGGATATAGAATAAGTTAATTAGGGCCATGGAAGAATCTGATAAATGACATGCATGTGCATGTTCAGTCATGTCCAATTGTTTATAACACCTAATCCACCAGGCTTCTCTGTTCGTGGAATTTTCCAGGCAAGAATACTGAAGTGGGTTGCCATTGCCTACTATAGGGGATCTTTTTGATCCAAGGATTGAACCCTTGACTCCTGTGTCTCCTGCATTGGCAAGTGAATTCTTTACCACTGTTTCACCTAGGAAGGCCATAAATGACATATCCAGGTCTAATATATTTTAATACATTTAATGGTCATAACTGCTAAATGTTAGTTTGTTATTGAGATTTTCTAACTGGGAAAGGAGTGTGTCAAGGCTATATATTGTCACCCTGCTTATTTAACTTATATGCAGAGTACATCATGAGAAACGCTGGACTGGAAGGAGCATAAGCTGGAATCAAGGTTGCCGGGAGAAATATCAATAACCTCAGATATGCAGATGACACCACCCTTATGGCAGAAAGTGAAGAGGAACTAAAAAGCCTCTTGATGAAAGTGAAAGAGGAGAGTGAAAAAGTTGGCTTAAAGCTCAACATTCAGAAAACTAAGATCATGACATCTGGTCCCATCACTTGATGGCTAATACATGGGGAAACAGTGGAAATAGTGTCAGACTTTATTTTTGGGGACTCCAAAATCACTGCAGATGGTGATTGCAGCCATGAAATCAAAAAACACTCCTTGGAAGGAAAGTTATGACCCACCTAGACAGCATATACAAAAGCAGAGACATTACTTTGCCAACAAAGGTCCGTCTAGTCAAGGCTATGGTTTTTCCAGTGGTAATGTATGGATGTGAGATTTGGACTGTGAAGAAAGCTGAGCACTGAAGAATTGATGCTTTTGAACTGTGGTGTTGGAGAAGGCTGTTGAGAGTCCCTTGGACTGCAAGGAGATCCAACCAGTCCATTCTAAAGGAGATCAGCCCTGGGTGTTCTTTGGAAGAACTGATGTGAAAGCTGAAACTCCAATACTTTGGCCACCTCATGCGAAGAGTTGACTCATTGGAAAAGCCTCTGATGCTGGGAGGGATTGGGGGTAGGAGGAGAAGGGGACGACAGAGGATGAGATGGCTGGATGGCATCACCAACTCGATGGACATGGGTTTGGGTGAACTCCGGGAATTAGTGATGGACAGGGAGGCCTGGCGTGCTGCAATTCATGGAGTGGCAAAGAGTCAGACATGACTGAGCGACTGAACTGAAATGATAGAGTCCAAGCCCTTGAGTTTTTAATTGTCTAATCCAAAGAAACCAGCAGCCAGGAAAGTTAAGGACTGGCCGAAGCAAATCATTTATATCATGTCTTGAGGGACTGCGCTGTGCTGTGCTAAGTCGTTTCAGTTGTGTCTGACTCTTTGTGACCCTGTGGATCGTAGCCCACCAGGCTTGTCTGTCCATGGGATTCTCCAGACAAGAACTCTGAAGTGGGTTGTGGTACCCTCCTCCAGGGGAATCTTCCCAACCCAGGAACTGAATCTGTAGCTCTTAGGACTCCTGCATTGGCAGGCAGGTTCTTTACCACTGGTGCCACGTGGGAAGCACCATCTAGATGCTCTATGGATATGTATATACGTATTAAATAACAGTGAGTAGTTTCTGGCAAATACCCAGTGACAAATATATTTCCTACTTCACTTATGTAGCTAAACCACATGACTTTTTTCCCACAATTTCAACAATAATACCATTACTGAAATTACCTCTTTTATTTGCTCACCAATAAAAGTATTTGTTTACTAAACTGAGAATATTTATATAAAGTCAATGAATAACATGACTTTTAAATAAAAACAAATGTTTGCCATAAAGAGTTATGAGTTGAATTTGAGGCTTTAGCTTCCAAATTGTTGATTTTTTTCAGTTGATCAATAACATGAAAAATCTCATTCCTATATTTGTTTCATATTTTTAAATATTATAAATTTTAATCACTTCATTCTCCAATTTCTAAATACCTTCAATTTCATCAGTCTGGAAGGTTGATAGAAGAAACATAAAGTTTTTAAAACAATCATTTTATTTCTTTATTGTAAATACAAATTTAAACAGGAAATATATTAAACCTGTAGTAATTGCTAAAAGCATTTCTATATTTAATGAAAAATATGTAATTATGCTCTTGTAATTGCATAATTGTCTTTTATATCTAGTGAGATAAGTCTGATATTCACCTCGCACTCAAAAACCTGGTTCGGAGATACTGATTCATTGTGTTTAGTTATACAAGTTTATGGGAATAGAAATGCACAGGCATAAATCTTTTAAAATAGCCAGTGCAGATCTATAAACTTCCTAATTAATTGCATATTGATACGTGATGCAAATCTCCTTTTGGAGAAAATGTGTTTCCAAGCTTGCACAAAAACAAGAAAAACAGTTAGCCCAAGTTAACAAATTAGTGATTTCCATTATGTTCCCTTCTGGTATATAATATATAAAAATCTGCTTTTTTGCTTTGCAATTATACCTTAAAAACTAAAAAAATATTATTAAAACAAATATTTATATTCATTAATATTAATTTAATATTAAAACATTATTAAAATAATTATTATAAGCAATATTATTAAAATAAAATAATTTACTTATTAAGATAATTAAATACAATAATAATATTAAAATAATAACAATATTAATATTATAAATAACAATTAAAATAATTTAATAATATTATTAAAATAATTGTTAAAATAAACAATATTATTAAAACAAATAATTGCTGGACTCCCTTCATAGTGCTATGTAATGTTTTTGAATCTCAGTCTCTCATCTCAGATGTTTTAGATATCTTTGTAAAGTGTCTTTTTACCTGTGTCCATTACCGAATAATTTATTAGTTTTAACTCTGACCTTCATCCTATAGAAGCGGCAGGAAATTCAGTCCCAGTTTTCTGTCTTAGAAGTTGTCTTCTCTTAGAAGTATGAACAAAATCTCCAGAAGCTTTTGTGGCATATTAAAGCAGAAACCAGGTCAGTTTCAACCTGCCATGGCTGTTCCTTGCCCAAACCCATATTTTCCCTTGGCATGGCCAATAGTTTATCTTTCTTTCCAAGTAGGAGTGTGGCAGGTTTTTGGTTATCTAAATATCTGATTCCTAGAATCTAGTCTATCTGCATGCCTTTAGACTGCATGCAGTCAACTCTGGGAGTTGACTATATACCTGGAGAATTAGATATCTGCCTATTCTGGATGTATAACACTAACCTTCACTACTAATTCAAGAAAAATACCTTGAAGTTTAGCCTCTACTTCAACTCAATGACTTGTTTTTCCTCCCCTTTTACTTTGGAATCTTTAACCCAATATCTTAATTTGTTTGAATCTTTCATGAGATAAAGGGAAAGGCCATCTATGAACATCTTTTAATTTTTCCCACAAAATCTTCCAAAATAACTGAACACTTCATGGGAAATAGATGGGGAAACAGTGTCAGACTTTATTTTTGGGGCTCCAAAATCACTGCAGATGGTGATTGCAGCCATGAAATTAAAAGATGCTTAGAAGGAAAGTTATGACCAACCTAGACAGCATATTGAAAAGCAGAGACATTACTTTGCCAACAAAGGTCCATCTAGTCAAGGCTATGGTTTTTCCTGTGGTCATGTATGGATGTGAGAGTTGGACTGTGAAGAAAGCCGAGTGCTGAAGAATCGATGCTTTTGAACTGTGGTGTTGGAGAAGACTCTTGAGAGTCCCTTGGACTGCAAGGAGATCCAACCAGTCCATTCTGAAGGAGATCAGCCCTGGGTGTTCTTTGGAAGGAATGATGCTCAAGCTGAAACTCCAGTACTTTGGCCACCTCATGCGAAGAGTTAACTCATTGGAAAAGACTCTAATGCTAGGAGGGATTGGGGGCAGGAGGAGAAAGGGACGACAGAGGATGAGATGGCTGGATGGCATCACTGACTCGATAGACGTGAGTTTGAGTGAACTCTGGGAGATGATGATGGACAGGGAGGCCTGGCGTCCTGCAATTCATGGGGTCGCAAAGAGTCAGACATGACTGAGCGACTGAACTGAACTGAAAGGTGAAAAGATAATTCAACAATATTAAGAATAATTGCAATACACTAAACATCATTCCAATTATTTTATATCAGCAATAATTTTTTTAAATAATACTATATCAGTAAGTATTCTGCTATAGCTGCAACTCATTTTACCATTTTTTCTCAGATACTTTGAAGGCCATGGGCTTCAAAAAAAAAAAAGCCATGGTCTTCCAGTAGGACGATATGATTCCAAATGAATCTGAAAATTTTTCTAGGAGAGTTGTTCTTTCTAAAGACTGGGATGTTCTTTTATTTTAGCTTAACCCTTGACCTCCTTCCACAGATGGCACCAGAGAGGGCAGTTGCTTCCTACATCTCCATGTGGACTCACATCCAGCTGCTAAATCTTTGCCTTAACTCTGAACTGACAAAGAACAGTAATGTAATAGGGGTAGAGATGAGGGGAAGAGTGAAGGACTATAGAAAAATGGAAAAAAGGAAAGGAAGTTGACAAACAGTTTAAAAAAGAAGAAGAAGAGAAAAGCAAACAAATTAGAATGAGTTCTAGAAAACCAATATTTGGCTTATTCACCAGGTTGAATTTCAAATAAATCTAAGACAGATAGTATTCTTTATTCTCCTTGTTTTCTGCCTCTGGTACTTTAATTACTCTTAAGCGTAAATGCTTATTTGGTATTTGGCTGCTTTCAAACAACTTATTACAGATATAAAATGTAATGTCTTATGTGGTCTTTATTTGGCCAGAGGCTTCTTGTGTGTTTTGGCAGTTGGAAACATTGTCACCCTATTTGAAGAGCAAATGTCAAGTTTTTAAGATAATTAAGGCAAAACAATAAATACGTTTTGCAGTAATTTCCTAATAAGGTGAAAATACCTATTTTTGCTTGCAGCCTGTGTTTGAAAGCCTCAGCTATAAGAACTGCATTTCTGCCTGTTCTTATGTTGGTCATTGTCTAACAACCATCTAGGCCATTTTTTATTGGACCAAATTGATTTATATCTTTGATTTTTACATCTAATAGTAAATTTTTACACCTGTAGAGTTAGATTGCATTATTGTTTTCCTTCCAAATGATGATTCTATAAACATTTTCACACAGCTATAGTGTCAATCTGTGAATTACTTTTCACCTTTCATTTTAAAGTCATTCAGTCAATTTTAAATGTTTGATAGGACTTGAGCTTCCCTTTTCTTTTTCCTCAGAGTGCCTATATTTTTCTTATAATACCTTGAAACTTTGGGAATTAAAAATATAGCAACATTTCGTGATGTGCAACCAAAGAAAGGATATAAATCTGGGGACGGATTACACAGTAACAGGTGTGCAGAGATGCAGGGGGCGAAGCCTTTGTCCTGTTGTACACTCTGGTAGTCAGGGGAAGAAGCTGTCGGTGGTACAGGAATTTAGTCGGGGGGAATGCAATGATTAACAATGACAGGACAGGGAAGAAATGAGAGATTTGGGATTAAAGAGGCTCTCAGGGGCCTCCTTGGTGGCTCAGATGGTAAAGAATCTGCCTTCAATGCAGAAGACCTGCGTACAATCCCTGGGTTCAGTCCCTGGATTGGGAATTTACCCTGGAGAAGGAAATGGCAACCCACTCCAGTAGTCTTGCCTGAAAAGTCCCGTGGACAGAGGAGCCTGCTGGGCTACAATCCATGGGGTCTCAAAGAGTTGGACACAACTGAGTGACTTTTTTTTTTTTTACAGTTAACACCATTTAAGCATTCAAATATACTTTTTAGACTTTCAACCTTTACTGCCACTATTTGTCATCATCATTTTTCTGAGCCATTCCTGGTCCTGGTCCAGATTACTGAAAATCCAAACAACCAAAACTTATTCCTCATTCACTATTTCTTTGGGGGGAAATTAATATGAGAAAAATTAAGCAAAGTAATCCAAAATAAGGAATGAGGTATTTGCACATAAGACAGAGAAAACTAATGTGGATTTGACTTGTATATATAGTAATAAAAAATAAAACTTACAACTTATAAATATATATGTGCATTATAAGAATGCTTTAAAGGGCCCAGTACAATGCCTGTCACATAATTACCTAAGCAGATAAATATTTTTAAGTATCCAAAAATTTGTTTCTTTTGGTTCATTTTATTAAAAGTTAAGACTAGGTTGCAAATCACTAAATAATTTTTCAAGACAGAAGAAAATCAAGCATCTCTATTAGCACATCTTCTACAACCCAAATCCATAAAGCAGTATTAAAAAGAAGTTCTAACCTGCTAGCCAAGATTTCAAGGTTTCCTTAATCAACAATTGCAGAGGGGCTGAGAAAAGTTTCACCTTCCAGATTTCATCATATCTTTCAATCACTTTAAAGTGAATAACAATATGTACTTTGCTGCTGCTGCTGCTAAGTTGCTTCAGTCGTGTCTGACTCTCTGCGACCCCATAGACGGCAGCCCACGAGGCTCCCCCGTCCCTGGGATTCTCCAGGCAAGAACACTGGAGTGGGTTGCCATTTCCTTCTCCAATGCATGAAAGGGAAAAGTGAAAGTGAAGTCTCTCATTCGTGTCTGACTCTTAGCGACCCCATGGACTGCAGCCTACCAGGCTCCTCCATCCATGGGATTCTCCAGGCAAGAGTACTGGAGTGGGGTGCCATTGCCTTCTCCATGTACTTTTATGGAGCTATACTACCTTTTATTAATTCTAATTTCTGTAATCATTTATTTCACAGGTTAAAGCTGCATTTTATTTGGTACTTTTGTAGGGCTTTACACTCTTTTTTTTTACTGCAATCCTGCCTTTTAGTCATGAGGCAGTCTTATAAAAAGAAAAAAAAAGAAAAGGTAAAATTTTTCTGTGAAAAAGAAAAACTGCCAGCTCTTTCATTCATCCTATACATATATATATTTATTTCATATACTATGTAATATCTTTTTGTCTCTAATTTAGAAGATTTTAATTTGTATAATGAACATAAAATATTTTTATACTAGTAATTTAAATTTATGAAAATAGTAAAACTAATTTTATTTTACATATCTTTGGTAATGTGTAGCTTTCTGACATTTCCTTAAATGTAGTTAAAATAAGCTATTCATATCCTTACTGAGGTGCATTTAAGATCACTTCCTCATAAACAGTGAGACAAGTTTAACTCATCTGAGATATATTAACACAACCATCTGTTCAGTTTGTAAGATGTTTTATGTTAGAATACAGGTTCTATAATACAGCATAGATTAGCATGGCTCATAAGTATAATAGATTCCTGGATGATTTAATTTATTTAAAATATGCAGAATATTCAATATCTTCTTGATTTAGAGAAAATTCAATAGTCTTGGCATCTGTTTCTTGCCCTAATTTAGCTAAATTTGCTAAATACTTTTTTTCAGTTTGGAAATATATAAAATGACCTCCTCCCTTTTTACTCCAGCAGTTATTAAAATTCTTCTTTGTCTACAACATGTCTTACTCCATCAAATTAGAAATTTTTATTCCTTGCTGATGCTACAAATAAAAGTGGACCATGTAGATGGAAACCAAAGTTGTCTCAGTGACATTTAGCCCTAGAGATGCTTATATAACATATTTTATCTTTAGACAATGAAATTGTAAGATGATGATTGGTTGAAGACTGAAACTCCATCTTTTAAATTTAGCACCTGTTCTACTTCAGGAAATGCTGAAGACTCAAAGTCTGACAAGAGAATGCTCCTTAATTTTTTGAAAATTCCCTCCTTAACAAATAATGTTTGAATAATACCAACAGCAGATGTTTTTCATTTGTCTGCAGTTGCCATGGTCACTACTTTTTTTTTTTTTTTTTTACTAGGAGCTATTTTTTACTTTATTTTTTAAATTTAAATTTATTTATTTTAATTAGAGGCTAATTACTTTACAATATTGTATTGGTTTTGCCATACATCAACTTGAATCCGCCACGGGTGTACACATGTTCCCAATCCTGAACCCCCTCCCACCTCCCTCCCGTAAGTTCTCTGTTTTTCAGATATTATTTCCTTCTATTGTTACTCACATTGACTATCTGTTGGTATCAAGACAACTAGACACAGTGAACAATATTTATTAATAGTTTAGAACATCAACAGCATTCCCAGGACATTGATGAAGTTGCACATTGGCTAAGTTTTTTTAGCATAATTAAGAAGCATTTTAGTTATTTACAGTTATCAATAATTTTCTTAAATAGTGTCATGTACCAGAAAGCTTCATTTTTTTAACATTAGTAAATATCTTACTTTCAGAAGGACCTCAGCAAAGAAGTATTACTATTGGTTCCATCAAATGTTTAATTAGTTTATGATGTCAAATATAAACATGCATAAAGCAGCGATCCCAGATGCAGTAGTGGTGATTTGATTGCTAAGCCGTGTTCAACTCTTTGCATCCCCCTGGACTATAGCCCAACAGGTTCCTCTGTTCCAGGGATTTCTCAGGCAAGAATACTGGAGTGGGTTGCCATTTCCTACTCCAGGGCATCTTCCCAACCCAGGGATTGAACCCTCATCTCCTGCTTTGGCAGGTGCATTCTTTACAAACTGAGCCACATGGGAAGCCCCTATCCCAGCTGTGGTACATGGCTGAAACAATCTCAAATCAGTTCACAGATTGCTTTTTCAAAAAGTGAATATTACCAAAAAAGGGACAGAAAAATTTCAGTTAGATCATGAGTACCCTGACTCCCAGATGACTCAATGGTAAAGAATCAGCCTGCCAATGCAGGAGACACGAGTTCTCTCCTTGGGTGGGAAAGATCCCCTGGAGATAGAAAAGGCAACCCACTCCAGTATTCTTCCTTGGGAAATCCCATGAACAGAGGAGACTTGCAGTCTATAGTCCATGGGGTTGCAAAAGAGTCAGACAAGACTTAGAAAGTAAAACAGCAATAATAATTACTCGAGTCCCGTCTTAACATAAGTAGTTGTAATTTAATTCATCCTAATTTTGAGAGTAATTATTTAATGTTGTGTTGATTAGAGTATTTGAGATTAGTGCCCAAATTTATTTCCAGAACTTAGCAGAATTTTATTTGCTTGCTTATTTTATTTTATTTATTATTTTTTATTTTTTTATTTTTGATTATGATAATGATACATTTATTGAAAGTTTTACATTTTCATATTCTGGTCCTGGATGACTTATGTATAATATATGTTTTTTTAATTTTACAATATTGTATTGGTTTTGCCATACATCAACATGCATCCACCACGGGTGTACATGAATCCCATCCTAAACCCCCCTCCCACCTCCCTCACCATACCATCCCTCTGGGTCATCCCAGTGCACCAGCCCCAAGCTTCCTGTATCCTGCATCAAACCTGGACTGGTGATTCATTTCTTATATGATATTATACATGTTTTAATGCCATTCTCCCAAATTATCCACCCCTCCCTCTCCCACAGAGTCCAAAAGACTGTTCTATACATCTGTCTCTTTTGCTGTCTCACATACAGGGTGTCATTACCGTCTTTCTAAATTCCATATATATGCTTTAGTATACTGTATTGGTGTTTTTCTTTCTGGCTTACTTCACCTGTATAATAGGCTCCAGTTTCATCCACCTCATTAGAACTGATTCAAATGTATTTTTTTCAATGGCTGAGTAATACTCCATTGTGTATATGTGCCACAGCTTTCTTATCCATTCTTCTGCTGATGGACATTTAGGTTCCTTCCACTATTATAAGCAGTTCTGCGAAGAACATTGGGGTACACCTGTCTCTTTCAATTCTGGTTTCCTCGGTGTGTATGCCCAGCAGTGGGATTGCTGGATCATAGTTCTATTTCCAGTTTTTTAAGGAATCTCCACACTGTTCTCCATAGTGGCTGTACTAGTTTACATTCCCACCAACAGTGTAAGAAGGTTCCCTTTTCTCCACACCCTCTCCAGCATTTATTGCTTGTAGACTTTTGGATCGCAGCCATTCTGACTGGCGTGAAATGGTACCTCATAGTGGTTTTGATTTGCATTTCTCTGATAATGAGTGATGTTGAGCATCTTTTCATGTGTTTGTTAGCCATCTGTATGTCTTCTTTGGAGAAATGTCTGTTTAGTTCTTTGGCCCGTTTTTTGATTGTGTCATTTATTTTTCTGGAATTGAGCTGTAGGAGTTTCTTGTATATTTTTGAGATTAGTTGTTTGTCAGTTGCTTCATTTGCTATTATTTTCTCCCATTCTGAAGGCTGTCTTTTCACCTTGCTTATAGTTTTCAACCTGCCTGACTTCAGGCTCTACTACAAAGCCACAGTCATCAAGACAGTATGGTACTGGCACAAAGACAGAAATATAGATCAATGGAACAAAATAGAAAGCCCAGAGATAAATCCATGCACCTACGGACACCTTATCTTTGACCAAGGAGGCAAGAATATACAATGGGTTAAAGACAATTTCTTTAACAAGTGGAGCTGGGAAAAATGGTCAACCACTTGTAAAAGAATGAAACTAGAACACTTTCTAACACCATACACAAAAATAAACTCAAAATGGATTAAAGATCTAAATGTAAGACCAGAAACTATAAAACTCCTAGAGGAGAACATAGGCAAAACACTCTCTAACATACATCACGGCAGGATCCTCTATGACCCACCTCCCAGAATATTGGAAATAAAAGCAAAAATAAACAAATGGAACCTAATTAAACTTAAAAGCTTCTGCTTGCTTATTTTAGACAAGTATTTGTTTGCTTGCTTATTTTAGACAAGTTACTCTCTTTCTTAAACTTAGAGTGTTCATATTTCTTTCAAATGTATAGTGAGCATATGTGATATGTGTGTACTTCATGGAGTATTGGCCCCATATTATATTGACAGTGGCAAAAAGGGTAGACAATAAGAGTAGCTAAAAGCCCAAGTGAAACAAAAAATTTGATTAATTTTTTGTTGGCAGCAAGCACAAAAATAAGGTCAACTGCTTAGCAGTACACACTCCACCCACATTTTCCCCAGTTGAGAACTGGAGCTAAGTAAACCATGATGTATCAAAATTAAGGAAAATAATACACAGTTTAAAAGGATGTTTAATTTTGTGTCTACTGTTATGAAAAACTCTTCTAAGAATATTTATAAATGTAAAGAGCTTAATACAATATTAAATGTTGGATCTATATTAAAATACACAGAGAAAAAGTGTTGTTACAAATACACATAATTATGTTAATTTTTATATGTATTTTCTAAGAAAAGTAGGGTGCAGTGATAAAGAATCCACCTGCCAATGAAGAAGATCTGGGTTCTATCCCTGGGTCAGGAAGATCCCCTAAGTAGTAAATGACAACCCACTTCAGTATTCTTGCCGGGGAAATTCCATGAACAGTGGAGACTGGCAGGCTACAGTCTGTGGAGTTACAAAGAGTTGGACACAACTGAGCTACCAAGTGTGCGCACACACACACAAGGAAAATAGGGATACGTAAGAATTTCACCTGGAAAGATAAATGTCAGATTTAAATTAGTCGTTGCCTCTAGGCAGAATACTCATTTTGTGTTTCGTATGCATCAAAAGAAATCTAACTTTAATGAATACTGTCTGGCAATTTTAAAATAAAAACGTATTCATCGTGCATAATAACAGCAAAATAAGTGTTTTTGTATTATCAAACACCTTCCAGCAGAAATACAGGCTGATTTCCATATAGTTGTTCAGTGAGACATATTGTAGTGAAACATCAATTATCACTTGTAACTGGTACATATTTTGAAAACAAACTGTTCAATATTTGAAAATAGTCTATTGTCTCAGGTAAAATATTCTGTCAACAGTCTTGGTTATCAATATTTTTAATTTAGAAGATTCAGTTTATTTCAGTTCAGTCGCTCAGTTGTGTCCGACTCTTTGTGACCCCAAGAATTGCAGCACGCCAGGCCTCCCTGTCCATCACCAACCCCTGGAGTTCACTCACACTCATGTCCATCGAGTCAGTGATGCCATCCAGCCATCTCATCCTCTGTCGTCCCC
This sequence comes from Bos mutus, assembly GCF_027580195.1. Lineage (NCBI taxonomy): Eukaryota > Metazoa > Chordata > Mammalia > Artiodactyla > Bovidae > Bos > Bos mutus. Next base: position 72,761,464 of record NC_091627.1, read on the forward strand.
TTCTCCTCCTGCCCTCAATCCCTCCCAGCATCAGAGTCTTTTCCAATGAGTCAACTCTTCGCATGAGGTGGCCAAAGTATTGGAGTTTCAGCTTCAGCATTAGTCCTTCCAATGAACACCCAAGACTGATCTCCATTAGTATGGACTGGTTGGATCTCCTTGCAGGCCAAGGGACTCTCAAGAGTCTTCTCCAACACCACAGTTCAAAAGCATCAATTCTTCAGTGCTCAGCTTTCTTCACAGTCCAACTCTCACATCCATACATGACCACTGGAAAAACCATAGCCTTGACTAGATGGACATTTGTTGGCAAAGTAATGTCCCTGCTTTTGAATATGCTATCTAGGGTGGTCATAACTTTCCTTTCAAGGAGTAAGCGTCTTTTGATTTCATGGCTGCAGTCACCATCTGCAGTGATTTTGAAGTCCCCCAAAATAAAGTCTGCCACTGTTTCCACTGTTTCCCCATCTATTTCCAATGAAGTGATGGGACCAGATGCCATGATCTTCATTTTCTGAATGTTGAGCTTTAAGCCAACTTTTTCACTCTCCTCTTTCACTTTCATCAAGAAGCTTTTGAGTTCCTCTTCACTTTCTGCCATAAGGGTGGTGTCATCTGCATATCTGAGGTTAGTGATATTTCTCCCGGCAATCTTGATTCCAGCTTGTGCTTCTTCCAGCCAAGCATTTCTCATAATGTACTCTGCATATATTAACCTTTCTTATACCCTAATTTTCATTTGTACAGAATCAGAGCTTGCTGGATTAATTACTTATTTTTCATCGGACCCATAAAAAGTGAACTAATGCTAGATTCCTTACAAATAAACTATACTGGCTTTAATTAGTCTATTAGTCAAGGCTATTTAGGTTATAAGCGATAAAGGCCTAACTCAAATAACTTAAAACAAAGCTATATGAAGATACATTGAAGTTACAAAAACAAAACAACAAAAAAGATCTCTTTGCAGTACCAGAGAAGTTTTGGAAACTTAAAGAACTGAAATCTTGACCTATACCTCTAGGGTTCTCTCTTATCAGCTATTCATCTCTGATTAGTATTTTTCTTTGGAAAAATATTTTAAAGGTAATCCTGTCATTGAGGGGATAAGTAGGGTTTGGGGTGAGGTGTAAATAGAACTATGATTTTCAGAGCTTGAGGATGAAGGATGAGAATCCAGGATTAGTTGTCCCACTGAAATCCTTCCATTGAGAGTCAGAATGAGAAGTTTCCTTTCCAAAATAAGTAGGGAGTGAGGAACGGTGTATAGAGCTTAGTATATGCTACTACAATAAGAATGTCAGTACATTGCTTTATGTGTGTACAATGCTTTATGTGTTAACTATTATAACTTGCTTCCTGTGCTTCCAAGCCTGTCAATCTGCATTTTCTCTTTAATATTGCTCAGTAACTTTATATTTCTGCATTTGTCATCTTTTATCTCTCTGAAGCATATTTTTTACTATTTTACCCAATTCTCTAATTTTATTTTTACTTTTTCATTCAGAAGACTATCTGGAAAAGTCAAGGATCATGCTTAACAACTCCAGTATTCCATGAGTGCTATAGGTCAGATTAAGAAATCAGAGCTGGGCATATACAATGTTAAGTATATAAATATAATGGTGTATAAGAAAAAAGTTAAAATGGAATATTCATAAAGGCTTAACATTGTTGTTACCTAAGCTTGGAAACATTTTGTTTCTTGAGGTAATAGAAACATCAGACAACAATTATTTGATTTTAGAGCACAAACCTTTGTCTGCATACACTGAACTGCAGTTATTGGCCTGTATAAATGGGGCAGGAAATATCAAGAGCAATTGGATCCTTGAACTTAGTTACCAGCCTGCCATTTTATTCTTACTAGCATGGTATATCGGAGAAGGCAATGGCACCCCACTCCAGTACTCTTGCCTGGAAAATCCCATGGACAGAGGACCCTGGTGGGCTGCAGTCCATGGGGTCGCTAGGAGTTGGACATGACTGAGTGACTTCCCTTTCACTTTTCACTTTCATGCATTGGAGAAGGAAATGGCAACCCACTCCAGTGTTCTTGCCTGGAGAATCCCAGGGATGGGGGAGCCTGGTGGGCTGCCATCTATGGGGTCACACAGAGTCAGACACAACTGAGGCGACTTGGCAGCAGCAGCAGCAGCAGCATGGTATATATGAAAAATAAAATAAAAGAAGTGTTTATAAATCAGCCTCACTTTCCTGTTCCAAGGGCCCTGGACTGGGACATGGCAGAGCATATTCTGCTGGATTCATGCTTTGACTTAATTATTATCAACTGTGGCAGCTTGATATCTTCATTCCTTTCTCAGCCTCTTCTTACTATCAAATGAATTAAACCTATTCTGAGGGAACAGAATAGTGTTCAATACATTTTTTTCAGAGACATTTTATTCTTACCCTTCCTTACATATAACTTATATTTTTGCTCTCAATTTTTTGCCTCTTTTCTCCTCTTGGACTTTGCTAATTTTTTTTTCCTATATCTTTCTTCTGCTTGTCTCTACTGTTATTCCAAAGGGTAGATAAAAAGGTTCAATTCCTCTATATCCTAAAAAAGTATCTTTACTTGGTAAAGTCAGAAGTTTCTTAACAATAACCACAAGTTTTTTAACACAGATAAGAGATCTGTACCAGATGTAGATGACACAGATGAAAAGAAATAAGCTTTGTGTGCTCTTACCAAACATTTAGTGGTAAGTGAAATTTGTCCTGAGCAGTCTTTGTTTTTTTCCTTCAGTTTCTCTTTCCTCCCAGGTTCAAAATACATTATTAATACCCAGAACCATCAATGTGATATCATACTCCCAAGTATATCCTGATGGGAGTTTGCTGCATTTGGTAATTTTAAGTTAACATATATATACATGTATACACACACACACACACACACGCACGCCCACACAATGTGTGTGTAGTAGCAGCAATGCCATGGGAAAAAAAATTCTTGGGACAAAAAGTGTTTTTATGTCCACAAATTATATTTTTTGGCTGCCTTTTCATTGTATGTCTAGAAATATGTGTCCTGTGTTTTATATATATATAAATAATATACGTACATACATGAAAAGCCATAGCTTTAATTGTATTATGCATGTGCAGAAAATGTGATTTATATGTTGACAAGGCTATAAATTAGCACTCCAAATGTGCTGATTCTTGTTTCATTATATGGAGAACTCCTGGGTTTTCTAGATCCCTGTTTTAGAACACTGTTTTATAGCAATGTTCAATTGACAAGAGAGAAATCCAAAAGTGATGGGTGTAAAACCAGTACAACTTACATAGCTTTAGTTTAGTTCGTTATAGCTCAGATGGTGAAGAATCTGCCCGCAATGCGGGAGCCCTGAGTTCAGTCCCTGGGTTGGGAAGATCCCCTGGAGAAGGGAAAGGCTACCCACCCCAGAATTCTGGCTTGGAGAATCACATGGACTGTATAGTCCATGGGGTCACAAAGAGTCGGATAGGACTGAGTGACTTCCACTTTCACTTTCACTTAGTTCATACACACTGACATGTCAATCTACTGCTGCTGCTGCTGCTAAGTCGCTTCAGTCGTGTCCGACTCTGTGCGACCCCATAGACAGCAGCCCACCAGGCTCCCCCGTCCCTGGGATTCTCCAGGCAAGAACACTGGAGTGGGTTGCCATTTCCTTCTCCAATGCATGAAAGTGAAAAGTGAAAGTGAAGTTGCTCAGTCGTGTTCGACTCCTAGCGACCCCATGGACTGCAGCCCACCAGGCCCCTCCGTCCATGGGATTTTCCAGACAAGAGTACTAGAGTGGGGTGCCATTGCCTTCTCCGGTCAATCTACTATCTGAACTATTTTCTAGGATATAAGTTCCTACTTTCAATAACTTCATAGACATTTTCAGTTTTCACTTCAAAAAATAAAATGATATATTGTATCTTCTAATGTCATATGAATTTTTTCAGTCACTCAGTTGTGTCTGACTCTTTGTGACCCCATGGACTGCAGCACACCAGGAATCCTTGTCCTTCACCATCTCCCAGAGCTTGCTCAAACTAATATTCATTCAATCAGTAATGCCATCCAACCATCTTGTCCTCTGTCATCCCCTTCTCCTCCTGCCTTCAATCTTTCTCAGCATTAGGGATTTTCCAATGAATCGGCTGTTTCCATCAGGTGGCCAAAGTATTGGAGCTTCAGCTTCAGTATCAGTCCTTCCAATGAATATTTAGAGTTAATTTCCTTCAGGATTAACTGGTTTGATCTCCTTGCGGTTCAAGGGACTCTCAAGAGTCTTCTCCAACAAAACAGTTTGAATTCTTCAGCACTCAGCCTCCTTTATGGTCAAACTCTCACATCCATACATGACTACTGGAAAAACCATAACTTTGACTAGATGGACTTTGTTGGCAAAGTAATATCTCTGCTTTTTAATATGCTGTCTACATTGGTCATAACTTTTCTTCCAAGGAGTAAACTTCTTTTAATTTCATGGCTGCAGTCACCATCTGCAGTGATTTTGAAGCCCAAGAAAATAAAGTCTGTCACTGTTTCCATTGTTTCCCCATCTATTTGCCATGAAGTGATGTGACTGGATGCCATGATCTGAGTTTTCTGAATGTTGAGCTTTAAGCCAACTTTTTCACTCTCCTCTTTCACTTTCATCAGGAGTCTCTTTACTTCCTCTTCACTTTCTCCCATAAGGGTAGTGTCATCTATGTATCTGAGGTTACTGATGCTTCTCCTAGCAATCTTGAGTCTAGCTTGTGCTTCATCCAGCCTGGCATTTTGCATGATATATTCTGCATATAGGTTAAATAAGCAGAGTGACAATATACAGCCTTGCTGCACTCCTTTGCCAATTTTAAACCAGTCTGTTTTTCCATGTCCAGTTCAAATTATTGCTTCTTAACCTGCATATAGGTTTCTCAGGAGGCAGGTAATGTGGTCTGTTAGTCCCATCTCTTAAAGGATTTTGCAGTTTGTTGTGATCCACACAGTCAAAGGCTTTAGTGTAGTCAGTGAATCAGAAATATATGTTTTCCTGGAATTTTGTTGCTCTTTCTAAGATCCAGCAGATGTTGGCAATTTGATCTCTGGTTCCTCTGAAGGGTATTCAGACTCTAATCAGATAGATATGCATTTTATAATAAAAATTCTGGGAAAATAAAATAATGTAGATGCTTATTTGATAGTGTTCAGACTTCTGAACCAATCTAGTTCTTTAGGTAAATTTTATTTGCACTGAAAATCAGATCTAATTAGAAAAGTTACACAAGGTAAAACAATGTAGCATATTTATTTAGAAGGGTAGGAAATAAATTATCCAGTTCATAAGCTAAAGCTAAAATGTGATTTTAAATATTAAAGGATGGAGAATTTATCTCAATAAATATCCTCTCATGAAAGTTTGGCTGAAAAGACTATGATTTCAAAGTGTGCCTTGTGAATCATTATTTAAAATATATTTAATGATTCTTTATATGAACAAAGAGAAGAGATAAAAGACTAAGCTGATCGAAGTGTTCTTTTTAATTTTTACTTTATTTTTACTAGTATTGGTAGCATGTCTCTCTAAATGAATAATCATGTTTGGGATCAGAGGTCTGAGAATAATTAAAGCATATCAATATATTTCTAAAATAGGAGATTCTGCTGCCTTTAAACAGTGTTATTGCATTTATAATCACCATCTGCCTATCCCTACTCTCTCTTTTTCTGGATCTTTTCCTAGTGTTTCTCAAAATATTACTATCATTGGGTATAATCACAGGGTAATTCTACACTACGTGATCTTATTTTATAAATTAGAGTTATGTGAGGGAGATTCGTGACTAAGAAAATATTCTTGTTGGGTAGTATCCAGTAATATTTCTATGAAAGAGCTTTCAAAAGCTCACCAAACTTAGATTTCTGAATTTATCTCAATAGAATGTGATTGAGGCTTTATTTTTGAAACCAATATTTTATAAATAACCATTAACTTTATGTATTATTTAAAAAACAAACAAAACTTTTTGTGATAGCCTACTTTCTACCAACTTTATTTCTGAAAGTAAATGTCATCATATCACCCTAATAACAAAGCTTGTTTTTGTTTAGTCTCTAAGCCATGTTACACTCTTTTGCAACCCCAAACCTGGCCTCTAGCCTGCCTGGCTCCCCTGTCCATGGGATTTCCCAGGCAAGAATACTGGAGTGAGTTGCCTTTTCCTTCCCCAAATAATAAGGCTTATCAACTGCTTTTATGCTATCAAAGCTGCCTGGCATAGCACTTAATAACCTTTTGTTATGGTTTCTCTGCTTGCAAGTTTTCATAAAATCATCACCTAGTTTCAGTCAATAAAAGTGAAAGTATATTTGTTACTTATTACCACATTCAGAATAAAGATTTTGCATTACTCTAAAAGGAGAGTTTTGGTTCATAATTAATGTAAAGAGGATACAGACTGACTGACTCATTCTTAGCAAAAACTGAAATTTCTTCAAGGATGAATGTGCCATCTGAAGCTTTCCTATCAGTGTTTTTGTGCTATGCAGTAACGTTCAATCCTTTATGTTTTTCCCTTCATCTATCACCATGTTTTTTACTCCATCATAACCTGTTTCTGCAGTCTACTGTGAATTGGATATGACAGGCAAAGAACATAGTACATGTTGAATACGATACTGAGTAAATAATGGACCCTGACATATGATGTGAATTCCCTAAATTTGAATTTGAATCAATGTAATATCTTTCCTGATGATGATGCTTGCATTTTAAACATTATTTCTAAATTTTACACATTTCATGTGCTGAATTTTAAGCAGTAAAAACAAAGGGGAAAGTTTTTAGAGGAATGGAGGCCTTTCTTAGAGTGGTTAGAAGCTGTAAATTATAATTAAAACTGTCCAGAGTACGAATTCCTCACATGGTGGTTTTGAGATGATTGTGCTTAAGATATTTAATTTCTTTGGTCCTAGTTTCTTATATACAATAAGCAATTAATACTCTCAGGGATTTTATGAAAGTTGACAATTTAAACATATGTGCAAGTATCTAAAAATAGGAACATTTAATCAATGAAAGTCCCTTACCTTGGAGTTATAACATTAACAACCACCATTTCAATCAACATGTATGATTATTCTTGCTGCTGCTACTGCTAAGTCGCTTCAGTTGTGTCCGACTCTGTGTGACCCCATAGACAGCAGCCTACCAGGCTCCCCCGTCCCTGGGATTCTCCAGGCAAGAACACTGGAGTGGGTTGCCATTTCCTTCTCCAATGCATAAAAGTGAAAAGTGAAGTGGCTCAGTCGTGTCCGACCTCCGCAATCCCATGGACTGCAGCCTACCAGGCTCCTCTGTCCATGGGATTTTCCAGGCAAGGGTACTAGAATGGGTTGCCATTGCCTTCTCCAATGATTATCCCTACCAAGTGTCTAATGGTTCAACAATAAATGAATATGCTCTTATGTTATTTGTTATTCTGAACTTTATAAAAAAGCTTTTTGAAAATAATGGACCCCCCCCAAAAAAAAAAACCTTTTATTCCTTTTGGTGAAACTCGGACCACCATTTTTTTTTAATATGAATTGATTTTAATTGGAAGCTAATTACTTTATAATATTGTGGTGGTTTTGCCATACATTGACATGAATCTGCCATGGATGTACATTTGTTCCCCATCCTGAACCCCCCTCCCACCTCCCTCACATCCCATCCCTCTGGGTCATTCCAGTGTACTGACCACTATTATTTTACTAGCCAAACCACTAATTATATGGTATAATTTATTAGTTAGAAGTGTTTTTTTTTTAATTCTTCTAAATTGACATCATGACAACATTAATCTCATTTACAGCTACTTTAAAATAGATTTCATGTGATTATACATAAGGCTGTTCTTGTTGAAATAAATTATATTAACTCTGTGTAAATTACAGGTTCTGGTCTTAATTCAGGAAAGAGATCTTAGAGATTTATATTTTGTTTCTGAAAGATGATACCAAACTGTTTTCCAGATATAACCCAGAGAGTCACACTATTTATTATTTGTAATAATTAAATAAGGTATTGTAAACCAATCATGCAATATAAAATATACTTATAAATTTAACATTATATGACAACAAAAACTAGGAGAAGATAATCCCTACTTATGACATTTTAAGTGATAATTAAACAAACCTATAATGTGTTTACCAAATTCTGAAATGCTTTGTGGATTATACATCCTATGAAATTTTGGACTCTGGAGAATGCATGAAAAGCAAGCAGATTTTGGAGAACTGAACCTTGGAAGGAGAAGCTAGCATTAATTGAAATTTCTCCTGTTATGGTGTTATCCTGAGAGTATACTGAAGATGTGTCACTGCCACAACAACTAATACTCAGATGATTTTTTTTAAAACTGCCATTTACTGATCTGAGGAACTGAGAGATAAAGTCAGTCATTACATCTTGCTTCCATGGCAACTACTGCCACAAGAAAGCAATGAGATTATAAATTATGCCCAAATCTCTGGCTGGCCCTTAACTGCTCATACACAAAGAAGACACAAAATAGTTCACCTAGAGAAAAAAAAAATTTTTTTTGAAATGTTATTTGGGCAGGTACTCAAGACAAATCTTCAGTTTTATTCTAAATATGTTACTGCCTTGCTAAAACAAAAAAAAATAATACTCTTCAGAGAAATAAGCAGGGTTTATATTATCTACAGCATAATGTCTTCAGTTTCCAAAGTGTAATCTAAGAGCCCTTGTCCTGCAAAATAAAACTAGAAATGTGGCCTATTCTCAAAGGTAAAGACAATCAACCTAGGACCTCAAAATAACTTACATCTTCTAATTATCAAACTTTTTAGAAATAGCTGGTATAGCTCTGCTCAACTAGACAAGCATATGTGCCTATAACAAAGAAAGTGATATTTTTTTCTATTTCGTTGAGAAATATTTTTTTTTACAGGGAATGGCAAACCACTTCAGTATTCCTTCCTTGAGAACCCCAGGAACAGTACGAAAAGGCAAAAAGATAGGACATTGAAAGATGAACTCCCCAGTTCGGTAGGTGCCCAATATGCTACTGGAAATCAGTGGAGAAATAACTACAGAAAGAATGAAGGGATGGAGCCAAAGCAAAACAACACCTACTTGTGAATGTAACTGGTGATAAAAGCAAGGTCCTATGCTGTAAAGAGCAATATTGCATAGGAACCTGGAATGTTAGGTCCATGAATCAAGGCAAATTGGAAGTGGTCAAACAGGAGATGGTAAGAGTGAACGTCAACATTCTAGGAATCAGCGAACTAAAATGGACTGGAATGGGTGAATTTAACTCACATGACCATTATATCTACTACTGTGAGCAGGAATCCCTTAGAAGAAATGGAGTAGCCATCATAGTCAACAAAAGAGTCCGAAATGCAGTACTTGGATGCAATCTCAAAAACGACAGAATGAACTCTGTTCGTTTCCAAGGCAAACCATTCAATATGACAGTAATCCAAGTCTATGCCCTGACCAGTAATGCTGAAGAAGCTGAAGTTGAATGGTTCTATGAAGACCTACAAGACTTTTGAGAACTAACACCCAAAAAAGATGTCCTTTTCATTATAGGGGCTGGAATGCAAAAGTAGGAAGTCAAGAAACACCTGGAGTAACAGACAAATTTGACCTTGGAGTACAGAATGAAGCAGGGCAAAGTCTAATAGAGTTTTGCCAAGAGAACGCACTGGTTATAGCAAACACCCTCTTCCAACAACACAAGAGAGACATTATACATGGACATCACCAGATGGTCAAGAGCGAAATCTGATTATATTCTTTGCAGCCAAAGATGGAGAAGCTCTGTACAGTCAGCGAAAACAAGACCAGGAGCTGACTGTGCCTCAGATCATGAACTCCTTATTGCCAAATTCAGACTTAAATTGAAGAAAATGGGAAAAACCACTAGACCTTTCAGGTATGACCTAAATAAAATCCTTTATGATTAGACAGTGGAAGTGACAAATAAAGAGATTAGATCCGAAAGAGCACCTGAAGAAATACGGACAGAGGTTCATGACACTGTAAAAAAGACAGGGATCAAGACCATCCCCAAGAAAAAGAAATGCAAAAAAGTAAAATGGCTGTCTGAGGAGGCCTTAAAAATAGCAGTGAAAAAAAAAAGAGAAGAGAAAAGCAAAGGAGAAAAGGAAAGATATACCTCTTTGAAAGCAGAGTTCCAAAGAATGGCAAGAAGAGATAAGAAAGCCTTCCTCAGTGATCAATGCAAAGAAATAAAGGAAAGCAATAGAATGAAAAAGACTAGAGATCTCTTCAAGAAAATTAGAGATACCAGGGGAACATTTCATGCAAAGATGGGCTCAATAAAGGACAGAAATGGTATAGACCTAAAAAAAGCAGAGGACATTAAAGAAGAGGTGGCAAGAATACACAGAAGAACTATACAAAAGAGATCTTCATGACCCAGATAATCACGATGGTGTGATCACTCACCTAGAGCCAGACATCCTGGAATGGGAAGTCAAGTGGGCCTTAGGAAGCAACACTATGAACAAAGCTAGTGGAGGTGATGGAATTCCAGTTGAACTATTTCAAATCCTGAACAATGATGCTGTGAAAGTGCTGCACTCAAAACGTCAGGAAATTTGGAAAATTCAGTAGTGGCCACAGGAGTGGAAAAGGTCAGTTTTCATTCCAATCCCAAAGAAAGGCAATGCCAAAGAATGCTCAAACTACTGTACAATTGTGCTCATCTCACATGCTAGTAAAGTAATGCTCAAAATTCTCCAAGCCAGAATTCAGCAATATGTGAACCGTGAACTTCCAGATGTTCAAGCTGGTTTTAGAAAAGGCAGAGGAACCAGAGATCAAATTGCCAACATCCGCTGGATCATCGAAAAAGCAAGAGAGTTCCAGAAAATCATCTATTTCTTCTTTATTGACTATGCCAAAGGCTTTGACTGTGTGGATCACAATAAACTGTGGAAAATTCTGAAAGACAGGGGAATACCAGACCATCTGACCTGCCTCTTGAGAAATCTGTATGCAGGTCAGGAAGCCACAGTTAGAACTGGGCATGGAACAGACTGGTTCCAAATAGGAAAACGAGTACGTTAATGCTGTATATTGTCACAATGCTTATTTAACTTATATACAGAGTACATCATGAGAAACACTGGGCTGGATGAAGCACAAGCTGGAGTCAAGACTGCCTGGAGAAATATCAATAACCTAAGATATGCAGATGACACCACCCTTATGGCAGAAAGTGAAGAGGAACTCAAAAGCCTCTTGATGAAAGTTAAAGTGGAGAGTGAAAAAGTTGGCTTAAAGCTCAACATTCAGAAAACGAAGATCATGGCATCTGGTCCCATCACTTCATTGGAAATAGATGGGGAAACAGTGGAAACAGTGTCAGACTTTATTTTTTGGGGCTCCAAAATCATTGCAGATGATGACTGTAGCCATGAAATTAAAAGACACTTGCTCCTTGGAAGAAAAGTTATGATCAACCTAGATAGCATATTGAAAAGCAGAGACATTACTTTGCCAACTAAGGTCTGTCTAGTCAAGGCTATGGTTTTTCCAGTGTTCATGTATGGATGTGAGAGTTGGACTGTAAAGACAGCTGAGCACCGAAGAATTGATGCTTTTGAACTGTGGTGTTGGAGAAGACTCTTGAGAGTCCCTTGGACTGCAAGGAGATCCAACCAGTCCATTCTGAAGGAGATCAGCCCTGGGATTTCTTTGGAAGGAATGATGCTAAAGCTGAAACTCCAGTACTTTGGCCATCTCATGTGAAGAGTTGACTCATTGGAAAAGACTCTGATGCTGGGAGGGATTGAGGGCAGGAGGAGAAGGGGATGACAGAGGATGAGATGGCTGGATGGCATCACTGACTCGATGGATGTGAGTCTGAGTGAACTCCGGGAGTTGGTGATGGACAGGGAGGCCTGACGTGCTGTGATTCATTGGGTCCAAAGAGTAGGACACCACTGAGCGACTGAACTGAACTGAACTGAACTGAAGATATGCAGTTGACACCACACTTATGGCAGAAACTGAAGAAGAACTAAAGAGCCTCTTAATGAAAGTGAAAGAGAAGAGTGAAAATTTGGCTTAAAGCTCAACATTCAGAAAACTAAGATCATGGCATCGGTCCCATCATTTCATGGGAAATAGATGGAGAAACAGTGGAAACAGTGTCAGACTTTATTGTTCTGGGCTCCCAAATCACTGCAGATGGTGTTGCATCCATGAGATTAAAAGACACTTACTCCTTGGAAAGAAAGATATGACCAATCTAGACAGCATATTAAAAAGCATATTATTAAAGAGACATTACTTTGCCACAAAGGTCCATCTAGTCAAGGCTACAATTTTTCCAGTAGTCATGTAGGGACGTGAGAATTGAACTACAAAGAAAGCTGAGAGGTGAAGAATTTATGCTTTTGAACTGTGGTGTTGGAGAATACTCGAGAGGCATTGGACTGCGAGGAGATCTAACCAGTCCATCCTAAAGGAGATCAGTCCTGGGTGTTCATTGGAAGGACTGATGTTGAAGCTGAAACTGCAGTGCTTTGGCCACCTGATGCAAAGAGCTGACTCATTTGAAGATACCCTGATTCTGGAAAAGATTGAGGGCATGAGGAGAAGGGAATGACAGAGGATGAGATGGCTGGATGGCATCACCGACTCGATGGACCTGAGTTTGAGTGAACTCCGGGAGTTGGTGATGAGCAGGGAGGCCTGGCGTGCTCTGGTTCATGGGGTCACAGAGTCGGACCTAGCTGAGCGACTGAACTGAACTGAACTGAATATGTGTTAATTACCATCTGCAAATACTGTCAAAAGAACTGATAATATCAAGTTATATTTCAGGAGGACATACAATAAAAAGTAAAGTCATATATAAAGAAAGTAAGAAATCTAAGCGTTCTGTGGTCTTGTATCTGCTGATTTCCCAATGCAAGCTCATCTCATGCCACTATCCCCTCCTCTCCTCTCCCTACTCTCATAGCCCTCCTCTTCTTCAGCACTTTAACTCACCAACCTCATGGTCTTCTTTCATTCCTAAAATGCATGAAACTAATTCTGGCAAAGGGTCTTCAAACTTGTGCCTTATCTCATTAGATTGTGTTCCCCTTCTCATCACTTTGCCAGCCCCTTCTCAATAATCAGGTGTCAGTTTCGTTTTCATTGTCTTAATTTCCTCAAAGGGTATTTTCTAAAAACTGCTTTAGTCTTTTTCCTCATTATATTCATCTCACAAGAAAGGCAATATTTTTAATGCCTTGTTCGCCATTGTATTTCTTGTTGGGAGAGGTAGTTAGACTTAGTTCCCCATCTACTGTGCAGTAACATAAGAATGGCCTTGGTCTTGGAACACTTCCTTACTGAAAGATTAAGAGCTTTGGCAGCCTGTGCTGGGCTTGAATTCTGCATAAGATGTGCATCACTGGCCCACAGGCATATCCCTCACTTTTTATATTTCACAGAAAGCTCTCATAGGGGCAGTGTTGTGATCCTTCTGCAGGAGCATAAAGTGGTGTGGTGCTTGCAGTTAGAACACTTGTTGAGTGTGCAGTGGGTCCACTTAGGCCATAGGAGACTAGCACATTGCAAGAGGCTAGATCTTATGTGCACGCTCTATTCTCTCTTGTAAGGAAAGACTGTACAACTTGAGCCTTGCACACTTGGGTGTTTGCTCACAGTGACCTTGAATCAGGAACTAGTCTCTTCCCTGGATGACACTTAACTGCTTTTTTGACCTTGGCTGCACAGCGCCACATATGGAGTGGAGAAATAACCATAGTGGTTATCATAATACCCCACAGAGAAGATGCTCAATAAATGTTCATTTAATTAAAAAAGAATAAGGAAATCCTCTTAACAATGCATGCCTAAATGCATTAACAAGCTCTGTTAGATAGCATGGTATGGAAGTTTCAATATATAACAATTTGTGGTTTACCCTCATGTTAAGTCTGCTGCTGCTGCTGCTTCAAAGTCACTTCAGTCGTGCCCGACTCTGTGCAACCCCATAGATGGCAGCCTACCAGGCTCCCCCATCCCTGGGATGCTCCAGGCAAGAACACTGGAGTGGGTTGCCATTTCCTTCTCCAATGCACGAAAGTGAAAAGTGAAAGTGAGGTCTCTCAGTCGTTTCCGACTCTTCGTGACCCCATGGACTGCAGCCCACCAGGCTCCTCCATCCATGGGATTTTCCAGGCAAGAGTACTGGAGTGGGGTGCCATTGCTTTCTCCGAGTTAAGTCTAATAGCCTCTAAATTTATATAATCAATTCCTTAGTGTGCTTTTTAAACATTTTCTATTAGTTCTTCTTTATCACAGAATCCTAGGAAGCCCTCTAGTCAGTTTTCTATATTACTAATCATACTTCAAAGTATCTAAACTAGCTATATCAAGTAAAAAAAAAATTTCTTTTAGGATTATTTTTAGCCAGGTTTATTTCTGTATGGATATTTTACAAGCATGTCTGCTCCATACTTGCCTGGTCACTGCCTTTGAGTCTTTAAAGAAATGTGTAGGATCAATGGTAGATCATAAAAGCAAAAGATAAAAGAAATGAAAATTATTAAATTAGTGATTTCATGCTATGCCCATAAAAGATGGAGACTTGATCTTTACAAAAGCCTGAAAAGAGGTGACAGCTAGTATATGTTTTTGATACAGAATTGAGTACCCAAAAGGATTTTTTTTAAGCAAGAAATAAGAACTAACTTTGAATACATTCTAAGAAAGATGAAAACCTCATCAAATGTCAAGGAAAAATTGGACCTTCCTATCTACCCTTGAATTGGCAGCACATACCTTTGTGCTGTTCATATTTCCTCACCCCAGTCCCATGTGGACGTTCTGCAGTAGATATTGTTTAGCTTTGAAATCTATCATTTTCCCTATTCAAGTTTCCATTTAAAAGGTAAAATTTTGCCCCTGGCTAGCTGGACTGTTGCCCTACATAAAAATAATTAGATTCCAACAAAAGAGAAGCTAATTTGTGAGTTTAAAACTAGTAAGTAAGTTTTAGATAGTAATAAAATCCTTTTCTAAATCACTAAGTACACATCAGTATTAACATAAATCAAGTAGTTTTCAGCCTTACATCTGAAGTGTATTTTTTAAATTTAAATCCCTAGAGATTATACAACATCTATAACTGCCTAATAATTTCTGTTTTATACTCAGATGATATTAATTTGCACTTAAGTTGAAATCCAGAGAGTTTCAGGAATTAGAAAATATGAACTGACTTGATTGGTTTAGTCTGAGCTTTTAGCTTTAAGTCTTAACAGAAAGGAGACCACTGGATCCCTGGATTGAAGAGTTAAATTTGCTGTATTAACTATAGACTTCATTCATGCAAATTAAGTAATTTTTTCTTAGAAATTAAGATTATTTTATACTAATAATGATTTTTATTCAATATGTAGACATAATCATTCACTTGAGAGAATATTGCATTAGGAAAAAGGAAAAAAGGCATGAATTCTAGTCCCTAATAATAAGTGAGAAGGATGTGTAACATGTGATTTCTTGATGCCAAATAGCCAGAGCCTTCAAGGAGGTAGGGATAATCTTTACTCGCTAATGTAGGGGCCACTAGTGAATAGCTTCCTGATGAAGATTTTTACTTTGTTTTCTAATTATACTGCATTGTAAGTGTGTTTGGATTAAGTTATATCTTTTGGAATACAATGATTAGAGCCATTTTTATTCCTGCTGAAATGGTGACATAATTTTACAGCTCATCCAGAGTAAAATTGAAGTCTTAAAAAAGGTTTAATTTTTCAAGACACTGCCAACATGATTTCCAAATTAGTTATACCATTATACATTCCCCCCAGAAGTATTTGAGAGCTCCAGATTTCCATATTCTGTTAACATTTAGAATTTAGAATTTTTAGATTTTAGTCATTCTAATTGGTTTGTGATCATATCTAATTTTGGTTTTAATTTCTGTTTCCCTAATGAGTAATGTAGTTCCCTGGTGGTTCAGATGGTAAAGCATCTGCCTACAAAACGGGAGCCCTAGGTTCAATCCCTGGGTCAGGAAGATCTCCTGGAGAAGGAAATGGTAACCCACTTTGGTATTCTTGCCTGGAAAATCCCATGGAGGAGTCTGGTAGGCTACAGTCCATGGGGTCGCAAAGAGTCGGAAACGACTGAGCAACTTCACTTTCTTTCTGCCACTTAATGAGTAATGAACCTGAGTATCTTTTTGTGAGCTCACTTGATAATCCAATATTTTCCTTGGTAAATATTTTTACCCATTTTTAGTACTTTTATTGTTATCTTTTGAGGTTTTTTATATAAATCTTTTATTGCATATATGATTTGCAAACATTTTCTTACTGTTTCTTCATTTTCCTGTGTCTTTTTATACAGCAGGGGATTTTAATTATGATGACGTCCAATTCATCCTTTTTCTTTTATGATTATGCTTTTGTTTTTATCTAAGAAAATTTTGCCTAATCCAGAGTGACAATGGTTCACTTATGTTTTCCAAAAGGTGTATATTTTAAGATCTTTGATTCATTATCATTTAATTTTAGTGTGATATGAGATATGAATGAAAGTTCTTGTATATGAACACCTAATTGTTCCAGAATTATCGTTCAAAAGTATATAAAATTTTCATTAATTTGTCTTTGCATCTTTGCCAAAATTGTTTTTTTTATAAATATGTGAGTCTGTTTCTTGACTCTTTATTTTGTTTTATCCATCTATTTGTCTTACTTGACTCCAATTCCACACTGTTTCAATTATTGGAGGGTTTTAATGTTTCAATATCAAGTAGTATTAACCCTTCAACTTTAATTTTGTTCAAAATTGTTTTCAAAATTCTACTTCATTTACATTCCTGTATGAATTTTTAGAATCATTTGGTCAGTATCTTTTTTAAAAGATGCCAACTGGAATTTTGATTGTTATTTTTTGCATCTATAAAGCAGTTAGGGGAGAACTGACAGCTTTTCAACTGCTGCTGCTGCTAAGTCACTTCAGTTGTGTCCAACTCTGTGCGACCCCATAGATGGCAGCCCACGAAGCTCCCCTGTCCCTGGGATTCTCCAGGCAAGAACACTGGAGTGGGTTGCCATTTCCTTCTCCAATGCATGAAAGTGAAAAGTGAAAGTGAAGATGCTCTGTCGTATCGGACTCTTGGCGACCCCATGGACTTCAGCCCACCAGGCTCCTCCGTCCAGGCAAGAGTACTGGAGTGGGTTGCCATTGCCTTCTCCCTCTTTACAACTACTATGCTTCAAATCAATACTAAGAGTGTCCTGCATCGAACCTGGACTGGTGATTTGTTTCTTATATGATATTATATATATATTGTAAAGTAATTAGCCTCTAATTAAAACAAATAAATTTAATTAAAAAAAAGTACTAAGAGTGTGATGTAATACTCCATTTATTTAGATCCAGTTCAGTTTATCTCAATACTTTTTTGGTTTTGGTAAATACATGCTTAAAATTCTCTAAGCCAGGCTTCAGCAATATGTGAACCTTGAACTTCCAGATGTTCAAGCTGGTTTTAAAAAAGGCAGACGAACCAGAGATCAAATTGCCAACATCTGCTGGATCATGGAAAAAGCAAGAGAGTTCCAGAAAAACATCTACTCCTGCTTTATTGAATATGTTAAAGCCTTTGACTGTGTGGATCACAATAAACTGTGGAAAATTCTGAAAGAGATGGAAATACCAGACCACCTGACCTGCCTCTTGAGAAATCTGTATGCAGGTTACGAAGCAACAGTTAGAACTGAACATGGAACAACAGACTGGTTCCAAATAGGAAAAGGAGTACGTCAAGGCTGTATATTATCACCCTGCTTATTTAACTTATATGCAGAGTACATCATGAGAAACACTGGGCTGGATGAAGCACAGGTTGGAATCAAGATTGCCAGGAGAAATAGCAATAACCTCAGATAGGCAGATGACACCACCTTTATGGCAGAAGTGAAGAAGAACTAAAAAACCTCTTGATGAAAGTGAAAGAGGAGAGTTAAAAAGTTGGTTTAAAGTTCAACATTCCAAAAACTAAGATCATGGCATCTGGTCCCATCACTTCATGGCATAGATGGGGAAACTGGAAACAGTGTCAGACTTTATTTTTCTGGGGTCCAAAATCACTGCAGATGGTGACTGCAGCCATGAAATTAAAAGACGCTTACTCCTTGGAAGGAAAGTTATGTCCAACCTATATAGCATATTCAAAAGCAGAGACATTACTTTGCCAACAAAGGTCCAACTAGTCAGGGCTATGGTTTTTCCAGTGGTCATGTATGGGTGTGAGAGTTGGACTGTGAAGAAGGCTGAGCAGAGAAGAACTGATGCTTTTGAACTGTGGTGTTGGACAAGACTCTTGAGAGTCTCTTGGACCGCAAGGAGATCCAGCCAGTCCATCCTAAAGGAGATCAGTCCTGGGTGTTCATTGGGAGGATTGATGTTGAAGCTGAAACTCCAATACATTGGCAACCTGATGCAAAGAGCTGACTCATTTGAAAAGACCCTGACGCTGGGAAAGATTGAGGGCAGGAGGAGAAGGGGACGACAGAGGATGAGATGGTTATGACATCACTGAGTCGATGGACATGGGTTTGGGTGGACTCTGGGAGTTAATGATGGATAGGGAGGCCTGGCGTGCTGAGGTTCATGAGGTCGCAAAGAGACAGACATGACTGAGCGACTGAACTGAACTGAACTGAAATACATTATTCATATATTATGTCAGATATTCCCTCAGTTCAGTTCAGTTCAGTTGCTCAGTCGTGTCTGACTCTTTGCGACCGCATGGATGGCAGCATGCCAGGCCTCCCTGTTGATCACCAATTCCCGAGTT
Source organism: Bos mutus (assembly GCF_027580195.1). Lineage (NCBI taxonomy): Eukaryota > Metazoa > Chordata > Mammalia > Artiodactyla > Bovidae > Bos > Bos mutus. The sequence continues at coordinate 72,780,310 of NC_091627.1, forward strand.
CACTCCAACTCATGTTCATTGAATCAGTGGTGCCATCCAACTATCTCACCCTCTGTCATCCCCTTCTGCAACTGACTTCAATCCTTCCCAACATCAGGGTCTTTTCAAATGAGTCAGTTCTTCACCTCAGGTGGCCAAAGTATTGGAGTTTCAGCTTCAACATTAGTCCTTTCAATGAACACTCAGGACTGATTTCCTTTAGGATGGACTGGTTGGGTATCCTTGCAGTCCAAGGGACTCTCAAGAGTCTTCTCCAACACTACAGTTCAAAAGCCAAAATTCTTCAGTGCTTAGCTTTCTTTATGGTCCAACTCTCACATCTGTACATGACTACTGGAAAAAACCATAGCCTTGACTAGACGGACCTTTGTTGACAAAGTAATGTCTCTGCTTTTTAATATGTTGTCTAGATTGGTCATAGCTTTTCTTCCAAGGAGCAAACATCTTTTAATTTCATGGGTGCCAAATTTATGGCACTTCATAAAAGCCAGAAACAGAGTAGCTGGGGTAATTTGATTAAGTTACAGATATTTTATAACCAGTATACATTAGAGCCATCATATTTCTCTGTGTAATTCCCCTATTAGCCTTGATTTTATCTCCTGATACTATACCTAAGGGTTTAATCTTTCTTCTGTGAACTTGTTCACAAGGTATATATTTATATATATATGTATATATATTTATATTTATATATTACTAGTGAATGAGTTCACCAAAGAAATATTAAGAATGATTATATAAATTTATATAAAGATTATATATAGTTATATATAATATATATACACCTTTATATATAAAGTGTTTCTATATATATATACACACACACACACACTCTTTCAGCCTTTTGGATTTTCTACTTGTGCCACTTGTTACTTGCTTAAATTGGTCCTAGTTTGGCAGTTTAAGGTGATCATCTGCAATATATTGTGTACTTTAAAATAAATTATGGATATAGTTCTAAAGATTTGTGCTTTAGCCATTATCTTTATGATATGGTGGCAAATGTATTGGTACATTGTATAAACAGTCATCATAATAAATCTTTTTAAATTTTATATTGGAGTATAGCTGGTTAACAGTGTGTTAGGTTCACATGTACAGCAAAGAGATTCAGTTATACGTATACATATATCTATTCTTTTTCATATCCTTTTCAAATATAGGTTATTAGTTAGTTATTTCAGTTGCTCAGTCGTGTCCAACTCTTTCGACCCCATGGACTACACACCAGGCCTCCCTGTCCATCAACAACTCCCAGAGCTTAATCAAACTAATGTCCAATGAGTCGATGATGCCATCCAAACATCTCATCCTGTTGTCACCTTCTCCTCCTGCCTTCAATGTTTCCCAACATCAGGGTCTTTTCAAATGAGTCAGTTATTCGTGTCAGGTGGCCAAAGTATTGGAGTTTCAGCTTCAACATTAGTCCTTCCAATGAACATTCAGGACTGATCTCCTTTAGGATGGACTGGTTGGATCTCCTTTCAGTCCAAGGGACTCCCAAGAGTCTTCTCCAACACCACAGTTCAAAAGCGTCAGTTCTTTGCTATTCAGCTTTCTTTATACTCCAACTCTCACATCTGTACATGACTACTGGAAAAACCATAGCCTTGACTAGATGGACTTTTGCTGACAAAGCAATGTCTCTGCTTTTTAACATGGTGTCTAGGTTCATCATAACTTTTCTTCCAAGGAGTAAGCCTCTTCTTATTTCAGGGCTGCAGTAACCATCTACAGTGATTTTGAGCCCCCAAAAATAAAGTCTGCCACCGTTTCCACATCTATTTGCTATGCAGTGATGGAACCATATGCCGTAATCTTGGTTTTCTGAATGTTGAGCTTTAAGCCAATTGTTCCTCTCTCCTCATTTACTTTCATCAAAAGGCTCTTTAGTTCTTCACTTTCTGTCATAAGCGTAGGGCCGTCTGTATATCTGAGGTTATTGATATTTCTCCTGGCAATCTTGATTCCAACCTGTGCTTCATCCAGCCCAGTGTTTCTCATGATGTACTGTGCATATAAGTTAAATAAGCACAGTGACAATATATAGCCTTGATTTATTCCTTTTCTGATTTGGGATCAGTCTATTGTTCCATGTACAGTAATAACTGTTGCTTCCTAACCTGCATACAGATTTCTCAAGAGGCAGGTCAAGTGGTCTGGTATTTCCATCTCTTTCAGAATTTTGCACTTTATTTATATTTCCACTTTAAAATAAATTTTCCAGTTTATTGTGATCCACACAGTCAAAGGCTTTGACATAGTCAGTAAAGCAGAAATAGATGTTTTATCTGGAATTCTCTTGCTTTTTTGATGATCCAGTGAATGTTGGCAATTTGATCTCTGGTTCCTCTGCCTTTTCTAAAACCAGCTTGAACATCTGGAAGTTCACAGTTCACGTATTGTTGAAGCCTGGCTTGGAGAATTTTGAGCATTACATTGCTAGCCTGTGAGATGAGTGCAATTGTGTGGTAGTTTGAGCGTTCTTTGGTATTGCCTTTCTTAGGGATTGGAATGAAAACTGACTTTTCCAGTCCTTTGGCCACTGATGAGTTTTCCAGATTTGCTGGCATATTGAGTGCAGCACTTTCACAGCATCATCTTTTAGAATTTAATATAGCTCAACTGGATTCCATCACATCCACCAGCTTTGTTCATAGTGATGTTTCCTAAGGCCCGTTTGACTTCACAAGCCAGGATGTCTGGCTTTAGGTGAGTGATCACACCATCGTGATTATCTGGGTCATGAAGATCTTTTTTGTACAGTTCTTCTGTGTATTCTTGCCACCTCTTCTTAATATCTTCAGCTTCTCTTAGGTCCATACCATTTCTATCACTTATTGAGCCCATCTTTGCATGAAATGTTCCCTTGGTATCCTTAATTTTTTTGAAGAGATCTGTAGTCTTTCCCATTCTTGTTTTCCTCTATTTCTTTGCACTGATCACTGAGGAAGGCTTTCTTATCTTTCCTTGCTATTCTTTGGAACTCTGCATTCAAATGGGTATATCTTTCCTTTTCTCCTTTACTTTTCACTTCTCTTCTTTTCACAGCTATTTGTAAGGCCTCCTCAGGCAACCATTTTGTTTTTTGCATTTCTTTCTCTTGGGATGGTCTTGATCCCTTTCTCCTGTACAGTGTCATGAACCTCTGTCCATAGTTATTCAAGCACTCTATCAGATCTAGAACCATAAATCTATTTTTCCCTCCCACTGTATAATCATTAGGGATTTGATTTAGGTCATACTTGAATAGTCTAATGGTTTTCCCTACTTTCTTCAATTTAAGTCTGAATTTGGCAATAAGGAGATCATGATCTGAGCCACAGGAGCTCCCATTCTTGTTTTTGCTGACTGTACAGAGCTTCTCCATCTTTAGCTGCAAAGAATATAATCAGTCTGATTTCGGTGTTGGCCATCTGGTGATGTCCATGTGTAGAGTCTTCTCTTGTGTTGTTCGAAGAGGGTGTTTGCTATGACCAGTGCGTTCTCTTGGCAGAACTCAATTAGTCTTTGCCGTGCTTCATTCTGTACTCCAAGGCCAAATTTGCCTGTTACTCCAGGTGTTTCTTGACTTTCTACTTTTGCATTCCAGTCCCCTATAATGAAAAGGACATCTTTTTGGGTATTAGTTCTGAAAGGTCTTGTAGGTCTTCATAGAACCATTCAACTTCAGCTTCTTCAGTGTTACTGGTTGGGGCATAGACTTGGATTACTGTGATATTGAATGGTTTGCCTTGGAAACGAACAGAGATCATTCTGTCGTTTTTGAGATTGCATCCAAGTACTGCATTTCGGACTCTTTTGTTGACTATGATGGCTGCTCCATTTCTTCTAAGGGATTCTTGCCCACAGTAGTAGATATAATGGTCATCTGAGTTAAATTCATCCATTCCAGTCCATTTTAGTTCACTGATTCCTAAAATGTCAACGTTCATTCTAGCCATCTCCTGTATGATCACTTCCAATTTGCCTTGATTCATGGACCTAACATTCCAGGTTCCTATGCAATATTGCTCTTTACAGTATCAGACCTTGCTTCCATCACCAGTCACATCCACAACTGGGTGTTGTTTTTGCTTTGGCTCCATCCCTTCATTCTTTCTGGAGTTATTTCTCCACTGATCTCCAGTAGCATATTGGGCACCTACTGACCTGGGGAGTTCATCTTTCAATGTCCTATCTTCTTGCCTTTTCATAGTGTTCATGTGGTTCTCAAGGAAGGAATACTGAAGTGGTTTGCCATTCCCTTCTCCAGTATAGGTTAATACAGAGTATTGGATAGACCTCCCTGTGACACAGAGTATGTCCTTGTTGATTATCTGTTTTATATATATAGTAGTCTGTATATCTTAATCCCAACCTCCTATTTTATCCTTCCCACATACCTATTTCCCCTTTGGTAATTATAAATTGGTTTTCTATGTCGATGAGTTTGATTTTGTCTTATAAATAAGATCATTTGTACCATTTTTTTAGATTCCACATTAGTGATATCATATATTTGTCTTTCGAATGGTGAGTAATATTGCACTGTATATATAACACCACATATTTTTTTAATATTTTTTCTGTTGATGGTCATTTGGATTTCTTTCATGTTCTGGGTATTGTAAATGTGCTGCAGTTAACATTAGGGTATATGTATCTTTTCAAATTTTGATTTTCTTTGGGAATACATCCAGGAGTGGTATTGCTGGATCATATGGTAGCTATATTTTTAGTTTTTTAAGGAACTTCCATACTGTTCTCCATGGAGACTGCAGTAATTTACATTCCCACCCGCAGAGTAGGTGGGTCCCCTTTCTCCAGACTCTCTCCAGACTTTTTTTGTTTGTGTACTCTTTGATGATGGTCATTCTGACTGGCATGAGGTGATACCTCATAGCAGTTTTGATTTTTGCTTTTCTATAATTAATGATGTTGAGCATCTTTCATGTGCTTTTCAGCCATCTGTATGTTTTCTTTGGAAAAATGTCTATTTAGAACTCCTGCCTACTTTTTGATTGAGTTTGTGTTTGATATAGAGCCACAGTTTGTATATTTTGGAGATTAATCCCTTCCTGGTTGCATCATTTGCAAATATTTTCTCCCTTTCTGTGGGTTGTCTTTTTGTTTGATTGATGGTTTTCTTGCTATCCAAGAACTTTTACTTTTAATTAGGTCCATTTGTTTATTTTTGTGTATATTTTCATTACTCTGGGAGGTGGATCTAAAAAGATATTGCTGCAATTTATGTCAAAGAGTGTTCTGCCTATGTTTTCCTCTAGGAGTTTTATAGTATCTGGCTTTACATTTAGGTCTTTAATCTATTTTGAGTTCATTCATAATAATTCTTGAGGTAATTACTCTGTATTTCTTTTAAAAATGTACTTTATCTAGTGACTCATGCAGTGGATAACCTAAATGTACATTATTAGAAGAAACATTGAATAACAGGTTAGCCATACAATAAAATAGTATTCTGTTGGTGAAATTGGTGACAGAAATTTAGTTCTATTGACAAAGAAATATTTATACTATATTTAATTAAAATAAATTGGAGAATAATATTTTAATGCAGATTTAAAGCTAAGAATATATTAGTTTAAGTCATATTATCTGAGAGAAGTAGATGAAAATATTTATAATAGTTTTGAAATGCTATACTGTGTGTGTACCTATAAACAGAAATACTTGAAATATTGGAATATGTGTCAAGGTTTTATTACCTAGTCTTCTATTTGTTGATTGATTTTTTTCTCTATGTGTTTCTATGTGTGTATACGTGTTTGGTGAGGTATGTTTATAGTAAGCACCTATAAATTTATCAAAAGGGATAAAACAAACATTGAAGCCATTTTTGTTATGTAATTAAAAAAAAAATTGTGTCTAGTGAAATCATGCTTTAGATAACCATGACCAAGCTTATACTTTATTGTAGATTTAAATCTATCATTTCATTCAGCCTTAGTAATAATGGCTAAAATAAATTTTAAAATCAATGAGAAATTTTGATTCAGAGTTGTACTGTTCTTTCTACTTTTATCTCTTCTATTCAGACAATTTTTATCTGTAATATTATAAACCTCAGAGGTTCAGATGGTACAGGTTAATTTTCAATAGCACAGCTGAATATTTTGGGGCTCATCCAAGCTCATCCTTTGGAGACTCATTGAGCACTGGTGTGTGTTGACCTTGTGGTTTGATTTTCTTCCTTCTCAGCAGCATTCAAAGATGGACCCATGCAGGTAGAATACCAAGTAACAGCTTCTACCTAAGTTTTTGGTTTTTACATTGCATTTTGTATGCTTACTTTGTTTTTAAATAATGTCATTTTATTATAAATATCACACAAAAACAAGGAATATGTTTAGAAGATGAATTTGGATAATACAGAAAGTTATAAAGAAAATAAAAAGTATCCATAACCTTGACACTAGATGTAACTGTTGTAAATAATTTTATTTCTCTAAAATAACATAGCTTTAATTTTTGCTTTTAATCTGTGTTATTTACTGCTTTGTGATATGTTTAACCATGCTGCTAAATAAGTATCAAATTCAGAGTTTTTAAGAACTACTGGCATACTATTTAATTAACCAATTTTCTCTTGTTAGGAAATTACATTGTTGTTATTATTCTATTATTACAAATATCTTTCTGAAGAATGACTTACATGTGACTCGTCAAGAAGTTTTAGGTTTTATAATTATTTTAAAGTTTAAATATTTAGAACTAGGATTTTGGGGCCAAATTTTATGAATATTTTAAAAGCTATTGCAAAATAATAATAACAACCTACCTGTCAGGAAATGACATTTTCTTCTTTACACTGGTTAATTCCGTTTCTTAGAAAATGTTGGAAAGTACTTTCAGGTGGCTGTGTGTGTGCGTTTATGGGATTATCATGAAATTTTCATTTGCTTTATCTCAATCTTTGACACACAAAGAATAAAACTGTCAGTATAGTCTTACCAATGATAATCCAATTCATTTCTCTGTACTTGACTAAATATAAGAATGCTTTATATTGTAGTAGTTCTGCTTGTGCCTTACTTCCCCAACAAATACTATCTGTAATCAGTTATATGTTCTCTAGATATTAAATACATTTTAAGCTGGAACCACAAGGTGGTGCATGGATTGCTCAGCTAAAATGGATTTCAGTGAGGAGGATTCTGGGAGTTGGTAGGACATGTGGCATCCCCTTTTGACCTTTCCCACATTCTTCCGAGATAATGGTGGCTTGTTAGTCCTGTGTTCCTTACTAGACCCTCCTGTCATAAAATAACTCACACAAATGGTTACCACGAGGCCTGGCCAGATTCATTTTTTCTTTCCCATTTTATATCAGGGAAAATATCATCAAGAAAGAGAAAAAAAGGAAATATAAATCACTGCTTGATTTTTTTAAGCATTATTTGTATCCTTTTATTTCTAAACTAATCTAGTAAATGTATTGATAGCAATAATTAGTATCAGGTTTCTAAGAAATACATATTTATTTGTTTTCCCATAAGTGAACTTAGTTTCCACTTAAACATCATTATAAAGGGCAATACAAGTTGATCTCGATCAAGCTATGATTTCCCTTTACTTTTCCAATGATGTATTTAGTCTCAGGGGCTAATATGGTTTCAAAGAATAATGGAGAGAGGAGTAAGGACAGAGATGTTTGGTTCTCCATGTTGTCACCTCTCCTTGATGAAGATAGCTATGATATCTGCATTTCCATCTGGATTTCACTTATTAGTCTATAATGTCTATTCTTTTCTCTTGACCACAAGAACTCAGGTTTCTCAGTGTCTCTACCCTATCATTTCTAATCTGGACAACACTGGAGAGCTCTCAGATCCTTTTGTCTAGGCATCCACATAGTTTACACACATTACTTCTCTTCTCATCCATGAAGGGAGCCTGAGGGGAAATGGCCATTTCCAATTTTATTCTCTTCCCTTTTATCCAGTTTGGAGGAAAATTTATTTTCTTCCCCTTTTCTCCAGTTTAGGCTTCCTTAATAACTCAGTTGTTAAAGAATCTGCCTGCAATGCAGGAAACCCTGGTTCGATTCCTGAGTCAGGAAGATTTGCTGGAGAAGGGATAAGCTACCCACTCCAGTATTCTTGGGCTTCCCTTGTGGCTCAGATGGTAAAGAATCCCCCTGCAATGTGGGATACCTGGATTTGATCCCTGGGTTGGGAAGATCCCCTCGAGAAGGAAACAGCTACCCACTCCAGTATTCTGGCCTGGAGAATTCCATGGACTATATAGTCCATGGGGTTGCAAAAAGCTGGACATGACTGAGGGGCTTTCACTTTCTCTAGTTCAGGGGAAATTTGCCAACCTCTAGAGCAGCAAATCTAGCTCTGGATATTTTTCAACTCTTTTGTCTTAGGTCTACTCCACAGTTTTTGAAACTGTGTAGTTTTTGAAACAGTTTTTGAGGTTAAGTAATTGGATTCTTTTAATCTCTATGCTTTGCTTTGTCATCTCTTCTTCTGGAGAATCTGATTGTTACTTGAATGATGGTGGAGAGAAGGGCAGAAGAAATTGCTCATAGAAATTCTGAATAGAAAAATAATAACATACAATAAAAATGATTTTTTTTTTCATTCTACATAATTTTTGACAACATCCCTTTCATCTCTATTTCTCAGTGAGATGAATTCTCAGCATAAAGCTTTTGGGCAACATTTCAGTTACCTCATATCTGAAAAGGAGATAATTCCAGAAATTAACTGATCAGCTCATGATAAACATTAAATAAGATGATGCTTAAAATTAGAATTTCAAGTTTCAAGCACAGAAGTAAAGTTATTAATGTCAGCTACTATTATTAGCTAATATTTTGGAAGCTATTTCCCATCTCAATTCTTTATAATTTTTTGGATACTTAATCTTGCTAATTACTTCAAGGGTTCAATAATGCTAGTTGGATGGACAGATGAATGAATGAATGAATTACCATTATATATTAATATTATAATTAAGCTCTACTAATTTAATATCCAAGATATTTTACAATTTCTTTTTTAAATATTTAAAGCCTTATACTTGTGAATCATCATTTACTCACAAATCTGCCATTTGGCATAGGAGAAAATTGTAATTGAGTCCATTTTGCCTGTGGTAAAACTTAGCAGATGCAAGCTCAATCCCTCTGTCATGAAGACTCCCTGGTGGAGGAGATGGCAACCCACTCCAGTATTCTTGCCTGAGAAATCCCATGAATAGAGAAGCCTGGCAGGCTGCAGTCCATGGGGTCGCAAAGAGCTGGACACAACTGAGAAACTGAGCACACACGTGCAAAACTCATACGTCTTCTTTTCTGAAGGACAATTAATGATGAATAGGACAATGTTACATGCCAAAGAGTCTGTTCTAAAAAGCTTAAGGAAGAATCTTTAAATCTGAAAATAATTCTCAGGCAACATTTCAAAGTGAAAAACCATTCACTTTGACACTGCAGACCTGACTTTTGCAGCCCTTAAAATGATTCAACAACTGATATTTGTCCTAGATATCTTTGTATGATTTGTTTTTAAGAGTGCCATGGATAAGAATATTTACTATGAAAAAGAGGAATCCTCAGGTAATTATGTCTATTTAACTTTTATAGAAAAATTTGTTATGGCATTGTACTTATTTTAATATATTTACTTGTTTTCTATCCCTGCCTTATCAAATAATTTCTGGAGCCTATTATACAGAGTGAAGTAAGCCAGAAAGAAAAACACCAATACAGTATACTAACGCATATATATGGAATTTAGAAAGATGGTAACAATAACCCTGTATACAAGACAGCAAAAGAGACACTGATGTATAGAACAGTCTTGTGGACTCTGTGGGAGAGGGAGAGGGTGGGATGATTTGGGAGAATGGCATTGAAATATGTATAATATCATATATGAAACGAGCCACCAGTCCAGGTTCGATGCATGATACTGGATGTTTGGGCCTGGTGCACTGGGACGACCCAGAGGGATGGTATGGGGAGGGAGGAGGGAGGAGGGTTCAGAATGGGGAACACATGAATACCTGTGGCAGATTCATTTTGATATATGGCAAAACCAATACAATATTGTAAAGTTTAAAAAAATTAAAAAAATAAAAATAAAAACAACTCCTTCAAAATAATATATGAGGGTAAATGTAGCATGATTGAAATATCTGATACAAAGTATGGAAAAAGAAGCAGTAGATTGAGTACTAATTTTACTATCAAACGGCTGTTTAAATGTTTGAAAATCATCACTTTAGCTAACAGAACCTCTGTTTTTATATTTTTAAATGACTGAACTAATTAGTATAATCTTAATTCCAGCTAATAGAAAAGATCACTGAAATTAGATTAAACAAATGTAGGGAATTTAGTTGTTCAGATCAGATCAGATCAGTCGCTCAGTTGTGTCCGACTCTGCGACCCCATGAATCGCAGCACGCCAGGCCTCCCTGTCCATCACCAACTCCCGGAGTTCACTCAGACTCACGTCCATCGAGTCAGCGATGCCATCCAGCCATCTCATCCTCTGTTGTCCCCTTCTCCTCCTGCCCTCAATCCCTCCCAGCATCAGAGTCTTTTCCAATGAGTCAACTCTTCGCATGAGGTGGCCAAAGTACTGGAGTTTCAGCTTTAGCATCATTCCTTCCAAAGAAATCCCAGGGCTGATCTCCTTCAGAATGGACTGGTTGGATCTCCTTGCAGTCCAAGGGACTCTCAAGAGGCTTCTCCAACACCACAGTTCAAAAGCATCAATTCTTTGGTGCTCAGCCTTCTTCACAGTCCAACTCTCACATCCATACATGACCACAGGAAAAACCATAGCCTTGACTAGACAGACCTTTGTTGGCAAAGTAATGTCTCTGCTTTTGAATATGCTATCTAGGTTGGTCATAACTTTAGTTGTTCACATACCTGTAAATTTCACATTTGGCATAGAGCTTCAGATGAGGCTCTTTTTTAAACAGTTAAACAATGGCATGTAGCAGTAGTTTTCTTGCCTCTTATGAAATTAAGGGTAAAACTGATACCCTTGCCTCCAGTGAAGTGGTTTTATCTGTTTGGGTGTCCTCATAGACTCATAGTGGCAAAATACATTTTAGACACTCATCTTCTCATACTGTATTCTTAGAATAGACATTTTTTTTTCCTCTGGAATCTAGACAGTTTCTTTGGACTCAAACAGTAATTCTAATCATATTTTTGTAGTAATCTTTTTTGCCTACCTGTGGTGGATTAAAGAAGATCACAAGTACTTTGAAAGCAAGTTTTGGGAGTCTGTGATGGACAGGGAAGCCTGTCATGCTGCAGAGCATGCGGGCACCAATGAGTTGGACATGACTGAGTGACTGAACTGAACAAATAAGTGCTTTGACATTGCTTCCACTGAAAAATGAGATTTATGTCCTTGTTCCTTAAATAGGCAGTAGAATCTCTGTGGCTCCTTTGACCAATAGAATTGTACAAGTGAAACTGACCCAAGTTCTGGTACCAGTCAAGAAAATACTGGCAGTTGCCATTTCTTATGACTTGTAATACTCATTCTTAGATCCAGCTGCCATACTATAAGTAAGCCCAACTAGCAAAGGTCCACGTGAAGAGGACTTGAGGGCTGCTGACAGCCTTGACTGAGCTACCAGACAATGCCCAACAACAACTTTGCCACAAAATTGGGAAATTATTTTGGAAGTGGATCCTTCAGCCTTAATTGATATGTCCCAGCTACTGTTGTATGGAACAATTAAAGCCATCTATTATGTACTTTACCTACTTTCAGATCTGTGACCAAAATAAATTATTGTGTTTCTCTAAACACCAGTGGGTTTTGGACAGGTTTATGTTATGGCAATTCACTAGAACATCACTCTGTCAATAACATAAACTTCAATTTTTTTCCTAATTGTATATGTTTCCTCCTGATATGTGATGCAATAACTTCCTTGAGTGGTGTTAGAATAGCATTTTCATTGTCAACTTCAACATTTATTGATATAATGTTTGATAATATTAGCTTATTTTATTTTCAATGGAAGAAACCAAGAGATTTATTTTTATGTTCACTATGTTTGCTTAAAAATGACTTTGTTGTACTTTGTACTTGCATCTATTGTTCAAATGTATAGAATAAAACATAAGAATTGAATGATTTTTACACAGCATGTAATTCAGATTGCCTCTATAATATGTGGGATCCTGGACAAAACTTTCTGTGGCAGTCTTATCTACATAAACAGTTTGAGCATCTAAACTAATGTCTTCAGCACCATACTGTTGACACAATCTTGCATGATATTGTGAAGAGATATTTTGCTGCTAAGGTTAAACTGGCTACAAGGCCCTAGGACAATATCAAAGGCATGAGTCTTCAAGTTTCCAGGAGTATTTGACCAATTCACACATGAGGGAAGGATTGAGGAGCTCTCCAAGGCCCACATGGACCCCAGGTGACATCTGGGAAATACTATCCAGATGACACCAACAGCCTATTCTATCCCAGACAACAGAGGCGAGCTCAGAAAATTTCAAGGAAGATATTCTAAATCATGGCCTCCCAGGGGCATAGGACCTCAGGCAGAGGCCCCACTAGCCCATGTCTCAGAGCAGAACATATATTCTTCCTTTGAAAGACTGTGTGGAAGTATGGATTCTGTCGCTTTCTTTCATTTTATATAGCTTTCTATTCTGTCAAGTCATTGAAGAATTACCTGGTCTTGGTAGTGTCATGTCTTGTAAATCCTGATTGATCTGTCATTTTAAAAAATACTTAGGGAAATTATTTTATTCACCTATGTAAAATATGGTCTTTTGAATGTATTCACTTTACTTAAAATAAAATAACATATATACAAAAGTATTAGATAAGCAACCATAAAAAATGATCTGAAACCTTCTGTAATATTACATTATTACAACACATAACAATAATGATTGTTATTTTGCAACAAACCAATATTCCACCCAAGAACATGCAGGAACAGATGTATATTAACCTGGCCTGGCATTAACTGAGCCTGGAACTACAGAATGGCGCAGTGTCCCTGTTTATGCAAGTTGGAAGAGAGATGTATGTTCAAACCTAAGATTAAAAAAATCATTAGAGAGCCATAAACTTCTAACCATTGACCATGCATATACAAGCCATTTAAAAGTGTGAGCAGAGATAGCAAAGCATATTTATTTCAAGGATTATGTTAACATGAGTAAACTTTCTGGTACAATTAGTGCATTTATATTATTCAAATAGTTAATATTGGTAACTGGATATATGGAGGACCATGTCTATTAACATTAAAAATTACTAACATATATATATTTAAAAATTCAAGCTAAACAACTGTGTATTGTCCTATACCCCTTTACAATTTTCAGAATTTAATCTGAATTATGCTACAAAGTATAATATCAGATACTATCAGACTCTAAAAAGATTGTTAATCCCCTTGATATGTTGAAGGGCATTAGCTTGAAAAATCTGCTACTTGTCCTAATCTTTCCACTTGAAGTTCTTGAACAGGGAACACAGACATCTCTACAAAACATCTTTCAGAGAGAAAATTCAACAAACCATAAAAATAGTCTAAGGTCAGGAGTTCTCATTTCTTTTCTAAGTTTCATTACAAACATTGATAAAAATGATTCAATCCCGGAAGTATTTGTGCCTGAGCAAAATGTTGAATTCAGTAGATTTTGGTTGTGATTTACAACAGCTAATAGGAATTATACTATTTAGATATTTAAGAGGCTTTTCTCATTTTCTACAACAGGTTCAATCATAAATGGCTTAATCAGCCAGAAGACATTACTGAATAAATTGCATTAACTGCATAATGATAGGAAAAAGAGGGCAATATGGAAACAAACTAAACTGCTATTTGAAAGGAACTAAGGTCATTCCCTTTAATTTCTTCGTTGATTTGTTGAAATTGTTGATGCAACCTCAATCGGGTTTTTTGTTCTGTTTACCAGTTTCTCTTTACTTTAGGAAATATATGTATATACTTTTTAAAGACAGATATAAAGGTTACACATATGTTAGAACAGGGATTCCAAACAACTATGTGAGCTTAGAATTTCAGTTCAGTTCAGTTCAGTTGCTCAGTTATATCTGACTCTTTGTGATCCTATGAACTGCACCATGCCAGGGTTCCATGTCCATCAGTAATTCCCGTAGCCTACTAAAATTCATGTCCATTGCATCAGTGATGCCATCCAACCATCTCATCCTCTGTCATCCCCTTCTCCTCTCACCTTCATCTTTCCAATCCTTTGGCCACTTGATGTGAAGAACCAACTCACTGGGTCTGAGTTGGTTCTTCACATCAGGCGGCCAAAGGATTGGAGTTTCAGTTTCAGCATTAGTCCTTCCAATGAATATTCAGAACTGATTCCCTTTAGGATGAACTGGCTGGATCTCCTTTCTGTCCAAAGGACTCTCAAGAGTCTTCTCCAACACCACAGTTCAAAAGCATCAATTCTTCAGCACTCAGCTTTCTTCACAGCCCAACTCTCACATCCATACATGACCACTGGAAAAACCATAGCCTTGACCAGATGGACCTTTGTTGGCAAAGTAATGTCTCTGCTTTTTAAATTGCACTCATCTCACATGCTAGTAAAGTAATGCTCAAAATTCTCAAAGCCAGGCTTCGGCAATACGTAAACCGTGAACTTTCAGAAGTTCAAGCTGGATTTAGAAAAGGCAGAGGAACCAGAGATCAAATTGCCAACATCTGCTGGATCATCAAAAAAGCAAGAGAGTTCCAGAAAAACATCTATTTCTACTTTATTGACTATGCCAAAGCCTTTGACTCTGTGGATCACAATAAACTGTGGAAAATTCTGAAAGACAGGGGAATACCAGACCACCTGACCTGCCTCTTGAGAAACCTATATGCAGGTCAGGAAGCAACAGTTAGAACTGGACATGGAACAACAGACTGGTTCCAAATAGAAAAAGGAGTACGTCAAGGCTGTATATTGTCACCCTGCTTATTTAACTTCTATGCAGAGTACATCATGAGAAATGCTGGGCTGGAAGAAGCACAAGCTGGAATCAAGATTGCCAGGAGAAATATCAATAACCTCAGATATGCAGATGACACCACCCTTATGGCAGAAAGTGAAGAGGAACAAAAAAGCCTCTTGATGAAAGTGAAAGAGGAGAGTGAAAAAGTTGGCTTAAAGCTCAACATTCAAAAAACGAAGAGATGGGGAAACGGTGTCAGACTTCATTTTTTCGGGCTCCAAAATCACTGCAGATGGTAACTGCAGCCATGAAATTAAAACACACTTACTCCTTGGAAGAAAAGTTATGACCAACCTAAACAGCATATTGAAAAGCAGAGACATTACTTGGCCAACAAAGGTCCATCTGGTCAAGGCTATGGTTTTCCAGTGGTCATGTATGCATGTGAGAGTTGGACTCTGAAGAAAGCTGAGCACTGAAGAATTGATGCTTTTGAACTGTGGTGTTGGAGAAGACTCTTGAGAGTCCCTTGGACTGCAAGCAGATCCAACCAGTCCATTCTAAAGGAGATCAGTCCTGGGTGTTCTTTGGAAGGAATGATGCTAAAGCTGAAACTCCAGTACTTTGGCCACCTCATGCGAAGAGTTGACTCATTGGAAAAGACTCTGATGCTGGGAGGGATTGTGGACAGGAGGAAAAGGGGATGACAGAGGATGAGATGGCTGGATGGCATCACTGACTCGATGGACGTGAGTTTGAGTGAGCTCTGGGAGTTGGTGATGGACAGGGAGGCCTGGAGTGCTGTGATTTATGGGGTTGCAAGGAGTTGGACACGACTGAGTGACTAAACTGAATTGAACTAGGTTGGTCATAGCTTTTCTTCCAAGAAATAAACATCTTTTGATTTCATGGCTGAAGTCACCATCTGCAGTGATTTTGGAGCTCCCAAAATAAGGTCTCTTACTGTTTCAACTGTTTCCCCTTCTATTTGCCATGAAGTGATAGGCCTGAATGCCATAATCTTAGTTTTCTGATTATTGAGTTTTAAGTCAACATTTTCACTCTCCTCTTTCACTTTCATCAAAGATTCTTTAGTTCTTCTTCACTTTCTGCAATAAGGGTGGTGTCATCTGCATATCCGACGATGCTGATATTTCTACTGGCAATCTTGATTCCAGCTTGTGCTTCATCTAGCCCAACATTTCGCAGGATGTACTCTGCATATAAATTAAATAAGCAGGGTGACAATATACAGCCTTGACATACTCCTTTCTCGATTTGAAACCTGTCTGTTGTACCATGTCCAGTTCTAACTGTTGCTTCTTGACCTGCATACAGATTTCTCAGGAGGCAAGTCAGGTGGTCTTGTATTCCCATCACTTGAAGAATTTTCCACAGTTAATTGTGATCCACACAGACTATGCCACAAGGCTTTGGCATAGTCAATACAGCAGAAGTAGATGTTTTACTGGAACTCTCTTGCTTTTTTAATGATCCAACGGATGTTGACAATTTGATCTCTGGTTCCTCTGCCTTTTTGAAATCCACTTGAACATCTGGAAGTTCACAGTTCTTGTACTGTTGAAGCCTGGCTTAGAGAAGTTTGAGCATTACTTTGCTAGTGTGTGAGATGAGTGCAATTGTGTGGTAGTTTGAACATTCTTTGTCATTGCTTTTCTTTGGGATTGGAATGAAAACTGATATTTTCCAGTCCTGTGGCCACTGCTGAGTTTTCCAGATTTGCTGGCATATTGAGTGCAGCACTTTTACAGCCTCATCTTTCAGGATTTGAAATAGCTCAACTGGAATTCCACCACCTCCACTAGTTTTGTTCATAGTGATGCTTCCTAAGGCCCACTTGACTTCACATTCCAGGATGTCTGGCTCTAGGTGAGTGATCATACCATCACGATTATCTGGGTTGTGAAGATTTTTTTTGTATAGTTCTGTGTATTCTTGCCACATCTTCTTAATGTCTTCCTCTTTCTATTAGGTCCATACCATTTCTGTCCTTTATTGAGCCCATCTTTTCATGAAATGTTCCCTTGGTATCCCTAATTTTCCTGAATAGATCTCTAGTCTTTCTCATTCTATTGTTTTTCTCTATTTCTTTGCATTGATCACTGAGGAAGGCTTTCTTATCTCTCCTTGCTCTTCTTAAGAAATTTGCACTCAAATGGGTTTATCTTTCCTTTTCTCCTTTGCTTTTGTTTCTCTTCTTTTCACAGATATGAATGCCTCCTCAGACAACCATTTTGCCTTTTGCATTTCTTTTTCTTGGGGATGGTCTTGATCCCTGCCTCATGTACAATGTTCCAACCCTTGTCCACAGTTCTTCTGGCACTCTATCAGATCTAAATCTTGAATCTATTTCTCACTTCCTCTGTATAATCGTAAGGGATTTGATTTAGGTCATACCTGAATGGTCTAGTAGTTTTCCCTACTTTCTTCAATTTAATTCTGAATTTGGCTTTTAAGTCTGAACTCAGCAATAAGAAGTTCATAATCTGAGCCACAGTCAGCTCCCTGTCTTGTTTTTATGACTTTTTAGAACTTCTCCTTCTTTGCCTGGAAAGAATATAATCAAAAGCTTCAAGATGGCAGAGGAATAGGACAGGAAGACCACTTTTTCCACCACAAATTCATCAAAAGATCATTTGAATGCTGAGAAACTTTCACAAAACAACTTCTGAACACTGGCAGAGAATACCAGGCACCCAGAAAGGTAGCCAGTTCTCTTCGAAAGGAGGTAGGACAAAATATACAAGACAAAAAGAGAGAAAAGAGTTAGGGATGGAGACCTGTCCTGGGGAGGGAGTCCAGAAGGAGAAGAAGTTTTCACATAGTAGGAAACCCTCTCACAGTTGAGTCTGTGGGGAGTTTTGGAATCTCAGAAGGCAACATATCATAACCAGAAGAAAACAAAACAAAACAAAAGACCTACTGAATACATTCTTATCACAACTGTGGAAAAGAAAAGTTTCCCGAGAAAGGCTCTAACCTAACAAACTAAAGCGCAGCCTGGCCTGCTCACAGAACAAAGGACTGAGTGAATACCAAAAGGAAGCTAGCGACTGTGTACTGTCCCCTCCCCACCTGGAGGCATAGAGGCAGGCTTGAAATGCAAGAGCCAGAAGGCAAGGGGCTGCTATAGTCTCAGCCCCAGAGATGGCATCTTCCACCAACCTGTGAGCTTAGAACTTAGGTCAGGTTAAAACTTCAATATAAGGGACCAAAAAACAAATACAGTATATAGTAAGCATAACATTATTTTCTTTAACACCAGTCATGAACAGGATGATGCCATATTATGGAGAAAGTGAAAAGTAACCAGTTGATAAATATCAATGAAATAAAAGAAGTAACAATCTGCAAGGATAGTTAAGAGTAGACAGAAGAAACATCATCATTCATTTGAAATAGTTTTTGCAGGGAGTAACAATGGAAAAGTGGCTATAAAGATTCATTTGTGTTTCCAATTTTTAAGCAAAAAAAAGAACATAGAAATCACTTGTTCAAATATTTATTCTTATAAATATGTCTGCAATCCTAAAATGACTTATTCAAAATCACATGGCTTATTTCTAGTAGTGCCAAGCCCATATTCCCAGGTCTTGTGGCTTTTGATGGAACAAGGGTTCTTTGCACCTCACTTTGCTTCTTCTAAAATGAATACTCTACACCTGAATTATTCCTTTCCTCTCTGAAGTTATTTTAACATTTGTTATTTGATGCTTACAGGTAAAATCATGACCCTCATTTCCCTTAGCTTATTTCTCTAACATTATCTTGCATTACTGTCCCTTTCCACTTTCTGCTTCATCCAAGCTAAATTCTCTTTGGTTTTTCATACTCATAATATAATTTCTCTTCTTTCTTATCTCCAGAAAAAGGCCTTTGTAAATGTTTCTTCTGCTTGGGATACCATTTTCCTTCCTTTTGTTCCATTATCCTCTTAGATTTTACTGTTCCTTTTGATATCATAAAGGAGTAGAATGCTTTTCAGTTCAGAATGCTTTTCAGTTCCAAATGCTTTGTCTTCTGGGGTTATAAAATTCTGGAGTGTGCTCTGCATCTCTTTGCTTGAGAGATTTGGTAGTTGTTGTCATAGACTTACTTTTTCTCTTTACCTTTCTCAAAATATTACTAATGGGAAATCCCTCTAAGAAAATTTAGATCACAATATAAATCAGTAAACAAGATGATTACAGATTGTGATGTGTACCATGAATATAATAAAGAAGATAGCAAGCTAGAAGAAGCTATGAAGCCACTTTGTATGCATAATCAAGGAAAGTATTACTGAGGGGATAATAGTCAGCTGAGAGCTGACTTCTGAAGAGGATCCAGCTGTGGAAAGGGCTAAAGGAAGAACACTGCAGACAAAGAAGCAACACATGCACATGTTCCAAGGAGTAAAAGGAATGGCTACATGTAAAACACCAAAGCCCAGTGAGGCTATAGGACACTGTATAGGAGAGTTAGAAGATAGGTTTGGTAAGGTAGCTAGATATCAAATCACATAGATCATTGTAGGCAGGATAAAGAGTTACCATTTTGTTGTAATCACCAAAAGATGTTAGCATCATATTTTAAACTGCAGAGGACCATCTGTCTTACATTATTTCCTTATTCCAAGAATAGTTCGGATAGGAGTTTAACATTAGTGGACTTAGATGGAGAGAGTAACAGTAAACTATGCAATACATATCAAGAAATTATTATGATAATTCAGTCTGAAAAAAAATTTTAAAGGTAACTACAAAATCATAAAACTTTGAGATGGGAGAGAATTAGAAAGGGAGATATAAATTTAATATATAATGTCATTTTTTACTTCTAGTAACATTTTTATATTTCTTTACATATGAGTACATATCCATACATATGTATCTCTGTGTATATAATAATTGTACCATTCATGTAACTTTATCTATATGAGTAAAGCAATATAAATATGTTTTTACTTCCTAATTGTTTTCTTATTAACATAAAAAATGACATCAGGCGATTCCCAGTTATAAATTTACACAGCCTATATTCTTTCAACTGTTCATTCAAAATATATGACATGTTAGAAGTACTGAATGTAATCATTTTGTGTGGCAGAGGAAATCATTTTAGAATAGAAATTGAATGTGGATAAAACATCTATCTAAATCAGTCAAATAAACATATAGATGGAAGTATTCAGGAAACTCAGGGGAGCATTAAATATTCCTAGTTGTAACTTTACTTTCATAGCCAGAAACTGGTTTTCTATCCATAACCTTATTTCCTGAAACTAAGTATTTTTTTGTCGCTAGCTAATCAGAATGTCAAAGTCAAAATGTCAGTTGCTCAGATATGTCCAATTCTTTGTAACCCATGAACTATAGCTCACCAGGCTCCTCTCCATGGAATTCTCCAGACAAGAATACTGGAGTAGGTAGTCATACCCGTCTCAAGGGATCTTCCTGACCCAAAGATCGAACCCCTGTCTCCCGCATAGCAGGAAGATTCTTTACTATCTGAGCCATCAGGGAAGCCCCAATCAGAGTACAGGAGAGCATTACATGATCATGGTAATTTCAATCATAACAGGTAATAGTCATTGAAATGCTCATAAGACCATATGTTGTAAAGAAGACAATCATACCTAATTGTCTTCACTTTTGATTGTCTCCTTGCATTATTTATGTACTGGTTTTGGAGAACAGTTTGTTAATACAAAACTATGGAAGGAAAATGCAGTTTCTTCTTAGAGAAATATCAGGGTCAGTGGTGTTATTAAGCCACAATGGAGCAAGCCACAAGTTTTGTTTTGATATTCACTTTAGATATTTAGGAAGCAAAGGGCCCATTTACAAAGATATAGAGGTAAAATAGGAGTTTTGTATATGTACTGATATAACTACCAAAAAAATAAATAAAGACAACCTTCCATTGCGTCATTTTGTTTTGTCTCAAGGTATGTTTTCTTTAGGAATCCTTTGCTAATTTAAATCACTTAAGTTCAGTTCAAGTCAAATCAACAGCAATCAGTGTAGCACTCTGTTCTGCTTTGTGAATCTATGTAAAACTTAGACTACATCGTTATAACAAAATTTATCTCATAAATGTTTGTTTTCCTATTTTTTAGTGTTATAAGATTGCAAGTAAGGAGACTCTGGTTGGATTCCTGGGTCTGGAAGACCTACTGGAGAAGGGATAGACTACCCACTCCACTATTCTTGGTCTTCCCTGGTGGCTCAGCTAGTAAAGAATCTGCCTGCAATGCGGGAGACCTGGGTTCGATCCCTGGGTTGGGAAGATCCCCTGGAGAAGGGTAAAGCTAACCACTCCAATACTCTGGCTTCGAGAATTCCACGGACTGTATAGTCCATGGGGTAGCAAAGAGCTGGACTCGACTGAGTGACTTTCTCTTTCACTTTCATCTTGAATCTAAATTGCTCAAGATTAAGGGCTTTTAATCCCCTGTACATCCCACAATGCTTTGCATAGTGAAAAAGCAGAAATTCAATAACTGCTTGTCCATCACCTTGGGGAGGAAACATTATCTCTCTGTTTGATGTAAAAGTTTACCTTCTAATTTCCCCACAGAGAGGCAAAAAAGTGACATTTTCTGAGTCTCTTTTTATTATCTATTTACAGCACTTCAATTTGTGTACTCCAGGATCTCTTCAATATGTCATTCTATCCTATGTCTTTGTTGAACACACCTGCTAAGCTTTCCCTTCTCCAAAAGTCCTCTTTAAGGGAAAATGGGAGAAAAACACTCTTCATGCTGTATTTTTTTTATTCAAACATTCAAATTTTATAGCTGTATGACAGAGTTTGTTTAAAGTAAAAGATGTTTTCTTTATTCACAGCAAGTTTTTTTTTTTTTTTTTTCCTATTTACAGATACACATATACTTGAATGGAAAGATCTCATGAAAAATGGTATGGGAGACTTTAAAAAGTTACCCATACCCTCAACAAGAGAAGCCTTAAAATACTAAAGTTCAGATTTTACTTTAAATAATTCAAATTCAGCTTTTTGAATTATAACGTCTAATAGTCAGCATGTTTTCATTCAGTCATTTCTTGATGTCTAGTACTATTTTACATACCAATTAGATTTTGAAAGAGCATCATAGAAATGGGCTTCAATCTTGATTAGACCTTCCCATAAAGTGGCCAAAGTATTGGAGTTTCAGTTTCAACATCACTCTTTTCAATGATTATTCAGGGTTGATTTTCTATAGGATGGACTGGTTTGATTTCTCAAGAGTTTTCTGCAGCACCACAATTCAAAAGCATCAGTTCTTTGGCACTCAGCTTTCTTTATTGACAAACTTTCACATATGCACATGAGTACAGGAAAAAAGCATAAGTTTGATAATGTGGACCTTTGTTAGAAAAGTGATGTCTCTGCTTTTTAACATGCTGTCTAAGTTTGTCATAGTTTTCCCTCTAAGGAGTAAGCATCTTTTAACTTCATGGCTGCAGTCATCATCCTCAGTCATTTTGGACCTCAAGAAAATATATTATGTCATTGCTTCCACTTTTTCCTTCCATTTGCCATGAAGTGATGATGCCAGATGCCATGATCTTAGTTTTTCAAATACTGAGTTTTAAGCCAGCTTTTTCACTCCCCTCCATCACCCTCATCAAGAAGCTCTTTAGTTCATGTTTACTTTCTGCCATTAGAGTGGTATCATATGCATATATGAGGTTGTTGTTATTTCTCTCAGTAGTCTTGACTCCAGCTTGTAATTCATCCAGCCCACCATTTCTCAGGATTTATTCTGCATATAAGTTAAATAAGCAGAATGGCAATGTACAGCCTCGTGTTACTCTTTTCCCAATTTTGAATCAGTCAATGGTTCCAACTATTGCTTATTGACTCCCATACAAGTTTCTCAGGAGAAAGTTAAGTTGGTCTGATACTCCCATCTCTAAGAATTTTCCACAGTTTATTGTGATCCACACAGTCAAATGTTTTAGCATAGTCAATGAAACAGAAGTAGATTTTTTTTTTTTTGTATTCCCTTGCTTTCTCTATAATCCAATGAATGTTGGCGATTTGATGTCTGGTTCCTCTGCCTTTTCTAAATCCAGCTTGTTCAGTTAAAAGTTCTTGATTCACATACTGTTGAAGCCCAGCTTCGAGGATTTTGAGCATTACCTTGCTAGCGTATGAAATGTGTGCAATTGTGCAATAGGTTGAACTTTCTTTAGCATCATTCTTCTTTGGGATGGGAATGAAAACTAATCTGATCTTTTCCAGTCCTGTGGCCACTGCTGAGTTTTCCAAATTTGCTGACCTATTGAATGCAGTAGTTTAATAGCACCATCTTTTAGTATTTAAAATAGTTCATCTGGAATTCCATATCCTCCACTATTTTTGTTCTTAGTAATGCTTCCTAAGACCCACTGGACCTCACACTCTGAGATGTACAGCTCTAGGTGAGTGACCACACCACTGTGATTATCCAGGTCATTAAGACCTTTTCTGTATAGTTCTTCTGTATATTCTTGCCTCGTCTTTTTAAGCTCTTCTGTTACTGTTAGGTCCTTACCATTCCTTTTTTTAAAAAATGTTTTCGATTCTGGGAGCAGCCAGCAAGGCCACCCTGTCTTAAACAGTCTTCTCTATGGATGCCTGCAGCCCAGTCTTCTGCCCCACTGGCTCCTTACCATTTCTGTCCTTTATCATACCCATTCTTCCATGAAGTGTTCCCTTGATATCTCCAATTTTGTTGAAGAGATCTCTAGTATTTCCCATTCTGTTTTTCCTTCTATTTTTTATTGATTTTTTTTTTTTTTTGCATTGTTCATCTAAGAAGGCCTTCTTGTCTCTGTTTGTTATTCTCTGAAATTCTGCATTCACTAGGGTGTATTTTTCCCTTTCTCTCTTGCCTTTTGCTTCTCTTCTTTCCTCAGCTATTTCAAAAGCCTCCAGATAGAGCCACTTTTGCCTCCTTGCATTTCTTTTTCTTTGGGATGTTTTTGGTCACTTTCTGCTGTACCATGCTATGAGCATCTGTCCATACTTCTTCTGGCACTCTATCAGATCTAATCCTTTGAATCTACTTGTCATTTCCATTGTATAATCATAAGAGTATTGGTTTAGGTTATATCTAAATGGCATGGTAGTCTTCCTTACTTTCTTCAATTTAAGCCTGCATTTTGCAATAAGGAGCTAATAATCTGAGCCACAGTCAGCTCCAGGTCTTGTTTTGATAACTATATAGTTTCTCTATCTTCAGCCGCAAAGAATATAATTGATCTGGTTTGGGTATTGACTATCTGGTAATGTCCATGTGTAGAGTCATCTCTTGTATTGTTGGAAGAGGGCATTTATGATGATCAGTGTGTCTTCTTGATAAAACTGTTAGCCTTTGCCCTGCTTCATTTTGTACTATAAGGCCAAACTTGCCTATTATTCTGGGTATCCCTTGACTTCCTACTTTTGCATTCCAATCCCCTGTGATGAAAAGTGTATCTTTTCTTGGTGTTAGTGAGACAGTCAATTCTCTAGGCAGGTTGATAAGATGTCTGGGGGTCCCCAAGGACAGAGGGGTCTGGGGTTCTCAAGGAGGAGATAGGGGTCTGGAATTCTCAAGGAGGAAGGAAGGACACTTTTTTCTCTTTATATTCCATAGCCTTAGTCACATACAACCTTTTTATCTTTAAGCCTGGAACTGATGACTACACAACAAACAACTCAGTTTAAACCCTGTACTAAAGATTATATATATCACAATTATATATATATTATTATATATACTACAATTATATATATTACAATCTCCAAACATTCTTTTGATTCATTGTAATAACTAATTTAAAAGTGTATAACTCCCTTGGTAACACTAGGGAAGGGGGCACTCTTTCTGCCCCCTTCTGATGTCTGTGTCAGAAGCTTTCTCTATCTCTTTTATACTTTAATAAAACTTTATTACACAAAAGCCCTGAGTGACCAAGGCTCGTCTCTGGCCCTGGATTGAATTCTTTTCCTCCTGAGGCCAAGAATCCCGGATCTTTCATGGTTCAGCAACAACTTTTCATTAGTTCTAGAAGGTGGTCAACTTCAACTTCTTTGACATCAGCGATTGGGGCATAGACTTGTATTACTCTGATGTTGAATGATTTGCCTTGGAAATAAACCAAGATCATTCTGTAGTTTTTGAGGTTGCACCCTAATACTGCATTTCAGACTCTTTTGTTGACTCTGGGATACTCCTTTTCTTCTAAGGGATTCTTGCCTGTTGGTATCATGGTCATATGAATTAAATTTGCCCATTCCCACCCATTTTACTTCACTTATTCCTAAGATGCCGATGTTCAGTCTTGCTATCTCTTGCTTGACCATGTCCAATTTACCTTGATTCCTGGCCCTAACATTCCAAGTTTGCATGAAATATTGTTCTTTACATTATTGGTCTTTATTTTCACTACAGAGGTATCCACAACTGATTGTCATTTCCACTTTGGCCCAGTTGGTTTATTCTTTCTAGAGCTATTATTATCTGCCTTCTGTTCTCCCCAGTAGCATACTCTCCCTATATTATCTGCCCTCTGCTCTCCCCATGGTTTATTCTTTCTGAAGCTATTAGTATATGCCCTCTACCTTCACCTTCTGACCTCAGGGACCCATCTTCTGGTGTCATATTTTTTTGCCTTTTCATACTGTTCATGGAATTCTCCTGGCAAGAAGAACTGAAACTACTGAAGTAGTTTGCCTTTTCCTTCTCCAGGGGACCACCATTTGTCAGAACTCTTCACTATGACCTGTCCATCTTGATTGGCCCTGCATGGCAAGGCTCATGGCTTACTTGAGTTACTCAATCTCCTTGCCCACGACAAAGCTGTGATCTGTGAAGGCTAAAATGATTTTTACATGCCTGAAAGAACTAGGTTTGTACTGTGTGTTTGGTCTCTGTTAATCATATATTCCTTTACAGAAAGATTTCATGGAAAAAAGACAGACAAAATTACCTAGACAGTAAGAATTGGGACAAAATGTCATGAATGAATGCAACTTCTTAAAAATCAAATAGGCCTAATCCAGTTGAGGTTTTAACAGCTTTCCATCTTGGTGGAGGTTTAATTTGTAATCTTTTCACTTCAGTGTCTGTCAAAATTAGCTGTCAATCACAGTGCAACAGTCAGTTTGGCAGAATAGAAATTACTTACTTGACAGTCAGATTCATCTTTCTTTACTCTTTTCTGAGTTCCACTCTAGTGAATGATTCCTCTTTTGCTTAACATCCATGTCATCCAAGTTGTGATTGAGATTTCCAGTGGGACTGGTTGTGAATAAAGGCAGACAACTGTAGCAGATTACCATCTTAAATAACAATAGAACCCTGGGCTCCCAGATGGGTCTGTGTACTTGTGGTAAAAGAGGAATTAGTTGGAACATAGGAGCATGCATTTGGATGGGAAGAAAATAATATGTCTTTCTTATTAGGCTAACCCTAGATATCAGGCTCATACATACTAACAAACAACCCATCTACCTACAATGCTGTCCTGCTGTCTTGGGAAGAATCAGCAGTCTCCTTTAAAGTAGAATAATAAGAAAGATCTTACGAGAAAGGAATTTAGGAAAATGCTTTCTCAGAGCAAAAATCTTATAAATTGTTTACAGTTGACTCAGAGAAGAGATATTATAAAAGATTTGTTAAGATAGTAATAATAGTAATAATACTGATGGCTAGCATTTTCTGTGCATCAAAAATGTGTTATGTTCTTTATATCCATTACATCAGTGAACTTGGAATCAGCAAACGTGAATTCTAAGTTGAGCTTTTCCTTTTCAATGACATTAGTGTTCTCATTCTCATCCTATAAAATGTAAACAAAACCTACTCTGTAGACTTCACTGTGCTTCAGTGAGGTTCAAATACATACAACATGTAAAAAATACACAGTGAATGTTAAAGCACATCAATAAAAATGAATCATTATTATATTATGTTTCAAGCAGTTAGGTATAAATTCCAGAGAAAAGGAAACTGTATGTCTCAAATACTGTCCTCCAAATAGTCCTTTTTAATACTAACTATAACAAAAACACCATCAGAGTATTCACTCATTATTTCAAGGGTTTCTTCTTCTGCAATGCTCAGTGTCTCTACTGTAGGTAATTAGAGTTCTCTAAAGATCTGCAGGATCTACCTTTGCAGGATAAAGATGTTTTGCCTTTGTCAATCTTTAAGTTAGTATATTATCCCTTATAGAGATTATCATGTGAAGGCCATATTTTGATAGTGGTTTTTTTATTCACAAATGAAAATAGA
This sequence comes from Bos mutus, assembly GCF_027580195.1. Lineage (NCBI taxonomy): Eukaryota > Metazoa > Chordata > Mammalia > Artiodactyla > Bovidae > Bos > Bos mutus. The sequence continues at coordinate 72,807,535 of NC_091627.1, forward strand.
TTAAGGCATGAACATTGTTGTTTTAGGAATTTAGCTGGGTATAAATATCAATAATTATATCTTTGTCTAAGATATTGCACACACATACACGTATTCCCTTGGACTTCCCTGGTGGCTCAGACGATAAAGAGTCTGCCTGCAGTGCTGGAGACCAGGTTCAATCCCTGGGTTGGGAAGATCCCCTGGAGAAGGAAATGGCAATCCACTCCAGTATTCTTGCCTGGAGAATTCGATGGACAGAGGATCCTGGCAGGCTACAGTTCATGAGGTCGCAAAGAGTTGGACATGACTGAGCGAATTTCACTTTCACTTACTGTCATTTCTCTAAATAACCTGCTGAAAAAAATTCAGATTTTCCTTATCAATATCTCTTCAGTTCAGTTTGGTCACTCAGTTGTGTGGTCACGCAGCACACCAGGTCTCCCTGTCCATCACCATCTCCCGGAGTTAACTGCTACTGCTGCTAAGTCACTTCAGTCATGTCCAACTCTGTGCGACCCCATAGATGGCAGCCCACCAGGCTCCCCCGTCCCTGGGATTCTCCAGGCAAGAACACTGGAGTGGGTTGCCATTTCCTTCTCCAATGCATGAAAGTGAAAAGTGAAAGTGAAGTCACTCAGTCGTATCCGACTCTTAGCGACCCCATGGACTGCAGCCTACCAGGCTCCTCCATCCATGGGATTTTCCAGGCAAGAGTACTGGAGTGGGGTGCCATTGCCTTCACTGACAACCAAAAATAAAATTTAGCCTGGAAATTACTTTTCCTTCAAATTAAATGCATCTAATCTAATTATATATTTGTATCTTTAGAAATATCTCTTGTTTTTATCCTCTGGTTATTTGTGACATCTTTTATTGTCCAAAACATTTTATTATAGAAAGAAGGAAGCTAAAAGAAGTTTCATGACTTTCCACTATGTTCATTCAAATACTTAGTCATCTTTTACCACTGTTATATTATAAAAGGATGGTGATATGCTGCTTCCTCAATTTATCCCACTGTAATAAGCACCAATTAATAAATCAGATGGCCTAATCTCAATGGTCAGCTTCCCCTCCAACTTTCTCCAGTACTTTTCTACTAGCTTATCCCAGCACTTAAAAACTCTCCTGCTTTTGAGTTCAAGTTTTCTCCCCTACTGCAACAGTCTTAGAGTCTTCCTTGTCAGTGTAACTTATCCAAGGCACTTTTCGTCAATAAAAGAAACCATTTGAAAGTGTTTAGTGGACATATCTCAGTTGCAGCTGCCCAGTCTCTAAATCCCTTCTGCTTGGGGAAATCTCTAGAAAGAAAGACAAAATTTTATCTCCCACTACAAAAACTGAAAAGGATTGGGGGTTGTCTTCTAGGTCCTGGGCAGCTGAAATGTGAGTCTCTGACCCTAACTTGCCTTGAGCTATGCCTTATTGGGATTTTGACTCTCTAACGGTTTGTGCAAATATGCAGGATCCAGTCTGGAAATTATTCCAGGAGCAGTGGTAGTAAAGGCTGAACTTTGTCTGGAGCAGCAGGACCACTAGTAACATGGTGACCACTGCTTTCCCCACTGCTCTCAACTGTGCTCCTGAAGGAAGACGGGACTTTGGCAATTGTTCTGGGTGCCCAATCTCGTTCAGCTCAGTTCAGTTCAGTTGCTCAGTCATGTCCGACTCTTTGCGACCCCATGAATCTCAGCACGCCAGGCCTCCCTGTCCATCACCAACTCCCAGGGTTCACTGAGACTCACGTCCATTGAGTCAGTGATGCCATCCAGCCATCTCATCCTCTGTCGTCCCCTTCTCCTCCTGCCCCCAATCCCTCCCAGCATCAGAGTCTTTTCCAATGAGTCAACTCTTCACATGAGGTGGCCAAAGTACTGGAGTTTCAGCTTTAGCATCATTCCTTCCAAAGAAATCCCAGGGCTGATCTCCTTCAGAATGGACTGGTTGGATCTCCTTGCAGTCCAAGGGACTCTCAAGAGTCTTCTCCAACACCACACTTCAAAAGCATCAATTCTTCAGCGCTCAGCCTTCTTCACAGTCCAACTCTCATATCCATACATAACACAGGAAAAACCATAGCCTTGAGAAGACGGACCTTTGTTGGCAAAGTAATGTCTCTACTTTTGAATATACTATCTAGGTTGGTCATAACTTTCCTTCCAAGGAGCAAGCCTCTTTTAATTTCATGGCTGCAGTCACCATCTGCAGTGATTTTGGAGCCCAGAAAAATCAAGTCTGACACTGTTTCCACTGTTTCCCCACCTGTTTGCCATGAAGTGATGGGACCGGATGCCATGATCTTCGTTTCACTCTCCACTTTCAAGAGAGAGGCTTTTTAGTTCCTCTTCACTTTCTGCCATAAGAATGGTGTCATCTGCATATCTGAGGTTATTGATATTTCTCCTGTCAATCTTGATTCCAGCTTGTGTTTCTTCCAGTCCAGCGTTTCTCATGATGCACTCTGCATAGAAGTTAAATAAGCAGGGTGACAATATACAGCCTTGACGTACTCCTTTTCCTATTTGGAACCAGTCTGTTGTTCCATGTCCAGTTCTAACTGTTGCTTCCTGACCTGCATACAGATTTCTCAAGAGGCAGGTCAGGTGGTCTGGTATTCCCATCTCTTTCAGAATTTTCCACAGTTTATTGTGATCCACACAGTCAAAGGCTTTGGCATGGTCAATAAAGCAGAAATAGATGTTTTTCTGGAAATCTCTTGCTTTTTCCATGATCCAGCGGATGTTGGCAATTTGATCTCTGGTTCCTCTGCCTTTTCTAAAACCAGCTTGAACATCTGGAAGTTCAAGGTTCACGTATTGCTGAAGCCTGGCTTGGAGAATTTTGAGCATTACTTTACTAGCATGTGAGATGAGTGCAATCATGTGGTAGTTTAAGCATTCTTTGGCATTGCCTTTCTTTGGGATTGGAATGAAAACTGACCTTTTCCAGTCCTATGGCCACTGCTGAGTTTTCCAGATTTGCTGGCATATTGAGTGCAGCACTTTCACAGGATCATCTTTCAGGATTTGAAACTTTTTGAATCTGATTCTTCAACATCCCACCAACTTTGTGCAATTTCAAGTGCTTTTCAAATATGTTCAATTCTTTCCCAATTGTCCAGTCTATTCATTTTATATATCATAACTAAAGACAAAGCTAATAGAGATGACCAAAGCAGTATATACCAAAGTTGTTACATGAGATACAACAGATAGATGATTGGAAAACCCTAACTTTACTTCTCATTCTGCAATCTCCAGTTGTATATGGAGCAGATCATTAAGTGAGCCCCTTTATCTCTTAAACCTTCAGGGTTTTGTTTTTTTTTTAACCTGAAAAATAATGAGAAAGTACAGGATTCCTTCAACCCCTAATGTTCTTAGAAGGAAAATCAGTCACATCATTATAGAAATAGTATTAATAGGAGGTTCAAAGTGGGAGAAGTAATGAAGTGAGTTCAAATGGACAAAAAAATTTCAAACCAAAAATTTTCTAGCATATACTCATATATTTTATTAGATGTTTACTCAGTCACTTTCTGTGTATATATACAAGAAGTTTTGTAAAATAAAAACAGACATTATTTATAGATTACATTTGTTGAACTATGTTATAGCAGTAAAAGGAGAGGCTATAATTTAGGGGAGATGCCCTGGCAGTGGCAGTAGAGGCTGTATTCATGGTTCCAATTATTAATCAATCAACTTGTTGTTAAAAGCCTGTCACCAGTAAGACATTATGCAATGGGTGAGACAAGAAGATAATGCAGTGTTCTCCCTGCCCTTAATAAATAAATAAATGGTGGCAAATGCTACGAGTCAAATCCCAAGTGTATCTCCCTTTTAGTCTCTGTGCCTTCAAAGAGAGGAGACCTGACTCTCTTCCTGCCTCCTCCAATGCCTTGATACAAAAATATCAGATGAACACATAGATGTGCATTTCTGGTGTGATATATTGATCCAGAGCATGAGTCTGGCATTTACAGACAAAGATTTAAGTCTTGATCTCACAAACTTATGACTTTAAGCCATTTATCTTCGTAAATGTCAGTTTCCTCACCTAACAAAAAGAAATGTCTGACATGTATATGCTGACATATTTAAAATAGATAACCAACAGGGACCTACTATATAGCACAGGGAACTCTGATCGATATTGTGTAACAGCCTATCTGGGGAAAATCTGAGAAGGAATGGATATACCTACATGTTTAACTGAATCATTTTGCTGTACATCTGAAACTAACACAACATTGTTAATCAACTATGTTGTTGTTTCTGTTGTTGTTTAGTCATTAAGTCATGTCCAACCCTTTTGTGACCCCCATGGAATATAGCCCACCAGGCTCCTTTGTTCATGGGATTTCCCAGGCAGGAATATAGGAGAAGGTTGCTGTCTTCCCGACCCAGGGGCTAAACCCATGTCTCCTGCACTGGCAGGTAGATTCTTTACCACTGAGCCACCACATAAACCCATTAATCAGTTATACTCTAATATAAAGCAAAAAGCTTTAAAAAATAAATGATAATCATATTTAGTGTCTAGGATTGTGCAGATCAAATGTAATAATGCATGTGAAGGACAAAGTCCTTCATATTCATGAATGCTCAGTGAATGACTTAATATTATGATTTTTCATTATTTATAAATTTTTAAATCATTCCTATGACTCATTAGGTAACATAAGTTGAGAGTGTCATAAAATTAGAAATAAGCTCCTAAGGGCTTATGGGAAAATTGAAGAACAGCAAATCTTGCTTGAAGGTTAGGAAATATAGATCCTGTGTGGATGCAGGTAGCAAGAAGTGGAGGATGAGAGGGAAATTTCTGATCCTGAGATTTATATATATTTTAGAACTCCCATGGCACCCCACTCCAGTACTCTTGCCTGGAAAATCCCATGGACAGAACAGCTTGGTAGGCTGCAGTCCATGGGGTCGCGAAGAGTCGGACACGACTGAGTGACTTCACTTTCACTTTAGAACTCCCTACCCACTCAAGTCTGAGCTCAAAGAAGTAGAAATTTTACAACTAAATCAACATACACTGTTACCTAGGAAACCAAGTCACACAGCACATTTAACAGGCATCAGGTTTTTTTAAAAGTTTGAAGTGTGTTTCCCAAACTTAGAAAAAGAGCTGTAGGACTTAGATATATGACTTCTCACATGTATTTCAAGGAGAAAAATATGAGAACTTATCTTTGCCTTCATATATATATATATATATATAATATATATGTATATGTACATATATATGTATAAATTGCTACAAAGTAGTGGAACTCATTGATTTAACATTAATAAAAGAAACCAAAAAATTTCAAAACTGGCTGTCTTTAAAGTAAGTGAAACTAAGAACTGGAAAGCTGTAAGAAACTAAGAAATAACTCTTGCACACCTCTCCCTTCCTTTCTCTCTCTTTCTCTTGTTCTTCCTTATACTTTTCTGCTTTAGTTGCACATGTGTTCATTCTCTATAATGAATTGGCTTTATCTCCATTTCCATGCATAAAGCAGCTCCTCCCCACCTGTGCTTATCAGGTTTGCATAACTCAAGTCCAAGCAAACAACACAGTTGAATTAAAATCTTTCTCACTTCATATTCCCAGAAAAGAGAATCTCAATATAGCTTGGCTTAGAGCAGTCATCTCTCCCTGATTAGCTATTGCCAGGAAGCAGAACTCTGTAGGACAACCCTAGTTTTGCTATTTTTTATTTTTCTGGGATGTACCAATAGTGGGAGGTTGGGAGGATATGTTCTCAGAGGAAAAGGTATTACTAGGACTTGGTGGGCACCACAAATGATGCTTACTTTTGTAACTTGATTAGAATAATTGCATTTTTAATCATGTCAGGATATCAGGAAGAAATTCAACAAATGTCCAAATGACAACAATTTTTGACACAAAAGAATTCTAAATATAGCTGAGAAGATTAAGACAGTTTACAGGAGTAACTTATGAGTCTTCACAATTAAAACGAGAGTAAGCGTTAAAGAGAAAAAAATGATACTTTAAAAAAAATCAGAAAATACAAAGCTTTCATGATCTCTTGCCCACTTTACCCTTACAGTTAGTATAGTTAATGTGAACCTTCTGCTGATCCAACAATACTTTAGAAAATAAGGAATTTAATGTAAATTCTGTACCTATTTTAGGACTCTGGACATTGAAAATTGAATTATGCTGACTCACTTAAAAAAGCTAAGTGGAAAGTCTTCCTTGGGGATATATGTAAAGAGAAGTTCCCTCAAGTCCATGAAAATCAATCAAAAGTGAAAAGAAATTAGATTAAATTTAGGAAGTATTTACTTTTCATCGTTGTTCAGTTGCTCAGTCATGTCTGACTCTTTGCAGACCCATGGACTACAGCATACCAGGCAGGCTTCCCTGTCTTTCACCATCTCCCAAAGTTTGCTCAAACTAATGTCCATTGAGTTGGTGATACCATCCAATTATGTCATCCTGTTGTCCCCTTCTCCTGACTTCAATCTTTCCCAACATCATGGTCATTTCCAATGAGTCGACTCTTCCCACTAGGTGGCCAAATACTGGAGCTTCAGCTTCAGCATCAGTCCTTCTAATGAATACTCAAAGTTGATTTCCTTCAGGATTGACTGATCTCCTTGCAGTCCAAGGGACTCTCAAGAATCTTCTCCAGTACCACAGTTGAAAAGCATCAATTCTTTGACACTCAGCCTTCTTTAAGATCCAAATCTAACATTCATACATGACTACTGGAAAAACCATAACTTTGACTAGATGGACCTTTGTCAGCAAAGTAATGTCTCTGCTATTTAATATGTTGTCTAAGTTGTCCATAGCTTTTCTTCCAAGGAGCAAACATCTTTTAATTTCATGGCTGAAGTCATGCAGTGATCTGGAGTCTGCAGTGATTTGGAGCCCAAGAAAATAAAGTCTGTCACTGTTTCCATTGTTTTCCCATCTATTTGCCATGAAATGATGGGACCAGATGCCATGATCTTCATTTTTTGAATGTTGAGTTTTAAGCCAACTTTTTCACTCTCCTTTTTCACCCTCATCAAGAGGCTCTTTAGTTCCTCTTTGCTTTCTCCCATAAGGTTGGGGTCATCTGCACATCTAAGGTTGTTGATATTTCTCCCAGCAATCTCTATTCCAGCTAATGTTTCATCCAGCCTGGCATTTTGCATGATGTACTCTTCATATAAGTTAAGTAAGCAGAAGGACACTGTACAGCCTTGACACATTCCTTTTCCAATTTCAAACTAGTTCATTGTTCCACATCTAGTTCTAAATGTTGCTTCTTGACCTGCATGCAGTTTTCTCAGGAGGTATCATAAGAAAAAGTAAAAACTCAATTTTAAAGCAAAACTTTTGCTATTCTAAAAATATAATAATAAGCTTTTACTCAGAAAGGCTTTTTAGGTTCAATTCAATTATAAATTCTCATGTTAAGCATAGTGCATATAAAGTTTGGCAAACATTTGCATTATCTGTCTTATATTTAGTTGGAAGACCAATTAAAATGAAAATAAAATAAACTATATATCTATATCTCCCTGAGCATATATAGAAATGAATTTATTCCCCATTCTGAGAAGAGATTTAGAGGAAACATTTATGTAAAAAATTAGAAAAGTATTGAAGATTATTTCAAAGAATATTTATATTTCCTTGAAATTATTTCTTAATGGGATTTTCAGAACTCTGTGATGCTGAAGATGATCTAAGGCCTAAGATAGTAATATAATCACAGTGCTACATGCACAGGCATTTGCTTATAAAGCAGGAAGCAGGATGTCTGTTTATCACTATCCCTAGTAGGATAATATCATTTCTGTGAAAGGCCCATTCAAATTACAGTGACTGTGTGTGGTTTCCTTTCATCACTTATTGATTGGTGTTGTAAGACCCTCATTTCTTTATAATGTGTAAAGGACTACTTGAGAGCAAGAATTGCAGTTAGTATTATTTCTACTTACACTTGCCAAGTGGATTTAATGGACATTAAAGATTGAATACACTGTAATAACATATTTCCTCATTGTTTAATCATTAATAATACTTGACAGAACTTCATACATGTTTTAATGTCCAGCTTAAAGTATTAATGATGTGAGCATTCTATTAAGGCCCAGTAGAATCTTAAATAGTACTTGACTAATAAGTGTGGGAAAGCAGTATTTACAAAAGAAAAACTAAATGCTATGCTGTTCTGGCTTTGCACGTGTGTGTGTATGCTCAGTTGCACAGTCATATCAGACTCTTTGCAACCCAATGGACTCTAGCTTGCCAGGCTCCTCTGTCCATGGGATTTTCCAAGTGAGAATACTGGGATGGTTTGCTATTTCCTCCTCCAGGAGATCTTCTTGACCCAGGGATTGAACCCAGGTCTCCTGCATCTCCTGCATTGGCAGGCGGTTTCTTTACCACTGAGCCACTTTGCACCATGTTTATAATTGTCTTGATCTTTGTTAACTTTACAATTTTAATTTAGAATAAATGGGAAGATAGTTCATTTTGGCAAGAAGACAATGCCCAAAACTATAAAAGTTTTTTTTTTTAAGTTCCCAGGCAATCATTATCTGTTGTTGTATCTGTAGGAGAGATTTATACTAAGTTCTAGTGGGGACTTCAACCTCAAAATATCTACTTTGAAGTTCATAAAAAAAGTTATCCTGAAGAGATTGTGTAAATAAGCAATTTTGTGTCTATGAACATCTCTAAATAGTGCATATTCCGTACTACAAGAGCATTGCAGAGGTGGAAAAAAAATAGAACATTTTACCAATAATGAGTGAAAAATAGTTAAAATGTATGCATGTGTGTGTGTGCTCTGTTGTGTTCAACTCTTTGAGGCCTCATGGGCTGTAGCCCACCAGGCTTCTCTGTCCATGGGATTTTTCAAGGTAAGAATATAGGAACAGGCGTCACTTCCTGCTCCAAGGGATCTTCCTGACCTAGGGATCAAACCTGCATCTCCTGCACTTGCAGGAGGATTCTTTAGCACTGAGCCATCTGGAAAGCCATTTAAAACATATTCCATTTTAAAGATATTTATGACATAATAGGAGAAGGCAATGGCACCCCACTCCAGTACTCTTGCCTGGGGAATCCCATGGACTGAAGAGCCTGGAAGGCTGCAGTCCATGGGGTTGCTGAGGGTCGGACACGACTGAACAACTTCACTTTCACTTTTCAATTTGATGCACTGGAGAAGGAGATGGCAACCCACTCCAGTGTTCTTGCCTGGAGAATCCCAGGACAGGGGAGCCTGGTGGGCTGCCGTCTATGGGGTCACACAGAGTTGGACACGACTGAAGTGACTTAGCAGCAGCAGCATGACATAATTCAGTTCAGTTCAGTTCAGTTCAGTCGCTCAGTTGTGTCCGACTTTTTACGACCCCATGAACTGCAGCACGCCAGGCCTCCCTGTCCATCACCAACTCCCGGAGTTCACTCAGACTCACGTCCTCGAGTCAGTGATGCCATCCAGCCATCTCATCCTCTGTTGTCCCCTTCTCCTCCTGCCTCCAATCCCTCCCATCATCAGAGTCTTTTCCAATGAGTCAACTCTTCACATGAGGTGGCCAAAGTACTGGAGTTTCAGCTTTAGCATCATTCCTTCCAAAGAAATCCCAGGGCTGGTCTCCTTCAGAATGGACTAGTTGGATCTCCTTGCAGGCCAAGGGACTCTCAAGAGTCTTCTCCAACACCACAGTTCAAAAGCATCAATTCTTCAGCACTCAGCTTTCTTCACAGTCCAACTCTCATATCCATACATGACCACTGGAAAAACCATAGCCTTGACCAGATGGACCTTTGTTGGCCAAGTAATGTCTCTGCTTTTCAATATGCTGTCTAGGTTGGTCATAACTTTCCTTCCAAGGAGTAAGCATCTTTTAATTTCATGGCTGCAGTCACCATCTGCAGTGATTTTGGAACCCAGAAAAATAAAGTCTGACACTGTTTCCCCATGTATTTGCCATGAAGTGATGGGACCGGATGCCATGATCTTTGTTTTCTGAATGTTGAGCTTTAAGCCAACTTTTTCACTCTCCTCTTTCACCTTCATCAAGAGGCTTTTTAGTTCCTCTTCACTTTCTGCCATAAGGGTGGTGTCATCTGCATATCTGAGGTTATTGATATTTCTCCTAGCAATCTTGATTCCAGCTTGTGCTTCTTCCAGTCCAGCGTTTCTCATGATGTACTCTGCATAGAAGTTAAATAAGCAGGGTGACAATATACAGCCTTGACGTACTCTTTTTCCTATTTGGAACCAGTCTGTTGTTCCATGTCCAGTTCTAACCGTTGCTTCCTGACCTGCATACAAATTTCTCAAGAGGCAGGTCAGGTGGTCTGGTATTCCCATCTCTTTCAGAATTTTCCACAGTTTATTGTGATCCACACAGTCAAAGGATTTGGCATGGTCAATAAAGCAGAAATAGATGTTTTTCTGGAACTCTTGCTTTTTCAATGATCCAGCGGATGTTGGCAATTTGATCTCTGGTTCCTCTGCCTTTTCTAAAACCTGCTTGAACAACTGGAAGTTCATGGTTCACATATTGCTGAAGCCTGGCTTGGAGAGTTTTGAGCATTACTTTACTAGCATGTGACATGAGTGCAATTGTGCGGTAGTTTGAGCATTCTTTGGCATTGCCTTTCTTTGGGATTGGAATGAAAACTGACCTTTTCCAGTCCTGTGGCCACTGCTGAGTTTTCCAAATTTGCTGGCACCCCACCTCCAAGGAGCTGTGGCTGAGCAGGCGCAGAAGGGCCTAGAGAAGCTATTCCACGTTCAAGGTCAGAAGGGGCGGTGGTGAGGAGATACTTTTTGTCCAAGGTAAGGAGCAGCGGCTGCACTTTGCTGGAGCAGCCGTGAAGAGATACCCCATGTCCAAGGTAAGAGAAACCCAAGTAAGACGGTAGGTGTTGCAAGAGGGCATCAGAGGGCAGACACACTGAAACCATACTCACAGAAAACTAGTCAATCTAATCACACTAGGACCACAGCCTTGTCTAACTCAATGAAACTAAGCCATGCCCGGGGGCCACCCAAAATGGGCTGGTCATGGTGGAGAGATCTGACAGAATGTGGTCCACTGGAGAAGGGAATGGCAAACCACTTCAGTATTCTTGCTTTGGGAACCCCATGAACAGTATGAAAAGGCAAAATGATAGGTTACTGAAAGAGGAACTCCCCAGGTCAGTAGGTGCCCAATATGCTACTGGAGATCAGTGGAGAAATAACTCCAGAAAGAATGAAGGGATGGAGCCAAAGCAAAAACAATACTCAGTTGTGGATGACATAATATGGATATGGATAATTATGTAAAAAGTTCCACTGACGATATTGCAGTTGTTTGATTTAAGTAGTTTTCAACATGCCAATGAAGATCAAGGTCAGGCTACCCCAGTGGAGCATTTGGGTATTATCTTGGCCAGCTTCAAAGCAACACTGATGTTTCTAAATTTAGATATGAAAAATCATGACATCATTTTCTGAAATAAAGTGAAACCCATTTTCATATAAAAATGCAGATATGCTTAATAGAGACAATAGGATCAAATATTTAAAATAAAATATATTTTAGTTTATGTCTGTGTATTCAGTCAGTACAGAGAATATATTTAGGGGAGAATTCATAGTTCATACAAAGTGGTATGTGGTCACTAGGACCAGCCTCCCAACTAGTGGCCAAACACAATGGAATCTGACCACAATTCTGGTTAGAATTTAGTCAACTGAGGTTTATGCAAGGGTTTATAACCTGAAGTCAATTAAATCAAGTATGCTTTTCATAGAGATTTAAGTTCATAAACTTGAATACAAATATTTGTGCATCATTGTTTTCTGTATATTATTCATTTACTATGTAAATACTATGCACTGAACATATAATACAGAACAAAGCCATGACAAACCATGGAATTTACCCTGTAGGATTTGAGGATGCTGATATGAGTATTTAAAGAGCTTAACACAATGCTTGTCATGTAATGAGAATTCTACAAATGGGATCTATGCTTATGATTTATAGTAATAGTAAACCAGTCTAGAAACTACTTTTACAGATGCCACATTCAAACATATTTAGGGATCTCACAGACAGCGGAGCCTGGTGGGCTTCCGTCTATGGGGTCGCACAGAGTCAGACACAACTGATGCGACTTAGCAGCAGTAGCAGCAGCAATAGGCACCATGTTACCCAACATGGATTAAGGAATGAAAATGCCAGTCAATGCAGGAAAGGAAACTGTTTACCTCATAACTTAGGGGAGTAGGTCACTATCTTCTCTCAAAAATAATTACCATCACCACAGAGATAATTCATCTGCCGTTGTATCATGGCTTATTCCACTTGCTGAGACATTCATGTAATCATTCCCAAAAGGAAAAAAAAGGTTAAAGTTAGACAGTATTAATCTGTGGTAGTATGTACACATAGATTATAAACTGATATATGATCATAGTTACAGAGAATTTCTTATACCACTTTTTTATTGTTTTTGTAGGACTAAGTGGTATTTGCCAAGAAATCAACTGGCTTAGTATGAAACCAGCTCTTAGCTGAAATGTTATCAAAGACCTTTCTACATAAATTTGAAAAATATTAAACAGAATATCCAGTCTTAATTAGTTCTTAACTTCTTTGATCTACACCCCCACTCTGTTGTACTGCCAAGGAAAAAAGGATCCAGATTTATTGTCTCCTTGGATACTTGCAAAAAAGATAAGAACACATTTTTCAAAGTAACTGTGCTTTTCATTTTTAATATTTAATATGTGGAAATTAGAGTTTAAAAGTATTTCCATTATCTATCAGCAAAGTCAATCTATCTATATGAAAACCTATCTATCTGAGTTTTCTTACATTTAAGAGGCTTTTGATATTAAATAACAGTGAAGTCCTTTCATGTGAACTAGTACATCTATAACATATTTTATTAGACATGGAAAAATTTTTTCATGGCATATATCAACAATTTAAGAGAATATGAATGGAGATACAATTTTCTGGGGACATGTGTCAATATAATAGTCTTTGGATACTTTTCTTCACTTTTTATGATTTTCATTCATTGTTCAATTTATTTTTTGTGTCTGCATAATAAATGCCATGCTCACAACTGATAATAAATCATACATATAAAGTAGCCATCCTTAGATAACTTTAATATCAATTTATTTTTTAAATTTGCATATAAATTGTTCCACAAATATGGCTGCTGCTGGAAAAGTCATGGATGGAATGTTAATGAGCTTTAAATTTTCTAATAAAGTGATTTAGCACCCTAGAGTCCTTTAGTGAAACTTATATGTTCACATAATTACTTTAATACTCCTTCTTTAAAAGGAAAGCACATATTAAACAACTAATTTTCACTCTTATCACCCAAAACCCATTTGAAAAGGTGGACAGTCAATGAATTTGAAAATGGTAATGGATAATTAAATTTTAGCTTACTATTCCATTGTAACCTTTGTATTTTCCTTTTTGTGTTTTCATATTCATGTATATCTCATAAAATAGAAAACATATTCTAGGCCTATAAAGCTGTTATCTATTATTACATAAAATGAATCCACTCCAGATTTAACATATAAATAACATTTTCAGTATCTTCTAACATAAAATGCATAGTTGCTAAAGAATTTTATGATAACTCTGATTTAATGAATTATTTTATATTGACTACTGTAATGATTGGGGCTTCCCAGGTGGCACTAGTGGTAAAGAGCCCGTCTGTGAATGCACGAGATGTAGGAGACTAGGATTCATGCCTTGGGTCGGGACAATCCCCTGGAGGAGGACATGGCAACCCACTCTAGTATTCTTTCATTGCCTGGAGAATCCCTTGAACAGAGGAGACTGGTGGGTTATGGTTCATGGGTCACAAAGAGTCAGACGTGACTGAATAAACTTAGCACCCACACACTGTAATAATTAAGTTTAAGAAGTTCTTTGATATCACGAATTTGAAACTTTCCCCTGTCATTACCATCTCTGTGAACATCAATGATATGACCTAAGCTCTCCATGCTTCAGTTTTCTATATCTCTAAACTAGGAGCTGTATTATTACTCATAATATCATATGAGTTTTTGAAAATTAAGTGTGTTAATATTTGTGAAGAACTTAGAGAAGTTCTTGTTCATAGTAAGTGCCTAATAGGGATATGTTAAGTTAAAAAGTACACTAAGCCTCAATTCAAAGAGCAAGGATCTACGAACTTACAGTGACACATCTAAGGAAGATGTTTCTCTTATCATATAAAAATATAACTGAAATTTTAAAAGCAAATTGCTTTAATTGATAAAATGTCCAAGATAACATTCTTTTGTTCTTGAGAGTGAGTGAAGGCCTCAAGCTTATCACAACTTTAGTGTAAAGGATTTGGTTTAGGTCATACCTAAATGACCTAGTGGTTTTCCCTACTTTCTTCAGTTTAAGCCTGAATTTGCAATAAGAAGCTCATGATCTGAGTCACAGTCTGCTCCCAGTCTTGTTTTTGCTGACTATATAGAGCTTCTCCATCTCTGGCTGCAAAGAAAATAATCAGTCTGATTTTGGTATTGACAATTTGGTGATGTCCATGTGTAGAATCATCTCTAGTGCTGTTAGAAAAGGGTGTTTGCTATGACCAGTATGTTCTCTTAACAGAATTCTGCTAGCCTCTGCCCTGCTTCATTTTGTATTCCAAGGCCAAACTTGCCTGTTACTCCAATTATCTCTTGACTTCCTACATTTGCATTCCAAGTCTCTGTGAAAAGGACATCTTTTGTGTGTGTGTGTATGTGTGTGTTAGTTCTAAAAGGTCATGTAGGTCTTCATAGAACAGTCAACTTCAGTTTCTTCAGCTTTAGTGGTTGGGGCTGCTTTCAAATTGTGGTACTGGAGAGGACTCTTGAGAGTCCTTTAGACTTCAAGGAGATCAAACCAGTCAATCCTAAAGGAAATCAACCCTGAATTTTTATTGGAAGGACTAAAGCTACAATAATTTAGCCACCTGATATGAACATCGCACTCATTAGAAAAGACTGATGCTGGGAAAGATTTGAAAGCAAACAGAGAAGGAGGCTGCAAAGGATGAGATGTCTAAATAACATCACACTCAATGGATATGAATTTGAGCAAACTCTGGGAGATAGTGAAGGACAGAGGACCCGGGTGTGCTGCAGTCCATGGGGTTGCAAAGAGCCAGATGTGACTTAGCAACTGAACAACATTAACAAAGTGTAAAAGATAATTTCTGAATTTTCTGTACTTCACTTTGAACTAAAGTCAAAATCCCAATTAGAGGAAGAACTTGAAGCTTTTCTATTCAAAAAGAAGACCAGGAGCTGACTGTGGCTCAGACATGACTCCTTATTGCAAAATTCAGACTTAAATTGAATAAAATAGGGAAAAGCATTAGACCATTCAGATATGACCTAAGTTAAATCCCTTACGATTATACAGTAGAAGTGATAAATAGATTCAAGGGATTAGATATGATAGACAGAGTGTCTAGAGATTTATAACACTATAAAGGAGGTGGGTGATCAAAACCATCTCCAAGAAAAAGAAATGCAAAAAAGCAAAATGGTTGTCTGAGGAGGCCTTATAAAGAGCTGAGAAAAGAAGTGAAAAGGCACAGGAGAAAAGGAAAGACATATCCATCTGAATGCAGAGTTCCAAAGAATAGCAAAGAGAGATAAGAAAGTCTTCCTAAGTAAGCAATGCAAAGAAATAGAGGAAACTATAAAATGGGAAAGACTAGAGATCTCTTCAAGAAAACTAGAGATACCAAGGGAACATTCATGCTAAGATGGGCCTAGTTAAGGACAGAAGCGGTATGGACCTAACAGAAGCAGAAGGTATCAAAAAGAGGTGTAAGAATACAAAGAACTATGCAGAAAGATCTCAATGGCCCAGATAACCATGATGGTGTGATCACTCACCTAGAGCCAGACATCCTGGAGTCTAGTCAAGTGGGCCTTAAGAAGCATCACTACAAACAAAGTTAGTGGAGGTGATGAAATTCCAGTTGAATTATTTCAAATTCTAAAAGATGATGACATTAAAGTGCTGCACTCAAGATGCCAGCAAATTTGGAAAACTCCACAGGGGCCACAAGACTGGGAAAGGTCAGTTTTCATTCCAACCCCACAAAGTAAGTAAGTGTTAGTCCCTCAGTCGTGCCCAATTCTTTGCGACCCCATGGACAGCAGCCCACCAGGCTCCCCTGTTCATGAGATTTTCCAGGCAGGGATACTGGAGTGGGTTGCCATTTCCTTCTCCAAAAGGCAATGCCAAAGATTGTTATAACTACTGAACAATTTCACTCATCTTACAAGCTAGCAAAGCTTGTAAGCTTACAAGCTCCAAATTCTCCAAGCTAGACTTCAATAGTATGTGAACTGAGATGTTCAAGCTGGACTTAGAAAAGGCAGAGAGATCAGAGATCAAATTGCCAACATCCGTTGGATCATAAAAAGCCAGAGAATTCCAGGAAAAAAAAAAAAAAGACTTCTAATTCTGCTGCATTGACTATGCTAAAGCCTTTGACTATGTGGATAACAACAAACTGTGGAAAATTCTTAAACAGATGGGAATAAGAGACCATCATACCCGCCTCCTGAGAAATCTGTATGTAGGTCAAGAACCAACAGTTAGGACTGGACATGGAACAACAGACTGGTTCCAAATTGGAAAGGAGTACATCAAGGCTGTATATTGTCACCCTACTTTTTTAACTTATATGCAGAGTACATCATGAGAAACACTGGGCTGGAAAAAGCACAAGCTGGAATGAAGACTGCCAGTAGAAATATCGATAACTTCAGATATGCAAATGCTACCACCCTTATGGCAGAAAGTGAAGAGAACTAAAAAGCCTCTTGATGAGAGTGAAGAGGAGAGTGAAAAAGCTGGCTTAAAATTCAGTGTTCAAAAAGCTAAATCATGGCATCTGGCCCCATCATTTCAGGTCAAATAGATTGGGAAACAATGGAAACAGTGACAGACCTTATTTTCTTGGGCTCCAAAATCACTGCAGATGGTGACTTCAGTCATGAAACTAAAAGATGCTTGCTCCTTGGAAGAAAAGCTATGACAAGCCTAGACAGCATATTAAATAGCAGAGACATTATTTTACTGATAAAGTTCCATATGATGAAAGCCGTCATTTTTCCAATAGCCATGTATGTATGTGAGAGTTGGACCATTAAGAAGGCTGAGTGTCGAAGAATTGATGCTTTTGAACTATGGTGTTGGAGAAGATTCTTGAGAGTCCATTGGACTGCAAAGAGATCAAACCAGTCAATCCTAAAGGATATCAGTCCTGAATATTCATTGGAAGGACTGATGCTGAAGCTGAAGCTCCAATACTTTGGCCTCCTGATATGAATAACTGACTCCTTGGAAAAAACCCTGATGCTGAGAAAGATTGAAGGCGAGAGGAGAAGGGGACAACAGTGGATGAGATGGTTGGATGGCACGACCGACTCAGTGGATGTGAGTTTGAGCCAGCTCTGGGAGTTGATGATGGATGGGTAAGACTGGTGTGCTGCAGTCCATGTGGTTGCAAAGATTTGGTCACAACTGAGCAGCTGAACTGAATTGACTGTTGATTTACAATGTTGTACTGGTTTCAGGTGTACAGCAATGTGATTTAGTTATACATATATATGTATCCATTCTTTTTCAGATACTTTTCTTAGTTCGGTTCAGTTCAGTTGCTCAGTCTGTCTGATACTTTGTGACCCCAAGGACTGCAGGATGCCAGGCTTCCCTGTCCATCAACAACCCCTAGAGTTAACTCAAACTTACGTCCATTGAGTCAGTGATGCCATCCAACCATCTCATCCTCGGTCTTCACCGTCTCCTCTCGCCTTCAATCTTTCCCAGCGTCAGGGTCTTTTCCAATGAGTCAGTTCTTCCCATCAGGTGGTCAAAGTATTGGAGTTTCAGCTTCAACATCAGTTCTTCCAACGAATACTCGAGACTGATTTCCTTTAGGATGGACTGGTTAGATCTCCTTGCAGTCCAGGGGACTCTCAAGATTCTTCTCCAATGCCACAGTTCAATAGCCTCAATTCTTGGGTGTTCAGCTTTCTTTATACTCCAACTCTCACTTCCTAATTTGTCCCTCTCCCCCACATTTCCCCTTTGGTAACCATAAGTTCTTTTTCTAAGTCTTTGAGTCTGATTGTAAATAAATTCATTTGTATCATTTTTTAAAGATTCCACATGTAAGTGATGTCATATGATATTTATCTTTCTCTTTCTTACTTACTAAATTTAGTTTGATAACCTAAGTTCATCCATGTTGCTGCAAATGGCGTTATTTCATTCTTTTATAGCTGAGTAATGTTCTACTGTATGTATGCATTTATGTATATATGCTGCTGCTGCTGCTAAGTCGCTTCTGTCGTGTCCTACCCTGTGCGACCCCATAGACCTACCAGGCTCCCCCGTCCCTGGGATTCTCCAGGCAAGAACACTGGAGTGCGTTGCCATTTCCTTCTCCAATGCGTGAAAGTGAAAAATGAAAGTGAATTCGCTCAGTCATGTCCGACTCTTAGTGATTCCATGGACTGCAGCCCACCAGGCTCCTCCATCCATGGGATTTTCCAGGCAAGAGTACTGGAGTGGGGTGCCATTGCCTTCTCTCTCTCTCTCTCACTCTCTCTCTCTATATATATGTACACATATATACGTATATGTGTGTGTAAGTGTATATACATATATTTCACATATATATTATCCATTCTTCCATTGATGGACATTGCTTCCATGTCTTGGCTATTGTAAATAGTGCTGCAGTGAACACTGGGTTGCATATATCTTTTCTAATTATGGTATTCTCCACATATATGCCCACACATGGGATTTAAGGATTGTATGATAGCTCTATTTTTAAGTTTTTTAGAAAGCCTCCACACTGTTCTCCATAGAGACTGTACTAAATAACATTTCCACCAACAGTGTAGGAGGGTCCCCATTTCTCCACAGCCTCTCCAGCATTTACTCTTTGTAGATTTTTTTATGGCAGCATTCTGGCTGGTCTGAGGTAATTCCTCATTGGAGTTTTGATTTGCATTTCTCTGATAATTAGTTATGTTGAGCATCTTTTCATGTATATTGGCCATCCGTATGTCTTCTTTTGAGAAATGTCTGTTTAGATCTCCTACCCATTTTTTGATTGGGTTGTTTGGATTTTGTTTGAAATAAAACTACATGGGCTGGTTGTATGTTTTGGAGATTAATCCTTTGTTGGTCATGCCATTTGCAAATATATTCTCCCATTCTGTGGGTTGTATTTGTTTATGGTTTCCTTTGCTGTGCAAAAGTTTTTAAGTTTAGTTAGGTCCCATTTGTTTTTGTGGTTTTTTTTTCTCCCATTTCTCTAAGGGGTAGATCCACAAAGATATCACTGTGGTTTATGTCAAGGGTGTTCGGCTTGTGTTTGCTTCTAAGACTTTTATAGTCTCTGGCCTTATGTTTATATCTTTTATCCATTGTGATTTATTTTTGTGTGCTGTGTTAGAGAATGTTTTGATTTCATTCTTTTACATATAGCTGTCCAGTTTTCCCAGCACCACTTATTGAAGATTGTCTTTCATCCATTGTGTATTTTTGCCTCCTTTGTCATGCATTAACTGACCATATTACATGGGTTTATTTCTGGTTGTGTGCCAGTACTATACTGTTTCAATTACTATAGCTTTGTAGTATAGAATATCTCTCTCTCATCCAGTGATTTAGGTGCTACTTTTATAAGATGCATATTGTTGTTGCTGTTCAGTCACTCAGTCATGTCCCACTCTTTGCAGTATCATGGACTTCAGCACACCAGGATTCCCTCTCTTTTACCACCTCCAAGAACTTGCTGAAATTCATATCCATTGAGTCAGTGATGTCATCCAACCATCCCATCCTCTTTCATCCCCTTCCCTGCCTTCAGCTTTGCCAGCATACAGGTCTTTTCTAATGAGTCAGCTCTTCATATCAGGTAGCCAAAGGACTGGAGCTTCAGCTTCAGCATCAATTGCTCCAATGAATATTTGGGTGTGATTATCTTTAGGATCGACTGATTTGATCTTTTTGCAGTACAAGGGACTCTCAAGAGTCTTCTCCAGCACCACAGTTCAAAAGCATCAGTTCTCTGTCACTCAGCCTTCTTCATGGTCCAACTCTCACATCCATACATGACTACTGGGAAAAGCATAGCTTTGACTATATTGACCTTTGTCGGCAAAGTAATGTCTCTGCTTTTGTATACATTGTCTAGCTTTGTCATAGCTTTTCTTCCAAGGAGACAACGTCTTTTAATTTCATGCTGAAGTCACCATCCGCAGTGATTTTGGAACCCAAGAAAATAAATTCTGTCACTGTTTCCATTGTTTCCCCATCTATTTGCCATGAAGTGATGGGGCTGGATGCGATGATCTTTATTTTTTGAATCTTGAGTTTTAAGCTAGCTTTATACTTTCCTCTTTCACCTTCATCAAAAGACTCTTTTAATTCCTCTTTGCTTTCTGCTCATAAGGGTGGTGTCATCTGCATATTTGAGGTTGTCGATATTTCTCCCAGCAAATTGATTCCAGCTTGTGCTTTATCCAGTCAGGCATTTCACATGATGTAATCTGTACATATGTTAAATAAGCAGGGTTACAATACACAGCCTTGATGTACTCCTCTCCCAATTTTGAACCAGTCTGTTGTTCCATATCCCGTTCTAACTGGTGCTTCTTGACTGACCTGCATACAGGTTTCACAGGAGGCAGGTGCAGTTCAGTTCAGTTAAGTCGCACAGTCACGTCCGAATCTGCGACCCCATGAATTGCAGCACGCCAGGCCTCCCTGTCCATCACCAACTCCCAGAGTTCACTCAAACTCATGTCCATCGAGTCGGTGATGCCATCCAGCCATCTCATCCTCTGTCGTCTCCTTCTCCTCCTGCCCCCAATCCCTCCCAGCATCAGAGTCTTTTTCAGTGAGTCAACTCTTCACATGAGGTGGCCAAAGTACTGGAGTTTCAGCTTCAGCATCATTCCTTCCAAAGAACACCCAGGGCTGATCTCCTTCAGAATGGACTGGTTGGATCTTCTTGCAGTCCAAGGGACTCTCAAGAGTCTTCTCCAACACCACAGTTCAAAAGCATCAATTCTTTGGCGCTCAGCTTTCTTCACAGTCCAACTCCCACATCAATACATGACTACCATAAAAACCATAGCCTTGACTAGATGGACCTTTGTTGGCAAAGTAATGTCTCTGCTTTTGAATATGCTAGCTAGGTTGGTCATAATGTTGCTTCCAAGGAGTAAGCGTTTTTTAATTTCATGGCTGCAATCACCATCTACAGTGATTTTGGAGCCCAGAAAAATAAAGTCTGATACTGTTTCACTGTTTCCCCATCTATTTGCCATGAAGTGATGGGACCAGATGCCATGATCTCTGTTTTCTGAATGTTGAGCTTTAAGCCAACTTTTTCACTCTCCTCTTTCACTTTCATCAACAGGCTTTTTAGTTCCTCTTCACTTTCTGCCATAAGGGTGGTGTCATCTGCATATCTGAAGTTATTGATATTTCTCCCGGCAATCTTGATTCCAGCTTGTGCTTCTTCCAGCCCAGTGTTTCTCATGATGTACTCTGCATAGAAGTTAAAAAAGCAGGGTGACAATAAACATCCTTGATGTAATCCTTTTCCTATTTGGAACCAGTCTGGCAGGTTAGGTGGTCTGATATTTCTATCTCTTTAAGAATTTTCCACAATTTGTTGTGATCCACATAGTAAAAAGCTTTAGCATAGTCAATGTAGCAAAGTTAAATTTTTTTTTCTGTAATTGTCTTGCTCTCTATGATCCAATGGATGTTGGCAATTTCATCTCTGGTTCCTCTGCCTTTTCTAAATCCAGCTTGAACATCTGGAAGCTTTAATTTCATTACTGTTGAAGCCTAGCTTGGAGAATTTTGATCATTACTTTGCTAGCATGTGAAATATGCATATAGATTTCCATTTATTCTTGAATATGATTTTAGATACTGCATTTTTTATTATTTTCCATTATTCTATCTTCTTTTTTTGTTGTTGTTTTCATTATATAAGCTTCATAATATATTCTAATATCTGAAGTTAGCTTCCTGTCATAATTTTCGAAGTTTTGTCATATATTTCACCATTATTAGCTTATTTCCAATAAAATATGAAAGTGGTAGATATATAAAGCATTTTTGTCTTTTCTTAATTTCACTGAATATATCCAGTCTCATTAATTAAAATCTTTATCTTAACTAGTGTATAAATATATATTATATTTATATGTGATTTTATATTATATATAAAATATGAATATATACTATTAATGTGTATGTATATGTTAAAGAACAACACATTGATTTCATATTCTCTGGGAAAATACTACAGATTGCAATTGCTGAATTGAATGGTAAAAAGTATGTTTGGTTTTGTAAGAAATTACCAAAACTGTCTTCCAAAGTGACTGTGCTGCTGCTGCTGCTGCTAAGTCGCTTCAGTCATGTCCGACTCTGTGCGACCCCATAGATGGCAGCCCACCAGGCTCCGTACTATTTTTTATTCCCATCAGAAATCAATGAGAGTTCCTATTACTCCACCAGATATTAACTTTGACTTGTCTTTTCCTCTCTTCAATTCTATCAGTTTTTGCTTCATGCGTTTTGTTTATTGCTAGGTGCGTGCATCTTTATATTTATTATATCTCTCTTGTAGGTTGACCTTTTTATTATCATTTAGTATTCCTCTTTATTTCTATTATTATTTTCTTGTTTAAAGTTCTTCTAGTCCTATTATGTTAGATACTGCTGTCTCTGCGCCGCCCCACCCCCACCTTCTTTAACTTTCTGGTGTTATTTGCTCTCAGCTTGAAGAATTCTTTTTAGTATTTCTTGTAAGGGAGGTCTGTTAGTGACAAATCCTATCAGCTGTTTGCCTCCACTAATTGCTAGCTGATTGCTCTATTGTTTTTGATAATAATTTATCCCTGAGGAATAAATTACTCCACAGTATAATCTAATTAAATTTGAACTCTGAAGGAGTTGTCTTTGAGACCAATCTTTGATGTTGCTCTGAACTCAGAAAGACCCTTTTTATCTGTCTCTTCTTCTGGTTCTCTCCATTAAACTTCTAGCAGCCCTGTGGGTTCACTTGTTGCTGCCATGGAACTGACAATCTCCTATTAATTACTTGCTTTCAATATTTCCATTGTTTTTGACAGTGCTCTTAGCCTTGAACTTTCCCATCTCTTTGAAAATAAAGTCAGTCCCATTAGTGAAAGCCATTAACTATGGAGCTCTCTGTTCTTAGGACTTGCCTCTCTCCCTGGGGAGAACTCTGGGTCACTGCTTTTAAGACACAAATGGGGACACCTCAGTTCTACAGTGTGTCACTGAGTCAGGGCAGTAGCCCCTGGTCTTCTCAACCTACCTTCCATTACGGAATTTCTATCTTATAAAACAGGTGAGGGTGGATAATTGGGGTCCAGTATTATCTCTTGTCCTGTTGGAGTAGAACTTCTGTTCTGTGATTGGTAGCCAAGTTTGAAAGAAGTAAGCCCCAGACTTCTCAGTTGGTTTTACCTGGAATAGAGCTTCTGCAACCAAAACCTGATGCAATATAGATGAAAATGGTGGTCTGCTTCTTTTGGAGAGAAACTCTAGCCATTGGCTGGGAACTAGGAGAAAAGAGAAGAATGTTTTCTTGGCTGCTGCTGCTGCTGCTGCTGCTGCTGCTGCTAAGTTGCTTGTCATGTCCGACTCTGTGCAACCCCACAGACCAGCACTCACCTATAATAGAAAATCTGTCTCTCTATTTATCCTTTACCATGTTCTCTTAAGCTTCTACTTTTTCTCATTTTAAATTAATTAGGTTGAATAATAACTTATCTACTTTAATTAATTTTTATAAAGCACCAACTATTACATGTTTTCATTAGTTTTAAAGCTTTTATTCTTACTTATTATTCTCTGCTGTTTTCTTTACCATTTCTTCTATTTTTCTTTCAATATAGTCTTTTTTAACATTTTTCATCTGAATTTTAATACATTTATTTTCATTAATGTATTTTTATTTATCTGACTAATTAAAACTGTAAGCTTTCCTATATAAAGTTTTTTTTAAATATCTTACAGATTCTAGAATGTACTTACTTTTATTATCTTTATTGTTTTTAAATTGCTTAAAAATTTTTTGTTTGCATTTCCTGTTGACCCAATAATTTATTTTTTCAGTTTAGAAAAGTCTTGTTTTTTTACATTGTTACTAATGTCTAGTTTTCT
The DNA here is from genome assembly GCF_027580195.1 of Bos mutus. Classification (NCBI taxonomy): domain Eukaryota; kingdom Metazoa; phylum Chordata; class Mammalia; order Artiodactyla; family Bovidae; genus Bos; species Bos mutus. Next base: position 72,831,804 of record NC_091627.1, read on the forward strand.
TTCATGAGAATAAGAAATTGTTAATATTAACCTACATTTATTAAACTTATTGTATGTGCCTTTGCAAACTACTATGTGGTCAATATTCATAAATATCTTATACATATATTTGAAAATGTGTATTTATTACTATCTGGGGCCAATTTCAATATATTATCATAATATATACCTTAATTCTTATGTTAGTTTTTTCTTTATCCTCACTTATATTTATCTGTTTACCTGTATTGGATTGGGAACAGTGTGTGAAAAACTATCCATGCTATGTTTTTCCATTTATTTATTCTTGCACTTCCTGTTTCTACTTTTGGAAAGAAGCTGCTATGGGATTTTATACATAGATGCCTAATCCATTAAATTATCCAGATGCTGCATTGTGATTTGCTCTGTTCTTGACTTCTATAGTTAGTTATTTTACTCTTTTTATCCATTTTCAGTGCATTTTCTTATTCCCACAAGTGGGGATCAAAGAGTGACTTTCCCTTTTTGTATTCTTCATAGAATCTATTTTAAGGTATCCCTAAGTAAGGGAACAGAGAAGGCAATGGCATCCCACTCCAGTACTCTTGCCTGGAAAATCCCATGGACGGAGTAGCCTGGTGGGAAAGGGAAGTCACTCAGTCGTGTCCGACTCTTCGCCACCCCATGGACTGCAGCCTACCAGGCTCCTCCATCCATGGGATTTTTCCAGGCAAGAGTACTGGAGTGGTTCACCAGCGCCTTCTCCTTCCCTAAGTAAAGAGTAAAACAAATATTTATGTATTATTCAATTTTTGGTTTGATTATACTCAAAATAATTTCCATAGAAGAGCATATAGTATCTTTCTAATAATATCTGTGCTTAAAACAAGCTCCAAATATGATTGTAATATTAGATATCTTATGTTTAAATTACTGAACTATTTGCTAATGCAGCCAACTGGTCAACCGTCCAGATAAACCAAAACAATAAGTTTATTATATCAAAATACATTGCAAATGTATCACTCAGGGCTCAAAAGCCACAGAAACACTGCCAAATTCATTCAGTACAAAGGTTAAAATAAACTTTTGATCTCATTCTTTGAAATATGGGCATTCCACTATAATTACCATCAAAATCATGGTAATAGTCAGATTGACACTTCAAAAGAAATACCTCTAGCTTCTGAAAACACTAGGCAACAAGCACTTTAAACACAGTGTTTAAATAGAATATATTCTCTGTCTGTTATTTTTTAAAGTTAGTTTATAAAAATTGACTTATTCTAAGAAACAGAAGTGTCTGAGTTTGTAAGCAAAAGATGCAGAGGCAAAAAGTCACCTCACTTTTAGAGATAAAACAAAACAATAGACATGATCTCAACATGTTCTATTGAACATACTATCAGGAAAAAGAAAATCAGATATTGTAAGCAGGAAAGACTGTATGTTGATTTGGTGTGTTTGTTTTTATACCATTAAGTTATTTATGTTAAAGCATCACAACTACATAAGATGGTTCGCTGGAATCATGTTTACTAAATGTCACTGGTGATTTTATGTGAACCTTCCTTAATTATTTAGGTTCATTCATATATGTCATCCATATTAGCAATTAGAACGTCAGAGTGAGCTTATTAAATCCATCATATATAATGATTTACGTTTCTCTGAGTATCTATGATAGAGTACTATCAAGAATTTTTCAAGATCTTACTCACATTTACTTGTAATAATCACTTTTTTCCCTCATAAATTATCTATGTCCAGGATGAATTTTCTTTTCTCATATATGATTTTTTTGGTAATTTCTTGTTAAATCATCATTATTTGATTTACTACCATTTTTCAGTCTGACATGTACTGAACAGAATTAACATGAATAAGCTTTTCCTAATTCATAAGAATTACCCATATCAAGTGTGATAAAAGTCAATGGTTCATCAGGTTATGATTTCAACAACAGCATGTTAAAAATTAAGAATATAGCCTTTGAGCATTATAAAATTGAGAATATAGCCATAATTGATGCAGTAGAGAACTGTAAGATAGCAGCTAGTTGGAGAATAATTTTGAATTGAAGAATATTGAGGAATAAAGATCATAGTAAAAGTGAAAAAATTAGCATAAATGAAGCAATACAGTATATAAATCTTCAACTAATTATTCAATAAACATCAAATAAATTTCTACTATATACAAAATATCATGTAGTTGAAAATAAATTTTTTTCATTATTGCATTCAACATATGTTAGTATTATTTTTTTAGAAGCTAATATATGCTTAGAATTATGCTAGACATAGGTATTGATGATCCAGTAATGAGTCAATCCAGGCACAACACTTCTTTTACAGAGTTTACAGTCTGGTTGAGGAGATAGTCATTAATAAAAGTTATATAAGTGGATATAAAAATGAGAACAATGTAAAAAGAGAGGAAGGAGTACATGATGAATACTGTGCATACAATAAGAGGGTCTAGATTAGTCTGTGGAGAAGGAAATGGCAGCCGACTCCAGTATTCTTGCCTGGAGGATCACATGGACAGAGAAGCCTGGTGGGCTGCTGTCTATGGGGTCGCACAGGGTTGGACATGACTAAAGCAGCTTAGCACCAGCAGCAGATTAGTCTGAGTGCAGTAGAAATCAAGAAAGATTTCTCTAAGAAAATTGCAGTAGAGATGAGATCTTAAATTTGGCAAAATTAAAACTGAGAGATGTTCCAGGAGGAAGGAGTAACATGTGCAGGGTCCCTCTGCCTAGAGGGCATAATGTTTGAGATACAAACAAAGGTTCTGGAAGCTTGGGGCTGGTGCACTGGGACAACCCAGAGGGATGGTACAGAGAGGTAGGAAGGAGGAGGGTTCAGAATGGGGAACACATGTATACCTGTGGAGGATTCATGTTGATATATGGAAAAACCAATACAATATTGTAAAGTTAAAAAATAAAATAAAATTAAAAAATAAGTAAATAAACAAAGGTTCAGAGAGGTCAGTGGACAGTCTAGGTTAACAACAAGGTCAAAAAGGACAGATAAAACAAGAACCTAAAGTTAAGAATTTTCCACTGTCCAGTGGTGTTCTAGAGTTGGTTAGCTTACACTGACTGTCCATGGGGACAGTACATTTTTTTTTTACATTTTTTTTTTGAGTGTACATTTTTCCAACAGTACACTCAGAAATGACGCACTGCTAGCTAGAAATCAGCTGAGCTAGAAATCAGCCATTATAGAAGTAAACAATAGAAATTTGGCAAATGCTACAGATTGGCCCGGGGGTGGTGTTATCTCCCAAATTTTCATCCTCAATTATTTTTCAATCATTTAACAGCAGAATACTGCCTCTATCTAACAGTGAAAAATTTGAAAATTTTTAAAGTGGAAGTGGGGCTAAAGATTTGGAACATGATTAAATTTGCATTTTGAAAAAAAAATACTCTGGATGCAGGATGGAGAATGGATTAAAATGGAAAAGGGAATTCAGAGAAAACCAATATAAAACTATTAGCATTCCAGCACAGAGATATGGTAATTGGACAGGATGATGAGGTTAGAATTAGAAGAGAGTTTCAACATTGTCTTATTTTCAGATTAAATTAAGAACAGTTCCAAATGGTGATAGGTACAAGGAGTGTTGATTTTATGATTTGCACAGATAAGTTAGGATACTTTGAAATGAATAGGCTAAATATGTATAGGATGTTATGTGAGTCTTCATGGCAAGGGCTGATATTAAACATCAAACTGTCAGATGCTTGGATGGAAATAAAGTAAGTTAAATAGGTTGTGAAGTCTTCAATAGAAATAGAATCCTAGAGGATAGGAGGTACAATAAGAACAGGAAGTCAAGTAAGTAAATATTATAGACTTCAAAGGAAGAAGTGCTTAAATTGTACTAAACAAGTAGAAGAAAAAACAAGGAAAATGCTGGTTGTCTCAATCATAAATTGGGAGAAGTGTCCCTGAAGCATCTGGGAAAGAGGTACCATTAAGAAGAAAGTGAAAAGACAAAAAAAATACTCAATTCAGACAAACGTGCACTGGTAGGAAAATATCGAGGGTGTCTCCATGGCAGCTAAGTCCTGGCCAAATTCTCCATTATCCATTGAAGCAAAGCCTTTCAGAATCTGTCCAGTGCTTGGCACATTGAGGACTGGGAAAAGGGACAGCCATTATTGAAAATTGGCTAGGCGGATATGCAGGTGGAGAGGAGAGAGACAAATGAGCAGCTGAAAACACTAATGAAGTGTTTGTAATGATGTGGTAGCTAAGGCTTAAGAAATACTGTCTTACATTTCCCCAGATGGTGACTCTAAGAATGAAAAGTGATTACTTTTTACTTCCTTTACCATGCCAGGCTTTTATTGCTAGAAGTTCTCTCTATAATATATCTAATCTCCAGTACTCTTATCAATAGGAATTTTAATAGAAACTACCTTCATATTTGACTTGGCAGAGGAAGAGATGGGACGAGTGTGTCCCATCCTTGGTTAGCATTTACTGTGTTAGCATCACAAGTTATATATCTGGCATTTCCCTGAAACTCAGTATACACATTCCTCAGATTCCGATAAATGAGAACGTTGTTTCCTCAGTCTTCTTGTTGAGTACTAATTTTTAGTTCAGAAAGATTTCATGCAATTTAAGGTGAAATCACAGTGCATTTCACAGTGCATAGATGATTTGAATTTAAAAGTTGTATTTTTAAAGTATGGCTACCAAAAGTCATAAAATACTCAGTTAATATTATATAATGTTATATTTGCCTCAAAAAATTGGACAGAAATGAAACTGGCTATACATAGACTAGAACCATTTTTTCTTTCTAAATATAATGTGTGTATGTATTATGTATATATATATGTGTCTGTGTGTATATACATATATATATGCATACATATATAGATATAGAATATGAGACCTTGAATTTTTACATTATATTTTGCCATAACAATAGAGAAAACAACTCCAGAACATGTACAAAATGATTTATTAACATAAGACTTACAAACAAATCTTCCTCAGTAGATTACAATGATTTGTTAAAAACTGATGAATGTCTTTCAGAAGAACTATTTGGTTTTCTGCTTTTGATTTTTTAACTCCCCTTTATTCTCCAAAAATTAGATTGTTCAGTTACTAAGGGAACACTCTGAAAGTTGACTACATTTGGTTTATCTAAATATCACATTCCAGAGGAAGTGTGTACAAGTCTTTGTATCCCTTCACAGACCTAGCGAACATAACACAAAATATACAATCATAATATAATATTTCTTTCACAGAAGGGCCTCTAAAAAAAGTATGTATGTGTATATATATGTGTGTATATATATATATATATATATATATTTTTAAGACTTTCCACAGGAGAAATATTTTTATTTACAATAATACAGCTGATTGGGGCTTCCCTGGTAGCTCAGCTGGTAAAGAATCCACTTGCAGTGCAGCAGACCCCAGTTCAATTCAGGAAGATCCTTAGGCTACCCACTTAAGTATTCTTGGGTTTCCCTGTTGGCTCAGTCAGTAAAGAATCTGCTTGCAAAGCAGGAGGCCTAGGTTTGACCCCTGGGTTGGCAAGATCCCCTGAAGGAGGGCATGGCAACCCACTCCAGTATTCTTGCCTGAGGAATCCCCATGGACAGAGGAGTCTGGTGGGCTACAGTCCATGGATCACAAAGAGTTGAACATGACTGAGTGACTAAGTACAGTTCAGTTCAGTTCAGTTCAGTCACTCAGTCATGTCTGACTCTTTGCAACCCCATGGATAGCAGCACGCCAGGCCTCCCTGTCCATCACCAACTCCTGGAGTTCACTCAAACTCACGTCCATCTAGTCAGTGATGCCATCCAGCCATCTCATCCTCTGTCATCCCCTTTTCCTCCTGCCCACAATCCCTCCCAGCATCAGTCTTTTCCAATGAGTCAACTCTTCGCATGAGGTGACCAAAGTACTGGAGTTTCAGCTTTAGCATCATTCCTTCCAAAGAACACCCAGGGCTGATATCCTTTAGAATGGACTCGTTGGATCTCCTTTCAGTCCAAGGGACTCTCAAGAGGCTTCTCCAACACCACAGTTCAAAAGCATCAATTCTTCAGCACTCAGCCTTCTTCACAGTCCAACTCTCTCATACATGACCACTGGAAAAACCATACCTTTGACTAGATGGACCTTTGTTGGCAAAGTAATGACTCTGCTTTTCAATATGCTATCTAGGTTGGTCATAACTTTCCTTCCAAGGAGTAAGCGTCTTTTAATTTCATGGCTGCAGTCACCATCTGCAGTGATTTTGGAGCCCAGAAAAATAAAGTCTGACACTGTTTCCACTGTTTCCCCATCTATTTGCACACCACAAACAGTTGATTTCAAAGAGGGGATCCTCTTGAATGTTTATTTATTGTATTTAATATATTGAATGTCATTTTTAATAGATTTCTTTAAATATTTTTCCTATAGAAATATCTGCTAAACATAGATTTTATGCCTGTAGGATGGAGACTCTTCTGAAACACGTCCCTGAAGTGTTGAAATATTATTATACAGTTAAATTAGTCATGGTTCATTTTTGTCACGATGGTCGTATGGCTAGTTATTTGTAATTTTTTGTTTAATACATTTTCTATTTTTCTGTCATAGGCATTTTTTACTGGCTTGCTAAACTTTATTATATAATAGAATAATTTAAAAATTCAATTAAGATGCCTCTTAAATTCACATGTTATTTTCTAGAACACGTGTCTACCATTTGTGTTCCACATCCTTAATTTAAATAATTAAGATCAACCATTATGCTGCTCTTCCTATGCTTTAGTGTTGTTTCTAGCCTAAATATGTACAAACCTCTTAATCTTAACATGCACTAATGTTTATCAGCCGTTCTTAATCATAATATACTTTGAGAATATTTTATAGATTCTTGAGCCCTCCCATACATCAAGAATTAAGGAGAAGACCTGGCCATCTGCTAAAAAAAAAGAATCCCTATTTTTCTAGGTAATCTTTATAATCAAACTAGTTTAGAAATACAACCTTACAAGATGGTCCAAATCCCAAAATAATATCTTCCTCAACTTCTTCCTCCTGTAATCATATTTTCTTGGCATCTCAAGCCAGTTTATTCCCATATTTCTAGTCTTCTTGGGAATGCAGAAACTCAAACTGCTGCATACAAACAGGGAGAAAAGGCAAGTACCAGCAGGTTGTCTGGGGTCCTAACTCATCAGTAGCAGGAATGGGGTTGGTTACAATAGAGTCAGATAAAGGGAAAGATATTCTCACAAGCCTCCAACAGTTTCATTGTATGAGTCACCTTTCCTACTGATCTTTCTCTTTTCTTGCTCTATACTTTGGTCTGACCTGTGAACCTTCCTTCCTTACATCTGTTTTTGATCTCTGATTATTTTGTTTTGTTTTGTTTCTTAACCTGAATGCTGTGCTGTGTGCTGTGCTTAGTCAGTCAGTTGTGACTCTTTGTGACCCCATGGACTGTAGTCTGCCAGGCTCCTCTTTCCATGGGGATTCTCAAGGAAAGAATACTGGAGTGGGTTGCCATGCCCTCCTCCAGGGGATATTCCCAACCCAGGGATCGAACCCAGGCCTCCTGCATTACAGGTGGATTCTTTACCATCTGAGCCATCAGGGGAGCGCAAGAATACTGGAGTGCATACCCTATCCCTTCTACAGGGTATCTTCCCAAACCCAGGAATCTAACTGGGGTCTCCTGCATTGCAGGTGGATTCTTTACTAGCTGAATGGGATAATTGGATTCTGTTTTTTAATTCCATCCTTACCTTGATTGTTTGGGATTGGAACACAGGACTCTCAAAATCTCCCTTTTAAAATGAATATTCCAAGGAGTTTCTGCCAAAATTTTTAAGTTTTCTATTTCTGAACCTAGAGATAGTAACAACACGAATTGACTCAGGCAGGAAAATACACTGATTGATCTAGATGTTCTTCTTGAACAGATTCACTTAATTCTTGCATAGATGCATAGCATCAGGCTGTCATGGAATATGTTTAAATTAATTTGTCACATATTTAAGTAGATAAGCTTATTTTTAATAATGTTAATTTATGGAAAATGAGACAGAATAATTTCTATTACTGAAATACCTAAACTGTACAGCCTAATTCTCATTAGTAGCTGGATTTCATACCATTGAAAGATAAATTTTCCTTTAGCAGTTTGTTTCAAGGGTGACACACAGGCATGTTTATAGCATGGAAATTAAGTGTTCCATAGATACAGTTCTAGCTAGAAAGTACTACATTTCTTCAAATAAGCACAAATAAAAATATTTTATTTAGCTTGTTTATGAAAGTTTATGATGGAGAAGAACAGACCTATATGTGATTTTTAGAGTGATAAAATGATAAACATACTTATTATAAAGGAACAAATATGGCACTTATTGAAAAATACTTAGGGATTAATATTTTAAGCTCTCCAGACATATAATTAATACTTAGAATCAAATAGTCCCTTTTTCAGAAACTGTATCTGCTATTTACCAGTTCTTTGCTCTTAGAAAAAATAACAAAAATAAAAACCTTTCCAAGCCTGAAACATAAATAGAATAGAAAGACTTATCTTGGTCTGTATTAGGTACCATAATGATGATGACTTCTGATGGTGTTGTAATTATCTATTTTGTATCTTATATATGTGTATATTATTGCTTAAGTTTTATATATTGAAGTATAATATTTAATTTACAAGTGTATATTTCATTGCTTCATAAGAAGGGAAAATAATAACCTATTTTCTAGTGAAGGTAAGAATTAAGGAAGATAGGAATTCAAAATTTATGGTTATTCATTTTATTGTATTCATACATAACAATCCATGGCTATAATTTATTTTTATTTAAAAACAAATAATGATTTAATACTCATATTTAAAATAAATTAAGCCAAATCTCTTGTTTTATTTGTTTCTCTTAATGCCCTTGTGTAATATTATTTACAAGATATTTTCCCTAGGTTTGGAATGATATTTTTGAAATCAGTGGCATAAACTGCCAAACTCAAGAATCTTTCTTATAGGCACATCAAATACACTAAAAATAATCATGTGAATGTTGGTAGACAAAGTTATCTGCCAGGATATTTTATAATCCTTGAATGATTATTTTCTTAGAAGCTAGCGCTAGTTATAGATACAGAGCTTAACTTTGCATGAGCCCCAATAGTAGATCTCTTGCTGGTGATCAAATGAATGCTTTGACCCCATTTTACCCCTGCATAATATCCTGGCATTTGGGGCTTAGGGTCTACCATCTAGCTCCTTAATTTAACCATTTCCAGGAAACAAAGTGCTTCCCTTGCCACCTGGGGAATTTTTCCTTTACTCTTGACATCTATCATTATTGTCTTGCCTGTGAAATTTACAGTCTCTGGGTTGAACTTTCCCTTCATGTATTCTATCGTCAAGTCATGGGATATGTTTTTATGTTGGATAACTATCATCTGGTATATCTATTGCAATGAGGAGACAAAAATGCTGTGCAACATGTATAAGAATTGATTCTCCTTACTGATATTACAAACATTGATCATAGGCCTAATATGTTCCAAGTTATTCTGTACATAAGGACACAGAACTGAAAAATCCCAACAAAGTCTACACTTTCATGGTTCTCACCTCATTTTAATTATTTAGAGATAGAGAGCAATGAGATAGAGACAGAAGAACCTCACATTGAGAGTTAGGATACCAAGGTCAAATGTTAGCTTCACTGTCCTCCATTTCTTAATTGATGGGGCAAGATTTGACTGCCAATACTCCTGTTTCAGCTAGCTCACCATTTTTAGCATATACAATAGTGCATTTTAAAGTCATTTAAATATTTTATTGCCTTTCAACATTATTTTATAAACATTAGTATAAACAAGAAACATCGAACTGCTGATTCTATGATAATGTGAGAGAAAAATGGGAATCATTAAGTACTTTTAAAGCAGAAAATTTTGTCATTCTAATATTTATTGAGCAAAAACTAGTTGGATTTGCTTCAAGGTAAAAAGCACGTCAAACTTAAAATTTTAAATGTATCAGTGATATTTAATACAGGAATGATTGTATGGAGACATGTTTAAAGCTATGAAATTTATATATATATATATATATATATTTTGTTGAAACAAAAAGTTCACAAGTCTTTTGAGCATTCTATTTGAGAAAAAAGTTATATCCAACTCCTTTATCAGTGGAAGAAACCTGGTGTTTAAATTTCTTTTACTCAGTCTCTACTGACTCCCCTCCTCAATCAGCTGCAATAGTCTTCATCGGCCAGTTTTCTTTTGATGGTTATATCAAATTATTTTGTGTTAAGTAAATGTCATTTCAAGCAAGAGGAGAAGTCCAATTTTAGACCCCAAAACGCCTTTAAAAATTGTCTTACTGTTTGTAGTTTACTTTTGTATAGTGTGCTTACAAAAATCATTTATGAATTGTGTAATTCTTGGGAAAGAATTTTTGCACTGCGGTTAAAGATTTTATGGTATTTTTAGTTCTATAAGAACATTCCTGAACCTAATCCATAATATATATACATATATATTTGCAACAAAAGTTCACAAGTCCATTGAGCATTCTATTTGAGAAAGAAGTTATATCTAACTCCTTTATCAGCGGAAGAAAGTGTTTCTCCCTTGCTTTTACACATTTTGAACGTTCCTTTTGAGCATGTTTGTTTGTTTTTACAAACACCAAAATCCTGGCAATACAAGGTAATATAAAAATATTATTAAAAGTTTAAAGTATTAAACATCAAGAAAATATTTTAAATAGCTTTACATTAACAACATAAACAAAAAAATTGACCTGATCCAGGCTAGTTAGATACTATTATCGACTTGCATCCTATGTCAAACTTTGCATATCTCTCCCTTGGATAATTAAGAAAATGTACTACTCTTAGACAATGCAAGCAATTCTTTCTCTTTAATATTGCTACAAATTTGATATATTATGTATATATCACCCAAGCACAAGGAAATATAGTTTAAATAAGCACAAATCTGAATGTTGTCTGTTTTTATACAGGCGTAAATCTTTTGTTTTCCCATCCCTTCAGAGAAATTAACAAGTTGTGAAGAAAGAACCTAAAAGTTCCTTAACTGCAGTTGAGATCAGAGACATGACTTTTCTTTCTGCTCACTTCTGGCTACAGCCCACTTTCCTCACTGCCACACATATGTACTCACAGGATTGAAGTGATGCTGGGAACCTCTGTCCACAGCCCACCTTCAGCCTCCTACCATTGCACATTCCTGTGCTGAGGTCTGAGTTGTAAAAAAGGAAATGGACATGTGGTCTAGAAGCTTTGCTCCATTCTTTGTCCTTGGTTATTTTCTGTCCTCGTTGTGCAAAGAAAAAGTTCTGCAGATTCTGCAGCTACACTTCATTCTGTCTTCCACCTTACCTCCTTCAGACTGTGTGTGCCTGTGTGCTTAGTCCCTCAGTTGTGTCCCATTCTTTGCAACCCTATGGACTGTAGCCCTCCAGGCTCCTCTGTCCATGGAACTCTCCAGGAAAGAATACTGGAGTGGGTAGCCATTTCCTTTTCCAAAGGACCTTCCTGACCCAGGGATTGAACCTGGGTCTCCTGCACTACAGGAGGATTCTTTACTGTCTGAGCCACCAGGGAAGCCCTCAGGCTGCAGAGGTTGCAAATTATTTTGATATTAGCCAGCACTACTCTCACGTCATGATAGCTCAGAGGGAGGACAAAAGATCTTCTTACTCACTCCTCTGCCAGTTGCCTTGTGCTTCAGTTAATCAGTCAGTTCAGTCACTCAGTCGTGTTCAACTTTTTGCAACCCCATGAACCGCAACAGGCCAGGACTCCCTGTCCATCACCAACTCCCGGAGTTCACCCAAACTCATGTGCATCGAGTCGGTGATGCCATCGAGCCATCTCATCCTCTGTCGTCCCCTTCTCCTCCTGCCCCCAATCCCTCCCAGCATCAGAGTCTTTTCCAATGAGTCAACTCTTCGCATGAGGTGGCCAAAGTATTGGAGTTTCAGCTTTCACATCAGTTCTTCCAAAGAACACCCAGGGCTGATCTCCTTTAGAATGGACTGGTTGGATCTCCTTGCAGTCCAAGGGACTCTCAACAGCCTTCTCCAACACCACAGTTCAAAAGCATCAATTCTTCAGTGCTCAGCTTTCTTCACAGTCCAAATCTCACATCCATACATTACCACTGGAAAAACCATAGCCTTGACTAGACAGACCTTTGTTGGCAAAGTAATGTCTCTGCTTTTCAATATGCTATCTACGTTGGTCATAACTTTTCTTCCAAGGAGTAAGCATCTTTAATTTCATGGCTGCAATCATCATCTGCAGTGATTCTGGAGCCCCCCAAAAATAAAGTCTGACACTGTTTCCCCATCTATTTCCCATTAAGTAATGGGACCAGATGCCATGATCTCCGTTTTCTGAATGTTGAGCTTTAAGCCAACTTTTTCACTCTCCTCTTTCACTTTCATCAAGAGGCTTTTTAGTTCCTCTTCGCTTTCTGCCATAGGAATGGTGTCATCTGCATATCTGAGGTTATTGATTTTTCTCCTGGCAATCTTGATCCCAGCTTGTGCTTCTTCCAGCCCAGCGTTTCTCATGATGTACTCTGCATATAAGTTAAATAAGCAGGGTGACAATATACAGCCTTGACGTACTCCTTTTCCTATTTGGAACCAGTCTGTTGTTTCATGTCCAGTTCTACCTGTTGCTTCCTGACCTGCATATAGGTTTCTCAAGAGACAGGTCAGATGGTCTGGTATGCCCATCTCTTTCAAAATTTTCCACAGTTTATTGTGATCCACACAGTCAAAGGCTTTGGCATAGTCAATAAAGCAGAAATAGATGTTTTTCTGGAACTCTCTCGCTTTTTCCATGATCCAGCAGATGAGGCAATTTGATCTCTGGTTCCTCTGCCTTTTCTGAAACCAGCTTGAACATCAGGAAGTTCACGGTTCACATATTGCTGAAGCCTGGCTTGGAGAACTTTGAGCATTACTTTATTAACATGTAAGATGAGCGCAATTGTGTTGTAGTTCGAGCATTCTTTGGCATGGCCTTTCTTTGGCATTGGAATGAAAACTGACCTTTTCCAGTCCTGCGGCCACTGCTGAGTTTTCCAAATTTGCTGGCATATTGAGTGGAGCACTTTCACGGCATCATCTTCTAGGATTAGAAATAACTCAACTGGAATTCCATCACCTCCACTAGCTTTGTTCATAGTGATGCTTTCTAAGGCCCACTTGACTTCACATTTCAGAATGTGAAGTCTTGCTTTTCATTTCTCGCTCTAGGTGAGTGATCACACCATCCTGATTATCTTGGTCATAACGATATTTTTTGTACAGTTCTTCTGTGTATTCTTACCACCTCTTCTTAATATCTTCTGCTTCTGTTAGGTCCATACCATTTATGTGCTTTATCGAGTACATCTTTACATGAAATATTCCCTTGGTATCTCTAATTTTCTTGAAGACATCTCTAGTCTTTCCCATTCTATTTTTTTCCTCTATTTCTTTGCACTGATCACTGAGGAAAGCTTTCTTATCTCTCCTTGCTATTCTTTGGAACTCTGCATTCAGGTTCTTATGTCTTTCCTTTTCTCCTTTGCTTTTTGCTTCTCTTCTTTTCACAGCTATTTGTAAGGTCCCCTCAGACAGCCATTTTGCTTTTTTGCAATTCATTTCCATGAGGATGGTCTTGATCCCTGTCTCCTGTACAATATCATGAACCTCTGTCCATAGTTTATCAGGCACTCTATCAGATCTAGTCCCTTATAACTATTTCTCACTTCCACTGTATAATCATAAGAATTTTATTTAGGTCATACCTGAATGGTCTAGTGGTTTTCCCTACTTACTTCAATTTAAGTCTGAATTTGGCAATAAGGAGTTCATGATCTGAGCCACAGTCAGCTCCAGGTCTTGTTTTTGCTGACTGTATAGAGCTTCTCCATCTGTGGCTGCAAAGAATATAGTCAATCTGATTTTAGTGTTGACCATCTGGTGATGTCCATCTATAGAGTCTTCTCTTGTGTTGTTGGAAAAGGGTGTTTGCTATGACCAATGCATTCTCTTGGCAAAACTCTATTAGTCTTTGCCCTGCTTCATTCCGTATTCCAAGGATAAATTTGCCTGTTACCCTAGGTGTTTCTTGACTTCCTACTTTTGCATTCCAGTCCCCTATAATGAAAAGGACTAACATGGGTGTTAGTTCTAAAAGGTCTTGTAGGTCTTCATAGAACCATTCAAGTATAGCTTCTTCAGCATTACTGGTTGGGGCATAGACTTGGATTACTGTGATATTGAATGGTTTGCCTTGGAAATGAACAGAGATAATTCTGTCGTTTTTGAGATTGCATCCAAGTACTGCATTCTGGACTCTTTTGTTGACCATGATGGCTACTCCATTTCTTCTAAGGGATTCCTGCCCACAATAGTAGATATAATGGTCATCTGAGTTAAATTCACCCATTCCAGTCCATTTTAGTTCTCTGATTCCTAGAATATCGACGTTCACTCTTGCCATCTCCTGTTTGACTACTTCCAATTTGCCTTGATTCCAGTTTCCTATGTAATATTGCTCTTTACAGCATCAGACCTTGCTTCTATCACCAGTCACATCCACAACTGGGTATTGTTTTTGCTTTGCCTCCATCCCTGCATTCTTTCTGAAGTTATTTCTCCACTGATACCTGGTAGCATATTGTGCACCTTCTGACTTGGGGAGTTCCTCTTTCAGCATCCTATCATTTTGTCTTTTCATACTGTTCATGGGGTTCTCAAGGCAAGAATACTGAAGTGGTTTGCCATTCCCTTCTCCAGTGGACCACATTCTGTCAGACCTCTCCACCATGACCCGCCTGTCCCAGGGGGCCCCACACAGCATGGCTTAGTTTCATTGAGTTAGACAAGGCTATGGTCCGTGTGATTAGATTGACTAGTTTTCTGTGGTTATGGTTTGTGTGTCTGCCCTCTGATGCCTCTCGCAACACCTACCGTCTTACTTGGGTTTCTCTTACTTGGACGTGGGATATCTCTTCATGGCTGGTCAAGCAAAGCGCAGCTGCTGCTCCTTACCTTGGATGAGGGGTATCTCCTCACAGCCGCCCCTTCTGACCTTGATTGTGGAGTAGCTCCTCTCGGCCATCCTGCGCCCGTGCAGCCACCACTCCTTGGACGTGGGGTTGCTTAAGTTGACTTAATGTTTCAAGATTAAACACACGACTTCAGTTTTCTATGTTTATCAACTCTGTTTATCTTGAGTGGATGTGAGCCTAAGAAGACGTTTCTATATTCTTCATGAAATGTGGTACATTCCCAAGTATAAGTTGGTACATAGATTTTCTGGATTATATGAATTAAGTAAGGAAAACAGAAAGCCTGCAGCCATACAGCTTCATTATAGAGACTAAGAATGGATGCCAAACATCAACATGCTTCTAGTGTTTGTTCCAGGAGATTTTTACCCAAGAGGGAAAGGCTATAACCACTAAATACTTGCTTGCTGATCTCAGGACTACCCCCGAATTCCATTAATCCAAACAATAGATCATTCAGGAAGTTTACTCCTAAGGAGATTAACTTTTACATCTGGGTGGAGTGCTTCTTGGGGCAATAGATGACTCTACTGACCTATCTTGGTTGCTTGTGAAGCAATTGTTTACTCATAAAAACTGTCCTCACTCTGTGCATCAGTCATAAACATTGTAAAAGAATGTTTGGCCAGTGCCAATAAAATCCAACATGGAAAGGCCCAACTTAAACTTTTCCAACTAAAACATTTAAACTTAATGATTATCAACTCTTAATTTCCCCTTGGTAAGGAATATTAACCCTGATAAAGTTAAGTACTTTCTTGCTCCAGTAACAAACAGGACTTGCTTTGGTCAACAACTATTCTGGTTGTTTGGAAGAAAGAAATAAGTGCATTTATTGTCTGGATCTTTTCATTTGTTAGCTGCTATTGTTTAATCACTTAATCATGTCCAATTCTTTTGCAACCCCATGGACTGTAGCCCACCAGGGTCTTCTGTGAGATTTCCCAGGCAAGAATACTGGAGTGAGTGGCCATTTCCTTCTTCAGGGAATCTTCTCAACTCAGGGATTAAATCTGCATTTCTGGTATTGACAGGTAGATTCTTTACCACTGTTCCACCGGGGAAGTCCCATTTGGTAGTTTAAGCAAAAAATTTTATTAAAAACAACTATTCTTAAATTGATCATAAATAATGACACTCAGCTGATTTTTGACATTCTAAATGAATCTAGATCTTCAAGAATAGAGAAAAAAACAATGATAACCCTATACAGAAGCTCCTACTCTAGGCCACAGCTCTTAGATGGTGTTCTGTGATCATAGTTGTACCTTGTTTTTCAAAGCAGATAAATAAAAATTATTGTAATTTAGGTATGACTTTATACAAAGTGTTTTCCAACTATTAATGTCTACTCATCCTAGCCAAATAGACTAAATTTAGGCAGAATATAAAAACAAAGCTCTTAAGACATTAATGGAAATCTTACCAGAAGAAGGAAAATGACCCCTGGGACTCCTTTCCTGACCTAAGATTTTCTTTTTCATGCAAAGCTTGTGAACACTGGCCATTCATTGTATTAGCATCTCTGACCAATATGCTAAGCTTTATCTCTATTGGATTTTGAAGATAACTTGACAATCTGATAGTTTATTATTTATTTATAGCAGCCTGAGGTTGCTGATATTATAAACTCCGATATTATAAAGCAAATGCCATAGTGATATCAATTTCTCCCTTAATATCTCAGTTCTTAGGGTATTTTATTTCCTGCACTATCCTGGGGGCTTATTGTTTATTGTTTCCCTGGATAGTAATGATGCATCTTACTCTGTGTTTATGTGTGTGTGTGTGTGCACTAATAGGCTGAAATCCTATGCTTTCCAAATCTAAAATATCTATATCAAGGTACCAATCTGAAAGGTAAGAGGACACTTACTTGTTTGATTTATTTTGTTTTTAAAATTGTCCTCATCTTAGGTAAGCTGTAGTACCATGCTCTGTTCTCTGTTTTGGAAAAAGAAGGAAGCTATTTCCTTTTTGTCTTTTTTGAGTTATTTTCCTTGACAAAGAAAATTAAATTATATTTATCTCTCTTTGTCTTCTCTGGAAAACTAAAATGATCTGAGGGTGGACACTTGAGCAAAATAGATTATTAATTTGTCTAGATCAACACTGATTTAATTCTTTATAAATTGCTAGAAATATTTGGACTTCTTAATGAATTGTATATTGATCAGTTTACATGAGCAGTATGTTTTGTTATTTTGCTAGAATAATATTGTGGTCTCAAAGTCTGTTGCTAGGAATTCACAGTTTCTACCATCTGCTTCTGTCTTCTGCATATAAAAACATAATCAAGTCTGGTTGTTTGGGGGTGTGTGTGTGTATGTGCACACATGCATGCCTATTCTCTGTGTTTGTGTGACTGCATGCATTTAATTCTAGAGGAGGAGGAAAAGATAAAGTTAAAAGAATCTATTCTATATTACTATAACTCAATATCAAAAATATAGAATGAAAAATCTATTTTTCATGTATTCACTATCATATATTGAATATATTTTGAAATGGTATTCCAAACGTAAGCATTTGACATCGGTTCTTTTTCCACTTGTTAACTGTATCTTAAAACTTTATTCCCTATATACAGTAGTATGTTTCTTCTAGGATCATCCCTTTAAAAAGTCCAATACTTCTAGGGATGCTTAAAGAGTTTTATTATGTTGCGCCTCTAATTTTCTGCCATCTTATGCTCCAGCCTTCTTCTTAGTTCGATTGTAGACCACATCCCAATATTTTTGTCACTACTCCAACAGATTACCTTTAAATAACTTAATTATTCTCCATCTATGCTCTCTTCTGTATCTCAGGGCTAGAAGCCTAGTAACTCTCTATCCCAGAATTCCTGAGAACAAGGCTTCTAGATTCAGTTTTACCAGTGAAAGATACTCATGAGAATTCTAGCAAGTAGAAGACAAGAAGAAGCCTCTGTTGCAAGAAGCAGCAGCAGGCATAAGGGCTTTGCAGACCAAAGACAAGGGTTTCCCCAGCACATTCTGATTTCCTGAGTCAGCTTTCTCTGGCCTTCACTCTGCAGCCCTTCCTATTCTCCCATATTTAATGATTTTCTACATGAACTACTTGGAACTATTAACAGTTTTTGTTTCTCTGATGGATACTGAATTCTACAAATGTCCCAGAAGAAGCAGATTTTGAAATCTATAATGATTTTATCATATGAATAATTGACAAATCTTCACCTTGTTTCTGATGAGTACTCAAAGGCAAAAGATCAAAGTTGTGATATCACAAAAGGTGCTGAATTAGGCAATTTTTATTTATTTTTTACCTAATAGGAGTCTAAGGAAAATTCTAATCCTGTATATATCTTTTTCATGTAGAACTTCATCAATATGTTTAAGTATTAATTCTTGTTATGATTTACTGAAACAAGATATGAATAAAAACTGAAAACAATATGGATATCAGGAATATATAATTCAGTCCTATTTATAATTGATGATGCACTAATGAACAGTGCTAATCCTTTCGTGTTGCTTTTATATAAGAAATGAATCACCAGTCCAGGTTCAATGCAGGATAAAGGAGGCTTGGGGCTGATGCACTGGGATGACCTGGAGGGATGGTATGGGGAGGGGGGAGGGAGAAGGGAGGGGATTCAGGATGGGAACACGTGTATATCCGTGGCGGATGCATGTTGATGTATGGCAAAACCAATACAATATTGTAAAGTAAAAAAAAATTAAATTAAATTAAATAAATACAGCAGTGAGTATTAATAGCATATTTGTGCCTAAGCTTGCTTAGTGCTCATACTAAACATTATTTTGTTCAAATATGTTTCCATTTGTAAATTAGAAATTGGAAATAGAAGGACTACTTAATGTTTATTACTGCATACCTCCATATGTCACAGGTACCATGCTTCATATATCTTAAATTGTTATTAATCTAGGCAAAGAACTTACATAACAGTTGCTATCATTCTGATTTTACAAATGGATACAGATTAAAAGAAATAACTGATTTCCCCTGTGTCAATAAGCTAATTAAAATTAGAACCAGAATTTGAGACAAGATCTGTCTCCTCTGTGACTCACCTTACTTTCACTATAGCCACATGCTCCCTTCCATGGTTTTCTGTGGTATTTTGCCATAGACTTTAGCAAGAATGAATAGCAAATTATTATGTTATTTTTTATATCTAAATGAAAAATAACATTCAAGCCTCAAACAGAAAGGATTTAATTAATTTTAATTATTTGTATTTTAAATTCAGACAAGAAAGTTACAAGATCCAGTCTTTAGTTCCTAAATCTAACTTGCTCCAAAATAGGATATTTAGTCATGCAGTTCTATAATTAAGAATATAAGTAAAGATGCATGTATACTGTGAACCCTGAGATTTCATGGTTGTTAACGAACATGTAGCTGATACCCTAAGGACTGAATAGGCATGGATCATTGTACCAGAAAGAATGCAGTAGATGAGGTACTTCTGCTGGGAATTTCACAGCTTTCTTTGTCCTTCATTTGGGATTCATTATACATTAGAAAATGTTCTATACAAGACTGAGGAAGTAATATTAAAGAATAATAGGTTTTAGAGCCACAACCTTTAACCAGGAAGGAGTTCTGGAGAAATCTGTGGGATTGGGGTGAATTAGTGCTCCTGGACAACAAGAATGCTTTTGATATTATACCTGTTTCAATGCCATTCTCCCAAATCACATTCCTTTGATAAGGGGAAGATTTCTAAATTGAGCTGAATGAGGAAAGAACTAAGCAAAAGTTTTGGGGTTTAGGAGCAAATTGTAATATAAACTTCTATAGTGAAAATTATGTGTCTGGACCTTAGTTATTTTAATGAGCCAATTTGTCTGAAATATCACAGGTCCACTTTGGGTTACCTCCTAACATTTTAAGGTAGATTATGAAAAGCTATTCCAAAGATCATTTGTAACAGGCAGCTGGTACCTAACAATTGTTATGGAGAACGTGGCCCTTATCTGACTGCAACAAGTGTGTAAAGTTCATCAGGGACTACTAAGGACTTCTAATTGGTCTTGATTATGACCTAATTCTTTAGCATCTGCCAGTTGGCTAACCATGCAGCATCCACTCTGAAGATAACTTTGAAAATTATACTGATTGGCTGACTTCTCATTTGCTTTCACAATAAATTAGGCAAATTAGGGAAATCCTAAGAAGGAAGAGAAGCCTGATAAAACCTCATCTTGATAAAAGATGGATCAATTGTCTTCACTTCTGTCTCAGAGACCAGCTACAGTCAAAGAGATTCTGCAGCAGGTTACATATACAATTAAACCGGTTATTCACAGACAATGTGCAACAATAGCAAATTATAGTATGTTCCTGGCCTGCCTTTTCACTCAATTTTCATCAAGGTTATATGATAAGTCTATTTGGGGTAGGCAGATAATATCAGAAAGATTTCTCTGGGATTCTTGGCAAATCACCTTACATTTTTTGGACTCAGTTCCTTTTTCTGTGGGCTGAGAAATTTAAAGTCATTAATGTATAAGTTTCTCTCAGTTATAAAAGTTCTGTGACTTTATGATTATATACATGAAAATGTATATGCCAGTATACGTCTTCCTATTGGAGCTAACTATAAAGACATGGAAAAAATTAGGACTGCCTGTTTTCTTGAGTTGTCATAATGCTTTACACGTTAGGTGCACAATGGCTTTTTTTATTTTTAATTGAATTGAGTTTCATTTACTTGGAAAGTAGCTTTAATTTGAAATCTACTGAAGATTGGGCTGAGAACCAGAGAACTAGCAAGCATCTTCCTATTATCCTTTCTCTCTCCTTCTCTCTCTCTCTTTCTCTCTCTCTCTCTCACACACACACCCAGGAGTCTTATATGGTTTCCTCATCCTCACATATTTTTCAAAGACTATATCTATGCTGCGCTAGTCAGATGCACCAATCTCTCAAAATATTCTTCATTCCAAAATTCCTTGCTCCATTCTCTATCAGTCAAAATTCACAAATTTACTCAAAAACCAAAGAGAAATAGTCCCATTCAATTAATCAATTACATGAAATGAGTAATAATACTTTAATCTTCTGTACATATTTAATTTTAGAAAGTGTTTTAACCTCAGTGAACATGAAGGAGAGATTGGTGAACATCCTCCTATATAACAAGATACAAATGACAAATACATTGAAATATAATAAAAACTAGAGGGCAAGTCTGGGTGTCTAGGTTAAGATCTGGCTTCACCAATATGATTCTACCTCCACCTCGCCTTCAGCTCCTTTTCTTTTTCAGTTGTGAATCACGGAATTTTATTTTATTTATTTTTTAATTTTTAAAAATGTATTTATTTGAACTGGAGGCTAATTACTTTACAATATTGTAGTGGTTTTTGCCAAACATCTACATGAATCAGCCACAGATGCAAATGTGTTCCCTATCCAGAATCCCTCTCCCACCTCCCTTCCCATCCCATCCCCCAGGGTCATCCCAGTGCACCAGCCCTGGGCACCCTGTCTTATCCATCAAACTGGCCTGGCGATCTGCTTCACATATGATAATATACACGTTTCAATGCTACCTTCTCAAACCATCCCACCCTTGCCTTCTCTCACAGAGTCCAAAAGACTGTTCTATATATCTGTGTCTTTTTTGCTGTCTCGCATATAGGGTTATTGTTACCATCTTTCAAATCCCATATATATGTGTTAGTATACCATGTTAGAGGAGAGTGAAAAGATTGGCTTAAAGCTCAACATTCAGAAAACTAAGATCATGGCATCTGGTCCGATCATTTCATGGGAAATAGATGGGGAAACAGTGGAAACAGTATCAGACTTTATTTTGGGGGGCTCCAAAATCACTGCAGATGGTGATTGCAGCCATGAAATTAAAAGACACTTACTCCTTAGGAGGAAAGTTATGACCAACCTAGATAGCATATTGAAAAGCAGAGATATTACTTTGCCAAAAAAGGTTCATCTAGTCAAGGCTATGGTTTTTCCAGTGGTCATGTATGGATGTGAGAGTTGGACTGTGAAGAAAGCTGAGCACTGAAGAATTGATGCTTTTGAACTGTGGTGTTGGAGAAGACTCTTGAGAGTCCCTTGGACTGCAAGGACATCCAACCAATCTATCCTAAAGGAGATCAGTCCTGTGTGTTCTTTGGAAGAACTGATGCTGAAGCTGAAACTCCAATACTTTGGCCACCTCATGCGAAGAGTTGACTCATTGGAAAAGACCCTGATGCTGGGAGGGATTGAGGGCAAGAGGAGAAGGGGACAACAGAGGATGAGATGGCTGGATGGCATCACCAACTCGATGGACATGAGTTTGGGTGAACTCTGGGAGTTGGTGATGGACAGGGAGGCCTGGCATGCTGTGATTCATGGGATCACAAAGAGTCGGACACAACTGAGTGACTGAACTGAACCGAACTGAACTGATACTGTATTGGTGTTTTTCTTTCTGACTTACTTCACTCTGTATAATAGGCTCCAGTTTCATCCACCTCATTAGAACTGATTCAAATGCATTCTTTTTAATGGCTGAGTAATATTCCATTGTGTATATGTACCACAGCTTTCTTATCCATTTGTCTGCCGATGGACGTGTAGGTTGCTTCCATGTCCTGGCTATTGTAAACAGTGCTGCAATGAACATTGGGGTACATGTGTCTCTTTCAATTCTGGTTTCCTCAGTGTGTATGCCCAGCAGTAGGATTGCTGAATCATATGGCAGTTCTATTTCCAGTTTTTTAGGAATCTCCACACTGTTCTCCATAGTGGCTGTAGTAGTTTGCATTCCCTCCAACAGTGTAAGAGGGTTCCCTTTTCTCCACACCCTTTCCAGCATTTATTGCTTGTAGACTTTTGGATAGCAGCCATTCTGACTGGTGTGAAATGGTACCTCATTGTGGTTTTTGATTTGTATTTCTCTGATCATGAGTGATCTTTTCATGATCACTTTGAGCATCTTTTCATGTGTTTGTTAGCCATCTATATGTCTTCTTTGGAGAAATGTCTATTTAGTTTTTTGGCCCATGTTTTGATTGGGTCACTTATTTTTCTGTAATTGAGCTGCCAGAGCTGCTTGTAGTTTTTGAGATTATTCTTTGTCAGTTGCTTCATTTGCTATTATTTTCCCCCATTGTGAAGGCTGTCTTTTTACCTTGCTCATAGTTTCCTTAAAAGCTTGTGCAGAAGCTTTTAAGTTTAATTAGGTCCCATTTGCTTATTTTTGCTTTTATTTCCATTACTCTGGGAGGTGGGTCATAGAGGATCCTGCTGTGATTTATGTCAGAGAGTGTTTTGCCTATGTTCTCCTCTAGGAGTTTTATAGTTTCTGATTTTACATTTAGATCTTTAATCCATTTTGAGTTTATTTTTGTGTATGGTGTTAGAAAGTGTTCTAGTTTCATTCTTTTACAAGTGGTTGACCAGGTTTCCCCATACCACTTGTTAAAGAGTTTGTCTTTAATCCATTGTATATTCTTGCCTCCTTTGTCAAAGATAAGGTGTCCATAGGTGCATGTATTTATCTCTGGGCTTTCTATTTTGTTCCATTGATTGATCTATATTTCTGTCTTTGTTCCAGTACCATACTGTCTTGATGACTGTGGCTTTGTAGTAGAGCCTGAAGTCAGGTAGGTTGATTCCTCCAGTTCCATTCTTCTTTCTCAAGATTGCTTTGGCTATTCGAGGTTTTTTGTGTTTCCATACAAATTGTGAAATTATTTGTTCTAGCTCTGTGAAAAATACCATTGGTAGCTTGACAGGGATTGCACTGAATCTATAGATTGCTTTGGGTAGTATACACATTTTCACTATATTGATTCTTCTGATCCATGAACATGTATATTTCTCCATCTACTAGTGTCCTCTTTGATTTCTTTCACCAGTGTTTTATAGTTTTTGATATATAGGTCTTTTGTGTCTTTAGGTAGATATATTCCTAAGTATTTCATTCTTTCATTGCAATGGTGAATGGAATTGTTTCCTTATTTTTTCTTTCTGTTTCTCTTTATTAGTGTATAGGAATGCAAGGGATTTCTGTGTGCTGATTTTATATCCTGAAACTTTACTGTATTCATTGATTAGCTCTAGTAATTTTCTGGTGGAGTGTTTAGGGTTTTCTAAGTAGAGGATTATGTCATCTGCAAACACTGAGAGTTTTACTTCTTCTTTTCCAATCTGGATTCCTTTATTTCTTTTTCTGCTCTGATTGCTGTGGCCAAAACTTCCAAAACTATGTTGAATAGTAGTTGTGTGAGTGGGCTCTCTTGTCTTTTTCCTGATTTAGGGGAAATGCTTTCAATTTTTCACCATTGAGGATAATGTTTGCTGTGGGTTTGTCATATATATAGCTTTTTTATGTTGAGGTATATTCCTTCTATTCCAGTTTTCTGGAGGGTTTTTATCATAAATGGATGTTGAATTTTGTCAAAGGCTTTCTCTGCATCTATTGAGGTAATCATATGTTTGTTTGTTTTTCT
Organism: Bos mutus; assembly: GCF_027580195.1. Taxonomy (NCBI): domain Eukaryota; kingdom Metazoa; phylum Chordata; class Mammalia; order Artiodactyla; family Bovidae; genus Bos; species Bos mutus. The sequence continues at coordinate 72,856,360 of NC_091627.1, forward strand.
TTCAATTTGTTAATATGGTGTATTACATTGATTGATTTGAGGATATTGAAGAATACTTGCATCCCTGGGATAAAGCCCATTTGGTCATGGTGTATGATCTTTTTAATGTGCTGTTGGATTCTGTTTGCTGGAATTTTGTTAAGGATTTTTGCGTCTATGTTCATCAGTGATATTGGCCTGTAGTTTTCTTTTTTTGTGGCATCTTTGTCTGGTTTTGGTATTAAGGTGATGGTGGCCTCATAGAATGAGTTTGGCAGTTTACCTTCCTCTGCAATTTTCTGGAAGAGTTTGAGTAGGATAGGTGTTAGCTCTTCTCTAAATTTTTGGTAGAATTCAGCTGTGAAGTCGTCTGGTCATGGGTTTTTTTGGCTGAGAGATTTCTGATTACAGTTTCTATTTCCGTGCTTGTGATGGATCTGTTAGGATTTTCTATTTCTTCCTCATTCAGTTTTGGAAACTTGTACTTTTCTAAGAATTTGTCTATTTCTTACAAGTTGTCCATTTTATTGGCATATAATTGCTGATAGTAGTCTCTTATGATCCTTTGTATTTCTGTGTTGTCTTTTGTGATCTCTCCATTTTCATTTCTAATTTTTTTGATTTGATTTTTCTCCCTTTGTTTCTTAATGAGTCTGGTTAATGGTTTGTCAATTTTATTTATCTTCTCAGGGAACAAGATTTTGGCTTTGTTGATTTTTGCTATGTTTCTTTTTCATTTATTCTGCCTTAATTTTTAAGATTTCTTTCCTTCTACTAACCCTGGGGTTCTTCATTTCTTCCTTTTCTAGTTGCTTTAGGTATAGAGCTAGGTTATTTATTTGACTTTTTTCTTGTTTCTTGAGGTATACCTGTATTGCTATGAACCTTCCCCTTAGCACTGCTTTTACAGTGTCCCACAGGTTTGGGGTTATTGTGTTTTCATTTTCATTCATTTCTATACATATTTTGATTTCTTTTTTGATTTCTTCTGTGATTTGTTGGTTATTCAGCAGCGTGTTGTTCAGCCTCTATATGTTGGAATTTTTAATGGTTTTTCTCCTGTAATTGAGATCTAATCTTACTGCATTGTGGTCAGAAAAGATGCTTGGAATGATTTCAGTTTTTTTTTGAATTTACCAATGCTAGATTTATGGCCCAGGATGTGATCTGTCCTGGAGAAGGTTCCATGTGTGCTTGAGAAAAAGGTGAAATTCATTGTTTTGGCGTGAAATGTCCTATAGATATCAATTAGGTCTAACTGGTCTATTGTATCGTTTAAAGTTTGTGTTTCCTTGTTAATTTTCTGTTTAGTTGATCTATCCATAGGTGTGAGTGGGGTATTAAAGTTTCCCACTATTATTGTGTTATTATTAATTTCCCCTTCCATACTTGTTAGCATTTGCCTTACATATTGCGGTGCTCCTATGTTGAGTGTATATATTTTTATAATTGCTATATCTTCTTCTTGGATTGATCCTTTGATCATTATGTAGTATCTTTCTTTGTCTCTTTTCACAGCCTTTGTTTTAAAGTCTATTTTATCTGATATGAGTATTGCTACTCCTGCTTTCTTTTGGTCTCTATTTGCGTGGAATATCTTTTTCCAGCCCTTCACTTTCAGTCTGTGTGTGTCCCTTGTTTTGAGGTGGGTCTCTTGTAGACAACATATATAGGGGTCTTGTTTTTGTATCCATTCAGCCAGTCTTTGTCTTTTGGTTGGGGCAATCAACCCATTTACATTTAAGGTAATTATTGATAAGTATGATCCCGTTGCCATTTCCTTTATTGTTTTCAGTTCAAGTTTATACACCCTTTCTGTGTTTCCTGTCTAGAGAAGATCCTTTAGCATTTGTTGGAAAGCTGGTTTGGTGGTGCTGAATTCTCTCAGATTTTGCTTGTCTGTAAAGCTTCTGATTTCTCCTTCATATTTGAATGAGATCCTTGCTGGGTACAGTAATCTGGGCTGTAGGTTCTTTTCTTTCATCACTTTAAGTATGTCCTGCCATTCCCTCCTGGCCTGAAAAGTTTCTATTGAAAGATCAGCTGTTATCCTTATGGGAATCCCCTTGTGTGTTATTTGTTGTTTTCCCCTTGCTGCTTTTAATATTTGTTCTTTGTGTTTGATCTTTGTTAATTTGATTAATATGTGTCTTGGGCTGTTTCACCTTGGGTTTATCCTGTTTGGGATTCTCTGGGTTTCTTGGACTTGGGTGATTATTTCCTTCCTCATTTTAGGGAAGTTTTCAATGATTATCTCCTCAAGTATTTTTTCATGGTCTTTCTTTTTGTCTTCTTCTTCTGGGACTCCTATGATTCGAATGCTGGGGCTTTTAACATTGTCCCAGAGGTCTCTGAGATTGTCCTCATTTTTTTTAATTTGTTTTTCTTTTTTTCTCTCTGTTTCATTTATTTCTACCATTCTATCTTCTACCTCACTTATCCTATCTTCGGCCTCCATTGTTGTACTGTTGATTCCCTCCAGCGTGATTTTGATCTCATTTATTGCATTATTCATTATATATTGATTCTTTTTTATTTCTTCTAGGCCCTTTCTTGCATCTTCTCAATCCTTGTCTCCAGGCTATTTATCTGTAACTCCATTTTGTTTTCAAGATTTTGGATCATTTTCACTATCATTATTTGGAATTCTTTATCAGGTAGATTCCCTATCTCTTCCTCTTTTGTTTGGTTTGGTGGGCATTTATCTTGGTCCTTTACCTGCTGGGTATTTCTCTGCCTCTTCATCTTGTTTATATTGCTGTGTTGGGGTGGCCTTTCTGTATTCTGGCAGTTTGTGGATTTCTCTTTTTTGTGGAGTTTCCTCGCTGTGGGTGGGGTTGGATAGGTGGCTTGTTAAGGTTTCCTGGTTAGGGAAGCTTGTGTCTGTGTTCTGGTGGGTGGAGCTGGATTTCTTCTCTCTGGAGTGCAATGAAGTGTCCAGTAATGAGTTATGAGATGTCAATGGGTTTGGTGTGACTTTGGGCAACCTGTATATTGAAGCTCAGGGCTATGTTCCTGTGTTGCTGGAGAAATAGCGTGGTATGTCTTATTCTGGAACTTGTTGGCCCTTGGGTGGTGCTTGGTTTCAGTGTAGGTATGGAGGTGTTTGATGAACTCCTATCAATTAATGTTCCTTGGAGTCAGGAGTTCTCTGTTCTCAGGATTTGAACTTAAGCCTCCTGCCTCTGGTTTTCAGTCTTATTCTTACAGTAGCCTCAAGACTTCTCCATCTATACAGCACCATTGAGAAAACATCTAGGTTAAAGATGAAAAGTTTCTCCACAGTGAGGGATACCCAGAGAGGTTCACAGAGTTACATGGAGAAGAGAAGAGGAGGAGGGAGATAGAGGTGACCAGGAGGAGAAGAGGGGGAATCAAAAGGGGAGAGAGCAAGCTAGCCAGTAATCACTTCCCTATGTGCTCTCCACAGTCTGGATCCCTCTGAGATGTTCATGGAGTTACACAGAGAAGAGGAGAGGGAGGAAGGAGACAGAGGTGGCCAGGAGTATAAAGGGGGCAATCAAAAGAAGAGACAGATCCAGCCAGTAATCAGTTCCCTAAGTGTTCTCCACAGTCTGGAACACAAAAAGAGATTCACAGAGTTGGGTAGAGAAGAGAAGGGAGAGGGAGGAGATAGAGGACATGTGGTGGAGAAAAAGGAGAGTCCAAAGTGGGAGAGAGCAGTCAAGCCAGTAATCTTGCTCCCAAGTAAAAATGGGTTCTGAAGATTGGGTTCTTAAATGTAGAAAATTGATAACAAATACCAAAAAGCAAAGATTAAAAATCTAGAGTAGATGTTGGAGTCTCAAAAATACAATATTAAAGAAAAAAACAAAGTCACAAAAATTATAAAATATATATAATATATGAAGTTTGCTTTAAAGAGTAGGGGTTTTTTTTCGGGCAAAAAGTATAGTAAGTTATAAAAATGAAAATTAAAGGAGTAATAGAGGACTTAAAATATATATATTTTTTTAATTTAAAGAATGATAATTGTAAAAATATATCTAGGACTTTCTCTGGTGTTGTTGTGGACAGTGTGGGGACAGTTCATTTTCAGATAGTTCCTTGATCTGGCTTATACTTCTCAAGATCTATATGCCCCTTCCTATGTAGTCAGTACCTACTACAGGGTTTTAATCTATTGCACCTGTCACTTCCATGGCGGTTTCCTCTTTATTTTAGCTTCTGTTTGCTGGTCTCTTCAGTGTCTAATTTCCACCCTGACACAAGGGGGCGGTGGTGGACACTTTTTTAGGCTCACTTGTTCAGTCGTGCTGTGGGGAGGGAGGAACACTGCAAACAAATAACACTGGTGTGTGTTCACAGTATCTCAGCCACACTGGGATTGCCCCCACTCACAGCATGTGTGCTTTCCCTGTGTACACTGCTTAGGCTCTAGTTTGCTCTGCCAGGAACTGTCTGAGGCTGGCCCTGGCTTGTATGCACTTCCCAGGTCTAAGCTGCTCAGGTTCAGGTACTCCACAAAGGCACAGACTCGATTGGGCCTGTGTTCTGTGCCCTTCCCAGGTCCGAGCAGCTCAGGTGACCAGCTGCTTGGCAAGCGGGCGCACTCACTGAGACCTAACGCCTCCCCCATCCCTGCCGCTTGGTTTTCTGGGTGTACAACTGGCACACCTTCTCAGGTGTGCCATTTGTCTCTTCTGGGGAGCTGATCTCTGGCTGCAACCCTCCTAGCAGATGTTGACCATCCAGAATCCCAAGAAGTCTTGGTTAGCAACGAAGCTTGCTTGCAATTTGGTAGATGATGCCTCTCTGGGGCTGCGATTGCCCTCTTCCGGCTCTGGCTGCCCTTGCCTGCCTGTCTCTGGCAGGGGATGAGCTTGTCTGCAATTGGCTAGCTCTGCTCAGTCCTTTGTTCTGTGAGTGGGCCTGGCAGTGTCTTAGGTTACGCCTTTTCAAGGGATAGCTATCCCACAGTCTGGTTTGCTATCTCAAGTTAGTTCCCTCAGATTGCCCTCGGGGTATTCAGGCCTGGTCCTTATTCTAAGCAATGCAGCCCGCGCCTCCCTGCCCAGCCCCCACTTGCTAGTGGTGGATGTGGGCATCTGCACTGCTTCTCCACTGGGAGTCACCGTTGGGCACGTAATCTGTGGGTTTTAATTATTTATTAATTTTTCCTCCCGGTTATGTTGCCCTCTGAGGTTCCAAGGCTCACCACAGACTCACCAGTGAGAGTGTTTCCTGGTGTTTGGAAACTTCTCTCTTTTTTAAGACTTCCTTCCCGGGACAGATCTCCATCCCTACCTCTTTTGTCTCTCTTTTTATCTTTTATAGTTTTTCCTACCTCCTTTCAAAGACAATGGGCTGCTTTTCTGGGTGCCTGATGTTCTCTGCCAGCATTCAGACATTGTTTTGTGGAATTTACTTAGCGTTCAAATGTTCTTTTGATAAATTCGTTGAGGAGAAAGTGGTCTCCCCATCCTATTCCTCTGCCATCTTAGGACAGCCTCCTACAGGGTTTTAATCTGTTGCACCTGTCACTTCCAAAGCAGTTCCCTCTGTTTATTTTGGCTTCTTCTGTTTGCAAGTTTCTTCAGTGTCTAATTTCCACCCTGACACAAGGGGATGGAGGTGGTCACTTACTTAGGCTCACTTGTTCAGTTGTGCTGTGGGGAGGGACGAACACTGCAAACAAATATCACTGGTGTGTGTGGGGAGTGCTTGCAGTGTCTGGGCCACACAGGGTTTTCCCCCACTCACGGCATGTGTGCTTTCCTGGTCTACACTGCTCAGGCTCCATGTTGCTCTGCAGGGGAACTGTCTAAAGTGGGCCTGGGTTGCATGCACATCCCAGGTCTAAGCCACTCAAGGTTCAGGTTCTCAGGTACTCCACAAAGGTGTATACTCGGGTGGGCCTGCGTTTTGTGCCCTTTCCAGTTCCAAGCAGCTCAGGCAACCAGGTGCTTGGTGAGCACACTCTCCCCAGATGGAGCAGTGTGTCTTATCACTTCCCCCATCCCAGCTGCTTGGTTTCCTGGGTTTTTAGTGAAAGCTCTGTCTCAGGTGTGCTGTGTGTCTCCTCTGGGGAGCTGATCTCTGGCTCCAACACTCTTGGTGGATGTCAACTGTCCAGGGTCCCAGGAAGACTTGGTTAGCAACTGGGAGCCTGCTCAGAGTTTGGTGGAGGATGCCAATTCTAGGGCCGAGATTGACCCTCTCCCTCTGGCTTTGGCTGTTGCCCACCTGTCTCTCTGCCTCTGGTGGGGAATGGGCCAGTCTGCAGCAGGCTAGCTCTCCTCTGGTATTCGCTTAGTCCTTTGTTCTGTGAGTGGGCCTGGCAGTACCTTAGGTTAGAGCTTTTTGTGGGAAAATTCTCTTTCTCTTTCTTTTTTTTTTTTTCTCTCTCTCTGGCTATCCCACAGTTTGGGTTGCTATCTGACCTTAGCTCCCTCAGATTGTCCTCAGGGCATTCAGGCCCAGTCCTTACCCTAAGCAATGCAGCCTGCACCTCCCTGTTCAGCTCCCATTTGCTGGTGGCAAACGTGAGCGTCTGGGCTACTTCTCCACTGGGATTTGTGATTAGGCACTGTAATCTGTGGGTTTTATTTATTTATTTTTTCCTCCCAGTTATGTTGCCCTCTGAGATCCCAAAACTCCCCACAGACCCACGGGTGAGAGGGTTTCCTGGTGTTTGGAAACTTTTCCTCTTTCACAACTCCCTCCCCAGGACAGGTCTCCATCCGTAACTCTTTTGTCTCTATTTTTATCTTTTATATTTTGTCCTACCTCCTTTTGAAGACAATGGGCTGGCTTTCTGGGTGCCCGGTGTCCTCCACTAACATTCAGAAGTTGTTTTGTGGAATTTGCTCAGTATTCAAATGATCTTTAGATGAATTTTGGGGGGAGAAAGTGGTCTGTCTGTCCTATTCCTCTGCCATCTTTAAACTGCACCAATCCACTGAATTTCAAGTCACAATGCTCTTCAAACTCAATATAAGAACTATTTTCTTAGGATGTCATCACCTGGGTGGAAAGATGTTTTCAAGTTATTATTTTTATCAGTCATTTATTTATAAATATGCAAATTCTCTATTTTTAGGAGATTCTTTATAAAGCACAATTGTTATCACAAAATAGAGAGTTTGTTGAATGCTTGACCATACTTCAAAGTAGTATATTTCTGAATTATTGCATGTTTTCCTACAATAGAGCTATATAAAATCAGGATAAAAATTAACAATGTGAAAATAGAAGCATTGTGAAATAAAACCAAATAATTTTGAAGTCAAAAATTATTTAAACTGTGAACAAAATCTACTTAGAAATATGGCAGTACAAATAAAACTAAAACATTAGACATCTGCAACCTAAATTATTAAAAGTTGCATATAAAATAAAATGAGATATAAATATACTCAGGATGGCATATGGAACATTTCAAGTGCTAAATAAAAATTATACACTTCATATTGATTTTATTTTACTGGGTACAAACTAAACTGCAGTATTATCAACTAATCTGTTTTGAAAGTCCATGGATTCCTGATGGTATCCAGGAATGAGTCAAAGTTTTGAGATATCATCTGCCTTCAAGATGAAACCATAATTATAAGTGATTGTCCTAAATTTTCATGACTTTTTACAGAGGATATTTCACTATTGGCTAGATTCACATAAAATATGTAGGGAGTATGATGCATTGAAAAGATCACTGGAGTTCTGATCTTGAAAACTGTTTGCAAGTCTTCATCTCCCCACTAAAGATCAGAATGACTTTGTCACTTAAATATTCTAGGCCTCAATTTTCTTAAGTGTAAAACAAGAAAATTGGTCTAATTGTTTTATAAAATCTTTGCTGGAACAAAAATGTTATTAACAATAACATCACTTTAAGGTGAATCAAAAGGAGAGACTATTAACTAGTCTAGTAACACCTTCCAAGCTAGAAAGGATAATTCACAGTCAAACCCTGAGGTTAGATCCACTTTTCTAACTCTCTATGTAGGACTTTAAGTAGTCAAAATTTATGATAAATAATTTTAAATGAATTAAAAATAGTTTCAATAATACAAATTCTTTTTTAAAAAAGTGGAGATTAGAATTAATTAGGAAAGTTGTTTAAAATGCAGATTGATTCTTGAAGCCCATTCATAGATCATCCCATTGGATAAATCTTTGAAGAATCCAAACTATTTGCATTTTAAGAATTATTTTTGGATATTCTGATCCAGATAGTATAACAGACACCAATTTTACAAGCATTCTCCTAAACCATTGCTAGAGTGGCACCTATGTGAATTTGTCATGGGAAGACAGTGAATGATCACAAATATTAAATCTTGTTTTAATGTCTAGCTGACTGACAGTCTTTTTTTTTTTTTTCCCCTACCTAAATCTAAACACTCTTATTGCCTCACAGTAAATCCAAAAGGAAAAATGGTAGCCATCATTTCTGAACTTGAGTCTCTGTTCTGCCCTTATGTAATATCTGGATTCTAAGAAAAATTAGTCTGATTTACAAGCCCTTGATATTATTTCACTGGGTTTCTGATTCCATCTGTGTAATAGAGAAAACCCTGACTTTTTTTAATGCTATATGAGAAAAACACTCAAGATTTTGGGAAAACGTGTCAGTTCTAGGCTAAGGAGTACAAAAATATGTCTTGAAAATATATTTTGGGGCTTTTGTGTGAGCCCAAGATCGTCATATTGTTTTGGATTGGGATATGGTACTCAGGTGGCAACAGCAGTAAAAAATCCACCTGCCAGCAGGAGATGCAATAGGCTCAGGCTTGATCCCTGGGCCAGGATGCTCCCCTGGAAAAGAAAACGGCACCCCACTCCAGCATTCTTGCCTGGAAAATTCCATGGACAGAGGAGCCTGGCAGGCTATAGTCAATGGAGCTGCAAAGAGGCAGAAGAGTTGAACGCAACTGAGCAGACACACTCTACACACACTCATCAAAGACAGTGGCAGGATAGTGCAAGGGCATTTTCTTACAGAAAAGTGCTAAAAATGGTGAACAGCTTAAGTGACTGTATCAAGCAAAACTTTCTAAACACTACTTTCTTTAGTATTCGAGCAGACTAGGAAACATAATAACCTATGGAACACAGAATTCTAAATTGGGTCCTTAAATTTCCTTCCTCTTGATGCACATAAGTCTTTACCTAGTTGTTCAACAAAATACTTATCTATGTGCTACTATGAAGAGATTATGAACATGTTGTAAATCCCCAAATCAACTGACTTTAGAATTAAGAGATTATCCCAGATAAATCTGAGCTACATGGACGAACCCTTAAAAGAGAAGCATGAGAGAGATTCAACATTGAAGATGGAGATAGCCTCATGGAAAGAAACACCGGTGTGCTCCAGAAGCTAAGGAATATCCCCAGACTGATAGTCCACAAGGAAATGCAGACTTCAATTCTATAACTATAAGGAATTGAAAACCCTCAACAACGTAACTGAGCTTTAAAACAGACTCTTAGTCAAGTCTTCACATGAGAAGCCAGTCACATCAAACACAAACTTCTGACATATAAAACTTTGAACCAATGAATTTGCTTTATTTTAAGCTGCTAAATTTGTGGCATTTTGTTACAGAAGCAATAACAAATTAATACAACTTTTTATTCAGTGTTCAATTCACATTATCTCTCAAGAATGGCAAATTCACTAAAAACTCCCCAGTTTGATTTCATTATCATTTTAGTGATTATTTTCTTTCCTCACCTTATAACTTTTTAAAGACATGTAACATTTGTTGTTATTCAGTCACTCAGTCATGTCTGACTCTTGGCGAACCCATGGACTGCAGCGTGCCAAGCTTCCCTGTCCTTCACCATCTCTCAGAGCTTGCTCAAACTCATGTCCATTGAGTCGGTGATGCCACCCAACCATCTCATTCTCTGTCATCTCCTTCTCCTCCTAATTCAATATTTCCCAGCATCAGGATCTTTTCTAATGATTTAGGTCTTTGCATCAGATGGACAAAGTATTGGAGCTTCATCTTTGTGATCAGTATTTCCAATGAATATTCAGGATAGCTTCTCTGTAAAATTGACTTGTTTGATCTCCTTGCAGTCAAGGGACTTTCAAGAGTCTTCTCCAGCATGACAGCTCAAAAGCATTAGTTCTTTGGCTCTCAGCTTTCTTTACAGTTCAATTCTCACATCCATACATGACTACTGGAAAAACCATAGCTTTGACTGTTTGGACCTTTGTTGGCAAAGTAATGTCTCTGCTTTTTAATAAGCTGTCTAGATTTGTCATAGCTTTTCTTCCAAGGAGCAAGCGTCTTTTAATTTCATGGCTGCAGTCACCATCTACAGTGATTTTGGAACCCAAGAAAATAAAGTCTCTCACTGTTTCCATTGTTTTCCCATCTATTTGCCAGGAAGTGATGGGACTGGATGCCATGATCTGTTTTCTGAACGTTGAGTGTTAAGGCAACTTTTTCACTCTCCTTTTTCACCTTCATTAAGAGGCTCTTTAGTTCCTCTTCACTTTCTGCTGTTCGGGTGGTGACATCTGCATATATGAGGTTGTTGATATTTGTCCTGGAAATCTTGACTCCAGCTTGTGATTCATCCAGCCCAGCCTTTTCCATGATGTACTCTGCATATATGCTAAATAGCAGGGTGACAATATACAGCCTTGATGTACTTCTTTCACAATTTTGAACCAATCTGTTGTTCCATGTTCCAGGTCACTGCTTTTTTACCTGCATACAGGTTTTTTGGGAGGAAAGTAAGGTGGTCTGGTATTCCCATCTCTTTCAGAATTTTCCAGTTTGTCCTGATCCACACAGAAAAGTGACATACATTTTTCTTCATTCATTTTTTCTTACATAAGTCAATAAAAGATCTTTGCTTCTCCAGGTCTGAACAGGAAAGCTGTGCCATAGCTGTATAAAAGTACAGAGAATCTTGAAATCAGAATCAAAAGACATATTTTGAAACTACATTCTTTCAAACTTGTGAGATTGTGAAACTTACTTCTCTTATCCTTGCTGAATTTCATTTTTTCCCACATGTGTAACTGAAATAATATTTTTACAGTGTTATTATAAATGTTAAATAGTATCTTACATATTATATAAACGACAGTGACTAATAGCAGCAAATAGTCTTATGATAGGCCATTTTAGTTAACTAATAATTGTAAAGAGATTTGACACAGCTATAATTTATATGCTTTCTTCCTAGCCAAGTGGGCCTTAGGAAGCATCACTGCAAACAAAGCATAAAAAGTAAAATCAGCAAGGGTAAGAGAAATAAGTTTCACAATCTCACAAGTTTGAAAGAATTTGGTTTCAAAATATTTTTTTTTATTCTGATACCAAGATTCTCTGTACTTTACCACAGCTATGTCACAGGCCCTCTTTTCAGACCTGGAATAGCAAAGATCTTTTATGGACTTGTGTAAGAAAAAATGAAGGAAGAAAAATGTGTAAGTCTCTTTTCTGTGTACTTTATAAATTTATGCAAAGAAGAAACTCTGAACTTAGTTTCATTCATAATAATCTTGAGGTTAGAGCAGAAGCTTGCTAGTAAAGGAGCTTGAGATTATTCTTCTGTATCTTCTCACCTCATTCTGATCTCCTTATTTGCTAGACCCACCCCTAACTCTCAGAAACATGTGCACACGCACAAACATGGTAGAGCATCTGATTTTCTTGGCATTTATTGCCTAAAAATTTACCCTCATTTCTTTTTCCCACCAGTGGATGAAAATGTCATTTTCTCAGCGCATTTTGACTGGTTCCAGCAGAAACTCAGAACGGTTCGAAACAGTAAATACAAATAACCAAGGTTTGAATTTGAGCTGTGATGTTTACTAGCTATGGAAATTTTGGCAAATTACTTCAAATTCTGTCTCCTTGATTTTCCTTCTCCATACAATGGAATGATAATATATCTACTGGATACAATTATTATGAGTATAAATCATTTAAATACATGTAATATATTCAGAAAACTGACTGTACACAGAAAATACTGTATGTATCTTAACTATTAATGCTATTATTAACTATTACCTGAATTACTATCTAGCACTTAGGAGAAATCTTAATTATTTAAATATTTAATGTGTTAGTCTTCACAATGCACTTTGGAATTTGAAATATTAGATTGGCCATAAAGTTCATCTGGGATGATCTTATGGAAAAAAAAAAAAACCTGAACAAATATTTTGGCCAACCCAGTAAAAATCTACTAAGACAAAAATAATGATTCTCTCATCTATACAATGGACATGAGTTTGAGCAAACTTTGGGAGATAGTAAAGGACATGGAAGTTGGTGTGCTGTAGTTCATGGGGTTGCAAAGAGTCAGATACAATTTAGCAACTAAACAACAACAATCATTCTCTGATACTGGAATTTAAAAAAAAAATGAGAATTACCCATAAAGTAAAAATCATTTCATTTCAACCTCATATCACCATATTAGGTAAACAGTACATTTGTAAAGTTATATTTAAATTGCAAAGCTTTCCTTAAATGATAATATTAATTATTATTCATATTGTGGTTCTTGATATTAAGGAGCAGAACTTACTGGTGTCTTGTCATTCATGCACAGTTACCTGTTTCATTCAGGCCAAGAGGCAATTATTTATGTCTGTAATATTTACTGAACTAGGCACATCAGATGCAAAATAATGAATTCCCAGCTTCCAATAATCTCAGTGTGTGTTATGGGAGTATGTATAGTATGTATGGCATTGGCCAAAAACTATGCTCTCTGATCTGCTTAGGTTGTCCTTTTGGTGTGAGTGTACCATGTCAGGTGGTATACTTCCCTTTGGAATAGTGAGTAAGGGATATGAAAATTCTTACCTAACTAAATTAGACAAGTGAAACATGATGAACAATTGGTCAAAATCTCTTGTAGCCCCATTACAATGATGAACACAGAGCTTCAAAGGTATAAATCAGCCCAAAAAATATAATATTCACATGAGTGACCAAAGGAAAGGGATATACAGTGACTTAATCATAAAGACATAATTTTACAGATAATTATAAAGACTAAATTAGAAGCAAGCTAATACTACAGGAGTTTCCCTGGTGGCTCAGATAGTAAAGAGTCTGCCTGCAGTGCAGGAGACCCAGGCTCAATCCCTGGGTTGGGAAGATCCCCTGGAAAAGGGCATGTCAACCCACTCCAGTGTTCTTGCCTAGAGAATTCCTGGACAGAGGACCCTGGTAGACTATATATAGTCCATGGGATCACAAAGAGTCAGACATGACTGAGCCACTTTCACAATACTACAGTTATTTTTAAATATTAGCTTAATGATATATTAATAGAATGATTTCCTTTTACTTTTCTGTTGGAGACTGAAAGATCATTGCTTTGAAACAATGTCACTGGAGGCATTGAGAAGCAGATTCATATGCAGTTCAGTCACTCAGTCGTGTCCGACTCTTTGCGACCCCATGAATCGCAGCACTCCTGGCCTCCATGTCCATCACCAACTCCGGGAGTTTACCCAAACTCATGTCCATCGAGTCGGTGATGCCATCCAGCCTGCTCATCCTCTGTCATCCTCTTCTCTTCCTGCCCCCAATCCTTCCCAGCATCAGGGTCTTTTCCAATGAGTCAACTCTTCACATGAGGTGGCCAAAGTACTGGAGTTTCAGTTTTAGCATCAGTCCTTCCAATGAACACCCAGGACTGATCTCCTTTAGGATGGACTGGTTGGGTCTCCTTGCAGTCCAAGGGACTTCTCAAGAGTCTTCTCCAACACCACAGTTCAAAAGCATGAATTATTCGGTGCTCAGCTTTCTTCACAGTCCAACTCTCACATCCATACATGACCACTGGAAAAACCAAAGCCTTGACTAGAAGGACCTTTGTTGGCAAAGTAATGTCTCTGCTTTTTAATATTAATGCTTAATTATAAATTAAAAATCACTTTAAGTGATTTTGGTATGTTTTCTCTCTGGGTAAGCCTCATGGAATTGGAGAGACCATTGCTGCTTTACATGATTAAAAAAAAAAATTGTTAAAAAATTTTAAAACCAGATGAAGAAGTGTCATTTTTCATCCCAGCTTCCTTCCTGCCTTTTCCTTCAAACCTTTCCCCAAATTTTTCTTTTTGTTAATATTTACCTGGAATATAATTTTAATCTCTTTCTTTTTAACTTCCCCTCTGCTCTAGTTTGACTTTTATATACTTGATTTATTTTCAATATGTCTTACTCTTCATCTGAAAATTAAGCTTAAAAGTATAAAATCATACAATACCAAAGGCAAGACACATGAAAAAAAGTGATAAACTAGATTTCAGTAAAATTATAAACTTCCCTATGAAAGAAAATGTTCAGCATATGAGAACACAAGCCAAAGATTGGGATAAAATATTGCAAAAGTTACATCTGATATAATACAGTTATCCAGAAAATTCAAAGTGCTCTTAAACAGACACATCCCCAAGGAAGAGATATAGCTGGCAAATAAGAATACAAAAAGATGTTTGACGTTATAGATCATCAGGTAAATGCAAATTAAAATAACAATGAGATTCTATTATATGCCTATTAGAATGGACAAAATCTGGAATACTAAGAACAATTCTAGTCCTGCTAATAGTATAGAGCAATAGGAATTCTCACACATTGCTAATGGGAAGGCAAAATGGTACAATCACTCTGGAAGACCACTGGGCAGGTTCTTAGAAAAAGTAAAAATATTTACCATGCAATCCAGCAGTCATGCTTCTTCATATTTTAACAGAGGAGTTCAAAGTATATTTTCATGCAAAAACCTGCCAATGGATGCTTATAGCAGTTTTATTCATAATTTCCAGAACTTGGAAACAATCAAGATGGCCTCAGTAGGTGAATGAATAAAGTGGGACCTCCAGACAGTGGACTATTAGTCAACACTAAAAAAAAAAAAAAAATGGCTATTAAGCCATAAAATGACATGAAGAAACTTTCAATGCATATTACTAAGTGAAAGAAGTCAATCTGAAAAGGCTAAACACTATAATTCTGACTATATGTCATTCTGAAAAAGGCAAAACTGGAGACAGTAAAAAAAAAAAATTAGTGGTAGCCAGCAGTTGGCAGTTGGAAGAGGCCATGTGATAGTCAGGGCATACAAGACTTGGGGGGGTCATCTGTGTAATACAATAATGTTGGATATATATCATTATATATTTGTTCAAACTCCTAGAACAGACAACATAAAGAATGAACTCTAATTTAGACTGTGGACTTTGGTTGACTGTGATGAGTCAGTGCAGATTCATCAGTGATAATAAATATACTAGGATCATGAAGGATGTGAAAGACAAGCCTAAAATTGATCAGATATTAAGGCCAGTCATGTCTCTTACTTATCAACTAGGTTTTTATGAGTTAGTAATTTCATTCCATTTGGGTTTTTCAGGACTTTTTAATGATAATGAGTGGGGATGGGATCATTTTATCTCACTCCATCATGGAAAAGATCAGTTTTCATTCCAATCCCAAAGAAAGGCAATGCCAAAGAATGCTCAAACTACCACACCATTGCACTCATCTCACACCCTAGC
The DNA here is from genome assembly GCF_027580195.1 of Bos mutus. Classification (NCBI taxonomy): domain Eukaryota; kingdom Metazoa; phylum Chordata; class Mammalia; order Artiodactyla; family Bovidae; genus Bos; species Bos mutus. Next base: position 72,871,862 of record NC_091627.1, read on the forward strand.
GAAGTAATGCTCAAAATTCTCCAAGTCAGACTTCAACAGTAAATGAACCATGAACTTCTAGATGTTCATGCTGGATTTAGAAAAGGCAGAGGAACCAGAGATCAAATTGCCGACATCCATTGGATCATTGGAAAAGCAAGAAAGTTCCAGAAAAACATCTACTTCTGCTTTATTGGCTACGCCAAAGCCTTTGACTGTGTAGATCACAACAAACTGGAAAATTCTGAAAGAGATGGGAATACCAAACCACCTGACCTGCCTCCTGAGAAATCTGTATGCAGGGCAAGAAGCAACAGTTAGAACTGGATATGGAACAACAGATGGTTCCAAATAGGAAAAGGAGTACAACAAGGCTGTATGTTGTCACCCTGCTTATATAACTTCTATGCAGAGTACATCATGAGAAATGCTGGACTGGAAGAAACACAAGCTAGAATGAAGATTGCCGGGAGAAATATCAATAACCTCAGATATGCAAATGACACCACCCCTAAGGCAGAAAGAGAAGAAGGGCTAAAGAGCCTCTTGATGAAAATGAAAGAGGACAGTGAAAAAGTTGGCTTAAAACTCAACCTTCAGAAAACTAAGATTATGGCATTCAGTCCAATCTGTTCATGGCAAATAGATGGGGAAACAATGGAAACAGTGAGAAACTTTATATTTTTAGGCAGCAAAATCGCTGCAGATGGTGATTTTAGCCATGAAATTAAAAGATGCTTACTCCTTGGAAGAAAAGCTATGACAAACCTAGATAGCATATTAAAAAGCAGAGATATTATTTTGTCAACAAAGGTCCATCTAGTCAAAGCTATGGTTTTTCCAGTAGTCATGTATGGATTTGAGAATTGGACTATAAAGAAAGCTGAGCACCGAAGAATTGATGCTTTTGAACTGTGGTGGTGGAGAAGACTCTTGAGAGTCCCTTGGACTGCAAGGAGATCCAACCAGTCAATCCTAAAGGAAATCAGTCCTGAATATTCATTGGAAGGACTGATGCTGAAGTTGAAACTCCAACCCTTTGGCCACTTGATGTGAAGAACTGATTCACTGAAAAAGACCTGATGCTGGGAAAGATTGAAAGCAGGAGGAGAAAGGGATGACAGAGGATGAGATGGTTGGATGACATCACCAACTGGATGGACATGAGTTTGAGTAGGCTCCGGAAGTTGTTGATGGACAGGGAAGCCTGGGTTGCTGCAGTCCGTGGGGTTGCAAAGAGTCGGACACAACAGAGTGACTGAACTGAACTGATCATGGTATCATAATTAGAAAACTTTTGAAATAGCACATATTGGAATAACAATTTGCCTGTAATGCAGGAGACCCAGGTTTGATCCCTGGGTCAGGAATATCCCATGGAGAAGGGTATGGCTACCCATTCCAGTCTCTTTCCCAGAGAATTTCATGGACAGAAGAGCCTAGTAGGCTATAGCTCATGAGGTTGCAAAGAGTAAGACATGACTGAGAAACTAAAACTTTTTTTTTTCAAGGTGCTCAACCCAGACCTGTAAACAAGTTATTCCAGACATTCTCTTCTCCTTGTTCTCTTTTATTCCATACACACTAATTTTACAATTTAAATTAACCTTACTTGTATTTGTATCCTCTTTTCTAATTGCTGCTGTCTTAATAAAGTATCAGTGATTTTCAAACTTTGGCCTGCTTTAGAATTACTGGGAGGACTTTTTGAAACATAGATTTGTGGACCCTATCTCCATGTTTTCTAATTTAGTATGTCTGGAGTGAGGCCTGAGAAATTCATTTCTAACAAGTTTCTGCTGCAGCTGCTGCTAAGTCGCTTCAGTCGTGTCCAACTCTGTGCGACCCCATAGACAGCAGCCCACCAGGCTCCTCTGTCCCTGGGATTCTCCAGGCAAGACAAGAATACTGGAGTGGGTTGCCATTTCCTTCTCCAATGCATGAAAGTGAAAGTGAAAGTGAATGTGAAGTCGCTCAGTTGTGCCCAACTCTTAGCGACCCCATGGACTGGAGCCTACCAGGCTCCTCTGTCCATGGGATTTTCCAGGCAAGAGTACTGGAGTGAGGTGCCGTCATGATGTTAATGCTGCTAGTCTGGGAACCACCCTTTGAGAAATATCAGTTTAGACCCCCAGCTCTCCTTTCTCTGATGCCTGCACTGGTCTCTGAAATACCACATTACCCTAACTATTTCTTCTCTTATCCATTCTCTCCTTTTCCTTTAGACAGTATTTTCTAAATGGCAAATCTCACAAAGTTATGTCCATATTAAAACTTTGATAACTCCTTCCATTTCCTAAAGAATGAATTTTAAACTTCTTAACAAAATTCCTGCTTAACAATAACCTTATTACAACTTTTTTCTTCCTCTATCGTGTTCCAACTAGAGTGAAGTACCTTTAGTTCCCTAGCTTCAGACAGTCTCTTTTTAGGGTTTTCAAGTATAACATTCCATCTCTTAACTTCACCCTACTCTCCATCTCCAGCCTCCTGGATTGACCAGCATCTATTTAGTATTCATGGCTCAGCTTAGGTAAAACCTCTGGAAAGCCTTTGTTGATTATTTCTCTTATGTATCATGTTGTCTCCAGGGTCGCATACCAACATGAATTTATCTCCATCACAGCATAAATTGCATATTGTAGTTGTTAGTCCATTTCAGGCTTCCCTGGTAGCTCAGCTGGAAAAGAATCCTCTTGCAATGCAGGAGACCCTGGTTTGATTCCTGGTTTGGGAAGACCCACTGGATAAAGGATAGGCTACCTTATCGCTAGTCCATTTCAACAAGTAGAAAGATCCTTCAGCCAATCAGGCTACATTCATTTTTCTTGCTGATGCTCAGTGATGGTCAGGTATATAGTAGATGTTCAATAAATCTTTCTGTGATGAATGACTCATTGAATAACAGAATAAACAAAGGAGTATATTTTAAATGATCTGTCTACTTACTCCATATTTTTCTGAAATTCTAGAGATCTTCAACATCTCATAATTCCTTTTTTATCAGAGTAAATCTTTTATACTCTTGCTTTCTTAAATGTGGCTAGAATACTATGTTTAGCTCTCTTAGTTCTTTCAAGACTTCACAAATGCTGAAGAAACCAGGAGTAGAGGACATTTTTAAAAGGATTCATTTTGATATTTGGCAAAACTAATACAATTATGTAAAGTTTAAAAATAAAATTAAAAGCTTTGCAAAAAAAAAAAGAATAAAAAAAGAGGATTAGGTGGGCAATTCAGTTTTTTATTTATTTTTTTATTTTTATTTATTTATTTATTTATTTATTTTTACTTTACAATATTGTATTGGTTTTGTCATACATCAACACGGAGCAATTCAGTTTTATGGTGTCAGTGAAATGAGGGCTGTCCCTAATGTGAAAAAATTGGAACTGAAGATGAACATACATGGACATAAGTTTAGCTAGTCTTTGGAACCACTTTCCAATTCTCTTTCAAATCTTAGGTCAGGTAGCTTCATTGCTTTTGCTGTAACAACCTGAGCTCCATGATAGAAAGTTGCCCACATATTATTTTTGTTTGTTTGTTTGTTTAAACTAGTACATCTGGTTTTCTAACATTTGACTAAAACAAAGGAGATTTAATTTTAGAACTAGAAACATAGATTAACTGCACAAAGTAAATATAAACTACAAGTACTGAAATTACAAAATGGTGAAACATGGCAGTCAGGTGTGAATTCACATTTAGAAAACGACAATGTTTTTTAGTCTAGACATAAAGTAATCATGTAAATTATTAATGTAAAACAGATAGTTGCTTTCATTGCATTTAACTCTGTCTTTAAAAGACTAATAATTCTCATAAATGGTGTGGAATTAAGCCCATTGTTTATTAAGAAAACTTCATATGATTCTACCTGCATGCTATAGCTATTACCAATAATTTACATAATTATCATTATAAACATAATTCACTGGAAAAAATGGGATTATCTTACATATAAGATATATGAGTCTGTGTAACTCATGTGAAGATAAGATGTTTTTCTATTTCTAGTGGAGAATTAGAGAGTTAGGATTGGTATGGTCTGAAGTTTGTTCAAAGGGACTTGCTAGCTCCCTTCTCCACACAAACTATCTGTGAAATATGAACCTATGATATTCAGCTATTTATTTCCTTGTATGAGATGTCAGATCCCTGCTTACCAAACATCACAGCCTCTTTGTGCACAGGTGTTTTCTATTGTGCTTCCTAATATTAATCCTTCTAATTTTTATAAAGTATATCAAATATTAAGTATAAAAAATGATTATCATCTATATTATACCTTGTAGGTAAAATAAATTAGATCTAGGCATCTGTTCAGTGAAATTTATCAGCATCCAACCTAATATGTACTGAATTCCAGAATTACAGTCTCCTGATTTCTAAAAGGTGTATGCATACATGTGACTCAATTAAATTATATTGTAAAATACATCATTTTTAGGATTTTCTGGATATTAATTTCCTAAGTCACCTTGACTCAGTATTTCTTTCCTGAATCTTAGGGGGAAAGAAGTTTGGTAACAAAATGAAATAAAATAAAAGAAGTCTTTTGATAGTGGAAGGTTTAAAATGGATTAAAAGGTTTTTTATTGGAATCTCTATTCATTAGGTGCATTAGGGGAAGACACTAAAAAAAATCAATGTTTGACTTTTACTTTAACCTTAAAATGTCATTAAATTCCACACATGAAAAGGTTGATGCAAACACCCTTTTTACTTAATTGACAACACTTCCATTCTCTGTAGCATTTTGTAAAAGAAAGGGAGGGTGTATGAAAGGTGTAGTAAAGGTCAAAGCACAACGTGAAATATTTAGTGTTTAGATGGAAGGTCGTTATGAGTGCAGACAGATTTAATAATTAATTTTTCCACTTTTTCCATGTAACTCATCATTGTTTTTTTAGGCCATTCAGATGAATACTTTTATAGACTGCATAATTCATATTTGGGCATTAAGACACTCTTCTTCCATTGATGGTTACCTGGTTACCTTTCCCTGTTCTCACCATGATGCCAAACAGGAAAGACTGATTTTTATTGCCTTTTGTTTGGTTATTCATATGCTTTCTTATCCTATTGTTAAATGTAGAAGAAAAAGGTAACTTGTGAACAGAATTTTGACTACATTAGACACATTTCCATACTTAGCAAAGGATACAGCTTAATCTTTATAGCTGTGAAAATATAAATCCTAATTTTAGAGATATCTACTAAATAAAATAACACTCTATTTCCCATTGATGATATGTGACTGCTGCTAAGCAAACTTAAGTTCAAGTTTTGTCTTCAAAGCACTAGTTCCTAAGGCAAGCTTTACATTTCAATGGGGCATTTAAAAAATCTAAACTCAAATAGATTGTGTTGGCAACATATTGCAAGGACACATTTATATTCTAAAAATACACTTCTCTATTTTTGTTCGAATGTCAAAGATAGACCATGATACTGAGTTCCCTTTTAGACATGCTAAAAAACTAAATTTTGCCATTTACAAAATCTACAAATATCCTGTGAAATTGCGGTTGGCATTTGTAACAATTTCTGTGCTTGCCAAATTCATGCACATATAAGACATTTTATACCATATAAGAATACACGGATAAAATCAGACAGATTTATCTGAAGTCTATGATATTTTCTGGGAATACAGAAGATGAGATGAAAAGTGGGAAAATATCTTGAACTTTGCAATCAAGCATTTCTGGTTTCAGAACCCCGCTCTACTATTTCTTATTTTTGTAAACTTTGCCAAGTTATCTAGATTCTATGAACCTTCATTTTCCTGTTAAAGAGAATGAATGTCCTCCTCAGAGATAATGAGGATTATAGGAGTTGATTTTGCAAATGTTACAGAATGTAATGTACACAACAAAACCTCAACTGGTAAACAGCAGATGTTCAAAATGGTGGATTTTTATATATCCACTAATCACATTTAACATGGAAGTTTATTATACTAACAAGATACTCTGTTAGATACAAAACAGAAATGTTTTTCAATTTGAATTGTGTATGTGTGTGTGTGTGTAATATCACTGAGGTATAACTGACATATAATATAATGTTATATAATATATATATTAATATTATTATGTAGCAAATATGCATATATTAATATACACTATATATAATGTTATATAACAAACACCCTCTTCCAACAACACAAGAGAAGACTCTATACATGGACATCACCAGATGGTCAACACTGAAATCAGATTGATTATATTCTTTGCAGCCAAAGTTGGAGAAGCTCTATACAGCCAGCAAAAATAAGACCAGAAGCTGACTGTGGCTCAGATCATGAACTCCTTATTGCCAAATTTAGACTGAAATTGAAGAAAGTAGGAAAACCACTAGACCATTCAGGTATGACCTAAATCAAATCCCTTATGATTATACAGTGGAAGTGAGAAATAGATTTAAGGGCCTAGATCTGATAGAGTGCCTGATGAACTACGGAATGAGGTTCGTGACATTATACAGGAGACAGGAATCAAGACCATCCCCATGGAAAAGAAATGCAAAAAAGCAAAATGGCTGTCTGGGGAGACCTTACAAATAGCTGTGAAAAGAAAAGAAGCGAAAGGCAAAGGAGAAAAGGAAAAATATAAACATCTGAATGCAGAGTTCCAAAGAATAGCAAGAAGAGATAAGAAAGCCTTCTTCAGTGATCAATGCGAAGAAATAGAGGAAAACAACAGAATGGGAAAGACTAGGGATCTCTTCAAGAAAATCAGAGATACCAAAGGAACATTTCATGCAAAGATGAGCTCGATAAAGGAGAGAAATGGTATGGACCTAACAGAAGCAGAAGATATTAAGAAGAGATGGCAAGAATACACAGAAGAACTGTACAAAAAGATCTTCATGACCCAGATAATCACAATGGTGTGATCACTGACCTAGAGCCAGACATCCTGAATGTGAAGTCAAGTGGGCCTTAGAAAGCATCACTATGAACAAAGCTAGTGGAGGTGATGGAATTCCCATTGAGCTATTCCAAATCCTGAAAGATGATGCTGTGAAAGTGCTGCACTCAATAGCCAGCAAATTTGGAAAACTCAGCAGTGGCCACAGGACTGGAAAAGGTCAGTTTTCATTCCAATCCCAAAGAAAGGCAATGCCAAAGAATGCTCAAACTACCACACAATTGCACTCATCTCACACACTAGTAAAGTAATGCTCAAAATTCTCCAAGCCAGGCTTCAGCAATATGTGAGCTGTGAACTTCTTGATGTTCAAGCTGGTTTTAGAAAAGGCAGAGGAACCAGAGATCAAATTGGCAATATCCACTGGATCATGGAAAAAGCAAGAGAGTTCCAGAAAAACATCTATTTCTGCTTTACTGACTATGCCAAAGCCTTTGACTGTGTGGATCACAGTAAACTGTGGAGAATTCTGAAAGAGATGGGAATACCAGACCACTTGACCTGCCTCTTGAGAAACCTATATGCAGGTCAGGAAACAACAGTTAGAACTGGACATGGAACAACAGACTGGTTCCAAAAAGGAAAAGGAGTTCATCAAGGCTGTATATTGTCACCCTGTTTATTTAACTTATATGCAAAGTACATCATGAGAAACGCTGGGCTGGAAGAAACACAAGCTGGAATCAAGATTGCCGGGAGAAATATCAATAACCTCAGATATGCAGATGACACCACCCTTATGGCAGAAAGTGAAGAGGAACTGAAAAGCCTCTTGATGAAAGTGAAAGTGGAGAGTGAAAAAGTTGGCTTAAAGCTCAACATTCAGAAAATGAAGATCATGGCATCCGGTTCCATCACTTCATGGGAAATAGATGGGGAAACAGTAGAAACAGTATCAGACATTATTTTTATGGGCTCCAAAATCACTACAGATGGTGACTGCAGCCACGAAATTAAAAGACGCTTACTCCTTGGAAGGAAAGTTATGACCAACCTAGATAGCATATTCAAAAGCAGAGACTTTACTTTGCCAACAAACGTCCGTCTAGTCAAGGCTATGGTTTTTCCAGTGGTTATGTATGGATGTGAGAGTTGGACTGTGAAGAAGGCTGAGCACCAAAGAATTGATGCTTTTGAAGTGTGGTGTTGGAGAAGACTCTTGAGAGTCCCTTGGACTGCAAGGAGATCCAACCAGTCCATTCTGAAGGAGATCAGCCCTGGGATTTCTTTGGAAGGAATGATGCTAAAGCTGAAACTCCAGTACTTTGGCCACCTCATGCGAAGACTTGACTCATTGGAGAATACTCTGATGCTGGAAGAGATTGGGGGCAGAGGAGAAGGGGGCGACAGAGGATGAGATGGCTGGATGGCATCACTGACTCAATGGATGTGAGTCTCAGTGAACTCCAGGAATTGGTGATGGACAGGTAGGCCTGGCGTGCTGCAACTGATGGGGTCGCAAAGAGTCGGACACGACTGAGCGACTGATCTGATCTGATCTGATCTGAAAATCACTGCAGACGGTGACTGCAGCCATGAAATCAAAAGACACTTGATCCTTGGAAGAAAACCTACAAAAAACCTAGACAGCATATTTAAAAGCAGAGACATTACTTTAACAACAAAGGTCCTTCTAGTCAAAGCTATGGTTTTTCCAGAAGTCATGTATGGATTTGAGAGTTGGACTATAAAGAAAGCTGAGCACTGAAGAATTGATGCTTTTGAACTGTGGTGTTAGAGAAGACTCTTGAGAGTCCCTTGGTCTGCAAGGAGATCCAACCAGTCAATCTAAAGGAAATCAGTCCTGAATATTCATTGAAAAGACTGATGTTGAAGCTGAAACTCCAATCCTCTGGCCACCTGATGCAAAGAACTGACTCATTGGAAAAGACCCTGATGCTGGGAAAGATTATAGGTGGGAGGAGTAGGGGATGACAGAGGATGAGATGGTTGGATGGTATCACCAACTCAATGGACATGAGTTTGAGTAAGCTCTGGGTATTGATGATAGACAGGGAAGCCTGGCATGCTGCTGTCTATGGGGTCACAAAGAGTCAGACATGACTATGTGACTGATCTGAACTGAACTGAACATTATATTAGTTTCAGGTATGCAAACAATGATTCCACAGTTTTTGTATTGCAAAATCATCAGCATATAAATTTAATTCATGTCCATCACCATACATAATTGCAACATATTTTTTTCTTTTGATGAGAACATTTAACATTTAGTTTTTTAGCAACTTGAAAATATACAATAACTTATTAGTAACTATAGTCACCATGCTGTACATTACATCCTTGTGACTTTATTTCATAACTGATATTTTGTAACTTTTGAAGGATGGAAAGTGTTTGACAGTAGAGGAGAAACAAGATTATCAGCGCCCTTGACAGCTCTGGACTGGATGGTTTGGAGACGTAGATATCTACAGAATTTCTGAGAAAAGTGAGTGAAAGGAACAAGCAGACAACACTTATTGTTTCGTCACTCAGTTATGTATAACTCTTTTACAACTCCATGAACTATAGCTTGCCAGGTTCCTCTGTCAATGGGATTTTCCAGGCAAGAATACCGAAGTAGGTTGTCATTTCCTTGTCCAGGAGACCTTCCCAACCCAATGATCAAACCTGAGTCTCCTGCATTGCAGGTGGATTCTTTACCACTGAGCCTCCAGGGAAGCTGGGGAGACTCTGACCGTATTTAATTTTGCCTATTGTGGAAGCAACAATATATATAAGCAAAAAGTATAAAAAAGGAACTTATTTTTTTTCGTTAGTTCATAGCAAAATAATCTCTTTTTGAAGTGTTTTCATGGAAGGATGTGTATTGAAGAGGAGTGTTAAGTTATGGAAGGTTGGAGATAAAGATAGCCATGGTATCTAGAGCAGAGAATTTTCTAGGGCTCAGAATCTACCCACTCACCAAGGTAGGGAATGGTAATATGGAAGCTCTGCAGCAATGGAAAACCGTTGGCAGAGATTGAGTGTTTCTTTTTTTGTTGTTGTTTCTTATGCTGTTGGATATAATGTAAAACTGTGCATTCACTTCATAAACCAGTTTGAACCTCTCTTTTCCAATGACAATGCACACTGGGAAAGTACACTGGAAATGAGTTATTAGTCAGCATGTTCTACTCTTTCAGTTCCTTCTCTAACCCAGCTTGCTTATTAGAAAATGGAGTTACTGTGGGCAATACAATATCTGGCTATGTCAGAGAAATATGTAGCATCACTCCCTGACTCAAATTAATTACAGTAAATTTCTTAAATACACTAGTAGAGACTTACAAAGCTAATTATAGTAGGGAAAAAGAACATGAGAGAAAAAAAAAAAAAAACACCTTACTGGAATTTGAGGTTGCCTATGTGTACCATGGGAGATTAAGAAAAAAGAGGGTACCATGGGAGATGAAGAAAAGAGAGGGTAAAAAATGTAGCCTAACTATATATTACTTAGAACAAATAAATAAATTAAATACTAAAAATCAGTACTTGCCATATTTCTTTAATTAAATAATGGCAAAATTTTTGCTTTTGAACTTGGAATGTTCCATTTTTAGTTAAACTACAAGTTTTAGTCAAACTAGAATTTGTTTTTATTTATATTTGTTTTTATTTAATATAATGAATTTATTTTAAAAGATAAAATAAATTCACATAGTTTGCTGCTGCTGTTAAGTCACTTCAGTTGTGTCTGACTCCGTGTGACCCCATAGACGTCAGCCCATGAGGCTCCCCCGTCCCTGGGATTCTCCAGGCAAGAACACTGGAGTGGGTTGCCATTTCCTTCTCCAATGCATGAAAGGGAAAAGTGAGAGTGAAGTTGCTCAGTCGTGTCCGACTCTTAGCGACCCCATGGACTGCGGCCCACCAGGCTCCTTCGTCCATGGGATTTTCCAGGGAAGAGTACTGGAGTGGGTTGCCATTGCCTTCTCCATATTTAAGTAAATGCAAGAACAAGCATACAAGCACAGAAGCAATTATCTATATCCCACTTCCAAGAGATTGACAACAAAATCATAAAATAAAAGAGATTTATTTATTAATTTACTTCACTTAGCATAAAGTAATGGAGAAGGAAATGGCAACCCACTCCAGTATCCTTGCCTAGAGAATCCTGTAGACGGAGGAGCCTGGTGGGCTGCTGTCCATAGGGTTGCACAGAGTCGGACACGACTGAAGTGACTTAGCATGTATGCATGCATTGGAGAAGGAAATGGTGGCCTACTCCAGTATTCTTGCCTGGAGAATCCCAGAGACAGAGGAGCCTGGTGGGCTGCCATCTATGGGGTTGCACAGAGTCGGACATGACTGAAACAACTTATCAGTAGCAGCAGCAGCACAAAGTAAAAGAGATTTAAGAGCCACAGCAACCAATTTCAATACATATTTTTTATAAAAATAAGAAACGGTGTGTAGAGGAGGTTTTTAAGCCAATCAGGAAAATGTAGACAGTTACTGTTTGTACGAGCTATTAAAGAATTTAATTTTATTTCAGAGTGCTATTATGATTGTTGTAGTTGGTTTTTTAACCTCAATGCATGTCTTAGAATGTATTGAATTTTAGAGATGAAGTGATATGTTGTTTGGAACTTGCTTAAAAATAATACAGTGGCAGAAAAAAAAAGGATAGATTTAGAAAAAACAAAATCAGTAATGAATTAGTAATTGTGTGATATGGGTAATATTCCTGAATAACAGATTGCTTTCTAACATAATTCTACTAGTTTATACTATCATCAGTTCTGTTTATTTCAGAGTACACTTTTATCAGAATAATTTTTATGTATCTTCTTGAAATTAACTCATTCATCATAACAACTATTCACACAAGTGCCAGATTTGAAATTTTAAACATAGGGTAGGGATTTAAAAGGGGGCATGACAAAGGGAATAAATTTACTAAATCTGTATAGTTGTAAAAAACAGTCTGGGATGAAGTAGGAAGCTGGTATATCTCCATGAGATTTGGGTCTGAGATTGAAAACTGTTACGTGCGTGGCCTTCAAAGTGTATTCATAAAAATTGACCATTGCCTGATCCCATTATATTTTGATATTGAAGTGAACTTAAGTGAAAGTCACTCAGTCATGTCTGACTCTTTGTGACCCCATGTACCATATAGATAATGGAATTCTCCAGGCCAGAATACTGGAGTGGGTAGCTTTTCCCTTTTCCAAGGGATCTTCCCAACCCAGAGATCGAATCCACGGATTGAACCCAGGTCTCCCGCACTGCAGGCAGATTCTTTCTTTACCAGCTGAGCCACCAGGGAAGCCCATATGTCAGTCTTGTACTTGGCAACTTGTGATTTATGAAGTAGGAAAGGGCAAGCTGATAATTGCATCTTTTATTTTCCCGGACATTCTCTCTCTACATTCAACAACTTGTAATCAGATTACTCAGAACTTTCATATACTATTTGGCCCTGTCTGACGTTGGAAATCACTGCAGATGGTGACTGCAGCCATGAAATTAAAAGATGCTTATTCCTTGGAAGGAAAGTTATGACCAACCTAGACAGCATATTAAAAAGCAGAGAGATTACTTTGTCAACAAAGGTCCATCTAGTCGAGGCTATGGTTTTTCCAGTAGTCATGTGTGGGTGTGAGAGTTGGACTATAAAGAAAGCTGAGCACCAAAGAATGGATGCTTTTGAACTGTGGTGTTGGAGAAGACTCTTGAGAGTCCCTTGAACTACAAGGAGATCCAACCAGTCCATCCTAAAGGAAATCAGTCCTGGTGTTCATTGGAAGGCATCATATTGAAGCTAAAATTCCAATAGTTTGTCCACCTGATGCGAAGAGCCAACTCATTTGAAAATACCTTGATACTGGGAAAGACTGAGGGCAGGAGGAGAAGGGGATGACAGAGGATGAGATGGTTGGATGGCATCACTGACTCAATGGACATGAGTTTGGGTGAACTCTGGGAGTCGGTGATGAACAGAGAGGCCTGGTGTGCTGCAGTTCATGGGGTCACAAAGAGTCAGACACGACTGAGCAACTGAACTGAACTGATGTTGGAAAGCTAGTAAATTGCATGATATGCTAAAAATAATTAAATTTCCTTGACAATAAGCACTCCCATTTTATTAAATATCTTGTGATAGAAAAGGTATTGAGGAGAGAAACTTCTATTCATAGATATGATGCATTTTATCAACATCTACAGAAGTATCACTGAGTTTAAAAAGCAATTTAGATTTCATTGTGTGTTAGGGAATCTTTGTGTGAGAATGTGTGATGTCTCATGAATATTTGTTATATTTTAAAGAAACTAATTAACATATAGGTAAAGCAACTTGAAAATGAAATATTTTATCTTATGGCAAGAAAATACTTTCTAAAGTGATGTTGTATCTTCTTTTGTGGCCCATACCACTCTGGTCATGGTTACAAATTCATGAGTATTCTCTATTCAGAATCACTTCATCCATCCAAAGTAATTATAATGAAAATATGTTCAAGGATAATACATAGGTTTAATTTTTATAAGAAATATGATTGTTTTCATTAAAGATAGAATCCTAGGGAATAATTTTAAACATTAAAGCCACATAATATTATAGGAAAAACATTCCTATAAGACTAACATTTATTTTCTCTAGATAGTAAAGAGACTGGGTAATACAGCCACCTATCTTTATTGATTTAGCTGTAATCTTTGTAAAATACAGACAGTGGTTGCTATCAGAGAGAAAAATGAAGGTGAATTCTGTATCAAGATAATATTCCTTCACCAGCATCATCATTTATTAGTTGCAGTGCATTGAATTATCATATTCACCCTATCATTTTCTAGATTAGTAAAAAGATTCAGGGAGATGAAGTTCTAATATGAGATAAGGGTAGAACAAAGCCTAGGATTCAGATGTCAAGATATTCCATCTGATATTCTTTCTAAAACATCTGACTGAAATAAATTGATACTCCCTTTATGTTAGCAATAATGATTTTCAGTCAGATTATGAATGCATTCATGTAGATATTAACAAAATACTACTCATATCTGAGCAGTCTTTTAGTTCATAATCTTACATATGCATAGAATTTAGACTTTTGAAATTGGAAGGAATCTAATTCTCTCATGCAACACCATTTGAGAGTACAATATATGAAAAGCATTATTCTAAGATCTGGGGATCTTAGTGAACAATGAACAGATGAGATCTCTGTCATCATGTAACTCGCATTCTAGTGGACAGTAGATAAAACATCAATGTATATGTAAAGAAAAAAATATTGATAAATACTATGTCAAGAATTCAAAAGGACTATGATACTGATCAGAGAAGGCAATGGCACCCCACTCCAGTACTCTTGCCTGGAAAATCCCATGGATGGACGAGCCTGGTGGGCTGCAGTCCTTGGGGTCACTGAGAGTCTGACACGACTGAGTGACTTTGCTTTCACTTCTCACTTTCATGCATTGGAGAAGGAAATGGCAACCTACTCCAGTGTTCTTGCCTGGAGAATCCCAAGGATGGGGGAGCCTGGTGGGCTACCGTCTATGGGGTCACACAGAGTCGGACACGACTGAAGCTACTTAGCAGCAGCAGCAGCATGATACTGATAAGATGACTACTTTTTGTTTTATGACCAGAGAAGGACTGTCTTTGTAAGATCTCATCTTTAAACTGATATCAGTGTGATAAAAATATGTCAACCGGGTGAATATCTTGTGGAAAGACAATTATATGCAGAAGAAATAATAATTTCAAAAGACACTATAGTTGAAGATTAGAGCATTAGGGGAAGAATCTGACTTGAAGCCAGAAAGGTAAAAAGTTATATAATACACAGTTGATAAATCAGCTTAAAGTTTGAATTTCATTGTCAATAAAATGTGATTCCATTTGAGTGTTCTAAGTAGGAAAATGAAGTTATATGCTTACATTTAAAACATTACTATGTGATGAATGGACTCTTCATGTGGGGAAGGAGGTAGAAAGAGCAGAAGCAAGTAGACCTATCAGAAGAATATGTGATGTCCAAGCATGGGATGGTAATGATTTGAATTAAAGCAGTGACAAACGTAACAGAGAGAAATGGACAGATTAGAAGTAGTGTATACAGTATTTTCCATGAGAGTGAATGTGAGGGGTTAGTGAAATATAAATCGAGGATGATTCCTAGGGATTTGCTTGAGCAACCAAATGAGTGAGGAAAGAAGGTTTGGCACAAATTAAGAATTTCATTTTGACCATTTATTTGAAATACTAGATATCCACATGAGAAGGATAAATAAACAGTTATTAAAGTTTGACAGGGTAAATACTAAATGTTGTATTTATAGACATGGAAAGAATTCACAAAACCATGAAAGGAAAGTAAGAAGAAGAAAACTGTGCATGTGATTTTTCTGCTAAATTCAAAATAGCACTGTTTCAATAAGGGAAAAATGATAAACTGTATCCAGTAACACTAAGGGGGCAGTTAAAATAAGAATAGAGAAATGATACTTAAATTTAGGAGACCTAAGTTAAAGATGTCTTTGATAACAAATTAATAGAGTGATGAGGAAATAAGCCTAATAAAAGTAGGGTAAAAAGAAAAGTCAATGTAAATTAATGTTGATGGCAGCAAGAGATGTCTTTTTCAAGAAAGTTAGCTGTGAAAGTATACTAGTTTTTTATATTACAATAGCAAATTGATCGGAGAAGGCAATGGCACCCCACTCCAGTACTCTTGCCTGGAAAATCCCATGGATGGACGAGCCTGATAGGCTGTAGTCCATGGGGTCGCTAAGAGTCGGACACGACTGAGCGACTTCACTTTCACCTTTCACTTGCATGCATTAGAGAAGGAAATGGCAACCCATGCATTAGAGAAGGAAATGGCAACCCACTCCAGTGTTCTTGCCTGGAGAATCCCAGGGACGGGGGAGCCTGGTGGTCTTCCGTCTATGGGGTCACACAGAGTTGGACACGACTGAAGCGACTTAGCAGCAGCAGCAAATTGATCAGCATAAATAATGCAAATTTATTACTTCACAGTTGTGTAAGTCAGAAAGCCAACACAGATCTCACTGGGCTAATATCAAGGTATAGCCAGCACTATGTTCCTTTCTGGAGACTCTGGAGAAGAATTGGTTTTCTTTTTCAGTTCTAAATATACCACATTTTTGGTTCAGAGCCCCATGACCAAGTGACATTGAGGCTGTTCAATACTAGCAGCATTGAATCTCTCTCTCTTTATCATAATCATATCTCCCTCTCTTTCTGTAACCCAGGCAGAAAAGATTGTTGAATTTTAAGGACTCAAATCCCCTGGAGAAGGGAATGGCTACCCACTCCAGTATTCTTGCCTGGAGAATTCCATGGCCAGAGGGGCCTGGCAGGCTACAGTCCATGGGGTCGCAGAGTCAGACATGACTGAGTGACTTTCATTCACTCAGAATGGATCCACCTGAATAATCCAAGACAATCTCCCTATGTCAAGTTGCATACCATTAATCACATTTGTAAAGTGTGTTTTTTGTTTGTTTGTTTGTTTAATTGTCTTTGCACTGTAGGATAACATATTTACAGGTTCTAAGGATTAGGAGCTGTACATATTTGGAGGCCATTGTTCTCCATACTAAAGAAGGGAAACAAAGAAAGTGGGTAGGAAGTTGTGTATTAGTCCCTCAGTTTAGTCCAACTCTTTGCAACACCATGGACTGTAGCTTGCCAGGCTCCTCTGTCCATGGAATTCTCCAGGCAACACTACTGGAGTAGGTTGCTATTTCCTACTCCAGGGGATCTTCTTGACCTAGGGATCAAACCCAAGTCTCCTTCATTGCAGGTATTCTTTGCCATCTGAGCCACCAGGGAAGATATAGGGGCAAAGGAGTTTATTTTGTACTGGAAATACTAAAGTAGAGGGTATCTAGTATCTAGAAAAATGTAAACATAAATGAATACGTATAGTGTGTAGTATTCAAGATATGTTACTCATCTCTCATTTTTTGCTTTTCTTTCTCTTTGACACATTTTTTTCATTAATAAGTCAATCTTTATCAATGTACTATTCATATTTTTCTAAAATACATCCTTTTAAATTTAATAAAACAATTAAAAGATTCATAAACAGACTTGCCCTGCCTCACACCTCTTCATCCAACAATAACATGAGGGAAGAAAAGTAGTAAAAAAAAGAAGAAGAAAGCTAATCACAGAATACTATGTGGTTTAGTAATAAATAGTATTTTTAATATTCATTATAATGTGTAGAGTAAATGTTGATTTAACCAAAACAAAATTCATTTATATTTTGAAAGAATAGCAGAAGCTAATAAACGATGGCAACAAGATTTGTACTGATGAAAAAAGTTTAATGGTATAAATATCTATCAAAATAAAAGAGCAGATAAATAATAGTAACATTATAAGTTTTCACAGCAGTAAAATAAAAACAAATAAACATCTCTTGCATGAACATGGTTAAAAGTTAAAACATAATTTTAGGAAAAAAATGCTGCAGAAAGCATGATAACATCTTTTACATTTGAAAATATTCAGAAGCATATAAAATAGTTTATGTATAGGAGTGGTAAATTCTTAGTAATTACTTTTTAGATGAGAATGAGAGAAATGGAATCATGAAAAGCTACACAGCAGATTTCAATTTAATTTGAAATATTTCATTTAAGCTAGGTGATACATATGCAGGTGTTCATTATATGCTTTTCTATGCCTTTACATGCCTGTAGCAATTCATAAAAATAATTTTCAAATAAAATCAAACAGCAATCAAAGAAGCAAACAAAATACTACGACAAAGTGGTGATAAGAACACTTATACCAGAGAGGCCATGAGAAAAAAATAATAATAATAAGACACCATGTTAAAATGACCTGCACAGAGCCTCACACATACTAGACATGCAATGTATATTTTCCTTTTATGAAATTCTTTAAAGGGCTAAGCTCAAGGGAACAGGAAGGAAAAAGTGTACAAGTAGAGCTACGGTAATAGGTATGTTTGACTTCATAAAAGAAAGGGGCTATTAAAAGGTACTCTCTAAGATGGTCATCTACTCATACCTCATGCAATTATGACTTAAGTAAAACCTGACTTCTGATGCCAAAGTCTTAAAGTTCTAATAGTTTGAAACTCATTAATCTACTCCCATTAGCCTCTCCCACAAGAAAGGGTAAGAGGATTTTTCCAGTCTGTACTTGAAAGCAGATTGAGTTGCTGCCCAAAAGCAGCTGCAACATTTAAAGTAATTAGGTTTTACTTTATTTTAATATTCTTTGTCATATGATAAAATATCTGGAAGAAAAGAGAAAGACCTTTTAACAGAGAGTTTTAAAAGTCAGAAAATTTAGTTTTTCAGAAATTGTCTTATCACATTACTATATCTTGGAATTTAGTATGGAAGTTATTCTTTTCATATTCAGACTGTTTTATCTCTCAAAGACTGTCTGAGATATTTATTTGTCCCGCTGAATATGACTCATCTCATTTATTGTGAAATATTTACTTTCTCCCAGCAGGGACTATCATACATTTTGTAAGATCTGTCTATTTTCAAACATCAAAACATTGAGATAGTCAAGTTTTTCAAGTATTCCTATTGTGGCAAATATTTGCTTTTTATTTTTAATAAATACATTAAGCTATTTATGCATCTAATATGAAATAATTTAATGCTTGATTTAAAGCATTATTAATTTAAAACATGATTCTAATGCTTATTGCTCTGTGGTACATTATAGCTAACATTTTGTCCTATGCTTGTAACTGATTGTATTTTTCCAAAGACCTGTGTAACACCATCCTGTTATTGATGGGCTCCTTTTTGTGACCTTTCTACCTCTCCATCTAGAAGAGGAGCTGTTATCCTTTTTCCTTGAATTTTGATGAAATGTTGTTATAGCCTTGACTTATACAGTAGAAGTGATGCTATGTGATTTCTGAGGCTAGGTCACAAAATCTATCTATTTTCAAACACCAAAACATTGAGATAGTCAATTTTTTTCAAGTATTCCTATTGTGGCATAAGACTTCTGTCTGTTTCCTTCCTGTGGAACTTGCTTTTGAAATCCAGTCACTATATTGAAAGAAAGACTAGGCCACACGGAAGAATGAGGTTGAGATTCCAAACAACAGCCATCAACTGTCATCATCATCAGCTGCATGATATGTAAAAAGCCTTAGAGATGACTCCAGATCCAGCCATTGTCTGGCTACAACCTGATGAGAGACCCCTAAGTAGAACTACCTAGCCTAAGCAGAGTTGGTTCCCAAAGCCATAAGTAATAATATTAATAAATGATTGTTGTTGTGATATGTCACTAACTTTAGGATGGATTGATATGCATCAGTTGTATGCTTTTGAACTGTGGTGCTGGAGAAGACTCTTGAGAGCCCCTTAAAAAGGAGAACAAACCAGTCAATCCTAAGGAACATCAACCCTGAATATTTATTGGAGGGACTAATGATGCAGCTCCAATACTTTGGTCACCTGCTGTGAAGAACTGACTCATTGGAAGAGACTCTGATGTTGGGAAATATTGAGGGCAAGAGGACAAGCAGGGGACAGAGGATGAGATGATCAGATGGCATGAATTTGAGCAAACTCAGGGAGATTGTGAAGAACAGGCAAGTTCGGCAAGCTGCAGTTCATGGGGTTGCAGAGTCAGACATGACATAGTGGCTGAACAACAACTTTGAGAGAGCTTGATATGCATCAGTTGTGTCCAGAGCAGGGGAATGCTGGTATAATTAAACCTAAAACAAACTTTAGGAAAGAATGATGAGCAGACTCTGAAAGTCCTTGAGACCATTAGCAGAAGTCTAAAGAACACTAAGAAGAATGTCTGTGAAGCCTCATAGGAAAGTGACCAAAATACAGATGAATGATGGAGAATTGTTGGGAATATAAACTGGTACTGTCACTGTTAAAAGCAGTATAGAGATTCCTCAAGATGATGAAATGAACTACTATATGATCCACTTCATATGCACCCAAAGGGAACAGAATAATTATGTTGAAGAGATATCTGCTCTGCCATGATCATTGCAGTATTATTTATAATATCCAAGATAAGACAACAACTTTATCCATCAACAGATGCACTAATAAAGATATCAAATACACACACACATATACACACAGAGATATACATTTATAGGCTTTCCAAGTGGTGCTAGTGGTAAAGAACCCACCTGTCAATGCAGGAGACATGAGACCTGGGTTCCTCCTTCCCTGGAAGAGGAAATGGCAACCTACTCCAGTATTCTTGCCTGGAGAATCCCTATGGACAGAAGAGCCTGGTAGACTATAGTCCATAGGGTTGCAAAGAGTTGGACATGACTGAAGCAACTGAGCATGTGTGTATACACACATACACACACACATTGGTACACAACTACACACACACACACATAGATACACAACTGAATAAATATTCAGCCTCAAAAAAAAGCAAATATTCCCATTTGCAATGACATGAATGGACCCGTAAGGGCCTAATGTTAGTGAAATAAGCCAGACCAAGACAGAAAAATACTGCATGCTATTGTTTATATGTGGACTGTAAAATGAAAAAAGAGGAACTTATGGGAACAGAATAGAATTATGGTTGCTCAGGGCTGGGAGATGAAAATGGGAGAGGTTAGTAAAAGGAAGTAAAATTTCAGTTATAGAATGAATAAGGTCTAAGGATCTACTGCATAACATGGGGATCTTAGTGGATAATGCATGAGTACATGCTATGTCTCTTCAGTCATGTCTGAGTCTTGGCAGTCCTATGGACAGCAGCACACCAGCTCCCTTCTCCATGGAATTCTCCAGGCAAGAATACTGGAGTGAGTTGCCACGCCCTTCTTCAAGGGGATCTTCCTGACCCAGGAATCAAATCTGCATCTTTTACGTCTTCTACATTGGCACGTGGGTTCCTTACCACTAGTGCCACCTGGGAAGCCCTTGGCAGATAATACTATATTATATAATTGAAATGTGCTAAGAGAGTAAAACTTGTGTTTTCATGCACACCAAAAAAAGTAAATAGGTGAAGTGATGGTTGTATAGTAGCTCAATTTTAGGAATCCATTAACAATGTTATGTACATCAAATCACTGTTGTATACTTGAAATATATTACAATTGTATTTGTCAACTATACTACAGTAAAACTGAAAAAAAAAACAGGTGAAATAAAAAGCTGTTATATATAAAGGAATAAAGACTTCACAGTTTTGAATATAAAACTTTTCCTTATTTTTAATCTCTTTAGATGCCAAAATATGCTTATTTAATAAACAAACCCAGGATGCTCTCAGGGGAAAAAAAATTCATTCAAAAATGAAGTCAAGGTAAGACTGCAGAAAATATCATTAAGACCTCAGAAAACTATAAGGCAGAGCACTCTTTCAAGTAAATAAAAATTTTTTTAGAATCTCAAAGACATGCATCTTAAATTGGGCTTCAAAGATTCCTGGGTCATGACCCACATCAATTTCACAAGATAGAGAGGGGCTTGTATCAAGGAAAGAGGGTTGTAGCTTTTATGTAATGGACCAAACTCCAATGAGACTCATAGATATCCAAAAGATTTTGAAGAGAATGAGAAAACAGTGTCACTGTGGAGTAAAAATACAAGCAACACAAAAATTTAAAAATTATCGTCTGAGCTACCAAGAACCTCCTGGTAGCTCAGATGGTAAAGAATCTGTAAAGAATCAATTGGGAAGATTTGGGAGAATGGCATTGAAACATGTAAAATATCATGTATGAAACGAGATGCCAGTCCAGGTTCAATGCACGATACTGGATGCTTGGGGCTAGTGCACTGGGACGACCCAGAGGGATGGTATGGGGAGGGAGGAGGGAGGAGGGTTCAGGATGGGGAGCACATGTATACCTGTGATGGATTCATTTTGATATTTGGCAAAACTAATACAATTATGTAAAGTTTAAAAATAAAATAAAATTAAAAAAAAAGAATCAATTTAATTACAGTGCATAGTATTTTGAAGGCTTAACCTTCAATTTAATTACAATGCAAAATACTATGTCCTAATATGGTGGCTCAGTGGTAAAGAATCTGTCTGCTAATACAGAAAACTTGGCTTTGATCCCTGGATCAGGAAGATCCTGTGGGGAAGGAAATGGTAAACCACTCCAGCTTTCTTGCCTGGAAAATCCCATAGACAGAGGAGCCTGGCAGACCACAGTCCATGAGGTTGCAGAGTCAGATAACGTAGCAATTAAACAGCAACAATATAAAGAAAAAAATAAAACTTGGGTAGCCGTCTGAAGACTTTGGTTTTACTCTGGGCACTGTTTGTACTTGCTCTCTGATTTTAAACAAATATATTTTTCCCTTCAGACCAAAATTTAAGTGTGAAATCCAGGACCTGAAATTTGGTCAGGGATGTTTAAATCTGAGTTTCTTGGCAAGGAGTGAATTCTGTGGTAATTGCCATTACCACAGAAGCTGAGCTCCAGGGCTGCACCTCATTTCAATCGGAGAACCTCACCTCACTTCTTATCTCTTTTACATTTTGGACTCTTACATATTGTTTTTATTTGAAGAAAAAGTATTTAGCTTAGAAACAAAGCCTGGGAGTTTCCCTGAAAGTCCAGGGGTTGAGACTTCACCTTCCAATTCAGGAGGCGCAGGTTTGATTCCTGGTTGGGGAGCTAAGATTAAGATTTGTTTGGGGCCAAAAAATTATAACAGAAGTAATATTGTAACAAATTCAATAAAGACTTTAAAAACAGTCCACACCCAAAGAAAAATCTTAAAAATAAAGCCTGAGGGCTGCTGTTTTTGATAATCCATATTGTCTCTTTCTACTTTAAAATTCTGTAATTGTTTCATTTTGCCAAATAAATCATCTAATCCAAAAATTTTTCAAAACGTATGCTTTCCCCCTGACCTATTAAAGAAGGTTAAAGGAATCAATTAGTCTGTTGCCTGAAGAAGAGTTGTTGAAAGAATAGATGAGTTAGCCAAAGTTAATCTGATTTTACTAAATAAAGATGTGAGTAAAGCCATGAAAAATAGTTGAAATAATTTCCAAGAAATGAGAAGTATATTGTAATATTTTAAAAGGTGTTATTTATGTCTATAAAATATTAGTAAAATTTTACAGGGTTTATTTTATTTTAGTTGTTCTTTTGATTGTATAATTATTAAAGACCTCTTCCTGTTTCAGCAGAATGGATAAACTCCCATTAGATTAACTACTGAAAGCAATGCCAAATGATGAAATGTGTTCTTTCAGGTTTTAAGGAGATTTGTGTTCATGATGAAAAAGTAAAATATGTCAATGACACAGTGGGAACTACTGACAAATGATCTGAAATGCAGTAGGCAACAAGGCATACTATTTTGACCCAGTCTTTGGCAAACTCTTATTCTTAATTATTTTAGGTATTTTATCTTAGCTATTGTGCTATGCTTAGTCACTCAGTGTCTAAGTGTCTGACTCTGCAACCCCATGGACTGTAGCCCACCAGGCTCCTTTGTCCACGCGGATTGTCCAGGCAAAAACACTGGAGTGGGTTACCATGCCCTTCTCCAGGGAATCTTCCCAATCCAGGGGTCGAACCCAGGTCTCCCACATTGCAGGCAGATTCTTTTCTCCCTGAGCCACGAATGAAGTCCAGCTATTGGTTACACATATATTAAAATGAATAAAATAAATCTCCCATAGCAAAATGCAGTTTTATGACTTCCTCTACCATTTGTATTTTTTAGTCAGTTTGACAACGAAGAGCCTTCTTTGCTTGCTTTAAGGAACGATAGCCAGTAATAATAGCTAAATCTTATAATTCAAGGTGTAAGTTTTATTTAGATATGTTGTTTATTTGTTTTGCTGTTGTTCCTTTAGTGCCAAGGACACTACATGACATATACTAGATGCCTAATGAATATTTAATTGAATATTAATTTTAAAAATGATACTTATTTAGCCCTGTGTGCCAGATTATAGCCTAATTGATACACACACAATCTAATCTTACCAGTAACCATTTAGATAGTATCATCTTCGTTATATTTCATTTTTGAATAAAAAAATATTAACTTATCAATTTTACACAGAAACAAAAGAGCCTTTTACTTAATCAATGCAGACTGTTCTGAAGTCATGTAACATTGTACTCTCTTGTTTCTATGAGTAGAACAAATCTTTAAACATATCCTGTTTAAAAATTGATTGTAATTTGGTTCATAGAGAAGGATACTAAAAATAAAATAAATAAGCTTTAGGCTACAAATTGAGGGACATATTGGCCATCAGACTACCAGGATTTCAATATGTATAGAGTTCAATTTCATCAAAGTATTTGCCAAAGAAACACCTTGAAGAAACTTAATGGTGTTAACAGGAACATACAATCCTATGAACAGAAGAGCTCCTAAGAACTGCGGGGAAGGAGGCACTTGCATTTTTCCCCCCACTCACCCACAAGTCCTCAGTTACCTTTCAAACGGTTTTCATGTTAAAGCAGACACTTTTTATTCCTATCTATTCAGCTCCCAACACAACTAAAAAATCCACCTTGAAGATTTGATCAGTTAAAATAAATAATATTTCACCATTTAGGATAATGTTTGCTGTAGGTTTGTCTTATATAGCTTTTATTATGTTGAGGTATGTTCCTTCTATTCCTGCTTTCTGGAGAGCTTTTATCATAAATGGATGTTGAATTTTGTCAAAGGCTTTCTCTGCAACTATTGAGATAATCATATGGCTTTTATTTTTCAATTTGTTAATGTGGTGTATTACATTGATTGATTTGTGGATATTGAAGAAATCTTGCATCCTTGGGATAAAGCCCACTTGGTCATGGTGTATGATCTTTTTAATGTGTTATTGGATTCTGATTGCTAGAATTTTGTTAAGGATTTTTGCATCTATGTTCATCAGTGATATTGGCCTGTAGTTTTCTTTTTTTGTGGCATCTTTGTCAGGTTTTGGTATTAGGGTGATGGTGGCCTCAGAGAATGAGTTTAGAAGTTTACCCTCCTCTGCTATTTTCTGGAAGAGCTTGGTAGGATAGGTGTTAGCTCTCAGAAACAAGACAAGGGTGCCCACTTTCACCACTACTATTCAACATAGTTTAGGAAGTTTTGGCCACAGCAATCTGAGCAGAAAAGGAAATAAAAGGAATCCAAATTGGAAAAGAAGAAGTAAAACTCTCACTGTTTGCAGATGACATGATCCTCTACATAGAAAACCCTAAAGACTCCGCCAGAAAATTACTAGAACTAATCAATTAATATAGTAAAGTTTCAGGATATAAAATCAACACACAGAATTCCTTGCATTCCTATACACTAATAATGAGAAAATAGAGAAATTAAGGAAACAATTCCACTCACCATTGCAACTAAAAGAATAAAATACTTAAGAATATATCTACCTAAAGAAACTAAAGTTTTCTATATATAGAAAACTATAAAACACTGGGGTGAAAGAAATCAAAGAGCACAATAATAGATGGCGAAATATACCATGTTCATGGATCGGAAGAATCAATTTAGTGAAAATGAGTATACTACCCAAAGCAATCTATAGATTCAATGTAATCCCTATCAAGCTACCAATGGTATTCTTCACAGAGCTAGAACAAATAATTTCACAATTTGTATGGAAATACAAAAAAACCCTAATAGCCAAAGCAATCTTGAGAAAGAAGAATGGAACTGGAGGAATCAACTTGCCTGACTTCAGGCTCTACTACAAAGCCATAGTCATCAAGACAGTATGGTACTGGCACAAAGACAGAAATATTAATCAATGGAACAAAATAGAAAGCCCAGAGATAAATTCACGCACCTATGGACACCTTATCTTTGACAAAAGAGGCAAGAATATACAATGGATTAAAGACAATCTCTTTAACAAGTGGTGCTGGGAAAACTGGTCAACCACTTGTAAAAGAATGAAACTAGAACACTTTCTAACACCATACACAAAAATAAACTCAAAATGGATTAAAGATCTAAACGTAAGACCAGAAACTATAAAACTCCTAGAGGAGAACATAGGCAAAACACTCTCCGACATACATCACAGCAGGACCCTCTATGACCCACCTCCCAGAATATTGGAAATAAAAGCAAAAATAAACAAGTGGAACCTAATTAAACTTAAAAGCTTCTGCACAACAAAGGAAACTATAAGCAAGGTGAAAAGGCAGCCTTCAGAATGGGAGAAAATAATAGCAAATGAAGCAACTGACAAACAACTAATCTCAAAAATATACAAGAAACTCCTACAGCTCAATTCCAGAAAAATAAATGACCCAATCAAAAAATAGGCCAAAGAACTAAACAGACATTTCTCCAAAGAAGATATACAGATGGCTAACAAACACATGAAAAGATGCTCAACATCACTCATTATCAGAGAAATGCAAATCTAAACCACAATGAGGTACCATTTCACACCAGTCAGAATGGCTGCTATCCAAAAGTCTACAAGCAATAAATGCTGGAGAGGGTGTGGAGAAAAGGGAACCCTCTTACACTCTTGGTGGGACTGAAAACTAGTACAGCCACTATGGAGAACAGTGTGGAGATGCCTTAAAAAACTGGAAATAGAACTACCTTATGACCCAGCAATCCCACTACTGGGCATACACACTGAGGAAACCAGAATTGAAAGAGACACATGTACCCCAATGTTCATCGCAGCACTGTTTATAATAGCCAGGACATGGAAGCAACCTAGTTATCCATCAGCAGAAGAATGGATAATAAAGCTGAGGTACATATACACAATGGAGTATTACTCAGCCATTAAAAAGAATACATTTGAATCAGTTCTAATGAGGTGGATGAAACTGGAGCCTATTATACAGAGTGAAGTAAGCCAGAAAGAAAAACACGAATACAGTATACTAATGCATATATATGGAATTTAGAAAGATGGTAATGATAACCCTGTAAGCGAGACAACAAAAGAGACACAGATGTATAGGGCAGTCTTTTGGACTCTGTAGGAGAGGGAGAGAGTGGGATGATTTGGGAGAATTGTATTGAAACATGTATAATATCATATATGAAGCAAGTTGCCAGTCCAGGTTCAATGCATGATACTGGATGCTTGGGGCTGGTGCACTGGGATGACCCAGAGGGATGGTATGGGGAGGGAGGAGGGAGGGGGGTTCAGGATGGGGAACACGTGTACACCTGTGGTGTATTCATGTTGATGTTTGGCAAAACCAATACAATATTGTAAAGTAATTAACTTCCAATTAAAATAAATAAATTTATATTTAAAAAATTCATATTCCCAAGAATATTTTAGTTTAAAAAATAAGTAAAGACAAATAAGGTAAAGAAAGGGACCTAAGAAAGCTGTTACTTGTGGAAATATTTCTGACAGTATACACTATTATTGGGGCATAGTTTTAGAAATTAGGGCTTTTCATCAGCCATGAAAAAACAAAATTTTGCATTTGTGTGTGTGGATTTGGAGGGCATTAGGCTACTAGAAATAAGTCAGACAGAGAAAGATGAATACTGCATGGAATCTAAAAAAAAAAAAAAAAAAAACAACAAACTAGTGGATAAAAAGCGGCAGACACATATACAAAGAACAAACTAGTGGTTACTAGGGATTATAGAGAAGGGAATTAAAAAAGAGGGGTTATTATGCAACTGTATGAAATCATATTTATGAAACTTTTGAAACTTGTAAAGGTACTACAGAATTTAAAGAATATTTCATTCAACAAAATTTAAAGAATTTTTTAAACCCTGAAAAATGAGAAATTAGAAATAGCTCTCATATCACATCTTGCTTTCCTTTATTGATTCCCCCTATTTTCAGAGAAGTGCTTCTCTATGGTTCACAAGAAATCAATGATCAGCCATATTGAATTTTGGGAGGCAGGTGGTTGTTAAGAACAGCATATTGTATATAGCTCAACCTGCTTTATTCTGTTTACAGACAGAACCTGGGATTTATTAATGGTTTTCAAATATCCAAATCACGTCTAAAATATAACTTCTCTAAAATGAGATCAGGCCACACAGTAGCCTTTCCAAACGCTGCCATGGATAGTGACTATTTATGTAAAAATTGAAATTCTATATTGTATTGTTATTGGATCTCTAGAAGGAAAAAAAAAACAGAATTTTCTAATCTCTGCATATCTATTGTTGCACAGCATTCAAAAGCACCAAGTCAAATCATTTAGACTATACAAAACTTCAGTAAGTTGAGGTAAGAAAAGTCCAGTCTAAAATGTAGCATATTATTAAAGAAATGCCTAAATAGTTGCTAGAAGGTAACACTTTCTCTCTTTGTAGTTCAGCTTATACTGAATTAAATTTCTTTACTTTTTGTAGAATGGGTCATTTTGCCTGGTCTGAATGGAATCTGTAATGTTCCACTTTTATTCATAGTTCTTTGCTATTTACCTCACAAAGTGTGTTACCTAACACAAAGTTTGATTCCTACATGTCCTTCTGAAAGGAGAATAAAGTAGGATAATAGTTTCAAATTAAATTACAATACACTGCCTGTGATCAAAGTTTTCATTAGAAAATCTCAAAACCTTCGCCAATAATGATTAAGTAGGAATATCATATGTATTCTCAGGTCTCGTGGGTATTTCTGACTGCTGCATTCCAGAGGGAAGAAAGTAAATGGCTGCTAGAGGCTGTACTATGACTCAGTTGGAAAGATAGATTAAGAACGCAAATATCCTAGATCTTCATCCATATTAAGGAGAAAAAACAACTGAAACAATGGGTAAAAGAAAAGCCTCAGGTAAACCATCTAAAACTAATGGAAATACATACGAAAAACATATTGAGGCACATGCTGTTCCTCTTTACAGATGGAGCCAAGTTGTCATTTTTCTTGCAGCATTGCTGTGAAATTAGAGTTTACATGTTTGTCAATTGGATAATCCTTTTCATTCTCACTTAGGCATAGTTTTATGTGAATCAGAAGGAGTATGACCTGAAGGCAAGTGGCTAGGAATATTCCAAAGAAGGATTTATTTTGCACATACATATGTATGTAGTAACTACATAGACTGCTAAATCTAGTGCCTACTAGATTTTAGTCCACAATCTCAAGTGTGAGAGAAATGTCACATTAATTTCCTTTAAATCTAATTAAATACAAATATAGGCCTCTTTTCTGCTAGAATAGAGTAAAATTCATTCTTAGAAATTAAGTTTAGGACTAGTTCTTTCCTTATCATCCTCCTACAAAGAGGCCTGTCTTGTCAGGTGGGGCTAGTGATAAAGAACTCACTTGTCAATGCAGGAGACATAAGAGATGTAGGTTTGATCCCTGGGTCAGAAAGATCCCCTGGAAGAGGATCCCTGGGCATGGCAATCCACTCTAGAATCCTTGCCTGGAGAATCCCAGGGACAGAGGAGGCTGGCAGGCTACAGTCCCTAGTGTTGCAGAGTTGGACATGGACAGGTCCGAAGCAACTTAGTGAACACACATACATACAAGGAGGCCTATGTAGTACTTAGGAAAAGGAAGGAGTTTTTATCACAGTCACTTCTAGTCACCTCAGTGTCTGACCCAGGATGGGTTCTAGATATCCAAAAGCTGGGCTGTACTCATTCTATGCTGGATGAAAGACATCTTTCCTGAGATCGAGAAACTCCCTCTGCCTAGAGTTCAGCCATTTCCCTCTGAACTCTTCCAACATCCCTGGGGATTTTACAGGAAAATGGGAAACCCTCAGTAGGGCAGTTCCTGGTGCCTTGTGGTCTTTTCAGGATCAGAAAGTTTCCAGTTTCAGTTCAATTCATTTCAGTTCAGTCACTCAGTCGTGTCCCACTCTTTGCGACCCCATGAATCGCAGCACGCCAGGCATCCCGGAGTTCACTCAGACTCACGTCCATCGAGTCAGTGATGCCATCCAGCCATCTCATCCTCTGTCGTCCCCTTTTCCTCCTGCCCCCAATCCCTCCCAGCATCAGAGTCTTTTCCAATGAGTCAACTCTTCGCATGAGGTGGCCAAAGTACTGGAGTTTCAGCTTTAGCATCATTCCTTCCAAAGGACACCTAGGGCTGATCTCCTTTAGAATGGACTGGTTGGATCTCCTTGCAGTCCAAGGGACCCGCAAGAGTCTTCTCCAACATCACAGTTCAAAAGCATCAATTCTTTGGCACTCAGCTTTCTTCACAGTCCAACTCTCACATCCATACATGACCACTGGAAAAACCATAGCCTTGACTAGACGGACCTTTGTTGACAAAGTAATGTCTCTGCTTTTCAATATGCTATCTAGTTTCCAGTTTACTCTATCTAAAATCAAAAGACTCACTTCTCTCCCATCACTTACAAGAAAATACTGTCTCTGAGTATCTTCTAATTTTGACCTCTGCATTACAGTTTTCGCTGAGGCATGAAAATACAAATGTCTGGCCCCTGTATTGAGTTGAAGATAAGGAAGAAGGCTGGGAGAAATACTATAAGCAAGAAAAAAATTAAAAAGACAAATTAATATTCCAACAGTTGAACCTCTTAAATAGGCATGCATAATGCATCTAAGTTCTAAACATATGTAGTGTTTGCATAACCATGTAGATTTTATCTTGGGAGGAACATTATGCAAATGAACTGTATTTCACAAGACAGTCCCATTTTGCTCAGATATAGGGAGAGTGTCAAATTATTCACATCAGCAATATGATACTATTGAATCACTAACAAAGCCTCTTTACAAAGTCATTCAAAACTCTGTGGAAAGGCCTGCATCTGATACCTTCTCCCTTTTCAATGTCCTAAGAACTAAAGCATTTAGTCTTTATGATATTTGGATAGTTTTATCTATAGAGCAATAATATAATATCTTATCAACAGATGCACCCAAAGACATCGTTATTTAATCACAGCATCCCAATGCAACATTAAAGGGATAAAGGGAAGTTCACCAGCCCCAGACAGCAGCACTGTGATCTTGACACTCCTCCAAAATTATTTCAAGTTTGGCTTCAGAGGTCTTGAATTTCATAGAGTTTGGAAATAGAGGGGTTTAAAGAAAGTTACAACCACTTATGAAATCTTTTTTGCATCTGTTTCCTTTTTTGCAGAATGGAGATAAAAGAATATATAGACTACAGGATTATTATGAGGATTGAGTGTGTTAATAAAGTATTTGCACAGGGACAAAGGGTATTCAATAAGTCTGTTGTATATTAATATGATCATTATATTAATAGTTATTGTTATAATAGCATATTGAGTATAATGAGATTATATATTGGGCATGCTAGGTGAGAATGCATGCAGTATCTCAATTTTGCACTCAACATGAAAGACCTAAGGAAGCATGTCCCACCAATGAGGACAGCAAAGTAGCGCAAGATAAAGGGTCACAAAGCCTTAATTAATTCACAAGTATCCAAACACAATACCCAGATAAAATTCAGCATAATTCTTCCATTTGAACTGAGAATTCTGGGTACAAGATGAATAAATATTGAACATTAATCAATAAAAGTGAGCCTATTCATTTTAAAGCAGAATCAGATTAAGCATAAAATATGAAACTGAATATTATTTCAGAGTTTTAAGATGGCTAAGCAGAGATGGAGAGTTAGTTTGCACCATTTCATCTACTAGCAGAATAAGGATAGAATTTGATTTCCATGCTACATGTCATCCTTGTCCCCATGGTACTTACATTCTAC
Organism: Bos mutus; assembly: GCF_027580195.1. Taxonomy (NCBI): domain Eukaryota; kingdom Metazoa; phylum Chordata; class Mammalia; order Artiodactyla; family Bovidae; genus Bos; species Bos mutus. Next base: position 72,903,419 of record NC_091627.1, read on the forward strand.
ACTATAATTTCCAGACTGGAGTTGAAGAATTATTCAACAAAGTGAAAAATAGTGAAAGTGGTAGTCACGCAGTCGTGTCTGACTCTGTGTGACCCCATGGACTGTAGCCCACCTATTCTGTCCATGGAATACTCTGGGCAAGAATATTGGAGTGGTAGCCATTCCCTTCTCTAGTAGATCTTCCTGACCCAGGGATCAAACATGGGTCACCTGAAGAGCCGTCAGATTCTTTACCCTCTAAGCCACCAGGGAACCCCCATTCAACAAAGTATCACATAATAAATATTTTTTATTTTGCCAGCCAAATTGTCTCTATACTCAGCTCTGCCAATGTAGAGGGAAAAAAAAAAAAAAAGAACACAGCTGCAGATTATACGTAAATTAATACAGGTAGCTGTGGTATATTAAAATTTCATTTATGGACACTGAAATTTCAATTTATTATAATTGTCATGTGCCAGAAAGTTATTATTCTTTTGAATTATTTCAACTATTCTCAACTATTCTAAATGGTTTATAAACCATCCTTAATTCACAGACTGTGCAAAATCAGATGGCAGACTGGACTTTGCAGGCTGTATTTATCAAACTCTGCTCTAGACCATGGATTGTTTATATCACAAGAAACATGGTTACAATTTGTAAGCAAGCAAAGTCTATTATTGTGGGACAATCTATGAAAGTAAAGACTTCTCATCCATAAGACGTTGCCAAATTACTCCCAAAGAAAACAGAAATTTTTGTTTCAGATACAAGAATATATATATATATATATTTATATGTGTGTGTGTATATATATATATATAGAGAGAGAGAGAGACTATCAGTTCTATCTATATATAGATTTTATATATTTTTATAAATACATTCTATTGAAGTGAAAGTGAGTCACTCAGTCATGTCTGAGTCTTTGAGACCCCATGGACTATAGCCTGCCAGGCTCCTCTATCCATGGAATTCTCCAGACAAGAATACTGGAGTGGGTTTTCATTCCCTTCTCGAGGGACTCTTCCTGACTCAGGGATCGAACCTGGGTCATTGTAGGCAGATTCTTTACCATCTGAGCCACCAGGGATAACCTATTCTATTATGTTGGTACAAAGTAACTGCAAATCTGGACCCTGAATTTTAAATCATTATAACTAGGCTCAAATATATCTTTATTAATCAAAATAGGAACTATTATAATCAACACGTTTCTGCAAAAGGAAAATAAGTTTTTTATTCTGGTAGCATAAAAATCATGCTTCAGGATTCAATGAACTCTTGGGAAATATTTTCTGCCTCCTCCTGGTTGTGGAAGTGTTTTCCCTGCAAAGGGTTGTTAAGATATTTGAAGAAGTGGTATGTGGTTGGTGAAAGGTCAGGTGATTATGACAGATGAGGCAAAACTTCGTTGTCCAGTCCATTCAACTTTTGAAGCATTGGTTGTATGACACGCAATCAGGCATTGTAATGGGGAAGAACTGGACCCTTTCTGTTGACCGATGCTGACTGCAGACATTGAAGTGTTTTCAGTGCATCTCATCAATTTGGTAAGCACTCTTCTCAGATGTAATGGTTTTGCCGGAATTCAGAAAGCTCAGACTAGCAACAGACCACCAAACAGTGCCTGTTACCTTTTTTTGGTGCAAGCTTGGCTTTAGGAAGTGCTTTGGAGTGTCTTCTCAGTCCAGCCACTAAGCTGGTCATTGCCAGTTGTTCTATAAAATCCACTTTTCAACTCAAATCACAATCCAATTGAGAAATGATTCATTGTTGTTGCATAGAATAAGAGAAAACGACACTTTGAAACAATGAATTTTTTTTTATATTCACTTAGCTTATGAGGCACTCATTTATCAAGCTTTTTCACCTTTTCAATTTGTTTCAAATTCCAAGTGACCATATAATGGTCAACGTTGAGTTCTTTGGCAACTTCTCATTTAGTTGTAAGAAGATCAGCTTCGATGATCCTCTCAACTGGTTGTTATCAATTGCCAATGGCCAGCCACTTCACTCCTCGTCTTCAAGGCTCTAGTCACCCTTGCAAAATTTCTTGAGTCACCACTGCACTGTATGTTCATTAGCAGTCCCTGGGCCAAATGCATTGTTGATGTCATAAGTTGTCTCCACTGATTTATGGCCCATTTTGAACTCGAATAAAAAAATGACTAGAATTTGCTTCTTGTCTAGAATAATTTCTATAGTCTAAAATAAATATAAAATAAACAGCAAGAAATAAATCATTAGCAAAAAAACATGAAGCGAGAAATGCACATGAAATTGATGTATAACATAACCATATTTATTTAAGAATGTATTCCAATATCAAACAGCAGTTAAACAGTGTAAAATCACAATTACTTTGCACCAACCTAATAAATATATGCTTTATTGACTATGCCAAAGCCTTTGTGTGGATCACAAAAAACTGTGGAAAATTTTGAGAGATGGGAATACCAGACCACCTGACCTGCCTCTTGAGAAACCTATATGCAGGTCAGGAAGCAACAGTTAGAACTGGACATGGAACAACAGACTGGTTCCAAATAGGAAAAGGAGTATATCAAGGCTGTATATTGTCACCCTGTTTATTTAATTTATATGCAGAGTACATCATGAGAAACGCTGGGCTGGAAGAAACACAAGCTGGAATCAAGATTGCCGGGAGAAATATCAATAACCTCAGATATGCAGATGACACCACCCTTATGGCAGAAAGTGAAGAGGAACTAAAAAGCCTCTTGATGAAAGTGAAAGAGGAGAGTGAAAAGGTTGGCTTAAAACTCAACATTCAGAAAACTAAGATCATGGCATCTGGTCCCATCACTTCATGGGAAATAGATGGGGAAACAGTGGAAACAGTGTCAGACTTTATATTTTGGGGCTCCAAAATCACTGCAGATGGTGAGCAGCCATGAAATTAAAAGACGCTTACTCCTTGGAAGGAAAGTTATGACCAACCTAGATAGCATATTCAAAAGCAGAGACATTACTTTGCCAACAAAGATCCGTCTAGTCAAGGCTATGGTTTTTCCAGTGGTCATGTATGGATGTGAGAGTAGGACTGTGAAGAAGGCTGAGCACCCAAGAATTGATGCTTTTGAACTGTGGTGTTGGAGAAGACTCTTGAGAGTCCCTTGGACTGCAAGGAGATCCAACCAGTCCATTCTAAAGGAGATCAGTCCTGGGTGTTCTTTGGAAGGAATGATGCTAAAGCTTAAACTCCAATACTTTGGCCACCTCATGGGAAGAGTTGACTCATTGGAAAAGACTGATGCTGGGAGGGATTGGGGGCAAGAGGAGAAGGGGACAACAGAGGATGAGATGGCTGGATGGCATCACCGACTTGATGGACGTGAGTCTGAGTGAACTCCGGGAGTTGGTGATGGACAGGGAGGCCTGGCGTGCTGCAATTCATGGGGTCACAAAGAGTCAGATATGACTGAGAGATTGAACTGAACTGAATAAATATCTTTATACAGATTCTTACAAGATGTGAACATTTCCAACAAAATCAACCTGCTGAATTTTGTGCTGCCGTTTTTCAGTTTCACTCAGATGAGGTTATCAGTTTCCTATTCTCCATGTCCCTCTAATTATACCAGTTTATTTCTGTCCAGTGCTTACTGCAGTCCATGGGGTTGCAAAGAGTTGGACATGACTGAGCGACTGAACTGACTGAGTGCTTACTGAGCATCAACTATGCACAAAGCAAGTTCTCAATGAAGCAGTTGCCCTTGAAGCTCCCTGTTAAAAAACTGTCCTCTTTAATTTGCTGAAAATTAGCATAAAGAAGCTAAGTTGTTTAGCAGACTCAAAATTCATAGTGACACAAACATTTGTATTAAAAAAGTCAACTGCCTAATCAGGCAATTTTTCTACCTTGCTCTCATTAGCTGGCCTTCTAAATGACAGGGTTTCCTATTCTGAGTGTTCATTTAACATCTGAAAATTGATTGCTCATTATTGTGATTAACACATTATTATAAGTAAATGATGCATCAGTATGTTGGCAATCTGAATAGTTTCTGAGCAGATGGAAGATAAATATAGGTAATGTATCTTCTTTTATTTTTCTCACTTTAAGCTTCTGACCTTACCTTCTGCAATCTAAAATGACTGGCTTCCACACTGCAGTTTGTAATTTCACCTTGAGTATAGCCAATTTAAAATGTGAATAATATCATGTGTGTGCTCAGCCACTTCCATCATGTCCAACTCTTTGCAACCCTAAGGACTGTAGCCTGCCAAGCTTTTCTGTCCATGGGGTTCTACAAATAAGAATATTGGAATTGGTTGCCATACCCTCCTCCAGGGGATCTTCCCGACCCGAAGATCAAACCTGCATCTCCTGAATCACAGGTGGATTCTTTACCCATCCCACTGAGCCACCTAGGAAGCCCTAAAATATTAACATTATAATACTTTAAATAGAATTGAAAAGGATTTTAAAAAAATAATAAGGAATATATTCATTCAGATCAAGGAAATTTTCTATATCTCTATCTTTAGGAAAGCTTAACTCACTGGAAAAAACCCGAATGCTGGGAAAGAATAAAGGTAAAAGAAGAAGAAGAGGATGACAAGATAAGATGGTTAGATAGCATCACCAATGCAATGGACATAAATTTGAGCAAACTCTGGGAGATAGTGAAGGATGAGGAAGCTTTGAGTGCTGCAGTCTATGGGGTTGCAAAGAGTCAGACATGACTCAGCAACAGACACCCTAACAACAAGGCTGAGATCCATGAAGGGAGTCTGAGCATTAACATGATGCAGTTAAATGAAAGATCAAGAACAGACTTTAATCCCATGTGAAATGCTTAATGTCTCATAGTTCCTGTGAACATAGCCTACACCTGATCATAGTCCTATACTATTCCGAATGAGGTTCTTTGAAAATACCCAAGAACAAAGGAAGTAGTACACAGGACTTACTATAGCTAAATTTCAAGATTTAATGAAATATTTGAAGTTCACAGTACAGTATAGTGGATAGACAACTTTCATACACAAACATGGTGATTTCAGTAGTTGAACTCAAATCTACCTATGAACAATAACATTCTTAATCTTAAATTTTACTTTTCAAAAATTTAATAAACTCTTGCCAAAATATCAATCCTTGATAAAAAATAAAATTGTCAACAACATGCCTTGTCACCTCAGCTGTTATTAAGATCAATCAAGATTTTATTTGTGCTTCTGTCATTCTGTGCCTGTCACATTATTTACTGGCTCTGTATCTGGAAAGGAACGTGAAAGAAATGTCTACTATATGACAGATATAGAGCCAAGCATTGTGGACCTTATTTCATTAAATTCCCACAACAACCAAATAGGATAAGTACTCATATAATTCATCTACCAAAAACAAAAAGAAAAGAAAAAAATAACCACATAATCCATATCCCCTGAAGTTTCAGCATCTGTTCAAAATCTATCTAATACAGTGGTAGGGCTAGAATTCAGTCAGGGCTCTATGTTCTCTGAGATTTAAAGCTTTTTGAGGACAGGGACCATGTCTGTCTATATCTTGCTCTGTGGCCAAAGTAAAATATTTGTTAAATGAAGGAAAAACAAACAAACATACATATATCTCTTTCTACATACCACAGTGTTTCCCCAAAGCATTACTGAGTCTAAGCTTGTATTGCTTGTCACACCTCAGGCCAAAATATCAAGAGACAAGATGTTGGGGCAAGGGATAACAACTTTAATCAGAAAGCCAACAAACAGAGAAGGCAGTGGCCCAATGAATCATTTTGCCAGGTTTGGATTCTAGTTACTTATATAATACAAAGATGGGGCAGTGAAGAGGTAAAATAAAAAAGACTAAGATGTCGCAAATATTTTGTGGTTCCAAACAGACTCCAGAGAGGATGTGTTAATTTCTTCTTTCCTAAAGTGATTCACAGATGGGCCTGGTCAGGATGGTTCCTGTGAGCTTAAACAAAGGTATTTTAGCTTAACTTTCAGACATGGAAAGCGAGATTCCAGGAAATTGGCCATTATGTATACCTTAAGCTATAGACATCATCCTTTTAGGGACTGTTGTTGTTCAGTCACTAAGTCATATGCTACTCTTTGTGACCCCATGGACTGCAGCATGCAAGGCTTCCTTGTCCTTTACTACCTCCTGGAGTTTGTGCAAACACATGTCCATTGAGTTGGTAATGCCATCTAACAATCTCATTCTCTATGGCCCCTTTCTCTTCTTGCCTTGTCTTTCCCAGCACCAGGGTCTTTACCAATGAGTCAGCTCTTCGTGTCAGGTGGACAAATTATTGGAACTTCAGCTTTAGCATCAGTCCTTCCAATGAATATTCAGGGTTGATTTCCTTTAAGATTGACTGGTGTGATCTCCTTGCTGTTCAAGAATCTTTTCCACCACAATTTGACAGCATCAGTTATTCTGCACTCAGCCTTCTTCATGGTGCAACTCTCACATCCATACATGACTACTGGAAAAACCATAGCTTTCATTTTAGGGACCTTTGTCAGCAGTGATGTCTCTGGTTTTGAGTATGCTGTCTAGGTCTGTCATTTTCTTCCAAGGAGAAGCATTTTTTAAATTTCATGGCTGCAGTAACAGTCCACAGTGATTTTGGAGCCCAAGAAAATAAAGTTTCTCAGTTTCCACTTTTTCCCTTCTGTTTACAATGAAGTGATGGAACTGGATGCCATGATCTTAGTTTTTTGAATGTTGAGTTTTAAGCCAATTTTTTTTTCACTCTCTTCTTTCACCTTCATCAAGAGGCTCTCTTGTTCCTCTTCACTTTCTGCCAATAAAGTGGTACCATCTGCGTAGTTGATACTGTTGACATTTCTCCAAACAATCTTGCTTCTAGCTTCTGATTCATCCAGCCTGGCATTTCGCATGGTGTACTCTGCATAAGCTAAATAAGCAGGTGACAATATACAGTCTTGTCATCCTCCCTTCCCAATTTTGAACCAGTCAATTGTTCCATGTCCAGTTCTAACTGGACTTGTTTCTTGACCTGCATACAGGTTTTTCAGGAGACAGTTAAGTTGGCCTGGTATTCCCATCTCTTTAAGAATTTTCCACAGCTAGTTGTGATCCACACAAAGGTTAAGCATAGTCAATGAAGGAGAAATAGATGCTTTTTCTGGAATCCTCTTGCTTTCTCCATGATCCAATGGATGTTACCAATTTGATCTCTGGTTACTCTGCCTTCTCTAAATCTAGCTTGTACATCTGGATGTTCTCAATTCACATACTGTTGAATCCTAGCTTAAAAGATTTTGAGCAGTACCTTACTAGCATGTGAAATGAGTACAGTTTTATGGTAGTTTGAATCTTCTTTGGCACTTCCTTTCTTTTGGATTGGAATGAAACCTGACATTTTCCAGTCCTGTGGCCACTGCTGAGCTTTACAAATTTGTTAGTATATTGAGTGCAACCCTTTAACAGCACCATCTTTAAGATTTGAAATAGCTCAGTTGGAATTTTGTCACCTCCACCAGCTTTGCTCATAGTAATGCTTCCAAAGGCCCATTTGACTATATACTCCAAGATGTCTGGCTCTAGGTGAGTTACTTCTCCATCATGGTTTTCCAGGTTATTAACATCATTTTTTTTATAGTTCTGCATTTTCTTGCTGCTTCTTGTTAATCTGTTTTGTTTCTGCTAGTTCTTTACTGTGTCTGGCCTTTCTTGTAACAATCTTTGCATGAAATGTTCCCCTGTTATCTCCAATTTTCTTGAAGAGATCTCTAGTCTTTCCCATTCTATTATTTTTCTCTATTTCTTTGCATTGTTCACCTAAGAAGGCTTCTTATCTCTCCTTGCTATTCTCTAGAACTTGGTATTCAGTTTGGTATATCTTTCCATTTCTCTGTTGCCTTTCACTTCTCTTCTTTTCTCAACTATTTGTAAGGCCTCCTCAAACAATCATTTTGTCTTCTTGCATTTCTTTTTCTTGGGGATGGTTTTGGTCACTGCCTCCTCTACAATGTTACAAACCTCCATCCACAGTTCTTCAGAGTCTTTGTCTACCAGATCTAATCCCTTGAAACTATTCATCACCTCAACTGTATAATCATAAGGAATTTGATTTAGGTCATACCTGAATGGTCCATACTTTCAATTTAAGTCTGAATTTTACAGTAAGGAGAAGTAAAAGGAACCAAAGTCAGCTCCAGGTCTTGTTTTTGCTGACTGTGTAGAGCTTTCCATCTTTGGCTACAAAGAATATAATCAGTCTGATTTCTGTGTTGACTGTCTGGTGATGTGCATGTGTACAATTGTCTCTTGTGTTGTTGGACGAGGGTGTTTGCTATGATCAGTGTGTTCTCTTGGCAGAAATCTGTTAGCCTTTGCCCAGCTTCATTTTGTACTCCAAGTCAAACTTTCCCGTCACTCCAGGTAGTGGTAGTGACTACTTCTGCATTCCAATCCCTATGAATAGAAGGACATCTATTTTTTTTGGTGTTAGTCCTAGAAAGTCTTGTAGATCTTCATAGAACCATTCAATTTCTGCTTCTTCAGCATCAGAGGTTAGGGCATAGACTTGGACTACTGTCATTTTGAATGATTTGCCTTGGAAACGAACTGAGAACATTCTGTTGTTTTTGAAATTGCACTCAAATACTGCATTTCCAATTTCTGTAGACCATGAGAGCTACTCCATTTCTTCTAAGGGATTCTTGCCCATGGTAGTAGATATATTGGTCACCTGAATTAAATTACCCATTCCTGTCTATTTGACTGATTCCTAAAATGCCGATGTTCATTCTTGCCATCTCCTGTGTTTGACCACATCCAATTTACCTTGATTCATGGTAACATTTCAGTTTCCTATTGATATTCTTTTTTATAGCATCAATTTCACTGCCAGACACATCCACAATGGAATGGTTATTGTAAGAGTTCTGACAAAATGTGGTCCACTGGGAAGAAAATGGCAAACCTCTTCAGTATTCTTGCCTCGACAACCCCATGAACAATATGAAAAGGCAAAAAGATATGACACCAGAATATGAATCTCCAGGTCAGTAGGTGCCCAATATTCTACTAGGAGAAGAGCATAGAAATTGTTCCTTTAGTGATTGCATGCTATGCTATGCATGCTAAGTCGTTTCAGTCGTGTCCGACTCTGTGCAACCCCATAGACGGCAGCCCACCAGGCTCTGCCATCCCTGGGATTCTCCAGGCAAGAATACTGGAGTGGGTTGCCATTTCCTTCTCCAATGCATGCATGCTAAGTTGCTTCAAATCGTGTCTGACTCCATGCAACCCCATGGACAGCAGCCCAACAGGCTTCTCTGTCCACAGGATTCTCCAGGCAAGAATACTGGAGTGAGTTGCCATAGCAAAAACAATAAAATGCAATGTGAACATGAATGTGAAAGTTGCTTAATCATGTCTGTCTCTTTGTGACCCCATGGGCTATACAGTCCATGGAATTCTCCAGGCCAGAATACTGGAGTGCGTAGCTGTTCCCTTCTCTGGGGGATATTCCCAACCCAGGGATCAAGCCCAGGTCCCCTGCACTGCAGGTGGATTCTTTACCAGCTGAGCCACGAGGAAAATGTAAAAGAAATAGATCTAGTATGGAGTCAGGTTTATTCTTCCCTGCTTCAAAAGAATGACTAATAATGTATCCCTCTTCATAAAGTATAGTTTCAAAATAGGTCATCTGTTACCTTGAACCTCTTAATCAAGCCTGCAAGGCTTGTGTGACTTGAGGAAATGCCACCACCCATAGAGAAAAAATAAATAAAGCTCATTTTCCTTCACTTAGGAAATCGTATATAATTTCAATTTCCAGAATAACAGTGACATTTTTACTATAATAATATCAAAAGTGTAATGTGTTTTAAGTGTTTCAGTTCAGTTCAGTTCAGTCGCTCAGTCATGTCTGACTCTTTGCAACCCATGAACCACAACACGCCAGGCCTCCCTGTCCATCGCAAACTGCCAGAGTCTACCCAAACCAATGTCCACTGAGTCGGTGATGCCATCCAACCATATCATATTCTGTCATCCCCTTCTCCCCCTGCCCTCAATCTTTCCCAGCATCAGGGTTCAGGGTCTTTTCAAATGAGTCAGCTCTTAGTATCAGGTGGCCAAAGTATTGGAGTTTCAGCTTCAACATCAGTCCTTCCAATGAACACCCAGGACTGATCTTTAGGATGGACTGGTTGGATCTCTTTGCAGCCCAAGGGACTCTCAAGGGTCTTCTCCAACACCACAGTTCAAAATTTGCATTTCTAATATTTAGGGATTTTTTGGATTCTACATTTTGATTTAGAGCTATTTTCATAATTATACTAGAATTATTACTCATGATAAACCTTTTCTCAGTATAAAATGATTATCTTATGTTAAAAATAAAAGTGTTATTAACTTCTCAAAAAAAAAAAAAAAAGCATCAATTCTTCAGCACTCAGCTTTCTCTATAGTCTCACATCCATACATGACCACTGGAAAAACCATAGCCTTGACTAGATGGGCCTTTGTTGACAAAGTAATGTCTGTGCTTTGTGATATGCTGTCTAGGTTGGTCATAACTTTAGTTCCAAGGAGTAAGCATCTTTTTATTTCATGGCTGAAGTCACCAACTGCAGTAATTTTGGAGCCCAGAAAATTAAAATCTGCCACTGTTTCCACTATTTCCCAATCTATTTGCCATGAAGTGATGGGACCAGATGCCATGATCTTAGTTTTCTGAATGTTGAGTTTTAAGCCAACTTTTTCACTCTTCTCTTTCACATTCATCAAGAGGTTCTTTAGTTCCTCTTCACTTTCTGCCATAAGGGTGGTGTCATTTGCATATCTGAGGTTATTGGTATTTCTCCCAGCAATCTTGATTCCAGCTTGTGCTTCCTCCAGCCCAGCGTTTCTCATGATGTACTCTGCATATAAGTTAAATAAACAGGGTGACAGTATATAGCCTTGATGTACTCCTTTTCCTATTTGGAACCAGTCATTGTTCCATGTCCAGTTCTAACTGTTGCTTCCTGACCTGCATATAGTTTCTCAAGAGGCAGGTCAGGTGGTCTGGTATTCCCATCTCTTTCAGAATTTTCCACATTTTTTTGTGATTCACACAGTCAAAGGCTTTGGCATGGTCAATAAAGCAGAAATAGATTTAAGTGTTTACTATATGCTAAAATTCTGTAAAATATTTTATATTCATTATATAAATTCAATCTGTATTAATTCTTTTGTTGTGGTATAATTTCTTATTATATTTTGGAATTATTTCATTTTCGCTCTTTTTGGGCAGAGTATAGAAACTGAGTCCTTTTTAGGTTATGAATCCCTGCTGCTCTTTTCATTGTTTCTTAGCCAGTGTGGTGTCACAGGAAAGAGACTCTTGCATGTTCGTTAATTCCATTCTTTCTATTGTTCTCTTTGTGTACTAGACGGTGAAGTTGTTAAATCAGTCGTGTTAGCACTGACTTCAGGGACATTTCATTTGACATCTCTACACATACTACTTGATACACTGCCATTTATCATTATCTTTTGTTTATAGCACTTCCACCTGTTTATCATCCATGTGGTAGGACTCATAACAGGGCCAGCTAAATTAATTTGGCAAGTAAAATTATTTATGAAATTGCATGAAATATGGTGTTAACATTTCAACATATCAGCTTATTTCTGCTTTTCATAATTCAATTATTGTAGCAGAAAGGTAGGAAATCTGATTTGTTTGTTTAATGTTTGCAAGAAAAAAAATGCCTCAGTGTTAGTAGGTAATGTGCTTTCTGGATAAATGTACAGCTTCTTGATTGCCTTTCAAAAGAAATGTTTTGATAACATGCTAAATAATGACCTTGCAAAGAAATTAGAGTTATCTATGAAAATGAAAGTGTTAGTGGCTCAGTCTTGTCTGATTGTTGCGATACCATGGGCTGTAGTCCATTAGACTCCTCTCTCAGTGGAATTCTCCAGGCAAGATTACTGGAGTGGGTAGTCATTCCCTTTTCCAGAGGAATTTCTCAACCCAGGGATTGAACCCAAGTCTCCCATATTGCAGGCAGATTCTTTGCCATCTGAGCCACCAGGGAAGCCCCAGAGTTAACTGTAGTATAGGTTTAAAGATTCTTTGTAAAAATCACCAAGAACACTAAAACAGAACAGGGGGAGGGTAATACATGAAACCATAAGAAAGAGTAGAATAGTAACATTTTTCAGTCTTCTTTCTTTCTTGCTGGTGTTTTACAATCTTCATTTAGCAGCCACTCTTCTTTTGAATTTTCCTTCCTCATTGAAATAGCTGTACATAGCCTTCCAACTCTTTGTTCTGAAGCTAGCTCCTTTCCTGTATCCTGTCTTTTCCTTGGTTAGGGTCCTTACTAACTAGACTTAAATAAATTAATTAACCTTATAACTATCTTACTTGTTTTTTACCCTACTGTTGCTACTAAGTCACTTCAGTCGTGTCCAACTCTGTGTGACCCCATAGATGGCAGCCCACCAGGCTCCCCCGTCCCTGGGATTCTCCAGGTATGTACACTGGAGTGGGTTGCCATTTCCTTCTCCAATGCATGAAAGTGAAAAGTGAAAGGGAAGTCGCTCAGTCATGTCCGACTCTTCACGACCCCATGGACTGCAGCCTACCAGGCTTCTCCATCCATGGGATTTTCCAGGCAAGAGTACTGGAGTGGGGTGCCATCGCCTTCTCCGGTTTTTCACCCTACCTAGAAATAAAATTTTATGATGAGCAGACTGAAGAGTTCCATAGTTTCAATATTTCTAACTTCTACACCCAAGACAAAGTAATACACTGCAATGATGAAGTTAAAGAATTTAAAGTTTATTACTTAACAGTAGAAGACTACCATGCAGAAGATTTCCAGTCATAACTTTCTCATTTTCCATACATTCCTTAACCTTTAGCAAGGATGTGAGCACTAAATAAGCAACACTATAGAAGAGTGGTACTCTAGTAGATTATCTGGATTTGTGATTGACCAAAGCAAAAGTTTCTGAATTCTTCTCTGTCTTGCTCCTCTTCTTTCATCTTACTGTCCATTCTCCCTTTCTCAAAGGCTTTCTTGACAGATTTATTTTTGTCTATTTTTCTAGCTGTTGTTTAACCTCTTGAACACTGATTTTTACATTCTTTTTCTATTCCATTTCCTTTTTATACTCCAGAAAAAAAAAATAGATTCTGGTCTAAGTTTTTATATTTTTAATTTATTTTTTATATACAACATTGTACTTACTCGTATGCTATAGTAGTCTATCTCATTTATGCACAGGCCTCCACAATTTTATGAAATCCTTAAGGCAAATTAGAAATAAAGCATCATGTGTGTGCTTATTGATCAAAGGGAATCTGAAAGCACCACAGTGAAGAGAAATATCAGGATTCCTCATATAAGAGAGTTTTACATCCTGCTTCTCCGTTCAGGGTAGAAACACTCAAAATATTAATAAATTAATTTATAGCTTAAAATTATTTGGACATATCTAGAAAACTAGAGGAAACTTTTTTAAAAATTGCCTACATATGGACTTTTTAATGCTGGCCATTCTGGCCAATGTAAGGTGATACCTCATTGTAGTCTTTATTTGTATTTCTCTGATAATTGTAAATATTGAGCATTTTTTCATATGCCTGCTGACCATCTGTATGTCATTTTTGGAGAACTATCTATTTGCATCTTCTGCCCATTTTTAAATTTTTTTTGTATTTATGATATTGAGCTGCATATTTTAGAGAATATTTTGTATATTATTTATTGTCAGTTTCATTGTTTGCAAATATTTTCTGCCAATTTTTTTTGTTGTTTTGCTTACAATTTCCTTTTCTATGCAAAAGTTTTTAAGTTTAGTTAAGTCCCATTTGCTTATTTTTGTTTTTATTTCCATTACTTTAGGAGATAGCTCCCAAAAGATATTGCTGCAGTATGTCAACAAGTGTTTTGCCCAGATTTTCCTCTAGGAGTTTTCTGATATTCAGTCTTACATGCAGGGCTTTAATCCACTTTGAATTTATTTTTATGTATGGTGTTAGAGAATGTTCTAATTTTGTTATTTTACATTTCGCTGTTAAGTTTCCCCAGCATCATTTATTGAAGAGGCTTTCTTTTCTCTTTTGTATATTCTTATCTCCTTCGTTACAGATTGATTGAGTATACATGTATGAGTTTATTTATTGGCTTTCTATCCTCTTCAATTAAGCTTTATTTCTATTTTGGTGCCAGTACCATACTGTTTGGATTACTGTATCTTTGTTGTACAGTCTGAAATCAGGGAACCTGATTCCTCAAGCTCTGTTTTCCTTTTCCAACATTGCTTTGTCTATTCAGAGTCTTTTGTATTTCTGCACAAATTTTTCTTTTTTTTTTTTTTTTTCTGGTTCTGTGAATAATAACACTGACAATTTGATAGGGATTGCAGTGGAATGTGTAGATTGCTTTATGTAGCATAGCCATTTTAACAGTATGAATTCTTCCAATCCAAGAACATAGTTTATCTTTCTATTTGCCAGTGCCATCTTTGATTTTTTTTCATCAGTGTCCCCTAATGAAAAGTACATCAGGGGATGTACATTTTAAAGTACAGGTCTTTTCCCTCCTTAGGTAGGTTTATTCTGAGGTATTTTATTCTTTTTCATGCTCTGATAAATGGAATTGTATATAACCGGCAAGGACCTACTCTGTAGCACAGGGAACTATACTCGTTACTTTGTAAACATCAGTGTTTTCTTACTTATACATAGATACAAATATGTATAGCTGAATCACTGTGCTAATGGGTTAAATAACACAGAATTTTGAGTTAACTATACTTCAATTTAAAAAAAAAAGAGCAAAATGTTTGCTATAATCTGACAAGTGCAATGAAAGCTCCACCAAAAAAAAATAATAATTCTACATATAAACCCCAAGTGTAGTTTCCATGGTTAATAAAATTACTGACAACGTTCCCTGGTTCAGATATGGCTAGACCATAGACCAGAACTAAATAAAAACCCTTTCTGCAATTCATGTCAGACCAAATTGATCAAAGTATGATAATGCTTCAATCAAAATTTAAAAAAAAATTACTCTTGAAGTCAGTTGATTGTAACATAATAAATATGATAAATAAATTATGATTGTATCATAATAAATAGTATTGATGTTATAGCCAAAAATAATATAATCTTCTCAAAAATCTAAAATATTAGAAAGTCAATAATATAATGTGCACAGAACTCTAAAAATTAGTATATAAATTGGCACTTAAATTATTATTGTAATTTAAACAGAGAGCACTATGATCCTTTGTAAGTTACTCTATAGGGTTCTGAATCCTATCCTTGGTCAGTTTTTCGACTCAGTTGCTCAAGCTTATTCATTATTTTCTGGTAAATCTTTCTGTATATCTTTTGAAAAGTACCAAATATTTGAAGAACTTAACAAAAATAAGGATGTTCAACAAGTTTATGTTGAATGCCTTACTCTCAGGGAGAAAATAACAAAAGAATGGAGACAGATATTGGAACACCAAGGATTGCCAACAACACCAAAAGCTAAGAGAAACATGAAATGGACTTTGAGTATTCAAGAGAACATCACCCTACTGACACCTTGATTTAAAATGGGGAGGGAGGTGGGAGCGGGGTTCAGGATGGGGAACACGTGTACGCCCATGGTGGATTCATGTCGATGTGTGGCAGAACCAATACAATATCATAAAGTAATTAACCTCCAATTCAAATAAATACATTTAAATTATAAAAAAAGGATTTCTATACTCCAGAACTGTGAGGAAAGAATTAAAGTAATTTTGTTACTACAATTCTAGGAACCTAATACAATATAGAATAGAACTGAAAGAACTACAAAAGGGAGTTAAGTTAAAATGCTGCTGTGTCTGAAGCTATCCTAATCTTATCCACCAAAAAAATTTAAACATTATTTTACTTTCCTATAATGAGTAAGTATAAGACTTTGTAGTTCTTATTGTTTTATTTGTTAGTTTTTGTTTGTTTGTTTGTTTTTACTTTCAATCAAATGTATCCAAATAACTAATTGCTTTTCTTGACACTACTTACGTTCTCGTAAAGCAAGAGGTTCAACCTCTTTAGGGAGTAGACCTATCTGGTTGACCTGCAAAATGCTTTCGAAATTGAAGATGTATCCCAAATCCCTTGGTGTCACACCTCCATTGTATTGGTCATGAGTCTCCAGGAGACATAACCAGTAATATATATATATATATGAAGAGAGTTATTATAGCAATTGTACTATATATTTATGAAGTCTGAGAAGACCATGGTGTTCATACTGTAAGCTGGAGAATAAGGAAAGTTGGTTGGTCTCAGTTTGAAGGACTGAGAATTAGAGGAACCAGTGTGGTAAGTCCTAGTCAAAGTCCTAAAACTTGAGAACCAGGAGAGCCTAATGTCTCAGAGCAAGAAAACAGGATGTCTCAATTCAAGCAAAGAGAGGAAATTTGCCCTTTTTCCACTTTTCTGTTCTAATCAAGTCATCAACAGATTAGATGAGAAGTGTTCTTACCAGTTAGGGTGATCTTTCCTTGGTTGCTGTTGTTGTTCAGTCACTAAGTCCTGTCTGACTCTTTGTGACCCCATGGACTGCAGCATGCCAGGTTTACCTGTCCTTCACCATCTCCCTGAGCATGCTCAAACTCATGTTCATTAAGTCAGCAATGGCATCCAACCATCTCATCCTCTGTCTCACCCTTCTCTTGCCTTCAATATTCCCAGCACCAGGGTATTTTCCAATGAGTCAACTCTTCACATCTGGTGGGCAAAAATTGGAACTTCAGCTTCAGCATCAGTCCTTCTAATGAATATTTAACATTGATTTTCTTTAGAATTGATTGATTTGATGCCCTTGCTGTCCAAGAGACTCTCAAGAGTCTTCTCCAGCACCACAGTTCAGAAGTATCAATTCTTCACTGCTCAGCCTTCTTTATGGTCCAACTCTCACATCAATGCATGACTACTGGAAAAAACAAACAAACAAACATAGCTTTGACTATAAAGACCTCCAAAGTTTGGAGCTTCAGCTTCAGTATCAGTCCTTCCAATGAATATTTAGGGTTGATTTCCTTTAGGATTGACTGGTTTGATCTCGATGTCCAAAGGACTCTCCAAAGTCCTTTCCAGCAATTCTTGGGTGTTCAGTCTTCATTGTGGCACAACTCTCACATCTGAACATGACTACTGGAAAAACTATAGCTTTGACTACATGGATCTTTGTCAGCAAAGTGAGGTCTCTGCTTTTTAAAACACTGTCTAGGTTTGTCATAGCTTTTCTTTCAAGTAGCAAGTGTCTTTTAATTCCAGGGCTGCAGTCACTATCCACAGTGATTTTGGAGCCCAAGAAAATAAAATCTGTCACTGTTTCCATTTTTTCCCTATCTATTTGCCATGAAGTGATAGGATTGGATGCCATGATCTTAGGTTTTTTGAATATTGAGTTTTAAGCCAGGTCTTTCAATCTCCCCTTTCACTTTCATCAAGAGGTTCTTTAGTTTCTTTTCACTTTCTGCCATTAGAGTGGTTATCATCTGCATATCTGAGGCTGTTGGTGTTTCTCTTGGCAGTCTTGATTCCAGCTTGTGCTTCATCCAGCCTGGCATTTCACATGATGTACTCTGCATATAAGTTAAGTAAGCAGCGTGACAATATACAGCCTTGATGTACTCCTTTCCCAATTTTGAACCAGTCAGTTGTTACATGTCTGATTCTAACTGTTGCTTCCTGACCTGCATACAGGTGTCTCAGGAGGCAGGTAAGGTGGTCTGGTATTCCTGTCTGTTTAAGAATTTTCCACAGTTATTTGTGATCCACACAGTCAAAGGTCTTAGTGTAGTTGATGAAGCAGAAGTAGATATTTTTTTCTGGAATTATTTTGATTTCTCTATGATCCATCATATTGTTCTACCAATTAAATGCTAATCTATTCCATAGATAGCATCACAGACATATCCAGAAATAATGTTTTATCAAGCTATATGGGCATCCAATAGGCCAATCAAGTTGACACAAAAAAACTAAACATCCCATCCACTGTTGTGTATGTTGTTTGGTAGCAAAATAATAGAGGAAGACTACATAAAGGCAACTTGGAGAATAAAAGATTATACAAAGCCTTCTCCCCAATATTTACATTAACATATAGTACAAAAGTGAGCTACAATGAAATTTTTATGGATTATTTAGTAGTGAAGAAAAGAGTGTGTGCTTGAGTTTCCTTTAGATGTATATTTTGTAATGTATTCATAAAGTCAATTTTGCTTTAAATGGTAGTTAATACCATTGTACCAGCGTGAAATTTCTTTGCTTTAAAATTTTATAGCTCATATGAATGAAATTCACAAAGTATTTACACCAGATGATAGCCTATTTTCTTATTCTTCTTTCTTCCATAAAATGCATTCCAAAATTACATAGAAAGAATGTTTTTTCTTGTAAGAAATTATGGTTTATATAAAAGATTGTTACAATTCTTTTGCTATCTGAAGCAGAATTTTGAAATTCCTATTTTCATTCATTCATTAAAGTAACGTTGAGCTAAATGAAACAAATTTACAAGTAAATAAATGATAATTCTTCAAGGTTAATTGGTATTTCCACAAATCATTGATAAGATAATGTAAAAGCCCCTCACCCAACCACCCTATCTCCAATTTCTCAAATCCAATATTTTATAATGGGATTTACCTTAGCAATCATTGTGGCCAATTATGATTAATTTACATAGTACATGGCCTTATTAATCATTATAATCACACTCAACTTAGATCCATAAGAATGTAATTTAATATAAAAATGCAATTTGGTCAAGAAATTGAATTGAAAATTAATCCCAAATGAATGGTGAATTAATTTTAGTTGCAAAGTGTACTGAACAAACTGATTATAACAACAACAAAAGACCCACAATTTTAATACTGAATTGATTTAACTGATTAAACATGGAGCATAGCATTTCAAGGACTGAGAAGCTATCACTGTAAAAGTCAAGAATGTAGAATACTGTATATCTTTCTGTTCAGGGTGGCATTTTAAAAACTCCCAGTTCAGTTCAGTTCAGTCACTCAGTCATGTCCGACTCAGCAATCTAACAGACTGCAGCAAGCCAGGCTGCCTTTTCATCACCAATGCCCAGAGCTTGCTCAAACTCATGTCCATTGAGTTGGTGATGCCAATCAACCATCTCATCTTCTGTCATCCCCTTCTCTTAACGCCTTCAATATTCCCAGCATAAGGGTCTTGTCTAAGTAGTCACTTCTCCTCATCAGGTGGCAAAAGTATTGGAGTTTCAGTTTCAGCATCAGTCCTTCCAATGAATAGTCTGGACTGCTTTCCTTTAGGATTGGCTGGTTGGATCTCCAGGCAGTCTAAGGGACTTTCAAGAGTCTTCTCCAACACCACAGTTCAAAAGCATCAATTCTTCAGTGCTCTGCTTTCTTTATAGTCCAACTCTCACATCCACATGTGACTACTGTAAAAACCATAGCTTTGACTAGACAGAACTTGTCGGCAAAGTAACGTCTCTACTTTTTAATATGCTGTCTAGGTAGGTTATAGCTTTTCTTCCAAGGAGCAAGCGTCTTTTAATTTCATGGCTGCAGTCACCATCTGCAGTGATTTTGGAGCTCAAGGAAATAAAGTCTGTTGCTGTTTGCATTGCTACCCCTTTTTTTGCTATGAAGTGATGGGACCAGATGCCATGATCTTTGTTTTTTGAATGTTCAGTTTTAAGACAACATTTTCACTCTTCTCTTTCACTTTCACTTTCATCAAGAGGCTCTTTAGTTCTTTGCTTTCTGCAAAGAAACATCCAGTGGATGTTGACAATTTGATCTGTTGTTCTTCTGCCTTTTCTAAATCCAACTTGAACATCTGATGTTCTTGGTTGATATACTGTTGAAGCCTGGCTTGGGGAATTTTGAGCATTATTTTGCTAGTGTGTGAAATGAGTGCAATTGTTCAGTAATTTGAACATTCTTTGGCATTGCCTTTCTTTGGGATTGGAATGAAAACTGACCTCTCCGGTCTGAAGCCACTGCAGAGTTTTCCAAATCTGCTGGCATATTGAGTGAAGCATTTTAACAGCATCATCTTTTAGGATTTGAAATAGCTCAGTTGGAATTCCATCACCTCCATTAACTTTGTTCACATGAGTCTTATGGCCCACTTGACTTCTCATTCTAGGATGTCTGGCTTTAGGTGCGTACTCACACCATAGTGGTTATCTGGGTCACTAGATCTTTTTTGTATATTTCTTCTGTACTCTTGCCACATCTTTTTGCTATCATCTGCTTCTGTTAGGTCCATACCATTTCTGTCCTTTATTGTACCCATATTTGCATGAAATGTTCCCTTGGTATCTCTAATTTTCTTGAAGATATCTCGAGTCTTCCCCATTCTGTTGTTTTCTTCTATTTCTTTGCATTGATCACTGAGGAAGACTTTCTTATCTCTCCTTGCTATTCTTTGGAACTCTGCATTCAGATAGGTGTAGCTTTCCTTTTTTCCTTTATCTTTAGCTTCTCTTCTTTCCTCAGCTATTTGTAAGGCCTCCTCAGACAACCATTTAGCTTTTTTGCATTTTTCTTTCTTTTTCTTGGAGATGGTCTTGATCACTGCCTCCTGTACAATGTTATGAACCTGTCTGTAGTTCTTCAGGCACTCTGTCTATCAGATCTAATCCCTTGAATTTATTTGTCACTTTCACTGTTTAATTGTAAGGAATTTGATTTAGGTCATACCTTAATGTCTAGTTGTTTTCCCTACTTTTTCCCATTTAAGTCCTAATTTTGCAATAAGGAGGGCATGATCTGAGCCACAGTCAGCTCCTGGTCTTGTTTTTGCTGACCCTATAGAGCTTCTGCATCTTCAGCTGCAAATAATATAATCAGTCTGATGTCAGTATTGACCATCTATAGTTGTTAATTTACTGTTGGGGGTACACAGCCACACCATCAACAGAAAACTGAAAATTCGAGTGCGTTATTTTTAAAGAAGCAAATAAGCATTAAATGCCCTTAGCTTCCAATGGTGTAAAGAATTTGACCAGACTCAGAGACCAGTAGAAAGATACATGCTTTTCCCTTCAATAATATTTTGTGCTGCATTGTGCTTAGTCAGCACAACTCAGTTGTTTCTGACTCTTTGTGACCCCATGAACTGTAGCCCACTAGGCTCCTCCGTCCATGGGGATTTTCCAGGCAAGTATACTGGAGTGGATTTCCAGGCCCTCCTCCATGGGATCTTCCCAACCTAGGGATCAAACCCAGGTCTTCCACATTGCAGGCAGACTCTTTACAGTCTAAGCCACCAGGGAAGCCTTAAATATATGCAAATTTTAAAAATTAGGAAGTTAGTTTTTGCTTGTTTTCAAAGTGAGTGAGAAAGAAATGTACTTTCATATATGTGTCTTAAAGTAAAACTTCTAATAAGAATTAGATTGATGAAATCAAGATGATATTCTTCATAAAATAGTCAAAGATAAACATTTTGTATCTCCTATATTGTTGGCCCTATGCCATAAGAAAGAATATATGTAAAAATTAATGGATTCTATGAAAGAGGAAAGAAGAGTGACGCTTATCTGGAAGTAAAATGCTTGTTCGATGTATAGAAAAATCTCACAATGCTAACATCATAACTGTAGGTCTCTTAACTTACATATGAAAAGGAATGTTGATCTGCATGTAGTCAAGCAACAATTGCCAGCGACCATCAGTAAAATTTCTGCATTGCTCTCATATTTATAATTTCTGCTAATGATTAATATTGTACTTCTGTGTGAAACAACCAATTATGTGATTTTTGGCAAAATTTTAAAATAATTTTATTTATACTTTAGATATTTCTTGCATTTGTACTTTTTACGTGTTTGAACTTTTTTGTATCCACTCAATTCAATGTCCAACTGTACACGTTTCCTTAATAATTAGCTAAAGGTATAGGTACTTTTTGAGGTGTTGAAATGAGATGAATGATCCATTCAAAGACTTGTCATTGAGTTGTTACAAGCTAACAGACAAACTCTTACAAGCTAACAGACAAACTCTGATAATAAATTCTACGGAGTAAATTCTAACCAAAGTTTGAAAGTTATTCCTGGATCAGTGATTTAGATTAGTATATATTTAATTTATAGAGAGAAGTGAAGCAAGAAAACTAAAATAGAGAGAATTTTTATTAATCTTCCCATTCTTCTCCCTCTATCTTATCTTAAAGAGACACTAAACAAATCATTGTATGGTGCTATTGACTTTGTCTTTTTAAAATTTAAAGATTATGATGGATTCACCTTACAGAATGCCATTATTTTGATGAAGGTATTTTTATCAAATGTATAGCTCCCTCATATCCCCAAAATTTATTAAATAGTTTTCAAGAAAAGACAAAGCACCTTACCATGCCCAAGTTGAATATAAAACCGAGAAATGAAAAAAATAGCGATAATATATAAATGGTACATCAATGTATGAGTGATTGAATATTAATTTAAACTCATGCTTTCTAAAAGCGAAGACATATGCAAAACTTGGTTAGTTATAGAATTCTAATTAATTCTATCTCATCAGAAGATAATCTTGACAATTTTTTCTATGCTAAAGTGAGTGAAGTCACTCAGTTGTGTCTGACTCCTTGCAACCCTGGGGACTGTAGCCCACCAGGCTCCTCAGTCCATGGGATTCTCCAGGCAAGAATACTGGAGTGGGTTGCCATTTCCTTCTCCAGAGAATTTTCCAGACCCAGGGATCGAATCCAGGTCTCCCGCATTGCAGGCAGATGCTTTAACCTCTGAGCCACGAGGGAAGCCCTTTCTATGTTAAATACAATGCAAATTTGTTCTGAATGTCTTTATCAATGACAGTTGCAAAAATGGATGGTATTTTTAGTAAGATTTAGTAAGATGGTAATAGTAAGATTATAGAACAAATATTTATGATAAAAATGTTTCTTACATTATCCGTTTAAAAGACTGATACCATAACATTGATATTACATTATAGGCTAACAAATACATTTCAGAAGAATTCAAAGCTAACAAGGTTCATGTCTGTAATACTCTGATAGCACAATTTGTAAAGAAAGACATCCAGAAGATGAAATCAGATCATTACTCTATTTTAATTAGTCTCAGATCTTTGATGGAGTTAGAAAATACTGGTTGAATTCTCATATAAGATCCAGATGTATAGCTAATGTAATTGCTGATAGTAGGAAAAATTAAATACCATTTATGGTAATAGAATCATTGTTGTTAAGATTGAGAAAAGATCATGAGTTTCATCCTCAATTGAGTGAAGGATCAACTCACAAGTCTAAACGGATACAGGCTTCAAAAGAATTCTTCCAGAACCAATATTTCCCCTATCTGGGGTCTGCTCCACTTCCCTGGTGGCTCAGAGGGTAAAGCATCTGCCTGTGATGCAGAAGACCCAGGTTCAATCCCTGGGTTGGGAAGATCCCCTGGAGAAGGAAATGGCAACCCACTCCAGTATTCTTGCCTGGAGAATCCCATGGACAGAGGAGCCTGGCGGACTACAGTCCATGGGGTCGCAAAGAGTCAGACACGACTGAGTGACTACACTCAAGTAAATTTATCTGATCCTAAGGTGCTCCCCATGAATTAGGTAGAACTGAACCCTATTGAAGGAAAATGGAAAGGTGAAGCTGAAGTACTGTTGGACAGGTGGGAGTTATTCTTTTTCTGTGAGAGTATCTTTTCTCTGACATTCCAGTCACAGAGGCACTTGTTTTCCTGTTATCAAGTCTAAGGGCTTATATAAAGTAAATCAACTCACAAGACATTTTGCAACCCATTATTTCAGAAGAATTAAAACACTCTTTCTTAAGAATCTAGAGAACACACATGTTCTACCCTGCCTCCCTAAATTAGACTCAGTCCTAGATCTCTAGTCCCACAAAAATAATAAAATTAATTTCCTTATCCATTGTATCCCAGGTGACTAATAGGGTCTGATAAAACAATTTGACAGCAAATTGCTTCATTACTCAATAAATGAAAGGTGTACTCAGTGAAGGTCAGTGTTCACTTCTTGATGCATATTAAGTGGGGAAATGTAGAAATTGTCATCCTTAGCTTTTCCTGAGACAGTTACCTTTCCTGCTGATAATTTAACCTACTTCATCCCTAAAGAAATTAATAAATGAACATTAACTCCCAGATCTTTTTCTGCATGAACTGAAGGAGTTTCATGCTTTGCCAAGATTCTACATTCTAAATCCCTAGGGCAAAGGGGAAGACTCATTTTGCCACCTGCAAGCAAAAATTGCCCAAATGAGAATCTGTATTACTTATTCAGCAATGGTTATGGGAATACACTCCAGATGGGTTGAATCCGTATCCATAAACTTCTACCTTCTGTTCTTACGGCTCAGCAATGCATTTTCACCTCTCCTAAATTTCCTGAATTAAACAATTCCCATTATAAAAATGTAACATAGTCCCTGATCCTTAGATTTGCTTAATACAAATAGGTCTATATGTTGAGATTAGTGATCTTTAAAAAAAAAAAAAAAGATTATGTTCCACCTTTTAATGGTCCTGACCCTCTCTCCAAACAATATCTTTCTAACCATTTACAGAGTTCTACTCCTTAGAGTTGAGTTCCTTTCTTTTACTGTGTGAGCCTGTGTCCTGCAAAGGGTGAACACTTTAAATTCATAGATCCTTAGAATGAATTGATTTACTCACTGGCTTTCTTTCACAAGAACCCAGAGCAGCAGGAAAGCCATTTTACATAGAGTAAACCCCTGCTGAATCTGATGTTTCTAATCACATACAAATAAGCAGCAATGTGTTGGATATTTAGTTATCAAGATAGCAAGAAAAAATTTTTAAAAATGATCTGATATGGCAGAAACAGCTGGGACACAATAATTTATTGGTTCATTAATTAATGTGTCATTTTTCTCTTCCCTCACATCTAAAATACATACAAATTCCAAACAGGTACCTAGATATTTAGAGATTTCTTTCCTTGGAGACTTATACAAGGAAGAAAACAGAAGCATTATTTATTTTTGGTAAGGGCTTAATCTTATTATTCCCATGATCCAGGAGTAGGAATGGGGTTCAGAGAGGAAAGAAAGATGTATAAAATAAGTTATTTTTTCTCTCTTAGACTATGAAGATAATAGAGATGTGAGGGCCAAAAGTAATGATTAAACTATTTTCTTGAGATTGTCTTTCTGTGCATTGAATACCAGGTAATAGTGACCTATAACTGGCATAAAACTATGAATTTACTCACTGTCCATATAGTCAAAGCTATGATTTTTCCAATAGTCATGTAGGGATGTGAGAGTTGGATCATAAAAAAAGGCTAAGTACTGAAGAATTGATGCTTTCAAACTGTGGTGTTGATGACTTTAAGAGTCTCTTGGACTGCAAGGAGATCAAACTAGTCAATCCTAAGGGAAATCAATCCTGAATATTCCTTGGAAGGACTGATGCTGAGGCTGAAGCTCCAATACTTTTGGCCACCTGATGCGAAGAGCCAACTCACTGGGAAAGATCCCAATCCTGGGAAAGATTGAAGGCAGGAGGAAAAGGGGACAGCAGAGGGTGAGATGATTGATGTTACCACTGACTCGATGGACATGAGTTTGAGCAAGCTCCTTTCCTCGCTGAATGTGTGTGAGTCTTTCTTTATAGTCTTCAGCATAGAAGAGCTGTTCTGCTAGTCCCCAATTCAATTTCAGCAAGAGTCGTTCTGTATTTAGTTGTAGTTTTGATGTGCTCATGGTGAAGAGGCTAGCCAAGTGTCCTATGCTGCCATCTTGATAGCTTCCTCTAAAGTAGATATTATTAAATCTTTTTTACAGATAACTGAGATTCAGTACATTAAGATGGCTTGTTTTACATTTCTACACATTTGTATGGAGATGTGTTTTGAATCCAGGGCTCTTCAACTGTAGGTCATGCCACTATTACCAATTCTGATGATTTTTTCTTTTAAACCAGTCATTAGATTTTTCCTTTGAAGTTAAAGGAAAAATGATGACACATGGAAGGAGTGGTCAAGGAAAGACCATGTGTTCTATTGGCCTGATAGATGTTTACAATGTTGTTTTCTATTGCTTTTAATCCATTTACCTTTTGTGTTTATTTCTTGTGTTAATAATAATTGCTGCATGGATGTATATTTGTGAAACTATACTCAATGACTGATTTTCATAATCAAAATAAATTATATAATATCCTTACAAGCATACCTTAGAGATATTATGAGATTAGTTTCAGACCACCACAATAAGACAATGTTGTTGTTGAAATATATATATGTTTAGATGAGTAAATTTTCAGTGTTACTCATAACTTCTGAGAGAGTATTTTGAAGCAGTTTGTTTCTTGACTCCTTGACATATGCAGAATTGGGTGTTTAAACTTAAAACCAGATCGTGAGTGAAAACTAAGGATAGCTAAAACTAAAGGAAAGAAAAAAGAAAGGATTCTACCTTTTCTTGCGGGGTGGGGGAGGGTGCGGTGTGGAACTGAGTAGATGGCAAATTTCTTAATTCCCCATGATCAGATCAACTTTCCATCACTATTGAGAGTGGAAAGGCAGTAGATAAGTAATGATGGAAGAGATTCATCTTACTTGTGTAACTACCTGGTTCCCCTGTCCTGGATACAATCAGAAAAGGTCTAAATGTGAGGTAGACAGATAGTCTTGCATTCCTAGAATAAATAGAAAATATATTTAAGATATGCTTTAATTTTTTTGAGGCAGATATATTTGTAGAGAAAATATTTTGCAACTTAAATTATAACCATAAAAATATAGAGATATATATTATTATCCATCTTTGCATCTGTTTATATCTGTTATAAAGTGATATATGTATAATAGTGGAAATAATAATGGTCAAAGGACAGATAACCTAGAATCTGATTTCTGGTCTATCAGAAATAAATTGGTAATATTTACCAAGTCATCTGACTCTAACTCATCCACACCATCTAAAAATGAGAAAAACAGAATAAATAATTTCTGTGATCATTTTAGTCTTCAAAGTTATTTGACTTTACTTACCCAAACTGAGCTCTCTGTGCCTATTAATCTGTTTATCCTTAGGAATAATGAAAAGATGTATAAAAAGTTACAAATCAAAAGAGAAAAAAAAATCAGCAAACATAAAAGCTGAGAATAGTTTGGCTCTGAAATGATCTTTTCAAGGCTACTGTCAACAATGCAGACTGCCACTTATCTAATTCCTTGTGTGTTTCAGACATTGATCCACAGACTTTCTATACATTTCCCTGCAATTATCATAAAAATCATATAAGCATGTACTTTATTGATAAAGCAACTGAAGCTTGTAGAGCTTAAGTAATTATTTTGATGTCACCCAGATAAGTCATCAGAGCCATGATTCAAATATTATTTTTAACAATAAATTTAAGATTATTTTTATCTTTGGATTACTGCACTTTAAATGGACTCTAGTGCTCAAAGAAGCTTTTTCAAAAATATTTATTTATTTGGTTGCACTGTGTCTTAGATGCAGCACACAGGGTCTTTAATTTTGGCATGTGAACTCTTAGTTGCAACATGTGGGATCTAGGAGAGTGGGGGCGACTCTCTAGTTGTGATACACGGGCTTCTCATTGTGGTGGCTTCTCTGGTTGCAGAGCATGGGCTCTAGGCACATGAGCTTCAGTAGTTGCAGCATGCAGGCTCAGTAGTCACGGCTCACAGGCTCTGAAGTGCCAGCTTAGTAGTTATGATGCACGAACTTAGTTCCCCCAAGGTGTGTGGAATCTTCCCGGCCCAGTGATGGAACCTGTGTCCCCTGCATTGGCAGGGGATTTCTGTCCACTGTACCACCAGGGAAGTTCGCAAAGAAGGTTGTTTAAAGAGCGAGTAAATTTGGTAAGACTTTAAAGGACCAAATGTAAAATGGAGGGAAAACAGAAGGGAGAGGGGGATTAGGTAGTTTTATACATTTACGTGTACTAAAGTCCAAGCTATCATTAGAGCCTACATAAACACACAGACACGGAACCATACAAACATATATATTGAAAGATAAAGTGCATACTATACACAATGTCTGAACCTTCCAGTAAGCACTCATTCTTTATAGCTGTTAGATAAAATATTAGTTGCATGAATATCAGCGTTTATCTTTTTATACATTTTATTCCTTTATAATGTTTTACAACAGTTATTTGTACATATGAAGGGAGTAAAATTTATTAATTAATAACCTCCCTTCCCAGACATGGTATATTTACTAGCAAAAACCATACTGAGTTTGTTTCATTTCCCACAAAAGTATGTCTATTAACTTTCCTTCATCTCCCACATATCTGTTCACTTGGCAGTTTGATTTTACTTTGGACTATTCACTGCCAATTACTTGCCCAAGTATGTTTAGAGCTTTCCTTCTATAGCTTCATTAATATAATGGAGATATAATGACATAAGTAAATATATTATCATGATCATTGCATTAAGTGATAAATGAGATAGAGCTATTTACCAACTATATGGAAAACTTTGAAAGATTTCTGATAAAAATCTAAAAACTGAAATTATTCCTTTTACTTTCTGGAAAACAGAATAAACGGAATGTTTTTACCATTTTCATATAGGCCTGTAGGTAAGTATTCATAGAAATAAGAATTTCACTTGGAAATGTCCAGTTGTATATTCTACAGCAGCTATTGTCAGTATTAGATTACTGTCAACTACTAAGTTGTGCACTCATCTCACATGCTAGTAAAATATTGCTCAAAATTCTCCAAGCCAGGCTTCAGCAATACGTGAACCGTGAACTTCCTGATGTTCAAGCTGGTTTTAGAAAAGGCAGAGGAACCAGAGATCAAATTGCCAACATCCGCTGTATCATGAAGAAAGCAAGAGAGTTCCAGAAAAACAGCTATTTCTGTTTTATTGACTATGCCAAAGCCTTTGACTGTGTGGATCACAATAAACTGTGGAAAATTCTGAAAGAGATGGGAATACCAGACCACCTGACCTGACTCTTGAGAAATCTGTATGCAGGTCAGGAAGCAACAGTTGAAACTGGACATGGAACAATAGACTGGTTCCAAATAGGAAAAGGAGTACGTCAAGGCTGTATATTGTCACCCTGCTTATTTAACTTCTATTTAGAGTACATCATGAGAAACGCTGGGCTGGAAGAAGCACAAGCTAGAATCAAAATTGCTGGGAGAAATATCAGTAACCTTAGATATGCAGATGACACCACCCTTATGGCAGAAAGTGAAGAGGAACTAAAGAGCCTCTTGATGAAAGTGAAAGTGGAGAGTGAAAAAGTTGGCTTAAAGCTCAACATTCAGAAAATGAAGATCATGGCATCCAGTCCCATCACTTCATGGGAAGTAGATAGAGAAACAATGGAAACAGTGTCAGACTTTATTTTTCTGTGCTCCAAAATCACTGCATATGGTGGCTGCAGCCATGAAATTAAAAGACGCTTACTCCTTGGAAGGAAAGTTATGACCAACCTAGATAGCATATTCAAAAGCACAGACATTACTTTGCCAACAAAGATCCGTCTAGTCAAGGCTATGGTTTTTCCTGTGGTCATGTATGGATGTGAGAGTAGGACTGTGAAGAAGGCTGAGCACCCAAGAATTGATGCTTTTGAACTGTGGTGTTGGAGAAGACTCTTGAGAGTCCCTTGGACTGCAAGGAGATCCAACCAGTCCATTCTGAAGGAGATTAGCCCTGCGATTTCTTTGGAAGGAATGATGCGAAGGCTGAAACTCCAGTACTTTGGCCACCTCATGCGAAGAGTTGACTCACTGGAAAAGACTCTCATGCTGGGAGGGATTGGGGGCAGGAGGAGAAGGGGACGACAGAGGATGAGATGGCTGGATGGCATCACTGACTCGATGAACGTGAGTCTGAATGAACTCTGGGAGTTGGTGATGGACAGGGAGGCCTGGCGTGCTGCAGTTCATGGGGTCGCAAAGACTCGGACATGACTGAGCGACTGAACTGAACTGACTAAGTTGTGAGTACAGCAGGGTCATGTATTTTAATGACATAAATTAAATCACTAGCTAGCAAACTGTGTACATTATTTCATATGGATTATGTATTATCAAGAAGAGACCACACATACGTGCATGCCTGTGCACATTCACATACACAAATACACAAAGTAAGATTAGCTCAAGTTCTAAATATAATTACTTAAAGATACAAAATCTTATGAAATTAAAAGAGCTTGCAAAGCTACACATCTTGGAACATCACTGTTTAATCCCCAGAGTCCTTAATGAGTGTAAAATGGCTTCCAGTTTCACTGTTGGAGCAAGTTATAATCTTGTCAGAACTAAGAAGTGAAATTGTTTTGCAACCCAGAGCCTACATAATATTAAAGAAGAATTATAAATATTAATTCATCTGAGGCTTGCCTGTTCTTGAACCAAAGTATCAGTAGAGTCATGATATCACTTCTGAGAGAAATCAGTGTCCATGCTTAGAAGTCTCTAGAAAAAGTCTCTATCTAGAGCTTTCCAGCAATCCAGAAACTCTGAAGTTTATGACTTGACTTTAATAATGTTTGATGTAGGTAATTGTGATATTGAATTGGTCCCAGAACCATGATTATATATCTATTTTACAAAAAAAAAAAAACCACTACTTTGTTAATTGTTTGTTAGTATTTCTTTGTTTAACTAGAAATTTCTAAGTATTATAATAATGGTAGTAAAAGTTAAAATTTATTGAGACTGCAAATGTACTTAGAAGTGTTATATGGTTTCAATTGTTATACCCAAGGGTCCACAACCTACAGGATCTAATGCATGATTATCTGAGGTGGAGTTGATTTAATAATAGAAATAAAGTACACAATAAATGTAGTTCTCTTGAATTATCCTGAAACTATCCTCCATCTCTGGTTGATGGAAAAAATTGTCTTCCACAACACTGGTCCCTGGTGCCAAAAAGGTTGGGGACCACTGAGTATAACCACTCTGTGTTGTTTATGAAGTAGGTTCTATTATTACTTATTTTTTATTGATGAAAAAAATGAGACTTAGATGTTAAGATGACAACACTAGTAATCATTACAGCAGGAAATGGAGATTTATAATACTACAGTTTCCACTCTTAAACATTGCACTACGCTTTTTCTCAGAAGCATCGTGAAAGTCCAATTTCATCCAATCCTCTGGATTTTAATTTCTTGGCTCCTTAATTTTAAGCTTGTTACTTTGCTGTATGCCTCAATTCAGTGTCCTTTTCATAGTCTACATAGTACATATTCATTCAAAATAACTAAATGTTAGCAGTAAGAATTTTACCATCCCTAAAATAGAATGTTCAAATGTTCTAAGTAATCTGATATTATGAAAAATCACTATCTTGAATTATGTAAAATAAGATATTAAAATGGACATTTTGACCAAAACACCAAGATAGGGCTATGTGAATTTGAAAGCAAGACCTTCATATACATACCTTACAAAGAAGAAAATTGCAGCCAGTTTCTCAACTCTTCAGCTTCTCAGTTGGACATGAAAAAGAATAGGAAACTAGGTATGAGTTGTTGCCTTAAGTTTCTATCCCTTTCCTGGTAAGAATGTGGTAAAGTGAACTTCAAATGGACCATTTAAAAAAGCATCCTAAGTGATTCTTCGATATAGGAAAACCATACACTGTTCCCTGACTCATACCTGATAAACTAAAGCTGCTTATGGCAGCAGAGTCAATTCAGTTCAGCTGCTCAGTCATGCCCGACTCTTTGCAACCCCCTGGACTACAGCATGCCATGCCTCCCTGTTCATCACCAACTCCTGGAGTTTACTCACTCATGTCCATTGAGTCGGTGATGCCATGCAAACATTTCATCCTGTGTCATCCCTTCTCCTCCTTCCTTCAATATATCCAAGCATCAGGGTCTTTTCAAATGAATCAGTTCTTCACATAAGGTGGCCATATATTAGAGTTTCAGCTTCAGTATCAGTCCTTCCAATGAATATTCAGGACTGATTTCCTTTAAGATGGACTGGTTGGATCTCCTGGCTGTCCAAGTGAGTCTAAGAGTCTTCTCCAACACCACTGTTCAAAAGCATCAATTCTTCTGCACTCACCTTTATTTAGAGTCCAACTCTCAGATCCATACATGACTACTGGGAAAACCATGCTCTGACTAGATGGACCTTTGTTGGCAAAGTAATGTCTCTGCTTTTTAGCATGCTGTCTAGGTTGGTCATAGTTTTTCTTCCAAGGAGCAAGAGTCTTTTAATTTCAAGGCTGCAGTCACCACCTGCAGTGATTTTGGAGAAAAAAAAAAAAAATACAGTCTGTCACTGTTTCAACTGTTTCCCCATCTATTTGTCATGAAGTGATGGGACCAGATGCCATGATCTTAGTTTTCTGAATGTTGAGCTTTAAGCCAGCTTTTTCACTCTCCTCTTTCACTTTCATCAAGAGGCACTTTAGTTATTCTTTGCTTTCTGACATAAGATGGGATGTCATCTGCATATCTGAAGTCATTGATATTTCTCCAGGCAATCTTGATTCCAGACTGTGCTTCATCTAGTCCAGCATTTCTCATGAAAAACTCTGCATATAAGTTAAATAAACAGGGTGACAATATACAGCCTTGATATACTCCATTCCAGATACGGAATCAGTCTGCTATTTCATGTCCAGTTCTAACTGTTGCTTCTTGACATGCATACAGATTTCTCAGGAGTCAGGTCAGGTGGCTTAGTATTCCAATTTCCTTAAGAAATATCCACCATTTGTTGTAATCCACAGAGTCAAAGTCTTTGGCATAGTCTGTAAAAATGAAGTAGATGTTTCTGTGGAACTCTCTTGCTTTTTGATGATCCAATGGATGTTGGCAATTTGATCTGTGGTTCTTCTGCCTTTTCTAAATCCAGCTTGAACATCTGGAAGTTCATGGTTCAGGTACTGTTGTAGCCTGACTTGGAGAATTTTGAGCATTACTTTGCTAGCATGTGAGATGAGTGCAATTGTGCAGTAGTTTGGACATTCTTTGGCATTGCCTTTCTTTGGGATTGGAATGAAAACTGATCTTTCCTAGTCCTGTGGCCACTGCAGATTTTTCCAAATTTGCTGGCATATTGAGTGCAGCATCTTAGCAGCAGCATCTTCCAGGATTTGAAATAGCTCAACTGGAATTCCATCACCTCCACTAGCTTTGTTTGTAGTGATGCTTCCTAAGGCCCACTTGACTTTGCATTCCAGGATGTCTGGTTCTAGGTGAGTGATCACACCATCGTGATTATCTGGGTCATGAAGATCTTTATTGTAGACTTATTCTGTGTATTCTTGCCACCTCTTCTTAATATCTTCTGCTTCTGTTAGGTCCATATCATTTCTGTGCTTTATTGAGCCCATCTTTGCATGGAAATTTCCCTTGGTATCACTTCTTTTCTTGAAGAGATCTCTAGTCTTTCCCATTCTATTGTTTTCCTCTATTTCTTTGCATTGGGCACTGAGGAAGCCTTTCTTATCTCTCTTTAGTGTGCTTTTGAACTCTGCATTCAAATGTTTATAGCTTTCCTTTTCTCCTTTGCCTTTCACTTCTTTTCTTTTCATAGCTATTTGTAAGGCCTCCTCAAATGACCATTTTGCCTTCTTGCATTTCTTTTTCTTGTGGATGATTTTGATAACTGCCTTCTGCACAATGTTCTGAACCTCTGTCCGTAGCTCATCAGGCACTCTATCAGATTTAATCCCTTGAATTTCTTTGTCACTTACACTGTAGAATCATAAGGATTTTTATTTAGGTCATACCTGAATGATCTACTGGTTTTCCCTAGTTTCTTCAACATAACTCTAAATTTGGCAATAAGGAGTTCATGATCTGAGCCACAGTTCACCTCCCAGTCTTGTTTCTGCTGACTGTACAGAGCTTCTTCATCTTTGGCTGCAAAGAATATAATCAACCTGATTTTGGTGTCGACCATCTAGTGATGTCCATGTGTAGAGTCTTCTCTGTGTTTTTGGAAGAGGGTGTTTGCTATGACCAGTGTGTTCTCTTGGCAGAACTTTATTAGCCTTTGCCCTGCTTCATTCTGTACTCCAAGGCCAATTTTGCCTGTTACTCCAGGTGTTTCTTGACTTCCTACTTTTGCATTTCGGTCCCCTATAATGAAAAGGTCATCTTTTGGGGGTGTTAGTTCTAGAAGGTCTTGTAGATCTTTATAGAACCATTCAACATCAGCTTCTTCAGCATTGCTGGTTGGGGCATAGACTTGGATTACTGTGAAATTGAATGGTTTGCCTTAGAAACAAACAGAGTTCATTCTTCTGTTTTTGAGGTTGCATGCAAGTACTGAGTTTCGGACTCTTTTGTTGACTTTGATGGCTACTCCATTTCTTCTAAGGTATTCTTGCCCACAGTAGTAGATATAATGGTCATCTGAGTTATATTCACCCATTCCTGTCCACTTTAGTTCGCTGATTCCTAAAATGTTGATATTTACTCTTGCCATCTCCTAATTGACCACTTCCAATATGCCATGACTCAGGGACCTAACATTCCAGGTTCCTATGCAATATTGCTCTTTACAGCATCGGACATTACTTCCATCACCAGTCACATCCACAACTGGGTGTTGTTTTTGCTTTAGCTCCATCTCTTCATTCTTTCTGGAGTTATTTCTCCACTGATCTCCAGTAGCCTATTGGGTTCCTACTGACCTGGGGAGTTCATCTTTCAGTGCCCTATCTTTTTGCCTTTTTACAGTGTTCATGGGTTTATCAAAGCAAGAATACTGAAGTGGTTTGCTATGCTCTTCTCCAGTGGACCATGTATTGTCAGAACTCTCCACCATAACCCATCCATCTTGGGTGGTCCTACACAGCATGGCTCATAGTTCCATTGAGTTAGTCAAGGCTGTGCTCCATGTGATCAGATTGGTTAGTTTTCTATGATTATGGTTTTCAGTCTGTCTGCCCTCTGATGGAGAAGGATAAGAGGTTTGTGGAAGCTTCCTGATGGGGGTGACTGACTGAGGGGCAAATTGGTTCTTGTTCTCTGACTCATACCTGATAAATAAAGCTTTTTATGGCAGCAGAGTAAAGTGTCTATACTGGGATAGAATGCACCTCCCTAATGGATTCAATTAAGTTCAGTCACTCACTCGTGTCTGACTCTTTGCGACCCCGTGGACTATGGCATGCCAAGCTTCCCTGTCAATCACAAACTCATGGCGTTTACTCAAACTCATGTTCATTGAGTCGGTGATGCCATGTTACAATCTCATCCTCTGTTAACCCCTTCTCCTCCGGCCTTCAATCTTTCCCAGCATCAAGGTCTTTTCAAATGAGTCAGTTCTTCCCATCAGGTGGCCGAAGTACTGGAGTGTCAGCTTCTGCATCAGTCCTTCCAATGAATATTCAGGACTGATTTCCTTTAGTATGGACTGGTTTGATCTCCTTGCTGTCCAAGCAACTCTCAAGAGTCTTCTCCAACACCACTGTTCAAAAGCATCAATTCTTCTGCACTCACCTTTATTTAGAATCCAACTCTCACATCCATATATGACTACTGGAAAAAACGAAGCTTTGACTAGATAGACCTTTGTCCGCAAAGTAATATCTCTATTTTTTAATATGCTGTCTAGATTGGTCATAACTTTTCTTCCAGGAGCGAGCGTCTCTTAATTTCATGGCTGCAGTCACCATCTGCAGTGATTTTCGAGCCCCAAAAAGCAAAGTCTCTCACTCTTTACATTGTTTTCCCATCTATTTGTCTTGAAGTGATAGGACTGGATGTCATGATCCTAGTTTTCTGAATGTTGAGTTTTAAGCCAGATTTTTCACTCTCCTCTTTCACTTTCATCAAGAGGCTTTTTAGTTCCTCTTCTCCTCTGCTATCAGGGTGGTGTCATCTGCATATCTGAGGTTATTGATATTTCCCCCATCAATCTTAATTCCAGCTTGTGCTTCATCCAGCCTGGCATTTCTCATGATATACTCTGCATATAAATTAAATAAGCATGGTGACGATATACAGCTTTGATGTACTCCTTTCCTGATTTGGAACCAATCTGCTGTTCCATGTCCAATTCTAACTGTTGCTTCTTGACCTGCATACAGATTTCTCAGTAGACAGGTAATCTTGAATGGAATAGAACAGGCAATATGCAAGTATTTCCTTGGAATATGTGTGAGTCATGAGAAAAGTTGAGGTAGCCTGGAACTGACTAAAGTCCTATTCAAAAGACTCCTGCCAGAAAGTAGGAACCTCAAAAGTATTCAGGTAGGACAGATTGTCAGAGAAACAAAACTAAAGGAGAGCAATAATAGCCTGCTAGAGAATATTATATAATTTTAAAAAATAATACAAGGAGATTCAGAGATTGTTTATTGGTAATAGGAACTTAAGAATCTTTGAACTTTTGCCAGCTCCACAAAGCACAGAACCAACTTACAATTGCACTAATTCAAGAAAGACGTTTATTTTTCTTTCCCAAGTCCACTCTCTCCCTGATCTCACCCTGTAAAGATTTAAAACTGACTCTGTTGCTAGAGAAACAACAAAATTTCTTCTAATAACAGGAAAAACAACAAAGCAAACCTTTATGCAACCTATAGCACAACTGAGCTGGGATTGGAATGGGTGTACCAAGTCGCTCAGTCGTGTCCAACTCTTTGCGACCTCCTGCACTATAGCCCACCAGGCTCCTCTGTCCATGAGATTCTCCAAGCAAGAATACTGGAGTGGGTTGCCATTTCCTTCTCCTTGGATTGGGAAGAATAGGAAGTACACTAAATCCAGTGCGATATTTTTATTACTATCTTGGATAGAACATTCAAATTTCTTAATTGAGTGTGTGTTTTAAAATCTTGCAGCAATGATAGAACTGTCAGTTACATAATAATGAGTATAGAAGTATGGGCCTTAACGAATATTTCACCTGGGTATAGGGGAAAAGATCCCAAACATAAGTATTTCAATAAACCACTTGATTGCATTTTAAAATATCCATCTAGGACTCTGTTTATGTTCATGGTAGTGTGAGGTGATTGGGTAATTTTCCTTTGAAGAAAATAAGTGTGAAATTAGCTAAAATAACTATAAATAACTATTTCAAGACACTGGAAGATGACCAAAGACAGGTTAAAAAATTGAGAAGTGATTATTTATGAACAACTGTTACTGAGTCATAGAAGAATGGATCATTTGTTGATTAGGGATATTCCCATTCCTATCAGCTTAGGTTCAGGAATGAAATCTCTAACTTTACTTGCCAGAGCAGGTGGATTCAGCTGACACATTATTGACCAGAGATGTATTAATATGTACTTTGTTACCCAAACATTATTGACCAGAGACATTTAAATGTTCAGTTACATAACAAATCACTGGACACAGGCATTCAGTTCAGTCGCTCTGTCATATCTTACTCTTTGTGACCGCATGAATAGCAGCACGCCAGGCCCCCCTGTCCATCATCAATTCAGAGTTCATCGAAACCCATTTCCATTGAGTCGGTGATGCCAACCAATCATCTTATCCTCTGTCTTCCCTTTCTCCTGCCCTCAATCTTTCCCAGCAACAGGGTCTTTCCAAATGAGTCAGCTCTTCACATCAGGTGGCCAAAGTATTGGAGTTTCAGCTTCAACATCAGTCTTTCAAATGAACGCCAAGCACTGATCTCCTTTAGGTGGACTGGTTGGATCACCTTGCAGTCCAAGGGACTCTCAAGGGTCTTCTCCAACACCACAGTTCAAAAGCATCAATTCTTCAGCACTCAGTTTTTTTTTTTTTTATAGTCCAATTCTCACATCCATACATAATGACAGGCAAAACCATAGTCTTGACTAGATGGACCTTTGTTGAAATAGTAATGTCTCTGCTTTTTAATATGCTGTCTAGAATGATCTCTGTTCGTTTCCAAGGCTAACCATTCAATATCATGGTAATTCAAATCTATGCCCCAACCAGCAATGCTGAAGAAGCTGATGTTGAATGGTTCTATAAAGATCTACAAGACCTTCTAGAACTAACACCCCCAAAAGATGACCTTTTCATTATAGGGGACCGAAATGCAAAAGTAGGAAGTCAAGAAACACCTGGAGTAACAGGCAAAATTGGCCTTGGAGTACAGAATGAAGCAGGGCAAAGGCTAATAAAGTTCTGCCAAGAGAACACACTGGTCATAGCAAACACCCTCTTCCAAAAACACAGAGAAGACTCTACACATGGACATCACTAGATGGTCGACACCAAAATCAGGTTGATTATATTCTTTGCAGCCAAAGATGAAGAAGCTCTGTACAGTCAGCAGAAACAAGACTGGGAGGTGAACTGTGGCTCAGATCATGAACTCCTTATTGCCAAATTCAGACTGAAAATTGAAGAAAGTGGAGGAAACCACTAGACCATTCAGGTATGACCTAAATCAAATCCCTTATGACTATACAGTGGAAGTGAGAAATGGATTTAAGGGACTAGATCTGATAGACCGAGTGCCTGATGAACTATGGATGGAAGTTCATGACATTGTACAGGAGACAGGGATCAAGACCATCCCCAAGAAAAAGAAATGCAAAAAAAAAAATGGCTGTCTGAGGAGGCTTAGCTGTGAAAAAACAGGAAGTGAAAAGCAAAGGCAATAAGGAGACATGTACCCATTTGAATGCAGAGTTCCAAAGAATAGCAAGGAGAGATAAGAAAGCCTTCCTCAGCAACCAATGTAAAGAAATAGAGGAAAGCAATAGAATGGGAAAGACTAGAGATCTCTTCAGGAAAATTATAGATACCAAGGGAACATTTCATGCAAAGATGGGCTTGATAAAGGACAGAAATGGTAGGGACTAACAGAAGCAGAAGATATTAAGAAGAGGTGGCAAGAATACACAGAAGAACTGTACAATAAAATCTTCACGACCCAGATAATCACAATGGTGCGATCACTCACCTAGAGTCAGACATTCTGAAATGTGAAGGCAAGTGGGCCTTAAAAAGCATCACTATGAACAAAGCTAGTGGAGGTGATGGAATTCCAGTTGAACTATTTCAAATCCTGAGAGATGATGCTGTGAAAGTGCTACACTCAATATGCCAGAAAATTTGGAAAACTCAGCAGTGGCCACAGGACTGGAAAAGGTCAGTTTTTTTTCCCAATCCCAAAGAAGGGCAATGACAAAGAATGTTCAAACTACCGCACAATTTAACTCATCTCACATGCTAGTAAAGTAATGCTCAAAATTCTCCAAGCCAGGTTTCAGCAATACGTGAACCATGAACTTCCAGATGTTCAAGCTGGATTTAGAAAAGGCAGAGGAACCAAAGATCAAATTGCCAATATCTGATGGATCATCGAAAAAGCTAGAGAGTTCCAGAAAAGCATCTATTTCTGCTTTATTGACTATGCCAAAGCCTTTGACTGTGTGGATCACAATAAACTGTGGAAAATTCTGAAAGAGATGGGGATACCAGACAACCTGACCTGCCTCTTGAGAAACCTGAATGTAGATCAGGAAACAACAGTTAGAATTGGACATGGAACAACAGAGTGGTTCCAAATAGGAAAAGGAGTACGTCAAGGCTGTATATTGTCACCCTGCTTATTTAACTTATATGCAGAGTACATCATGAGAAACGGTGGGCTAGGGGAAGCACAAGCTGGAATCAAGATTTCCGGGAGAAATATCAATAACCTCAGATATGCAGATGACACCACCCTTATGGCAAAAAGTGAAGAGGAACTAAAAAGCCTCTTGATGAAAGTGAAAGAGGAGAGTGAAACGTTAGCTTAAAACTCAACATTCAGAAAACTACAATCATAGCATTCAGTCCCATCAATTCATGGCAGATAGAATGGGGAAACAGTGGAAACAGTGGCTGACTTAATTTTTCTGGTCTCCAAGAGCATTGCAGATGGTGATTGCAGCCATGAAATTAAAAGACACTTACTCCTTGGAAGGAAAGTTATGACCAACCTAGAAAGTATATTAAAAAGCAGAGACATTACTTTGCCAACAAAGGTCCGTTTAGTCAAGGCTAAGGTTTTTCCAGTGGTCATGTATGGATGTGAGATTTGGACTGTAAAGAAGGCTGAGCACCAAAGAATTGATGCTTTTGAACTGTGGTGTTGGATAAGACTCTTGAGAGCCCCTTGGACTGCAAGGAGATCCAACCAGTCCATCCTAAAGGAGATCAGTCCTGATTTTTCATTAGAAGGACTTATGTTGAAGCTGAAACTCCAATACTTTGACCACCTGATGCAAAGAGCTGACTCATTGGAAAAGACCCTGATGCTGGCAAAGATTGAGGGCAGGAGGAGAAGGGGACAATAGAGGATGAGATGGTTGGATGGCATCCTCGACTCAATGAACATGGGTTTGGGTGGACTCCAGGAGTTGGAGATGGACAGGAAGGCCTGGGGTGCTGCGGTTCATGGGGTTGCGTAGAGTTGGACACTACTTAGCGACTGAACTGAACTGAAATAGGTTGGTCATAACTTTCTTTCCAAGGAGTAAGCGTCTTTTAACTTCATGGCTGCAGTCACCATCTGCAGTGATTTTGGAGCCCAGAAAAATAAAGTCAGCCACTGTTTCCACTGTTTCCCCATCTATTTGCCCTGAAGTGATGGGACCAGATGCCATGAATGTTGAGCTTTAAGCCAACTTTTCACTCTCTTCTTTCATTTCTGCAAAAATCCCTCCATTCAAAAATATTATAAATCCCGCTCTTGGGCATACATCCAGAGAAAAACATGGCCCAAAAGTTACATGCACCACAGTGTTCATCACGGCACTGTTTACAATAGATAAGACATGTAAGTAACCTAAATGCCCATCATCAAAGGAATGGATAAAGAAGATGTGACATATATACACTATTGAATATTACTGAGTCAGAAAAATAATTAAATAATGTTATTTGCAAAAACATGGATAGACCTAGAGGTTGTCATGCTGAATGAAGTTATACAGTGAAAAAAGAATATTATATAATATCATTTATATGCAGAACCTTTTAAAAAATGCTACAAATGAACTTATTTACAAAACAGAAACAGACTCACAGACTTAGAGAACAAACTTATGATTACCACCAGGGAGGGCAGAGTGGGGGTAGGGAAAGTTAGAGTGTTTAGGATTGACATGTACCCACTGCTATGTTTAAATTTGAAAACCAACTCTGTGTTCTGTATAGCACAGAAAACTCTGCTCATTATTTTAAACAACTAAATGGGAAAATAATTTGAAATTCTTTTCAAATTCAGTATATAAACAGTGAAATTGGGTTCTGTCTCTGATGAATTGATAGTATCTATTGATCTGTATTCAAGTTTACTGACCCTATCTTTTGTTATCTATAAATAACTATTTCAAGATACAGGAAGATGACCAAAGACAGCTTAAAATATTGAAAAGTGATTATTTATGAACAACTGTTTCTGAATCATAGAAGAATGGAGCATTTGTAGATTAAGGGTATTCCCATTCCTATAAGCTTAGGTTTCAAGAATGAAACCTCTAGCTTTCCTTGCCAGAGGACAAGTAAAGCACAATCATTTTGCTGTATACCTGAAATTAACACAACATTGTTGGTGAACTGCACTCCAATAAAAAATAAAAAGTTTAAAAAGAAAAAGTGCAGGTGCCAAACAAGCTAAAAATGCAAAGAGAAGATTTAGCAAGCAAAAGAAACATAGAAATTTTTGAATAATAAACACTCTTTTTCATTGCTAACTTTTAAATTTTGTGCAAATGTAGGAGACCCTAGACAGTTTCCAGGGAAAAATGAAAGCTTGGGAGAGTTCACAGTTTATTGTGCTTTTTAATTAATTTCTTAAGTGAAACATAGCCTAATCAGGAGATAATGGAAGTCTTACCCATTTGAGGTATCTGAGGATAACTTCTTTCTAATTATTGGCTTATTGTGAAATTATACAGGCTTCAAGGAGCTGCCTAAAGAGACAGACACACATACACAAATTTGACCAGAGACATCAGTGTCTTCACATCATGGGAAGGAGAAATGGTAAAGAATCTGCCTGCAGTGTGGGAGACCTGAGTTTGATCCCTGGGTTGGGAAGATCCCCTGGAGGAGGGCATGGCAACCCACGCCAGTATTCTTGCCTAGAGAATCCCATGTACAGAGGAGCATGGCAGGCTACAGTACGTGGGGTCACAAAGAGTCAGATATGACTGAGCAACTTAGCACAGGACAGCACAAATTTAATTACTATAAAAATAAAGCCAAAAACCCTCAGAAGAACAAAGGACAATACAGAGGTGCTTCAATATAATGTCCACAATGTCTGGATTTAACCAAAATTACCTGACAAGCAAAGAAATATAGAACTCTGATGCAAATTCAGGAAGAAAAAAATGTAGTCAATAGAAACAGATTTTGAGTAGGCACAATGTTGAGTAAAGGAGCCAAAGCTTCCAAATAGATGTTATAAATATGTTCAGACAATTAAAGAAAAATATTCAGATAATAAGTAAACAGACATGCAGAAAGGAAAACTTAAAAAAAAAAAAACTAAAATAACTGAAATGAATATTTCATTGCTGGACTTACCAACTGATTTAAGATAACAGAAGATAGTCAGTAAACTTGAATACAATCAAGAGATACTATCAAATCATCAGAGACAGAGCCCAATTTCATTGTTTATGTACTGAAAGTCCTTTATATATCTAACCAATCATTCATCGACTATCATAAATTTCAAAATTATCAGATCTTGCCACAATTCAGCATTTTGTTTCATTTCCTATTTCACACAAACATTAAAAAGACGATAGGAAGGTGAATGCATCTTATCTTAAAACCTAAAAAATATTTTTTAGTCATTGTTGATATTTCACAAATCATAATTCCTTTTGTTGTTCTATTAATATTGACTATTTTGTATAACTTGTATTGAAATTAAATCTGATGTCAAAAAAAATGAGTACAAACTTCTAAACAATAAATTTGTCTGTCATTTTCCCTAATTTGCATAAGAGTTCATGGAAGGCAACTCATCATTGTAAAATAACTCAGAACTAAATTTTCAGAGTAATAAAGAACTATAATTTAGAAAATAATGTCATATATGTAATTGTCATGAAAAGAAAATAAGAAAAGAAAAGATATCCATTAATTTTATTTTTATAATTTGTTGAGTTTGTAAAGCTTAAGAAATAAAGCCATGGGTTGTTTGAAGGTTTCTAACCATTTGTAGCTTCAGGATCACATTTTTTTTTTT
The DNA here is from genome assembly GCF_027580195.1 of Bos mutus. NCBI lineage: Eukaryota > Metazoa > Chordata > Mammalia > Artiodactyla > Bovidae > Bos > Bos mutus. Next base: position 72,946,592 of record NC_091627.1, read on the forward strand.
CTTTCTTTCTTTTTTTTGTTGGTGGGTTTTACTTGTTTCTTAATTTATTTATTTTAATTGGAGGCTAATTACTTTACAATATTGTAGTGGGTTTTGTCATACTTTGACATGAATCAGCCACGGATGTACATGTGTTCCCCATCCTGAAACCCCCTCCCACCTCCCTCCCCATTCCATCCCTCAGGGTCATCCCAGTGTACCAGCACTGAGCACCTTGTCTCATGCATCAAACCTGGAGTGGCGATCTGTTTCACATATGATAATATACTTATTTCGATGCTATTCTCTCAAATCATCTCACCCTCGATTCTCCCACAGAGTCCAAAAGACTGTTCTATACTTCTGTGTCTCTTTTGCTGTCTCGCATATAGGGTCATTGTTACCATCTTTCTAAATTCCATATATATGTGTTAATATACTGTATTGGTGTTTTTCGTTCTGACTTACTTCACTCTGTATAATAGGCTCCAGTTTCATCCACCTCATTAGAACTGATTCAAATGTATTCTTTTTAATGGCTGAGTAATACTCCACTGTGTATATGTACCACAGCTTTCTTATCCATTCTTCTACTGATGCACATCTAGGTTGCTTCCATGTCCTGGCTGTTATAAAGAGTGCTGTGATGAACATTGGGGTACACGTCTCCTTCAATTCTGGTTTCCTCGGTGTGTATGCCCAGCAGTGGGATTGCTGGGTCATAAGGCAGTTCTATTTCCAGTTTTTTAAGGAATCTCCACACTGTTCTCCATAGTGGCTGTACTAGTTTTCATTCCCACCTACAGTGTAAGCGGGTTCCCTTTCCTCCACACTCTCTCCAGCAATTATTGTTTGTAGGCTCTTGGATAGCAGCCATTCTGACCGGTGTGAAATGGTACCTCATAGTGGTTTTGATTTGCATTTCTCTGATAATGAGTGATGTTGAGCATCTTTTCATGTGTGGCCCATTTTTTGATTGGGCATTTATTTTTCTGGAATTGAGCTGCAGGAGTTGCTTGTATATTTTTGAGATTAATTCTTTGTCAGTTGCTTCGTTTGCTATTATTTTCTCCCATTCTGACGGGTGTCTTTTCACCTTGCTTATAGTTTCCTTCTTTGTGCAAAAGCTTTTAAGTTTAATTAGGTCCCATTTATTTATTTTTGCTTTTATTTCCATTACTCTGGGAGGTGGGTCATAGAGGATCCTGCTGTGATTTATGTCAGAGAGTGTTTTGCCTATGTTTTCCTCTAGGATTTTTATAGTTTCTGTTCTTACATTTAGATTTTTAATCCATTTTGAGTTTATTTTTATGTATAGTGTTAGAAAGTGTTCTAGTTTCATTATTTTACAAGTGGTTGAGGATGTCATCATTGAAATACTTCATGGATGGTCTAAGAATACTCATTCAATGTGCTTTCAGTATGTGCTGTGCTGTGCTTAATTGCTCAGTCATGTCCAACTCTTTGTGACCCCATGAACTGTAGCCCACCAGGCTCCTCTATCCATAGGTATTCTCCAGGCAAGAATGCTGGAGTGGGTTGCCACGCCCTCCTCCAGGGGATCTTCCCAACCCAGGGATCAAACCCAGGTCTCCTGCATTGCAGGTGGATTCATTACCAGCTGAGCTACCAGGGAAGGTCCCATACTTTCAGTATAATAAATATGAATGAATTAGAAAAACTGCTTGAGAACTAGCCTATCACATTAATTCAGCACCCAAAACTCTGATCTTTGATCGTTATTTTCTTTTTCATATAATATTTTAATCTCTTTCTAAAATTTTTCTAGGTTATAAAGCAACTCTAATTAGCAATATCTTGTCAATAAGACATGTAATTCATGTAAATTCAAGTGTCACTATGCTAATAAATGCATCTCTAATTTTGACTCATTTATGATATATAATTGTGCTTGGAATTCAGCCAATCACATCATATTTTGCTTGGTTGACTTAATCAGGTAATCAACATACTTTTTTTATTAAGAGCTTACTATTTGAAATGATAAGTAACTTTTTCATTAAAATGGATAATTTGCATGATAATATCAACAAAGACTAGCTGTTTTCTATTTCACAAGAGAAAAGCAAAATCCCATTCAAAAATAGCCAATATTAATGCAGATTGCTTCTTATTGTTGCTCTTTGTTGTTTAGGGATAGTGGTTAGGGAAAGAAAGATTTTAAAATCTAGGACAATGATGATTACAGTTTACCTTCAATTTTAATAAAATATTTGAACCACTGAAATATTTAGTTTTCCTGTTAAAATGCATGTGGAAATTACAGAAGCATATTAAGTACACTCTGCTTTTGGTAAGTACTTTCCTTATGCTGTTTGATTCTTGACAACTCTTCGAGATTGGTGTTACTATCTTTAATTTACTGGTAATGTGACTAAAATTGAATGGTTAAGACTTAAAGTTTTAAGAACTTAAATACTTTATTCATAGTCAAGCAGCTTAATATATAGTATATGCAAGAATGGAACTAAAAGTGAATATCGAAACTGTTAGTGACTCAGTCATGTGAACCTCTTTGTGACCCCATGGATTGTAACCTGCCAGGCTCTTACGTCCATAGAATTCTCCAGGCAATACTGGAGTGGGTTACAGTTCCCTTCTCCAGGGGATTTTCCTGACCCAGGGATCAAATCTGGGTCTTCTGCTTTGCAGACAGATTGTTTACTATCTGAGCCACCAGGGAAGCCCAAGAATAGAACTAACATCTGTCCAAAGGCCCTGCAAGTAAAGAAGTTATGGTTTCTATAGCTTAACACTGTCTACTAAAATATATAGGTTGCTAACATGCTTAAATTAATTACACCTTAGAACCGTTTTGCTGTAAAATTTCACTTTTAAGAACTATGTTGTTAAAGAGAGATTTAGAAATTCTGTAAATGAAATATTTTCTTTTTTAATATTGGACTACAAATATTTCTAACTATGACAAAAAGGGTTATCTTTTCTCTGTCACCAGCATGATAGCATATTATACTCTATTTTAAATGGGAAAACCAAAATATATTGCAATATCATAAACCTTGCCCAAGGTGGCAAAGCAAGTGTTCCGTTTTCCAAAAGATATGATTGTGTCCTATTTCTCTGAACACCCAAGCTTTATTCTGACATGTCTTTACATTTGCCTATTTATTGATACATATTTTTAAAGTCCTCGTCTTTAATGTGTTTACTTTTCCCTTCATGTCTTGGAAGACAGCAACTTTAATAGCTTAGTAAGTCATTCAAATAAATGCTTATTTATTTGAATTTGTGATGTTTTATTCAAACAAATTAGCTGTTTTATTTACCTCTGTGTGGTATTGTTAAAATACACAGCTGCCTTCGCTTCAGTGTGGGATGCTTTAGACACACTGCCTGTCCAAGTACATTGATATTCTTGTATATTTGAAGCCTTACACCTCAGTACACACTTAACAGCTTCTGAAAACAACATCCTATTCATGTGGGATGAGTAGGGATATTAGCTCTTCACAACAATTCAGTCTATGACTACTTATTTAATACAATTTACTTGTGATCTGTGTAGCTCTGCCTTGTTAAAGAGGTCTCAGTCCTCTTAGAAGCCAGGTTGCCATTTTAAAATACAGCATCTTTGTGTTTTCAGAATCTCTCAGATTACATTGATATGGCTTGATTGCTTGCTCCTTAAGAAAAGAAGTTATTTTCTGTTCTGACTAAGTGACTTTTTAAAGTAAAATCTCACTTTCAAAGGGACATATCATTAAATTATTGCTCACTTCCACTCTCAAGGGGGTGGGAAGAAGGATAGGAAGGGTTTAGGGTGAAAGCAGAATTATCAGTGCCTACAAATTGAGCCTGTAAATGGAGAAGACTTCTCATCCATAGCTACAGTCCCAGTAGCATAACAATATAATTAGCTTTGGAGTTTTAGTAATTACCAACCAATTCCCAAGAAAAAAAAAAGTCTTGAAATTACTGATGTGCAATCACAAAGAAAATTGTGAAGTTTCCTGTTTAAATTTACTTCAGCTCATAAAAAGAAATGTTGGCCAAAAATTTTGTGATGAAAGACTAAGCTTAAAAAAAAAATCTAATTTCAGAAATCTTTCAGCAGTATTTTTCCATATCCCAATAGCCTTTCACTATTTGCAGCCACATTTGGAACACTGGGGCCATTAAATTAAACTAAATCTGCCCAACTCTGTCCATTCCCATGACTCATTTTGACATGTGCGTCTGGACTGAGATTCGACCTCCTGTCTCCTTTATCCTTGTTTCTCACATTTACCAACTTAGGCCCAAACTTCAAAATATTCCATCCTGTACTAAGGAGTGTGGTACCAGTATACATATTTGCACATTTATATACACACTCCATCAGAATGAAATTACTAATCCTCATATTAGTCCTTAACTTGTTAGGTGACCATGATTAAATAACACAACATGTATTGACCTGAATTTTATTTTCCAAACTCCAAGGATATACTCCCTGTTTTATAAAATGTATTTGATAAATTATATTGTATTATTCATAATATTGATCGACTCTGTCAGTAAATTCACCCATGCTAGTTTCTCTCATGAAACAGATCTCTGACAACCTTACCCTTGTTCTATCTAGAAGAGTTCAGTTCAGTTCATTTGCTCATTCGTGTCCGACATTTTGCGACCCCATTTACTGCAGCATGGCAGTCATCCCCGTCCATCACCAACTCAGAGAGCTTACTCAAACTCCTGTCCATAGAGTTGGTGATGCCATCCACACATCTCATCCTCTGTCATCCCCTTCTCCTCCTGCCTTCAATCTTTCCCAGCATCAGGGTATTTTCCAATAAGTCAGTTCTTCGCAAAAGGTGGTGAAAGTATTGGAGTTGCAAATTCAGCATCAGTCCTTCAAATGAATATTCAGGACTGCTTTCCTTTAGGATTGACTTGTTGGATCTCTTTGCAGTCTGAGGAACTCTCAAGAGTCTACTCCAACACCACAGTTCAAAAGCATCAATTCTTTGGTGCTCAGCTTTTTTATAGTCCAACTCTCACATCCATACATGACTACCAGAAAAACAATAACTTTGACTAGATGAAACTTTGTTGGCAAAGAAATGTCTCTGCTTTTTAATATACTGTCTAGGTTGGTCATAGCTTTTCTTCCAAGTAGCAAGCATCTTGTAATTTCATGGCTTCAGTTACCAACTGCAGTGATTTTTGGAGCCCAAACAAATAAAGTCTGTCACTGTTTCCATTGTTTCTCCATCTATTTGCCATGATGTGATGAGACTGGATGCCATGATATTAGTTTTCTGAATGTTGAGTTTTAAGCCAATTTTTTCACTCTCCTCTCTCATTTTAATCAAGAGGCTCTTTAGTTCTTCTCTTTATGCCATAAGGGTGGTGTCATCTGCATATTTGAGCTTATTGATATTTCTTCCTGCTATCTTGATTCCAGCTTGTGCTTTATCCAACCTGGCATTTCACATGATGTACACTGCATATAAGTTAAATAAGCAGGGGGACAATATACAGCCTTGACGTACTCCTTTTGGAGTACTACTTGGAACCAGTCTGTTTTTCCATGTCCAGTTCTAACTGTTGCTTCTTGACCTGCATACAGATTTCTCAAGAGCCAGGTCCCATGGTCTGGTATTCCTATCTCTCGAAGAATTTTCCAGTTTGTGGTGATCCACATAGTCAAAGGCTTTGGCATAATCAATAAAGCAGAAATAGATGTTTTTCTGGAACTATCTTGCTTTTTCAATGATCCAGCAGATGTTGGCAACTTGATCTCTTCTTTCTCTGCCTTTTCTAAATCCAGCTTGAACATCTGGAAGTCATGGTTCATGTACTATTGAAGCCTGGCTTGGAGAATTTTGGGTGTTACTTTACTAGCTTTACTAAAGTTAGTATTTACTATTTATCCTTATGGCAGAAATTGAAGAGGAACTCAAAAGCCTCTTGATGAAAGTGAAAGAGGAGAGTGAAAAAGTTGGCTTAAAGCTCAACATTCAGAAAACAAAGATCATGGCATCTGGTCCCATCACTTCATGGGAAATAGATGGGGAAACAGTGGAAACAGTGTCAGACTTTATTTTTCTGGGCTCCCAAATCACTGCAGATGGTTATTGCAGCCATGAAATTAAAAGATGCTTACTCCTTGGAAGGAAAGTTATGACCAACCTAGATAGCATATTCAAAAGCTATTACTTTGCCAACAAATGTCCATCTAGTCAAGGCTATGGTTTTTCCAGTGGTCATGTATGGATGTGAGAGTTGGACTGTGAAGAAAGCTGAGTGCTGAAGAATTGATGCTTTTGAACTGTGGTGTTGGAGAAGACTCTTGAGAGTCCCTTGGATGGCAAGGAGATCCAACCAGTCCATTCTAAAGGAGATCAGCCCTGTGTGTTCTTTGGAAGCAATGATACTAAAGCTGAAACTCCAATACATTGGCCACCTCATGTAAAGAGTTGACTCATTGGAAAAGACCCTGATGCTGGGAAGGATTGGGGGCAGGAGGAAAAGGGGACGACAGAGGATGAGATGGCTGGATGGCATCACTGACTCAATGGCCGGGAGTCTGAGTGAACTCCAGGGGTTGGTGATGGACAGGAAGGCCTGACGTGCTGTGATTCTTGGGGTCGCAAAGAGTTGGACATGACTGAGCGACTGAACTGAACTGAACTGAATACTATTTATTAGTACTTACTATTTACTATTTACAGTTATTCTTGTCTGGAAAACCCCATGGATGGAGAGGCCTGGTGGGCTACAGTCCAGGGGGTCCCAAAGAGTCAGACACAACTGAGCGAGTTCACTTTGTCACTTCAATTAAGGCAAGTATTTATTAGTATTTACTATCACTAAAGCTGGCTTTACTTTACTACTTTACTAGCTTTACTAGTGTGAGATGAGTGCAATTGTGTGGTAGTTTGAGCATTCTTTGGCATTGCCTTTCTTTGGGATTAGAATGAAAACTGACCTTCTCCAGTCCTGTGGCCACTGCTGAGTTTTCCAAATTTGCTGGCATATTGAGTGTGGCATTTTCACAGCATTATCTTTTAGGATTTGAAATAGCTCAACTGGAATCCCATCACCTCCACGACCTTTGTTCATAGTGATGCTTCCTAAGGCCCACTTGACTTCACAGTCCGGGATGTCCGACTCTAGGTGAGTGATCACACCATCATGGTTATCTGGGTCATGAAGATATTTTTTGTATAGTTCTGTGTATTCATGCCACCTCTTCTTAATATCTTCTGCTTCTGTTAGGTCCATACCATTTCTATCCTTTATTGTGCCCATCTTTGCATGAAATGTCCCCTTAGTATCTCTAATTATCTTGAAGAGATATCTAGTCTTCCCCATTCTATTGTTTTCTTCTATTTCTTTGTACTGATCACTGATGAAGGCTCTCCTTGCTATTCTTTGGAACTCTGCATTCAGATGGATATATCTTTCCTTTTCTCCTTTGCCTTTCCCTTCTCCTCTTTTCTCAGCTATTGTAAGGCTTACACAGACAGCCATTTAGACTTTTTGCATTTCTTTTTCTTGGGGATGATCTTGATCACTGCCTCCTGTACAATGTCATGAACCTCCATCCTTAGTTTTTCAGGCAGTCTGTCTATCATATCTAATCCCTTGAATCTGTTTGAATCCCTGAATTGAGAAGAAACTCCACCGTTTAGTCAGTTAGTTTTCTTTTGCCCTTTTTCTTGAGCTGAAGCCTAGAATGTCTTGGTAACAGCTTACCTCAAACTATTGTCTAAGATCTCACTTTCCTCTATGCCACAGTCACATTTTGTATTGTGCATGCAATTAACAGAATGAGAAGGAAAGGTTAGCCCGCTCTTGTTCCTTTCTGAAAGAACTAACAATTCTTAAATGTCTTTACTCAGAAATCAGTGAAATTTCTCCTCATCACTCCCTTTATTTTCTTGCTACTATTTTTAAATAATGTTATTGATTCTTTTGTAAGACAACTGCATTAATATTTCGGACCAATGAACTAATTTCTCCAACTTGCCCTGAATGCTAGCTGCTAGTGGCTCATGGCCGAGTCCCTTTCCAGGAATAGCCCACATTGAAAACAAACTACCTCTCAGAAGTTCTGTATGGAATAACTGGCTGAAAGACAGGTACTGTGGCCTGGTCCCTTGACTTTATTCAGAAAGATTCTCAAGGGCCTTCCCAACGCCAGTGTTCTCTAAGGGATCAGTTGAGGTCACTTCTACATCTACATCTTGGTCCAGCTACTCCTACTCAGTTATGCAGTTTGCATCTCTGCCAAATGTTACTACTGAAATCATACCCCAGTAAGTGTTCTGCACATAAATAGCAAAATCTGTTTTCTGAAAAACCAGATTCATGATATTTGATACCAGAAGTGGTCTTAGGAAGCAGCCTCTAAAAGAGGATATACTCTATATCACTAACTGGCTTGTGGCAGTGAGGATGCCATCACTGATTAGATGGAGCGCTGACTCCACTTAGCATACATCTGTGATGCAGTGTTAGCAAGTTCACTAACAGTAGACTAAGTTCTACTAACAGTAGACTAAGATGAGACACTAGAGAGTCAAAATGCACTGATAAGAACTTTGAGGAAATTAGTAGGTAGGTGTACTGTGGAATCCTTTTTTTTTTTTTTTTTTTTAGGGTAATAAATCCGATATACTGGAATTTATTTAATTAAGCAAGACATTTTGACTGTTAGTTACAGTCATTTTTTGTCACTATTTGATCATTTTCTTTTGGTTTGGTTTTAATTTTTCATTGGAGTACAGTTGCTTTACAACATTTTATTATGGAATCCTTAATGCATTACACACACACACATACACACACACACACACACACAAAACACTGAAAGTTTTCAGGTAATCAATCACCAATACAAGGAGGTGAAAGCCAGAAGAGTTCCTTGCAGCTTTTAAAAATATTCTCTCTTGTATAGCCATGGGGCAAGAGAAAAAAAAGATTGAGAATTAGTTCCAGAACTTAATTATAAGTGTAGCAGAGCTCCAGAAAATATTGAATTCTCAACCCTGACATGTCTGTTGTGCTAAGGTTTGGTCCTGGATTGCAAAAGATCTAAGGCTTTGCATGGAAATATCTGAGATCATGAACCTGAAAATCATAAATCCTTATATTCTTCTGAACCTCTGGGGCTGTGGAAGTAGTTCATCCTTTTTGTAGAAGACTGGGGTTTCCTCCACTTGCTTAAAAATAATACAGAGACCTCTGTCTAACAAGAACACAAGTAACTTCTCCCCACTTAGAGCAACTGCCACCTCTCTTTCTGGCCACCAGACTAATAACTAAGGTCAGGTCACAGTCATCAACCAGGTAAATATTGAGCCTTTGAAAGGAGAGCCTGTTACGTGCTGAAGGATTTCAGGAGCTGGCTATCATGTACTATCTAGCAGGAAACAGTCAAGTACATATGGGACTGTCATCAGTATGCTGAATAAAGGTGAAGGAACAGAAATTTAAATATGGCAGACTATATCAATACAGGAGGAGTCTCCTGAGATATAACATTTAACGTGCTAGAAAGAAACCTGAGATGTAATACTAATAAATACACTGCTTCTTTGCTTCTTCCACATTCAGAAAAGTGGGTGACTCACATTAAATGAAACAGAAATGCTGGAAAAGCTGTTGCAAACAACAGAGAAGGAATTAAAATTCTCAAAGGATTGGGCATGATACTATGAATATACTATGCAATGGCCTAAAATCTCATTAGCAATTGTTTTGTGATAGGATCATGATACACATTTACCAAAACAATAAGGAATGCTCTGATCAAAAGAAGCCTTGGCATTCTTGAAAAGCTCGCTGGTGACTGTCTCTGCAAGCAAGCATTAAAACAGGCATTAGGCTATAGGCCTAGCTTCCCCAAAACAGGAATGTTAGGATTTCAAAATAATAGAAGACACTTGGTGGTGCTTAATAACTGGAAGGAAGATATGTGCAAATATTGTTTTGAGCAGTAGGTCAGAGTAGAAGTCAGAAGGGCCTTACTTGTGGGAATATTTAGTAGAATTTTGTACTACTGAGTAGTGCAAATAAAATAAACAGTCAAAAATGTTATTGATCCTTTAATACACACCAAATAAATTAATGACTGATAATCAGGAAGTTGAAGGCAGCTGCTCCAATGAAGTTATGATCTCCTGCCTAGTTCCAGACATGGGACAGCTCTCAGAATCCATTGACCAACTGGGAAGAGGGACCTGCATGAGCATGGTGAGTGAAATATAACAACTAGGCTGGAGTGTCATACAGACATTTATGTCAGATGTGCATGCACTGGAGAATGGGGGTGCTCAGGCTGTTGAGGATCACTGGACCTGGAAAGATACTATATCATCAAGAAATCTTGTTAGAATGGAAGTACAATGGAGATCAAGTAATAAATGGAGTCTAGGCTGAGGTCCAGCTCAGACTGTGTTTACTAGACCTAGTGATCATTTTCAAGATGCCTGAGTGTATATCAGAATGGACATCTTTGGTAGTTACCTGAACATTGGTTCCTTGGTCTGAAGGACAACAAAGATAAAAACCAAGTGAAGACCCTTAAAATTGCCTTCCACTCCTGAACAAGATTTTAGGTGGAAAACAATGTATCATGCCAGGAGAAAGATACAAAAGTAGTATTTATCATTATATTGTTGTTGTTGTTATTGTTCATTCACTAAGTCGTGTCCAAGTCTTTGCAACCCCATGGATTATAAAATGCCAGGCCCTTCTGTCCTCCATAATAATCTCCTGGAGTATGCTCAAATTTAGAGCCATTGAATCGGTGATGCTGTCTAACAACTTCATCCTCTTCTGCCTTCTTCTTTGCTTGCCTTCAGTCTTTCCCAGCATCAGGGTCATTTCCAACAAGTTGACTCATAGCAACAAGTGGCCAGAGTATTGGAGCTTCAATTTCAGCAACAATCCTTCCAATGAATATTCAGGGTTGATTTCCTTTAAGATCGAATGGTTTGATCTCCTTACAGTCCAAGAAACTCTCCAGCACCACAATTCAAAAGCAATAATTCTTCAGAGCTCAGCCTTCTTTATGGTCAAGATCTCACATCCATACACGACTACTGGAAAAACCAAAACTTTGACTAGACGTATCTTTGTTGTCACAGTTATGTCTCTGCTTTTTTCATTTGCTGTCTAGGTTGGCCATAGCTCTTCTTCCAGGGAGCAAGCATCTTTTAATTTCATGGCTGCAGTCACTCTCCGCAGTGATTTTGGAGCCCAAGAAAATAAAATCTGTCATTTCTTCCTCTCTTTCCCCTTAAATTTCCCATAAAGTAATGGGACTGGATACCATGATCTTAGTTTTTTGAACGTTGACTTTCAAGTCAGCTTTTTTCACACTCCTATTTCATCCTCATCCAGAGGCTCTTTAGTTCCTCCTCCCTTTCTGGCTTTTGAATGGTATCAACTGCATACCTGAGGTTGTTGATATTCTTCCCAGCAATCTTAATTCCAGCTTGTGATTCACTGGGCCCAGTATTTTGCAAGATGTACTCTGCATATAAGTTTAAAAAGCAGTGTGACAGTAGACAGGAGTTCATACTCCCTTCCCAATTTCAAACCAGTCAGTTATTCCATGTGCAGTTCTAACTCTTGCTTCTTGACTCCCATACAAGTTTCTCAGGAGATAGGTAAGGTGGTCTGCTATTCCCATCTCTAAGAATTTCCCACAGTTTATTGTGATCTACACAGTCAAATTCTTCCATGTAGTCAATGAAAGAGAAGTAGATGTTTTTGTGGAACTCCATTGCTTTCTCCATGATCCATGAATGTTGGCAGTTTGATCTTTGATTTCTCTGCCTTTTCAAAACCCAGCATGTATGTCAAGCAGTCCTTAGTTCCAATGCTTCTGAAGCCTAGCTTGAAGGATGTTTAGCACAACCTTGCTAATATATGAAGTTAGTGCAATTGTATCATAGTTTGAACACATATTGGCATTGTCTTTCTTTGGGATTGGAATGAAAACTGACCTTTTCCAGTCCTGAGGCCACTGCTGAGTTTTTCAAATTTGCTGACATATTGAATGCAACACTTTAACAGCATCATCTTTTAGGATTTTAAATAGCTGAGGAAAGAGAAGTGAAAAGAAAGGGAGAAAGGAAAATAAATACCCAAGTGAGTGTAGAGTTCCAGAGAATAACAAGGAGAGACAAGAAGGTCTTATTTGTCACCTCCACTAGCTTTTTCATAGTAATGCTTCCTAAGGACTACTTGACCTCACAATCCAGGATGTCTTGCTCTAGGTGAGTGATCACACCATTGTGGTTATCTGGGTTATTAAGTCCTTTTTTGTACAGTTCTTCTGTGTTTTCTTACCACCTCATCTTAATTTCTTTTGCTTCTCATGTGCTTAGTCTCTCAGTCATGTCTGACTCTTTGTAACCCCATGGACTGTAGCCCTCCAGGCTCCTCTATCCATGGGGATTCTCCAGGCAAGAGTACTAGGGTGGGTTGCCATACCCTCCTCCAGGGGATTTTCCCAACCCAGACATTGAACCCCAGTCTCCCACATTGCAGATATATTCTTTACCATGTGTGCCACCAGGGAAACCCTTGCTTCTCTCAGGTCTTTACTTTTTCTGTCCTTGATCTTGCCCATCCTTGTATGAAATGCTTCCTTGATATCTCCAATTTTCTTGAAGAGATTTCTGCTGCTGCTGCTGCTGCTGCTGCTGTGAAGTCACTTCGGTCATGTCCGACTCTTTGCAACCCCATAGACGGCAGCCCACCAAGGCTCCCCCGTCCCTGGGATTCTCCAGGCAAGAACACTGGAGTGGGTTGCCATTTCCTTCTCCAATGCATGAAAGTGAAAGTGAAGTTGCTCAGTCGTGTCCAACTCTTAGTGACCCCATGGACTGCAGCCTACCAGGCTCCTCTGTCCATGGGATTTTCCAGACAAGAGTACTGGAGTGGGGTGCCATTGCCTTCTCTAGTCTCACCCATCTTATGTGTTCCTCTATTCTTTGCATCATTCATTTAAGAAGACCTTCTTATCGCTCCTTGCTATTCTCTGGAACTCTGCATGCAGTTGGGTGTATCTTTTCCTTTGTCCTTTACTTTTCACTTCTCTTTCCTCCATGCATACTCAGTTGTGTCTGAGTCTTTGTGACTCCATAAACTGTAGCCCGGCAGGCTCCTCTGTCCATGGGATTTTTCAGGCAGGAATACTGGGGTGGGTTGCCATTTCCTCCTCCAGGGGATCTTCCCTACTAGGGGATAGAAAGCACATATCCTGAATTGCAGGCAGATTATTCAACACTAGCACCACCACTAGCCCTTCTTTCCTCAGCTATTTGTAAAACCCTTTCAGACCACCACTTTGCCTTCTTGCATTTTTTTTTTCAGGATGGTTTTGGTTACTCACTCCTGTACAGTGTTACAAACCTCCGTCTAGAGTTCTTTAGACATGCTATCTACCAGGTATAATCCCTTGAATCTATTCATCACCTCCACTGTATAATCATAAGGGATTTGATTAAAGTCATACCTGAATGGCATAGTGGTTTTCCCTACTTGCTTCAATGTAAGCTTGAGTTTTGTGTTGTTTTTTTTTTATTCTTTTTGTTTTAATTCTGTGTTTTATTTTTTTTAATTTTATTTTATTTTTAAACTTTACAATACTGTATTAGTTTTGCCAAATATCGAAATGAATCCACCACAGGTATACATGTGTTCCCCATCCTGAACTCTCCTCATGCCTCCCTCCCCATACCATCCCTCTGGGTCATCCCAGTGCACTAGCCCCAAGCATCCAGTATCGTGCATCGAACCTGGACTGGCAACTCGTTTCATACATGATATTATACATGTTTCAATGCCATTCTCCCAAATCTTCCCACCCTCTCCCTCTCCAACAGAGTCCATAAGACTGTTCTATACATCAGTGTCTCTTTTGCTGTCTCGTACACAGGGTTATTGTTACCATCTTTCTAAATTCCATATATATGCGTTAGTATATTGTATTGGTGTTTTTCCTTCTGGCTTACTTCACTCTGTATAATAGGCTCCAGTTTCATCCACCTCATTAGAACAGATTCAAATGTATTCTTTTTAATGGCTGAGTAATACTCCATTGTGTATATATACCACAGCTTTCTTATCCATTCATCTGCTGATGGACATCTAGGTTGCTTCCATGTCCTGGCTATTATAAACAGTGCTGCCATGAACATTGGGGTACACGTGTCTCTTTCCCTTCTAGTTTCCCCAGCAGTGGGATTGCTGGATCATAAGGCAGTTCTATTTCCAGTTTTTTAAGGAATCTCCACACTGTTCTCCATAGTGGCTGCACTAGTTTGCATTCCCACCAACAGTGGAAGAGGGTTCCCTTTTCTCCACACCCTCTCCAGCATTTATTGCTTGTGGACTTTTGGATCGCAGCCATTCCGACTGGCGTGAAATGATACCTCATAGTGGTTTTGATTTGCATTTCTCTGATAATGAGTGATGTTGAGCATCTTTTCATGTGTTTGTTAGTCATCTGTATGTCTTCTTTGGAGAAATGTCTATTTAGTTCTTTGGCCCATTTTTTGATTGGGTCATTTATTTTTCTGGAGTTGAGCTGTAGGAGTTGCTTGTATATTTTTGAGATTAGTTGTTTGTCAGTTGCTTCATTTGCTATTATTTTCTTCCATTCTGAAGGCTGCTTTTTCACCTTGCTAATAGTTTCCTTTGATGTGCAGAAGCTTTTAAGTTTAATTAGGTCCCATTTGTTTATTTTTGCCTTTATTTCCAATATTCTGGGAGGTGGGTCATAGAGGATCCTGCTGTGATGTATGTCAGAGAGTGTTTTGCCTATGTTCTCCTCTAGGAGTTTTATAGTTTCTGGTCTTACGTTGAGATCTTTAATCCATTTTGAGTTTATTTTTGTGTATGGTGTTAGAAAGTGTTTTAGTTTCATTCTTTTACAAGTGGTTGACCAGATTTCCCAGCACCACTTGTTAAAGAGATTGTCTTTATTTTTTTTTTTAAGAGATTGTCTTTAATCCATTGTATATTCTTGCCTCCTTTGTCAAAGATAAGGTGTCCATATGTGCGTGGATTTATCTCTGGGCTTTCTATTTTGTTCTATTGATCTATATTTCTGTCTTTGTGCCAGTACCATATTGTCTTGATAACTGTGGCTTTGTAGTAGATCCTGAAGTCAGGTAGGTTGATTCCTCCAGTTCCATTCTTCTTACTCAAGATAGCTTTGGATTATCCCAATAGATGCAGAGAAAGCCTTTGACAAAATTCAACATCCATTTATGATAAAAACTCTCCAGAAAGCAGGAATAGAAGGAACATACCTCAACATAATAAAAGCTATATATGACAAACTCTCAGCAAACATTATCCTCAATGGTGAAAAATTGAAAGCATTTCCTCTAAAGTCAGGAACAAGACAAGGGTGTCCACTTTCACCATTACTATTCAACATAGTTTTGGAAGTTTTGGCCACAGCAATCAGAGCAGAAAAAGGAATAAAAGGAATCCAAATTGGAAAAGAAGAAGTAAAACTCTCACTATTTGCAGATGACATGATCCTCTACATAGAAAACCCTAAAGACTCCACCAGAAAATTACTAGAACTAATCAATGATTATAGTAAAGTTGCAGGATATAAAATCAACACACAGAAATCCCTTGCATTCCTGTACACTAATAATGAGAAAACAGAAAGAGAAATTAAGGAAACAATTCCATTCACCATTACAACAGAAAGAATAAAATACTTAGGAATATATCTACCTAAAGAAACTAAAGACCTATATATAAAAAACTATAAAACACTGGTGAAAGAAATCAAAGAGGACACTAATAGATGGAGAAATATACCATGTTCATGGATTAGAAGAATCAATATAGTGAAAATGAGTCTACTACCCAAAGCAATTTATAGATTCAATGCAATCCCTATCAAGCTACCAACGGTATTCTTCACAGAGCTAGAACAAATAATTTCACAATTTGTAAGCTTGAGTTTTGTAATAAGAAGCTTGTGATCAGAGCCACAGTCAACTCCAGGTCTAATCTTTACTGACTGTATTGAACTTCCCCATATTTGGCTGAGAGATCATAAACAAACTGATTTCAGTATTGACCACATGGTAATGTCCATGTATAGAGTCGTCTCTTGGGTTGTTGAAAGGATGTTTGTTCGAACCAATGTGTTCTTTTGAAAAAAATTCTTTTAGTCTTTGTGCTGCTTCATTTTGTACTCCAAGGCCAAACTTTCCTGTTATTCCAGGTACCTCTTGATTTTCTACTATTGCAGTCCAATCCCCTGTGATAAAAAAGACATCTTTTGGGGGTGTTAGTTCTAGGAGGTGTTTTAGTTCCTCATAGAACCCATCATCTTCTGCTTCCTAGGTATCGGTACTCGGGGCATAGATTTGGGTTTCTGTGATTTTGAACAGTTTGCTTTGGAAACCAGTAGACATCATTCTTTTGTTTTCGAGGCTACACCCAATATGGCATTTTGGACTCTTGTTGACTCTGAGGGCTATTCTATTTCTACTAAGGAATTCTTGCCCACAGTAGTAAATATAATGGTCATCTGAATTAAATTTGCCTATTCCTGTCCATTTTAATTCACTGATAACTAAGAGGTCAGTGAAACTAGATGGACTTTTGTTGCCAAAGTAAAATCTCTGCTTTTTAATAGCACTTTCACTTTTCACCTTTATGCATTGGAGAAGGAAATGGCAACCGACTCCAGTGTTCTTGTCTGGAGAACCCCAGGGACGGGGGAGCTTGGTGGGCTGCTGTCTATGGGGTCACACAGAGTCGGACACGACTGAAGCGACTTAGCAGCAGCAGCAGCAGGTTGGTCATAGCTTTTCTTTCAAGGAGCAAGCGTCTTTTAATTTCATGACTGCACTCACCATTTGCAGTGATTTTGGAGCACAAAAAAATAAAATAAAATAAACTCTCACTGCTTGCACTGTTTCCCCATCTATTTGCCATGAAGAGATGGGACCAGATGCCATGATCTTAGTTTTCTGAATGTTGGGTTTTAAGCCAGCGTTTTCACTGTCCTCTTTCGCTTTCATCAAGAGGTTCTTTAGCTCTTCACGTTCTGCCATAAGTGTGGTGTCATCTGCATATCTGAGGTTATTGATATTTCTCCCAGCAATCTAGATTCCAGCTTGTGCTTCCTCCAGCCCAGTGTTTCTCATGATGTACTCTGCATATAAATTAAATAAGCAGGGTGACAATACACAGCCTTGGCGTACTCCTTTTCTTATTTGTAACCAGTCTATTGTTCCATGTCCAGTTCTAACTGTTGCTTCTTGACCTGCATACAGATTTCTGAAGAGCCAGGTGCCATGGTCTGGTACTCCCACCTCTTGAAGAATTTTCCAGTTTGTCGTGATCCACACAATCAAAGGCTTTGGCATAATCAATAAACCAGAAGTAGATGTTTTTCTGGAACTCTCTTGCTTTTCCAATGATCCAGCAGATGTTGGCAATTCAATCTCTGCTTCCTCTGCCTTTTTAAAATTCAACTTGAACATCTGGAAGTTCATGGTTCACGTACTATTAAAGCCTGGCTTGGAGAACTTTGAGTATTACTTTGCTAGTGTGTGAGGTGAGTGCAATTGTTCAGTAATTTGAGCATTCTTTGGCATTGCCTTTCTTTGAGATTGGAATAAAAACTGACCTTTTCCAGTCCTGTGGCCACTGCTGAGTTTTCCAAATTTTCTGGCATGTTGAGTGTAGCACTTTCACAGCATTAACTTTTAAGATTTGAAATAGCTCAATGGGAATCCCATCACCTCCACAAGTTTTGTTTCTAGTGATGCTTCTAAGGCCCACTTCACTTCTCATTCCAGAATGTCTGGCTCTAGATGAGTAATCACACCATTGTGGTTATCTGGGTCATGAAAACCTTTTTGCATAGTTCTTCTGTGTATTCTTGTCACCCTTTCTTAATAACTTTTGCTTCTATTAGGTCCATACCATTTCTGTCCTTTATTGTGCCCATCTTTGCATGAAATGTTCCCTTAGTATCTCTAATATTCCTGAAAAGACCTCTAGTCATTCCCATTCTGTTGTTTTCCTGTTTCTTTGCATTTCTTTCTTTTCCAACTTTTCCCTCTTTTCTTTCTTTAATTCACTCTACATATCTCACATGACTTCCTTTTGTCTCACTGTATCTAACTAGCTATCCATCTTTGTCTTTGTTGGTAAATGAATATACAAAAGGAGTTCTCTTCTTGTATTGGACTAGTAGTGTCTGAATGTGATCATCAGCATGGCTTAAAGAAATGTGGCAAATGAAAGAAGTGAGTTATGGCAGAATGTTACAGTGGAAGAAAATTGATGTATTAATAATTCCAATTATGGGATGATAAATCCATCTACTGTGTACCCTAGATGAGTTAAATTTTTCTGTTTCTTGCAACTAAATCATCTTAACTGTTATGCCTAATATACCATTTAATCGATTATTCTTTTCCTTTAAAATCTGACTAATTTGTAATTACACCATTTTCTAGATGAACCATCTACTTTGCAATTGCTTCTTTTTGACACATTAATCCCAATAATAAAAATTTATTTGTATGAAACAGCTGAATATGTAGAGACAGGTGTTATTTTCAGAATTATTTGTAATAGTTTATAATTATAATAAACTTAAATATCTATCAATACAGAAGACATTAAATAATCCATGGTACATGCATACATTAGACACTAAAAAGTCATTTAAAAGATAGTTGTGAATACCCAGTGTTGCAGAAAAATATCTAATGTGTATTACTGAGTGGAAAAAAAATCAGCAAATTCCTGAACCTGAGGAAAAATATGTTTACAATCATAAAATTGTCCTGAATATATTTATTTAACATATATGCAAGTGATACATGTGAGTAATAAGTATACAAGTAATAACAATAAAAAATACTTATTAAGTGTCTGCTCAGATATTGTACTAAGGGCTTTATATACTATAGTGATTAAGTCAAACCTCAAATAATGTATTATTATTTTTATTTATAGATGAGTAAATAGAAATTTGGGGAGTAAATCATTTTGCTGCCTAGCTATTAAAGATAAGATCAAAGTCCAAATGCAGGTCTATGTAATAGCATATTATATTATAATGCACTATTTATATTATATGGTATTAATATAAAACTAAGCTTTATTATATTTTAAACTTTATATCAAACATAACTTTTATACTTATTATACCATTTACAAGAAATTGGCCTAAAACTCAATGTTCAGAAAACTAAATCATGGCATCCGATCCTATCACTTCATGGCCAACAGATGGGGAAACAATGGAAACAGTGACAGACTTTATTTTGGGGGGCTCCCAAATCACTGCAGATGGTAACTAAAGCCATGAAATTAAAAGACGCTTACTTCTTGGAAGAGAAGCTATGACAAACTTAGACAGCTTATTAAAAAGCAGAGGCATTACTTTACCAACAAAGGTCCATCTAGTCAAAGCTATGGTTTTTCCAGTAGTCATTTATGGATGTGAGAGTTGGACTATAAAAAAGCTGAGCACCAAAGAATTGATGCTTTTGAACTGTGATGTTGGAGAAGACTCTTGAGAGTCCCTTGGACTGCAAGGAGATCCAACCAGTCCATCCTAAAGGAAATCAGTCCTGAATATTCATTGGAAGGACTGACACTGAAGCTGAAACTCCAAACGTTTGGCCACCTGATGGGAAAAACTGACTCATTGGAAAAGACCCTGATGCTTGGAAAGATTGAAGGTGGGAGGAGAAGGGGATGACAGAGGATGAGATGATTGGATGGCATCACTGACTCGATGGACATGAGTTTGAATAGGCTCTGGGAATTGGTGATGCTGGTGTGAGAAGCCTGACATGCTGCAGTCCATGGAGTTGCAAAGAGTTGGACATGACTGAGTGACTTAACTAAACATTGCATTACATGTTATATAATTTATACATTATATATATTGTATTATAGACATCTGAAATAGTTATCTCCATAAGGGTAATAATGATTGCCTTTGCGTAGTAAAATATTTTATTACATTCTTCTGTATCATATTTTCCACACCAAACTTGTATTATCATAAGCAAAACAAAACAGGAAAACAATGTAGATATATACACGCATAAATTGTAGTAACTAGATACTATAAAGTGACCTTCCTGTATCTTTTTGTTACAAGCTGTCAGGAGTGTTTCTAGTTCTAGATCGCCCACCTGATTATATAACCATAGTAACTTGTTGAACTTCTTAATTTGCTCATATGTAAAGTAGATATAATGTTACTCAGATTTCCTCCTTCAAACGCTGTCATAAAGATTTAATGCAGTTCAGTTCAGTCACTCAGTCGTGTCAGACTCTCTGCGACCCTATGAATTGCAGCACGCCAGGCCTTCCTGTCCATCACCAAGAGCTGGAGTCTACCCAAACCCACGTCCATTGAGTCGGTGATGCCATCCTGCACTCAATCTTTCCTAGCATCAGGGTCTTTCCAAATGAGTCAGCTCTTCGCATCAGGTGGCAAAAGTACTGGAGGTTCAGCTTCAAGATCAGTTCTTCCAATGAACACCCAGGACTGATCTCCTTTAGGATGGACTTGTTGGATCTCCTTGCAGTCCAAGGGACTCTCAAGAGTCTCCTCCAACACCACAGTTCAAAAGCATCAATTCTTTGGTGCTCAGCTTTCTTTATAGTCCAACTCTCACATCCATACATGACCACTGGAAAAACCATTGCCTTGACTAGATGGACCTTTGTTGACAAAGTAATATCTCTGCTTTTTAATATGGTGTCTAGGTTGGTCATAACTTTCCTTCCAAAGAGTTACCGTCTTTTAATTTCATGGCTGCAATCACCATCTGTAGTGATTTTGGAGCCCCAAAAATAAAGTAAGCCACCGTTTCCACTGTTTCCCCATCTGTTTGCCATGAAGTGATGGGACCAGATGCCATGATCTTAGTTTTCTGAATGTTGAGCTTTAAGCCAACTTTTTCAATCTGTTCTTTCACTTTCATCAAGAGGCTCTTTAGCTCTTCTTCACTTTCTGCCATAAGAGTGGTGTCATCTGCGTATCTGAGGTTATTGATATTACTCCCAGCAACCTTGATTTGATTCAAGCTTGTGCTTCCTCCAGCCCAACGTTTCTCATGATGTACTCTGCGTATATGTTAAATAAGCAGGGTGACAATATACAGCCTTGATGTACTGCTTTTCCTATTTAATGAGGTAGTGGACATCAAAGAGCTTGGGAAATTTTAAAGCAAGTTAAAACTGCAGAAATGCTATTATTCTCTATTTTCCTCAAATTGCAACATATTTTAAATGTGTTCTGTGGTTGTAAAATGTTGTGTGTCTTGAACATCAGAATATAGCTTATGCCTGTGTTTCCTAATCTAGAGAATAGGGTAATATTGTTGACCTTACAAGTTATTGTGGGAATATGTTAATATGCCTTACATAAATTATCTTGTACCGTAAATTCTGACACAAAGTAGAGCCCCTATAGGGGTGTGTGTGTGTGTGTGTGTTTTCAATTATAAAGTTTCAGTGGAAAATAAGCCTTCCTTTGTAATTCTCTTCTAATATAAACTCACATTTTTGCTCAAAGGAACAACAGAAACAATAAATGTGCAATCTGGTTCCCTGAGGAAACAGAAATCCACATTTAAGAGCTTTCAAAACAGGCTAATACACTATCTAGTTTGTCAGAGGGGATATATTTATTAGCATAATAAAAGAGTACCAGGAAATTGCATAATAGTAACTAATTGTCTGCCCTTCCTTCCTTCTTGGAAATAGAAGTGTCACTAAAGTTCATGAACACACATGAGACCTTTCATCCTGTTGTTTTTAAGTTTGCTTTTTTTCACTACTCTTCTAGTATGGATCTTTAAGGAAATTGTCTTTTGAGGAGGAGAAAGCTCAAAGTGCTTAGAAGGATTAATTTTCTAATGTTCGCTTGATCCTGGAATGACCATTTAATCTGATGAATATTTTCCTCTCACTATTGTTTATAGCTTTAGTTTTTGAATCAAAGGTCTTTGGAGCTGGGAAAACAGATTATGGAATTCTATGGAAAAAATCTAATATTAATAGTTATTCATTAGAGAAGTGATAAGTGATATTCGTCATTACAGTCATCCTCATTAGAGAGCATTTATTATGCATTTATAGGTTCAATTTGCCTGATAGAAAATACTTCATTTTTTTTTTCTTTTTCCAGTTCTTTCTGTCCGTTAACTGATAACTGAGTTGCTGAGTAAGCATAACACTGTAGAACACTATGAATTAGAGTTCTCAAATACCATCTAATTCTTTGAACATTTCTGACGTTCTTTCATGTCATTCAAATCTCCTTTTCATGGATCAGCTCTCTGTGACCTGACGACCCAATAATCTGATAAACTAAACTCTAATAGTGAACTAATGGCTATTAATGGGTAATTTACTCTTTACAGAAAATTCAGGTTCAATTTAATTAGGTCGTTTGAAAACAGAATTTTAGTCTATAAGAGTCATTATAATGGTAATTTCAAGTGCCCTTAAAAGAACTGTAATGGATTGTGATTGGGGTATTGATGAATAAAATACTTAAAAGTAGTCAGGCTTTTTATCTCCATTTTTTTACATATAACTTCCCTGGTGGCTCAGATGGTAAATAGTTTGCCTACAATGTGGGAGACCTGGGTTCAATCCCTGGGTCAGGAAGATCTCCTGTAGAAGGAAATGGCAACCCACTCCAGTATTCTTGCCTGGAAAACCCCATCGATGGAGGAGCCTGGTAGGCTACAGTCCATGGGGTCACAAGGAGTCAGACACAACTGAGCAACATCACTTTCACTTTCTATAACATTCCAATGGGTATGAACTAAACTTATCTCTCTAGAAGTCTGTGATCTAAGGCAGTTACCAACGAAAGGCAGTCTGGAGAACTGGAGAAAGTAACAACTGCATAGGCAACAGATCAAACAGATAAAAAGTCACTGGTTATCAAAATGGTTCATGTCCTGATCGGAAAATATTGGGTCATGCATGATATCCACAAGGTATGGATATAAGTGACGTTCCCAGATCTTCCCCAAATCTCTAGAAAAAGAGAAAATCCAAAAAAAAAAAAAAAAAGAGAGAAAATCCAGATGCATAAATGAGAAAGAAGCATGTAAACTGGAATGATGTGAACATTTCCAGATACATGGGGTAACTTGGAAAGAGGCCCAGGGAAGATGGAGCAGAGACAGTTTAAAGAACTAACCTGACCGGAAGGAGAGTAACAGGAAATAAGAGAGAGCTGAAAAAGAGCATTTGGAATAACTACCTTAATGTAAACACTGAATAAGAGATTTGCATGAATTGAAATTGGGGACTTGGCTTGATATTCAGTGACTTGAGTAACAGCTGTTTTTACTACCCACGAACTTTTGAAGAGGACAAAGTTAATTTTGGTGGCCTAGTCTTCTCTTTCTTCTTGTTGCCTCAATTTCCTGATTCTTTTCTTCTTTCATCAAGTGGTATATGGAAAGATATTACTCAAAGTATTCCCCATAAAGTAAAAATTTCCATCAAGAAAAAGTGAGAACTCTTCCAAAGCAAATCTGCATGTTAGCAGGAAAGGAGGCCTTAATCTCTCGTTTGTTTGGTTTTTTTTAATTAGATTCCAAGCACATGAGAACATGCCCACATTGAGATTGTTCTGCATACTCTGTGGGCTTCTCAGGTGGCACAGTGGTAAAGAATTCTCCTACCAAGGAGGAGGCACAAGAGATGTGATTTTGATCCCTGGGTCAGAAAGATGCCCTGGAGTAAGAACAGGCAACTCACTCTAGTATTCTTGCCTGAAAAATCCCATAGATAGAGGAGCCTGTTGAGCTACTCCATGGGAATCACAAAGAGTTGAAGAAGGCAGCACAGAACAGCAGCACTCTGCTGTGTATCTACCTGCCTTTGAGGGTAAAGTTTTAGCTCCTCTAAAGCAGGATAATTATCATGATGGTAAGAAACTTAGTACTCAACTAGTACTCAAGCATGAAGCCTGGTTGGAATTTTCATGCTGTGCAGTAAAAAAGGACTTGTCCAAGACATCCACTAAAAAATCAAATAAAAAACAGTGATGTGCTCTGGAATGTTTTTCCTTCCTGGCTGTGAATATATTGTGCTAAAAGGGCTGAGGGGGCTATGTACATAGATTGACACACTATCATCCACCTAGTCAAGAGACTATTGACACACTATCATCCACCTAGTCATGTCTGAAGGGCATGTCCTCAGAACTATTCTGAGGTTTAGATACCTATGCAGATTTTTCAGAATTTATATATTTAGGTTCTAATTTCTATCCCACATTTTACCCACTAGGAAGAATTTTAAATCTTCTTTTTTGTGTCCCTAATTGGCACCTTTGCAAGTTTATATCTATCTACACCTCCTGAGAGTTGTAGAATTTGTTTGATTTGATTTTTTAAAAGCACCCAGAAGCCTCATCATAGCACAGATCCCCTTTTCAGCACACAGCTTTGAAGCCCATACTGCTTTCTTTAAATCTCTCAACTATGGATTAAAAAATAAAAATAAAATATAAGTTGCTTTCGTTTGACACCTTTCATAACACCTGGGTCTGATTTCTAAAATGTTAGTTCTAGCAAAAATAGGTTATCTCTGGGACCCACCTTTGAACAAAGACCGACTGTAGAAGAGAAACAACTGTGGGAGGAATGTGACATATTCCCCGAAGAAAAGGTTTATAGTTTATATATATATAAAACAGATCATTCCTTGTATTCTTGGGAAGCATGTCAAGTGGATGAGGAAATAGGAATCGATGGAAGAAACTACTGGGGGACAAATTGCAATTCAATATAAAGGTTGACTCTTGAAAATGATTGTCCCAGTTGTCAAAGATGGCATAAACTTTGTCAGAAAGTAGACAGCTCCCTGCCACTGGAACATTTGAATTATCGCAAGCAGACTTCAAGCACCAGATGAGGCTAGTAAAAGATTTTTTAAGGTCCCTTTCAACTCTCAAATTTTGTCTTTAGTGTTTTGGGATTTTTCCCCCCAATTGTTCTTCTCCATTTAAGGTTTTAATAAACATTAACAAACAACAAAAACTGCATTTCTTTTTCTTCTCTATTTAACGTTTCTTCTTCCCAAACCTTTTGTTCTCCATGTCCTTATAACGTAATCTGGGAAATTTCATTCAAACTGAAGAACTGGTAATTCAATATATTACCTTTCTCAGAAATATTTGCAACTCAGAAGCATATAGGGGAAGAGGATAATGCTTGACTAAATGAAATAAGTTGCTAACAGTGAAAACTAGATAGTAAAAACATGCCAAGAAAATCTTTCAATGTCCCTCAACAGAAAACGTAATCATGATTGCTCACTTTTTATAAATAGGAGACAAAACCTTACAAAATAGGTTATGTTTTTAATAGTCCAAAAAAAATTTACCCTTTGCATAACATTTTGAAGTATTAATTAAAATCAAAGTCATTTCTATTTATTTTCTATCTATTTCTATCTATTTAAAAATAAGTAAAATTTGATTGTCAGTGGTCAGCAAATTTGGGTACACCAGGTTAGATTAGAAAACAATATGATCAAGAAACTGACACAATCTAGGTTCTAATTTTGGCTTTCACATTAATATTCTGTATCATGCTAAGCACATCACTTAAGTCCTGTGGGATACCACTGTCCCACCTTTACAATGAGAAGGTTGAATTAAATAATCACTAAGTTCTTTTCCAGTCCCAAATCACATGTGCTAGGAATACCCCAAGTCAGCAGTTAAGAATGCTCCTCTTGCTCTGAACTCCCCTGAAGCCAGTGTGGCCACTAACAAAACTATCCTGTACTGTGAAATATGCTCATTCAGAACCAGGTCAAATACTCTGATTCATGTAAGTAAACCTGTTTGTAAGGCATTCTAGGGTTTATAAGAAATCTGTTTCTGTGAGGTAGATAGAATTGATTTCCACCTGAATACTCACAAATAAAGGTCATAGTCCCTACATTTTTGTCTGTTCCTTGAAACTACCCTGAAGCTTATTGGCCCAGCAACAGTGCTGAAGCTAAAAGTATTGCATCTGCTCGCATGGACACATGCCATTAAATTTTTGATCTCTGCTTTCACAGGCTATCTTTTATTTTCCTTCATTTAAATTCTTTAAAACAAGACTGGAAACCCACTGACTGTGCTAACATGTCCTACCCATTTTTGTAGGTTTTAATCCCAAACTCATTAGTGAGTCATGTGCTCTAAAATAAAAAATATATATAAGCAACAACTAAAAAAAAAAAAAAAAAGAATATTACAGATCCAGTATGCTAGTTGAAATGATTATATGTTACTTCTCTTTCTCAAAGATTCATTGAGTGTGTGCTAAGTTGCTCCAGTCATGTCCAACTCTTTGTGAACCTGAGGACTGTAGCTCACCAGGCTCCTCTGTCCATGGATTCTGCAGGCAAGAATACTGGAGTAGGTTGCCATGCCCTCCTCTAGGGGATCTTCCCAACCCAGAGGTTGAACCCGTGCCACATGTCTCCTGCATTGACAGGCACGTTCTTTATCAGTGAGTCACCTGGGAAGCCTGCAAGGGTTCACTACAAAATGGCAAATAAAAAGTTTAAATGTTACCATGATGCACAACTTTGTATTTGTGTCAAATATAATATCCATAGGAAATACCATGATGCACCACTCTGTATTTGTGTCAAATATAATATCCATAGGCAATACATGACTAAAACTTTATTTACAAAAACAGGAAGTGAGCTATATTTGGTATTTGAGTTATAGGTTGTTCACCTTTCTATTAGAGTGTACTTCATGAAATGTACATTATATTTGAGTATAGTTGGAGTAGGTGTATATTTTGAGATTAATTCTTTGTCAGTTGTTTCATTTGCTGTTATTTTCTCCCATTCTGAAGGCTGTCTTTTCACCTTGCTAATAGTTTCCTTTGTTGTGCAAAAGCTTTTAAATTTAATTAGGTCCCATTTGTATATTTTTGCTTTTATTTCCATTACTCTAGGAGGTGGGTATTAGAGGATCCTGCTGTGATTTATGTCAGAGAGTGTTTTGCCTATGTTTCCCTCTAGGAGTTTTATAGTTTCTTGTCTTACATTTAGATCTTTAATCCATTTTGAGTTTATTTTTGTGTATAGGGTTAGAAAGTGTTCTAGTTTCATTCTTTTACAGGTGATTGACTAGTTTTCCAAGCACCACTTAAAGACATTGTCTTTTCTCCATTGTGTTTTCTTTCTTCCTTTGTCAAAGATAAGGTGTCCATAGGTGAGTGGATTTATCTCTGGGGTTTCTGTTTTGTTCCATTGATCTATATTTCTTTGTGCCAGTACCATACTGTTTTGATGACTGTAGCTTTGTAGTAATGTCTGAAGTCAGGCAGGTTGATTCCTCCAGTTCTATTCTTTCTCAAGATTGCTTTGGCTATTTGAGGTTTTTTGTATTTCCATACAAATTGTGAAAGTATTTGATCTAGTTCTCTGAGAAATACCATTGGTAGCTTGATAGAGATTGCGTTGAATCTATAGATTGCTTTGGTAGTATGCTCATTTTCACTATATTGATTCTTCTGATCCATGAACATATTTCTCCATCTATATGTATTATCTTTGATTCCTCTCATCAGTGTTTTATAGTTTTGTATATATAGGTCTTTTGTTTCTTTAGGTAGATTTATTCCTAAGTATTTCATTCTTTTCATTGCAATGGTGAATGGAATTGTTTCCTTAATTTCTCTTTCTGTTTTCTCATTGTTAGTTTATAGGAATGCAAGGGATTTCTGTGTGTTAATTTATATCCTGCAACTTTACTATATTCATTGATTAGCTCTAGAAATTTTCTGGTGGAGTGTTTAAGGTTTTCTATGTAGAGGATCAGTCATCTGCAAACAGTGAGAGTTTTAATTCTTCATTTCCAATCTGGATTCCTTTTATTTATTTATTTATTTTCTTCTCTGATTGCTGTGGCTAAACTTCCAAAACTATGTTGAATACTAGTGGTGAGAGTGGGCACCCTTGTCTTTTTCCTGACTTTAAGAGGAAATATTTTCAATTTTTCACCATTGAGGATAATGTTTGCTGTGGGTTTATCATATATGACTTTTATTATGTTGAGGTATGTTCTGTCTATGTATGCTTTCTGGAGGGTTTTTTATGTGTGTGTGTGTGTCATAAATAGATGTTGAATTTTGTCAAAGGCTTTCTCAGCATCTATTAAGATAATCATATTTTTTTTTCTTTCAATTTGTTAATGCAGTGTATCACATTGATTGATTTGTGGATATTAAAGAATCCTTTCATCCCTGGGGTAAAGGCCACTTAGCTATGATTTATGATCTTTTTGATATTTGTTGGATTCTGTTTGCTAGAATTGTGTTAAGGCTTTTTGCATCTATGTTCATCAGTGATATTGGCCTGTAGTTTTCTTTTTTTGTGGCATCTTTGTCTGGTTTTGGTATTAGGGTGACAATGGCCTCATAGAATGAGTTTGGAAGTTTACCTTCCTCTGCAATTTTCTGGAAGATTTTGAGTAGGGTAGTTGTTAGCTCTTCTCTAAATTTTTGGTAGAATTCAACTGTGAAGCCATCTGGTCCTGGACTTTTGTTTGCTGGAAGATTTCTGATTACAGTTTTGATTTCCAGGCTTGTGGTGTGTCTGTTAAGATTTTGTATTTCCTCCTGGTTCAGTTTTGGAAAGTTATAAATTTCTAAGAATTTGTCCCTTTCTTTCAAGTTGTCCAGTTTATTGGCATATAGTTGCTGATAGTAGTCTCTTATGATCCTTTGTATTTTTGTGTTGTCTGTTGTGATTTCTTCATTTTCATTTCTAATTTTGTTGATTTGATCCTTCTCCCTTTTTTTCTTGATGAGTCTGGCTAATGGTTTGTCTATTTTATTTATCTTCTCAAAGAACCAGCTTTTATCTTTGTTGATTTATGCTATAGTCTCCTTTGTTTCTTTCTCATTTATTTCTGCCCAAGTTTCTATGATTTCTTCCTCCTAATAACCCTGGTGTTCTTCATGTCTTCCTTTGCTAGTAGCTTAGGTTATTTATTTGATTTTTCTCTTCTTTCTTAAGGTAAGCTTGTATTGCTATGAATCTTCCCCTTAGCACTGCTTTACTGAGTCCCATAGGATTTGGGTTGTTGTGTGTCTTTTTTTTTTTTTTTTTATTTGTTTCTATGCATGTTTTTATTTCCTTTTTTTATTTCTTCTGTGATTTGTTGGTTATTCAGAAGCATGTTGTCTAGGCTCCATATGTTTGTATTTTTAATAGTTTTTTCTTGTAGTTGACATCTAATCTTACCACATTGTAATCAGAAAAGATGCTTGGAATGATTTTAATTTTTTTGAATTTATGAAGGCTAGATATATGGCCCAGGATGTGATCTATCCTGGAGAAGGTTCCGTGTACACTTGAGAAAAAGGTGAAATTCATTGTTTTGGGGTGAAATGTCCTATAGATATCAACTATAGTACCTATAGATATCAACTATAGACCTATCAATAGGTCTAACTGGTCCATTATATCATTTAAAGTTTGTGTTTCCTTGCTAATTTTCTGTTTAGTTGATCTATCCATAGGTGTGAATGGGGTATTCAAGTCTCCCACTGTTATTGTGTTACTGTGAATTTCCCCTTTCATACTTGTTAGGATTTGCCTTACACATTGTGGTGCTCCTATGTTGGGTGCATATATATTTATAATTGTTATATCTTCTTCTTGGATTGATCCTTTGATCATTATGTAGTGTCTTTCTTTGTCTCTTTTCACAGCCTTTATTTCAAAGTCTATTTTATCTGATATGAGTATTGCTGCTCCTGCTTTCTTTTGGTTGCCATTTGTGTGAAATATCTTATTCCAGCCCTTCATTTTCAGTCTGTATGTGTCCCTTATTTTGAGGTGGGTCTCTTGTAGACAGCATATATAGGTGTCTTGTTTTTGTATCTATTCAGCCAGTCTTTGTATTTTGGTTGGGGCATTCAACCCATTTACATTTAAGGTAATTATTGATAAGTATGATCCTGTTGCCATTTACTTTGTTATTTTGGGTTCGAGTTTATACACTTTTTCTGTGTTTCCTGTCTAGAGAAGATCCTTTAGAATTTGTTGAAAAGCTAGTTTGGTGGTGCTGCTTCTCTTAGCTTTTGCTTGTCTGTAAAAGCTTTTGATTTATCCTTCATATTTGAATAATATCTTTGCTGG
This sequence comes from Bos mutus, assembly GCF_027580195.1. NCBI lineage: Eukaryota > Metazoa > Chordata > Mammalia > Artiodactyla > Bovidae > Bos > Bos mutus. Next base: position 72,976,787 of record NC_091627.1, read on the forward strand.
GTACAATATCCTGGGTTGTAGGTTTTTCTCTTTCATCACTTTGAGTGTGCCCTGTCATTCCTTTCTGGCATGAAGGGTTTCTATTGAAAGATCAGCTGTTATCCTAATGGGGATCCCCTTGTGTGTTTGTTGTTTTTCCCTTGCTGTTTTTAATATTCGTTCTTTGTGTTTAACCTTTGTTAATTTGATTAATATGTGTCTTGGGGTGTTTCATCTTGGTTGTATCCTGTTTGGGACTCTCTGGATTTCTTGGACTTGGGTGGCTATTTCTTTCCCCATTTTAGGGAAGGTTTCATAAAGGAAAATACTCATCAAGTATTTTCTCATGGCCTTTCTTTTTGTCTTCTTCTTCTGGGACTCCTACGATTTGAATGTTGGGGCGTTTGACATTGTCCCAGAGGTTTTCCTCATTTCTTTTAATTTTTTTTTAATTTTTCCCTCTCTGCTTCATTTATTTCCACCATTCTATCTTCTACCTCACCTATCCTATTTTCTGTCTCCGTTATTCTACTGTTGGTTCCCTCCAGAGTGTTTTTGATCTCAATTATTGCATTATTCATTATTGCTTGACTTTTTTTTTAATTTCTTCTAGGTCCTTGTTAAACATTCCTTTCATCTTCTCGATCCTTGTCTCTGGGATATTTATCTGTAACATCATTTTGTTTTCAAGATTTTGGATCAGGTAGACTCCCTATCTCCTCCTGTTTTGTTTGGTTTGGCGGGCATTTATCCTGTTCCTTTACCTGCTGAGTATTTCTTTGATTTTTCATCTTGTTTAGATTGCTGTGTTTGGGGTGGCATTTCTGTATGCTGGACGTTTGTGATTCTTCTTTATTGCGAAGGTTCCTCCCTGTGGGTGGGGTAGGACGAGTGACTTGTCAGGGAATCCTGGTTAGGGAAGCTTGCATCAGTGTTCTGGTGGGTGGAGCTGGATCTCTTCACTCAGGAGTGCAATGAAGTGTCCAGTAGTGAGTTTTGAGGTATCTATGGGTTTGTGTGACTTTGGGCAGCCTGTATATTAATGCTCAGGACTATGTTCCTGCGTTGCTGGAAAATTAGAGTGATATGTCTTGCTCTGGAATTTGTTGGCTTTTGGGTGGAGCTTGGTTTCAGTGTAGGTATGGAGGCTTTTGGATCAGCGCTTTTAGATTAATGTTCCCTGGAGTCAGGAGGTTTCTGGTGTTCTCAAGTTTTGGATTTAAGCCTCCTGCCTCTGGTTTTCAGTCTTATTCTTACAGTAACCTCAAGACTTCTCCATCCACACTGCACCAAAAATAAACATCTAGGTTAATGGATAAAAGATTATCCACACTGAAGGGCACCCAGAGAGTTTTGCAGAGTTACATGGAGAAGAGAAGAGGGAGAAGAGAGATAGAAGTGACAGGGATAGAAGAGGGGGAATCAAAGGGCAGAGACCAATCTAGCCAGTAGTCAATTCTGTATGTGCCCTCCACAGCCTGGAATACCCAAAGAGATTTATAGAGTTGGGTAGAGATGAGAAGGGGAGGGAGGAAATAGACATGACCTGGGGGAGAAAAAGAAGAGTCAAAAGGGGTAGAGGGCAATCAAGCCAGTATTCACACTCCTAAGGAAAAATGTATACTGAATATTGGATTCTTGAAGGTACAAAATTGATAACAAATACAAAAAATCAAAGATTAAAAATCTAGAATAGAAGTTAGACTCTCAAAAATACAATATTTTAAAAAATCACAAAAATTATAAAAAAAATATATGAAATAAATTTTCTTTAAAAATAGGGTCTTTTTTTGCAAGGTAATGCTACTGCTAAGTCACTTTAGTCATGTCCGACTCTGTGCAACCCCATAGATGGCAGCCCACCAGGCTCCCCCATCCCTGGGATTCTCCAGGCAAGAACACTGAAGTGGGTTGCCATTTCCTTCTCCAATGCATGAAAGTGAAAAGTGAAAGTGAAGTCGCTCAGTCATATCCGACTCTCAGTGACCCCATGGACTGCAACCTACCAGGCTCCTCCATCCATGGGATTTTCCAGGCAAGAGTACTGGAGTGGGGTACCATTGTCTTCTCTGTGCAAGGTAATAGTAGGTTATAAAATTAAAATTAAAGGAGTAATAAAGGACTTAAAAAGAAAAAAAATTTAAAAATTTTAAAGTGATAATAGTAAAATATATCTAGGAATTTCTCTGGAGCTGTTTTGGGCAGTTTGGGGTCAGTTCAGTTTCAGATAGTTCCTTGTTCCAGCTTATACTTATTCTCAAGGTCTATAGGCCCTTTCCAATGTAGTTGGTGCTAACTACAGGGTTTTAATCTGTTACACCTGTCACTTCCAAAGTGGTTCCCTCTGTTTATTTTGGCTTCTTCTATTTGCAAGTCTCTTCAGTGTCTAATTTCCACCCTGACACAAGGGGACAGAGGTGGTCACTTATTTAGGCTCATTTGTTCAGTTGTGCTGTGGGGAGGGAGGAACACTGCAAACAAATATCACCAGCATGTGTGGGGAGTGTTTGCAGTGTCTGGGCCACACTGGATTTGCCCCTGCTCATGGCATGTGTGCTTTCCTGGTCTACACTGCTAGACTCCAGGTTGCTCTGCAGGGGAACTATCTAAAGTGGGCCCTGGGTTGCATGCACTTCCCAGGTCTTAACTGCTCAGGTTCAAGTTCTCGGGTACTCCACAAAGGCCCAGGCTCAGTTGGGCCTGCATTTTGTGCCCTCCCAGATCCGAGCAGCTCATGTGACCAGGTGTTTGGCGGGCGCACTCTCCCCAGGTGGGTGGTGCATCTTATCACCTCCCTGCTCCCAACCACTCGGTTTTCTGGGTGCCCAGTGGGATTGCCATCTCAGGTGTGCTGTGTGTCTCCTCTGGGGTGCTCATCTCTGGCTGCGACCCTCCTGGTGGATGTCAACCATCCAAGATCGCAGGAAGACTTGGTTAGCAACTGGGAGCCTGCTCACACTTTGGTAGACGATGCTGTCTCTGGGGCCGAGATTGCCCCTTGCCTTCCAGCTCTGGCTGTTTCCTACCTGCCTCTCTGCCTCCTGCAGGTGAGGGCCAGTCTGCAGCCGGCTAGCTCCTCTCTGGATTCACTCAGTCCTTTTTTGTTCAGCGAGCAGCCCAGCAGTGTCTTAGGGTAGAGCTTTTCACAGGAAAGTTCTCTCTCTCTCCCGTTCTTTTTTTTTTTTTTTTCTCTCTCTCTGGCTATCCCATAGTTTAGGGTTGATGTCTGAAGTTAGGTCCCTCAGATTGTCCTCAGGGCATTCAGGCCCAGTCCTTACCCTAAACAATGCACCCCGCACCTCCCTGTTCAGCCCCCACTTGCTAGTGGTGGACGCGAGCATCTGGGCTACTTCTCTGCTGGGAGTTGTGGTTTGGCATGTAATCTGTGGGTTTTATTTATTATTTTTTTTCCTCCTGGTTATTTTGCCCTCTGAGATTCCAAAACTCCCCACAGACCCGCTAGTGAGAGGGTTTCCTGGTGTTTGGAAACTTCTCTTCTTTCATGTATCCCTTCCCAGGATGGCTCTCCACCAGTAACTCTTTTGTCTCTCATCTTTCGAATTTTGTCCTGCTGCTGCTGCTGCTAAGTCCCTTCAGTCCTGTCCAACTCTGTGCGACGCCATAGATGGCAGCCCACCAGGCTCCCCCATCCCTGGGATTCTCCAGGCAAGAATACTGGAATGGGTTACCATTTCCTTCTCCAATATTTTGTCCTACCTCCATTCAAAGACAATGGGCTGCCTTCCTGGGGGCCTGGTGTCCTCCGCCAGTGTTCAGAAGTTGTTTTGTGGAATTTGCTCAGTGTTCAAATGATCTTTAGATGAATTTGTGGGGTAGAAAGTGGTATCCCCGTCCTATTCCACCTCCATCTTAGGACCCGACTTGTATCTGTGGATTTAATAGAAAGGAAACATATTATGAACATTGTCAAACGGTCTGTATATTTAACATTTCAATTTATATGTAGAAATGGAAACAATGTTCATATAAATATCCAAGATTGCATTCAAGAATTTCATCTACTGTAATGTAAATCACCTTAACTTCCACTTCTCCAGTGCACTGCCAGAGATGTTGAAGAGCACACATACATAGTTAGTACCATGGAGAGCTATATTCAGTTCAGTTCATGTCAGTTGCTCAGTCGTGTCCCACTCTTTGTGACCCCATGGACTGCAGCAGCCCAGGCCTCCCTGTCTATCACCAAATGCCAGAGCTTACTGAAACACATGTCCATTGAATCAGTGATGCCATCCAACCATCCCACCCTCTGTCATTCCCTTCTCCTCTTGCTTTCAAGAGTCTCCTCAGCATCAGGGTCTTTTCAAATGAGTCAGCTCTTCATATCAGGTGGCCAAAGGACTGAGGTTTCAGCTTCAGCATCAGTCATTCCAATCAATATTCAGGACTAATTTCCTTTAAGACAGATTGGTTGCATCTCCTTGCAGTCCAAGTGACTATCAAGAGTCTTCTCCAACACCACAGTTCAAAATAATCAATATTCAGCACTCAGCTTTCTCTATAGCCCAACTCTCACATCTATACATGACTACCAGAAAAATCATAGCTTTGACTACACAGACCTTGGCTGGCAAAGTAATGTCTCTGCTTTTTAATATGCTTTCTAGGTTGGTCATAACTTTCCTTCCAAGGAGCAAGGGTCTTTTAATTTCATGGATGCAGTCACCATCTGCAGTGATTTTGGAGAACAAAAAATAAATAAATAAATAAAGTCTGCCACTGTTTCCACTGTTTCCTCATCTATTTCCCATGAAGTGATGGGACCAGATGCCGTGATCTTAGTTTTCTGAATGTTGAGCTTTAAGCCAACATTTTCACTCTCCTCTTTCACTTTCATCAAGACATTCTTTAGTTCTTCTTCCCCTTCTGCCGTAAGTGTGGTGTCATCTGCATACCTGAGGTTATTGATATTCCTTCTGGCAATCTTGATTCCAGCTTCTGCTTCATCAAGTCCAGTATTTCTCATGATGTACTTGGATATAAGTTAAGTAAGCTGGGTGACAATATACAGCCTTGACATATTCCTTTCCCATTTGGAACCAGTCTTTTGGTCAATGTCCAATTCTAAATGTTGCTCCTTGACCTGCATACAGATTTCTCATAAGGCAGGTCAGGTGGTCTGGTATTCCCACCTCTTGAAAAATTCTCCACAGGCTTCTGTGATCCACACAGTCAAATACTTTGGCATAGTCAATAAAGCAGAAATAGATATATTTCTGAAACTCTTGCTTTTTCAGTGATCCAATGGATGTTGGCAATTTGATCTCTGATTCCCCTGCCTTTCCAAAATCCAGCTTGAACAGCTGGAAGTTTACGGTTCATGAACTGTTGAAACCTGGCTAGGAGAATTTTGAGCATTATTTTACTAGCGTGTGAGATGAGTGCAATTGTTCAGTAGTTTGAACATTCTTTGGTATTTCCTTTATTTGGTATTGGAATGAAGACTGACCTATTCCAGTCCTGTGGCCACTACTGAGTTTTCCAAATTTGCTGGCATATTAAGTGCAGCACTTTCACAGCATCATCTTTTAGGATTTGAATTACTCAACTGGAATTCCATCACCTCCACTAGTTTTTTTCCTAGTGATGCTTCCTAAGGCCCACTTCACTTTGAATTCCAGGATGTCTGGCTCTAAGAGAGTGATCACACCATCGTGATTATCTGGGTCATGAAGATCTTTTTTTGTATAGTTCTTCTGTGTATTATTGTGACCTCTTCTTAACATCTTGTGCTTCTGTTATGTCCATACCATTTCTGTCCTTTATTGTGCCAATCTTTGCATGGAAATTTCCCTTGATATCTGAGCTACAGTCACCTTCCCATCTTGTTTTTGCTGACTGTGTAGAGCTTCTCCATCTTTGGCTGCAAAGAATATAATCAATATGATTTTGATATTGACCATCTTGTGCTGTCCATGTGTAGAGCCTTCTCTTGTGTTTTTGGGTGTTCTAGAAGGTCTTGTAGGTGTTCATAGAAGCCTTCAACTCCAGCTTCTTCAGCATTATTGGTCAGGGTACTGTGGTTGGATACTGTGATATTGAATGGCTTGCCTTGGAAACGAACAGAGATCATTCTGTCATTTTTAATATTGCATCCAAATACTGCATTTTGGACTCTTTTTTGACTATGCATGGCCCCACCCATCAGAACAAGACCCACTTTTCCCCTCAGTCAGTCTCTTCCATCAGGAAGCTTCCACTAGCCTCTTATCCTTCTCCATCAGAGGGCAGACAGACTGAAAACCGTAATCACAGAAAACTAACCAATCTGGTTACATGGACTACAACCATGTATAACTCAATGAAACTATGAGCCATGCCGTGTATGGCCACCCAAGACAGATGGGTCATGGTGGAGAGTTCGGACAAAATGTGGTCCACTGGAGAAGGGAATAGCAAACCACTTCAATATTCTTGCCTTGAGAACCCCATGAGCAGTATGATAAGGCAAAAAGATAGGACACTGAAAGATGAACTCCCCAGGTTGGTACGTGCCCAATATGCTACTGGAGATCAGTGGAGAAATAACTTCAGAAAGAATGAAGAGATGTAGCCAAAGCAAAAACAACGCCCACTTGTGGATGTGACTGGTGATGGAAGTAATGTCCAATGCTGTAAAGAGCAATATTGTATGGGACCCTAGAATGTTAAGTACATGAATAAAGGCAAATTAGAAGTGGTCAAACAGGAGATGGCAATAGTGAACACTGACATTTTAAGAATCAGCAAACTAAAATGGACTGGAATGGGTGAATTTAACTCAGATAACCAATAAATCTACTACTGTGGAGAGCAATATTACTCTCTAGCAATTTATATTCTAAAGCATAGGGAATCCTTGTGAACTGGTTGTCTATGAGAATATAATAGTGTTGTAGTAAGCAAAGTGAAGTGAAAGTGCTCAGTCGTGTCCAACTCTTTGTGACCCCATGGCCTATTCGGTCCATGGAATACTGGAGTGGGTAGCCTTTCCCTTCTCCAGGGAATGTTCCTAACCCAGGGATTGAACCCAGGTCTCCTGCATTGCAGGCAAATTCTTTTTCAGCTGAGCCACATAAGCTAATTCTGAGACAGAAGGAACAGACCAGTATGGTGAGAGGAGAGAAATGAGGCTCAGCTGAATAGAAAGGAGTGGACAAGAGGAGCAGGCAGAGAATAGATTTCTCTTCCAGGAAAACTTATGTACTAAGATATCATGTTAAGTTACTTTTTTCAAAAAGCAGATTAACATTCTCCTGGTGACATATTTCTGATGGCAAAGAATCAAATATTTTTGGTTTTCTATTTGGCCATCTTCTCAGGATCTGAGTATTTCCCCTATTTCATATAAAAACAATACTTGCTTAAGGTCTGATTTACAGAGACCTTGATAGGAAACCCATTTTCTCAAATTACAGTGAAAATTTATACATAAATACTGCATATTGATAAGACTGAAATAACTGATGACCTTACCAGCAGTATTTCCAGATCAATATGATCTTGAAGGCTGTCTTTGTGATTGAAGTTTCTGCTATTAAGTGTCTTTTGCAACTCTTTTTTTCTCCTCATGACCTTTACTAATACGAGATTGGATCACTGATGATGGCTGTATACAAGGATAATTAGTGTGCCACTCCAGTTTCTCAAAAGGCCTTGGTTATTCTACTCCATCATTTAAAGCTGCACCTAGTAAAATGCCATCAGCATTAACTCAAGGCAAAAGATAGACATCTGATTGTTTGGATATAGCTTCCTAAAAACAAGTTCTCGATAAGCACATTAAAATTTTACTCCATTCTGTGGACTGGAATGGAGAAACATTAGAGCAATCAATTAAGCTGCTGCATATCAGTTTCTTTTCAAAGAAAATAAAGGAAATAGCAATTTCCGTGCCCCTATCATGGCTACAAAATAATAGATGAAGTTTTTAAGTCCTTTGAAAAGTACAAGATATATATATACATAAACATACATGTATATTCAATATAATGATATATTAAATACATTATTGTAATTGGAAGAAGCACAAGCTAGAATCAAGATTGCCGGGAGAAATATCAATAACCTCAGATATGCAGATGACACCAACTTTATGGCAGAAAGTGAAGAGGAACTAAAAAGCCTCTTGATGAAAGTGAAAGAGGAGAGTGGGAAAGTTGGCTTAAAGCTCAACATTCAGAAAACTAAGGTCATGCATCTAGTCCCATCACTTCATGGCAAATAGATGGGTAAACAGTGGAAACAGTGTCAGACTTTATTTTGGGGGTCTCCAAAATCACTGCAGATGTTGACTGCAGCCATGAAAGTAAAAGACGCTTGTTCTTTGGAAGGAAAGTTATGGCCAACCTAGATAGCATATTCAAAAGCAGAGACACTACTTTGCCAGCAAAGGTCCATCTAGTCAAGGCAATGGTTTTTCCAGTAGTCATGTATGGATGTGAGAGTTGGACTGTGAAGAAAGCTGAGCACCAAAGAATTGATGCTTTTGAACTGCGGTGTTGGAGAAGACTCTTGAGAGTCCCTTGGATTGCAAGGAGATCCAATCAGTCCATTCTAAAGGAGATCAGTCCTGAGTGTTCTTGGAAGGAATGATGCTAAAGCTGAAACTCCAGTACTTTGGCCACCTCATGCGAAGAGTTGACTCATTGGAAAAGACTCTGATGCTGGGAGGGATTGGGGGCAGGAGGAGAAGAGGACGACAGAGGATGAGATGGCTGGATGGCATCACCGACTCAATGAGTTTGAGTGAACTCCAGGAGTTGATGATGGACAGGGAGGCCTGGCGTGATGCAATTCATGGGGTCGCAAAGAGTAGGACATGACTGAGTGACTGAACTGAACTGAAATGTATCATATATAATATAATGTATATATATTATATGTATATAATATATATACACATATATATATAAATATATAATCTTTGGCAATCTTGTCAAGAAAAAAATTATTAAAAATATAAAATAAAAATACAATGCAGTAAAATATATGAAAAAATTTTAAAAATACATTATGTATTTTCCTCAGCTTATGTTCTCCATGGAAGTGAAGATCTAAACAAGGGCTTGAGTTTCTCTTCAGGACAGGAGGAGAAAACCAACACAAGAAAACATATTCTGATTGGTTACCATGAAGAGCAGTGTGTCCTGAGTCCTCTTGGAGCCTATGAGAGCTGTGGAGAATGTGCCTTAGAAGGGTTTATCTGTGAACTAGGAGAAAATTACATTTATCTCTTGTCTATTTCCTCCCATCTGTCTAGGCTTACTCAGCAAGAGATTACCTTCCTAGCACATTTAGGTTGTTCATGCCATGAGGTAACAAGACTACTCAAGGTTCCCACACTAGAGCCTGCTGCAGTAAGGTGCTGCCCAGTTCTACCTCCATGAAGACGACTGCTGCAGAAAAGACTGTTAGGAAAAAATGGGCTGAGAAACATGAGTCAAGGCACAAGTGGAATTTCATACACTATTTGAAAGTCACATTAAATGTTATTACTGTACTTTGGAACTTATTGATTTCCAAAATTAAATTATAAATTTAACCTCTATCAAAACTTTAACATACTTTGTTCTTCCAACACTTTCCATTCAGTTCAGTCGCTCAGTCGTGTCCGACTCCTTGTGACCCCATGAATCGCAGCACGCCAGGCCTCCCTGTCCATTACCAACTCCCGAAGTTTACCCAAACTCATGTCCATCGAATGGGTGATGCCATCCAGCCATCTCATCCTCTGTCATCCCCTTCTCCTCCTGCCCCCAATCCCTCCCAGCATCAGGGTCTTTTCCAATGAATCAACTATTCGCATGAGGCGGCCAAACTACTGGAGTTTCAGCTTCAACATCAGTCCTTCCAGTGAACACCCAGGACTGATCTCCAGTGATCTAACCTGGATTGGTTAGATCTTGCAGTCCAAGGGACTCTCAAGAGTCCTCTCCAACAAACCATTAAAATGCATCAATTCTTCGGTGCTCAGCTTTCTTCACAGTCCAAGTTTTACATCCGTACATGACCACTGGAAAAACCATAGCCTTGACGGACCTTTGTTGGCAAAGTAATGTCTCTGCTTTTTAATAAGCTGTCTAGATTGGTCATAACTTTCCTTCAAACGTCTTTTAATTCCATGGCTGCAATCACCATCTGTAGTGATTTTGGAGCCAAAAAAAATAAAGTCTGACACTGTTTCTACTGTTCCCCCATCTATTTCCCATGAAGTGATGGGACCAGATGCCATGATCTTCATTTTCTGGATGTTGAGCTTTAAGCCAACTTTTTCACTCTCCTCTTTCACTTTCATCAAGAGGCTTTTGAGTTCCTCTTCACTTTCTGCCATAAGGGTGGTGTCATCTGCATATCTGAGGTTATTGATATTTCTCCCGGCAATCTTGATTTCAGCTTGTGCTTCTTCCAGCCCAGTGTTTCTCATGATGTACTCTGCATATAAGTTAAATAAGCAGGGTGACAATATACAGCCTTGACGTACTCCTTTTCCTATTTGGAACCACTCTGTTGTTCCATGTCCAGTTCTAACTATTGCTTCCTGACCTGCATACAGGTTTCTCAAGAGGCAGATCAGGTGGTCTGGTATTCCCTTTCAGAATTTTCCACAGTTTATTGTGATCCACACAGTCAAAGGCTTTGGCATAGTCAATAAAGCAGAAATTGATGTTTTTCTGGAACTCTCTAGCTTTTTCAATGATCCTGTGGATGTTTCCAATTTGACCTCTGGTTCCTCTGCCTTTTCTAAAACCAGCTTGAACATCTGGAAGTTCATGGCTCACGTATTGCTGAGCCCTGGCTTGGAGAATTTTGAGCATTATTTTACTAGTGTGTGAGATGAGTGCAATTGTGCAGTAGTTTGAGCATTCTTTAGCATTGCCTTTCTTTGGGATTGGAATGAAACTGTCCTTTACCAGTCCTGTGGTCACTGCTGAGTTTTCTAAATTTGCTGGCATATTGAGTACAGCACTTTCATGGCATCATCTTTCAGGATTTGAAATAGGTGAACTGGAATTCCATCACCTCCACTAGCTTCATTCATAGTGATACTTTCTAAGGCCCACGTGACTTCACATTCTAGGATGTCTGGCTCTAGGTGAGTGATGACACCATCGTGATTATCTGGGCAATGAAGATCTTTTTTGTACAGTTCTTCTGTGTATTCTTACCATCTCCTCTTAATATCTTCTTCTGTTTGGTTCATACCATTTCTGTCCTTTATTGAGACCATCTTTGTATGAAACGTTCTCTTGGTATCTCTAATTTTCTTAAAGAGATCTCTAGTCTTTCCCATTCTCTTGTTTTCCTCTATTTCCTTGTATTGTTCACTGAGAAAGGCTTTCTTATCTCTTCTTGCTATTCTTTGGAACGCTACATTCAGATGTTTATATCTTTTCTTTTCTTCTTTGCTTTTCACTTCTTTTCTTTTCACAGCTGTTTGTAAGGCCTCCTCAGACAGCCATTTTGCTTTATTGCATTTCTTTTCCATGGGGATGGTTTTGATCCCCGTCTCCTGTACAATGTCACGAACCTCATTCCATAGTTCATCAGGCACTCTGCCTATCAGATCTAGTGCCTTAAATTTACTTCTCACTTTCACTGTATAATCATAAGGGATTTGATTTAGGTCATACCTAAATTGTTTAGTGGTTTTCCCTACTTTCTTCAATTTAGTTCTGAATTTGGCAATAAGGAGTTCATGATCTGAGCCACAGTCAGCTCCTGGTCTTGTTTTTGCTGACTGTATAGAGCTTCTCCATTTTGGCTGCAAACAATATAATCAATCTGATTTCGGTGTCAACCATCTGGTGATGTCCATGTGTAGAGTCTTCTCTTGTGTTGTTGGAAGAGGGTGTTTGCTATGACCAGTGTGTTCACTTGGCAAAACTCTTTAGACTTTAATAAAATTTTAAATTAAGATTCTTACGATTTGGTGTAAATATTCAGAGGAAGAAATGTGCCCTCCTATGAAATTTAAAGAACAAAATATTAGAAACAAGGGACATATTCTTGGATATTAGATGGTTTTCTCAAAACCCCTATATAAAATGCAAAATTATTAACATGGTAAGACAATGAAATATGTAAAAAATGAAAAATGTAAATAAATATTTCAGTGTTTTGAACATCATACATTGACACTAAATAAGTATGGCAGATGTATCCTTCAGTTCAGTTCAGTTCAGTCACTCAGTCGTGTTCTGCTCTTTGCACCCAGTGGACTGCATCATGCCAGTTCTCCCTGTCCATCACCCACTCCCAGAGTTTACTCAAACTCATGTCCATTGATTTGGTGATCTCATCCAACCATCTCATCCTCTGTCATCCCATTCTCCTCCTGCCTTCAGTCTTTCCCAGCATCAGGTTTTTTTTTCAAATGGGTCAGTTCTTCAAATCAGGTGCCTAAAGTATTGGAGTTTCAGCTTTAGCATCAGTCCTTCCAATGAATATTCAGGATTGATTTCCTTTAGGATGGACTACTTGGATCTTCTTACAGTCCAAGGGTCTTCTCCATCACCACAGTTCAAAAGCATCACTTCTTCAGTGCTCAGTTTTCTTTATAGTCCAACTCTCACATCCATATATGACTACTGGAAAAACCATAGCCTTGACAAGACGGACCTTTGTTGGCCAAGTAATATCTCTGCTTTTTAAAAAAATATAAATTTATTTATTTTAATTGGAGGCTAATTACTTTACAATATTGTATTGGTTTTATCATACATCAACATGAATCCACCACGGGTGTACACGTGTTCCCCATCCTGAACCCCCCTCCCACGTCCCTCTCCTTACCATCCCTCTGGGTCATCCCAGTGCACCAGCCCCGAGCATCCTGTATCATGCATCAAACTTGGATTGGCAATTCATTTCACATATGGTATTATACATGTTTCAATGCCATTCTCCCAAATCATCCCACCCTCACCCTCTTCCACAGAGTCCAAAAGACTGTTCTATACATCTATATCTCTTTTGTTGTCTCACATACAGGGTTATCATTACCATCTTTCTAAATTCCATATATATGCATTAGTATACTCTATTGGTGTTTTTCTTTCTGGCTTACTTCACTCTGTATAATAGGCTCCAGTTTCATCCACCTCATTGGAACTGATTCAAATGTGATCTTTTTTAATGGCTGAGTAATACTCCATTATGTATATGTACTACAGCTTTCTTATCCATTCTTCTGCTGATGGACATCTAGGTTGCTTCCATGTCCTGGCTATTATAAACAGTGCTGTGATGAACATTGGGGTACACGTGTCTCTTTCAATTCTGGTTTCTTTGGTGTGTATGCCCAGTACTGGGATTGCTGGGTCATATGGCAGTTCTATTTCCAGTTTTTTAAGGAATCTCCACACTGTTCTCCATAGTGGCTGTACTAGTTTGCATTCCCACCAACAGTGTAAGCGGGTTCCCTTTTCTCCTCACCCTCTCCAGCATTTATTTCTTGTAGACTTTTGGATAGCAGCCATTCTGACTGGCATGAAATGGTACCTCATTGTAGTTTTGATTTTCATTTCTCTGATAATGAGTGATGTTAAGCATCTTTTCATGTGTTTGTTAGCCATCTGTATGTCTTCTTTGGAGAAATGTCTGTTTAGTTCTTTGGCTCATTTTTTGATTGGGTCGTTTATTTTTCTGGAATTGAGCTATAGGAATTGCTTGTATATTTTTGAGATTAATTCTTTGTCAGTTGCTTCATTTGCTATTATTTTCTCCCATTCTGAAGGCTGCCTTTTCACCTTTGTTGTGCAGAAGCTTTTAATTTTAATTAGATCTCATTTGTTTGTTTTTGCTTTTAATTCTAATATTCTGGGAGGTGGGTCATAGAGGATCCTGCTGTGATGTATGTCGGAGAGTGCTTTGCCTATGTTCTCCTCTAGGAGTTTTATAGTTTCTGGTCTTACATTTAGATCTTTAATCCATTTTGAGTTTATTTTTGTGTATGGTGTTAGAAAGTGTTCTAGTTTCATTCTTTTATTAAGTGGTTGACCAGATTTCCCAGCACCACTTGTTAAAGAGATTGTCTTTAATCCATTGTATATTCTTGCCTCCTTTGTCAAAGATAAGGTGTCTATAGGTGCATGGGTTTAGCTCTGGGCTTTCTATTTTGTTCCATTTTTCTATATTTCTGTCTTTGTTCCAGTACCATACTGTCTTGATGACTGTGGCTTTGTAGTAGAGCCTGAAGTCAGGCAGGTTGATTCCTCCAGTTCCATTCTTCTTTCTCAAGATTGCTTTGGCTATTTGAGGTGTTTTGTATTTCCATACAAATTGTGAAATTATTTGATCTAGTTCTCTGAGAAATACCATTGGTAGCTTGATAGGGATTGTATTGAATCTATAAATTGTTTTGGGTAGTATACTCATTTTCACTATATTGATTCTTCTGATCCATGAACACGGTATATTTCTCCATCTATTAGTGTCCTCTTTGATTTCTTTCACCAGTGTTTTATAGTTTTATATATATAGGTCTTTTGTTTCTTTAGGTAGATATATTCCTAGGTATTTTATTCTTTTTGTTGCAATGGCGAATGGAATCGTTTCCTTAATTTCTCTTACTATTTTCTCATTATTAGTGTATAAGAATGCAAGGGATTTCTGTGTGCTGATTTTATATCCTGCAACTTTACTCTATTCATTGATTAGCTCTAGTAATTTTCTGGTGAAGTCTTTGCTGCTGCTGCTAAGTCTCTTCAGTCATCTCCAACTCTGTGCGACCCCATAGATGGCAGCCCACCAGGCTCCCCCATCCCTGGGATTCTCCAGGCAAGAACACTGGAATGGGTTGCCATTTCCTTCTCCAATGCATGAAAGTGAAAAGTGAAAGTGAAGTCGCTCAGTCGTGTTCGACTCTTAGAGACCACATGGACTGCAGCCTACCAGGCTCCTCCACCCATGGGATTTTCCAGGCAAGAGTACTGGAGTGGGGTGTCATTGCCTTCTCCAGGTGGAGTCTTTAGGGTTTTCTATGTAGAGGATCATGTCATCTGCAAACAGTGAGAGTTTTACTTCTTTTTTTTCCAATTTGGATTCCTTTTATTTCTTTTTCTGCTCTGATTGCTGTGGCCAAAACTTCCAAAACTATGTTGAATAGTAGTTGTGAAAGTGGGCACCCATGTCTTGTTTCTGACTTTAGGGGAATGCTTTCAATTTTTCAGCATTGAGGATAATGTTTGCTGTGGGTTTGTCATATATAGCTTTTATTATGTTGAGGTATACCTTTGCTTTTTAATACGCTGCCTAGTTTTGTCATAGCTTTTCATCCAAGGAGCAAGGGTCTTTTAATTTCATGGCTTCGGTCACCATCTGAAGTGATTTTGGAGCACAAAAAATAAAGTCAGCCACTGTTTCCACTATTTCCCCATCTATTTGCCATTAAGAGATGGGACCAGATGCCGTGATCTTCATTTTCTGAATGTTGAGCTTTAAGCCAATTTTTTCACTCTCCTCTTTCACTTTCATCAAGAGGCTCTTTAGTTCTTCACTTTCTTCCATAAGTGTGATGTCATCTGCATATCTGAGGTTATTGATATTTCTCCTGGTAATCTTGATTCAGCTTGTGCTTCTTCCAGCCCAGCGTTTCTCATGATGTACTCTGCATATAAATTAAACAAACAGTGTGGCAATATATAGCCTTAACATATTCCTTTCCCAATTTGGAACCAGTCTGTTGTCCATGTCAGTTATAACTGTTTCTTCCTCATCTGCATACAGATTTCTCAAGAGGCAGGTCAGGTGGTTGGTAATCCCATCTCTTGAAGAATTTTCCAGTTTGTGGTGATCCACATAATCAAAGGCTTTGGCATAGTTAATAAAGCAGAAATACTTATTTTTCTGGAACTCTCTTGCTTTTTTGATGATCCAACGCATGTTGGCAATTTGATCTCTGACTCCTCTGCCTTTTCTAAATCCAGCTTGAACATCTGGAAGTTCACCGTTCACAAACTGTTGAAGCCTGGCTTGGAGAATTTTCAGCATTAATTTACCAGGGTGTGAGATGATTATTCTCAATTATTCAGTAGTTTGAACATTCTTTGGCATTGCCTTTCTTTGGGATCGGAAAGAAGACTGACCTATTCCAGTCCTGTGGCCACTGCTGAGTTTTCCAAATTTGCTGCATATTGAGTGCCCCACTTTCACAGCATCATCATTTAGGATTTGAAATAGCTCAACTGAAATTCCATCACCTCCGTTAGTTTTTTTGTAGTGATGCTGCCTAAGGCCCACTTCACTTTGCATTCCAGGATGTCTGGCTCTAGGTGAGTGATCACACCATCATGATTATCTGGGTCATGAAGATCTTTTTTGTATAGTTCTTCCGTTTATTCTTGCCATATCTTCTTAAGATCTTCTTCTTCTATAAGTCCATACAATTTCTGTCCTTTATAGAGCCAATCTTTGCATGAAATGTTCCCTTGGTATCTCTAATTTTCTTTTAGAAATACCTACTCTTTCCCATTCTATTGTTTTCCTGTGTTTCTTTGCATTGGTCACTGAGGAAGGCTTTCTTATTTCTCCTTGCTATTCTTTGGAACTCTGAATTCAAATGGGTATATTTTTCCTTTTATCTTTTGCTTTTCATTTCTATTCTTTTCACAGCTATTTGTAAGGCCTCCTCAGACAGCCATTTTGCTTTTTTGCATTTCTTTTTCTTGGGAATGGTCTTGATCCCGGTCTCCTGTACAATGTCATGAACCTCTGTCCATAGTTCATCAGGCATTCTGTCTATCAAATCTAGCCCCTTGAATCAATTTTCACTTCTACTGTATAATTGTAAGGGATTAGATTTAGGTCATGCCTGAATGTTCTAGTGGTTTTCCTTACTTTCTTCAATTTAAGTCTGAATTTGGCAATAGGGAGTTCATGATCTGATCCAAAGTCAGCTCCCAGTCTTATTTTTGCTGACTGTATAGAGCTTCTCCATCTTTGGCTGCAAAGAACATAATCAATCTGATTTTGGTATTGACCATCTGGTGATGTCCATGTGTAGAGACTTCTCTTGCGTTGTTGGAAGAGGGTGTTTGCTATGACTAGTGTGTTCTCTCTGCAAAACTCTGTTAGCCTTTGCCCTGCTTCTTTCTGGGCTTCTAGGCCAAATTTTGGGCAAGTTCTAGGCCACAATGTCTGTTACTCTAGGTATTTCTTGACTTCCTACTTTGCATTCCAACCCCCTATAATGGAAAGAACATCTTTTTGGGGTATTCATTCTAGAAGGTCTTATAGGTCTTCATAGAACTGTTCTACTTCAGCTTCTTCAGCTATAGTGATAGAGGCATAGACTTAGATACCATGATATTAAATGGCTTACCTTGGAAATGAACAGAGATCATTCTGTGGTTATTTTAGATTGCATCCAAGTACTACATTTTGGACTCATGTTGGTTATGATGGCTAGTCCATGTCTTCTAAGGGATTCTTACCCACAGTAGTAGATATTATGGTCATCTGATAAATTAGATGTTAGAGTTAAATCCCCCTATTCCAGTCAATTTTAGTTCACTGATTCCTAAAATGTCAAAGTTCTCTCTTGGCATCTCCTGTTTGACCACTTCCAATTTGCCTTGATTCGTGGACCTAACATTCCAGGTTACTATGCAGTATTGCTCTTTACAGCATCGGACTTTGTTTCTATCACCAGTTTCATCCACAACTGCATGTTGGTTTTGCTTTGGCTCCATCTCTTCATTCTTTCTGGAGTTATTTCTCCACTGATCTCCAGTAGCATTATGGGCACATACCAACTTGAGAGGTTCATCTTTCAGTGTCCTATCTTTTTGCCTTCTCATACTCTTCATGTGGTTATCAAGGCAAGAATACTGAAGTGGTTTGCCATTCCCTTCTCCAGTGGACCACATTTTGTCGAACTCCCCACCATGACCTGTCCGTCTTGGGTGGACAAGGCATTGCTCATTGTTTCCTTGAGTTAGGCAAGGCTGTGGTCCATGTAACCAGATTGGTTAGTTTTCTTTGGTTATGGTTTTCAGTCTGTCTGCCCTCTGATGGAGAAGGATAAGAAACTTATGGAAGCTTCCTGATGGAAAAGACTTACTGAGGGGCAAACTGGGTCTTGTTCTGATGGGTAGGACGTTCTCAGCAAATCTTTAAACGAATTTTCTGTTGATGGGTGGAACTGTATTCCCTTCCTGCTATTTACCTGGGCAAAACTGAAGGTCAAGAAGGGCGGCGGTGAGGAGATAACCATCGTCCAAGGTAAGGAGCAATGGCTGCGCTTTGCTGGAGCAGCCATGAAGAGATACCCCACGCCCAAGGTAAGAGAAACACAAGTAAGACAGTAGGTGTTGCAAGAGGGCATCAGAGGGCAAACATACTGAAACCATACTCACAGAAAACTAGTCAATCTAATCACACTAGGACCACAACATTGTCTAACTCAATGAAACTAAGCCATGCCCGTGGGGCAACCCAAGAAGGGCAGATCATGGTGGAAAGATTTGACAGAATGTGGTCCACTGGAGAAGGGAATGGCAAACCACTTCAGTATTCTTGCCTTGAGAACCCCATGAACAGTATGAAAAGGCAAAATGATAGGATAATGAAAGAGAAACTCCCCAGGTCAGTAGGTGCCCAATATGCTACTGGAGATCAGTGGAGAAATAACTTCAGAAAGAATGAAGGGATGGAGCCAAAACAAAAACAATACCCAGCTGTGGATGTGACTGGTGATAGAAGCAAGGTCCGATGCTATAAAGAGCAATATTGCATAGGAACCTGGAATGCCAGGTCCATGAATCAAGGCAAATTGGAAGTGGTTAAACAAGAGATGGCAAGAGTGAATGTCGACATTCTAGGAATCAGCAAACTGAAATGGACTGGAATGGGTGAATTTAACTCAGATGACCATTATATCTACTACTGTGGGCAGGAATCCCTCAGAAGAAATGGAGTGGCCATCATGGTCAACAAAAGAGTCCGAAATGCAGTACTTGGATGCAATCTCAAAAACGACAGAATGATCTCTGTTCGTTTCCAAGGCAAACCATTCAATATCACAGTAAACCAAGTCTATGCCCCAACCAGTAACGCTGAAGAAGCTGAAGTTGAAAGGTTCTATGAAGACCTACAAGACCTTTTAGAACTAACACCCAAAAAAGATGTCCTCTTCATTATAGGGGCCTGGATTACAAAAATAGGAAGTCAAGAAACACCTGGAGTAACAGGCAAATTTGGCCTTGGAATACGGAATGAAGCAGGGCAAAGACTAATAGAGTTTTGCTAAGAAAATGCACTGGTCATAACAAACACCCTCTTCCAACAACACAAGAGAAGACTCTACACATGGACATCACCAGATGGTCAACACCGAAATCAGATTAATTCTATTCTTTGCAGCCAAATATGGAGAAGCTCTATACAGTCAGCAAAAACAAGACCAGGAGCTGACTATGGCTCAGACCATGAACTCCTTATTGCCAAATTCATACTGAAATTGAAGAAAGTAGGGAAAACCCCTAGACCATTCAGGTATGACCTAAATCAAATCCCTTATGATTATACAGTGGAAGTGAGAAATAGATTTAAGGGCCTAGATCTGATAGATAGAGTGCCTGATGAACTATGGAATGAGGTTCATGACATTGTGCAGGAGACAGGGATCAAGACCATTCCCATAGAAAAGAAATGCAAAAAAGCAAAATGGCTGTCTGGGGAGGCCTTACAAATAGCTGTGAAAAGAAGAGAAGCAAAAAGCAAAGGAGAAAAGGAAAGATATAAACATCTGAATGCAGAGTTCCAAAGAATAGCAAGAAGAGATAAGAAAGCCTTCTTGAGTGATCAATGCAAAGAAATAGAGGAAAACAACAGAATGGGAAAGACTAGGGATCTCTTCAAGAAAATCAGAGATACCAAAGGAACATTTCATGCAAAGATGAGCTCGATAAAGGACAGAAATGGTATGAACCTAACAGAAGCAGAAGATATTAAGAAGAGATGGCAAGAATATACAGAAGAACTGTACAAAAAAGATCTTCACCCAGATAATCATGATGGTATGATCACTGACCTAGAGCCAGACATCCTGGAATGTGAAGTCAAGAGGGCCTTAGGAAGCATCACAACAAAGCTAATGGAGGTGATGGAATTCCAGTTGAGCTATTCCAAATCCTGAAAGATGATGCTGTGAAAGCGCTACACTCAATATGCCAGCAAATTTGGAAAACTCAGCAGTGACCACAGGACAGGAAAAGGTCAGTTTTCATTCCAGTCCCAAAGAAAGGCAATGCCAAAGAATGCTCAAACTACCACACAATTGCACTCATCTCACATGCTAGTAAAGTAATGCTCAAAATTCTCCAAGCCAGGCTTCAGCAATATGTGAACCGTGAACTTCCTGATGTTCGAGCTGGTTTTAGAAAAGGCAGAGGAACCAGAGATCAAATTGCCAACATCTTCTGGATCATGGAAAAAGCAAGAGAGTTCCAGAAAAACATCTATTTCTGCTTTATTAACTATGCCAAAGCCTTTGACTGTGTGGATCACAATAAACTGTGGAAAATTCTGAAAGAGATGGGAATACCAGACCACCTGATCTGCCTCTTGAGAAACCTGTATGCAAGTCAGGAAGCAACAGTTAGAACTGGACATGGAACAACAGACTGGTTCCAAATAGGAAAAGGAGCTCGTCAAGGCTGTATATTGTCACCCTGCTTATTTAACTTATATGCAGAGTACATCATGAGAAACGCTGGGCTGGAAGAAGCACAAGTTGGAATCAAGATTGCTGGGAGAAATATCAATAACCTCAGATATGCAGATGACACCACCCTTATGGCAGAAAGTGAAGAGGAACTCAAAAGCCTCTTGATGAAAGTGAAAGTGGAAAGTGAAAAAGTTGGCTTAAAGCTCAACATTCAGAAAACGAAGATCATGGCATCCGGTCCCACCACTTCATGGGAAATAGATGAAGAAACAGGAAACAGTGTCAGACTTTATTTTTTTGGGCTCCAAAATCACTACAGATGGTGATTGCAGCCATGAAATTAAAAGACGCTTACTCCTTGGAAGTAAAGTTATGACCAACCTAGATAGCATATTCAAAAGTAGAGACATTACTTTGCCAACAAAGGTCCGTCTAGTCAAGGCTATGGTTTTTCCTGTGGTCATGTATGGATGTAAGAGTTGGACTGTGAAGAAGGCTGAGCGCCGAAGAATTGATGCTTTTGAACTGTGGTGTTGGAGAAGACTCTTGAGAGTCCCTTGGACTGCAAGGAGATCCAACCAGTGCATTCTGAAGGAGATCAGCCCTGGGATATCTTTGGAAGGAATGATTATACAGCTGAAACTCCAGTACTTTGGCCGCCTCATTCAAAGAGTTGAGTCATTGGAAAAGACTCTGATGCTGGGAGAGACTGGGGGCAGGAGGAGAAGGGGACGACAGAGGATGAGATGGCTTGATGGCATCACTGACTGGATGGACCTGAGTCTCAGTGTACTCTGGGAGTTGGTGATGGACAGGGAGGCCTGGCGTGCTGCAATTCATTGGGTCACAAAGAGTCAGACACGACTGAGCGACTGATCTGATCTGATCTGATCTGAAACTTTGGTGGAGGTAATGAAGATAATGGCAACCTCCTTCAAAACGTCCCATGCATGTACCTCTACACTCACTGCCCCCAACCCTGCAGCAAGCCACCACTGACCCATGCCTCTGCTGGAGACTTCTGGACACTCTCGGGCAAGTCTGCGTCAGTCTTTTTTGGGGTCATGGCTCCTTTCTTCTGGGTCTTAGTGCACACAAGGTTCTGTTTGTGCCCTCCAAGAGTCTATCCCAGATGTATCCTTGTGGTTTTAGAAATACAATGATGCCACAACCTCCACATGTGACATAATCATCAATTGAAGTCCACCTAAAGTAAATTAACTGGCTACTAAAATGAATTAAGTGTATGTGGTAGAAATAACTTTCTGGCTATGTGAATGAAGCTATGAGGTTTGTTATTAAGGAAAACTGCAGTCTCGTTTATCCAGAGATAATGATGCTGTCCTGTATAGAAATAGGAGAGTGGACTGAAACAGTTCTGTTGATCATGTATTATTCCCTGCTTCTTCTTTATTGTAGGAAACTGTGCCCTGCGAACTAACATTTTTTGGCTTCCTTGAAATCTGATTTCCTAATAGAGTCAACCAATAGGAGACTCACAAGAGTTTTTAAATTTCTTCCCCACTGTGGTTCTTCTCTTCTTGATTCTCTCCACTTTGGCTGATTCCAATCCAGGGTTCCTATTCTCACTGTTTTACTCCAACCCTAGGTAAGACGCTAGTTTCATGCCACTGCTAACTCCTAGGTTAATTCACCTTCTCATGTTTGGCTTTCAATTCTCCCAATACCTCTGTAAATTAGTTCCCCTAATTTTGTTATTTTGTCTGGCATGCATGGGCTCCATTTTCTTTCAAGACTCTGGCTGACATAGTATTCCTGTGCTGTGCTAAATCACTTCAGTCATGTCCAACTCTTTGTGACCCCATGGACTATAGCCCACCAGGCTCCTCTGTCCATGAGATTCTGCAGGCAAGAATGGTGGAGTAGGCTGCCATTCCCTTCTCCAATAGTATCCCTGAAGTAAAGTCACTCAATTGTGTCCGACTCTTTGTGACCCTGTGAACTATAGTCTACTAGCTCCTCCGTCCATGGGATTTTCCAGGCAAGAGGACTGAAATGGGTTGCCATTTCCTTCTCCAGGGGATCTTCCCAATCCAGGTATCAAACCCAGGTCTCCCACATTGTAGGCAGATGCTTTACCATCTGAGCCACCAAGGAAGTCCAATAGTATTCTTACTTTGCAGTAATACACATAATTTATTTCACATTCCTCTTAGTAATGATGGCTCATTTAGTCTGTGAATGTCAGCGAAGTTTCAGTGTAAAGTTGCAGGAGACAATATTCTCCTAGGGATTATAATAGACTATGGGTGTTGGGGGATGGAGTGGAACATTTTTAAGAAGAATGCACAAGTGATTCTAGTATTTCCTGGTTGACATATGCCCTTTTCCTGTGAGTAAACACATTTTGAATTATATAATATTTTAGGGTCTTTAAGATATTTCATTCTATAGCCATAATGTCACCTGCTTGTATGAGCATCTTCTAATTTTCTCAAGCAATTATATCTCTAACTTTTCCCTGAGAGGGAAAAAAGTAAACATAAGCAATTCATTTATATATACAGGAATGTGATGTGTCTCTGTGACGGGAAGATTTGAATTATCTAGTATTATTTTCAGATGCTTGCGACTGAGGTGAGAAGAACCCATCTTCTGACCCAAATGAAGAATCAGTATAGTCTTTCTGACTTAAGCTGGAAGGATGATATGGCATGTAGAATTCTGACAGTGAATTTTTGTGCTGTTAAAAAAAAAATAGATTTTAGCTCAAGGTAACACAGTAGGTAAAATCTGACTCGAGCTAGCACTCCATTTACAATTCAAGGAAGATGACTGCTCCCTAGAGAGTGATGCAAGGTTTCCATTATCCCAAAACATCTGGGGGAGAAAAGGGAGACATTACCTGAATGTTTGTTCTGGGCATCAAACAGACACACTAATAAAGTCTTGCAGAACAATGATGAGAAAGAAGGAAAAAAAAATTTTAACCAAATAGACATAAGAGGAAGGGGTAAAGAAAAAAAAATGTTGCCTGCCATTCCATTTCTTGAAGGATCAAGCTATTAACCAGTTCAGTCACCTACCAAGAGTGCACCTTGAGGACATTGAGGATAGAGGAAAACAAGATATCTGTATTTTGGATACCCTGGCCCCTAGATAGCTAAAGACACATGTCTAAGGAAAAATTTCAGTGACTCTTGATTCATGTATCTTCCCATATATAGAAAAGCAGTAAAATTATTAATTTCAGGTATCTGTTCTTTGTGATTAATGAGAATCTTTGATATTCAACTACATGTTTATTTTCCAACAAGAGCAACAAAAAAATCATACATAGCATGTCTCCTCCTTAACTTCTTCAGAGCAGTTCCTCAAAGCTATCTGAGAGACTGTCTCTCTAGCCTATCATCCTCAGTAAGGTTACTGAAGAAAACTTAAGTCACAATTTTTACACTGTGTGTTTTTCTCTCAGTCATAAAGAGCAGAGGAACCGTATTGATTCCAAATTGTTCCATTTCCTAGGTGTGTGACCTTGGAAATGAACCTTTTGAGTCTCTGTTTGAACATCTATAAAATGGAATAATAATAATAATTTTGACGGAATCTTTTGAGATAATCAAAATAGTCTCTATAAATTAGCCCAAAGTGTGTGTTTAGTCAGAATTAATCAGGAACATTACTTTTAGCATTAAGATATTTGTTTTCAGAATCTCTCTGAATATTACAGAGGGGAAAAAACATTGGCAACTAAGAGAAAAACATTATTTTTTTGTTCTGGACAGTGTGCTCTCTTAATTAGGATAGCACTGTTGTATGAGCAGTTCTTTCATTCTGAAAATGATACCAGGGTCACTTCACAAGCAAATGGTATTTCTGTGCTGGATGATGAGGTGATAGGAACACCATCTTGATTTTTTTCATGAACATTTGCTTACCTCTCTACCTTCCATCTTTATTCATCAGGCTATTGCTGCAAATCTATGAATAAGTGGGAAATCTAATGCTTTCACATTTTCAAATCATGGGGTCTGAATGGGGTTTCAATTTCACTTCCTGAAGCTTGTGAGATGCACAGTTAAGCCGATCTGTGCATCATATTCCCCTGTACGCTGTTGTTGAGGCTTTACAACTTTATGTATCCATTCTCCTATTGATGAGCATTTAGGTTTTTTCCAAATATTTGTTATGGATCCTAGAATTCCTTTCCCATAAGAGTGTTGCAAAAAGTTAGGCAAACCAAGTCTTCAATTTTAGAGTCCATTTTCTCACTTGTAAAAAGAGAAATTTGGATTAAGTGATCTACAAGTTTCTTTTCTGTGATATTAACAAAATCCTGTGTTCCGTATTCTCTGAATACTGACATAACTTGATAAGTAGCCAGCCCCTGCTCCTGTGAATCTGTTGGACTTTCTCATCTCTTTGGCTTCTGTGAGAGACCTGAAATCAGGATTCTTAAAGCAATGCTGTGCAGGGCACTGTTTGACTTCCCCAGGCTCCAATATGCTCATAGAGTGGTCCATTTCTTCTAGCCACATGTCTTCCCATTGTCCTGATATGCCACTACGGTGACATCTGTGCTGCCTGCTACAGACTTCACCTTAGGGAAATCTTCCCCATTACAGAAGGCAGGCTTCACCTTGCAGAGCTCTTTGGCTGTCTGAGAAACAAACATGTTCTTCCAGATGGGTTAGCAGAGTATTTCAGAATTGATTCATGTTGGCTATTCTCCAAGAATCTCTGCAAAGAAGCTGCATTGTAACAGGTTCAGAAAAATCTGACCCTCATAACCTACCTCCTACTATGCTTGTTCCACAAACTGTACATTTCAGCAAGGACTCCTGACCTGATATCAAAACTTGTTGGAGAAAGAAGATAAATAACTCAAAAGAAATGAAACCTACTTTGTCAGTTAAAATCCCTCTATAATTTAAAAACGAAAAAAAAACAACTATATTTACTACTACCAGCAAAAGCTTACCAAAATTTTTTTTTAATAAAAGAGTTTAGTTTTTCAAACTGTAAGAACTGTGGAATTTCACTTTAATAAAAGATTGGAGTAGACTGTTATGGTAAATAAATATCACAAGTCCCCAGTCAACTGCTATTAGTTATTAAAATGAGCACATTTTAAAAATAACCATTAAGAAGTAGAAGCTGTTTCTTTCTGAGTATCAGTGTTCTGGTTTTCTTTCTGCCATAAGTGGTTATGATCAAGTTTAAGTTTGGGCTTAGACACCCTGTGGCAATGATACTGCTGCAAGATTGCTCTTTCTTTTTTTGCTGTGTGAAGAAGGAGATGAGGTTACCACTCGCTTATGTTTATAGCATGCTGGTAAGGGCAGTGCAGAAATAGTCTACCTTAACCTTCAATTTCACTTCTGATCAACATAAAAGTGAATAAGCTCTTATAGGATCAAATGATCCTGAAGTCCTGGACCTGAGAATCTTTCTAGATATATCAGACCAAGAATCAAGATA
Organism: Bos mutus; assembly: GCF_027580195.1. NCBI lineage: Eukaryota > Metazoa > Chordata > Mammalia > Artiodactyla > Bovidae > Bos > Bos mutus. The sequence goes on from NC_091627.1 coordinate 73,002,879, forward strand.
TCACATTCATATTAGGTGATTCTTAGTAAGGACCAGTTAGAGTTTTATCAAATAATACGTAAGAGATCTTTACAAATGTATTCTTTTCAAAGCATATTTGAAATCTTCACATGATGTTAGGAAATTAATGAAAGTAGACCTTTTGAACGGAGAAGGCAATGGCACCCCACTCTAGTACTTTTGCCTAGAAAATCCCATGGGCGGAGGAGCCTGGTAGGCTGCAGTCCATGGGGTCGCTAGAGTCGGACACGACTAAGCAACTTCATTTTCACTTTTCACTTTCATGCATTGGAGAAGGAAATGGCAACCCACTCCAGTGTTCTTGCCTGGAGAATCCCAGGGACGGGGGAGCCTGGTGGGCTGCCGTCTATGGGGTCGCACAGAGTCGGACACGACTGAAGCGACTTAGCAGCAGCAGTAGACCTTTTGAAACAAAGTTACACGTTCAACTGAGAAAATAAATTGATTAATGGTACCTATCTTGATTTTAAGTAAGCATACTTTTACACTGGAACCTTATGATTTAAACATTTTAACCAAAATATCTCATACTAATATGTTGGGCTTAATTGTTTTTGTTTTTTCTTCTTCTTCTTTCCTATTTTGTTTCAGTGGTTATCAGTCATCTTCAAAGTGAATCCATAATCTTAAACATTTAAAGCATGTTATCATGATGCATGTAAAAACAGCTATCCATACATTCAAATTAACTGTTTGGTTATTATAATGTACTTGGCTATCTTTCTGAGGAGATGACTCTGTCATTAAGTAGCAACAAATGAAAAGCATATTACTAAAGTGAATCTTTGAGAAATAGCAATAATTAAGATAATGAAGAGAATGCTAAAAATCATATACTATATACTGCTTTCAAAAACATCACCTCACTTGTACAAACCTCTCAAGTAGGTATGTGTGTGTTTAATCACTCAGTCGTGTCCAACTCTTTGGAACCCCATGGACTGTAAGCCACCAGGCTTCTCTGTCCATGGGGATTCTCCAAGCAGGAGTACTGGAGTGGGTTGCCATGCTTTCTTCCAGGGGATCTTCCCAGCCTAGGGATCAAACACAGGTCTTTCACATTGCAGGCAGATTCTTTACCCTCTGAGCCAGCAGGGAAGCCCATGAATACTGGAGTGGGTAGTCTATCCCTTCTCCAGGGGATCTTCCTGACACAGGAATTGAACGGGGGGCTCCTGCATTGCAGGTGGATTCTTTACCAGCTGAGCTGCTACCAGGGAAGCCCCAAGTAAATATAAAATGACCCAAATGTCAGGTGACAAATACTTTTGGAGCACTTACTGCCCATATCCAGTATTTCCATTGTGAGAGACCCCTATTAGAGTAAACCCTAGGTATTTCTTCATATTTTTACAACCTCTCCACTAGGAAAATAATTTGATTTACTTGTAAGTTTGGAGGAAAGAATTGAGCATGCCTGCGGCAACTTTTTCCTCCCACCCCTCTTCTGGGATCTGGCTGCCTGCAGACAAGGTGCATACTCTTCAGCTCTTTGAGCTGTGGAGACAGGCTTCTAACTAATCAGTTTTACCTATGACCAGATGAGTCGGTCTAATTCATCCAGTGGCAAGTGGGAGGGGGCAGGGATCACAATCATCATTTGTTTCAGTTCAGTTCAGTTCAGTTCAGTCGCTCAGTCGTGTCTGACTCTTTGCGACCCCATGAATCGCAGCACACCAGGCCTCCCTGTCCATCACCAATTACCAGAGTTCACTCAAACTCACGTCCATCAAGTCAGTGATGCCATCCAGCCATCTCATCCTCTGTCATCCCCTTCTCCTCCTGCCCCCAATCCCTCCCAGCATCAGAGTCTTTCCCAATGAGTCAACTCTTCGCATGAGGTGGCCAAAGTACTGGAGTTTCAGCTTTAGCATCAGTCCTTCCAAAGAAATCCCAGGACTGATCTCCTTCAGAATGGACTGGTTGGATCTCCTTGCAGTCTAAAGGACTCTCAAGAGTCTTCTCCAACACCACAGTTCAAAAGCATCAATTCTTTGGAGCTCAGCTTTCTTCACAGTCCAACTCTCACATCCATACATGACCAGGGGAAAACCATAGCCTTGACTAGACGGACCTTTGTTGCCAAAGTAATGTCTCTGCTTTTCAATATGCTATCTAAGTTGGTCATAACTTTTCTTCCAAGGAGTAAGTGTCTTTTAATTTCATGGCTGCAGTCACCATCTGTAGTGATTTTGGAGCCCAAAAAAATAAAGTCTGACACTGTTTCCACTGTTTCCCATGAAGTGATGGGACCAGATGCCATGATCTTCATTTTCTGAATGTTGAGCTTTAAGCCAACTTTTCTCACTCCACTTTCACTTTCATCAAGAGGCTTTTGAGTTCCTCTTCACTTTCTGCCATAAGGGTGTTGTCATCTGCATATCTGAGGTTATTAATATTTCTCCTGGCAATCTTGATTCCAGCTTGTGCTTCTTCCAGCCCAGCGTTTCTCATGATGTACTCTGCATAGAAGTTAAATAAGCAAGGTGACAATATACAGCCTTGACGTACTCCCTTTTCCTATTTGGAACCAGTCTGTTGTTCCATGTCCAGTTCTAACTGTTGCTTCCTGATCTGCATACAGATTTCTCAAGAGGCAGGTCAGGTGCTCTGGTATTCCCATCTCTTTCAGAATTTTCCACAGTTTATTGTAATGCACACAAAGGCTTTGGCATAGTCAATAAAGCAGAAACAGATGTTCTTCTGGAACTCTCTTGCTTTTTCAGTGATCCAGTGGATGTTGGCAATTTTTTCCACCTAGACTATGTCCCGCAAAAAACTTTATTGGTAATGTAAGGGTTTTTTGATGCCCGTCTGCTTGACACCTGTGTTTATCATTGTATTTGATTGGAAAATGAGATTTGAGATTTATTGACATTCCTATTTCTCAAGTTCTAAAACTTGGAGCCTCAGAAGAAGCTTGTTCCAAGTGACGTAGTAGCATGTGACAGAACCATGGCAGCGGAGGCTGTACAAGTTTTAAGGACTAACCTGGGCCCAGCTACAGTGGTTATCAAGTTGTGTACAACAAAATCCCAAGGTTTGATGATGGAGTCTCAATGTCTCCTGGGAGCAAGAAAAGGGTTTCAAGGAGAAGGCAGGGTAATGAATGCTTTTTCTCTATTATTTGTCTTATTACATAAGTAATTTTTATTATGTAAAATATTAATTTTCAAAACAAGGATTTGTCATTTGATTAACGACCTTTAAAAGCTACCTGACTAGAATAATTAATTAAGATTGTTGGAATAAAGGAAGACCTAATAGCTCTCAAATGCTCATATTTTTCAGGGATTATTTATATTTCACATAACTATTTCACTATTAAAAGTTGTTTAGTTGCTAGGGAAGCCCTGGGAATAACAGAACCCATCTAGACAATATTTCTTTCTTCAAGAAGTAATAATCCAGAGAAAGTGTAAATGTAAGTATCAATCCCCTTACATCTGTAAGCATTTTTAAAAATTCAGCAAGAGATGGTTATAGAAACAACACCTATAGAAGGATCAGAGCATAATATTATTGCACCAAAGGAACCCTGGCTTCATGTATTTTTCTATTCTCTAACTGATTACTTTTATTTCTTTTATGATTATTATTGAGCTTTAAATATATGCTCACAACTTTCTAATAAGTAGTAACTTCAATGTGTATCAGTTTATTTTCCTTATTACCTTTGCACTGTAGATAAATGCATACCTGTTAGATACTATTCCCTGACACACACAGTTATAGATGGAGTTGTACTCTCTTCCCTGTGTCAGTTCCCCAGTACTTTATTCTACCCACATACTGCTTGCAGCTAGCCAGATACCCCAAGGAATGTTCATGGCTTGGAAAAATATGGGACTAGAAGGGCTGAAACTGAAGGTCTCCAAAGGAAGCCAGCAATACCAACTTCTCTTTCTACACTTCTGATTTCTGGAACTGAAGTGATTTTCTTGGTCTGTTTGTAAGAACCAGTACTCTAAGATAACTTCCAAACATACATGTGCAAAGACAGTGTGAAGGCTCCTAAGTTCTTGTAACATGTGGCATTCTGTATCAATTCTTTCATCAAAATAAAGTTGTACAATGCTGAAGGAATATGATTAAAGTAGACAAGGAAAGACAAAATGTGAAGTGGAACAAGGGAGTATTGCCTGTTGCCTTTTCTAATTACAGCACATGGTAAACCTATTAATTCCTGTTTTCCTGATCTGCTGCCATGTCCTTTAAACATTATATATATATAGCCTCTGTTCTCAAAAAAAAAAAAGAAACTAATACATAATTTATAATTAATATCTTAATGACACAGTGCAAAGAAGGGGAGAAGGAGAAAGACTCTTCTCTGCAAATGTGAAGTAATATGACAGATTTAATTTAAGAAAAATGAACTGTGTTTAAATATCTTTAGTTTAATTCTGAGAATGAAGTTAGAAAAGAAAGTTATTAGTAGAGAAAACAGACAGCTAGGAAGGCTGAAAAAATCTTACAGAGGAGATGCAGAAGAGGGCCATGACTACTAATACAGAGAGTTTAAAATAAGAACTTAGGATGGATGACTAATATAATTTTAATTTCAACAGAATAAAACATACCATAGGAAAATATACATTATTAGGAAGCAATAATAAACCTGAACAAATCTTTATGGAAAAAAAAAATTAGTAGTATTAAGGAATTTACTATAGTGTAGAACACAAGTCTAGACTGATATATAGGCATGCCTGGTGACATTTATTTATTCAACAAATACTAATTGAATTCAGGCACAGCTTTAAAGAACTTTCCAAGAAAGACAATTCTTGTGATTTAGAAATTATATACATTGTTCCAGAGAACCTCCTCTTTTCCATTAGAAATATTTACTTTCTTCAAATAGCATTGTTGTTTAGTCACTAAGTTGTGTCTGACTCTTTTGTGACCTCATGAACTATAGCCTGCCAAGCTCTACTCTCCATGGGATTTCCCAGGGAAGAATACTTCAGTGCAATTGTATTTAGTTGCATTGAGCAGCTTCAACTGCATACAACAAGTTCTAGTAAAGTCTCTTTTCATTTTTATTATGTCACAAAATTTTATATTTTTTTCTTATTAGAACTTTAGATACACTTCTCATTTAAAACTGGACATTTAAGTTCCAAATACATGGGGTTTTTTAAGTATCTTTGATGTTAATTTCTCATTTAAATGCTTTCTTCTCAGCAATCACCTTCTGTATTTTTTCATTCTTCTAAGTTTATTGAAGCTTTCAATGACTAAGTCAAAGATTTTTCTTGTTAAATGTCACATTGTACTTGAAAATATGTGGAGTATTTCCAAATATATTTTGATATTGATTTCTAACATAATTCTGCAGTGATAAGAGAACAGGCTCTGTATAATTTCAATACCTTTAGACCATGGAATTTTTGCACCTTGTTTTATGCCCCTGGATCTGTCTAGTGTCTCCTAGTTTATAGTGTATGGGAACTTTAATAGAATTTATATCCTACACTTGTGTGAAAACTGTATAAATCTTAATTATATTGAATTGGCTAATGGTGTTTTTCAGGTCTACCATGTCCTTGCACTTTTCTGTGTATTCATTCTATTAATATATGAAAGTTTGATATTGAAACTCCAGCTAAAACTTTTAATTTACCTACTTAAAAATGATCATAATAGAGTGTGGAACTACATGTAACTTTGTTCTATATTCTCCAAATCTCCTGTAAATGTGTTACCACACTTTAATAATTAAAAAAAAAAAAAAAAGAATGTAAGAATGGGTTGCCATGTCCTTCTCCAGGGAATCTTCCTGACACAGGGATCAAACCCACATCTCCTGCACTGGTAAGCAGATTCTTTACCGCCAAGCAACCAGAGAAGCCCAGGTAGTATTAGCCATACTTCTGTGCTTCTCAGCACAGACATAAACTAAGTCAATTTTTACTCTTACTAGACTGGTGTTTAGTGAGTTATCTATAAAAATACTTATGGTTACTTTTGTCCATCCCAACTTACATTCCCCTCTGGAATTTAAATCAGATGACCATTATATCTACTACTGTGGGCAAGAATCCCTTAGAAGAAATGGAGTAGCCATCATAGTCAACAAAAGAGTCCAAAATACAGTACTTGGGTGCAATCTAAAAAATGACAGAGTGATCTCTGTTCATTTCTAAGTCAAGCTATTCAATATCACAGTGATCCAAGTCTATGCCCCAACCGATAATGCTGAAGAAACTGAAGTTGAATGGTTCTATGAAGACCTACAAGACCTTCTAGAACTAGCACCCCAAAAAGATGTACTTTTCATTATAGGGGACTGGAATGCAAAAGTAGGAAGTCAACAAATACCTGGAATAATAGATAAATTTGGCCTTAGAGTACAGAACGAATCAGGGTGAAGGCTAACAGAGTTTTGCCTAGAGAATGCACTGGCCATAGTAAACACCCTCTTCCAACAACACAAGAGAAGATTCTACACATGAACATCACAAGATGGTCAATACTGAAACCTGACTGATATTATTTTAGCCCAAAGATGGAGAAGCTCTATACAGTCAGCAAAAACATGACTGGGAGTTGACTGTGCCTCAGATCATGAATATTACCAAACTCAGACTTAAATTGAAGAAAGTAGAGAAAACCACTACACCATTCAGGTATGACCTAAATTAAAACCCTCATGATTATACAGTGGAAGTGACAAATAGATTCAAAGGATTAGATCTGATAGACAGAGTGCCTGATGAACTATGTACAGAGGCTCATGACACTGTACAGAAGGCAGTGATCAAGACTATTTCCAAGAAAAAGAAATGCAACAAGTCAAAATGGTTGTCTGAGGAGGCCTTATAAATAGCTGTGAAAAGAATAGAAGCCAAAGGCAAAGGAGAAAAGGAAAGACATACCCGACTAAATATAGAGTTCCAAAGAATAGCAAGGAGACATAAGAAAGCCTTCCTCAGTGATCAGTGCAAAGAAATTGAGGAAAACAATAGAATGGGAAAGACAAGAGATCTCTTCAAGAAAATTAGAGATACCAAGAGTACATTTCATTCAAAGATGGGCATAAAAAGGACAGAAATTGTATGGACCTAACAGAAGAAGAAGATATTAAGAAGAGGTGGCAAGAATACACAGAAGAACTATACAAAAAAGATATTCATGACCCAGATAATCATGATGATGTGGTCACTCAACTAGAGCCAGACATCCTGGAATGCAAAGTGAAGTGGGCCTTAAGAAGCATCATTAGGAACAAAGCTCTTGGAAGTGATGGAATTCCAGTTGAGCTATTTCAAATCCTAAAAGATGATGGTGTGAAAGTGCTGCACTCAACATGTCAGCAAATATAGAAACTCAGCAGTGGCCATGGGACTGGAAAAGGTAAGTCTTCATTCCAATCCCAAAGAAAGAAAATGCCAAAGAATGCTCAAGCTACTGCACAATTGCACTCATCTCACATGCTAGTAAAATAGTGCTCAAAATTCTGCAAGCCAGACTTCAACAGTATGTGAACTGTAAACTTCCAGATGTTCAAGTGGGATTTTGAAAAGGCAGAGGATCCAGAAGTCATATTACCAACATCTGTTGGATCATTGAAAAAGCAAGAGAGTTCCAGAAAAAAAATCTACTTCAGCTTAATGGACTATGCCAAAGACTTTGACCATGTGGATCATAACAAACCATGGAAAATTCTTCAAGAAATGGAAATACCAAACCACCTGACCTGCCTCCTGAGAAGTCTGTTTGCAGGTCAGGAAGCAAAAGTTAGCACTGAACTTGGAACAACAGGCTGGTTCCAAATAGGGAAAGGAGTATGCCAAGGCTATATATTGACCCTGCTTATTTAACTTATATGCAGAGTACCTCATGAGAAATGCTGAACTGGATGAAGCACAAGCTGAAATCAATTACCAGGAGAAATATCAATAACCTCAGACATGCTGATGGCACTGCACTTATAGCAGAAGGGAAGAAGATCAAAAGAGCCTCTTAATGAAAGTGAAAGAGGAGAGTGAAAAAGTTGGCTTAAAACTCAACATTCAGAAAACTAAGATCATGGCATCTGGTCCCATCTCTTCATGGCAAATAGATGGGGAAACAATGGAAACAGTGAACAATGACAGACTTTATCTTTTGGGGCTCCAAAATCACTGCAGATGGTAACTAAAGCCATAAAATTAAAAGACACTTGCTCCTTGGAAGAAAAGTTATGACCAACCTAGACAGCAAATTAAAAAGCAGAGACATTATTTTACCAACAAAAGTCCATCTAGTCAAAGCTATTGTTTTTCCAGTAATCATGTGTGGATATGAGAGTTGGACTATAATGAAAGCTGAGTGCTGAAGAATTGATGCTTTTGAACTGTGGTGTTGGAGAAGACTCTTGAGAGTCCCTTGGACTGCAAGGAGATCCAACCAGTCCATCCTAAAGGAGACCAGTCTTGGGTGTCCATTGGAAGGACAGGTGCTGAAGCTTTAACTCCAATACTTTGGCCACCTGCTGCAAAGAACTGACTCATGTGAAAAGACAGACTGATGCTAGGAAAGATTGAAGGCAGGACGAGAAGGGGATGACAGAGGATGAAATGGTTGGATGGACATGAGTTTGAGTAAACTCCAGGAGTTGGCAATGGACAGGGATGCCTGGCATGCTGCAGTCCATGGGTCACAACGAGTCAGACATGACTGAGTGACTGAACTGAACTGAACTTGCCATGTGACTCTCCTTCTCCTTGAAATTAGTCTTGTGATATTTCTATGGATAATAATAGGTTATATAAATGATATTATGTGTCATTGCCTAGGCTCCATGTCCTTGCAGCTACCACGCTCACTTTCTCACTACTGAGGCATGTGAAAAATCCTGGGCTGACTGAGCGACTTCACTTTCACTTTTCACTTTCATGCATTGGAGAAGGAAATGGCAACCCACTCCAGTGTTCTTGCCTGGAGAATCCCAGGGACGGGGGAGCCTGGTGGGCTGCCGTCTATGGGGTCGCGCGGAGTCGGACATGACTGAAGTGACTTAGCAGCAGTAGCACCAGGCTATGGAGACATGTGACCCAGCTCAGAGCCTTAACAACCAGTAGACCTTTGACCAAGCCCTAGGAATTGAACTACATAATAACTGCCGTCACACGAGAAAGCCCAGTCACCACAACATGGGAGACAGACTTGCCACCTTACCTGGAGACCTGGTTAATTTGCTTCTCTTTGGACACATGATCGAATTAATTGTTTCTTTAAGTCACTCAATCTCGGGATGGTTCCAGACAGTAAAGAATCTGCCTACAGGGTTCAATTACTGGGTTGTGAAGATGCCTTGGAAAAGGGATAGCTACCCACTTCAGTATTCTTGCCCAGAGAATTCCATGGACAGTTGGGTCAGGCAGGCCATAGTCCTGTTGCAAAGAGTCAGACATAACTGAGCAACTAACACTTCTCACTTCTTTGCATCTCTTCCTACAGAGCAAGAGATAGTGAGAGAGAAATTGAATCCAGAAATGAGGTACTGCCTTAACAAACATCTAAATGTGTGGCACTGGCCTTGGTATTAGGTGGCAAGCAGATTCAGGAAGAACAGTGAGAAGACTGCTCTAGGAGACTTGAAGAAATGCAGTTTGTGTAATGTGGTCATGTGATAAGTATCACGACTGCTGCCTAGAGGAACTTGGAAGACCAGATTTGTAAATGGCAAATGATATATAGGCTCAGATTCATCTTTCCTTCCACAGTGACTGTAGCTCACATATTGAATAATGAAATAGATGAATAGCTGAGAATAAATGAAACAAAGGGATGAGTAATTCACACTGAAGGTGTGATTTGGATTTGGACCCCAAGGATTTTTTTTTTCCCCTTAATATATAAGAGCATTCCCATGAGAGAATGTAGTTGAATGAGGAAAGACATGAAATCCTAAACTATCCAGGCATATTGAAACAAGTATGTAGAGGATGAGAGTGGTGAGAAATTAAACTAGAAAAATAGTTTTAATCCTAGGTAATCCATTTTTAAAGTAATACAGGTTTTGAATAGTTTATTTCTCACTTTCTCACTGTATCTATTTGTCATGATTATTTCACTTTATATTCAGTAGGGTTATATATATATATATATATATATATATATAAGTTGGCTTAAAGCTCAACATTCAGAAAACGAAGATCATGGCATCTGGTCCCATCACTTCATGGCAAATAGATGGGGAAACAGTGAAAACAGTGTCAGACTTTATTTTGGGGGGCTCCAAAATCACTGCAGATGGTGATTGCAGCCATGAAATTAAAAGATGCTTACTCCTTGGAAAAAAAGTTATGACCAACCTAGATAGCATATTCAAAAGCAGAGACATTGCTTTGCCAACAAAGGTCCATCTAGTCAAGGCTATGGTTTTTCCAGTAGTCATGTATGGATGTGAGTGTTGGACTGTGAAGAAAGCTGAGTGCCAAAGAATTGATGCTTTTGAACTGTGGTGTTGGAGAAGACTCTTGAGAGTCCCTTGGACTGCAAGGAGACCTAACCAGTCCATTCTAAAGGAGATCAGTCCTGGGTATTTGGAAGGAATGATGCTAAAGCTGAAACTCCAGTACTTTGGCCACCTCATGCGAAGAGTTGAGTCATTGGAAAAGACTCTGATGCTGGGAGGGATTGAGGACCGGAGGAGAAGGGGATGACAGAGGATGAGATGGCTGGATGGCATCACCAACTCGATGGATGTGAGTCTGGGTGAACTCCGGGAGTTGGTGATGGACAGGGAGGCCTGGCGTACTGCAATTCATGGGATTGCAAAGAGTCGGACACAACTGAGCGATTGAACTGAATTGAACTGATACATATTCGACCTCTTGTGATAATGGCATTGGAATGACTTTTGGCATTTACATATGTCTTGCTCCTGTGTCATTACTTTATTTAGCACATAATTATAACATAGACTAACAGGCATAGTGAGAGATTTCTCCCTTTTTTTTTTTTGAGGATGTAGTTCTAGCTTCGGAGAACTTGTGGTTGCATTAATGAGGCAGAGATGAAACATAATTTTATTCACTTTAATATCATATCACATCTTTAAAGCATTTTGCATTCATCTTCAGTTGATATTCATTAACAAAACAAAAAACTGCAGTGAGCAGGATAAGTCTGTTAACACACTATTAACAAAGAATCTGAGGTCCTGAGAAATTTAAGGATTTAACCACGGTCAAATAGTACCGTACAGATTCAGAGATAACACCAGCTCCGGGTCTCTTCTAGTGCTCTTTACATCATGATATTATCACATATAGTGATATAAACAAATACTGTGAGAAATAACCTATGACTCTTGTCACTGCTGTCCTCATATGTGCTGTAGCTTTGTGTTTATGTCTGCATTGCCCATTTTAGGTTATAAACTTCCAAACAAAAAAAAAAAGAACGTGTATTTTGAAAACTCTTTTTGTAGAATATCAAGGATTTTAATAAATTACTTTTTATAGTTACTTACCACAAGACAAAAACAGTCTAAAGGAGTTATTTTCTTGTAGGAAAAAAAGAGTTCATATCTCAGTATAACATTTCTGCGTACATTCCAGAGGCCTATTGAAAGAAATAATGGGAAAAAAAGGGAGGAAGATAAAAGAAGACTATGAAAAGGGAGGGAAGGAAAGAAGAGAACAGAGGGAAAGGGAAAGAAGGAAACGATCAAGGCAGGAAAGTAACACTACATGCGCTCGACGTTGGCTATTTTAGTATCAAATGATCTTTGCATTTTATTAACAAGTGCTTCCACCCATTAAATGTAATTATAGCTACTCAGACAAAGCATGTTGATTCAGCTGTACATATCGAAGGGCTATGTTAATGTCTTTCTAAATCCAAGTGACATATCCAGTTTCAAATTCTACAAACGAATATTATTTAAGGTGCTTTGTGTATTCCTTCTAATTTTCTACACATTAAGAAACATCATGTTATGCCTAGGAAACCAAAATGTGATGAAATATCCCAAATTATTTTTAGATGAATACAATTCTTTTTGCTTATCCAGAAATATGCCTTTTTCTAAATTTCTTTTCCTTCCTGAAGAAAGGAAAGGAAAATTGTATAGCCAAAAAAAAAAAAAAAAAAAATCTTTGGGACAAGTAAATTGAATAATGCTCTTTTCAATAGAATAATTTTAAAATGATTTTTAATAAAATGAAAATATGCCTTCATTTTAAAAGAAGATAGTCATTTGTGACTTCAGATTAATTTTTAAATTATTTTCTTAGATTACGATTGAAGACTGGACACTAGAAAGTGTAGAAACAATATCTATAAAACATCAGTATTAATCATAATGATAGTATACCATTCTAGTAATAGTAGCTCCCATCTATTGATAATATAGTATATTCTAGAAATTGTGTTAGTGCATTTATAGGTAGTTAGTTTGCAGTTGCAATAATACATTGACCCATAGAGTTTGTGTAACACATGGAAACAGTCAAAAGTATAATTATTAAAACTGTGTAAAGTGTTTAAGCACTCACATCCTACTTCGTCATCTCTACAATGCCATGCGACATGAAGAACAAATAGTATTTACCCTAAGTTACAATAAGAATCAGAGTTAGTAAGTGTTGATATAAATTCAGATCCAAGTAATGCTTCTTAAACGTATATGATATACCAAATATCTTCCTAATTGTTTTCACATACATTGCAAAATCCTGAAAGTAATCCTGTGGGGTAGATTCAAGAAGGGCTTCTCAATGTATCAGGTCTCTAAAACTCACATAGTCTTTCCTTAAATTTAGAGCTTCTGATTACAGATGAATAAATAGAGCCCTGTGATCACAATGCTGTCATTAATGAGCAAAGCTAAATATTCACATAGGTGCAGAATAAATTAAAGCCTGACTTTTTTGGGCCATGTATACCTCAGTTAAGTACCACATGATAGTAGGGAAGACACTGTGAAAAAACTGAACTCTGAACTTTTAACAGTACAGTAGTGTTAAAGTATGTGAGTGATTACATAGGTTTACTATGTATTTAGTTTTTTGCCTCCAGAGAATCTAGTCAATACCATTGTAAACCCCGTTTGTCTTGGGCATTAACTGGCTTCCACTGGACAAATGAGAGAGTGGGCTCTCCAAAGTGAGCAGCTTACTTCTTTAGCAGTCTCCAACTGCATGACTACTAATTTGCTCATTGTTACTCTGGTGCACTAAGTGATATTTTGTTGGCTTGAAATAGTTAATGATTCTGCTAATTGCCTAATTTACTCCTGGGGAACACTCTACTTGGAGGAGCTGGCTGAATACAAAATACTATGTGCCAGATGCTTTGCCTCTCTTCACTGAAAACACTTAGGGAATTGCAGAAGAAGGATTTCCTCCTTGTCCTCACTTACCCTGAGGGGATTTCAGAGCTAGCAATACTCAGTCCACACAATACTGTTATTATTTCTTTATCTGGTTGTTTGGGGGAACAAAGGAGTCATAGAACAATAACTGTTCTTAAAAAATGGAAAGTTAAAAGCTTTTAAAAGTTAGAAACTTCTTTAAAATTAAATGGTGAAAATATTTTGGAAATGAATTGTGCATATCTTTTACTTATTAAAGACAATACAGTGAGTGACTTGTAATCTTTATTAGATGCATCAGTCTCATGCTAGCTTAAAAAAATAATTTATATATGAAGTTATCCCAGTTGAGCTTATCATGAAAGACTATTTCTTCAAATGTCTACTCACCTAAGAGTATAAGTAACTTGATAATTTTCTTGATTCTGTTCATTCTTATCTCTCCAGCCTGCCTTGTGTTAATTATGATGATGTTGTATGTTATATTATTTTAAAGAAAATGTAGTAAGAAAAGGAAAATCAAAAGCCAAGTTTGTGAAAGAGAAATTTCTTAAAGTTTATTTTGTTGTTGCAGAAAATGTGGAGACACATTTTTGAAATGTCAAAATAGAAACCCCAACCCAAGTATTGGATTATATGGTTACCATTGTAGCTAATGGAGCTGTGGACTTTATTACTGGAACTACAGGATCTGTATAAAGTTGATAGTCCTTTTTGAACAGAAAAAAAGATATTTGAGAACAGCAATGGCAAATCATAGATATCACAGAGAACCCAAAACAGAATGATAAATGAATGTAAACTAAACCACGTGAAGAAAGTTGAAGAAGCTCAGAAGCCTATAGCTCAAGTGAGATTGAGACTAAGAAATATAAATAAATATTTTGTGGAATGCCTTTTTTTATAAGGTAGGAGAAAGAAATAGCAAGCATTTATGGCTAGATTAGTGAGAAACTGAAAACAAACAAACATGTTATCAAGGAAACTTAGCAGAGAAAGAAACAAGGGGGAGACAGTTCACAATTTCATGGGAGCAGAAATAAAAGAATAAAGACTATAACAAGACTTTTGATTTAGTAATTGATTAACTCTGAAAGTTTTTTAGCAAAGTGGTAGACATAGAAGCCAAATGGGAAACAATCAGGTATCAACTGAAGAAAATGTACAACTTGAAATTTGAGAATTATGTTTTATTTGGTGGACTTAATGAGCATTTAAGCCAAGGATACAGCCTCTCAGATAGCTTTGAGAGACTGTTATGAAGAGGTAAGGGAGGAGCCAGGATAAACAGTTTTGTGGGGAAACAAAACAAAACAAAAAAAGGTTGTTGAACATCAAAAAATTACTGCTAATTACCTTTACAATCCAGGCATCTCAAGTTAATAAATTTGGTGCTTTTCTATGTGTGGGAAGATGCTAGAATCTGAACTTATTGAAATAATTTCTTGGATATGCATAACTACCTAGGGCGGGGAGCCTGGTTTTTTCCATCCTGAGTTTTCCTCAGGGTGCACCATCAGGGGTGACTGCAGTGACTGATGAATTGGTGGCACAGTGTCCTTTGTTTACTGAAATGACACATGGCATTCTTTTTCCACACAGGTAATACTTAATAATAAGGAAATAAATTCCAGTGTTTATGACTTCTTTCAAGAATTTGACTACAATTGAAAATGTTCATCTAATGTTTAAAGATAATTACCAATTTGCCAAACAAGTAAAAGGCAAATGCCACAGTGTTTTGATTTGAAAAGTAAAAATGATGTATTGCAACATGGAAGCACTTTCTTCCCTTCATTATGTTACCATGAATATGAAAACTTCTCAGAACAATAGGCTCTTTGAAATCTGAGCTACACCAAGTGTGCATGCTGACAGCAGGCATTTGGAAATATCCCTGAACTGTGCTTGCACAGGTAATTATAATGGAGAGGTCAGATTTTTCAAAAACAACAATAATGTGCATTACCCTATCTCAGTGGACAGTCATTGCATCTCCCCGTATCAGCTAATAAGCAAATGCTCTGTTTGATACATGCTTTCCTCCCATCCCCACCATGTGTGCTGGGCCATAATGGATGAGTGAAAACTAGCTTTTCATTGTCATTGTTGAACTCAGAGGACACAGAATAAGTTAATCACAGAAACTAAAACTGATAAAATATTTGAAAGCATTTAATCCAATCTCCTAAGGAAAGAGGTTTCATAGTGTTATACCTGAGTCATTTAACAGGTTTGTAGCAGAAATAGGAGTATAACCCACATTTTGTATTTTAAGTTCCACAGTTATCTGTTAACTGTTCATTTTAGCTCTTTTTTTTCCTTTAGTTTCCACAATCAAAGCAACGTTTAGAAATTACGAGTTAATGAGGAATTTGACATAAGCACAAGGGTGAGAGAATGGTGGGAGTGTGTTTGAGATGAGGGGGAATATAAAGCAATTAAATCATAGGGGAAATGTCAAAATTACAAGTGAGATTATAGAAATATAACTCATAAAGACCTAAAAGTTGCAAAACCATACAGATAAAAAAATGGAACTTGAAAATTAATAGAACAATTAGATGGAAAAAAATGGAATGTATATCTGTGTTCTTCTGTTATTTAAAGAGGACTTACATAGCATTTATTAAAAGCCAGTCACCATTCACTTGCTTGCTGCACATTATCATTCACAAAACCCCTACAGATACACAAGTGCTATTATTATCTGCATTTTATAGGCAAAGTAGGCAGAAAGAAGTTATACAATATTAGTTTCCTTGGGCTTCCATAAAAAGGTACCACAAACTGGAAGGTTTAAAGCAACAAAATTTTAATTCTGCACACATCAGATTTCTGGAAGTCCAAAATCAAGGTGTTAGCAGAGCCATGATCCCTCTGAAACCTTGGAAGAATCCTTCCTTGTGTCTTCATGGCTGATGGTGTTGGCAATTAGTCCTTGGACTTCTTGGATTGCAGATCCATCACTCCAGTCTCTGCTTCTGCCATCACGTGACATGAGGTTAGAAATTCAACATATTTTTTGAGGAAAACAGTTTGACTAAGACCATGTAACTTATTCAGTTTTGTGTTACTAAAAGGAGGAGCCAAGACAGTCTTGTTCCAGAGATGATGCTCTGAACTTCTTGGCCATTAGATAATTCATTAATGCATTAGGATCTCATAGAACGGGGCTATGATTATGCACTGGAGTCCTGCAAAGATGCTGCGACATTGGGGCTCCAATTAGACCTTAGAAGAGGATTGATTTAATTTAATTGCAGAGGACAGATGGAAGAAGTTCCTAAGCAGATGAGTCAATGAAGAGAGACAGACTAGATGAAAACAACTGAAATAATAAACATAAAGCCTTGAAAGAAAATGCTTTGTTTTAAAAGCCTGTGGTTAGATCTTTGGCCCATTTTTTGATTGGGTCATTTATTTTTCTGGAGTTGAGCTGTAGGAGTTGCTTGTATATTTTTGAGATTAGTTGTTTGTCGGTTGCTTCATTTGCTATTATTTTCTCCCATTCTGAAGGCTGTCTTTTCACCTTGCTAATAGTTTCCTTTGATGTGCAGAAGCTTTTAAGTTTAATTAGGTCCCATTTGTTTATTTTTACTTTTATTTCCAATATTCTGGGAGGTGGATCATAGAGGATCCTGCTGTGATGTATGTCACAGAGTGTTTTGCCTATGTTCTCCTCTAGGAGTTTTATAGTTTCTGGTCTTACGTTGAGATCTTTAATCCATTTTGAGTTTATTTTTGTATATGGTGCTAGAAAGTGTTCTAGTTTCATTCTTTTACAAGTGGTTGACCAGATTTCCCAGCACCACTTGTTAAAGAGATTGTCTTTAATCCATTGTATATTCTTGCCTCCTTTGTCAAAGATAAGGTGTCCATATGTGCGTGGATTTATCTCTGGGCTTTCTATTTTGTTCCATTGATCTATATTTCTGTCTTTGTGCCAGTACCATACTGTCTTGATGACTGTGGCTTTGTAGTAGAGCCTGAAGTCAGGTAGGTTGATTCCTCCAGTTCCATTTTTCTTTCTCAAGATCGCTTTGGCTATTCGAGGTTTTTTGTATTTCCATACAAATTGTGAAATTATTTGTTCTAGCTCTGTGAAGAATACTGTTGGTAGCTTGATAGGGATTGCATTGAATCTATAAATTGCTTTGGGTAGTAGATCTAAATAGACATTTCTCCAAAGAAGACATACAGATGGCTAACAAACACATGAAAAGATGCTCAACATCACTCATTATCAGAGAAATGCAAATCAAAATCACTATGAGGTACCATTTCACACCAGTCAGAATGGCTGCGATCCAAAAGTCTACAAATAATAAATGCTGGAGAGGGTGTGGAGAAAAGGGAACCCTCTTACACTGTTGCTGGGAATGCAAACTAGTACAGCCACTATGGAGAACAGTGTGGAGATTCCTTAAAAAACTGGAAATAGAACTGCCTTATGATCCAGCAATCCCACTGCTGGGCATACACACTGAGGAAACCAGAAGGGAAAGAGACACGTGTACCCCAATGTTCATCGCAGCACTGTTTATAATAGCCAGGACATGGAAGCAACCTAGATGTCCATCAGCAGATGAGTGGATAAGAAAGCTATGGTACATATACACCATGGAGTATTACTCAGCCATTAAAAAGAATACATTTGAATCAGTTCTAATGAGGTGGATGAAACTGGAGCCTAGTATACAGAGTGAAGTAAGCCAGAAGGAAAAACACCAATACAGTATACTAACGCATATATATGGAATTTAGAAAGATGGTAACGATAACCCTGTATACGAGACAGCAAAAGAGACACTGATGTATAGAACAGTCTTATGGACTCTGTGGGAGAGGGAGAGGGTGGGAAGATTTGGGAGAATGGCATTGAAACATGTGAAACGTCATGTATGAAACGAGATGCCAGTCCAGGCTCAATGCACGATGCTGGATGCTTGGGGCTGGTGCACTGGGACGACAGAGGGATGGTGTGGGGCGGGGGTGGGGGGCGGAGGAGGAGGTTCAGGATGGGGAACACATGTATACTAATTAAATAATTTTCTATTAAAGAAAAAAAAAAAAAAAAAAAATACAAGAAAAAACTATTAAAAAATTAAATAAAATAAAATATTTTTTCAAAAAAATAAAAGCCTGTGGTTAGAAAAATGACATATAAAAGGAAAAATAACTTTAACAATCGACAAAAATGAACCCATCCAGTCCATATATATATCTGCAGTATCCATAAATCAGCATCAAGATTGTATCTCCAATGCCATTTACTCTAGATTGTTAACTTATAACAATCAGAGCAGCAGTTTTCTTTTCTTTGGAAGGGAGGAGGGTTGGGAGTTTTCTACCAAAGTAGAAGTAGCATGATAATTTAAAATTGATAGGTCTGACTTATATAATAGTAAACTGAAAAGTTGGATAACTTTCCTACTATGAGACAAATAAAAAGGGTGGTATACAATTTTTTTTTAAATCCACTAAACAAAACCAAAAATAACAAATGGTGCTACATCAAACTAAAAAGCTTTTGCACAGTGAAGAAAAGTATCAACACAGTGAAAGGGCACCTACTAAATGGCAGAAGATATTTACAAGCCAAAATGGACAGAGGACTTGAATAGACAGTTTTCTAAATAAGACACAGATGGCAAACAGGCATATGAAAACATGCTCACAATCTGTAATTATCAGACAAATGCAAATTAAAACCACAATGAGATACCAATTCACACCTCTCAGAATGGCTATTACCAGAAAGACATCAAATAATAAGTGTTGATGAGGATGGAGAGAAAAGGATTCTTGATGAGAATGTAAATTGGTGCAACCACCATGAAAAACAACATGAAGATTCTTCAAAAAATTAAAAATAGATATTTCTCTTTCATTGACTATCCCAAAGCCTTTGACTGTGTGGATCACAACAAACTGTGGAAAATTCTGAAAAAGATGGGAATACCAGGCCAACTTACCTACCTCTTGAGAAATCTGTATGCAGGTCAGGAAGCAACAGTTAGAACTGGACATGATGAAAATGAAAGAGGAGAGTGAAAAAGGTGGCTTAAAGCTCAACTTTCAGAAAATTAAGATCACGGCATCTGGTCCCATCACTTCTTGGCAAATAGATGGGGAAACAGTGGCTGACTTTATTTTTCTGGGCTCCAAAATCACTGCAGATGGTGACTGCAGCCATGAAATTAAAAGGTGCTTACTCATTGGAAAGAAAGCTACAACCAAGCAAGACAGCATATTAAAAAGCAGAGACATTACTTGCCAACAAAGGTCCATCTAGTCAAAGTTATAGTTTTCCCAGTAGTCATATATGGATGTGAGAGTTGGACTATAAAGAAAGCTGAACACAGAAGAATTGATGCTTTTGAACTGTGGTGTTGGAGAAGATTCTTGAGAATCCCTTGGAATGTAAGGAAATCCAACCAGTCTATCCTACAGGAGATCAGTCCTGGCTGTTCATTGGAAGGACTGATGTTAAAGCTGAAACTCCAATACTTTGGCCACCTGATGCAAAGACCTGACTCATTTCAAAAGACCCTGATTCTAGGAAAGATTGAAGGAGGAGGAGAAGGGGACGGCAGAGGAGGAGATGGTTGGATGGCATCACTGACTCAGTGGACATGAGTTTGGGTAAACTCCAGGAGTTTGTGATGGACAAGGAGGCCTCACTTGCTGCAGTCCATGGGATCACAGGGTTGTACAGGACTGAGCGACTGAACTGAATTGAACTGAAACATATGGTCCAACAATTCCACTCCTGGGTATTAATCTGAAGATTAATTAAATTAATTAAATTAAATTTAATAAATTAATTCATTAATTAATTAATTAAACTGAAAACACTAATTTGAAAAGATATATGCCTCCCAATGTTCATAGCATCATTATTTATAGTAGCCAAGATATGGAAGCAACCTAACTGTTCATCAATAGATGAATTGATAATGCAGATGTGGTGTATATACATTTATATATAATGGAATATTAGTCATCAGAAAATGAAATTTTGCCCTTTACAAAAACACTGATGGACCTAGAGGTATTGAAGGTGAAAGTGAAAGTGTTAGTCCCGCAGCCGTGTGGAACTCTTTGTGATCCCAAGGACTGTAGCCCACCAGACTCCTCTGTCCATGGAATTCTCCAGGCAAAAATACTGAAGTGGGTTGCCATTCCCTTCTCCAGGGGATCTTCCTGACTTAGGGATTGAACCCAGGTCTCCTGCATTGGAGGCAGATTTTTTTAGGATCTGAGCAACCAGGAAAGCCAAGGACATGTTGCCTCCCCATCAGGGAATCAAACCCTGGTCTCCCACATGACAGGCAGGGATACTCACCACTATAATGAGGATTATAAGATATCAGATTATGCTAAGCGAAATAAGTCAGACAGAGAAAGAAAAATGCTGTATGGTTTCATGTCTATGTGGAATTTTAAAAGTAAATAAACAGACATAACCAAACAGAAACCTAATCATAGATACAGAAAACAAATAGGTGGTTGCCAGAGGAGAGGGGAAGTAGGAGGAGGAGAGACATAAGTGAGGGCAATTAAGATATATAAGCTTCCAGTTACAAAATGAGTTATGGATATGAAATGTACAGTATAGGGAATATAGTCGATAATTCTGTAATATTTTGTATATTGACAATAACAGCTAAACTTATCATAGTGATCACTTTAAAATGAATAAACATATCAAGTCACTATGTTATATACCAGGAACATAAAAAGTGAACAAACAAAGTCATAGAAAAGATATCAGATCTGTGACAAGTAGTGGTGTGGGGCAGGGGAGGGGAAATTAGATGAAGGTTATCAAAAAGTATAAACTCTCAGTTATAAGAAAAATAAGCACTAGAGATGCAATGTACAACATATTTAGAATCATTAATACTTCTGTATATTATAAAATTGTTGGGAGATTAAATCTTAAAAATACATCACAAGGCAAAAAAAAAAAAAAACTAAAATTGTCTATCTCTCTATAGGAAATGATAGATATTCACTAACTATGTTTGAGAATATAGTATCACTATGGATCATTTGGAGTTCAGAATTAAACAAGGTCAGAAGCTGGTTGACCTTATATTTAAGATAGAGATTCACAAGGGCTGAACTTTGAAAGTAAGATAAAATGAGACTGTCAAATCTGTCCTAGGGATTGTATCTCATCTTTGCTTCATCTCAATTCTTTCATACTGTTAATGAAGTTCCATATGGCTCATGTTCATAGCTGCTGCTGCTGCTAAGTCGCTTCAGTCGTGTCCGACTCTGTGCGACCCCACAGACGGCAGCCCACCAGGCTCCCATGTCCTTGGGATTCTCCAGGCAAGAACACTGGAGTGGGTTGCCATTTCCTTCTCCAATGCATGAAAGTGAAAAGTGAAAGTGAAGACGCTCAGTCATGTCTGACTTTTAGCAACCCCATGGGCTGCAGCCCACCAGGCTCCATGGGATTTTCCAGGCAAGAATACTGAGGAGGGTGCCACTGCCATCTCTGCATGTCCATAGAAGTTTGCCCAAACAAGCAAATTCCTTCCTGGAAAGAAATAGCTTTAGTATGATTCTCAAATCATTTTCAGAAGAAATATTTCAAAGATGATCTTCAGCAAACAATAAAAAATAACAAGGGACAAAAACACACCAGAAATCATGAAATTTGTAGTAGACGCAATCAATAAAAACAGACACTTAAGCTCCATATTTGGAACAAATCAGATTTAAATTTTAAAATAACTATGCTTATAGTGTTCAAAGAGATAAAAATTTAAGGTATAACATTTAAACAGGCAATTAGAAAATGTAAAAAAATGTAGTTATAATGCTACAACAATGGCAATTTTAGAATTTATAAGCATAATAAGTCAAATTAAGATGTAATTGGATTAGCTGTGGTCAAAAAGTGAATTAAAAATCTGGGATAGTTCTAAAAACACTTTCCAAAATATGTATCAAAATTGAGATAGGTTTAAAAACACTATCCTACCTTTACTAAATTAAAGGTATAAAATAAAGAATAAGAGGATGAGAGTCCTAGATGACAAAGAAGGAAGAATGGACCAGAGAATTTTTTGACAATATTCCAACACTAAAGAAGAATCTAAAATCATAAACTCAAGAAATACCATTTTATGCATGTTTAAAGTTAATTAAATGTAAACAAAAATATTTTATACTCTTGAAAGTCAAAGTCAAAGAGAAAAACTTAAAAAAAAAGACTCCAATGACTTCTCAAGGGAACAAAAATGGAAGCCCCAAGCAGCTTCATAATATCTTTGAAATGTTAGAAATATAGGTTTAAGAATGATATGGCAATAATGATATTTTCAGATAAACAGATGGAATAATTTATAACAAATAGACATAATAAATAATAGAAAAAGTTATTTTTCAAGCAGTAGAATAATGTATCCATATGGATGAAAGCAGCTATAAAAATGTATGAAGAACAATGAAAAAGAAAAACATGGCTAACTCTAACACATATGAGCCTTGGAGTACAAATGAAGCAGGGCAAAGGCTAATAGAGCTTTGCCAAGAGAACTCACTGGTCATAGCAAACATCCTCTTCCAACAACACAAGAGAAGACTCTACACATGGACGTCACCAGATGGTCAACACCAAAATCAGATTGATTATATTCTTTGCAGCCCAAGATGAAGATGCTCTATATAGTCAGCAAAAACAAGACAGGGAGCTGACTGTGGCAGATATCATGAAATCCTTATTGTCAAATTCAGACTTATATTAAAGAAAGTAGGGAAAACCACTAGACTATTCAGGTATGGCCTAAATGATTATATGGTGGAAGTGACAAATAGATTCAAGGGATTAGATCTAATAGAGTGACTGAAGAACTTTGGACAGAGGTTCATGACATTGTACAGGAGGCAGTGATCAAGACCATCCCAAAGGAAAAGAAATCCAAAAAGGTAAAATGGCTGTCTGAGAGGCCTTACAAATAGCTATGAATAGAAGAGAAGTGAAAGGCAAAGAAGAAAAGGAAAGATATACCCATTTGAATGCAGAGTTCCAAAGAATACCAAGGAGAGATAAGAAAGCATTCCTCAGTGATTAATGCAAAGAAATAGAGGAAAACAATAGAATGAGAAAGGCTAGAGATCTCTTCAGGAAAATCAGAGATACCAAGGGAACATTACATGCAAAGATGGGCTCAATAAAGGACAGAAATGGTATGGACCGAACAGAAGCAGAAGATATTAAGAAGAGATGGCAAGAATACACAGAAGAACTATACAGAAAAGATCTTCATGACACAGATAATCACGATGGTGTGATCACTCACCTAGACCCAGACATCCTGGAATGGAAAGTCAACTGGGCCTTAGGAAGCATCACTAGGAACAAAGCTAGTGGAGGTAATGGAATTCCAGCTGAATTATTTAAATCCTAAAAAATGATGGTATGAAAGTGTGGCACTCAATATGCCAGCAAATTTGGAAAACTCAGTAGTGGCCACAGGACTGGAAAAGCTCAGTTTTCATTCCAATCCCAAAGAAAGTGAAAAGTGAAGGTGAAATTACAAGTTTCTCAGTCGTGTCCAACTATTTGCAACACGATGGACTTTACATTCCATGGAATTCTCCAGGCCAGAATACTCGCACGGGTGCCCTTTCCCTACTGCAAGGGATTTTCCCAACCCCGGGATTGAACCCAGGTCTCCCACATTTCAGGTAGATTCTTTACCAGCTAAGCCACAAGGGAATCCAAGAAACTGGAGTGGGAAGCCTATCCCTTCTCCAGCACATCTTCCGGACTCAGGAATCAAACTGGGCTCTCCTGCATTGCAGGCAGATTCTTTACCACATGAGCTATTAGGGAATCCCAAAGAAAGGCAAGCAAAAGAATGGTCAAACTACCGCACAATTGCACTCATCTCACACACTAGTAAAGTAATGCTCAAAATTCTCCAAGCTAGGCTTCAACAGTACATAAACAGTGAACTTCCAGATGTTCAAGCTGGATTGAGAAAAAGCAAAGGAACCAGAGATCAAATTGCCAACATCCGATGAATCATTGAAAAAGCAAGAGAGTTCCAGAAAAACATCTATTTCTGTTTTATTGACTATGCCAAAGCCTTTGACTATGTGGACCACAACAGATTCTGGAAAATTCTTAAATAGATGTGAATACCAGACCACCTGACCTGCCTTTTGGAAATCTGTATGCAGGTCAGGAAACAACAGTTAGAACTGGACATGGAACAACAGACAGGTTCCAAATTGGGAAAGGAGTGGCATTAAGGCAGTATATCGTCACCCGGCTTATTTAACATAGATGCAGAGTACATCATGAGAAACGCTGGGCTGGAGGAAGCACAAGCTGGAATCAAGATTGCTGGGAGAAATATCAGTAACTTCAGATATGCAGATAACACCACCCTTATGGTAGAAAGTGAAGAAAAACTAAAGAGCCTCTTGTTGAAAGTGAAAGAAGAGAGTGAAAAAATTGGCCTAAAACTCAACGTTCAGAAAACTGAGATCATGGCATCTGGTCCCATCACTTCATGGCAAATAGATGGGGAAACAATGGAAACAGTGACAGACTTTATTTGGGGGGCATCTAAAATCACTGCAGATGGTGACTGCAGCCATGAAATTAAAAGACACTTGCTCCTTGGAAGCAAAGTTATGACCAACCTAGACAGCCAATTAAAAAGCAGAGACATTACTTTACCAACAAAGGTCCATCTAGTCAAAGCCATGGTTTTCCAGTAGTCATGTATGGATGTGAGAGTTGGACTGTAAAGAAACCTGAGCCCAAAGAATTAATGCTTTTGAACTGTGGTGTTGGAGAAGACTCTTGAGAGTCCCTTCGACTGCAAGGAGATCCAACCAGTCCATCCTAAAGGAGATCAGTCCTGAGTATTCATTGGAAGGACTGATGCTGAAGCTGAAACTCCAACCCTTTGGCCACCGGATATGAAGAACTGACTCGTTTGAAAATACCCTGATGCTTGGAAAGATTGAAGGTAGGAGGAGAAGGTGATGACAGAGGATGAGATGGTTGGATGGCATCAGCAACTCAAAGGACATAAGTTTGAGTAAACTTCAGGTGTTGATGAAGCACATGGAGACCTGGCATGCTGTAGTCCATGGGGTCACAAAGAGTCAAACACAGCTGAGTGACTGAACTGAACTGATAGGGAAAATATATATATATAACATATGCATATAGAGAATCATACTTCATAACTTAATTTGGTATATTCCAGGAATACAAAAGTGGCTTAACATTTGGAAATCAATTAATGCAATTGATTAGAAAAGGAAAAAAATTTTCTATGATTATTTCAATAGATGCAAGACAGATGAAAGTCTTACAGTTAAAAAAAACTTAGAAGATGAGAAAAAGAAATTTCTAAAATTGATAAAGAGTAAGTAGAAAAAATTTAATAAATGGTTCAGGGTTGGGTTTAAAGTTTTTACTTAAAGGTCCAGAATGATTTGTTATCATTCAGTCACCAAGCCGTGTTCAATTCTTTAAGAACCCACAGACTGCAGCACGCCAGGCCTCCCTATCCCTCACAATTTCCCAGAGTTCGCCCAAGTTCATTTTCATTACATAGGTGATGCCATCCAACCATCTCATCCTCTGTCACACTCTTCTCCTTGTTACTTCAGTCTTTGACAGCATTACGGTCTTTTCACATGAGTCAGTTCTTTACATCAGGTGGCCAAAGTGTTGGAATTTCAGCTTCAACATCAGTCCTTCCAATGAATATTCAGGACTGATTTCCTTTAGGATTGGCTGGTTGGATCTCCTTGCAGTCCAAGGGACTCTCGAGTGTCTCCTCTAACACCACAGTTCAAAAGTATCAATTCTTTAGTGCTCAGCTTTCTTCACAGTCCAACTCTCACATTCATACATGACCAATGGAAAAACCTTAGCTTTGACTAGATGGACCTTTGTTGGCAAAGTAACTATCTCTGCTTTTTAATATGCTGCCAAGGTCAGTCACAGTTTTTCTTCCAAGGAGCAAGTGTCTTAGTGTCATGGCTACAGTCACCATCTGCACTGATTTTGGAGTCCAAGTAAATAAAGTCTATCACTGTTTCCATTGGTTCCCCATCTATTCGCATTGAAATGATGGAACTGGATGCCATGTTCCTCATTTTTTGTATATTCAGTTTTAAGCCAGCTTTTTCGCTCTAAACCAGCTTTTTCACACTCCTCTTTCATTTTATCAAGAGGCTCTTCAGTTCCTCTTTGCTTTCTACCGTCTCCGTATCTGAGATTATTGACATTACTACCAGAAATCTTGATTCCAGCCTGTACTTCAGCAAGCCCAGAATTTCATGTGATGTACTCTGCCTAGAAGTTAAATAAGCAGGGTGACTATATATACAGCTTTGACGTACTCCTTTCCCAATTTGGAACCAGTACATTTTCCAGGTCCAATACTAACTTGTTTCTTGACCTGCATACAGATTTCTCAGGAGGCAGACAAGGTGATCTGATATTCCCTCTCTTGAAAAATATTTCACAGTTTGTTGTGATCCACACAGTCAATGGCTTTGGCATAATCAATAAAGCAAAAATACATGCTTTTCTGGAACTCTCTTGCTTTTTCTATGATCCAGTTGATGTTGGCAATTTGATCTCTAGTTCCTCTGCCTTCTCTAAATCCAGCTTGAACGTCTGGAAGCTCTCAGTTCATGTACTATTTAAGTTTAGCTTGGAGAATTTTGAGCATTAACTTGCTAACTTCTGAGATGAGTGCAATTGTGCAGTAGTTTGAGCATTCTTTGGCATTGCCTTTCTTTGTGATTGGAACAAAAGCTGACCTTTTCCAGTCCTGTTGCCACTGCTAGGTTTTATAAATTTGCTGGCATATTGCCTGGCATATTAGTTTCTTCAGGTACTCTGTCTAGCAGATCTAATCCCTTAAATCTATTAGTCACTTCTACTGTATAGTCGTAAGAGATATGATTTAGGTCATACCTGAATGGACTAGTGGTTTTCCTTACTTTCTTCAGTTTAAGCCTAAATTTGGCAACAATGAGTTCACGATCTGAGCCACAGTCAGCTCTCGGTCTTGTTTTTGCTGACTATATTGAGAGTCTCCATCTACAACTGTAAAGAATATAATTAATCTGACTTCACTGTTGACCATCTGGTGATGTCCATGTGTAGAGTCATCACTTGTGTTGATGAAAGAGGATGTTTGCTATGACCAGTGCGTTCTCTTGGCAAAATTCTTGTTAGCCTTTGACCTGCTTCATTTTGCACACCAAGGCCAAACTTGCTTGTTACTTTTAGTATCTCTTAACTTCCTACTTTTGCATTCCAGGCCCTTATGATGATAAGGACATCTTTTTTTTTTTTTTTTTGGTGTTAGTGTAGAAGGTCTTGAAGGTCATCATAGAACCATTCAATTTCAGCTTCTTTTGCACTAGTGGTTAGGGCATAGACTTGGTTTACTGTAATATTGAATTTTTGCCTTGGAAATAAACAGAGATCATCCTGTCATTTTTGAGACTGCATCCAAGTACTGCATTTCGGACTCTTTTGTTGACTATGATGTATACTCCATTTCTTCTAAGGGATTCTTGCCCACAGTAGTATATATAATGGTCATCTGAGTTAAATTCACCCATTCCAGTCCATTTTAATTCACTGATTCCTAAAATGTCGATGTTCACTCTTGCCGTCTCCTGTTTGACCACTTCCAATTTGCCTTCATTCATGGACCTGACATTCCAGGTTTTATGCAACATTGTTTTTACAGCATTAGACTTTACGTCCATAACCAGTCACATCCACAATTGGGTGTTGTTTTTGCTTTGGCTTCATCTCTTCATTCTTTCTGGACTTTTTTCTCCATTCTTCTCCTTTAGCATATTAGCACATATTGACCTGGGGAGTTCATCTTTCAGTGTCCTATCTTTTTGCCTTTTCATGTAGAAAGACTATATAGAGAACTATAAAACATTAATTACATTAAAAAATTAAGATATATATGGAGTGGTATATATGCTTAGGTTTTGGAAGACTCGGAATTACAAAGTTGTAACTTCTTTACAATGTGATCTATAACTTTAGTTATGTCCTGTACAAAACCAAGAGATTTTGTGACTTACTGATTGACAGTGATTACTTCAGTTTGTGTGGAAGTTGACAATCTAGATTTGTGTGTGTGTGTGTGTTTTCAAAAACAAATTTCTGAATTTGCTTTTGAGCAAAAAAAGAAGAAAACAACGACTAGAAAAACCAAGACTCGAATCAATTTGAATGCGCACACATAAAGAGAAAACCAGGGTCAACAAATTATGTGAAAAATTTTCAACTCATTACTCATGGTTGTTGTCCAGTCACTAAGTCATGTCTAACTCTTTGTGACCCCATGAACTGAAACACATCGGGCTTCCTTGTCCTTCACCACCTCGTGTAGTCTGCTCAAACTCATGTCCATTGAGTCAGTGATAGCATCCAACCATCTCATAGGGACATACAAATTAAAATTAGTGATAGTGCTATGTGTAAACCAATTGGGGTAGCTAAAATTAAGGCATTTTGGCAAGAAAGTAAAAAAGAAATCTTATATTTTGTTGGTGGGAGTGTAAATTTTCACAACAAACCTGAAAAACAGTTTGGCATAATTTGCTGAAGTTAAAGATTTACATATGTACTAATTAACAGAAATCCATACATTCATGTGTCTTGTTCATATAACAAACATGTGACAACCTAAATGTTCACCAACAGAAGAATGCATGATTAAGTGTGATATATTCATACATTGGAAGGAAAAAAACATTGAAAATGGATGTAGCTACATAAAATGATGATGAATTTAATAAACATATCACTGAAAGCAAAACCAGGAACACATGATAATTCATAATATATGATTCAATTTATAGAAATATATGTATTAATATTTATATTGATATAGATATAAAGATATATATAGAAAGAGAGAGTTTCCAGGTTTATACTAGGTGTTAACACTTCAAAAAAAAAGAAAGTGATCATAATAGGTTATAATAGTGGTTTATTGGAAGGAAGGCAGAGCAGTGGTTGGAAGAGAGTAAAAGGGTCCTTTTGTAGATACTGACAATTTTCTGGTTTTGACCTGTGTTATGGTTCTTTGATGTTTACCTGGTGATAAGTTGTTGCATTGTACTTTTTGTGCACATTCCCATATATTCATTATTTAACAATTAAAAAGTAAAACAAAGTTTTTAATATCTATAATTTAAAGACAAGTTTTAAAATCTAGCTTCTAATGCATATATCAGGTCATGCAAATATAGATCCAAATATAACACTAGACAAAAATATCATATAAAGATTAATAGTCTAATGTAAGACTCATAAATAGAAAATATTATCTGATTCCTTCATGGAACTAATCACATGTGCCACGATCAAACATTCAATGATAATTTTGTTTAACTGTATAGTAATAGTAGTTGCTGCTTTATTGACTACGCCAAAGCCTTTGACTGTGTGGATCACAATAAACTGGAAAATTCTGAAAGAGATGGGAATACCAGACCACCTGACCTGCCTCTTGAGAAACCTATATGCATGTCAGGAAGCAACAGTCAGAACTGGACATGAAACAACACAGTGGTTCCAAATAGGAAAAGGAGTTCATCAAGGCTGTATATTGTCATCCTGCTTATTTACTTGTATGCAGAGTACATCATGAGAAACGCTGGGCTGGAAGAAGCACAAGCTGGAATCAAGATTGCCAAGAGAAATATCAATAACCTCAGATATGCAGATGACACCACCGTTATGGCAGAAAGTGAAGAGGAACTCAAAGCCTCTTGATGAAAGTGAAAGAGGAGAGTGAAAAAGTTGGCTTAAAGCTCAACATTCAGAAAACGAAGATCATGGCATCTGGTCCCATCACTTCATGGAAAATAGATGGGGAAACAGTGGAAACAATGTCAGACTTTATTTTTGGGGGCTCCAAAATCACTGCAGATGGTGATTGCAGGCATCAAATTAAAAGACGCTTGAGGGAAAGTTATGACCAACCTAAACAGTTTATTAAAAAGCAGAGACATTACTTTGCCAACAAAGGTCCGTCTAGTCAAGGCTATGGTTTTTCCTGTGGTCATGTATGCATGTGAGCGTTGGACTGTGAAGAAAGCTGAGCACCGAAGAATTGATGCTTTTGAACTGTGGTGTTGGAGAAGACTCTTGAGAGGCCCTTGGACTGCAAGGAGATCCAACTAGTCCATCCTAAAGGAGATCAGTCCTGGGTGTTCCTTGGAAGGACTGATGCTAAAGCTAAAACTCCAATACTTTGGCCACCTCATGCAAAGAGTTGACTCATTGGAAAAGACTCTGATGCTCAGAGGGATTGGGGGCAGGAGGAGAAGGGAACGACAGAGGATGAGATGGCTGGATGGCATCACCGACTTGATGGACGTGAGTTTGAGTGAACTCCAGGAGTTGGTGATGGACACAGAGGCCTGGGGTCCTGCAATTCGTGGGGTCACAAAGAGTCAGGCATGATCAGGCAACTGAACTGAACTGAATAGTAGCTGAATCAGCAAACATATTACAGCTTGATAAAGAAGTAACAAGTTGACCTTAGAGCCATGATAACAAGAGATATTTTTGACATAAACTAAGTTAATTTGGAATTAATTAAAACAGTATATTTAAATCTCCTTTATGTTAGATACTGTAGTAGGCAAAGCAGACATGATCTTTGTCCTTTAAGAAGTTCATAGTCTAGTGTGGGAGATAGATAAATGCAATGGGAGTCATAGGTGAATGACTAATAATAAGGTCCAAGGTAACCTCTTTATGGTTTCTTGAATTTTGCATTTTCATATCCAAGTCATAGGCCAATTTAAAAGGAAGGAATTAACTTTTATTCCTCTAGCAGCCCTAAATAATGCTTGTTTATAGATAGAAGCAAGGAGTCCAAAAGAGAGAGAGTTTAGGAGAGTTGAAGAGCCAGGGAAGACAAAAGAAGTAGGTCCATAATCAGTAACATGACTCAAACTAGATAAACACAGAACCCAACAGGCTAACACTCACAGTTATCTGTGTGTGGGGGTTCCTTGCAGCATATTTTCACGACCAGTTGGACCAGTCTTGATGTCCTTTGAAGACACTGAGTGATAAAAATAAGAATTCTAATCAGAAAAAAAAAAAGAAAAGAAATAGAGCATAAAACACCCAACATCTAAATGTAAACAAACCGTCAATAACATATTTGTGTTGAGAGCTCTAAGCACCTGTTGGTTCTAAGGAATTAAAATTTAAATTATTTGTGCCTGCTTTCACAGCAAGCTTAGCTTCTCTACTAAACAATAACAAAAGTTATATAGGTTTAAGTTTGTGCAAGTAAAATCTATTTTTTACATACCTATCAAAGAAAAAAATAAAGATAAAAATTTATGACTTGAAAGATGTCCTATTGCCCAGATAAATTACAGTTTACAGTAAGTACTAGCACACTTACTTTGTTCTTTGTCTCTTAATGTATATTAGAAAAATTGCTTGATTCATCTTTGGTGTTTTTTTCTATGCAAAAATTGTCAGTCACCTAGAATTATAAAGATCGTTTTTTAAAAATCAAAGCATATTGCTTTTCTAAGCAAAGGTCAAAAGATATAGTAAATGCTTGAAATGATCTTATAAAAAATTTTTATCTTCATCATAAAAAAGCTAATTGTCAATAGCCTCCCAAATATTTTCTTTTTAGTCTACCTTCAATTAGTTCTGTGATTTTAGGAGTGAAAATATGTGTACCAGTTTGGTGTTACTTTGTTTTCCTCATTTCTTTTCAGTTCATCTCTTCTATTTCTCACCATCTGTAAGATTGCAAAAGTGGCCATAATTGTCTGCAACTTCTCCCAACAAGAGGTAACGTCTATTTTCCCACCACCTGTGACTTGCTTTGGGCAATAGGATGTAACAGAAATGACACAATGCAGTCTGAACCCAGGCTTCAGTCTTTGAAATCTGCCACCATTGTGTGACCATCCAAGGCTGCCACGATGGACCATGACAGATGCAGGGCCCAGTCACCTCCTTCTCTTAGCTGATAGGTCAAGAACTGCCGAACACTGGCCTTCGTTGACCAATCAGCCAAGTAGGAGCATGTCAAGCCCA
Source organism: Bos mutus (assembly GCF_027580195.1). Taxonomy (NCBI): domain Eukaryota; kingdom Metazoa; phylum Chordata; class Mammalia; order Artiodactyla; family Bovidae; genus Bos; species Bos mutus. The sequence continues at coordinate 73,035,347 of NC_091627.1, forward strand.
GCCAAAGTCAGTCTATCCTGTCCCAGATCAGCTGATGGGTTTGGTTTTAGGCTACTACATCCCAGGTCATTTGTTACAGAGTTGATAACTGGTATGCTGCCTCACTTCTCCAATCACTTTATCTCTCCTTCCTTTCTCCTCATCAGTAATAATATAATTACTCCCCACTAAACATCCATCCCCCAAAATATCCTCTTATTTTCTAAGCCCATCTTAGTTTTTTATTGTGTGACTGAGTATATATTGTGGGCATTTCTGCTTGCAGTAGTCCCGTGAAGCTAAATTATACTTCTGTGTGTGTGAAAAAGTACTATTATTCATTTCTTAGTATCGTTGGGAAGATAAATTTTGGTAGCACAATAATGCTTAACATGTCACAAAAATTAAATAAATATTATCTCTGATTATTTGGAAGGAATCCTAGAGTCTGTGTAGTCTCTTGCTCTAAACTGACTCATTCTTTAATTATGGGCAAGTCCCTGCTTTTTACATATCTTTTTTCTGTTGTTGTTGTTGTTTTGTTTTGTTTTGTTTTGTTTTTGGCAGAGAAAAGAATATGAAAGCTTACTTCTAGTGAGTTCTAAAATGTTTTAATCTTGAAATGGCTCTTTTCTTTTTTCTTTTCTATCCTCTCTAGTGCACATATCTGTATTCATCCCCTTGTTCTTTTGTACTGTAAACTTGCATATGATTTATTTACCTTAGGTATTTGTTCAGTTGTCTGTGTTCCTCACGTAGATGTAACACTGATTCTACAAAAAATCTGACATGTAATTAGCTCTTAATAATTGTTATTGGATTGAATTATTTTCTAAGATTGATATTTCAAGGAATCAGAGACTATGTTGGTTTAATTTAGTTTTATTGCTGTGTTATATATGCACATATATTAGCAAATAATTATGATAATACAAAGTTTGACTTCATTTCACAGAAAGAACATTTATAAATTAAACATATGAGGAACTATTAAATATCATTTATTACATTATATTCCATTATATACTTGGTGTTTTTTTATCAGATTTATTACCAGAGGTAGAAACTACCTAGATAAAAATGTAACATATTTCAAGTTATGGAAAATGCCTTCATTCAAGCCTGCAGAATTATGCTTATGATAAGATAATAAATGCATACTCATGAAACAGAACCATATTGAAAATAGCTCTAGGCAAAAGTACAGTATAATAAATTTGGCATAGAGAAATGAGGTATTTGTTAGAATCAGCTCATTTCAAAGGGACTGTTTTACTCCTATAACTTAGGTAGCTTTCTCAATGAACACCAAAATTTGTTCTGGGCTGCTTTGGTATAGAAAAAAAAGGAAAAAAAAAAACAGGCGTTAAAAGTTGAGTAAACAAAGTTAAAAAAAAAAAAATGGATACTATTATTGAGTCATAAGTGATAGTCAAATCTTTCGAGGGAAAATGAACATTGGGTAATAAAAATCAAAACAATGATAATTTATTACCAAATTTTTATCTTTGGCCACATAGACATTGTCAGTGCTAAAGACAATATAAAAGAAACTAAAATATTTAACAAAATAAAATTTTTAAAATTATTGGTTACTTCAACTCAGTTAAAAGTCAAGTTCATAGGAATGTGTGCCTTAATGGAAATTTAGGCTAGCATCACTGATAAAACAAAATGTACCTTGAACGGTAAGCATATCTGTGATAGTAATTCTTGAGAAACCTATATGCAGGTCAGGAAGCAACAGTTAGAACTGGACATGGAACAACACAGTGGTTCCAAATAGGAAAAGGAGTACGTCAAGGCTGTATATTGTCACCCTGCTTATTTAACTTCTATGCAGAGTACATCATGAGAAACGCTGGGCTGGAAGAAACACAAGCTGGAATCAAGATTGCCAAGAGAAATATCAATAACCTCAGATATGCAGATGACACCACCTTATGGCAGAAAGTGAAGAGAAACTAAAAAGCCTCTTGATGAAAGTGAAAGAGGAGAGTGAAAAAGTTGGCTTAAAGCTCAGCATTCAGAAAATGAAGATCATGGCATCTGGTCCCACCACTTCATTGGAAATAGATGAGGAAACAGTGGAAACAGTGTCAGACTTTATTTTTTGGGGCTCCAAAATCACTGCAGATGGTGATTGCAGCCATGAAATTAAAAGACACTTACTCCTTGGAAGGAAACTTATGACCAACCTAGATAGCATATTCAAAAGCAGAGACATTATTTTGCCAACCAAGGTCTGTCTAGTCAAGGCTATGGTTTTTCCAGTGGTCATGTATGGATGTGAGAGTTGGACTGTGAAGAAGGCTAAGTGCCGAGGAATTGATGCTTTTGAACTGTGGTGTTGGAGAAGACTCTTGCGGGTCCCTTGGACTGCAAGGAGATCCAACCAGTCCATCCTGAAGGGTATCAGTCCTGGGTGTTCCTTGGAAGGACTGATGCTTAAGCTGAAATTCCGATACTTTGGTTACCTCATGCGAAGAGTTGACTCATTGGAAAAGACCCTGATGCTGGGAGGGATTGGGGGCAGGAGGAGAAGGGCACAACAGAGGATGAGATGGCTGGATGGTGTCACCAACTCAATGGACATGAGTTGGAGTGAACTCCAGGAGTTGGTGATGGATGGGGAGGCCTGGCGTGCTGTGGTTCATGGGGAGGCCAAGAGTCGGACACGACTGAGCGACTGAACTGAACTGAACTGAATTGGTATTTTGTTTTGTTTCTTGGTTTTTGTTTTTCTTTTACTATGGAGTGAGATAGTGAAATGGGGATAGTAAGTGGGAATATAGAAGCTGATCTTCCATGAATTCAGCAAGTAAATGAATGCTGGGGTAGGTGGTTTAGGAAGTCACTCTAAGCCTATAGTTGGAATGCATGATCTAAAATAAAGATTCCTAAAGAGATTAGTCATGCTGGTTAGAGGAAACCAGGATTTAAGTATACAATCTTATGAGATTCACATCAAAAGGAATGTGAAAAGCATAAGCTCCACTCTCCAAATGCTAACAAGCTAGTGGTGAATGTATAGCATGGATCCATAAAGCTAAAATGAAAGGCAGTTTGTGAAATTCAAACAGCATTATTTTCTTGTTCAGTCACTCAGTTCTGTCCAACTCTTTGTGAACCCATGGATTGCACATGCAAAACCTCCCTGTCCTTCACCATCTCCCAGAGTTTGCTCAAATTCATGTCTCATTGAGTCAGTGATACCACCCAACCATCTCGTCTTCTATTGTCCCCTTCTCCTCCTGCCTTCAATTTTCCCCAGCATCAGGGTCTTTTCCAAGAGTTTGCTCTTCCCATCAGGTGGCCAAAGTATTGGAACTTCAACTTCAGCATCTGTCCTTTCAATGCATATTCACGGTTGATTTCCTTTAGAATAGACTAGTTTGATCTCCATGCAGTCCAAGGGACTCTCAAGTGTCTTCTCCAACACCACAGTTTGAAAGCATCAATTCTTTCGTGCTCAGTCTTCTTTATGGTCCAACTCTCACATCTATCATGACTACTGAAAAAAACAGCTTTGACTGTATGTACCTTTGTTGGCAAAGTAATGTCTCTACTTTTTAATATTTTGAGATGCAAAATCTTTTAGGTGTAATATAATCTATATGTCTATTTATTGGTTGTTTCCTGAGCTTTTTGTGTTATATCTAAGAAGTCATTGTTAAAGCCAATGTCAACAATCCTTTTCCCTATTTTCTTCCAAGAGTTTTTCAGTTTAAGGTCTTATGTTAAGGCTTTTATTCATTTTGAGTTTATTTTTTGTGTATGATGTAAAACAAGAATCCAATTTCAATCTTTTGCAGATAGATATCCATTTTTCCCAGCACCATTTATTGAAGAGACTATCATTTCCCCATTGTATGTTCTTAGCACTCGTGTTGAAGATCAGCTGAATGTTTATGCATGGATTCATTGCTGTGATCTCTATTCTTTTTGATTGACCTAGATGTTTTTATGTGGTAACCATAAAAAATTACTTTAGCTTTGTAATTTGTTGAAATCAGGAGGTACAATGTCTCCAGCATTGTTTTTCTTGCTCCAATAATTTCAATAGATATTTCTTCCAAAGAAGACACACAGATGGCCAACAGGTACATGTAATGGTGCTTAACATCAGTAATTTTCAGAAAAATTCAAAACAAAATCACAATTAGTTATCACCTCACACCTTTTAACGTGGCTATTAAAAGACAAAAGATAACAAGTACAAATGATGATTTGGAATAAAAGGAACCTTTATACGATGTTGGTATAAATGTGAACTGGTGCAGTCACTGTGGAAAACAATATGGAGGTTCCTCAAAAAATTTTAAAAATACCACTTACATATGACTCAGTAATCACCTTTCCAGGCACATAGCCAAACATTTTGAAATCTGGATCTTAAAGAGTTATCTGTACTCCCATATTCATTGCAACACTATTAACAATAGCAAAGTTGTGGAAATAGTGTGAATGTCTGTCAATCAATGAATGGTTAAAGAAAATTTGGCAGTTATATACATCAAAATGTTGTTCAGTCTTTAAAGATAGATATCCTATTTGTGAAAACATGGTCTAACCTAAGTGAGATAAGCCAAACACAAAAGGACAGACAACACAAAATTCCACTTACAAGAATAATATGAAATAGTGAAACTTACAGAAACCAAGTAAAATGGTAGTTACCAGGGACTAGATGTCAGAACTAGTGAGGAGCCATGGGTCAAAAGGTACAAATTTCAGTTATGCAAAATGGAGAAGCCCCAGAACTGTCTTGTACACTATACTGCATCTAGTTAACAATACTATATTTCATACTTAAAATTTTGCTAAGTGGTACCTGTAGACAAATGAAAATGGAAGCACAAAGATGCAAAATATAGGAGACCCAGCAAAAGCTGTTGTCCAAGGGAAGTTTATTCAAAAGCAGAGACATTACTTTGCCAACAAAGGTCCGTCTAGTCAAGGCTATGGTTTTTCCTGTGGTCACGTATGGATATGAGAGTTGGACTGTGAAGAAGGTTGAGCGGCGAAGAATTGATGCTTTTGAACTGTGGTGTTGGAGAAGACTCTTGAGAGTCCCTTGGACTGCAAGAAGATCCAACCAGTCCAGTCTGAAGGAGATCAGCCCTGGGATTTCTTTGGAAGGAATGAGGCTAAAGCTGAAACTCCAGTACTTTGGCCACATCATGTGAAGAGTTGACTCATTGGAAAAGACTCTGATGCTGGGAGGGATTGGGGGCAGGAGGAGAAGGGGACGACAGAGGATGAGATGGCTGGATAGCATCACTGACTCAAAGAGTCGGACACAACTGAGTGACTAAACTGAACTGAAGGGAAGTTTAGAGCCATATACACCTACCCCTGGAAATAAGAAAAACCAGAAATAACATAACCTTACTCTTAAAGGAAATAGAAAAAGAAAAGAAAAGAAAACCCAAAGTTAGTAGAAAGAAAGAAATTTCAAAGATCAGAGCAGAAAGAAATGGAGACTAAAAATGAGAAAAGATCAAGCAAACTTAGAGCCAGGTCTTTGATAAGATAAAGAAAATTGATAAACCCTTAGACTCATTAATCAGAAAAGATAGAAGGCTCAAATCAATAGCATCAGAAACCATAAAAGGAGTTAACTGACACCACAGACTGCAGACACTCATGAGAGTTTACTCTGATCAACTATACACCAAAAAAATAGACAACCTGAAAGAAATGGACAAACTCCTAGAAATGTACAATCTCCCAAGACTGAATCACAAAGAAATAATACTAAACACACCAATTACTAGTAATGAAACTGAATCAGTAATTTAAAATTAAAAAAATGAAACAAAATGCACAAGCAGAAAAAATCCACAAAACTTCCAACAAACAAAAGCCCAGGAGCAGATGGCTTCACATGTGAATTCTACTAAACATTTAGAAAAGACTTAACACCTATCCTTCTAAACTATTCCACAATATTACAGAAGAAGGCACTCATCTGAACTCATTCTCTGAAGCCAGCGTCAACAGTATACAACACTGAATATATCGCAAAAAGAGTAAATTATAGATCAATATCACTGGTGAATATAGATGCAAAAATCATTAACAAAAATATTAGCAAAATAATTGCTATGAATCTTCTTCTTATATATCAGAAAATATAAACTATGAAATAAAATAGCTACTATGTGATACATTTGTAATTTAAATCCAGAGTTGTCTGAGTACAAATTTCTTGTGGCTTCTATCCTGATAGTCTGATTCAGATCCTGACTTCTTGATATTTTCCTTGTCCATACCAGTCCCCACCAATAGTCTCTTTTATCTGAAATCCTACATGGATGCAGTTTTTACAGTCCAATGCACATGAGTTACGTGGAGCATGCCTTCTCTTCTCATGACTTAATTGTCTCATTTACACATTCATGGCTGAATACCTACAGACATTAGACTAGTGACAGTTTGATATTCAGAAAGGCCACAGATTGGTGCAGTGTTTTTGCTTCTGATTTGCAGATCACTCAATTCAGAATTATACAATATACATTTTGACCAATACGATTTTGTTCCATCTTAATCTATGAATCGCTGGCCTCGTTAATTAGCCTGTCTCCTCCACCTAGATAGAAACTATTTATAAGGTGAAAAGTATATCATTTTTATGTCTGTATTATGCCAAAGGCAATCCTAGCTATGAAATAGATACTTAATACTGATAGAAAACAAACTACCAGGCATTATTCTTGATGTCCTAGTCATAGGATATGAAGTCTCTCAATGTACTACTTTTAAACTTTATTCCTCCACACCAATAACAAGGTGATATGTACTCAATTCAGTTGGGAAAACAAAGCAAAACAGAACATTTTTTCTATTTTTGCCCTAGCCTTGAGAGGATTATGGAAAGCTTCTTAGAAGAGACTCACCCAAACTGACTTTTGGAGGACACATGAGTGAAGGCTTAACATATAAAAGAGAGAGGGCATTCCAGGTAGAAGGATTAACATGTTAAAAAGACAGATGTAAGATAATCACTATTAAGTATGCATATTATTATTGAAGAGCTATGAGAGTTCATAATTATTGAAATGTAATCTGTAAGACACCTTTGGACAGAGGTAGGACTTTGCATAAAGCTGGAGAGGTTCAAGGACCACAACTCTGGCATTCACACTTGGGAACCCAGGCTTACTTAGGGAGTTTTGCATGTGAACAGCTCAGTTGTGTTAGTTTCTCAGCATGGATTTTTCATATGCTCTTTGTACCAGCAGAGCCAAGTCTCAACCAAACTACTTACATGCCTTGTTCAGTTGCTAAGTCATGTCCTAGTCTTTGTGATCCCATGGACTCTAACCCACCGGACTCCTTTGTCCGTGGGGCTTTTCAGACAAGAATACTGAAGTGGGTTGCCATTTTCTTCTCCAGGGGATCTTCCCAGATGAGATATTGAACCCATGCTTCCCGCATTGGCAGGTGGATTCTTTACCACTGAGCCACCTAGGAAGCCCTACTTACATGACTACAACTTCTTTTTGTCTTCTTTCCCCTCAGAGGAGATTCCTTTTCTCTACCCTTTATTAGTCGGTTGTAAGCTACTGTTACAAAAGATTCCAACATTTTACTACTTTCACATGAGAAAGGTTCACTTCTTACTTATGTCATAGTTCTATGTAGGCTGATGTGTAGGAGGGAAAGATAGATGGATTTTGATCACAAAGGCATCTAAGTACCCTAGTTTCTTCCTTCTTGCAGCTCTATACCACTGTAGATCCTCAGGGTCTTTCTCATTAAGGCTACAGATGAGAAAGGAGTGTAAGATTTGGTACTGTAGATTTTTATGGATCAGGCCGTATGTCACACCCCAAAGCAGTAAGATTGTTATATACAACCAAAATAGTTTTGTTTTGTATTTTGCCCAATGCCAGCCATGTATGATTATCCATATAAAACAAATTGCTGTCACATTTGCTCATTGCAATTTTCTGTTTATTGCATTTAGCCATAATTCCTCATCTAATTGGTAATGATAACATTTATTGAGTGAAAACATATGCCTGGCACTTTTCTAAGCACTTTATATAAATTTATCTCATATAACCTTTATAATGAATCTAATGAGGTTCAGTTTAATTTTAAATAGGAAAGTGAGGTACAAAGAAGTTAAATCACTCATGCAACAGCATACAATGGTCATGTGTGGTAGAACTGCCAAACATCTAAGACTGTGCTTTAAATATATACCCACTCTAGTTGGATACTGTGCATTCCTATTAAAGTTACATAAAGTACAACAAACAAGACTTATGGATCAGAGACAGAGAAAAGATTATCAGTTGAGCAATAATGTCATCAGAGTATCACCATTTTTACACTTCCTTGAGCTCTAAATCCCATAGGGCCGTGTGAAGAGGGCCAGATGGTCCCTGTACTTGCAACGGGTTGCATTATAGGAGATAAAACCCTGAGCTTAGGAAATTTGACTCTTTTTAAATGAGTAGACAGAAACCATGCCTGCCTGTCCTTTGCTATCAAGCAAGACACTATATCATCCAAGGCCATCCACTATACACACATCTTTGGAAAGAGAGTCTGGAACAAAAGGAAGTTGGCGAGTCAGTCACAAGACTTCCAGAAATGCAGAATACCTATGAAGAGTTTCCTCCCAGCAACTCCTAGTGCTAAAACATGAACCTGTTCCTCCTTTGCGATAAATCTATGTTCCCTGAAAGGAAATAACATATGGAAGATACTACAATTTGTCTCCTTCTCCTCATTATTCCATCTACATCATGGTAAACAAACCCCCTAGTTTTCAGAGGAAACAGAGATTTCCAAAATTTCCTGACTCTCTTTTGAGGAAATTTGTTGTTTTTTGTTGTTCAGTTGCTAAGTCGTGTTCAACTCATTATGACTCGATGGACTGCGGCATGCCAGGCTTCCTTGTCCTTCACTGTCTCCCAGGGTTTGCTCACATTTATGTCCATGGGGTCTGTGAGGCTATCTAACCATCTCATCCTCTCTAGCCCATTATATTCTAGCCCATTATATTCAAATCATGTATGTAATTTAAAATTTTTTCTTTTGCTATATTTTTAAAGTAAAAAGAAAAACATAAGAGTATTTTTAAAGATGTCTTAATCCAATATATCATAAACAGTATCATTATAACATACAAGCAATATAAAAATATTAAGAATATATTTTACATTATTTTTTATACTATGTCTTCAAAGTCCATTGTATTTTAAACTTAAAGCATGTTGTTGTTCAGTGATTCAGTTGTGTCCAGCTGTTTACAACCCCATGAACTGCAGTACACCAGGCTTCCCTGTCCTTCACTGTCTCCCAGAGTTTGCTCAAGCTCACCTCCATTGAGTCAGTAATGCTATTCTATCATCTCATCCCACGTCATCCCCTTCTCCTCTTGCCATCAATCTTTCCCAGCATCAGGGTCTTTTCCAAAGAGTGGGATCTTCGCATCAGGTGGCCAAAGTATTGAAGATACAGCTGCAGCTTTGGCATCAGTCTTTCCAATGAATGTACAAGGTTAATTTCCTTTAGGATTGGATGGTTTGATCTCCTTGCAGTCTTAGGTACTCTCAAGAGTTTTCTCCAGCATCACAATTTGAAAACATCAGTTCTTCAATGCTCAGCCTTCTTTATGGCCCAACTTAGAGTTGATATTGAGCTATATTTCACATTCTCAATAGTCCTATGTGGCTAGGGGTTATTGTATTGGATAGCAAGTTCAGTTCAGTTAAGTTGCTCAGTCATGTCCAACTCTTTGTGACCCCATGGACTGCAACATGCCAGACCTCCATGTCCATCACCAACTCCCAGAGTTTACTCAAACTCATGTCCATTGAGTCAGTGATGCCATCCAACCATCTCATCTTCTGTTGTCCTCTTCTCTTCCCGCCTTCAATCTTTCCCAGCATCAGGATCTTTTCAAATAAGTCAGCTCTTCACATCAGGTGGCCAAAGAATTGGAGTTTCAGCTTCAGCATCAGTCCTTCCAATGAACACTCAGGACTGATTTCCTTTGGATGGACTGGTTGGATTTCCTTGCAGTCCAAGGGACTCTCAAGAGTCTTCTCCAACACCACAGTTCAAAAAGATCTTCAGCGCTCAGCTTTCTGTATAGTCCAACTCTCACATCCATTCGTGACTACTGGAAAAACCATAGCCTTGAATAGACAGACTTTTGTGGGAAAAGCAATGTCTCTTCTTTTAATATGCTGTATAGGTTAGTCATAACTTTCCTTCCAAGTAGTAAGCATCTTTTCATTTCATGGCTGCAGTCACCATCTGCAGTGATTTTGGAGCCCCCCCAAAAAAGTTTGTCACTGTTTCCCAATCTATTTGCCATGAAGTGATGAGACCAGATGCCATGATCTTCGTTTTCTGAATGTTGAGCTTTAAGCCAACTTTTTCACTCTCCTCTTTCACTTTCATCAAGAGGCTCTTCAGTTCTTCTTCACTTTCTGCCATAAGGGTAGTGTCATCTGCATATCTTATTGATATTATTATTAATAATAATTAGGTTATTATAACCTCAATAACCTTACTGAGGTTATTGATATTTCTCCTGGCAATCTTGATTCCAGCTTGTGCTTCATCCAGCCCAGCATTTCTCATGATGTACTCTGCATGTAAGTTAAATGATCAGAGCGACAATATACAGCCTTGATATACTCCTTTTCCTATTTGGAACCAGTCTCTTGCTCCATGTCCGGTTCTAACTGTTTCTTCCTGACCTGCATACAGACGTCTCAAGAGGTAAGTAAGTTGGTCCGGTATTCCCATCTCTTTCAGAATTTTCCACAGTTTGTTTTGATCCACACAGTCAAAGGCTTTGGCATAGTCAATAAAGCAGAAATAGATGTTTTTCTGGAGCTCTCTTACTTTTCCGATTATCCAGCAGATGTTGGCAACTTGATCTCTGGTTCCTCTGCCTTTTCTAAATCCAGCTTGAACATCTGGAAGTTCATGGTTCACATATTGTTGAAGCTTGGCTTGGAGAATTTTGAGCATTACTTTACTAGCATGTGAAATGAGTGCAATTGTGTGGTAGTTTGAGCATTCTTTGGCATTGCCTTTCTTTAGGATTGGAATGAAATCTGACCTTTTCCAGTCCTATGGCCACTGCTGAGTTTTCCAAATTTGCTGGCATATTGAGTGTAGCACTTACAAGGCATCATTTTAGGATTTGAAAGAGCTCAACTGGAATTCCATCACCTCCACTAGGTTTGTTCATAATGATGCTTTCTAAGGCCCACTTGATTTGCATTCCAGGATGTCTGACTCCAGGGGAGTGATCACACCATCATGATTATCTGGATAGTGATGAACTTTTTATATAGTTCTTCTGTGTATTCTTGCCATCTCTTCTTAATATCTTCTGCTCCTGTTAGGTTCATACCAGTTCTGTCCTTTATTAGCCCATCTTTGCATGAAATATGCCCTTGGTATCTCTAATTTTCTTGAAGAGATCTCTAGTCTTTCCCATTCTATTGTTTTCCTGTATTTCTTTGCACTGATCACTGATGAAGGCTTTCTTATCTCTTGTTGCTATTCTTTGAACAGCACACATGTAGCCAATAAGATTTGAGAGGAAATGTGTGCAACCTCCAAGTTGTATCCTTAAGAGGAGGAGAATGCCCTTTCTTTTGCTTCACCTATTCTGCTACATTGATGTAATGATGACAAACAATCTTAGACACGGTAGACCAATAGAATAAGAGATGGCTGAATTTCAAATAAACATGGTACATATAAACCATGACCTGCTTATTCTGTCTACACTTTTATCAGAGAGTGACTTTAGTCACTCTTATTTTGTTGTCTCTAATAGCAATTAAAACTATATCTTATATAAATTGTATCTTATTCATTTATGTATTCTCATTTCCAAAAGGAATGTAACTCTGAAAATGTTTATTGAGGTAAAATGTAAGGGAGAAGGATGATCCAAATCACAGGGTCATCCTAAAAATGAATCTATAGTGTCTGAGAGTCACACTCAGAAGTAGATTCTCACTGGATCCACTTCTCATTAATATTCTAGAAATGGAAAGTTCAGTAATTTCTGTGTACATAAAATTTTAAAGAATTTTTAGAAGCAATATCAGTCAGTCAGTTCAGTCTCTCAGTCATGTCCGATTCTTTGCGACCCTGTGAATTGCAGCACGCCAGGCCTCCCTGTCCACCACCAACTCCCGGAGTTCACTCTGACTCACGTCCATTGAGTCAGTGATGCCATCCAGCCATCTCATCCTCTGTCGTCCTTTACTAGATATGTGAATAACACAGGATAGAGTTTACTCCTTTGCTAGTCTATAAATATAGGCATTAATTATTTGAATTGGTGAAAAAGGCCATATCAATTGGGACTGGTACAGTCTAGAAAGAATTACAGTGGGACTTGAGTTGGATCCCAGGTCTCTACCATTAGGTGCTTGTTTTACTTTATTATTACTGATGAGAAAAATATGCATAAGCTAGAAAAAGTAATAAAATGAGCTAGAAAAAGCTCTTTCTAAGAAACTGAAAAAGTTCAGAAAATTACAGACAAATATCAGAAAAACACCCATAATCTCACCTCTAAAGCAATCACTATTAATGTTTTGCCTTTTTTCCTACTAGTAAATTTTTAAATTATTTTTCTCATTGCATATTTTCATTTGGACCACTCTTTATATAAAATTTTCAATTTCTCTGTTCATCAATAGGCTGTCATTTTTTTCTTAACTATTTGTTAGTCAAAAAAATTTTCCAGGGATTTTCCAGGCAATAGTACTGGAGTGGATTGCCATTTCCTTCTCCAGACGAACTTCCTGACCCAGGGATCGAACCCAGGTCTCCCGCATTGTAGACAGACGCTTTACCATCTGAGCCACCAGGGAAGTCCTTTATATAAAATTTTACCTATAGTGATGTATACAGAAAATGTTATATAATGGGCATTTTTCACTCCATTGTAAACTTTTACTAAATATTTTTACTGCTTTGTAATGCATAATCAAATGGATGCATAGTCACTTTTTTAAAATTTTATTTTATTTTTAAACTTTACATAATTGTATTAGTTTTTCCAAATATCAAAATGAATCCGCCACCGGTATACATGTGTTCCCCATCCTGAACCCTCCTCCCTCCTCCCTCCCCATACCATCCCTCTGGGTCGTCCCAGTGCTCTAGCCCCAAGCATCCAATATCGTGCATCGAACCTGGACTGGCATCTCGTTTCATACATGATATTTTACATGTTTCAATGCCATTCTCCCAAATCTTCCCACCCTCTCCCTCTCCCATAGAGTCCATAAGACTGTTCTATACATCAGTGTCTCTTTTGCTGTCTCGTACACAGGGTTATTGTTACCATCTTTCTAAATTCCATAGTCACTTATTTAATAATTTTTCTTATGTTGGATGTTTACATTCATGTTTATTGTTCACTTTCATAACTGATTTTTGTTAAGTTTATGCAATTAGTATTTGTCTAAATCTGTGACTATCTCAGATGGGTTTTATTTTTGGAAATTTACTCAACCAACTATTCTCAAGAATTTTGACATTTATTGCCTATTATCTGTCAGCAATACACTTAAACAATAATGTGTACAAAAGATCATCAATTTCTCTGTTCATCAATTGGCTGTCATTTTTTTCTTAACTGTTAGTCAAAAAATTTTAGTTACATAAGTAATATATGTATGAAAAAGTATGAACAAAAGAGAGATAAAATATCCATTATCTCTATCTCCAGAAATAACATTGAGGGTTAATAAAATGCACATTGCTTTCTGTCCTGAATGGTCATTCAACATTATGAACATCTTTCCATGTAAAAAATACCATTTGATTTTATTTTGTAAGTACATAATAGTTTATTGCATGGGTGTTATAATTTATTTAGTATATTTAATTCCAAATTTCTGCTGTTGTATAAATGTTCCAAGTAGACTTCACTGTACATATATTTTGTGCATGCATTTATACTAAATTTGAATAATATACAGGGAAGTTAAAAATGTCTTCCTCAGGAAACCTTTAGACTTCAGCCTTATATAGGTTTTTACTTTTTTTAAATTTTGATTTATTTATTTTAATTAGAAGCTAATTACTTTACAATATTGAATGCTTCCTCAATTCAACAGATCAATAACTTTTGATATAAACCCTTACATTAGCCACCGTGTTCATCCCTTGATTTTTTTATTTGAATTTAGAATATCCAATATAGTTACTTCTCAATAAGACTTATTTTTGTTGTTTTTTTGGTTGTTGTTTTTGACTAATCATCAAATTCAGTTTTGTTTTCCTTTTGTACTCCTGGAAATAGAGGAGGCTCTGCCAGCAAAAATACAAAGGGTTTGAAATTAAGCAAACCACTTAAAATGTGCCCGTGGGTTTAAAAGACAACTTGAAGTTTGTTCTATCTTAAATATTACATCAATGTAATGGTCTGGATTGTACCCAGAATGATATTGGTGACTCACAGACTCATATCCTAGAGAAGCATGCCATATGAAATGAGCCTGGGGTTCTGTACAAGTTGAAATAATTGCTTTTCTGATAGTTACTTGTTACTTAGAAGTAAATTTTAAAAGTACAGTATCTGAACAACAGTGAAGTTGTAATCAGAGGCAAGCACATAAAAAGAAATGAAAAGTAGCAAAAGTGTGGTTCCACAATGCTAAGTCAGGCACAGATGTCAATATGTGGTTCAGTGTGGAGCCTGCAGGGAGCAGAGGGAAATTTATATTCTTTCAATGATTCTTCTTTCAACCTAATAGCTTTTATTCTTTGATAGCATTTGTTGCCATAAATATTATACGCAAACCAACTTAGTAATGTATAAATATCCCAAGAACTGACGAAAGGGCAAAACTAAACCTGTTTTCAAGATGGAGCAAAGTATTTGGAGGAGAAGGCAATGGCAACCCACTCCAGTACTCTTGCCTGGAAAATCCCATGGACGGAGGAGCCTGGTAGGCTGCAGTCCATGGGATCGCGAAGAGTCAGACACAATTGAACAACTTCACTCTCACTTTTCACTTTCATGCATTGGAGAAGGAAATGGCAACCCACTCCACTATTCTTGCCTGGAGGATCCCAGGGACAGGGGAGCCTGGTGGGCTGCCGTCTATGGGGTCTCACAGAGTCGGACACAACTGAAGCGACTTAGCAGCAGCAGCAGCAAAGTGTTTGGACATCATAACCCGTGAGAGATAGATAGAAAACTTTGATTTGGCCCAAGTCCATGGGGTGTGAAAAACATTAGAATCAAAGAGTTTTTTCTGCTCTTTGTGAAATGTGTTAAGTCATTTCAAGCCAATTCTTCATGGACAGATGTTTAGACAATTGTTGCTGTGCTTACTATTAACAAACAGATCTTTGAAAGTGAATCAAATCTATATGTGATATATAATCATTGTGTTAGAAGGTACTTTCACCAAATAACGAGAATAAATTTAGTAATGCTATAGAACACTTTGAGGTTTTAGAGGTGATCCTTCATCTCTGTGTATTTGGACCAATGAAAGCAACTACAGAGTTTAAAAGTAACTAGGAAGTGAAAGAAAGCTTTGAATGTATTTCCATTTTCTGGCACTGATGCATTTTGTATCTCCAAGAAAGCATAAACCTTATTAAAGGAAAAAAATCCATAAAAATAGATTTGGCAATGTCCCTTGACAATATGTTTCAGAATATTAAAAACTGGGTTAAAGCATTTTAAGTTTATTCAAGATTCATGCTCTATGATGTAAGATGCTTTCTTTTTCCCTTTTCTTCTTGTAGTTATAAAGTAAATAATTAGCTATAAATCTATGCAAGCTATTATTAAATAACCCATCTTTTTAAAAATTCTATCTTTAGATAATCCACCAGCTTTAATTTGTGATTATTCAGATTTACAAGGTCTAGTTTATTTTAATGGGGAGAAGGCAATGGCAACCCACTCCAGTACTCTTGCCTGGAAAATCCCATGGACGGAGGAGCCTGGTGGGCTGCAATCCATGGGGTCCTGAAGAGTCGAACACGACTGTGCGACTTCACTTTGACTTTTCACTTTCATGCATTGGAGAAGGAAATGACAACCCACTCCAGTGTTCTTGCCTGGAGGATCCCAGGGACGGGGGAGCCTGGTGGACTGTCGTCTATGGGGTCGCACAGAGTCGGACAGGAATGAAGTGACTTAGCAGCAGCAGCAGTTCATTTTAATGCTATTTCAGGATATATCAGCCTTTTACTTTAGTGTTGTTTTGCTTTAGGCTGTTGTGCAACTCAAGAAAATTGATTTACTTGTGCAAATCAGAGGTGTCTAAACATTATTTGTTTTATAAAAAATAGTGATTAGATTTATAGGTTTTAAATATTAACAGAAACATTATTTAGATCATTTATCTTAATTGGCAGTACTTGTTGAAGGATACATGCTTCTGCTGCTGCTGCTGCGTCGCTTCTTCGTGTCCCACTCTGTGCAACCCCATAGACAGCAGCCAACCAGGCTTCCCCTCCCTGGGATTCTCCAGGCAAGAACACTGGAGTGGGTTGCCATTTCCTTCTCCAATGCATGAAAGTGAAAAGTGAAAATGAAGTCCTCAGTCATGTCCAACTCTATCGACCCCATGAACTGCAGCCTACCAGGCTCCTCCGTCCATGGGATTTTCTAGGCAAAAGTACTGGAGTGGGGTGCCATTGCCTTCTCCCGAAGGATACATAGGAACCCTCTATATTCTCTTGGCAACGTTTCTGTAAATCTATTTTCCAAATAAAAATTTAGCTAAAAAATAATATAGAAATCCATTTTAATTACTATTTATGTATTTCTAGAATAATATATCTAGAAATAATTTTAAAGAATTTTTAAGGATAAGATGATAATTGATAGTGATTATGATGATGACCCAGTGATGACTAATATTGAGTAGGTGTTTGTGCCTAGCACTGGGCAATACTTTTTAAAAATGCTTTATCTCATTTGTATACATTATCCTAACAGCTGCATTATTGAAGGACAACAGCAAGTTGATACTTCCTTACTGATTAACATAATCTTCAACCAAAGTCGAAATTTTTATGAAATTTTGAGAAATTAAATCTATTATTTTATTAAGGAAAAGTCTCACTGAATAAATACAAATGCTAGATTTGACTTATTTAACAAAGTACTAAAAAATGGGCTTTATCATGCATATTAAAATTATGAAAAGAATAGCAGGGACTTAGTTTTCAGTAACTGAGGGAAGAGAAGTAAAACACTAAATGATGAAAATTAAAAGATGTCAAACTTATAAAAAAGTTACCATTTTTGTATAATAAATTAAATAATGCCATTTTTTATTAGGGTCAGATCAGATCAGTCGCTCAGTTGTGTCCGAATCTCTGTGACCCCATGAATCGCAGCATGCCAGGCTTCCCTGTCCATCACCAACTCCCGGAGTTCACTGAGACTCACGTCCATTGAGTCAGTGATGTCATCCAGCCATCTCATCCCCTTCTCCTCCTGCCCCAATCCCTCCCAGCATCAGAGTCTTTTCCAATGAGTCAACTCTTCTCAAGAGGTGGCCAAAGTACTGGAGTTTCAGCTTTAGCATCATTCCTTCCAAAGAAATCCCAGGGCTGATCTCCTTCAGAATGCACTGGTTGGATCTCCTTGCAGTCCAAGGGACTCTCAAGAGTCTTCTCCAACACCACAGTTCAAAATTATCAATTCTTCGGCACTCAGCCTTGTCACAGTCCAACTCTCACATCCATACATGACCACAGGAAAAACCATAGCCTTGACTAGACAGTCCTTTGTTGCCAAAGTAATGTCTCTGCTTTTGAATATGCTATCTAGGTTGGTCATAACTTTCCTTCCAAGGAGTAGGCATCTTTTAATTTCATGGCTGCAGTCACCATCTGCAGTGATTTTGGAGCCCCAAAAAATAAAGTCTGACACTGTTTCCACTGTTTCCCCATCTATTTCCCATGAGGTGATGGGACTGGATGCCATGATCTTCGTTTTCTGAATGTTGAGCTTTAAGCCAACTTTTTCACTCTCCACTTTCACTTTCATCAAGAGGCCTTTTAGTTCCTCTTCACTTTCTGCCATAAGGGTGGTGTCATCTGCATATCTGAGGTTATTGATATTTCTCCTGGCAATCTTGATTCCAGCTTGTGTTTCTTCCAGTCCAGCGTTTCTCATGATGTACTCTGCATATAAGTTAAATAAACAGGGTGACAATATAGCCTTGACGAACTCCTTTTCCTATTTGGAACCACTGTGTTGTTTCATGTCCAGTTCTAACTGTTGCTTCCTGACCTGCATATAAGTTTCTCAAGAGGCAGATCAGGTGGTCCGGTATTCCCATCTCTTTCAGAATTTTCCACAGTTTATTGTGATCCACACAGTCAAAGGCTTTGGCATAGTCAATAAAGCAGAAATAAATGCTTTTCTGGAACTCTCTTGCTTTTTCCATGATCCAGCGGATGTTGGCAATTTGATCTCTGGTTCCTCTGCCTTTTCTAAAACCAGCTTGAACATCAGAGTGTTCACCGTTCACATATTGCTGAAGCCTGGCTTGGAGAATTTTGAGCATTACTTTACTAGTGTGTGAGATGAGTGCAATTGTGCAGTAGTTTGAGCATTCTTTGGCATTGCCTTTCTTTGGAATTGGAATGAAAACTGACCTTTTTCAGTCCTGTGGCCACTGCTGAGTTTTCCAAATTTGCTGGTATATTGAG
Organism: Bos mutus; assembly: GCF_027580195.1. Classification (NCBI taxonomy): domain Eukaryota; kingdom Metazoa; phylum Chordata; class Mammalia; order Artiodactyla; family Bovidae; genus Bos; species Bos mutus. The sequence continues at coordinate 73,054,040 of NC_091627.1, forward strand.
TGCAGCACTTTCACAGCATCATCTTTCAGGATTTGAAACAGCTCAACTGGAATTCCATCACCTCCACTAGCTTTGTTCATAGTGATGCTTTCTAAGGCCCACTTGACTTCACATTCCAGGATGTCAGGCTCTAGGTCATGATCACACTTTTTATTAGGGTAGAAGATTATAAAATAAACATAGTTCTATAGTGTTATGGTTGGGTTTTTTGAAACAGAAAAATATGTTTGTCCATTGGTTCTACTGCTGTCTGCTTTAAAGGCATTAAAACATAGTTTTAACCAACAGCGCTCAAATCTGTCTTAGCCTCAGAACTCTTCCTGCAAAAACTCAGGAGAGATGTAGGGTGTCTCTAGTTGATTCAGTGTAATGTTCTAGAACTCTGTGTCTCTATCCTCTTCTTCTTTCCCAGGAGCACTTAGACGAAGGCACAGCTTGGGTATAGTTTGAAAGTCACTGCCTTAACAGTTGAGATATAGAATCTTGTTCTATTCTTGGATAGAATGAAAGAGCAAAAACTTCATTTTTTTTCCCGACAGTAGAGCTTTAGTGATTTTGTCTTGTTAATTAAAGAAACTTCAAGTGCAAAAGATGTAAAGTCTCTACTGAAGCAAATATAGAATCTATTGTTTTTTTTTTTTTTTCCTTGCTAGGCTAATAGGTCTCAAGATAGGGCTGGCTCCAAAGCCTGAGACAGGTTTTAATTGCATCATCAAGGAACTAGATTTTTCCCACCTCATAATTCTGCCTTTGCCTATGCATTTCCATCCTCAGTTTCAATGGAATGACCTCATATATGGTCACAGAATGATGACATCTTCTCCTGACCCAGTGTTTACTGAGTTTCAGTCCTTGCTTAAGAACAGGAGTATCATTTTGAAAATTTCCCTAAGAAAATCGATTCAATTCATTGGGACATGAACTCAAAGCATTCATGGATTGGTGCATTAATTTACTTGCATAAAGGTCACAGGATTTATCTTTGAAACAGATAAAAGTTTCAATTTAGGCATGGGAGCTGAATTTGGGAGTGAGGGTGGTTTCTGGAAGAAACCTAGATAGAGTTAACAGAAGAATGAAGAATAGATATTAGAAGCCAAAAAATAGCAGATCCTTACTACTTCTTCCAAAATTGATGGAGTCTATTCATCAATGGCAACCCACTCTAGTATTCTTGCCTGGAGAATTCCATGGATAGAGGAGCCTGGTGGGCTCCAGTCCATGGGGTCACAAAGAGTTGGACATGACTGAGTGACTGTCACTCACTCATTCATTAATTAATTTTCTTATAAAACTCTCTTGAGTTTCTAGTGTGCTATTTCCATGTTAGTTGGAAAAATGCGTAAGATAGTTTGTTACCTATATCTTTAATAGAGCAAGCTATATCACACAAATACATAAAAATTTATATTCTTTTAGCTATCTATTTGATACACTATGTACACTTTTAATAAACCCATGCATTTTCTAAATATTTGAAGCTGAAAAAAAATTCTCACTACCATCTACCATTTCCATACATTCCAGTTTTACTGGCAGAAGGCCTCAAATGACTTCAGGTTTTCTAATACACCTCGTGATGTGCTAGCCAGATTCAGTAAGAAATAAAGATATCCCATGTGTTGAGCATTGCATTTGTTTCAAATTCTAACCAAAAACTTGTTGCCATTTTGGCCAAGAGAAACTTCTGAGAAATGACATGAACCATTCCCTTGTTTAATGTTCAAATATAAAAAATGCATGGTGATGAATAACTTTTATATAAATTTTCTATAAATCATAAGATACAAAAGCACTAAATAAGTCTATTCTAAGAAAAATGATAAATATGTCTATTTATTAATCAAGGTAATATGAAACATAAATCATATGACAGATTGATAAAAAATTAAATGATTTCAGTGAAATATTAGTATATTGAAAAATCAGTACTATTTCAAAGACAATTAAGCATGATGGTTCTCTTTAAAATGCTATCTAGCATCATTGTGAGACTCAATTATTACTATCTATGTAGGAAAAAGTAATTAACAAGAAGGAAATTTATGGAAAAATATAAATAATAAAAACACTAGACTAATTGTCATAAGATTTGCACAGATTAACATTCAAAAAGGTTAAAGTTTAGTGCAAAATGTACTTGAAAAACAAAAGAGGAGAAATGTAATATTATATATGATACTATATGCAGAAAGCAACCCTAAACTTGAATCCCTTCATAATGTCTTTGTTTTTTAATATTTATTTATTTGGCTACACTAGGTCTTAATTGCAGCATGCAAACTCTTAGCTGTAGCATGTTGGCTCTAGTTCCCTGACTGGTGCCCCCTGCATTTGGAACGTGGAGTCTCAGCCACTGGATCACGAGGGAAGCCCCTTCTTCATAATGTCTTTATTTGTAAATTATTCCTCTTCTTAAAGGAAGCAAACTGGTTAAACAGGAGACCTTCATAGAAAATAACACAAAAGGACAAGGATGTGTATGTAAATAGGAGAGCCTATTATGTGTTCTTTTGCCAAGCAAGCTGGAGCAAGGTATAAAAAATGTGATAAATCACTGTGGCATGCTGCCAAGTCACAGGGTACCTAGAGGAGAGAGGCATTGCTGCACAGAGAGAGACATGTCATGGTCAGATAATACATGAAAGTGAAAGTGAAAGTCTCTCAGTCATGCCCGACTCTTTGTGACCTCATGAACTACACAATCCATGGAATTCTCCAGGCCAGAATACTGGAATGGGTAGCCGTTCCCTTCTCCAGGGGACCTTCCCAACCCAGGGATCGAACCCAGGTCTCCTGCACTGCAGGTGGAATTTTTTACAAGTTAAGCCTCAAGAGAAGTGGGGATAATACATAAATGAGTGCAAATATTTGGCAGAGTGTTAAAGACAGAATAACTTTCTTAGCTTGGGGAAAATTAAGAGGGGAGAAAATTACAGCAATGTAAGCATACATTTTTATGTCTTGAAATATGACATCTGACCTTTGTCTGGCTGCAGTGTGATTGAGTTTTCCATAGATGGTACAGATGTTCAGCCCAGTAAGATGTGGACATGGAATCTTCCAAGCCTTAATTGCATGAAGAGACGTTACATATGTGTCCTTACTCTGCCTTCTGCCTATTTCATGGCTTCTTCCATTCTGTTGACTAGCAGGGTAAAGTCCTCACTATTCACACACAGATAGCCTCACTTCCACACTTTAGTCTGAAGCACATCCAGGCTCTCACAGTTTCTGAACCCTATTTTTCCATTTTTTTTCTTCTTATGCCTCCTTAGGCTCTACCAAACTATTTTTGTTCACAAATAAAACTGTGAGAATTTCACTTTTCCTAGCCTCAGCTGAGGTGTGGACATCTTGAGTCTCTGATATAAATAACCATTTCACTTTTAACTTGTTTGATCCAAAAACACTGTGGCACAGAGAAGACACAGATTAACAAACAAGAAGACACTGGAAGGTTATTAACAAAGTACCCTGTCCCACTGACTATGGATAGGAAAGATGATGGGAAGAAAGTACTCGGAGCTAAGGAATGGTCTCTTTTGGAATGACTGTGCTTAGCAATGGTACAGAAATTTCTCATTCAAGACAGTTAGTACTGTCAAAACCAAGGCAGTGAGCAAAGCAAAGAATTGATGAGAAACTAAAAATTAAAAAGCTGAGCCACAAGTCCAGAAAGTTTGCCGGTGAAAGAAGCTAATATGATCTAAATTTAAACTCAAAATGCCTCACTGTCCTTGTATAACATATTCATTCATGGAAACTAGCCCAATAGCTAAAAGTAATTAACAGGACATCCCAGTTTTTAACCTAGATAATTAAAGGAGTTTTGAATCAGAATCAATTAGATCCTCTTCAGAATTACCTTTACTCTCACTCAAAATTATCTTTCATCCTTGTAGTGGTTCCAAAGGCTTTCCTCAAGCCTGTTCCTACATACTGCAATGTCCCCTGCTTCTTCAGCCAGCAAGACTTTTCTGACTCCTTTCCTCCTGTCTCTCTTTATGATTTTTTTTTCTTATTATATAATTGGACAAACTTTCCTACTTCTGTTCTTTTTCTTTCTGATTCATTTACTACCATATTCTTGATAAACTGTAGCTGTTTCAGAAAAGTCAGCAGTATGATTGTGGTATTTATTATTATTATTATTATTAATCTGTTTCTCACTATCTTTCCTCTGCCTCTATCAATTCTTTTGAATTGATCGATAATTGATCAATAATACTCTGTGTTATAAAAACTCAAACTGAGCTCACAAAAGTACTACTTTCTTAGAGTACTGGGAAAGGTAAGAAGATGCATGATTGTGCAGACCAAATTATTTTAGAGAGCTGTTGGTGGGGCGAGAGGAAAAGAGGTGTCTCCACTTATCTGGCTATTCTGGTGTTATATCAAGTTCTCGAAGTCCTAAACTCCAAACTAAGGAACAAGCACAAGGTAAAGTGGGAAGTAGAAACACAGAGAAGAGTCTGCCTAGAAGGCAGACATTTCAGATAATTTCTTTTATGAGCCAGTTTGTGTCTGAGGAAGTGAGGGATGAGGCTGATCAATTCCAAAATGTCAGAGGTAGACTAGATTTACTACCTGAATAACGCTTCAGAGCAACATATTTGGAAGTGAATCCCGCAAATTACCAATTAGATGAAATGTTAAGTGGGGAGGGGGAGAAGTTTAGTAGTCAATTTTGGGAAATGTTCATCTCTAGTTTACCCGCAAGCCATGACTGCATATTAAGTACTCTTAGAATATTACTGAAATAAGAAAACCTGCTTAAATTTGTTTATTTGAGTGCTTTTCAAGCTCACTGGGTCAAGAATCTATTTTCTTGTAGGATGTTTTCTATCTAACACTGAATTACGTTGCTTTTCTAAAGGTGAACAAATGCATATGCAAAGGGCTACTTGACTTATCTGTAAAAACGGGCTGACATCCAAGCTCACTTATGAGTTTTATAGCAGCTTTGAAAAAAATCATCTGTTGCTGCAGTTCAGCCTCACTTGCTATCAAGTGATTTAATCACTTCAAACTAAATTTTAATGTAGAGTTGTTTTTAGTCAAACCTTTAATGACTCTCCAAACAATAATGTTTGGCAAAGAAAATGCTGTTAGTCAAGCAGAACCATAAACATCTGTGTTTCTTTAGAGTAAGCTTCCCTACTTAATTAAATATATAGATACACCAGGAAAATTCCTTGTCACTGGAAATTCTACTGGAAGACTGTCAGATCTTCCAGAAACAGTGTGTGCCATTTGAGAAAGCCAAAGTCTCCCTTTTATTTTGCACGTTATTGTTTTCTATATGTTTGTCTTAACTACTCACCTTCAGATTTCAAAATAATTAAAGCTGCTCTTTATTGTAAAGGACATAAAAATATATTTTAAATGTGTAGGAGTAGGAATATGAAAGGAAGTCCTACTAAAGAGTAGAATGTCAAAGTTTTCATATTATGCTCAACTCTGTCATCTTAAATCTGCCTTGAAAAATACTTTCCCTAATTTTATAACAAGACTTTGATAAAACAATGACAGTGTGTGCTCAATTGTTCCCTAATCTAAATATAGATCATTAGCATGAATATTAGACATGGTTAAATGCTGCAGCATAATTATTTTGTTTTAGGCCACATAATATCCATGTGTCTTGAAATCATTCAAGTCTCTTTTTTTAGATCTCTAAAAATCTAAGAACTTAAATATTGAGATACAGAAAATTATAGAAATACATAAGTACATTTACATATATGTGTGTGTATATATATATATTCTTCTGAAAAAACTACAATGACTTTTCAAAATGATATGATACTTTATAAGTCAGGAGAACAGTTATTAATCTTTATAAAACAACAATCTATAATTAAAAAGAAAGGAGAAATTACTGTGGTTTAGAGATACTGACTATAGCATTCATTAGTCTATCCTCAATATAACTCAGTCAGTAAAAAATCTGTCTGCAATGCAGGAGACCTGGGATCAATTCCTGGATTGGGAAGATCCCCTGGAGAAGGAAATGGCAACCCACTCTAGAATTCTTGCCTAGAGAATCTCATGAACAGAGGAGCCTGGCAGGCTACAGTTCATGGGGTCTCAAGAGTTGGAAACAACTTAGCAACTAAACCACAATAATATTATCAAATAGTTAAAATAGCATCAGTTCAGTTCAGTCGCTCAGTTGTGTCTGACTCTTTGTGACCCCATGAACCGCAGCACAACAGACCTTCCTGTCCATCACAAAATCCTGGAATTTACCCAAACTCATGTCTATTGAGTTGGTGATGCCATACAACCATCCCATCCTCTCTTTTCCCCTTCTCCTCTTGCCCTCAAACTTTCCCAGCATCAATTTGTCTTTTCAAATGAGTCAGTTCTTTGCATCAGGTGGCCAAAGTATTGGAGTTTCAGCTTCAACATCAATCCTTCCAATGAACACTCAGGACTCATTTCCTTTAGAATGGACTGGTTGGATCTCCTTGCAGTCCAAGGGACTCTCAAGAGTCTTCTCCAACACCACAATTCAAAAGCATCAATTCTTTGGTGCTCAGCTTTCTTTGTAGTCCAACTGTCACATCCATACATGACTACTGCATGATAATAATTTAAATAACTTAATATCCATAAAATGAGTAGGTCCTCTTAGGTTGGAAAAATAACATATTATTAATAATTAAGACCTAACAGAAGCATAAGAGATTAAGAAGAGGTGGCAAGAATATACAGAAGAACTATACAGAAAAGGTCTTAATGACTTGGATAACCACGATGGTATGGTCACTCACCTACAGCCAGACATCCTGGAGTGTGAAGTCAAGTGAGCCTTAGGAAGCATTGCTACAAACAAAGATCCTGTAGGTGATGGGATTTCAGCTGAGCTATTTAAAATCCTAAAAGTTGATGCTGTGAATGTGCTGCACTCAATATGTCAACAAATTGGAAAATGCAGCAGTGGCCACGAGACTGGAATAGGTCAGTTTTGATTCTAACACCAAAAGGTAATGGCAAAGAATGTTCAAACTGCCATACAATTGTGCTCATTTCAGATGCTCAAAACTCTTCAAGCTAGTCTTTAGCAGTATGTGAACTGAAGACTTTCAGATGTACAAGAAAGGTTTAGAAAAGGCAGAGTAACCAGGGATCAATTTGCCAACATCTGTTGGATCACAGAAAAAGCAAGAGAATACCAGAAAAAAAAAAAAAAACATTTAATTCTGCTTCATTGACTACACTGAAACTTTCGATTGTGTGGATCACAACTGCGGAAAATCATTAAAGAGATGGGAGTACCAGACCACCCTACCTGTCTTCTGAGAAACCTGGATATGGGTCAAGAAGCAGCAGTTAGAACCGGAAATAGAACTGACTGTTTCAAAAAATCAGGAAAGGAGTACAAGGCTGTATATTGTCACCCTGCTTAGTTAACCTATATATAGAGTAAATCATGTAAAATGCTGGGCTGGGTACAATCTGGAATCAAGATTGCTTAGAGAAATATCAACAACCTCAGATATGCAGATGTACCACTATAATGGTAGAAAGTGAAAAGGAACTAAACAGCATCTTGATAAGAGTGAAAGAGGAGAGTGAAAAAGCTGGCTTAACACTCAGTATTCAAAAACTTAAGATCGTGGCATTGGGTTCCATCACTTCATGGCAAATAGAACGGGAAAAAGTGGAAGCAGTGACAGACTTTATTTTCTCGGGCTCCAAAATCACCAGGGGCTTCTCTGGTGGGTCAGATGGTAAAAATGTCTACCTACAATGTGGGAGACCTGGGTTCAATTCCTGGGTCAGGAAGATTCCCTGGAGAAGGAAATGGCAACCCACTCCAGTACTCTTGCCTGGAAAATTCCATGGATGGAGGAGCCTGGTGGGCTACAGTCAATGGGGTTGCAAAGAGTCAGACACAACTGAGCAATTTCACTTTCACTTTTCAAAATCATTGTGGATGGTGATTGTAGCCATGAAATTAAAAGACACTTGCTCCTTGGAAGGAAAGCTATGACAAGCCTAGAGAGTGTGTTCAAAAGCAGAGACATCACTTTGCTGACAAAAGTCTATGTAGTCAAAGTTACAGTTTTTCCAGTAGTCCCGTATAGATGTGAGAGTTGGACCATAAAGAAGGCTGAGCCCCAAAGAACCGAGACTTCCAAATTGTGGTGCTGGAAAAGATTCTTTTGAGAGTCCCTTGGACAGCAAGGAGATCAAACCAGTCAACCCTAAGGGAAATCAACCCTGAATATTCATTGGAAGGATTGATGCTGAAGCTGAAGGTCCAATACTCTGGCCACCTAATGCCAAGATCTGACTCCTTGGAAAAAGACCCTGATGCTGAGAAAGACGAAGGCAAAAGGAGAAGGGGGCAGCAGAGGATGAGATGGTTAGATAGCATCACCGACTCAATGGACATGAATTTAAGCAAACCCCTGGAGACAGTGAAGGACAGGGGAGCCTGGTGTACTGCAGTCACAAAGAGTCAGACACGACTCAGTAACTGAACAACAACAACAAACAACAATGATTTTTAGAACTTTGTGTCTTGGCAATTCAACCCTATTTCACAGAGAATAGCTATCACGGGTATATCCATAAGCAATGTCAATGTAATCTTTATTATACATATGTATTTATTGATTCATATAATATGTGTCACTAATATGAAAACTTTACTGAACATCAAATAGATTTCTACTATTATTTTGAGTTTTTAAGACATGACACTATATTATAAAAATAAATGAAATTGGAAAGAAAATTTTTTATAGAAGATTTATTTGTAGTAAGATTTTTTTTCTGTTTCCACTAGGAAAAAATGACAGTATCAGATCTTTGTTACTTGAAATAAAACATTATTTTACTAGTTAATCCTACTAAAATGGGATGAAAAGTTATTACTCTATGGCACCATAGACTAGATTTAGTAGGAATGTTTTTTGTTGTTGTTGTTCTTGGTGCATATGACTGTAATGGATTTTTGACTGACTTTACTGAATTCCACCTGTGAAATTTAATGTTTCAAAAATAATCATTAAACATAAAGGCACAGGAAGTAGAATTTAGTTTTTGTTTTTAATATCAAATCTCTGGTCTTAGAGCTCATATTCACACTGATGACATATTTCAGAGAAAAATAGCTCAGAAATACCCCTAGACTAGCATCAGAGGCCACATCTGAAGCAATTAACCATTTCTATCTGCCAAAGAAGTGTAATAAGCTAGAACAACAGCTGAACAAATTAGTCCTCTACTAAGCTTATCCTGCTGCACACAAATTGCTACATATCTCTTACCTTTGGCAGCACTAGCTGAGTCTGGAGTCATAATTTAACTTGTTACTCTGACTTTAAGTTCCTCCTCATCACCTTATCCAGTAGCATTCCAGTAACTTTACCTTATGCCAGTCTTCAAGTGAGTGTGCCTGAAGTAACTTTGCTTCTCTCCATGGTTCTTATTCAATGCTTCAAGGTTCAAAATCTTCCTCTCAGCTGAGCTCCCTGTGGTTTAAGCCAGTTCCAATTTCTGGGACCAGTAAAAGAGTCACAAAGAAAAAAAAAAAATTAAGGAATCTGCGTAAACACTCTCTTCCTGTCCTGCTGCTGCTGCTGCTGCTAAGTCACTTTAGTCATGCCCGACTCTGTGTGATCCCATAGACGGCAGCCCACCAGGCTCTTCTGTCCCTGGGATTCTCCAGGCAAGAATACTGGAGTGGGTTGCCATTTCCTTCTCCAATGCATGCACGCATGCTAAGTCGCTTCAGTCGTGTCTAACTCTGTGTGACCCTATGGACAGCAGCCCATCAGGTTCCCCTGTCCAGGGGATTCTCTAGGCAAGAATACTGGAGAGGATTGCCATTTCCTTCTCCCTTCCTGTCCTAACAGTATTCTATTGAAAAAAAAAAAAAAAAGGGTTTTCACTTTCTTTATATGGGTATCATCGCAGACATTATAGTCCAATTTTGGAAGCTAGATTTGAAAACTGCTTGTACATAAGTCTCATTCTTTGTGTCCCACCTGTTACTTTGATCCTAGTATATCTAAATTCCTGGCTTGCTTTTCTCACTTACTTCAAGATCAGGCAGTGAAATCTCAGGTTCATAGTTAAACCCCTGCTATTTTTTGGCAGACTGACCATATACTGAGTTGCAGGACTGGAGTTCAGCTAGTTAGCTTTACCTATAGACTTCGCTCTTGTGTTTTACTTGTTAGAATAGGCTCTTCCCTTTGATCTAGGGACCTTCTCCACAATGTTATAATAGACTAATCTGTTCTAGATACTACCTACTACCTGCTGTATTTCACTTTGCCAAAATGTGATTCTGTGTGCATGTGCTCCAGTTCATTCATGGAGTTCCAGATTTTGTTGATGTTGGTATTGAACGACTGGGGGGTAAAACAGGAGCTCAATTATGCAATCCAAAGTGGAGTGTATAAAAATTAGGAGAACTGGTTAAATGAAAATTACCAAACCAGAATGCTTTTCTTTATATTTTAGTACAGTTAGCCCAATTGGTGATTGAAGTTTCATTACACAACCACAAACACCAGCTGTTTTCCTGTCAGAAACCAATCAAATATGCCAAGACAAGATTGGAATTTGGGATTTCCTATCACCATAGAATTATGGAATTGGAAAGGACCAAGGTCCATCTGGTGTATTCACCTGTACACTTGGATATTGATTCTGAAATCACTACATCCAACTCGTTTTTTAAAGTTTCCAAGGACAGAGGTGCTACAAAGTTAATACCATACTTGAGAGAAAGTAATTGTTCTTTTTTTTTTTTTAATTTATTTATTTATTTTTTTTACTTTACAATATCATATTGGTTTTTCTGTACATCAACATGCATCCGCCACGGGTGTACACGTGTTCCCGATCCTGAACCCCCCTCCCACCTCCCTCCCCATACCATCCCTCTGAAACTGGAGCCTATTATACAGAGTGAAGGAAGCCAGAAAGAAAAACACCAATACAGTATACTAACACATATATATGGAATTTAGGAAGATGGTAATGACAACCCTGTATGCGAGACAGCAAAAGAGACACAGATGTATAGAACAGTATTTTGGACTCTGGGAGAGGGGGACGGATGATTTGGGAGAATGGCATTAAAACATGTATAATATCATATAAGAAATGAATCGCCAGTCCAGGTTCAATGCAGGATACAGGAAGCTTGGGGCTGGTGCGCTGAGTAATTGTTCTTTTTTTTTTTTTCCTTATCCAGGGACTTTTTTTTTTTTTTTTAAACTTTACATAATTGTATTAGTTTTGCCAAATATCAAAATGAATCCGCCACAGGTATACATGTGTTCCCCATCCTGAACCCTCCTCCCTCCTCCCTCCCTGTACCATCCCTCTGGGTCGTCCCAGTGCACTAGCCCCAAGCATCCAGTATCATGCATCGAACCTGGACTGGCAACTATGAGGTACCATTTCACACCAGTCAGAATGGCTGCGATCCAAAAGTCTACAAATAATAAATGCTGGAGAGCGTGTGGAGAAAAGGGAACCCTCTTACACTGTTGGTGGGAATGCAAACTAGTACAGCCACTATGGAGAACAGCGTGGAGATTCCTTTAAAAACTGGAAATAGACCTGCCTTATGATCCAGCAATCCCACTGCTGGGCATACACACTGAGGAAACCAGAAGGGGAAGAGACAGGTGTACCCCAATGTTCATTGCAGCACTGTTTATAATAGCCAGGACATGGAAGCAACCTAGATGTCCATCAGCAGATGAATGGATAAGAAAGCTATGGTACATATACACAATGGAGTATTACTCAGCCATTAAAAAGAATACATTTGAATCAGTTCTAATGAGGTGGATGAAACTGGAGCCTATTATACAGAGTGAAGTAAGCCAGAAGGAAAAACACCAATACAGTATACTAACGCATATATATGGAATTTAGAAAGATGGTAACAATAACCCAGTGTACGAGACAGCAAAAGAGACACTAATGTATAGAACAGTCTTATGGACTCTGTGGGAGAGGGAGAGGGTGGGAAGATTTGGGAGAATGGCATTGAAACATGTAAAATATCATGTAAGAAACGAGTTGAGTAATTGTTCTTAAAGTTAAAAAATCACTATCCTGTAGCAATGGTCCTCTAACTATTAAAAATGTTTGCTGACTTTAGAATTGTTTCATCTTTTGTGAACATAAAATGTATCTTTCTTGTCATCAGTTTTAAATGCGTTGTGTCATCACTCTGATCTCTTCTAGAGGTTACTACTTTGCCATTTCTACTGTGAACTTTTCCCCTGATTTTTATATGTGCTTCATTGTTCAGACATACGTACAACTCTTTGCAACGCTTTGGACTGTAGTCCACCAGGCTCCTCTGTTCATGAGATTTGTCAAACAAGAATACTGGAGTGGCTTGCCATTTCCTCTTCCATGGGATCTTCCTGACCCAGGAGTTGAACCCACATCTTCTATGTCTCCTGCATTGTAGGTGGATTCTTTTCCTGCTGAGCCATCAGGGATAACTTTTATTTTTCTCTTAAAGCCAGCACTGATGTGAAGGAGTAAATACATCTGAGAGAATTATATACACTGCTTCCCCATCTCACTCTGCCCGGTAGCAAGGATTATGTCAAACTAGAATGGGTCTTGTCTTCCTCCAATTAATTTCCATGTAAAGTAAGATAGTAACTCACAGTGACAATATGTTTTTTCCAGAGCTGGTGCTATGATTCTTAAACTTGAATAAATTTTTAAAAAATAATAATAATAATTGTTCAGGCTAGCCTTGGGGATGAACCTGCAATAACCTCAAATTAAAGAGTAAATAAGAAATATAGCAGTGATGTTTACCAAAGTCATCTTATAAACTAGCAGCATTAGACAGAAATTGCAAACTATACCCTTGAAGTCATTGAAAACCAAATGCCAGTGGGAAATAGCCTATGAAGATATTTGGCTTTTAACATGTAATAGTGAATACATCACTTTGCTATTGCATATAGGGAGAGAAAAGTCTAGAGACATTTCGGAATGTCTTATTCCTTGAACTGCTTCTTAGAGACAGCACTTGGAAGCTAAAATAAATCATCACCACAATAAACTAATTTTCTTCACTGAGCATTCACCCAGACTGCTGAGGCAAAAGTCAGTCAGTTGTTCCATTGCTGTTTCCATCTGTTTCACTATTTCTCAAAGCATGAATGATTGTTGATTAATGTGTTCTACGCAAATGCATCCACTTTACAAGTAGTGTCCTACAATTACTCATGCAAAACTATCTGATGAAGCAATGAAACAGTCAAGCAATGCCAATAAAGCACCATTAATGATTTTGGCCAGCCTGATTTTATAGAATAGGAAATATTTTTCAGCTCCTGGAGCTATATTAGTCAAATAGAGCCACTCAATTATAAATAGTTGAATGATGCTTTTTAAAGACATTTTTTCTGACTTTCCATACACGTTTCCTGATACAAAAAGGATGTATAGCCCCTTTAGAAATTAACTAAGTGATTTGAAGTTATCAAAGCTTTTCTGTTTTCTGCTTCCATTAATTCCTTGAATTTTCCCTTTAAAATGTATAATTCTCTGTATTATTACTTTGGCCACCTCATGCGAAGAGTTGACTCATTGGAAAAGACTCTAATGCTGGGAGGTATTGGGGGCAGGAGGATAAGGGGACGACAGAGGATGAGATGGCTGGATGGCATCATTGACTCGATGGATGTGAGTCTGAGTGAACTCTGGGAGTTGGTGATGGACAGGGAGGCCTGGAGTGCTGCGATTCACGGGGTTGCAAGGAGTCGGACACGACTGAGCGACTGATCTGATCTGATCTGATTATTACAATTGTGCTTTCCATTCTTCTGGCATTATGTTGAATGGACATTTGTACATATATTATCTAACTATAATACATGTCATTGTCTATATTTCACAAATGAAGAATTTGAGACTAGGAAACATATATTCCAAAGCACATACCTAATAAGTGGTGCAGTTATGATTTAAAATGAGCAAAAATTTTAAGAAATGAATTTTAAGAAAAGAATAAGAGAACTTTTCTCATATCAGATAATCAAGACCTGAATCTCACAACTTAAAGTATTATACTCTTTCCATTTAACCATCCTATATCTATGTCTGTCAAACTGGTATAATACTAAAATGTTTAAAAGCAATCATGCTTATTTAAATGTACTTTTAAAGATATGGGAAAGAGATAAAAGGATGAACAGGAATAAATGAGAAAAGATGAACAGTGCTATCAAATTGGTTTGTTTGTTTGTTTTTTAATTTTACTCTTATGTCTGTTCTTCACAAGGCACATGTAGATTAATCATTTGACCACTATGTCTTAGACTGCTTTCTAAGAATTTATGCAATTGTTTCATTTATCCGATTAATTGTGTCCTTGCCTATCTGCTATGGATTAATTTTGAAACAGAGGGAAAAAATATCTAGTGTGAACAATAGCTCTATTTTAATCTATTTTTTCTCACACTTTTTGTTTGAGTGTCATTTATTTTAAATGGTAATTGTAGAATGATTAGACATGTCTTATTAACCACTCTCCCCTCCTGAATCACCCCTTTCTTGGAGTATTGTCTTGAAATGCAATATCAGGCAGAAATCTGAGATTTCCACATGAAAGCGCTGATTAGGCTGACATTAATAGCAAACATGTGACTAATGTTTTGACAGTGAATTTTAAGTTAATTAATAATGATAGACCACTTCAGAACATTTCTTGTTATGAGACAAGACTTGTGTCTTTTCATTTTTTACACTACCTGTAGATATTTAGGATCAGATTTTTGGAAGAGTTAATCAATTCAGATTATTTTAATTGTGGTTTTAGATCTCTAAAAATAAAACTTTTTCTCTTAAATAAAAATAAACAAAATGAAACTGTTTCTTTAGAAAATATATATGCTCTAATTTGAGATTGTATTGTTTCTGCACCTTTTTTTTCTTTTCAGTACATATTTTTTTTCATGTGTTACATGAATTTCCCCAAAGAATTGGTTGAGCTGTAAAACATTTATTAGATTCCAGTAATTGCCAATAAAATGCCATAAAAAATTATAGCTCTATTAAAGATTATTTTTTTATTAGTCAGTCCCTTGTCAAATAAGTTATATAAGGTCATATTACAATATTTTAAACTTCTTGGACATTTATTCAATAAGATTTAAATGTAAAATGAGAAAATGGAGGTAAGCAAAGCCCATTTCTGATTGTCTAAAAACCTGGGGCTGTGATTTGTCACACCTTCGAAGTGAATGACTTCCCAACATCATAGACCTGATGCTTTGATGAAAGAGCTGCAAATCCCAAATTAGATTCTCTATCTCATATGGGAATATGCTTGTGTAGAATATTTATATTCATCTTATGTGATTCAATAAAACAGTTTTCCTATCTTTCTATTCCCTTGAGATAGTCTTCAACACAATTTATAATGATTTCCATGAAATCATTTTTGTCCATGGTTACATCATTCGGAGTTTGTTTTACTGAACTGAAAATAAAGAGATGATATTTTTCTCTCTGCCTCTCGAGAAAAACGAATAAAATCATGAGTGAGTGATGACACTTTTTTAATCTCCCATCTATCTTGCTGCGTTATCTCACTCCCTCTCTGTGCTCTTATGTATTATGACAATTGTGCATGAAATCAAGGTATAGGCTTTTGTGTGTGTGTTTTGTTCTTACCATCCCTTAAATGGTATTGCTTTTCAAGGGATACATCACTTAAGCTTATAAATCAAATTACAAAGTGTGTGGATATTCTGTGGCTTTATATTCCAATATAGAAAGGTATTTTAAACATTTTTTCCACCCAGTTCAAAAGAATTATTATATTGACAGCTAACAGCCCCACTAAAAATTACTAATGCTCACAAAGCATTAGAAAATTAAAAGATATGCAATATTATGAACATTAAAAATTAATTTACTAACAAAACCATAGAATTTATTAATACTTGAAGTTATATGCTTACTTTAGTGATATATAAACTAAAAAGCAGCCCTTAATAGTTCCGGATTCCCTCTGTTCAGATTGCTTTCACTAATTAATCTTTATGTAACCTTTCTAGGGAAAATGTATGGAGTAAAGTGAATAAATCAATTCATCTTAAGGATTTGTTTTCACAAATCATTTTATTGCTTCATGGTTAGATAATTTTAAAACTACAGGAAAATAAACCCTGAATAGTGGAGATTATGAACTCTAAGTTTTCAAGGTTTTTAATATTATTATTATCATTATCATTAAACAGAATCACACCACCACTTCAGCAAGCCACATTTCAATGTTGTGATGGACATAAGAAACTCGAATTGAACAACCATTTATTCATTCATTCAGCAAATATTTGTTTTTCATCTACTGTGAGTTAGGATTTAACTAAGCATGGAGTTATTGCGGTAAATAAAACATATGTCCCTCTGCTCATAGAATTTGATTTATATTATGCTGAGTGAGATGAATATTAAACAAACATATATTAAATATGTCAATAATAATAAGTATTATGAAGATAACTAAAATAAGTTAAGGAGATTGAAAATGAGAAGGGTATTGTTTTGTAGTAGGGAAGAATTCTCTTTGGCATTGACATTTGAACTGAGCCTTGAAGGAGGATTGAGTCTGGTGTTCATATATTAATAGGTAGGAGAAAAGTTTCAGGCAAAGGGAAGAACAAATGCAGACAATGAATGATCTGAGAGTGTACTGAACATGTTCCAAGAACATCACAATGTGGTTGGGACCCAGTGAATGGGAGAGAGAGATTGAAGAAGTGAAGTAGGAGAGGGGAACTAGTTCATATCAGTCAGATTCTCTAAGACAGATTTTATTCTGAGTGAAATGGGAAATTATTGGAGAGTTTGAGTAGTGATATCACACTCTCTGATATTTTTAAATATATTCAAACTTCTATTGGAGAGGAGACTGAAAGAGTATATACGTAGGAATAAGGAGATGCAGTGACTGTAGTCTAAAGAGACTAGGTGTGAAGTGCTAGCAGCTTATACCAGAGTGGTAGCAGAGAAGAGTGAGATGCATAAATTTAGAATATAGGATATTTTGAATATGGAGCAAACAGGATACTACAGATGGACCTACTGGATTCCAGATGTTTAAAAAAAAAAAAAGAGTCAATGATAAGATTATATTGAACCTGACCAACTGGATGGGAGATTGTGCAAATTAAGGAGATAGGACTGCTGAAAGTAAAACAGGTTGTGAGGTAGAGGTATCAGAGTTAGAAGACATGCTAATTTTGAGACACCTGTTCAAGTGAACACATCAAACAGGCAGGTAGATATTTATTTTTGAACTTTCTGGAAAAGATTGGCACTAGTGACTTTTTTTCACTAATGTACCCTTTATTTTTATTGTTTCTGGCTTTAATGAGATATGTGCTCAGTCACTCAGTTCAGTTCACGTCACATCAGTCTCTCAGTCATGTCCAACTCTTGTGACCCCATGGACTGCAGCACGTGAGGCCTCCCTGTCCATCACAAACTCCTGCAGTTTACCCAAACTCACGCCCATTGAGTCAATGATCCCATCCAACCATCTCATCCTCTGTCATCCCCTTCTCCTCCTGCCCTCAGTCTTTCCCAGCATCAGGGTCTTTTCAAATGAGTCAGCTCTTTGCTTCAGGTAGCCAAAGTATTGGAGTTTCAGCTTTAGCATCAGTCCTTCAATGAACACTCAGGACTGATTTCCTTTAGAATGGACTGGTTGGATATCCTTGCAGTCCAAGGGACTCTCAAGAGTCTTCTCCAACACCACAGTTCAAAATCATCAGTTCTTCTGTACTCAGCTTTCTTTATAGCCCAACTCTCACATCCATACATGACTACTAGAAATATCATAGCCTTGACTAGACGGACCTTTGTTGACAAAGTAATGTCTTTGCTTTTCAATGTGCTATCTAGGTTGGTCATAATTTTCCTTCCAAGGAGTAAGCGTCTTTTAATTTCATGGCTGCAATCACCATCTGCAGTGATTTTGGAGCCCCCAAAAGTAAAGTCTGACACTGTTTTCACTGTTTCCCCATCTATTTCCCATGAAGTGATGGGACCAGATGCCATGATCTTCGTTTTCTGAATGTTGAGCTTTAAGCCAACTTTTTCACTCTCCTCTTTCACTTTCATCAAGAGGCTCTTCAGTTCTTCTTAACTCTGCCATAAGGGTGGTATCATCTGCATATCTGAGGTTATTGATACTTCTCCCGGAAATCTTGATTCCAGCTTCTGCTTCATCCAGCCCAGCATTTCTCATGATGTACTCTGCATAGAAGTTAAATAAGCAGGGTAACAATATACAGCCTTGACATATACTCCTTTCCCTATTTGGAAACAGTCTGTTGTTCCATGTCATATTCTAACTGTTGCTTCCTGACCTGCATACAGGTTTCTCAAGAGGCAGATTAGGTGGTCTGGTATTCCAATCTCTTGAAGCATTTTCCACAGTTTATTGTGATCTACATAGTCAAAGGCTTTGGCATAGTCAGTAAAGCAGAAATAGATGTCTTCTCAAACTCTCTTGCTTTTCCGATGATCCAGCAGATGTTGGCAATTTAATCTCTGGTTCCTCTGCCTTTTCTAAAACCAGCTTGATCATCTGGAAGTTCAGAGTTCATGTATTGTTGAAGCCTGGCTTGGAGAATTTTGGGTATTACTTTACTAGCTTTACTAAAGTTAGTATTTACTATTTACTAAATAGTAATACTATTTACTAGTGCTTACTATTTACTATTTACTGAAGCAAGTATTTATTAGTATTTACTATTACTAAAGCTAGCTTTACTTTACTAGCTTTACTAGTGTGAGATGAGTGCAATTGTGTGGTAGTTTGAGCATTCTTTGGCATTGCCTTTCTTTGGAAAGGCAACCAAAGGATTGGATTGGATTGGAACAAAAAATGACTTTCTCCAGTCCTGTGGCCACTGCTGAGTTTTCCAAATTTGCTGGCATGTTGAGCGCAGCACTTTCACAGCATCATCTTTCAGCATTTGAAATAGCTCAACTGGAATTCCATCACCTCCACTAGCTTTGTGCCTAGTGATGCTTCCTAAGGCCCATTTGACACATTCCAGGATGTCTGGCTCTAGGTCAGTGATCACACCATCGTAATTACCTTGGTCATGAAGATCTTTTCTGTACAGTTGATCTGTGTACTCTTGCCACCTCTTCTTAATATCTTCTGTTTCTGTTAGGTCCATACCATTTCTGTCCTTTATCGAGCCCGTCTTTGCATGATATGTTCCCTTGGTATTTCTAATTCTCTTGAAGAAATCTTTCCCATTCTATTGTTTTCCTCTATTTCTTTGCATTTATCACTAAGGAAGTCTTTCTTATCTCTCCTTGCTATTCTTTGGAACTCTGCATTCAAATGGGTATATCTTTCCTTTTCTCATTTGTTTTTTGCTTCTCTTCTTTTCTCAGCTATTTGTAATGCCTCCTCAGACAACCATTTTGCCTTTTTGCATTTCTTTTTCCTGGGGATTGTCTTGATCCCTGTCTCCTATACAATGTCATGAACCTCTGTCCATAACTCATTAGGCACTATATCAGATCTAATCCCTTGAATCTGTTTCTCATTTCTACTGCATAATCACAAGGGATTTGATTTAGGTCATACCTGAATGGTCAAATGGTTTTCCCTACTTACTTCAATTTAATCTGAATTTGGCAATAAGGAGTTCATGGTCTGAGCCACAGTCAGCTCCTGGTCTTGTTTTTGCTGACTGTATAGAGCTTCTCCATCTTTGGCTGCAAATAATATAATCAATCTGATTTCTGTATTGACCATCTGGTGATGTCCATGTGTAGAGTCTTCTCTTGCATGGTTGGAAGAGGATGTTTGCTCTGACCAATACATTCTTTTGGCAAAACTCTATTAGCCTTTGCCCTGCTTCATTTTTGTACACCAAGGCCAAATTTGCCTGTTCCTTTCCTACTTTTGAATTCCAGGCCCCTATGATGAGAAGGACATTTTGGGGGGGTCATTAGTTCAAAAAGGTCTTGTAGGTCTTCATAGAATCGTTCAGCTTCTTCAGCATTACTGGTTGGAGCATAGACTTGGATTACTGTGATATTGAGCATTACTGGTTTGCCTTGGAAACAAATGGAGATCATTCTGTCATTTTTGAGACTGCAACCAAGTACTCCATTTTGGACTCTTTTGTTGACTGTGATGGCTACTCCATTTCTTCTAAGGAATTCTTGCCCACAGTAGTAAATATAACGGTCATCTGAGTTAAATTCACCCATTCCTGTCCACTTTAGTTTGCTGATTCCTAAAATGTCGATGTTCACTCTTGCCATCTTCTGTTTGACCACTCCAATTTTCCTTCATTCATGTATCTAACATTCCAGGTTCCTATGCAATATTGCTCTTATAGCATCGGACTTTGCTTCTATCACCAGTTTCATCCACAATCGTGTGTTGTTTTTGCTTTGACTCCATCTCTTCATTCTTTCTGGAGTTATTTCTCCACTGATCTCCAGTAGCATATTGGGCACCTACTGACATAGGGAGTTCATCTTTCAGTGTCCTATCTTTTTGCCTTTTCATACTGTTCATGGGGTTCTCAAGGCAAGAATACTGAAGTGGTTTGCCATTCCCTTCTCCAGTGGACCGCATTTTGTCTAAACTCTCCACCATGACCTGTCTGTCTTGGGTGCCCCTACACAGCATGGCTCATAGTTTCATTGAATTAGACAAGGCTGTGGTCTATGTGATTAGATTGGTTAGTTTTCTGTGATCGTGATTTCAGTCTGTCTGCCCCCTGATTCCCTCTCTCAGCGCCTTCCCTCTTACTGGGGTTACTCTGACCTTGGACGTGGGGAATCTCCTCACAGCCACCTCTCCTGACCTTAAATGTGGTCAGGAGAAGGCGGACGTGGTCAGGACCTCTTGGCTGCTCGCTGCTCCAGCGCTGCACAGCCGCCACTTGCCTCAGCGCTGCGCAGCCACCGCTCACGGCTCAGTCACTAAGTTGTGTCAACTCTGTGACCCCATGGACTGCAGCCCTCCAGGCTCCCCTGTCCATGGGATTTATCAGACAAAACCATTGGAGTGTATTGCCATGTCCTTTTCCAGGCGATCTTCCCGACCACTGCACTAGCTGGGAAGTCTTAGTGAGATTTAATTGACATGCAATAGTGTGTAAGTTTAAGGTGTACAGTGTAAGGACTTGAGACGTATGTATATTTTAAATTATTTACCACAATAAGATTGTTTAACACAACCTTCACCTCACATAATTACCATTGTTGTTATTTTTATAGACAGAATATTAAAACTCTACCCTCAGCAATTTTCAACTATACAATACAGTATTGTTAACCACTGTCATCATGCCATAACTTAGATCCACAGAACTTTTTCATCTTATGACTGAAAGTTTGTATCCCCTGACCAATATGTCCTCCATTTTCTCTACCCTTCCTCAGCCCCTGCAACCACCATTCTCTCTTGTGTTTCTGAATTCAGGGCTTTGGCATTCCACGTGTAAGTGAGATCATATGGTGTTTCTCTCTCTCCCTAGATAGATAGATGGATATGCTGTTATCGATATCCGATGGATATTTGTTTCAAGATTTTGGTTATTGTGAATGCTGCAGCTAACTTGAGAGTTATCTTTTTGAGATATCTTTTTGAGATAGTGATTTCATTTCCTTTAGATGTATACCTAGAAGTGCGGTTTTTGGATCATATGGTAGTTCTATTTTTAACCTTTTTGAGGAATGCTCACACTGTTTTCTACAGTGACTATCCTAATTTAAATCTCCACCAACAGTGCACCAGGGTTCTCTTTTCTTGATATCCTTGCCGGCATTTATCTCTTGTCTTTTTGATGACAGCTGTTCTAGCAGGTGACAGGTGATATCTCACTGAGGTTTTGATATGTATTTCTCTGATGATTAGTGATAGTGACATTCTCACATACTTCCTGACCATTTGTATTTCCTTTTTGGAAAAATATCTAAGTCCTCTGCCCATTTTTTATATCAGGTTTCTTTTTCAGTAGAACTGTATGAGTTCCTTATGTATTTTTGGATATTAACTCTTATCAGATTGATGGTTTGCAATCATTCTTTTCCAATTCTACTTTTTTTTTTGTCAATTATTTCCTTGGCTGTGCAGAAGCTTTTTAGTTTGATGTAGTCCCACTTGATTTTTGCTTCTGTCGCTTGTGTTTTTGGTGTCAGATTCAAAAATTACCAAGACCAATTTAAAGGAACATTGTTTTATTTTTAGAGTATCATGGTAACAGATCTTACACGGAATTCTTTACACAGTACAAGATAATATTTGTAAATGGAGTAAGTTGGGGGCCACATTCATTTTTTTGCTTTTCTTCCAAGGAGCAAGCATCTCTTAATCATGGCTTCAGTAACCATCTGCACTAATTTTGGAGCCCCAAAAATAAAGTCTGTCACTTTTTCCATTGTTTCCCCATCTATTTGCCATGAAGTAATGGGATTGGATGCCATGATCTTAACTTTCCGAATGTTGAGTTTTAAGCCAGCTTTTTCACTCTCCTCTTTCACTTTCATCAAGAGACTCTTTAGTTCTTCTTCACTTGCCACCAAATGGGTGGTGTCATCTGCATATCTGAGGTTATTGTTATTTCTCCCCCACAATCTTGATTCCAGCTTGTGCTTCATCCAACCAGCTTTTCTCATGATGCACTCTGAATATAAGTTAAATAAGCAGGGTGACAATATACAGTCTTGACATACACCTTTCCTTATTTGGAGCAAGTCTGTTATTCCATGTCCAGTTCTAACTGTTGCTTCTTGACCCTCATACAGATTTCTCAGGAGACGGTGGTCTGGTATTCTCACTTCTTGAAGAATTTTCCATGGTCTGTTGTGATCCACACTATCAAATGCTTTAGCATAGTCAATAAGACATAAATATATGTTTTACTAGAACTCTCTTGCTTTTTCGATGAACCAACAGATGTTGACAATTTGATCTCTGTTTTCTCTGCGATTTCTAAATCCAGCTTGAACACCTGGAAATGCATGGTTCATGTACTGTACAAGCCTGGCTTGGAGAATTTTGAGCATTACTTTCCTAGTGTGTGAAATGAGTACAATTGTGCTGTAGTTTGAACATTCTTTGGCATTGCCTTTCTTTGGGATTTGAATGAAAACTGACCTTTTCCAGTCCTGTGGCCACTGCTGAATTTTCCAAATTTGCTGGCATATTGAGTGCAGCACTTTCAGAGCATCATCTTTTAGGATTTGAAATAGTTCAACTGTAATTCCATCACCTCCATTAGCTTTGTTCCTAGTGATGCTTCCAAAAGCCCACTTGATTTTACATACCAGGATGTCTGGCTCTAGGTGAATGATCACATCATTCACCCATAATTATCTGGGTCATGAAGAACTTTTTCATATAGTTCTGTTTATGCTTGCCACCTCTTCTTAATATCTTCTGCTTCTGTTAGGTTCATACCATTTCTGTCCTTTATTGTGCCATCTTTGCATGAAAACTTCCCTTGGTATCTCTAATTTTCTTGGCGAGATCTCTAGTCTTTCCCATTCTATTGTTTTCCTCTATTTCTTTGCACTGATCATTGATGAAGGCTTTCTTATCTCGCTGAGCTAGTCTTTGTAATTCAAATGGGTATATTTTTCCTTTTCTCCTATGTCTTTAGATTCTCTTCTTTTCTTAAGTATTTGTAAGGCCTTCTCAGACAACCATTTTGCCATTTTGCATTTCTTTTTCTTAGGAATGGTCTTGATCCCTGTCTCCTGTACAATGTCATGAACCTCCATCCTTGGTTCTTCAGGCACTCTGTCTATCAGATCTAATTTCTTGAATCTATTTCTTACTTCCACTGTATAATCTTAAGGGATTTCACTTAGGTCATACCTGAATGATCTAGTGGTTTTCCCTACTTAGTTCAATTTAAGTCTGAATTTGGCAATAAAAAGTTCATGATCTGAGCCACAGTTAGCTCCTGGTCTTGTTTTTGCTGACTGTATAGAGCTTCTCCACCTTTGGTGGCAAAGAATATAATTAATCTGATTTTGTATTGACCATCTGGTGATGTCCATGTGTAGAATCTTCTCTTGTGCTTTTGGAAGAGGATGTTTACTCTGACCAATGTGTTCTCTTGGCAAAACTCTATTCACCTTTGCCCTGCTTCATTTCATACTCCAAGGCCAAATTTGCCTGTTATTTCAGATATCTCTTGACTTCCCACTTTTGTATTCCAGTCCCCTATGATGAAAAGGACATCTTTTTTGGGTGTTAGTTCTAGAAGGTCTTATAGGTCTTCATAGAACCGTTCAGCTTCAGCTTCTTCAGCATTACTGCTTGGGGCATAGACTTGGATTACTGTGATATTGAATGGTTTGCCTTGGAAACAAACAGAAATCATTTTGTCATTTTTGAAGTTGCACCCAAGTACTGCATTTTGTACTCTTTTGTTGACTATGATGGCTATTCCATGTCTTCTAAGGGATTCTTGCCCATTGTAGTAGATATAATGATCATCTAAGTTAAATTCTCCCATCCAGTCCATTTTAGTTCACTGGTTCCTAAAATGTTGACGTTTTCTCTTGCTATCTCCTGTTTGACCACTTCCAATTTACCTTGATTCTTGGACCTAACATTTCAGGTTTCTATGCAATATTGTTCTTTACAGCATTGGACTTTACTTCCATAACCAGTCACATCCACAAGCGGGCATTGTTTTTGCTTTGGCTCCATCTTTTCATTCCTTTTAGGGTTATTTCTCTACTCTTCTCCAGTAGCATATTGGGCACCTACAGACCTGGGGAGTTCATCTTTCAGTGTCCTATCTTTTTGCCTTTTCATAGTGTTCATGGCATTTTCAAAGCAAGAATACTGAAATGATTTGCCATTCCCATCTCCAGTGAGCAACATTTGTCAGAACTCTCCACCATGACCCATCCATCTTGGGTGGCCCTACATGGCATGGCTCATAGTCCTTGGGTTTGACAAGGCTATGGTCCATGTGATCAATTTGTTTAGTTTTTTGTGATTGTGGTTTTCATTCTGTCTGCTGTCTGAGGGATTAGGATAAGAGGCTTATGGAAGCTTCCTGAATGGAGAGACTGACTGTGGGGTCTGCTGCAGGTTCAGGGGCACTAAATGCAGCAGTGTATACATGGGAAGATAACACAGGAGGTCATCATTATCTTCATTGCTGCTGCTACTGCTGCTAAGTCGCTTCAGTTGTGTCCGACTCTGTGTGACCCCATAGATGGCAGCCCACCAGGCTCCACCATCCCTGAGATTCTCCAGGCAAGAATACTGGAGTGGGTTGCCATTTCCTTCTCCAGTGCATGAGAGTGAAAAGTGAGAGTGAAGTCGCTCAGTCGTGTCCAACTCTTCACAACCCCATGGACTGCAGTCTACCAGGCTCCTCTGTCTATGGGATTTTCCAGGCAAGAGTACTGGCGTGGATTGCCATTGCCTTCTACCTCCACCATATTTTGGTCTCATGTCAAACAACAGGGGGGAACACAGCCCCTCCCATCAACAGAAAATTGGATTAAAGATTTACTGAAACTAGTCCAGCCCATCAAACAAGACCCATTTTCCCCTTCTAATCCCAGTAGAGTATTAAATAATGATGGTAAGAAGTTACTGTGTGCCAGGTAATGTTCTTATATATATACATATATGGATATTTTAGAATATAATATTATAATATGCCACATATCATAATAGATACTATATATTATGCTATATTATAAATATATATTTTATACAGTTTTAAAATCCTCACATCAAAAATGTGAGATAACCAGTATTACTCATATTCCACTATAGGTCAGGAAAACTTAATTCAGAGATAGTAAATTAACTCACTAAAATTAATACAGATGTTGTGTCCTCAATCAGAATTTGAAGTCAGGGTGTCCAGCGGCAGAGTTGACATTCACTATGCTGTACTGCTCTTCTAATACTAAATAAGAAATAAGTCTATGTATTGGAGTCTGTTTATGTATATGTGTGTTAGTCACTCAGTCATGTCT
Source organism: Bos mutus (assembly GCF_027580195.1). Classification (NCBI taxonomy): domain Eukaryota; kingdom Metazoa; phylum Chordata; class Mammalia; order Artiodactyla; family Bovidae; genus Bos; species Bos mutus. Next base: position 73,080,080 of record NC_091627.1, read on the forward strand.
GACTCTTTGCAACTCTGTAAACTGTAGCCCACCAGACTCTTCTGTCCATGGGATTCTTCAGACAAGAATACTGGAGTAGGTAGCCATTTCCTTCTCCAGGGGATCTTCCTGTCCCAGGGATTGAACCTAGGTCTCCTCCATTGCAGACAAATTCTTTATTGTCTGAGCCACCAGGGAAGCTCATTTGCAATATTTAAAATCCTTGAAATAATACACAAATTAGTTTTATTAATCTAAATTTATGTTGACTTCAAAAAATAATATTACATGTTTATGAGAGCATTATAATTAATACATGGCTTCATAAAAACAATCTAGTAGATTTAGAATTTGCAAAGTTAGAAAAATAATATGCTTTTAGTTTTTTTGAGATCTTACATTTATGCGATCAGCTGTCACTATTATTTCCTAATGAGGAGTGACTATATGTTTAAGAAAGTAGCTTCTGAAAACATCCTTAATCCTCTAATTTATGAAAAATTGATACTTTCTACTAAAGTTGTAGATGGGTCAAGCAGAAAGTTCCTGACTCTAGCAACAAGACTTTTTTCACTTTCCTTCCATGAGAATTCTCCTGAAGAACAGAAGTATGCCCCTTGAGGGCAGGGTCCATGTTCCATATTTTTTGTGTGTAGTTTAGACATGAAACTCATGTGAAGAATATATGGATAGTCAACATACCTTTTGACTTTAATATTATACAGAATTAAGTTCTATTCTCTCTCACCTGTATTTTCTTACTTCTACTTAGATATGAATTCATAAACTACTAGAAGTTCCTTCCTATCACCATTATCCTTTAAGTTACCTGAATACTGAAATCATATTATTATTTCCAATATTAAAATCATAGAATTATTTCCTGAGCCTACCACTGTTGAAGTTAAAAGTTATCTCACTTTTGACTTCAAGTGTACTTATCAACAAACCAGAGGATGCTTCAGTGTTGCCTCTGCAATGGCTTTCTCAAGATCATATGTAAAGGAGTGTTTTGAAGATGCCCTACTCTAAATAATCTTTAAAAGCAGGCAGATATTTTGTAACACAGTCAGTAAAGTTCTTCCACACTTAAATAAGAAGAACTTATGGACAAGTACTAACACCATAGATATGAGCATCCATTATTTATCACATGAAACTGTAATTCATGCAAGCCAAAATGATCTGGCAATAAAATCAAAATTAATATTTTAAAAAATCTCACCTCTTTAAATGTATGTTAAGCCTATTTTCCTTACCAACACAAATCTTCCTAACTGTACACCTTCCACATACCCCCTGTTGATGTAACATTTTTATTGACTTAGGTTTACATCAAAGGTTCAGATTCAAGTTCATTTTACACGCAGTAAAAATTAGTTGACCAAAATTGTGAAATGATCAGAATAAGTCTAGTTAATATCAATCTTTATGGCCACCTCACGCGAAGAGTTGACTCATTGGAAAAGACTCATGCTGGGAGGGATTGGGGGCAGGAGGAGAAGGGGACGACAGAGGATGAGATGGCTGGATGGCATCACTGAGTCGATGGACGTGAGTCTGAGTGAACTCCGGGAGTTGGTGATGGACAGGGAGGTCTGGTGTGCTGCGATTCATGGGGTCGCAAAGAGTTGGACACTACTGAGCGACTGAACTGAACTGAACTGAATATCAATGTTTATACATAGTTACAAATTTCTATCCTTGTTTTGAAAACTTTTAATATTTACTTTCTCAGCATGTTTAATATTTACTTTCCTGGAAGTTTGTACATTTTAACCCCCTTCACCTTTTACTAGTAATTAAAATTACTATTTTAATCAAAACCTCTTGATCCATAGTCCCCCATTTTCAGAAAGGGTCATGGATGATTAGGAAGTCCAAATTGAAGAACATATATATGAAGAAAGGAGAATGAACTATAGGGAAGTAAATGTAGATGGTGATAACCAAAATTCAGTTTTGTTTAACAGATAATTTTGAGTATCAGTCATATGCAGAACAGTGAACTGAATATTGGAAAGAGATATAATAATGAATGCAGATAAGCCCTGCCCTTGAAAAGCCACCACAATGATTAACATAAAAATTTCTAAAAAATCAATTCATAATTTAGGCAAAATATTTAAACAATAAATATATAATGAGAGAAGGATCCAGATAATCTGTTTCTTATCCTAATCCCTTATGTCTCTTAGTTGTACAGAAGAAGATGGGATATATTCTGCCTAGGAAAGTCAGGAAGACTCTATGATACAGTTTATGTAGGAATTTTTATATTAGAAGACATAAGAAAGTGCTTATATTTTTTCTAGCATTTTGTTATGAAAATATTTAAACTATAGAAACATTGAAAAAATGGAACAGTGTATACATCTATCCAACCATCTATCCCTCTATCATCCATCAATCCATTTTATTATTCTTTGATACTATTCAAAAGTAAGTTGCATGCACTTCACCACTAACTATGCAATATATATATATAAATAATGAGAATTGAATATTTGCTTACTTTTTTCATGTAAAATTGCCTATACTGAAATGTACAGATTCTAAGTATACCATCTGATGAGTTTTGACAAGTGCATCAGACTGGTATAACAAAAATATCTCTGAAGATACAGACCATTGTCCTCGGCCTAGAAAAATCCCTGAGGTTTTCTTCTCTTTTTAATTTCACCATTCTAGTCTGTGTTCAGTGATATCTCATTGTGACTTTAATTTATATTTCCCCATTGACTAATGTTGAGTACATTTTCACTGTTTATTGCCCATTTGTATAAATTCCTTTGTGGAATATGTTTATTTCACACTATATTAAAGTAATATCTGTTCAATAAAACTTAGGACCTGAAGAAATACCCAAGCCATCTGAGAGCAATAATTATTTCATAGTACTTGTCACTAATAAAGTCTTCATAAAAATTGTGCTATAAAAGTTAATAGGATGTTTTTACTATTGAAATATGATTAAATGGTTACTAACATATTTATCTGAATGACTTTCTCAAAAACTGAGTTACTCAATTTATCTCTTCTTGAAGGTAGAAATTCCTTCTCCAGGTTGAAGGTGGCTAGAAATTTTAGTGGGTTTTAGAGTTAGAATCCTGGATTCCAGGATTCTAATTCTGTGTCACAGACTTACTATGTGAGGAATTCCTTTAGAAAAATGGGGATACGAATACTTTCTGGCACAGAGTACATTTCAGGATTAGAATTTAAGAATATGTTTTAGAAATCTTAACACAGTGACTAACACATTGCATTCATCTACTAAATGTTGATTCTTGTCACATGATCAGATATTACCTAAAAGTATTGATATATTAGCCACTAAAATTTCTACTAAGTTTTAATAATCCAGTGCAAATGTGGTTTACAAAATATCCTGGTTTGTGTTCTGGTGAGTCTCTCAAGACAGTTATTATGTATTTAATTTGACACCTCAAATTTAGTATCAAGCATAAGTGTATGATAGAGATTAAGAACTTTTTAAATTTTTTCAAAGTACAAAATAAATAATAATACAGATATTTCTTCAAACTTTAACCAGATTCTCAAAATATGTTTTATTATCCTTTCTTTCCAGATATTCATTCACTGAACCAGCATTTGTTAAACACTATGTTTGTCCTACATTCTTCCAGTAGCTTAAAAATGATAGAATAGTTCCTTACTCATTCATTTTACATTAATGGAATAGGAAAAGAAATAAACAAGTTAGCAAGTTAATTTGAGAAAATATCAGGTGGTAACAAATACTGTAAGGAAAATAAAATGAGTATCCTGTTAGGGAATGATTATGTGTATTAGCTTTCCTTCTTTATGGTTTTGTGCAAAGTAAAAGTAAAATCCCAACTATTTTCCATGTAAATATTAGAAAATATATTACTTTTAATCAAAAGAAATAAAGCAGGCATTCTTCATGATGCTCCTTGAAGGCTAGCTGATGGTTTGGTAGACAATCAGGGTTTGTAAGAGCACAAACTCTTTTGTCTTTTCAGAGAAATAAGTATGAATCCAGTAACTGGCTATCAGAATACAGCTAACACAGAGACATCAAGGAAAGGTGCACAGTCTGCTGATGAGGTGAGACATCAGCATTTACTCCCTGAGTCAGATTCCAATCTCTGTGGTTGTTCCAGAGATTTTGCAGGTTAGGAAGGTTGCCGCTCAAAGTGGTTTCTGGTCAGTGACTCCAAATAGAGGTTATAATTGTCCCTCTAATCATTAATGATTTAAGCTCCTGACTGAACATCAGGCCAAAGAGAAAATCTAGGATTGCCTGCTTCACTGAAACACTGATCATTGTTTTGTTTGTAGTTATTGGGGATACCAAGGAACTGTGTGTATATAATGAGGTAGTAATTAGTGGTTATGGGTACACTGCAGTCAAACTTACTGGTATTTGAATTCTGGTTTTGAAATTCACTATCTGTATGATGTTGGATTAGCTACTTGTCTGCATCAGATTCCCTGGGAAACAGATTCTAAGACAGTTTTGAATACATGAGATATATTGGCTGGTACTCGCAGGAACAATTTCTGTTAGCAGTGAGAGAAATAGAATTGAGAGGTTGAACTGGAATGCAGCTGAAACAGAGGCTCAACCTGCAGATGTCAAGGAGGCTCTAGAGCTAGGAAGTGCGTGAATGCATGCTAGGTCATTCAGTCATGTCCAACTCTTTGTGACCCTGTGGACAGTAGCCTGGAAGGCTCTCTAGCAAATCTAAGAGCTACCCAGCTTTCTCTCCTGGTGGGGCAGTTGATGTCATCCACCTGGAGTGCAGGTAATTGTCTAAAACTTAATCTAACAAAAGATATTTTGGAGAACGAGTATTTCATTACTGACATTGTTTTGAATTGCAGGTGCCTGGTGATAATAAGAGCAAACTGACTTTTAGTAACTTTTTAAAAATTTATATTTTCTCTGCAGACAGTGCATCCATTTATTGCCTGCAGCTGGAGTGTACTATTTCTACCACCCAGCCCTTGAAATGCCATGTCATAACTCTTGAATTCTTTGGGAGTAGCTCAGCTAAATACCTTATTACCATTGTAGTATTGATAAAACAGGCACTGAGGAGTTAAGTAGCTTGCTTAGATTTCATAACTAGTCAGTTATGGAGCTATTATTTGAGTAAGGGTGACAGGTGACTTACATGTAGAGCCCGTGAGCTCAAACTCTCAATCCTTGCAGAGGTATCATGAAGGTTTAAAGCAACAACTACATATAAATTATCTGAAATTCTATAACACTTCTTATATATATTTGGTCTCAAGGCCCCTTTACACTCTTAAAAATTATTGAGCACTTTTTCTTTCATGGATAAATAATTATCAACATTAACTGTGATTGAAATTGAAACAAAAAGTACAAATATTTACATATCAATTCATTTAAAATAACATTTAAAAAGTAATTACATGTTTTTATAAAGTATTGATACATTTTCAAAGCAAAAGAAATCTTGTGGAAAGAGTAGCATTGTTTTTCATTATTGAACAATATCTTAATATCCATCTTAATGGAAAAATTAATTCTCATTTATGTTTCTGCACTCAGTCTCTTAAAATGTATTATTTTAGTTGAAGTAAGTGGAAAAAAATATGCTTATATGCTCAAAAATATACAAGCAACTCCTGCAGCTCAATTCCAGAAAAATAAACGACCCAATCAAAAAATGGGCCAAAGAACGAAATAGACATTTCTCCAAAGAAGACATACAGATGGCTAACAAACACATGAAAAGATGCTCAACATCACTCATTATCAGAGAAATGCAAATCAAAACCACAATGAGGTACCATTTCACACCAGTCAGAATGGCTGCGATCCAAAAGTCTACAGGCAGTGAATACTGGAGAGGGTGTGGAGAAAGGGGAACCCTCTAACACTGTTGGTGGGAATGCAAACTAGTACAGCCACTATGGAAAACAGTGTGGAGATTCCTTAAAAAACTGAAAATAGAACTGCCATACGACCCAGCAATCCCACTGCTGGGCATACACACTGAGGAAACCAGAACTGAAAGAGACACGTGTACCCCAATGTTCATGGCAGCACTGCTTCTAATAGCCAGGACATGGAAGCAACCTAGATGTCCATCAGCAGAAGAATGGATAAGAAAGCTGTGGTACATATACACAATGGAGTATTACTCAGCCATTAAAAAGAATACATTTGAATCAGTTCTAATGAGGTGGATGAAACTGGAGCCTATTATACAGAGTGAAGTAAGCCAGAAAGAAAAACATCAATACAGTATACTAACGCATATATATGGAATTTAGAAAGATGGTAATGATAAACCTGTATGCGAGATAGCAAAGGAGACACAGATGTATAGAACAGTCTTTTGGACTCTGTGGGAGAGGGAGGAGGGGGGATGATTTGAGAGAATGGCATTAAAACATGTATGCTGCTGCTGCTGCTGCTAAGTCGCTTCAGTCGTGTCCGACTCTGTGCGACCCCATAGACTGCAGCCCACCAGGCTCCCCGTCCCTGGGATTCTCCAGGCAAGAACACTGGAGTGGGTTGCCATTTCCTTCTCCAATGCATGAAAGTGAAAAGTGAAAATGAAGTCGCTCAGTCGTGTCTGACTCCCAGCAACCCCATGGACTGCAGCCTACCAGGCTCCTCTGTCCATGGGATTTTCCAGGCAAGAGTACTGGAGTGGGGTGCCATTGCCTTCTCCAAAAACATGTATAATATCATATAAAAAATAATTTAAACTATTTAGAAACACTATGGTATAAGTTAGGTGAAAGAGCAAAAATAAATAAATAAATTCTTTTAAAAATTTTAAAAAACAACAACAAATGGAAAACAAAATAAAATTGCCATAAATTAAAAATAACCTTTACAAAATATATGTGAGGCACTGAAATATTAATGCATAATGCAATATAAGTTAAATAGGACCTAAACAAATGGTGTCGTATATAATTTTGATGGATTGTTAGTCTCAGTATTTTAACTTTTTAACTTATTTATTTTAATTGGAGGCTAGAGATTTAAAAAAAAAAAGAAAAAAATATTATATATGTGTGTGTGTATATATATATACATACATATACATATATCCTTTCCACGCATGTGTACACACACACACACATATACACATACTATATATAATATTTATACATGATCACTTACACACATCTAAAATAATGACTTTCCCAAAATATTAGTTTGCATAGTCTTTGCTATTATTATTACCAAAACTAGTTTGTGAATTTTCAGCTTGTATCTTTATTCTAAGACCAATAATAAAGTGAAAAAATCCTTGGACAAGCATTCAAAAGAATTGTGTTCCAGGCACCTTAACCATATTTTTACCTGTCTGTCCTTAGATAAGTGATTTCAGTTCTCTCATTTCCTTGACTCATCTAAAAACCTGGGATATTAACTCTTGCCCCAGTGATCTTATGATCATTGTAAGCATTAAGTAGAAAATGAGTATAAAATATATTTGTAAATTATTACATGAATAAAGTTATTATTGTGACTACAGTGTACTCATTATAGTTATTATTAGAAAATTCACCTTCTTAAAATATAGGCATCATTAATGATACCATCCTATTTACAATTCATGAAAACAAGCAATGAAGGGCAAGCCTGAGCACTTACATAAACTTGTACTCCTGACACCTCAGACAACACATGGATAAAACTGAAGTTAGTATTTTCCCTTCCACATTTTTATCTCCTTTTTTATTCTTAGGTTAATTAACTCTCATCTCCTCATTTTTCCAGTAACTCAGACTAAGTCTTAGCTTCAAATTCACCCTTCTACTCTTACCACCTATTCAATTGTTTGCCAAAGCTTAGGTTCTGCAGTCTTATTATTTAATATGTCCACCTCTTGTTCATTACTTTGGAGGTAGAATCTTCAATTAAGTCCTCAACAACTTAGATCATTTAAATTGTCTCCTAGATGATCAATCTTCCTGCATTTGTGTTTCAGTTTCTCCAACCAGTGTTCATATTGCCCAAGATTATATTTCTAAACAAAAGCAGAATCACGTTTCTAGTTTAAATTAAAAAATTGAATGTTTTCCCACTGAGAATAATATCCAAACTCCCTGCAGAAAAGTCATAATTCTATGTGAACCTGCTTCATCCTGTCATTCCCTGGAGAAGGAAATGGCAACTTGTCTGGACAGAGGAGCCTGGTGAGCTAAATTCCATGGGGTCGCCAGAATCCCACATGACTTAGCAACTGAACAGCAACATGCTATCATTAAGTGCTCATCTCCCCATACATCTTGATTCCTAGCACCAAGAGACATACAGCGTTTTTAGACTACACCAATCATTTTTAACACCTTTATCACTTCACTCATGGCACCCCACTCCAGTACTCTTGCCTGGAAAATCCCATGGATGGAGGGGCCTGGTAGGCTGCAATCCATGGGGTCGCTAAGAGTCAGACACGACTGAGTGACTTCACTTTCACTTTTCACTTTCATGCATTGGAGGAGGAAATGGCAACCCACTCCAGTGTTCTTGCCTGGAGAATCCCAGGGACGCGGGGCCTGGTGGGCTGCCATCTATGGGGTCGCACAGAGTCGGACACGACTGAAGTGACTTACCAGCAGCAGCATTGCATAGATATGGGAGAAGGCAATGGCACCCCACTCCAGTACTCTTGCCTGGAAAATCCCATGGACGAAGGAGCCTGGTAGGCTGCAGTCCATGGGGTTGCTAAGGGTCGGACACGACTGAGCGACTTCACTTTCACTTCACTCACGTTTAAAGTGTCCTTCACCCAGTTTCCTACCATTCTCCTAAAAAGATCTGATTATCAATGTCATTCTCATCCAAACTCAGTGCAAATGTCTAAATATTCATAATCTCTGGCTCTCCCTTGGGGTTTCACTTCATAGCTCAGTTGGTAAAGAATTTGCCTGCAATGCAGGAGACCTGGATTGGACTCCAGAGTTGGGAACATCCCCTGGAGAAGGAACTGGCAACCCTCTCCAGTATTCTTTTTTTTTAATTTTATTTTATTTTTAAACTTTACATAATTGTATTAGTTTTTCCAAATATCAAAATGAATCCGCCACAGGTATACATGTGTTCCCCACCCTGAACCCTCCTCCCTCCTCCCTCCCCATACCATCCCTCTGGGTCGTCCCAGTGCACTAGCCCCAAGCATCCAGTATCGTGCATCGAACCTGGACTGGCAACTCGTTTCTTACATGATATTTTACATGTTTCAATGTCATTCTCCCAAATCTTCCCACCCTCTCCCTCTCCCACAGAGTCCATAAGACTGTTCTATACATCAGTGTCTCTTTTGCTGTCTCGTACACCGGGTTATTGTTACCATCTTTCTAAATTCCATATATGTGCATTAGTATACTGTATTTATGTTTTTCCTTCTGGCTTACTTCATTCTGTATAATAGGCTCCAGTTTCATCCACCTCAGGAGAATCCCATGGACAGAGAAGCCTGGCAGGCCACAGTCCATGGAGTCTCAAGAGTCAGAAACAACATAGCAACTAAAGAGAGAGAGAGGCTCTCCAGGCAAAACTAATTGCTCCCTACTGTGCCATACCAGAGCAATTTGTTATTTAATGTACACATACTTATCAACAGTCTACTAGATATTAAATTATGTGTAGGATTTTAAGTGATTTTATATGAAATTCATGCTCAACTATCTCATTAAATGACATCACTTTGTTTTATATTATGTTTTCAGTTTAGATTATAAACAGTGTGATGGAATAGATTGAGACTCAGTTATCTTTATTTTCTATGTAGTATCTAGCATAATACTTGCACAACGTCTTGAACAAATGTGATTCCAAATAAATGTTGATTTTGCTTGAATTTATAAAGACTCACAGAGGTTTCAGAATTATTCAAAGCTACCGTGTCTTTTGGTGGTTTGTTTAGACAAGAAGAAACTTGTCTTAAATATCTATATACTTTCTTACAAGTCTTCCCAATATCCTATTACTTACTACTTCTGCTTTCTTGAAAGACAGTCTAGTATACAACTTTCTTTTCTGTGTTTTTCTTCTATTTCCAAGGGAAAAAAAATCTCTGAAATGTGAAAATATGATTATAAAAATCGGATGTTTTTGCTTGAGTTCTATTGTTCCTGGTTTCACTCCATTGACAACTAAAATTTCTAACCTAAGAAAGATGCATATAGCTATACATCAACTACCTGTGGATGATGACGAGATTTAATATTTTTATATATATATATATATATGAATTTTCTGAGGCATGGTTTTCACCATTAAATATACTGTTTAAAGAATTTCAAATGACTTTGAAAAGCTGATGAGTCAGTCAGAATTATATTAAGTTGTGACTTAAATGAATGAATTATTTTGTTTTTCAATATAATAAAAAGTTCAGAGAAAAAGGGTCAGGAACAGGCATGGTGTCTTCATGATGCCATCAATCACCAGGCACTTTCTACTCCACCATTCAGCATATGTTTATCTCCCCCCACTCTTGACATGACTATTTTGCCTGCAGGTATCATGTTTGTATTCCAGTGGGGAAAGTGGGGAGGGCATAAGTTAGAAGGCACATGCCAGCTCAATCAGTCCCTCTTGAAGGACACCAAAAAATGCCGAATTATATATCTCATTAACCAGACCTGTGTCTCTTGGCCATTTTTATCTAAAAGGGAGGCATAGAAAATATTTTTTTTTCTGGCAACAGTGGTGATTTTTAGCTTAAAATTTTGTATGGTAAAGGAGGCAAGCTTGTTTTTAGTATGAGTTTTCTGAGCCAAACCAAAGTATTGCTAAGTGGCCGGAGTAATAATCTTTCAAAAACTTTACTTGTTCTGTTTTTTAATGAAAATGACAATATTACCAAAATCAGTTAATTCATAGGATTCATTCTTTCATTAATCATAAAATCCTTTGGGTTTCCTGAAAGAAAGATGTGTATTTTAAAAATATAGATAGCTGTATATATGCACATTATATAATTAAGACAGATTGATCACACATCTCAAAATTCTTGATACCATCTCAGACACAGTAATTAAAATTTGAATTTATAGCTATATTTATTATGTTTTTCCTAAGTTTCTCTAATGTTTTTCTCAACATTTAGTTATGAAAGTTTTATACTTGATTTGGAATATGAGCAATTGAAAGCCACATATTTTCAACATGAGTGACTATAACCAGCTGCTTCGGTTTATATCCTGATCCTAATGTCATTAGCAATCTACTAAAAGCAATTTAATATTATTAAAATCATTAATCATTCAGTATTTTATGAAAGTAATCTTAATCGCAGATTCAGTTATTATAAACCTTAGAAAAGGAGGGAAAAAATTCACTCCAAGTCTCTAAGCATGAAGATTGTCAGATATAATTTTTTTTTCAGTAAATACTGAAATTTCAAGTGAAAAGCAATATAGTACAGTGAAGAAAGAATACTCCTTTATACCAAGGAAAGATCAATTGATTGATAAATTAGAAAACATTCATCAACTACCTATTATTTGTTGAATTGTTTATTAAATGGAATAAATAAAATAGATAAAGTATTAATGATTTTGTTTGAAAGGCTAGTAAAGCACACAAAGCATTAGGGAACACCATCATCTTTATATTCAAATGGTAAATTTAAATCACAGAATTTTCCAGGTGGAAAAACTTCTGAGATTAATCAGTCCCATAAATTAGGACATTTAATGCTGACTCCTGTAGCAAATAACTGCAAAATGCAGTGCCTGATAAAGCACAGATTTACACTACTCTTGTGAAGGACCAAGATTAGAGGTCAGGAGGTAGTGTTTGCTTTGTGAAGTTATACAAGAATCAGGGCTCCTTTGATCTAGATGTTTATTCATCCTGTAAGGCCACAGAGGCGTCTAGATGGTCAAATACTAAGTATAGAAGGGTTAGCCCTGTAAGGGGTATATATTACTCTACCTTCCATGACCATGTCAGGCCCTATCTAAGTATTTCCTCTGCCTGAAAATCTCCTGCATTCCCTCTTGGCCTGGTTAACCAAATCTCATTTTTAAGATCTCAACTCAAGCCGCACTTACTGAGGCAATCCTTCCCTGACAACTCTTAAGACAAATATCTCTGTTTTAGATATTCTTAGAAATATATCTTCTTATTAGCACTGTCCCAGATATGATTTTAGACTATTTGGTTAAAAAAATAGTTAAATGAAGTATTAACATTTAAATATCACTTAACTATATTAGTTAAATATTATTTAACTGTTAATGGTTAAATAAAATAATGATTAAATAAAGTAAAATCCCTTACTGTATTCTAATATAATGTGGATAGGAATTATATCCATTTTTTTTAACATGTTATCTCTCTGGTCTGACATCATACCTGATCTGGGGAAAGTGTTTAATAACTTGTTGAGTGGATGAATGAATAAAAGCTTGCATGAATGAATACATGAATAGATCCATGAAGTAAATGTCTTTGGGCACAGGTATATCAAACGATGAAACTGAAGCCCAGTAATATTCACTTTCAGTGCATTAGTTGCTTATTCTTTAATTGGGTTCTATTTATAGATTAAAATTTATCTCCATGGTCTTATGAACTTTAGGTATGGCAGGTCATTGAACCCATCTAGATTAATTTATAGATTTTGAAATAAAACTGTCTGACCCCATTAGAATGGATAATTTATGCTTAACATATATTATATTTATATTATTATATCATTAATATATTACTAATATTAATATGCATAATATAGTATATAAATTATATTAATAATAGATATATGATCACTGTTGTGTATATATATATATATATATGTGTGTGTGTGTATTTACAACTGTATTACAGAAAATTTTAAAAGCTATATAAATGCATAGAAATGGTCTGATATCTTAACAATATGCTATTAAATTGTCATTGTAATTATATTTGGTCTGGTCTTAGATGTAGATGATATTAGGCAACAACAGCAAGTAATTGCAGATACAGATTTAAAGGGAATGAAGAACTCAGTTAGGGAAGATGGGGAATCAAATGATAGCAAATGCTGAACCAGAATCATTCTTGAGATTCAAGCTAAGGTGGATATGCCTAGTTGAATGAGGATAGGGTTTTGAATGAGAGAACACAAATATCAGGAGAGGACTTTGGTGTCCTAAAGTATACATTCATCACAAGAAAAAATTCCATCCCAAAACTGTGTCTCAGTCAGCACAGGGCACGGGATAGCAACAATACTGTGAAAAGACTGGTGACTGTTATTTTTGTTTTTAGCAGTTTTATTGAGATATGATTGGCATACAGTAAATTTCTCATATTTAAAATATAAAAGTTGATAAGTTTTGACTTTGTATGTATCCATGAAACCATAATCAAACTAAAAAATAACATGAATATCAAACTCAAAAGTTTTGTTATTCCTTCCCTTCATCTCATACCCTCATCCTACCCTACTCATCTTCTTTCTGTCACCACACATTAGTTTGCATTTGTTACAATTTTATAAAAATAGAATCACATAGTACATAAATTCTTTTCTCTTTTTCACAGGGTAGAGGAAGGATCTGGCTTGTTTGCTCACAGTAATTAATTTGAGATTCATACATCAATCAATATTTTTTCCTTTTAACGGTTGAATAGCATTTATAATACAGATACATCAAAATACATTTGTGTATTCACTTGTTGGTATATAAGGGATTCCCCGGTGGCTCAGAGAGTAAAGCGGCTGGTCGCAATGCGGGAGACCTGGGTTCAATCCCTGGATCAGGAAGATCCCCTGGGGAAGGAAATGGCAACCCACTCTAGTAATCTTGCCTAGAAAATTCCATGGATGGAGGAGCCTGGTGGGCTACAGCCCATGGGTTGCAAAGAGTCAGACACGACTGAGCGAGAAGTCTGTTAAGTCTGTTGGTGTATATATACATCAGTATGTTGAGGTCGATTTCAATTTGCAGCTATGGACATTTCTTTATAAGTCTGTTTCTAAGACCGAAACGGTTGGACCATATGATGACTTTATATCTGGTAGTGTTTATCCTCAAAATTTGTCCTTCATTTCCAGAGTTCTTTTTGATAATTTAGATTTTTGAATGTTCACATGAATTTCAAAATCAGCTTGACATTTTTTACAAAGTTGCATTTGGTAATTTTAATTGTGATTTATATTGATTTCCTACAGCTACAGTAATAATTTCCCACTAACTTGGTGCCTTAAAAAAAGAGCTATTTATTCTCCCACATGTCTGGAGAATAGATACTTGAAATCATATCAGCAGGGCCATGCTTCTTCCAAAGACTCTAGGGAAGAATCCTTCCCTTCTTCTTAGCTTCTGGCAATTGTCAGCAATTCTTGGCATTCTTTGCCTTTAAGATACATTGCTCCAATATCTGCTTCAATCTTCACATGGTATTTTCCCTGTGTATATACCTGTCTCTGTGTCTAAATTCTGCTTTTCTTATGTAGAATTAGTTTTGTATTTTCCTTAAATGTTGATTAAATTTACCAATGAATAAATCTGGGTCTGGATTTTTCTCTGTGGGGAAGGTTTTTAACTACAAATTCAATATTTTAATAGAAACATGTTTGCTCAAGTTATTAATTTCTCATGAGTGAGCTTTAGTAATTTTAATATTTCGAAGAATTGGTCTGTTTCATCTCTCTCTTAAATTTATTCACTTAGAATTATCCATGATATTTCCTGATTTCCCCCACTTACATGTATAGACTATTTAGTGTCTCTCAATTTGGATGTTGGGCCTTCCCAGGTGGTGCTAGCCATGAGAGATGTGAGTTTGATCCCTGGGTGGGGAAGATCCGCTGCAGCAGGAAATGACAACCAACTCCAGTATTCTTTCCTGAAGAACTCCATGGACAGAGGAGCCTTGCAGGCTACAGTCCATGGGGTTGTAGAGTCAGACATGACTGAGAAACTTAGCATGCAATTTGGATGTTAGTAATTTTTGTCTTTTGTTTTATTTATTTTTTGCTTAATTTGACTGTTAATGAATTAATTGTGTTAATTTCCTTTAAAATAACAGCTTTTTAAATTAATTTTATTTATTGTTTTCTATTTCCTATCATAGATTTACCTTCTGAGTTTTATTATTCCTTTTCTTCTACTTGCTTTGGGTGTAGCTAACTCCTCTTTTCCTAGTATTAATATGGCAGTTGAATTCACTGCTTTAAGACCTTTCTTCTACAATATAAACTTTTCCTGTAAATATCACTTTAGTGGTAATTAACAGATTTTGATATGTTCTGGTTTCATTTTCATTCATTCAAAATACACCTTAATTCCTATTTTGATTTCTTTTTTAAACCATAGTTTATCTAAAAATGTGCTGTTTAATTTGCAAATATTTGAATTTTCCAGAAAGCTTTCTATTATTACTTTATGATATAATTACATCATGCTCAGAGAACATATTTTGTATGACTTGGATTCTTACATCTTTTTGGTTTATATAACACTTCTTTTATGATTTTTTTCCCATATTTTACAGAATATAGCCTACCTCAGTAAATATTTTCAGAAATGAATATATATTTTACTACTGTTCAGTGGCAGAATCTATGCATATCAATTAGGTCAAGTTGGTTGACATCTACTTTTTTCCTTGCATATTTGCTGCCTCTTTGTTTTATAATTGTGAGAGAGATGTTGAAATCTCCAACAATAAGTGTGTTTTTATCTATTTCTCCTTGAAATTATATCAGCTTCACTACATGTATTTAAACATCTTTAATATTTTTGTGCATAAAATTTAGGATTGTATGTCCTTTTGATAAATTTGCCCCTTAATCATTATGAAATGATCTTGTTTCTTGTAATCATCTTTGATCTGAAATTTAATTTGTCATATTAATATAGTCACTCCAACTTTCTTTACATTAGTGTTACCACTGTACTTCTATTTTTTTAACTAATTTTTGTGTTTCTATTTAAAATATATTCATCTTAGGTAGCTTATAGTTGGATGTTGCTATTTTATCCTTCCTGAAAATCTCTGCCTTTTACATGGGGCATTTAAATAATTTATGTTTAATGTGATTATTAATATGGTTAGATTTACATATACCACCTATTTTGTTTATAATCATTATATTTTTGTTTTCTTTTTCCTCTCTCTGCCTTATTTTCCTCAATGAGTATTTTTATTATTTATTTCATCTTTGTTTAGATAGAATTGACATATAAAATTGTAAGATATTTAAAGTGTACATCATGGTGAATAGATACACATAACACCTTCTAAAAGGATCCCCTCAGTCTAGTTAATTAACACATCCATCACCTCACAACATATTTAGTTTTGGGGTGAGGACATCTAAAGTCTACTCTCAGAATATTTCAGTTATACAATACAGTGTTATCAACTGTAGTCATCATGTTTTATATTAGATTTTCAGGCCTTATTGATGTTGGTGGAAGCTTGCAACCTTTCACCAACATATCCTAATTTTTATCTCCCTTGTTAACTTATTGCTGTATCTATGTGTTTCATTTTGTTGTGGTTGCTTTAGGGCTTATAGCATAGATCTGTAACTTGTGATAGTCTACATTCAAGTATTATTATATCACACATATTATAAGAACTTAGAAACACTACTTTCATTTCAACCCTTTGGGACTTTGTGCTGTGGTTATGATTTTTTTCTACCTATGTTATGAACTGAAAACTACATTGTTAATGCTTTGCTTAAACAATCATGTATCTTTGAAATATAAGTACTAAGAAAAAGGGTATGTATTTACTAACTTTCAGTGCTCTTCATATTTTTGTGTATATTCATATTTTCATCTGGTATGTTCCTCCTGCCTAAAGAAATTCTTTTAATAGTTTATGTACTGATAACGACTTTTTCAGCCCTCAATCTCTGAAAGTGTCTAATAATCACATATGAAAAAATAATTATATCCAATAATCTTTAAAACTGGAGCTTTTTAGAAAATTTAGAATATAATATGGGCTGGTAGCACTTCTACAGAGACACTGGAGTATTAAAAAAAAAAAAAAAAAAAAACTTCCAATGTGAAAGCATGCCAATCTTTACGATGAAACTCTTGCTTTTTACCAAAGTGAAATTCTAATAACGTCATGACACAACAATTTGTGATCAGAATTTCTGGGAAGTAATTCTTCACAATTTTGAGGCTTATTTTTAAGAGTTTAATTCTATCATGCTATCTCCAGGAAAGAAAATACATCCACTAATATGCCACATAAGTATCATAGAATTCATATTTCTTAGGACTAAACAACTCTATGTTTTCGGTCACAAAATACATAATAAATAAACTAAATACTCCGTCAGAAAGCACATAGAAAAAGAATAAGTAAGTGTTCCCCAAATCTCAAAGCAATTGTGTAAATTCTTTTAAAGAAGGAAGATCTTGAAGAAATGAAATCAACAGTCTGTTCATTCACTCAGTCCTGTATAACTCTTTGTGACCTCATGGACTGCAGCACACCAGGCTTCCCTGTCCATCACCAACTCCTGGAGCATACTCAAACTCATGTCCATTGAGTCGGTGATGCCATCCAACCATCTCACTCTCTGTCATCACCTTCTCTGCCTGCCTTCAATCTTTCCCAGCAACAGTGTCTTTTCCAATGAGTCAGTTCTTCACATCAGGTAGCCAAAGGCTCGGAGCTTCTGCTTCAGCATCAGTCTTTCCAATGAACATTCAGGACCAATTTCCTTTAGGATTGACTGGTTGTATCTCCTTGCAGTCCAAGGGACTTTCAAGAGTCTTCTCCAACACCACAGTTCAAAAGCATCAATTCTTCAGTGCTCAGCTTTCTTTAAGGTCCAACTCTCACATCCATACATGACTACTGGGAAAATCAAAGCTTTGACTAGATGGATTTCAGTTCAGTTCAGTTCAGTAGCTCAACCATGTCCGACTCTTTGCCACCCCATGAATCGCAGCATACCAAGCCTCCCTGTCCATCACCAACTCCTGGAGTTCACTCAAACTCATGTCCATCGAGTCGGTGATGCCATCCAGCCATCTCATCCTCTGTTGTCCCCTTCTCCTCCTGCCCCAAATCCCTCCCAGCATCAGAGTCTTTTCCAATGAGTCAACTCTTCACATGAGGTAGCCAAAGTATTGGAATATTAGCTTCAGCGTCAGTCCTTCCAAGGGCCACCCAGGACTGATCTCCTTTAGAATGGAATGGTTGGATCTCCTTAAGTCCAAGGGACCTGCAAGAGTCTTCTCCAACATCACAGTTCAAAGCATCAATTCATCGGCGCTCAGCCTTCTTCACAGTCCAACTCTCACATCCATACATGACCAGTGGAAAAACCATAGCCTTGACTAGATGGACCTTTCTTGGTAAAGTAATGTCTCTGCTTTTGAATATGCTATCTAGGTTGGACATAACTTTCCTTCCAAGGAGTAAGCGTCTTTTAATTTCATGGCTGCAGTCACCATCTGCAGTGATTTTTGGAGCCCCCAAAAATAATGTCTGACACTGTTTTCACTGTTTCCCCATCTATTTCCCCTGAAGTGATGGGACCAGATGCCATGATCTTCGTTTTCTGAATGCTGAGCTTTAAGCCAACCTTTTCACTCTCCTCTTTCACTTTCATCAAGAGGCTTTTTACTTCCTCTTCACATTCTGCTGTAAGGGTGGTGTTATCTGCATGTCTGAGGTTATTGATATTTTTCCCGGCAATCTTGATTGCAGCTTGTGCTTCTTCCAGCCCAGCGTTTCTCATGATGTACTCTGCATATAAGTTAAATAAGCAGGGTGACAGCACTAATATTGTCAACCCTGGAGATCTAAGAGAAAAACAGACCTTCACAGAGACGTGAGATGCAGAAATCTCCTCCTCATTTTGCATAAATGAGTATAAATGCCATTAACAACTTGATATGATTGAATATCATGACAAGAAACATGCTTGCCATTTTAGTTCCCAGAACTATTTTAGAATTCTGATCCTATTTCCATGAGTGCCATTTAAGTTTGTCTCTAGAGAAACCTGTATGCAGGTCAGGAAGCGACAGTTAGAACTAGACATGGAAAAACAGACTGGTTCCAAATAGGAAAAGGAGTACATCAAGGCTGTATATTGTTGCCCTGCTTATTTAGAGTATGCAGAGTACATCATGAGAAACGCTGGGCTGGAAGAAGCACAAGCTGGAATCAAGATTGCCGGGAGAAATATCAATAACCTCAGATATGCAGATGACACCACCCTTATGGCAGAAAGTGACGAGAAACTGAAAAGCCTCTTGATGAAAGTGAAAGAGGAGAGTGAAAAGGTTGGCTTAAAGCTCAGCATTCAGAAAACGAAGATCATGGCATCTGGTCCCATCACTTCAGGGGAAATAGATGGAGAAACAGTGGAAACAGTGTCAGACTTTATTTTTTTGAGCTCCAAAATCACCGCAGATGGTGATTGCAGCTATGAGATTAAAAGACCCTTACTCCCTGGAAGGAAAGTTATGACCAACCTAGATAGCAGATTAAAAAACAGAGACATTACTTTACCAACAAAGTTCCATCTAGTAAAGGCTATGGTTTTTCCAGTGGTCATGTATGGATGTGAGAGTTGGACTGTGAAGAAAGCTGAGCGCCGAAGAATTGATGCCTTTGAACTGTGGTGCTGGAGAAGATTCTTGCAGGTCCCTTGGAATGCTAGGAGATCCAACCCATCCATCCTAAAGGAGACTAGTCCTGGGTGTTCATTGGAAGGACTGATGCTGAAGCTAAAACTCCAGTACTTTGGCCACTTCATGCGAAGAGTTGACTCATTGGAAAAGACCCTGATGCTAGGAAAGATTGAGGGCAGGAGGAGAAGGGGACGACAGAAGATGAAATGGTTGGATGGCATCACCAACTCAATGGACATGGGTTTGGGTGGACTCTGGGAGTTGGTGATGGACAGGGAGGCCTGGCGTGCTGCGGTTCATGGGGTCGCAAAGAGTCGGACACAACTGAGCTACTGAACTGAACTGAACTGAGAGTACATCATGAGAAATGCTGGGCTGGAGGAAGCGCAAGCTGGAATCAAGATTTCCGGGAGAAATATCAATAATCTCAGGTATGTAGATGACACCATAAGGCAGAAAGTGAAGAACTAAAGAGCCTCTTGATGAAAGTGAAAGAAGAGAGTGAAAAATTTGGCTTAAAGATCAACATTCTGAAAACTAAGATCATGGCATCCGGTCCCATCACTTCATAGCAAATAGATGGGGAAACAATGGAAACAGTGGCTGAATTTATTTTTCTGGGCTCCAAAATCACTGCAGATGGTTACTGCAGCCATGAAATTAAAAGACACTTAACTCCTTGGAAGTTGTGACCAACCTAGACAGCATATTCAAAAGCAGAGACATTACTTTGCCAACAAAGGTCCATCTAGTTAAGGCTATGATTTTTCCGGTGGTCATGTATGGATGTGAGAGTTGGACTATAAAGAAAGCTGAGCGCCAAAGAATTGATGCTTTTGAACTGTGGTGCTGGAGAAGAGTCTTGAGAGTCCCATGGACTGCAAGGAGATCCAACCAGTCCATCCTAAAGGAGATCAGTCCTGGATGTTCATTGGTAGGATTGATGTTGAAGCTGAAACTCCAATACTTTGGCCACCTGATGCGAAGAACTGACTCATTGGAAAAGACCCTGATGCTGGGAAAAACTGAAGGCAGGAGGAGAAGGGGACGACAGAGGATGAGATGGTTGGATGACATCACCAACTCAATGGACATGAGTCTGGGTGGACTCCGGGGGTTTTTGATGGACAGGGAGGCCTGGGGTGCTGTGGTTCATAGGGTCGCAGAGTCAGACACTACTGAGCGACTGAACTGAACTGAGAGAAAGCTGTGAAAGTAAAGAAGTACCTTCCCTTTTGCTTGACAGATCTTTTTGACTTCTTTCTTTTGTCCATCTTCATCTTTGAAGGGGTTTAGTTCAGTTCAGTTCAGTTCAGTTCAGTCACTCAGTCGTGTCCAGCTCTTTTCGACCCCATGAATTGCAGCATGCCAGGCCTCCCTGTCCATCACCAACTCCCAGAGTTCACTGAGACTCATGTCCATCGAGTCAGTGATGCCATCCAGCCATCTCATCCTCTGTCGTCCCCTTCTCCTCCTGCACCCAATCCCTCCCAGCATCAGAGTCTTTTCCAATGAGTCAACTCTTCGCATGAGGTAGCCAAAGTACTGGAGCTTCAGCTTCAGCATCATTCCCTCCAAAGAAATCCCAGGGCTGATCTCCTTCAGAATGGTTAGGAGTCCCTAATAAGTGGCACAGAGACTTCCTTTAGCATTTACACTGTTCCAGACATTTCTTTTTTTCTTCTTTACAGTAACATCTTTTCTAAACTTCAACCCCTGAGGTCACTTTACCCAAGATTTTTCTCTTAGTTAATATTGTGCTAATTCATCAGTTCAGTTCAGTTCAGTTCAGTCACTCAGTCGTGTCTGACTCTTTGTGACCCCATGAATCGCAGCAAGCCAGGCCTCCCTGTCCATCACCGACTCCTGGAGTTCACTCAGACTCACGTCCATCGAGTCGGTGATGCCATCCAGCCATCTCATCCTCTGTTGTCCCCTTCTCCTCCTGCACCCAATCCCTCCCAGCATCAGAGTCTTTTCCAATGAGTCAACTCTTCGCATGAGGTGGCCAAAGTACTGGAGTTTCTGCTTTAGAATCATTCCTTCCAAAGAAATCCCAGGGCTGATCTCATGTGTGTGCAAATTAGTGATATCCTTATATTTTTACTTGCATTTTAAAATGCATTTTCTGACTACAATGTGTTATATTAAGAAGAAAATGTAATAAGATTTCTCAGGTTTATTGTACAAAACACATTGATGCAAACAGCCCTCCAACCATGTCATATATTTTTGTTCCACCACAAAATTATTTTTGAAATCTTGTTTGGAACCTATGGTATAACTGAGTTAAGTCTTTTGTTTTCATTCTACTAAACTTATTATGTGTAGTTAATTAATAAATGACATTTATTATGCTTCTTAAGATGATGGTAGTATAAAATATCCCTTATAATTCCTACATGTCACAAGAGTGTGTGTTGGGTCCAGAAAGATTTCAGGAAAATTACAAGTATTTTTTAGCTCTGGGGAACTATCAGAGAATCTCAATCATAGTGTTTTCTAATAGATCATTGAAATCCAGTAATAAATTTGTGCAAACCTGGAGAGAATGGGAGAAACATCTTGGAGGTTTTCTCTGATATTCTGCAGTGTGGAGGCAAATTGCAAAGGTAGGGCTTCCATCTCTTAAAACAGTCTTACTAAAGAAATGCATAATTAAGAAGGAGTACAAGATAAGAATCTGGACTGTGGGGTTCTAATTGTAAGATTTTAGGCAAATAATTTATTCTTTTCTATTTCAACTTTTACTTATCTGAAAAATGAGGAGTATTACTTATAAATGTTTAACAAAGTTCACTTTAATTGAGGTATTTGAAGTAATCTCAAAGATCACTTTGAGATCAAAACATTTCTGTTCAAAAAACCAGCAGGAGGATCCTGGTGTGACTAAAACCTAGAATACTTAACCTCTTGTATCATCCTGCCTGGCTAGAAATAGGTTGAAATGAATTTGATCTTTGTTCAGCCTCATAAAACCCTATTTCACTGAGAATACTTTAAAACTAATACTCTAGATCCCCTTGGATACTTCAGAGCTGAAGTTAATTTGAGAGAAAGGAATGGTGTTAGAAATTTCCTGAACTCCATGCTGGCCTTTACGGCCTGGTGGGCATTAGGAGAGAAACATCCAGATTTCTTTGTATTAACATATGATCTGTGTACTGCGGGTTTTTAACAATAAGCTAATTGTACATTCAGCCGAACACCTTGAGATGCAGTTGCCTCTGATGGTTCAGTCAGTGGAAGCTGAAGGTAGCTGATGCAAACAATCACTGATATGAAAAGTAATAATAATAAGAGTAAAACCAACACGAGAGGAGTCCCCTTATTAAATTGGTTGATGGCACGCTTCTTCTTGGCTATTAAAACCAAAAGGAATAACTAATTGATGCTTATAATTTCATTAGTGTTGAAAGTGAAAGTGAAGTCGCTCAGTCGTGTCCGGACTCTGTGACCCCATGGACTGTAGCCTACCAGGCTCTTCCATCCATGGGATTTTCCAGGCAAGACTACTGAAGTGGGTTGCCATTTCCTTCTCCAGGAGATCTTCCCAATCCAGGGACTGAACCCAGGTCTCCTGTATTGTAGGCAAACGCTTTACCATCTGAGGCACCAGGGAAGTCATTAGTGTTAACTGTTTGTTTTTTTCCTCAGGACCAGGGCAGATGTGCTTTTCTCATGATCAGGGCAGATGTGCTAATGGGTAATTGCTTTCTAGATTTCATTATGAAAGGGTCTGCAAAATGTTGGCTAATTCTGTGAAATTCTCACAATGGATCACAAAGAGTCGGACACGACTGAGCGACTGAACTGAACTGAACTAAAGTGAGTTTCCCCAACCCCATGAGGTGGCAGACACTTCTACTGCCACAAGATATATATTAGTTCTTCCAAATGACACCTCTTTTAAATTAATGCCTCCTGGGCCCTAGAAAAGAGCAGTCTAAGCTTTTAGCAGACATTACACTGAGAAGTTTATACTTTAGTTATAATACCTGGGTCAGTTGTACAGAGTATGTATGTCAAAGGTACACCTTGGAAACACTTAAATTGCAAACTAAGGCACTACCAAAGCTTTTGTGTTTCTTTCTTTTCAAGTTAACTCTAACATCATAGAGTTTAATATATTACAAGAATCTTAGAACAGTTTTTAAAAATAATTCATTAGAATATGATTTACTCAGTGCCTGTGGTGCAAATTATAAGCAGAGAAAGGGTTAGTCTATACTATGGATTCATGAGAATACAAATGATCATACTAACCACAACATGGTGAGGCTATATAAAATGGTAGGCGTAATCTCATAAGAATAAGTAGGAAGTTCAGATGCCATAATAACTTTTGTGATCACATATGCTCTATTCACCTTATTAAAATCTGAGTTGTTTCATTCAATACAGCAGTGCTCAATTAATCAGATCAGATCAGTCACTCAGTTGGGTCTGACTCTTTGCCACCCCATGAATCGCAGCACGCCAGGCCTCCCTGTGCATCACCAACTCCCGGAGTTCACTGAGACTCACGTCCATTGAGTCAGTGATGCCATCCAGCCATCTCATCCGCTGTCATCCCCTTCTCCTCTTGCCCCCAATCCCTCCCAGCATCAAAGTCTTTTCCAATGAACCAACTCTTCACATGAGGTGGCCAAAGTACTGGAGTTTCAGCTTTAGCATCATTCCTTCCAAAGAAATCCCAGGGCTGATCTCCTTCAGAATGGACTGGTTGGATCTCCTTGCAGTCCAAGGGACTTGCAAGAGTCTTCTCAAACACCACAGTTCAAAAGCATCAATTCTTCGGCGCTCAGCCTTCTTTACAGTCCAACTCTCACATCCATACATGACCACAGGAAGAACCATAGCCTTGACTAGATGAACCTTTGTTGGCAAAGTAATGTCTCTGCTTTTCAATATGCTATTTAGATTGGTCATAACTTTCCTTCCAAGGAGTAAGCGTCTTTTAATTTCATGGCTGCAGTCACCATCTGCAGTGATTTTGAAGCCCCCCAAAAATAAAGTCTGACACTGTTTCCACTGTTTCCCCATCTATTTCCCATGAAATGATGGGACCAGATGCCATGATCTTCATTTTCTGAATGTTGAGCTTTAAGCCAACTTTTTCACTCTCCACTTTCACTTTCATCAAGAGGCCTTTTAGTTCCTCTTCACTTTCTGCCATAAGGGTGGTGTCATCTGCATATCTGAGGTTATTGATATTTCTCCCGGCAATTCTGATTCCAGCTTGTGTTTCTTCCAGTCCAGCGTTTCTCATGATGTACTCTGCATAGAAGTTAAATAAACAGGGTGACAATATACAGCCTTGACGTACTCCTTTTCCTCTTTGGAACCAGTCTGTTGTTCCATGTCCAGTTCTAACTGTTGCTTCCTGACCTGCATTTCTCAAGAGGCAGATCAGGTGGTCTGGTATTCCCATCTCTTTCAGAATTTTCCAGTTTATCGTGATCCACACAGTCAAAGGTTTTGGCATAGTCAATAAAGCAGAAATAGATGCTTTTCTGGAACTCTCTTGCTTTTTCCATGATTCAGTGGATGTTGGCAATTTGGTTTCTGGTTCCTCTGCCTTTTCTAAAACCAGCTTGAACATCAGGAAGTTCACAGTTCACATATTGCTGAAGCCTGGCTTGGAGAATTTTGAGCATTACTTTACTAGTGTGTGAGATGAGTGCAATTGTGCGGTAGTTTGAGCATTCTTTCGCATTGCCTTTCTTTGGGTTGGAATGAAAACTGACCCTTTTCAGTCCTGTGGCCACTGCTGAGTTTTGCAAATTTGCTGGCATATTGAGTGCAGCACTTTCACAGCATCATCTTTCAGGATTTGGAATAGCTCAATGGAAATTCCATCACCTCCACTAGCTTTGTTCATAGTGATGCTTTCTAAGGCCCACTTGACTTCACATTCCAGGATGTCTGGCTCTAGGTCAGTGATCACACCGTCATGATTATCTGGGTCATGAAGATCTTTTTTGTAGAGTTCTTCTGTGTATTCTTGCCATCTCTTCTTAGTATCTTCTGCTTCTGTTAGGTCTATACCATTTCTGTCCTTTATCGAGCCCATTTTTGCATGAAATGTTCCTTTGGTATCTCTGATTTTCTTGAAGAGATCCCTAGTCTTTCCCATTCTGTTGTTTTCCTCTATTTCTTTGCATTGATCACTCAAGAAGGCTTTCTTATCTCTTCTTGCTATTCTTTGGAACTCTGGATTCAGATGTTTATATCTTTCCTTTTCTCCTTTGCTTTTCACTTCTGTTTTCACAGCTATTTGTAAGGCCTCCCCAGACAGCCATTTTGCTTTTTTGCATTTCTTTTCCATGGGGATGGTCTTGATCCCTGTCTCCTGTACAATGTCATGAACCTCATTCCATAGTTCATCAGGCACTCTATCTATCAGATCTAGGCCCTTAAATCTATTTCTCACTTCCACTGTATAATCATAAGGGATTTGATTTAGGTCATACCTGAATGGTCTAGTGGTTTTCCCTACTTTCTTCAATTTAAGTCTGAATTTGGCAATAAGGAGTTCATGGTCTGAGCCACAGTCAGCTCCTGGTCTTGTTTTTTCTGACTGTATAGAGCTTGTCCATCTTTGGCTGCAAAGAATAGAATCAATCTGATTTCGGTGTTGACCATCTGGTGATGTCCATGTGTAGAGTCTTCTCTTGTGTTGTTGGAAGAGGGTGTTTGTTATGACCAGTGCATTTTCTTGGCAAAACTCTATCAGTCTTTGCTCTGCTTCATTCCGTATTCCAAGGCCAAATTTGCCTGTTACTCCAGGTGTTTCTTGACTTCCTACTTTAAATAATAGGATAAATAAAAATAATTTTTAATGATATTTCTTAAAACCTTAAAGTCCTAGGTCTAGCTTTCTAATATTCTAAATTGTGGTCTCTGGGTTGTAACTCAGGAACATTTTTTCTTAGGATCACTTGGTAATTATAATGCAGTTGGTCTAATAATACACACTCAACAAAAACTACATTAAGATGCTAGTAATAAAAATAGCCACTATGATTTGAAGCCTAATACATGCTAGTCACTGTTTAGGGGTTCCGTATATTATAATTAATACAGCCCACATGCAAGGTGTTATTCTCTCCATTTTTATAGACAAGAAAACTAATAGTTTGTGTGATTTTCCACAGTCTCCATAATTTAGTAAATAACTAGCCTTTATAATATCAGTGTCCATTTTCTATTTCTAGTTGTCAGTTAGGAGAAAAGTGGTTTATATCATATTTATTATAATATCCCAAAGCATTATTAGTGTGCCACTTGACAGATCTTTATCAAAGTATCTTTTTGAACTACTTATGAGTCCATGTCTCATTGCATCTCGCAACTCTTGACCCCTGAAATTACCTTAGCAAAAGCTTGCATCTTTTCTAAATAAAAGAATAACTCTTAAATTGACTCTCAACAATTTAAAGTAAAATCAAGGGGGGAGAGTAATATTTATTTACTCTTAATTACCTTTCTAATTATAATTCTTTTTGAATAATCATTTCTCCAATATTTTACAAAAAAGCAAACTGGTATTTAGTTTTGTTAAACTAAAACTGGTTTCGTTTTTACTAACTTCTTCAATTCAGTTAGCAAATAGGCCCCAGAGAACTGAAAAATTAAAACAAAAGCATCATGGGAGCAACTACTATCAAAACCTAATTTAGTAAATGTTGTCCATAGCAAGAAGTAGAAATGTGACATTTTCCTATCAAATGGAGTATTTCATCTATTGAATAGATGAGGAAGTAGAACGAGTAGAATATTGAGTAGAACGAGGAAGTAGAGTCAACACCTGCTTCTCTGAAGCAATTTGCAAAACTAATACAATTATGTAAAGTTTAAAAATAAAATAAAATAAAATAAAATGGAGTCACCCATTTAAATTGTGCTGGAGGGAGAAGCACAGAGTTGTGGATTTCTCCCATGTCTGTGTAGTCTTACATGCTTCATCCACCTCCTTGGCCCTGTGTCAAACTGTGCTGTGAAAATATAAAGCTATAAATAGTCTTGAGAGAAGAAGCAGATAAGTAGATGAACTTGAATGATAAGTTCTACCCAGACTAGCGGACTACTAAGTTCCTGCAAACCAAAATTCTATAATTATAAGTAGAATCTACTGTGAATGATATATAATCACAGATAACTAATTGAAAAGTTATGAGGTCACCTGCCATTTTTCAAAATGAATTGTTTGTTCTATTGGCCTAGATTAGAATAATCAAGACAGTTATCAGCTTTCAGCAAGGTGTCATTTTAAGACTGCATATTTTAGAGAAAATGAATGTGTTGTTTCTTTTTTTTTTTATGAGTGTTAAATGAATATGATTTTTGCAGGTCAGATATACAGATGAGTTAAATACAAGTTAGTGTCAATTTAATTTAAATGTGTTTAAAAGATTTAGGAAAGGGAGGACTTTTAAAAGGTACCAATATAATAAATAGAAGTACAAATAATTGGTTTAGAGATAACTAGACAGGATATTTTGAAAATATCAGAGTTATTTAGAGTATTAAACTATTTTTTCCATTTTATTAAGGAATGAGTGACTCAATTTTCTGGTTCATAGGTTTTTCACTTGTGATTCATTTTTTAACTTATTTATTCATTAAGTATTTAGTGAATGTTTATTATATGAACTGTACCAGGCACTAGAACCCTTAATAAAATGTTCACTTACAGTACAAAGGGCTTACAAAGGTCTATGTTAGGGCTAAGCACACGATGCCAGGAGATTATATACAGGGGCAGCACCTAACCCAACCTCGTGATATCAATAACGGCTTCCTGAAAAAGTTGTGTTGGTTGTGAGTTTGTAAGAGAGAACAGGAGTTAAGAAAAAGAAGAAAAGAGAGGGAAGGAGGTAGTGTAAGCCAATAACAGTGTTCAGGAAGCCCCGAGAGGAAAAGAGGCTTGAGCTGTTTGGGAATCTGAAAGTAATTAGATAATGTTCAGTGAAGAGGTTGGTAAGGATGAGACTGGTGAAGTAGACAGGGGCCAGAGGATTAAGGGCTTGTGGATCAAGCAGAAGACTAGGCATCTTCAACTACAAGTAACGCAGAGGGCTCGACCTACAAAATTCACAAGTGATGTGGTACCCAGCACAAGGGAGTAAACGTTTAATTAAAGCTTTCTAATGCTAATGAGAGTTCTCAATTAGCAATACTAAGCAGGATTCACAAGGACTTCAAAGGAAGCAAGCCACCTCCACATAAGAGGCAGGTTTTGCTTCATTTTTTTCCTTTCTTTTTGCCCTAAGGAAACCTAAACTCCCTGATTCTTCCATCCCTTAAGTGATTTAAGAAGGAAAAATCACTTCATAAATAATTTAGGAGAATGGACTGGAAAAATTCTAATATCTATTGTTTAGTGACATGTTCATTTACTTTATTCCCTTTACTAAAAGAAACGTTTAATAAAGAAGATTACAGTACTAAATATAGACGTTGAACCTAGAAATGCAGTTAATAAGCTGTGTTAGGAATATGGATAACAGTAATAATTGAAGGGGTTCCTTAATTTAACACGCAGCTAATCTTGAGCATGAGCTAGTCAGTCATTTCCCACTGATGGAAACAGGCTGAGCCAGAATGAGCAAGATTTCCTGTACCTTAACATGATGCACATCGCTATACTTTCTAATGAAATGGCATTGCTGTAATTTTGTTTTAATCCTTTTTTTTTCTGCAAGGTACCAGTAAATTATTTTTTAAATGACTGTAGTCTTTATGTAAAGCCAAGTTTTTATAAGCAATGATGACTTTTCCCAGGTAATAAAATATAAGTGAAGTGAGGTTTATGATTTTTTTCCTTAAATTTTTACATAATGCTATTGGTTAATG
This sequence comes from Bos mutus, assembly GCF_027580195.1. Classification (NCBI taxonomy): domain Eukaryota; kingdom Metazoa; phylum Chordata; class Mammalia; order Artiodactyla; family Bovidae; genus Bos; species Bos mutus. Next base: position 73,109,534 of record NC_091627.1, read on the forward strand.
TTTATTTTTCTTTCTGGATATATTTATTCCTGCTAAATCATCACTAACATCTGTTCCCTGTAGTACATGACTATGGCCATAGGCCCCTAGAATTTAAAGAGAAAAATATATAAGTGTTGAAAGATGTATTTTAAGCAGGGATACCCATTACTTTATTTCCCTCTTTAAACTCTCATCTTACTTCTGAAACATTAAAAAAAAAAAAAGCTTTTTTTTTTTAATCTTTCATCTATCAATTTTTGGTCTATCAACCTCTCAGGAATGCCCTAGATACCAATCAAATATTTGTGTTTGCAAACTAAATTCAGGCAAAGTAATCACCCATTTTTCTAAGTGGTAGAATCACCTATACTAATGAAGTCTTGTGGTGCACAGATTTTCTTTTCAGCTCTTATGGCTAGCTATGGTAAACAGAGCAAAACTCCATTCTGCAGTATTTTTTTTCATTCATATTTTATTTTGCCTATATTTATTTCATAGTCATAGGGTTACTTAGCTTCGCCATAAGCTATGTAGGAGAGTGGCTATTACTAATGATTATGAAGATATAGTTCTGATTATCAACGAATTTATAATACAATGCCAGCTGATGAAAATTATCCACAAGTTAAGTTTGAAATATATATGTGAAGGACTGTTTAATGTACAGGAAAAACATGTCCCATGAGACTCCCTGTGCTTTGACCCTTGACCATTTGGGTCTGCATATCAGCATCTCATCAGTGCTGGACTTCACTCAGGAACTCAAACAGGGTGACTTGCCCTTGTTTTCCTTCTCCCTCCCTTACAGGTTAACACAGACTCATCCTTCAGCTATTAGCTTAAATGTCCCTCCTTGGGATAGTATTTCCTGCCCTCTTTGATGAGATGACTTCCTCTATTTTAAACTCTCCTGGGCCAGATATTTTCTTTAAAACAATTACCACCTTTAGTAAGCATGAATTTATATTTTTTTCATTGGTAAGAATGTTTTTCATTGCATGTGACAGAAATATAACTAAAATGAGATTACATGGCATGAATATTGCATAATATCTGGGCATTTTCCAGAATCTACAGTGACCATCTAGAAACCAGATGACCTCCAGGGACTTTGGGTTCTGTAAGCAAGAATAAAACTAGTAGGATTTCATTACTCTCCTATTTATATTCAGTTCATGTCTGTCTTTGCTTTACTTTATATTTTCCCACTTCAAATGAACCTTCATCTGGTGGGCATCATGGCAGCCAAAAGTTTCTGAGGTCTTCTTCATTGTTTATAGTTGGAAAAATCCAGAAGAAGGGTAATTTTGAGCCAGTTTGAGTCGCATGCCCAACTCTGTACCAGTCTCTGTGGTTAGAGAAATAAGGAATAATGTGAAGGGCCCAGTCAGAGAGACATGACCTCTCCTCCAAGGGATGATGCCTATTATCAGAAAGAAAGTATGGATGTGTGACAAGGTCTTATTCTAGAAGGACACTGGACAGACAAAACAATGGTGACCTCTGTGTCACCATTTGTTTAATATCTATATTTTATGACAGGCAATGAATGTGTCTCTTTTCCTCATCACTTTTATTCTATTGCCTATCATAGCACCTGAAGCATCAAAGGTACTTGCTATTTAATTCTTGAATAAGTAGATGCACACAAGGAAAATTGTTTTACCTGGTTAAGAGAAAAGAAGTTAAAAAATAAGGCAATGGATCCTGTCAGATAAAGAGAATTTTTTAGTATAGTGAAAGGTGTAGATATAATTCTAGCATGATATTTGTGTACATGCACATTTTTGGGTTTATTGCTTGAAAGTTTTAAGACTTCCTTCAAGCAATCAGACAATGAGACTTACATGAGGAGACAAGCATTAGGTGAACAGATGTTATATTTCCAATGAGCTTGTCCTGCTGAGATCAAATGAGTTACAAAGCTCTGTTTTAAACCCTGTAAGCCTAGCTGAGGCAATGTTAGATAATTCTAACACTCAAAATTCCTCATCTCAATGGGAATGGCAACTTCACATTCCCCATGTAGAACAGCCATAGGCACTGCCCCCATGCAGAAAATGACTCTGTCTTTATGTTTGCACCTGAATTTGGGTAACATTGACCCAACCAGCATAAGGATGGGAAACAAGATCCTCCTGAGGATCCTTGGACTGACTGCCAGCAAGTCATTTCTCGCTGGATTGGTTTTATTGCATTCCTGGGAGCCTAATGTTTTTGAAAGTTCTAATTCTCATATCTCCAAGTGAGGTTATTCTTGAATTTTAATCACTTTCTCAAATTCAACCTTCAGGTCATGGTTGAATTTAACAATAGTGTTCAAGGTGCAGCTGGGTGAAAACAAACAAACAAACAAAAAGGCAAGGAGATGTGAGAAGAGATAGTCTACAAAATTGAGAGGAATGGCTTAACATTTTGCATACCTAAGGAAAATAAAGAAAGAAATGGAGATGGAGGGAAAGAAGAGAGATGGGATTGAGAATCTAACTTTTACTGAGAACCTACTATGTGTCAAGATCTGCTAGATATTATACATGCATTTTATTTCTCCAGTCATTCCTTCTAACCGGGGTACTTCCTATCTCCCAGCAGCAGATAAGAATGAAATCTCAGAAAGACTGAGTAATTTTCTCTAGTTTCCACTAGGTCCAAATTTCTCACTACTGCTCTTCTTAGGGAATATGATAAAGAAAAAGTAGAAATAAAAGAGAAAGGAACCGGAAGAAAGATACTAAAGAGAGTTATGCAAACTGTTTCTAAATTAAATTCTTTTAATTTAGATTTGCTGGTTGCAACATGAAGCACCCAAAAGTACATAATTATTTAGTGGGAATAATTTAATTCAAAAGAGACAATATATTAGAAAAAATCTGGTTGGTTGAAATAGTTATTACATATAAAAGAATTTAACTCACCATTTATCCTAGAGACATTTTTCTCCCTGGGAAAATCTGAATGATTGAGTCATTTAAATAAAACAGAAAACTTTAAATTCATTCCCTTTTCGTGCCTTAGCAGCTTCTATATCTCTTATGAAAAAGAATATGCCTGTACCTCTTAAAGGGACTGCTACTCCCAAGTATGGCACAAAATTTCTTGCTTGAAACTAGCTGCTGCTGCTGCTGCTGCATCGCTTCAGTCGTGTCCGACTCTGTGCGACCCCATAGACGGCAGCCCACCAGGCTCCACCGTCCCTGGGATTCTCCAGGCAAGAACACTGGAGTGGGTTGCCATTACTCTTAGCGACCCCATGGACTGCAGCCTACCAGGCTCCTCCATCCATGGGATTTTCCAGGCAAGAGTACTGGAGTGGGGTGCCATTGCCTTCTCCTTGAAACTAGCCCATTATGCAAAATATAGTGATATCCCTGTTGATATAATTAGATGTTGTTATTCAGTGAGCCTAGTCTCTGCAGGTTCTGTTGAAATAAAGTAGTCTAGTATTAGGTATAATAATTATTGGACCAACATGAATGCATGCTCCTTCTCACCACCCACACCTAGATAAGTCCTTTTACTATTTTGAAAATTAAATGTTATTATTCTCTTTATTCTAACTACTGATTCTCTAAGCCTTTTTATTTTATGATCTGTTTTAAGCATCTCATTCAAAAAGAGATGTTTTTTGTCCTCTTTCCTTTCACCTCTGTCCATTCTTTAATACCTTAAAAATCAGTATTTTAAAGTTGCATGCTGGTTAAATGACAGACCCATACTTATGATAGACCAGGTTAGGAATTAGATCCAGAGTGTAGTTGGCTCAGACTCAGTGTTCAAACCTCATCACTTGCCAGAAAACACAAGCCACAGCCCTACATTTAGATGTAACCCTAAGTATGCCAAACATTATTATTTGCCTACACAACATCTATTAATACTATCTCCATTCTTCCTTTACTAAGGCACTCTACTTTTGTTTTTATTTTAATTTATTTTATTTTTTTAACTTTACAATATTGTATTGGTTTTGCCAATGCATATATATGGAATTTAGAAAGATGGTAACAATAACCCTGTATACGAGACAGCAAAAGAGACACTGATGTATAGAAGAGTCTTTTGGACTCTGTGGGAGAGGGAGAGGGTGGGATGATTTGGGAGAATGGTATTGAAACATGTATAATATCATAAATGAAACGAGTCGCCAGTCCAGGTTCAATGCACGATACTGGATGCTTGGGGCTGGTGCACTGGGACGATCCACTTTTGTTTTAAGAAGAAAATATACCTAACTCAAACTCTCCAGGTCCCAGCCTATCTTATAAATAGAGATGATAAAACAGGAACATAGTCTCAGTCCTTGATGTTTTTCTCAACAAGCTGCCCCAGTCCCAAAATGCATACATCTTGGTAGGTGTAAATTAATTCTTTACTTGGTAAAGTTAGGGCTCTGTTAAATGTGACCTGAAAAAATGTTAATTAATGCATCAGTTCCTCATCTTAGTAGTCTTTGCCACTGGGACCTACATACTGTCCTCCCTGGAATAATTAAAGCAAAAGGATATCTAAAGCCCCACTTAATAGGAGATAGCTGCAAATATATATGATTTATGTCCTCTCATGAGTTGTGTGAAATACACAACTCACACCACTGTGCTCAGGACACCCCGAGGCCAGGACGATTGCTTCATGATTCTTTGAATATGAGACTTCACCTTGACCTTCTCAGGAATGTGATCTTTTGTTCTTTTCCAATACTTCCCATGGGTGTAGCTACCATTCAGCCATCTGCATTGATATCTGACAATCATGTTTCTATTCCTAGTCCATATAAGTATGCTGTGTAGAGAAAAGGAAAATTCATTGTATTCTACTAAGGGTGGAAAGAAAAGTAAATTAGGGAATGGGGTGTGTTTTTCTTTAGTTTCTGAAACAGCCCCTTTCTATGAGCCCCTTGCTCTTACTGTTCTCTAACCTCAATCAGATTTATAGCCCTCTCAATGTACTTCTTTATCATGATTTTCTCAGGAAAAAGATGTGATATTGGTTACTTGCACCTGAATAGGAATGCAAATCAATCAAGTATTAATTGAGGGAAGAGTATATGATAGATACTGAGAAATGAGCAGTGAGCAAGAAAGACATGATTCCTGCCTCAGTGGGACTTATATTTTATTGAGGAAGAAAGACATAAGGGAAATACTTTCAGGCTGACATTTAAATAATTATAATATACATATAATAATTTTAAAAGTTATAATACCTTAACTTTAGTCTCAGGACACATAAATTGCTTTCTTAAGGAAACAATATATGTGCTGAAATATAAAACACTAATGGCAAATGCAAGGGAATAATGGTTTGTTTTCAACTGGACAGAACTGCTATTGGAAGACTTAGAAGTAGGAGAGTTTGAGGAACTGAGAGCTCTCCAGCTCAAATGTGCAGGGAGCACAAAAGAGAAAAGGATCAACATGAAGGTGGAGATATAAGTAGGAACAGAACCACACAGTGCCAAATGCCAAAATGTATTTTAAGTCATATTTCAAATTGTTCAATAAAGGGGTTTTCCTCATGTGAAGTTCTTTCAAGCATCAAAAAGTGAATAAAAGTACTATTCTTGTAAACAAAATTTCTCTGTGCCAGGCTGACCCTCTCAGGGAAAAGCCCAAGTTTCCCAGGATACATTAGAAACAACTGAAATTGAGTTAACCTTGGTCAAGTCTAGCATTTTGAGAGATGTACTTTCCCACAAAGCCACTAAATGTGACTGATGTAGGTAACTGATTCTTCAAGATACCTATATCTCTAGAGAAGAACTCAATGGTTCTTCTGCTTGAGAAGAACTGAATGGTTCAACTACTAAAAAACTAAATGAACTTGTGAAAACCATTCAAATTCATTGAAGTTCAGTTTCCTTATGTATATATCAAGGCTAATACTATCTGCTCCCAGGATTGTATAGTGATTACATTTCAACCAGTTTAGTAGAAAATTTTAAAACTACTCAGAAAATGCCAGAATTTATATGAGTGCCACATTTATATATAACCTTTGTGTGAAAGTTACTAACAGCCCCAAGGACCTAGATAATTGTAATCAGAGAAGCTTAGATTTGTTAAGGCCTTACTGTGTATCCAATCCTATTTATTACTCTATTGCTATTCCATTTTAGAGATATAAAGATGGAGGCTTAGAGCATTCAATAAACTGCTCAAGATTTCATAGCTAGGGAATAATGTGACTGACATCTTGAAGAGTTGGTTCAAAAGTTGCAATTGACATAAACCCCTGATCAGAAATATAAAGTTTGTCCACAAGTACTCAACATCAAGCATTCATATATTCTCTTCTTGTTTAACTCAAAACTTTATACAGGATGTGAAACACATTCACACTGAGAGTTACATAATTTGTGGTAAGCTGGTTTGTGGTTACCTAACTTGTTTCCCTTGGAAATCCAAAACATTCTTGCAAATTAATTAACTGAGGAATTACAAGTATTGTTTAAGAGCTGGGGAAAGTGACACCACTGCTGCCTTTTCAGAGGCTTCACGTGACCTTGTACATGTGGTCATCCGTTACTTGCACTTGAGCTCTCATTCACAGACTATTAGATGTTTCGGGGTTTTTCTTTTACTGAGTCTGGGAAAAAATAGTTCTTCTAACATTAAGCTGAGTTTACTTTAGGAAACAAAAGACTAGAATGGATAAATAAATATAATTTAATTTTATCTGAAAAATAAAAGACTCCTGTTAGATAATTTTAAGTCCCCACCTACTTCCTTTTCTTTGAACCTGTATAAATTATTGATCTGCCTTCATCTTTTTAAGCAGAATACAAGAAAGTTTTTGCTTTCTGTTAAAATGGTAAAAAATGGTGATAAGAATGTACTAAGTCCCCTGCTAAGTCACTTCAGTCGTGTCCGACTCTGTGCGACCCCATAGACAGCAGCCCACCAGGCTTCCCCGTCCCTGGGATTCTCCAGGCAAGAACACTGGAGTGGATTGCCATTTCCTTCTCCAATGCATGAAAGTGAAAAGTGAAAGTGAAGTGGCTCAGTCACATCAGACTCTGTGCGACCCCATGGACTGCCACCTACCAGGCTCCTTCGTCCATGGGATTTTCCAGCAAGAGTACTGGAGTGGGGTGCCATTGCCTTCTCCACCTACCAGAGATAAAAAGTCCCCTACCAGAGATTAAAAAATACTCTAGACCAGGGGCTAACAAACTAAGTTTCATCGACCAAATCCTGCCCACTGCCTGACTGTATAAAAAGAGTTTATTTTGTGGGACACAGCCACAAATATTTGTTTTCATATTGTCTTTGACTGCTTTTGCACAATAACTCCAGAGTTGAGTGGTTGCCAAAGAGAATTCATGGCCTACAATGCCTAAACTATTTACTATCTACCCACCACTAAACTAGATAAGACCAGAATTAAACAAGGATTATATGTGTTATAGAATGACAGTTTTGAGAGTCAGGTTGTGTGCCAACAACACAGGCCTAAGCAGAAAGAAAGAAGGCAGTCAGGGTGTTTTTGACACAATGAGGGAACAGAGTGAGCAAAGGAAACTGCTGAACAGAGTATAGTAGGGGAGCAGAATGTGTTCATGGCACATGGGGTAGTCAAGGACTGGGGTAGTATAAGGGAGCAGAGTAGAGTCAAAGGGTGCAGTGTGATTAGGCTGTAGAAGCTGACTATGGTGAGGGACAGGATGTGCTCGGAGAGCTGAGTGCAGTCATGAAGCAGGGCGTGAGTGCAGTCAGCGAGTATGGGTAGTCAGGGAGCAGGGTGGAGCCACAGAGCAGGGGGGAGTCAAGTAGTTGAATATAGCCATGGAACAGTGTGTCATCAGGGAGCAGGTGTACTCCAGGAACAGGGTATAGTCAGGTGGCAGAATGTAGTCACAGACAAGAGTGCAGTCAGGGAGCAGAATGCAGTCAAAAAGCAAAGTGCTCTCAGCAAGTAGGGTGTCAGTAGGGAGCAGAGTGCAGTCAGAGAGCAGGATACAGGAGGGGAGACCAATATAGCAGGCAGCTGAGCGCCATCACAGGGTACAGTGCTGTCACCAAGTTCAGTGTTGCCAGGAAGCAGGGGTAGCCAAGCAGCAGAGTGTAGGTAGGGGCTCAGGGATAGTGACAGAGCAGGATGTATTCAGGTTATAGAATGCTGGCAGGGAATAGAATGCATTTTGGTAGCAGGGTATTTAGCCAGGGAGCGGTACAGGGTCACCACTCCCTGAATGGTGGAGTAGTCATTGGAAATGGATGTAGTCATTGGAAAGTGTATGTGTAAGCAGAAAGCAGAGTGTGGATGGGAAGTAAGGTATCTCACAAATAGATCATCATTAGGAAGCCAAGTATAGTGAGGAGCAGAGTGTGATCAGGAAGCAATATGTAGTCACTGAGCAGTGCAGTCCAAGAGCAGGGTGTAGTCAGGGAGCAGCGGTGATCAAGGAGCAGGTGGAGCCAAAGAGCTGGTAGTGATCAGTCAGGAAGCGGGTGCAGGTAAGACAGAGATGCTTTGAGTTTTAATTCAAGATCAGATTCTTCTAGGCTCCCCACCTCAGCACTCTGTAGAGAAAGACCTTGAGTGCCTATTTTGAGCGAGCCATTGTGCTAAGCGTCCCTCCACCTGCTGGCTGCACAATTGTGTGGACCAAGGACAGGTGTTCTTATGGCCTAAAGGAAATCAGAGCTGTAAAGATGGAAACAGGTTTGTGAATGATGCCAAGGTACTGAGACCCTGGGAAAGCCTGACTCTGGGTGACTGTGCTTATTGTTTATGAAAATAATAATGAGAATAAATATGAAAATAGATACACATGTACCTGCCAGCCTTAGTCATTGTACCCAGTGTTAGTTGAAGTTCACTGTGTATCAAGAAAAGAATAGAGTTTTAGGTAATGAAATGTAATGCTTTATTCAAAATGATTTGTCAGTTTCAGAGAATAGAATAATGTTGTACAGTCAATTGAATCTTGAGTAGTCAGAGGATTTTTCCCCCATACTGCCAGCTGTTAATACAGTTTGACAATATACCTAATCAGAACCACGTAGCTTAACTCCCTTTGATGCATTCGTAATTATATTCACCAGGACTTTAAAACACAACCCACAACACACATATGAACCTTGGTACACAACACACGTAATCTTCCCACACACGATGGACTGAAAAATAATTTAAAGAGGTGGTTATTAGAAGGTAAATGCCACAGTGAGTATTTTTAAAACATTTTCATGTTACATCTTAGGAAAAAGTGTGGATTTTTTATTCTTACCATATATTATATGCTTAGTAATAAATAGTTCATCTAAATGTGCTGAGCAAAACCAGCTAGTAGGAAACATTTATTGCCTCATAAAATGAAAACTGAGTGAAGCTGTCAAATGGAAGAACAATTAAACCATTTGACTGAGCCGTTAGAAACAATATAATTTTCTTGGAAACCATAGAGTTGCAGAAGACTGCAATTTCGAGGTAAGCATTCATGAATGTGCAAACATCTTCCAGATTGTCAGTCAGCGCAAGTGTTTGAGAAGAGACTGAGAAAAAAAGGAAGAGATTCTCTTTCCCTGGTGAGTCAAGGGCCTCTGCCCTTGTTTTTGGAGGAGGTTTATTTTTGATAGTCTGAACAAAAAAAAAAGTGTATCCTGAACCAGAAAAATGTATCTGAAGCTTTGTCAGCAAGCAAAGGATGCAATGGAGTCAAAACGGTAATCAAGGCAAACTTTTAAAAACTGGAGGTCAGCAGTGAGGGAGTCTTCCAGAAAGTACCTCCTGGACTTTGCTACTTTGTGATTTAGTCAACAGCAGAATAAGCATGGATGTTTCCTTTGTGAGAGACCGGTTCTCTGTAGGTTTGTTTTGTAAGTAATATTTTGATCTCTATGCTTTCTTCAGCTTTCAGATGATATTTTAAGTCTTTTAATGACTTATTCTCCTTTATTAACCTATTATTCTTCTCAGATTAGGGTAGCCATGACCCACATGTACTTGCATGATCTCACCTCCATGCAGTTTCTCTTTCCTAGGGGGAAAAAAAATTCTCTTCACTCAACATCACACTCACTCTTGAGGACTCAGCTAAAAATTGACCATTTCTTTACAGTAATTTCCTGAATATGTAATCCCAAAATGATCTTTCCTCTGAGTATTTGTTTTACTTCTTATGTGTGCCTTTGGTGCAAATGACACCTTCAAGCTGGTCACATTCAAATGACCTATTTCAATTCTGCATGGTTTAGGCAGGTTTATTAACCAAGTTGGTCACTCATTCTACACATTTAAAAGCTGTGATCAGAATTGCTGTACTTTTTGTGAACACAGAATGGTATTAAGCAAACTTAATCTCCAGATATTTTCCCACTTGAGATAGAGGTGGCTCGATTCCATAACTGGGACAGAGGCGAAGGGGTTGGGCAAGCAACTAGTCCACAAAATAGAGCTGGATTTCAGTGTTACAGCAAATGAACGAGAGTCAGGTTACTCGCAGCAGCCACAGGCTGGAACCTGATCAGCTTTCTCCATCAGTTGCCATCTAGGTGAATGGGCTTCATTCTCACCAACTCACCTCCATAAAGTTGTTACAGCAAAACTGGGGATATTTTTTCTTTCTTTCATTGTCTGCCTCTCTCATAACTCTGAGAAAGATTTGTATTTGGTTCAATTTCTTTGTCTCATTCAGGGAAGCAGAATCTGATAAACTTGAGAATCAAAACATTATTCTTTCCTTGTCAGATTACCCAGAACAAAGTCATCTTTGATTTTCCTACATTCTTAACAAAAGCCTTTTATCAAACCCTCAGTCTACATGCTGTCTCTTTTTAAGGGGCTAACAGAAAAAAAAATTAGATGGGGAACACTAATACTTGCTCACCCTTTTTCTTGTTTTTCACAGGGTTAAAAGTCAAAACAGAACTTTAAAAATGTTCTATGCAGTCATTCATTTGCCAACTAACCATTAACGACTTGTGTTGATAATTTGCATCTTCAGAGACTCTCTTACTCATTTTGGGCTACTATAACAAAAAACTATGGTTTAAATCACAAACACAAATTTCTTACAGTTCTAGAGGCTGGGAAGTCCAAGATCAAGATGCTAACCGGTTTGAGGTCTAGAGAGGGCATTGCTGCTGCTGCTGCCAAGTCGCTTCAGTCGTGTCCGACTCTGTGCGACCCCACAGATGGCAGCCCACCAGGCCCCGCTGTCCCTGGGATTCTCCAGGCAAGAACACTGGAGTGGGTTGCCATTTCCTCCTCCAATGCATGGAAGTGAAAAGTGAAACTGAAGTCGCTCAGTCGTGTCCGACTCTTAGCGACCCCATGGACTGCAGCCTACCAGGCTCCTCCATCCATGGGATTTTCCAGGCAAGAGTACTGGAGTGGGGTGCCATTGCCTTCTCCAGAGAGGGCACACTTTCTAGTTTACAGATTGCTGCATTCTGGCTATATCCTCCCATGGTTGAGAGAGAGAGAGAGCTCGGATCTCTTGCTCTTTTTCATAAGGGCAGTAATCTAAACCTAATTAACTCCTAAAAAGTCTCATCTTCGAAGACCACCATACTGGGGATTAGAACTTTAACATATAAATTTAGTGGGGACATAAGTCCATTGCAGGAACCTTGTTTTTTGGTGCTAGGGACCCAATAATCATATATACATTTGTCTCTGACTTAGTGCCGCCAACCCCCGGAATCAACACACTACTTCACTCACATCCTTTTTCATCTGCCTAACAACCATCAAGGATTTACTGTATATCTGGAACTGTTCAAACTGCTGAAAACAGAGATGAATAGCATCAGGTATCAGCTAGGCAGGCTCATTTCAAGTTGAGGAGACAGAAATGTACATCATTGTTGTTGTCATTGTTCAGTCACTCAGTCATGTCCAACTCTTTGTGACCCCATACACTTTCGCATACCAGGCTTCCATGTCCTTCACCATCTCCTGGAAATTGCTCAAACTCATGTCCACTGAGTCAATGATGCCACTCAACCATTGCAGCTTCTGTCACCTCCTTCTCCTCCTGCCCTTAACCTTTCCTAGAATCAGGGTCTTTTTCAATGAGTCAAGTTTTACATCATGTGGCCAAAGTATTGGAGCTTCAGCTTCAGCATCAGTCCTTCTAATGAATATTCAGTGTTGATTTCCTTTAGGATTGACTGGTTTGACTCCTTGCTATCCAAGGGACTCTCAAGAGTCTTCTCCAACACCACAATTTGAAAGCACCAATTCTTTGACTTGGACCAAAGCACCAATTCTTGGACCATAAGCTCAGTCTTCCTTATGGTCCAACTCACATCCATATATGACTTCTGGAAAAAACCTTAGCTTCGGCTATATGGACCTTTGTTGGCAAATGTACGTAAATGGTTACAGTTCAATACAAGGAATGCTAGACTAAAAGCTTGTTTTTGGTGCTATGTGATTACTCAGAAAAGAGTGACTAACTTCCTTATTCAAAGAAGATGAGTCATTCAGTAGGAAGAAATAAGATGAGAATAAATGAGTGAGAAACCAGATCATAAAGAATCTTACATATCATACTAAAAACTTATTTTTTCTTTTTGGAAAAGATGGAAAGTTTGGGGGCAAAATTTTAGATTGACATTAGAAAACTAAAGAAGTATACCCATCTGGTCACTCAGTAGATATTTTCTGGTGATTACTTAGATGAAGTCAATAAAAAGGGAACACACAAGAGATAACTTTTGGGATGGAGAAAGTGCTCTTTATGGTACTGGAATGATAGTTACCTGACTTTATTCATAGAAGTATAAAATAAAAGGAGTTAACTTTAATATTTGCAAAGTAAATAAGAACAAACCAGAGACGATCTAAGTTACTTCAGAAAAAGATGTTTTAAACGGAGAGTATAAAATCAACAAAAGGAATTGTACACATGTAAACTGGGAAACAGTGAAAACAGTGTCAGACTTTATTTTGGGGGGGGCTCCAAAATCACCACAGATGGTGATTGCAACCATGAAATTAAGACGCTTACTCCTTGGAAGGAAAGTTATGACCAACTTCACATACTGAAAAGCAGAGACATTACTTTGCCAACAAAAGTCCGTCTAGTCAAGACTATGGTTTTTCCAGTGGTCATGTATAGATGTGAGAGTTGGACTGTGATGAAAGCTGAGCACCGAAGAATTGATGCTTTTGAGCTGTGGTGTTGGAGAAGACTCTTGAGAGTCCCTTGGACTGCAAGGGATCCAACCAGCCCATCCTAAAGGAGACCAGTCCTGGGTGTTCATTGGAAGGACTGATGCTGAAGCCGAAACTCCAATACTTTGGCCACCTCATGAGAAGAGTTGATTCATTGGAAAAGACTCTGATGCTGGGAGGGATTGGGGGCAGAAGGAGAAGGGGAAGACAGAGGATGAGATGGCTGGATGGCATCACTGACTCCATGGATGTGAGTCTGAGTGAACTCCGGGAGTTGGTGATGGACAGGGAGGCCTGGCGTGCTGCGATTCATGGGGTCACAAAGAGTGGGACACGACTGAGTGACTGAACTGAACTGAACTGAACTGAAACTTTGTATTCTAGTTGGTAGAACTGTTTCTTACAGAAGTATAGATGAACAATTCTGAAACCACTATATGCATATAGTGAGGGAAAACAAATGAGTGAATAGATGGCAGATGGCAGGAGTCAGATTTCTCACTGTTGGAGATGAAAGCTACAGACAATCAAGAAAGTAAGCCTGGAATAAACTCTGTGCTACTGAACTAGAATCAGAGACATCAGTATGGTCTTAAATTTTGCTTAATATGTATACAGAGATATAAATACAGAGACAATTACAGAAATAGGTTGATATGTGAGTTAGTATACATAAATATATCATCTATTCTGCCTGCTGAGAGTGTCTGGAAGTAATGAAACCTGAGGGGCAATAAGCTCACCCACTACCCAGATTTACTCTCCAATAAAATCCACCAAGAATTCTTGGGTCATTGGTGACTCACAAGCCAGAGCAGGGAAAACACAAGAGGATACTGGAACACCTTGTAGTATCAGAAAGTAAGGGAATATTCAAAAAACAAAAGATTGGCATGTGTCAAAGAAATAAAGGAACCAACTTGTAAAGTGTCCAGTGGTCAAATCCAGAATGATGTGAGTAAAAAAGTTAAAATGTAGTATAATTGGCTTAACTCCAAAGTAAAAATTGAGCATACTGGAATCCATATTGACATAAATACATTACTGAATCAACTAAAAGGAAAAGCCAGCCTTTCACTGGGTTATCAAACAAGGGATACTAATAATGTTTATTGCATAAAGACCTGTCTTATATTTGTAATCTCCGTGTTCCAACAATATCTTCATTGAACTTAAATAAAATTAACTTTAGGAAAAGAGTGAATATCTCAACACCAAATTACAAAGTTCATTTTGTCACCAAACTCAGTCATTTCTTGTTCATACCAGACCTCTTGCTTGTAATGTTCTTTGCTAACCCCTTACTCTTTCATACCTGATTCACAGATCCATTATTTATAGCCTGGTTCAAATGCCATATTTTTCCTCTAAAACTTAATGTATGCCAAAGCAGCGTGGTGCCAAAAAAGGAGAACCCTTCATAAATTCTTGCTGATTGGAGTTCATGAAGTTCAGATGATTTTGTTTTTCTTTCTTACTCTACCTACTAAAACTGTATGATTTTATTTCTATATAAACATATATACACACATGTAAACATACTTTGACTTTGATCATTTTAACCCCCTTAAGCTATGAAGTCTTAAAGGGCAGAGAATTTTTGTATATTGATTTTGTATGCCCTATAATAACTAGAATAGTATGTACAATAGGTACTCAAAAATATCTTTGACTACTGGATTAAGACTTGTTAACTAATTCCAGAAAAAAAAATGACACCACAACAAAGCCTCCTCTAGCACCATTTTCCACCCCTTGTCGTTCAGAATCTGCTAATGTGGAAACTGCTAGATGCAGTAGGGAATTGGAGATGAATAAAACATAGGAGGATAACACTGTGCATTTTCTCTATTTAATTGGGGAAATAGAACTTTGGCATTTCAATAATCCTGTAACAGAACTTATCAGAGAAAATATTTTGTAGGTTCTGTGGTTATACACTAAGGACCAAGATTTGAATTGTAATTAAGCAATGCCAGTTGCCTGAAATTTAGGACACCCTGGTTCGATCCCTGGGAAGGGAAGTTCCCCTGGAGAGGGAAATGGGAGCCCACTTCAGTATTCTTTCCTGGAGAATTCCATGGACAAAGGAGCCTGGTGGGCTACAGTCCATGGGGTCATAAAAAGCACAATTGAGCAACCAACACTTCAATAGTATATCACCCTTAGTATGGTTGTTTCTTTCCTGGCATCCTGGTAGATGACAGCACAAACTGTGGTTCTTATAGTCACTGCTTTGGAAAGATACAAGAGTCACTCTTAACTGTCTTAGTTGGCAGGCACTTGAGAAGCCATCCTTTATTTTTAAATGTACTACTATCACAGAATAATGCAAGGAGATAAAGCATGTCCTCTGATCAACATTTTTTACAGAAGGAATTGCTCTTAAACCTTCTCTTTCCTGTGGATATTTTTTTTTCATTTAAAATATATTTGTGGTTTAAAAACAAAAACAGCAATTGCACAACTCACATGGACTTTTTAAACATTTTTTATAATAAGGTTTTCTTTTAGAACATGAGGTTGTTGGTGAATCAGTGAATGTAATAAATATGGAGGCAGAAGGTCATTTTTCCTGTAAATAGACACGACCTTTTACTCAAGAATTAAAAAAAACTTCCCGACCCAGGGATCAAACT
The DNA here is from genome assembly GCF_027580195.1 of Bos mutus. Classification (NCBI taxonomy): domain Eukaryota; kingdom Metazoa; phylum Chordata; class Mammalia; order Artiodactyla; family Bovidae; genus Bos; species Bos mutus. Next base: position 73,125,283 of record NC_091627.1, read on the forward strand.
CGGGTCTCCTGCATTTCAGGCTACTGGCATTGCTTAATTACAATTCAGATCTTGGTCTCAAGTGTGTAACCACAGAACCTACAAAATATTTTCTCCCATAAGTTCTGATGTAGAACTATTGAAATGCCAAAGTTCATCATTTTGTTAATGATGCTATGTAAATAAGTAAGTCAAGTAGAAAATAAAGAATATGAGGGATGATAATAGAACCAAATCTGTTATGACAGAAACTTTTGATGAGTTACCAAATGCTATGAATCTACAATAGATCTTACATCAGTCTGAGTCTAATAAGAGAAATAAAATCACTACAGGTATTTTAAACAAGTGGAGTTTAGTGTATTAATTCATTGCACATGTAATAGAAAAGATAGACCAAACAGAAGACAGGGTGGGTGGAGCAGGGAGCAACCTAGAGATAAGCAAAAGAAGATGTGGCCACTCCTAGGTCTGTTGGGACACAACAGAAAAGAGATGTTAGCAGATCTTAGAAACCAGGGTGATCTGGTGACAGTTATAACCTTTGTGAGGGCTGCTTTCAGGTTAAGATACCAAGGCTCCCTTCTTCTCACTCTTTAGTCTCCTATCTGCATATTTTAGGAAGCTTCACTCAGAACAAGTGGGCAAGGGGGTGCCTAAGAAGTGTGGTGGCAGGATCAGCCCCTGCAGTGCAGCAGAATAAGAGCAGGGAACAGTGGAGAAAGTATCTGAAAGTAAAGAAGCAACCTAAAAGAACCCTTCTTTTGAATATACTTTCTATAAGATTTGAGCAGGAATCCACATTTCCTTATCAACATAGAAGTTCCTGCCCAGAATAGATGATCCATGTGCAGAAATATTATAGAGTTTTTTTATACTTTCAATGACAAAACTGGAATATCTAAGCATATTATATCTTCTAACACTGAAAACTATGAAATAGAATTTATCAGATAAAGTGAGAATGAGTTTCAAATATATTATTTATCAAAAAATAGATCATTTCTTGCAAATGTGCCACATATGTGGCATTAAATTATCCATCCAGTGGTATTCCAAAGATGTACAACAAAGGGGCTGATATCTGCTGTCAAGGAACTTGAAGATTATTTGTGGGATTAACACTGAAGCATGAAACAGTACATTAACAACACAAAAACATAGAAAATTGCATTAAATTTCTTGGTGCAAATTTAAGGTACAGTGTTAGTCTCTCCTTCGTGTCTGACTCTGTGATCTCATGAACTCAGGCCACTAGGCTTCTCTGTCCATACAATTATACAGCCAAGAATGTTGGAGAGGATATCATTCCTTTCTCCAGGGGATCTTCCAGACCCAAGATCTCCTGCATTGCAGGTGGATTATTTACCATCTGAGCCACCAGAGAAGCCTTAAAGTACAGTAGATTTTATTAACTTAGCCACTTGGTCCAAAATCTTTCAGCATTCAATTATGCTTCCAACCAGGATGCCGTGAAATAGTGATTAAGAGAAAGGAATTGGCACAAACTACTTGTTTTGACAAATCATTTGTCCTGTAATATTGAAAAGTTTGTATGAACTTTCTGTGCTTTAGTTTTCCTACTGAAAAAAAAAAAAAAAAAGCGAGAGAGAATAGTAATAGTACCTACCTTATAGCATGGTTATAAAGACCTAATTAGTGATTGCATTAAAACTACTTAAGTCAACTTCTGCCACTTAGCGAGTGCTCAACAAATATTAGCTATTATTTCTTATAAGCTATTTATAGAATTTCAGTTCAGAAGTGATGCTATTTTGATTTTAGTAACAAGCAGTGGCAAGACAGAAGCTAATCGCTTTGTTCTTTGTCCATGTTATTCTGATTTGCCTCAGTTTGCAATGGATATGGATCTAGATGAGGATATATGTATTTACATATACATATAAACACACATAAATGCCATATACACATAAAGATGCTTCTACCTACACATGCAACCTCTGAGTCTATAGTTTAATATGCATGACTGCTTGGAATTAATTTTGTCTAAATTCTTTACTGCGCTTTATACCTTTCTTCTCTTATTGAAACAGAGGGGAAAAAAGTCAATAAATTATTCATTACAGCAATCTGATGGTAGGTCAACAAATAAGAAGGGCCATGGGACACTCCAAAGAAAAATTATCAAAACAATGAAATTTGGTACATGTGATCTACTTCCCAGGTAATTAATTTTTCACAGATGTATCTCTCTTGTCCAATTTAGTATTTATGACATTAACCTACATAAAGAGTGTGTTTTGTGCAGTATTTTTGCCCAAGTATTATGTTGATTTTTTTTGTAGTGGAAATAAAATGTTCCTAAGCGTCTGTTGCTCCACTTTTTGACATTTCAAATATTTGAGCACCTAGATCCAAAAGTGTTTGGATATACACAAATAGAACACCAAAATATTATTCCAGTTTTGAGGGGATTAGGAGTGGTCATTTATTTTTGAAAATCTCTTATTACTGTACAAAGAGTGTTTGACAATAACTTGGTTACTGCCACTGGCTTTTATTCCAACTAATGAAAATATTGTTCATTTTTTATATGATATAGATTTCAAGGTAGGGAGACATGTAAGTAAAGAATTATTAATCCACAGGGTTATTAACATTATTTCCATGCATGAATACATAATTTAATCTTCTGTGCCCATTATATAGAAAGGAGGCCCTAGGCCTTTGTCTCAAGCATCCTAAAGCCGTGCTAAACACAGCTGTTAATAGCATTGCATATGCCCCAGAATTACAAATTGAGTCTGCCTTCTAAAGGCATTCAATTAAACAAAGTGTTCTGTGGTACCGCAATGAGAATCACTAACTATAGGCCTTAAATGGAGTCTTTTGACTATTTGCCTTCTGAGGAATTTTGCTAATATCCTACTGTTATTCAAGCAATTAAAATGCAAATAAACATTTAAGGGTACTAGATTGGGAGCTCAGATTTGAAAAAGATATCATTCTATACTCACTGAAGCTGCTTGTTTTTTTTTTAATTGGATGCTTCTTTGTAGATGTGCCTTCTGATTAATACTATTCACCTCAGACAGTCTTTTTTATGGCAGATAGAACTTTTGTTTCTGTGCTTTTCATACTAAAATCTGATTCTTCTCACTTCCATGCCAGCAAGAAATGTTCATCAAAAAAAAAAAAAAAGTGAAATTGTGCTGTGCATGAACATCTCAGAAATTTAAAATCCTACAATTAGGTTTAAAAATCTCTCCAGGATGTATTGAAAAAGGAGGCATTGATGTTTGCTTGAAGATAAAGGAATAGCAGCAAGTTACAGTTGCATTGTTTTCATCAACTTAACTCTTCACCCATGAATAAATGTATCATAAAGTACATTAATCTGTGAAAAATAACTCCTTAACAAAGAGATATCCAGATGGTGCTATGGCAATCTAAATGTTCCTAATGGAATTATGTGATGCTTCTGCAACTGATGTCAAGGTATTTCATCTCATCTTGTCTGCAAATAGTCTGGTATTATCTCAGACTATAATTATAAAAGCTATCATAATTGTTCAAGGAATCGGTAAAGATAAAATTCCTTTCATAACACTTAAGATTGGTAAGAGGAATTTGGATTTCATGACATTTTCAGAAAATGATATAACAGGTTGAGTGCAATTGTCAAATATAGTTTCACTTCTTCTTTGTTTCCCCATACAGTTGTTCCGCACAAACAACTTCTTTGTTTCCCCATACAGGAGACACAGATAGACATACTGTTATATAGGATATTCAAAATTGAAATGTCCCATTTTTTTTTCCTAGTTACATTACATTATATACCTACTCTTGTGTGCATGTGTGTGCTAAGTTTCTTCAGTTGTGTCCAATTCTTGTGTCCCACCACTGGAGTGGGTTGCCATGCCCTCCTTCAGGGGATCTTTCTGAACCAGTGTCGAACCCACGTCTTTATGTCTCCTGCATTGGCAGTCAGATTCTTTACCACTTGTGCCACCTGGGAAGCCCCATACCTACCCTTACTATCTCTTTTACCAGTTGGCAGAAGTAGACATATGACTATAAGGTTTATCAATAGATTTGAAGGTCAGAGGTGATAAGTTGAGACTGTGTCTCTCAAGCAAATTTTCCGGAGACTGAGATAAGCATGAATCAGAGATTAGCTCCTCTATATTCATATGGGCAAAGGAGAATATTTAGAAATCAGCTAGTATAATAAGCTGGGAGAGGTGAAGGGGTGGGAAATAGCATATGTTCTGTTCAACTTTCTCAGTGGCTTTGTTTGCACATAAGATAAAGCTGGAGAAGACTTTTGAGAGTCCCTTGGACAGTAAGGAGATCAAATTGGTCAATCCTAAAGGAAATCAACCTTGAATATTCATTGGAAGGACTGATGCTGAAGCTGAAGCTCCAATACTTAGGCCACCTGAGAAGAGCCAATTCATTGGAGAAGACCCTCATGCTGGGAAAGATTGAGGGCAGAAGGAGAAGGGGGTGACAGAGGATGAGATGGTTGGATGGTATCATCAACTAAATGGATGTGAGTTTGAACAACCTCTAGGAGATAGTGAAGGACAGGAAGCCTGCTGTGCTGCAGCCCTTGGGGTTACAAAGAGTCGGACATGATCCAGTGACTGAAGAGGGACAACAACAAAGATAAAGTTCAAGAACCACAACTAGGTGACCAAGGTCATGAAGGAGATTAGGCTACTCCACTCCATACATGCCTCTTTGCCTGAAGTATTAATTTGAGCTGAATGAAGTTGAGAATCAGCAGATGTGGGAAGAATTCTCTGTCTTCCCCTGAATTGTCTAAATTTTTCCCTTGTGAAGGTGTCCCCATCTCTGCCAAGAAGACGAGAGCCTAACACTCTTATCATCAGAGAAAGCTGACAACAAGATAACTAAAATAATCCTTGTTTATCTTCCATTAGTTGCTCCATGTATTTCTTAGTCACGTCCCCAAGATTTAGCATCCCTTGATGCCCAAACGCTCTTTTCTTTATTAAAATGATATACAAGCCCTTAAGTCTAACTACTGTTTTGAGTTTCACTTTTCTGCGAACTCCCATGCATGCAAAACATTTATAAACATTGTATTATGTTTCCTGTATTAATCTTTTTGTTAGCTTAATTCGCATGGCTCCAGTAACAATCTACAAAGGTAGAGGGAAAGTTTCCATCCCTGACAGTCATATACTATCTAATCATCTATAGTGTCTTCAGATTCACCATAGATAGCTCACTTGCTCCAATTCTCTACTCTAGCCAGCACAGCCTGTTTAATCATTAGGACTCCACCATTTTTTGCCTGTTGCTTGAATAGCCTATGAATTCTAACCCCTGTAGCCTTGTTCATGGTTCCTCCTTTGTCTATCATGTATTTGATCTGAATCTTTCATATTGCCATTTAAGTACAGATTCCTCGTGAATCTTTTCCTAACTCCTCCATAAACAGTGACTTAGTTCTCTGAATGCCAAGAGAGGTTTTAGTCACTTCCACTCATCTGCACATAGCATGTGTTGCCTTGTAATTTTTTTTAATTTATGCTTCCTCATTGCATACCCCTGTAGATCAGCACCATGTTTTATAGTTCTGTATGCCCAGTATTTAGCATGAAATTCAAAACTCATGTGGGATTCAATAAGCATTCAATAAAAGTGAATACCAATTGATTTGCCACATTAGTCCCATTAGGCTAAAACTGGATGCTCTTGACTTCTAAAAGCCATTCCTCAGAAACTGCTTTAAAAGGCATAGTATCATGGGAAACCCAGAATATTATACTGATAGAGCAGAATGTGTCATGTTACCTGAACTGACATATTACCTAAACTGATGGATGGTTTAGAATGGATGGTCTGTCAAATAAGTTGCCAGCTTCTGTTAGTCATCAGCTGATACACTATAGTATATGAGATGTTTATACGTGGAAAGTAGTACCATGAAGTGCTCTGATGTACGTTTTTCCTTTATTTGTTCATTTCTTCATCCATTTATTTCATAAGAATTCAGTTTACTCTATTTTCTGGGAATGTAAGGATATAATAGATCTTCCCTTTGTGGTGCTCAGAGTCTGAGTCAGTCTGGAGTCACACTAATCTTTTTTTATTTTTAGTGTATCAGTGCAAATACACTTAGAAATGATGCTGAGGTAGAGTCACAGAGAGATTGTGTCTTTAAACAGAAAGATCAAGGAAAACTGGCTTGATTGGCACAAGAAGAATTACCAGGATTCTACAAGCAAATCTGGAGGAGATGACTTTCCAAAATCAGTTAATGTAAAAACTGCACAAACTAGTCAAAAGATGAGACTTATTCATTTATCTATGCTTGCTGAGTATCTATAAAGAGTAAGGCACTATATTAGCTACTAGGTAGATATGAAGGTGATTTCTTTCTTGGTAATTGGCATCCTAGTAGCAAAGGCATACATTCTATAAATAAATACACTATTATTTAAACAGCTATAAAAAGTACTATTAAGTAGATAAATTGGTAGTTATGAATGCAAGTAAAATGGGAGTGTTGGTTGGCTAACGTAGTTGAGATCTAAAGGACTGAGGTTAGAGGTTGGATATGTGAAGGCTGGAAGTTCGTAAAAGCATCCCAAATCATTAGGAAGTGTATGCGCTTAAGACAGGAAGGAAATTGGCCTATTCTATGTTAACTGAGTTTCTGTCACTTGTGCCAGTTTCGTTTGCATTCTAGAGATCACCAGATGGGTAAGAATTTTGCTGAAGCAAATCACTATGAGGTATCTGTCTCACAAGGCCATTCCAGGGAATAACGTTTTTGAAATGAATAAAAATAAAAGCTGAACATAGGCATTTGCTTTATTGCCTTAATTCACAACCTGGCTGAGTCACACTTGCTTTGAGAACCATAATTTTGAATTTCTGGACTTGAATGCATCTTGAAAATTCTCTTCACGAATGGAAGGTGGGAAAAAGAAAAGTTTTAGATGTATAAGCCAGACACACAAATAGCTGTTCAAGAGGGAGTATGACTTAGTGTCACTGAGGGAACTAAATTCAATTCTCAGAATCATGTTTAAAATATCAGCTGTGACACCACGTTAGGCTAGTCCAGAAGAAAAAGTACTGGATTTTTCTGCTACCTGAGGCATATTTATACCCAAAGTATCTCTTTATGCCACAATTCTTTTTTTTTTTACTTACTCTTAGAGGTAGGGGTAAATTACCTAGGAATAGAAAACTATTTACACAGTTTTTTAAAATTACCTAAAGAATCTATATGTATAAATAAAAACTGTACATTTAAACTAGCCAAAGGGAAGGAAAACTGATGGAGAGGAACCTTACAGAATTGTATTTGATTCCATATGAAATTCATCCAAGTAATAAATCAACTGATAGTCACTAGAAAAAAATTTTAGCTTATAATATTAACATCCTTTAGTAGATTGTTTAAAGCATTTTGTCTGTGCCACATCTAGAGAATATAATTAGCACTGATAATATTAAAATATGGTTTTGTGTTTTTTCATATTTCATTAAAATATTTCATAATATAATTGCAAAACATGATAGAATATAATCCCATTAACTTGTTGGGCTTCCCAATCGGCGCTCATGGTAAAGAATTTGCCTGCCAATGCAGGAGGCACAAGAGACATAGGTTTGATCCCTGGGTCAGAAAGATCCCCTAGAGTAGGAAATGGCAATCTGCTCCAGTATTCTTGCCTGAAAAATTCCATGGACAGAGGAGCCTAGTGGGCTACAGTCCATGGGACTGCAAAGAGCTGGACACAGCTGAACACACATTGTTAAGGATTCCAATTTCATTGTAATGATATAAAAATTACAATTATTTAATTTTTCAAATTCTATGTAAAATAATATCATAGTTACTTGCAGCCTGTTTTGCTTATCTATGGGAGGAGAGTTTTGTCACCCAAAAAAGTATCTCTTTGGCACAAGGATTATTTTAGATTGATTATTTTTAAGAAACAAAGGACTCAAGATTTTTGAGGTTTTTCTTTTTACTTTTCACTTAACTACCTAAAAGAGCTTAGACAGAGGACCTATTCCAGGAATGGAACTATCAGCAGAAATAACTTCAAAGATTATGAGTGAGCTGTGGCAGACTAGGGGCAACTGCAAGGTCTGCTTGTTCAAAGTCTCCTAAGTATCTCATTGCCTGCATGGCATGGCAAGTATTTCTTTACTAAATATTTGCTTTTCCAAACTCCCTGTAAATGATCTTCCTTCCCTTTCAAGTTGCAGACCCTTACCCCCTAATCCTTAGCTCAGGATGACATATAAATTACTACTTCCTGACTGCCTGTGGGTCTCATATTCTTATTGGGTGAGACCCTCCCCCATAATAGTTAATTCAACTTGTTTTCTCCTGTTAATCTGTCTCATGTATATTTGATGACCACCAAAGAACATTGAAGGGTAGAAGAGAAAAATTTTCCTCCCTGATGGGTAAATCTTATAACACAGAAAGTAGCTTTGTACCATTTGTAACATTGACACACAGTTGAGAATTTGTAGATAATGTCAACCTTTAATCATCAAATTGACCTTGTTGGACATAGAAAATTTTTTATCTATTAGTTTCATGCATGCTCAGTTGCTCAGTCGTGTCTGACTCTTTGCAACCCCTTGGACTGTAGCCTGCCAGACTCCTCTGTCCATGGAATTCTCCAGGCAAGAATACAGGAATAGGTAGCCACTCCCTTCTCCAAGGGACATTCCTGACCAGGGATAGAAATCAGGTTTCCCACATTGCAGGCAGATTCTTTACCATCTGAGCCATCTTATTAAATGTCTACTCTGTGTTGGGGGTATATACATGTAGTAACGTCAGGAGTACGTCAAGGCTGTATATTGTCACCCTGCTTATTTAACATATATGAAGAGTACATCATGACAAACGCTGTGCTGGATGAAGCACAAACTGGAATCAAGATTGCAGGGAGAAATATCAATAACCTCAGCTATATAGATGACACCATCTTTAAGGCAGAAAGTGAAGAAGAACTGAAGAACCTCTTGATGAAAATGAAAGAGGAGAGTGAAAAAGTTGGTTTAAAAGTCAACATTCAGAAAACTAGGATCATGGCGTCTGGTCCCATCATTTCATGGAAAATAGATGGGAAAACAGTGGAAACTGTGACTGATTTTATTTTTTGTGGCTCCAAAATCACTGCAGATGGTGAGTGAAACCATGAAATTAAAAGATGCTTGCTCCTTGGAAGAAAAGTTATGACCAACCTAGACAGCATATTAAAAAGCAGAGATATTACTTTGCTGACAAGGTTCCGTCTAGTCAAGGCTATGGTTTTTCCAGTAGTCATGTATGGTTGTGATGCTGCTGCTGCTAAGTCGCTTCAGTCTTGTGTGATAGTTGGACTATAAAGAAAGCCGAGTGCCAAAGAATTGATGCTTTTGAACTGTGGTGCTGGAGAAAACTCTTGAGAGTCCCTTGGACTGCAAGGAAATCCAACCAGTCCATCCTAAGGGAAGTCAGTCCTAAATATTCATTGGAAGGACTGATGCGGAAGCTGAAATTCCAATCCTTTGGCCACCTGATGCGAAGGACTGACTCATTGGAAAAGACCCTGATGCTGGGAAAGATTGAAGGCAGAAGGAGAAGGGGAGGACAAAAATGAGATGATTGGATGGCATCACCGACTCAATGAACATGAGGTTGAGTAAACTCTGGGAGTTGGTGATGGACAGGGAAGCCTGGCATGCTGCAGTCCGTGGGGTCACAAAGAGTCGGACATGACTGAGTGACTGAACTGAACTGAATGTCTCTTGTATCATCAGAACTATGCAAAATTATGGAAGATTAAGAGAGTGTGGTAACCTCAGAGACTAAATATTTTGGCATAAGTCAGAAAGAAGGTTGAGCACCAGGGAACCGACCCTTTCAAACTGTGGTTCCGGAGAAGACTCTTGAGAGTCCCTTGGACAGCAAAGAGATCAAACAAGTCAATCCTAAAGGAAATCAACCCTGAATATTCATAGGAAGGACTGATGCTGAAGCTGAAGTTCCAATATTTTCACCACCTGATGGAAGAGCTAACTCATTAAGACCCTGATGCTGGGAAAGATTGAAAGCAGGAGGAGAAGGGGACAACAGAGGATGAAACAGTTGTATGGCATCACCGACTCAATGGACATGAGTTTGAGTCAACTCCAGGAAATAGTGAAGGACAGGAAAACCTGATGTGCTGCAGTTCATGGGATTGCAAAGAGTCAGACATGACTTAGTGACTGAACAACAATAACAATATGTCAGAACTATGAGAGAAAATGAGTGAGATGGTAGAGAAGAAAGGGCAAGAATCTAGATCCTCAGTTTTATACCATGTGCTTTGTTTGAGTACTTAAGTATTCAAGCACAAAGGATAGAAATGCACCGGAGGGATGGCACGGGGAGGGAGGTGGGAGGGGGTTCAGGATGGGGATCATGTGTATACCCATGGCGGATTCATGTTGATGTGTGGCAGAACCAATACAATATTGTAAAGTAATTAGCCTACAATTTAAAAAATAAATTTAAATTAAAAAGAGAAAGTATCAATCAAGCTATTTAATAAACTTGCATTTTCCAGTCACTAAAAAAAAAAAAAAAGATAGAAGAGCAATTATTTCATTTTTGTAGATGAACCCAAGAAATACTCTTAGGAGAGTAAGTGAGATAGGTTGGAAGGAAGGTAAACAATTAAGGGTTTATTAAGAATCATGCTAACATTTAATTCCCATAATCCCACTGGGGACACTGAAGCCACTGTAAAACAGTGAGTATAAGTCCTGAGAGTTATTCCGCTTGAGCAGACATATAAGGCTGGAGTACTTATATATCTATGGGAGTTCAAAATAGAAAAAACAAAAAGATGTTTAAGAAGTCCAAGCCTGAGAGTAAAGAAAGAATATGTCCAAGCCCAGGCTAAAGGCCACAGTTATGCCAAGTCTTGTGAAGGCAAGGGAGAAGTGGATCACCCCACAGCTTTCAAAGCCATCAAAGGAAAAGATTCCTTTTCCCAAAGAAGAAGATGAGGAACTGGAGAGCCCTCTGGAAAAGAAAGTGTCTTTAAGCCTTCCACCTGAGAAATCTGGGGAGGAAGGATCTCGAGATGAAGCCCAGTCTGGGGAAGATTAAAAGTGATGATGGTTTGGGGAGAGATTTTATTTTTAAAAACAGAAAAAGAAAGTGGGGGAGGGGTGGGCTGGTAGAAAAGCTACTTAATAAAAAATGGTTTTGGCTACGGGAGAAATATCAATAACCTCAGATATGCAGATGACACCACCCTTATGGCAGAAAGTGAAGAGGAACTCAAAAGCCTCTTGATGAAAGTGAAAGTGGAGAGTGAACAAGTTGGCTTAAAGCTCAACATTCAGAAAACAAAGATCATGCCATCCGGTCCCATCACTTCATGGGAAATAGATGGGGAAACAGTGGAAACAGTGTCAGACTTTATTTTGGGGGGCTCCAAAATCACTGCAGATGGTGACTGCAGCCATGAAATTAAAAGACGCTTACTGCTTGGAAGGAAAGTTATGACCAACCTAGATAACATATTCGAAAGCAGAGATTACTTTGCCAACAAAGGTCCATCTAGTCAAGGCTATGGTTTTTCCTGTGGTCATGTATGGATGTGAGAGTTGGACTGTGAAGAAGGCTGAGCACTGAAGAACTGATGCTTTTGAAGTGTGGTGTTGGAAAAGACTCTTGAGACTCCCTTGGACTGCAAGGAGATCCAACCAGTCCATTCTGAAGGAGATCAGCCCTGGGATTTCTTTGGAAGGAATGATGCTAAAGATGAAACTCCAGTACTTTGGCCACCTCATGTGAAGAGTTGACTCATTGGAAAAGACTCTGATGCTGGGAGGGATTGGGAGCAGGAGGAGAAGGGGACGACAGAGGATGAGATGGCTGGATGGCTCACTGACTCCATGGACGTGAGTCTGGGTGAACTCCAGGAGTTGGTGATGGACAGGGAGGCCTGGCGTGCTGCGATTCATGGGGTCGCAAAGAGTCGGACACAACTGAGTGACTGAACTGAACTGAAGAATGGGTCATGATGAAGAGGAGACCAATGGACAAAAAAGATAAATTAAATATACAATGGTTTTCAGTAAAAAATAAGAAAATAAGAAAATGTTATTTTCAACAAAATGGAAAAAAAACATTGAAAGCCCATGAGTCACGCCATCAGTTCAGTTCAGTTGCTCAGTCATGTCCGAATCTTTGCGACCCCATGAATCGCAGCACGCCAGGCCTCCCTGTCCATCACCAACTCCTGGAGTTCACCCAGACTCACGTCCATGGAGTCAGTGAGCCATCCAGCCATCTCATCCTCTGTCGTCCCCTTCTCCTCCTGCTCCCAATCCCTCCCAGCATCAGAGTCTTTTCCAATGAGTCAACTCTTCACATGAGGTGGCCAAAGTACTGGAGTTTCATCTTTAGCATCATTCCTTCCAAAGAAATCCCAGGGCTGATCTCCTTCAGAATGGACTGGTTGGATCTCCTTGCAGTCCAAGGGACTCTCAAGAGTCTTTTCCAACACCACACTTCAAAAGCATCAGTTCTTCAGTGCTCAGCCTTCTTCACAGTCCAACTCTCACATCCATACATGACCACAGGAAAAACCATAGCCTTGACTAGACGGACCTTTGTTGGCAAAGTAATCTCTGCTTTTGAATATGTTATCTAGGTTGGTCATAACTTTCCTTCCAAGCAGTAAGCGTCTTTTAATTTCATGGCTGCAGTCACCATCTGCAGTGATTTTGGAGCCACCAAAAATAAAGTCTGCCACTGTTTCCACTGTTTCCCCATCTATTTCCCATGAAGTGATGGGACCGGATGGCATGATCTTTGTTTTCTGAATGTTGAGCTTTAAGCCAACTTTTTCACTCTCCTCTTTCACTTTCATCAAGAGGCTTTTGAGTTCCTCTTCACTTTCTGCCATAAGGGTGGTGTCATCTGCATATCTGAGGTTATTGATATTTCTCCCGGCAATCTTGATTCCAGCTTGTGCTTCTTCCAGTCCAGCGTTTCTCGTGATGTACTCTGCATATAAGTTAAATAAGCAGGGTGACAATATATTGCCTTGACGTACTCCTTTTCCTAATTGGAACCAGTCTGTTGTTCCATGTCTAGTTCTAACTGTTGCTTCCTGACCTGCACACAGATTTCTCAAGAGGCAGGTCAGGTGGTCTGGTATTCCCATCTCTTTCAGAATTTTCCAGTTTATTGTGTCCATACAGTCAAAGGCTTTGGCATAGTCAATAAAGCAGAGATATCAGGTCCATGAATCAAGGCAAATTGGAAGTTGTCAAACAGGAGATGGCAAGAGTGAATGTCGACATTCTAGGAATCAGCGAACTCAAATGGACTGGAATGGGTGAATTTAACTCAGATGACCATTATATCTACTACTGCAGGCAGGAATCCCTCAGAAGAAATGGAGTAGCCATCATGGTCAACAAAAGAGTCCAAAATGCAGTACTTGGATGCAATCTCAAAGACGACAGAATGATCTCTGTTCATTTCCAAGGCAAACCATTCAATATCACAGTTATCCAAGTCTATGCCCCAACCAGTAACACTGAAGAATCTGAAGTTGAATGGTTCTATGAAGACCTACAAGATCTTTTAGAACTAACACCCAAAAAAGATGTCCTTTTCATTATAGGGGCCTGGAATACAAAAGTAGGAAGTCAAGAAACACCTGGAGTAACACACAAATTTGGCCTTGGAATACGGAATGAAGCAGGGCAAAGACTAATAGAGTTTTGCCAAGAAAATGCACTGGACCCACCATTACCCCTCCCCAATTTTCCAAATGAAAGCCATGTTAAATTAATCATTGATTGACTGCTTCATCTTTTTATTTTTAATGGAGCGTATGCCACAGTTGTAAAACAATAAGATTTGAGGTGAACACTATGGAAATTTTGCTTCTTGCTAAATGGTAGCAAGTTGAACAGTAATCAAAGTATGTAGAGGGTTTTAGTTAAAAGTTAGTGCTTCTTTCTCTACATAAAAAAAAAAAAATCAGTTGTCCTCTAATACAAGTTTTTATTCTATATACAAAAATATGACTATCTAAAAATATCATGACTTTAGACTTCCACTGATGGAGCCGGTAAGAGATAAAGATGAATTCTGAACTGCTACTAAAACTGTTCTTTTTTTTTTTTTTAAACCATGGGGCAGGGCAGGGAGTTGAAGTTACCTGACCTTGTTTGGGGGTGTGCATTTGTTTGTTTGTTTTTTACTTTCACCACTTGTTGTCTCTAGGAGACTTGGAGCCAGTGATCCTTTTATTCTGCTTCATTTCACAGTCATTGTGAAGTGAAGTGAAGTCGCTCAGTCATGTCCAACTCTTTGCTACCCCATGGACTGTAGCCTACCAAGCTTCTTCCCAACCCAGGGATCAAACCCGGGTCTCCCACGTTGTAGACAGACGCTTTACCATCTGAGCCACCAGGGAAGTACTTTCACAGTCATTAAGAAAATTAAAAAAAAAAAAAAAAAAGCAAAGTCTGCCAAAACTTAAATCTTTCTTGATTTCCTATTTTATTCTCTAATGGTTCGTGTTTTTAAATATATATATATATATATATATATGTATCTATTGTTTCTTGGAAAAAATTTTTACAAAGGATCAAAAGAAGAAACCCTAGAAATTAAATGGAAAGATCTATATATCACAGTGGATTTCTTCTCAAACTGAAAACATTTAGATTTTAAGCAAATAAAATGCCAGTTACTGTGGAACTCAGTCACAAAGGCTTGAGATTTTTACTATATGAAAACAGAGAAGTGAAATTATTTTATGCCATAAAAGTGCATTCAGAGTCCATGAGCCATGCTCTGCTTTTATTTAAGGATAGAATGTTTTCCTGTCAGACAACTTTCTCGCATTTCTTGGTAAAAACATGGTATGGAGTGCATCTCTTGGCTTCCTGCTAGTGGACAGGACACTACTGCACAGCCCACTCGCAGTGCCCACCAGCCCTGCTCTCAGTTCAGTTCAGTCGCTCAGTCATGTCCAACTCTTCTCAACCCCATGGACCACAGTACCCCAGGCCTCCTTGTCCAACACCAACTTCTGGAGTGTACCAAAACTCATGTCTATTGAGTTGGTAATGCCATCCAACCCTCTCATCCTCTGTCGTCCCCTTCTCCTCCTGCCTTCAATCTTTCCCAGCATCAGGGTCTTTTCAAATGAGTCAGCTCTTTGCATAAGGTAACCAAAGTTTTGGAGTTTCAGCTTCAACATCAGTCCTTCCAATGAATATTCAGGACTGATCTCCTTTGGGATGGATTGGTTGGATCTCCTTGCAGTCCAAGGGAATCTCAAGAGTCTTCTCCAACACTACACTTCAAAAGCATAAATTCTTCAGTGCTCAGCTTTCTTTATAGTACAACTCTCACATCCATACATGACCACAGGAAAAACCATAGCCTTGACTAGACAGAACTTTGTCAGCAAAGTAATGTCTTTGCTTTTGAATATGCTGTCAAAATTGGTCATATCTTTCCTTCCAAGGAG
This sequence comes from Bos mutus, assembly GCF_027580195.1. NCBI lineage: Eukaryota > Metazoa > Chordata > Mammalia > Artiodactyla > Bovidae > Bos > Bos mutus. The sequence goes on from NC_091627.1 coordinate 73,140,786, forward strand.
TAAGCGTCTTTTAATTTCATGGCTGCAATCACCATTTGGAGTGATTTTGGAGCCCAGAAAAATAAAGTCAGCCACTGTTTCCACATCTATTTGCCATGAAGTGATGCGACCGGATGCCATGATCTTAGTTTTCTGAATGTTGAGTTTTAAGCCAACTTTTTCACTCTGCTCTTTCACTTACATCAAGAGGCTCTTCAGTTCCTCTTTACTATCTGCCAGAAGGGTGGTGTCATCTGCATATCTGAGGTTATTGATATTTCTCCCAGAAATCTTGATTCCAGCTTGTGCTTCATCCAGCCAAGCGTTTTTCATGATGTACTCTTAATAAAAGTTAAATAAGCAGGGTGACAATATACAGCCTTGACGTACTCTTTTTCCTATTTGGAACCAGTCTGTTGATCCATGTCCAGTTCTAACTGCTGCTTCTTGACCTGCATACAGGTTTCTCAAGAGGCAGGTCAGGTGGTTTAGTATTCCCATCTCTTTCAGAATTTTCCACAGTTTATTGCGATCCACACAGTCAAAGGCTTTGGCATAGTCAGTGAAATAGATGTTTTTGTGGTACTCTCTTGCTTTTCTGATGATCCAGCGGATGTTGGCAATTTGATCTCTGGTTCCTCTGCCTTTTCTAAAACCAGCTTGAATATCTGGAAGTTCACAGTTCACGTGTTGCTGAAGCATGGCTTGGAGATTTTTGAGCATTATTTTACTAGCATGTGAGATGAGTGCAACTGTGCAGTAGTTTCAACATTCTTTGGCTTTGCCTTTCTTTGTGATTGGAATGAAAACTGACCTTTTCCAGTCCTAAGGCTACTGCTGCATTTTCCAGATTTGCTGTCATATTGAGTGTAGCACTTTCATAGCATCATCGTTTAGGATTCAAAATAGCTCAACTGGAATTCCATCACCTCTACTATCTTTGTTTGTAGTGATGCTTCCCAAGGCCCATTTGACTTCCCATTCCAGGATGTCTAGCTCTAGGTGAGTAATCACACCATCGTGATTATCTGGGTCATGAAGATCTTTTTTGTATAGTTCTTCTGTGTTCTTGCTACTTCTTCTTAATATCTTCTGCTTCTGTTAGGTCCATACAATTTCTGTCCTTTATTGAGCCCATCTTTGTGTGAAGTGTTTCCTTGGTATCTCTAAATTTCTTGAGGAGATCTCTAGTCTTTCCCATTCTATTGTTTTCCTCTATTTCTTTGCAGTGATCACTGAGGAAGGCTTTCTTAACTCTTCTTGCTATTCTTTGGAACTCTGCATTCGATGTTTATATCTTTCCTTTTCTCCTTTGCTTTTCACTTCTCTTCTTTTCACAGCTATTTGTAAGGCCTCCTCAGACAGCCATTTTGACTTCTTGCATTTCTTTTCTTGGGGATGGTCCTGATCCCTGTCTCCTGTACAATATCACAAACCTCCATCCATAGTTCATCAGGCACTCTGTCTATCAGATCTAGTCCCTTAAATCTATTTCTCACTTCCACTGTATAATCGTTAGGGATTTGATTTAGGTCATACCTGAATGGTCTAGTGGTTTTCCCCACTTCCTTCAATTTAAGTCTGAATTTGACAATAAGGAGTTCATGATCTGAGCCACAGTCAGCTCCCAGTCTCCTGGTCTAGCTCTGCTCTAGAACATGATTTCTCCTAGTTCTGTTCTTCACTTACTTCATATCCTGTGCTTGATGGGATTATGTGACATGGTGCTCTGACACTCTTCAATTAGCAGTTGTCTTTATCCTGGTGCCCTTGCTTTTTGCATATGTCACTTACAGCAGCAGTTTAATGGGCTCTACAGGGCTGTAGAAACCATGCATTCAGGAGGCAGTATGCAGTTGAAAACAGACCAGTTACATGCCTTATGAAGGTAGTCATGAGACAGATCTGTAGGTTTGCTTCTCCACATTCTGATACCATGAGCTAATGGGAACAAGGTTTAGGGGTTCTTAGTATGCTAATGGGAGAAGGAAATGGCAACCCACTCTTGTCTGGAAAATCCCGTGGATGGAGGAGTCTGATAGGCTACAGTCCATGGGGTCGCAGAAGAGTTGGACATGACTGAGCAAATTAACTTTCACTTTTCACTCTCATGCATTGGAGAAGGAAATGGCAACCCAGTCCAGTGTTCTTGCCTGGAGAATACCAGGGACAGAGGAGCCTGGTGGGCTGCTGTCAGTGGGGTTGCACAGGGTCTGACACGACTGAAGCGACTTAGCTGCAGCAGCAGTATGCTAATGGGCTTCCCAGGTGGCTCAGTGGGTAAAGAAACTGCCTGCAATGCAGGAGACACTGGATATATGGGTTCAGTTCCTGGGTTGGAAAGATCCTCTGGAGGAGGGCATGGCAACCCACTCCAGTATTCTTGCCTGGAGAATCCCATAGACAGAAGAACCTGACAGGCTATGGTCCACACATAAGTCACAAACAGTTGGACAGACTAAAGCAACTGGAACATTTATATACCAATTCCCTTTGGTCATTGGTTGAGGGTGGGAGCTAATTCGTTACTACTTCCAACCACGCAGTAAGTCAGCCTCTCAAGGGCAAATAAGGCATTCAGGCAAATAAATGCAAGTTCTGGGAGTTGGTAGTCCAGTTGTTTTCACTGAAGCAGTAAGACAAGGTCATATGTATTGGGTGCCAACAGCTTCATGCAATTAAATTTATTTTTAGTTTGTAGATAATAGAATACTTATGAAAAGCATCATGTGGAAGAGGCTTACTGCAGTGTGCGAAGGTCAAACTGCCTAAGTTTGAGTGCTGCCTCTGCCATTCATTAATTGTATAAACTTGTGAAAATGTCTTAACCTCTCTATAGCTCAAGTTTCTCATATGGAACAAGGAGATACCCATTTCCTAGAGTTATGGTTAGGAATAGTTGCATTAATTTATATAAGGCAATGAGGATTGTGCAACATATAGGGGATGCCAAAGAAATTGGATTATTACTATAATGATCAATATATTTTGAGCATGTGAAGCTATAATCAGATTTTGTGTTCAATGGAAATGTCACACTGAGATTACAGTGTGGAGGATGGTGAAATTAGAGAGTTGAATGTAGGAAATGTGGTAGAGAGAGAAGAGTAAATTAAAAAGGAGAAATTAAGGAAGAAATGTAGCTGCAATGGGCATTTTTGACATGTGCAGAAGGTAGGATGGAATAGATTTGGAGGAAAGCTGGAGGGTTCAGAGTTGGAAAAGTTGCTTCTGGCTACTTCCAAAATATGTCATAAAGTAGTTGTCAACATGGAAATCTAAAAGAAATTTTAATAATTTGAGACAGGTGGATATTATTCAGAGAATTTTTTGATAAATTATATTCAAAGATGGAATAAATATATTCCATTTCCTTAATCAAGAACCAGGATGGAGATAAGTCCTTATTTCAAGTTATGGCATAAAAACAAATATTTAGGGGGAAAAAATGAGTGAAAACCTATATAAGTATATAAATATGTAGTGCTAAAAGAAATTGCACAGTGTGTTATATATGATTTTCAAATATTTTGCTTCTGTGGAATTCTGAAATATCTTTTAATAGTATATAGTCAATTGTTTACAGTCTGTATTGTATACAAAAGTGCCCCACATTTTCTATTGTTTTTCTCTCTTAATAATTTTGCTGCTTCACTCAATATTTCTTTATCTTGTTTATCTAAATTAGTAATTAATGATCTTAAGGCAATATTAGATACAGGAATTGCAAATTCAGAATGCTATATGCATTTCTGAAAATCCCGATGCAAGATAACTGGTGACTAAACTTTGAATTTGGAATAAAATAATGATGACATAGCTCTGTTTGGTGTACTTACTGTCTGTGTTGTGTTCCATGTGATATATTTGGTCAAGGAGACACTGGAATATAGAAAGAGCACGGTAGTAGGAAATTATCCTATCATTATTTTCTTGGTAAGAATATTCTACATAAAAAAAAATAAAATGAGATAACTATACTGGATGATACCATTTTTTAAATTTTAAATTATAATTGTAAGAAGACTAAAGGATCTAATGAAAAAGGTGAGACAAACTGGAATTTAAACTTTAACTTCACCAGTTTGATTTATTCAGTTTATGATTCTAAAGCTTTTATCCTTGGAAGTTTAATGATGTAAACATTTAAGATTAACTAAAATGTAAAATAAAGCAACTTGATGAAATAATGAATCAAAGTATCATAAGACATAAATTGTATTTCATAGTCAAGGTTATTATGACATAGAATGAATGTTAAAGCCCATTGTTTCTTTGTCATTAAAATTGTCAGTTGAAGACAAAAGTGGTATTACCCCCCTCAATAATTCTGATACAAGGAAGACTAAATACTCAACTTAATTTTTTGTAACTTTGGTCTTCTTGAAGCCATTGAAAGATGAATTTGAGGTTGCAAAGGTCAAAAATATGAAGAAATTTAAGATTAAAAATATATACATAAAATTTAGTTTCATGAAGTTAAATTATTTTTAGTGAGCCCTTGATTGGAGAACATATGCAGAAGGAATAGTTATTGATATATTTTTTTTTCTAAATTCAATGCAAATTATCTTTCCCTATTATTCAATTTACCTATTCATTCTTTTTAGTCTCTTGAAATCTACCAGGTCCACTTGAAACTTAGAGACAATGTGAGGCATTTATAAATAACTTATATTATGTATATAATAGTAAATATATATGCAATTTATTTATTGTGCATATCTCCAGCTGTGCAAAATTCTTCCCAATAGGAAACAGAGCAACAAGGCCATATCAAATAAGTATATTAAAACAAAACAACATCATCTTGCTGTTGCTGTTGTTGAAAGACTGCATGCCTGCTTTAATAACTTGGTTTTGCTAAAGGGAATACACTAGTATGTTATTAAAAAAAAGAACTAAGCTTCCCAAGTAATAAGTAACAGGTATTCACAAACACATTGATAAGGTGTAACTGGTCAATATCTGTTTTGACTAATTTATCAAATGGCTGGCCCACCTTAGGTAAGTCTCTTACCTCTCTGAACTTCAGATTCCTGGTTCACCAAATGGGAAAAATCATATGTAAATATTTCCATACACATCTTGATCTGTTCAATAGCTCTAGTGTTACAAACATAAAATATGCTTGTTTGAAAAATCATTGTTTCATGGGCTAAAAAAATTGTCTCTAGAAATGAAAGCCAATTGCATGCCCCCGGGTTTTGTCTTATTCCCTACCAGGCGTTTAATCAACCTGCTTGTGTAGTGGTGTGAAGTGGGCTTAGATGACATCTATGTAGGGCAACACCAACAGGAAGAACCCCAAAGATTCACTATGCAAATTCATTTCTTCTATTAGTTAAATCTCAGGAATTGTGGGTTTTACCACCTTTGATATATTTAACTCATGAGTTTAACTATAGGATCCATGGTATAGTTTTAGTTAAGCTATTGTTCTAACAACATGAGAAGTACTGATATTGTTAACCTTGATTTCTAGGCAATATGTCTTACCATCTCTGAAATCAAGATGTGAATCATAATTGAAAATATCTGGCAATTTTTACCATCCTACTTTTCTCATGTGTACATCTCTGATATTAAGATGTATTTGATAATTGTGCATGCTCATCACTCAGTCATTTCTGACTCTTTGTGACCCCGTTGACTGTAGGCTGCCAGGCTCCTCTGTCCATGGGATTTCCCAGGCAAGAATAGTGGAGTGGGTTGCCATTTCCTCCTCCAGAGGATCTTCCTTACCCAGGGATTGAAGTTGTGTCTCTTGCATCTCTGCATTGGTGGGCAGATTCTTTACCACTGTGCCACCTTGGACGGCTATCTGATAATTAGTGATTGTTAACCTCAGTGAGATACGGGGAGATATGGTTTAAAATTACACTTGTGACCACTTGTGTGGTCACACTTGATGATTCACTTGTTATTTTTACCACCATGACACATTTTTATTTAAAAAAATTCTGCCCATCTGCCATATTTTAAAAAGATTTTATCTACCAAAGAGTAAATTTATGAAGTAAAGATTAACTTATTTTCCTTTTTCAGTTAATTAAAATGATGTCTCTGCCAATCATATTTTTGTTTTAGAATATAACAGTCAGTGTTACCATACTATGTTGTACTATTTCTGCCATTTTGGCACTTTGCTTTGTTGTAGATAAATATATGCTGTATATTCAGCTTTTTGAAATACTGAAAATAGCTCAAAGGCTGTTATTACTATTTCATGGAACCCTAGGAGACCAGAGATACCATGTTGGGACTCACTGTACTAGAAAAATGTACACTTCTGAATTATAATAAGTTCTCATGTGGTTTCACAGGTTAATAAATTCTGTGCAGGCCCATAACATAGGACTTCTTTATTTTCACTTAGTTTTGATTATTGTGCTAATAAGGAAATGTGAAAAGGCTGCAAATCATTTACATTTAGAAGGGTTTTTTTTTTACTATTTGGACTGTGTAGGAGTCTAAAATTCTGATAATTTATAGGACTTCAATAGAAACAGTGAAAGATTAGAAACAGTGTAAAGATTAGATTGAAGATCCATAATGTTCTATCATATGCTTATTTTAAAAGTTTATTTTTGAGATTTATAATACTCATAAAATAATAGTGAAAAAAGTCAACTTCCAACTATATATACAATATACATCAATTTTGTGTATACATATATGTGTGTGTATGAATATATAAATAGAAATATAATTGTGGGGAGAAAATACAACATAATAGTAATAGTAAGTGATGAATTCATATACAAATGTTTACTATTTTCTTCTTTATGCTTATATTTACATGATTATATAAGGAAGCATATATTAATTTTATACTTGAGTATAATAAACATTATTAAAAGATTGTGAATGCATGTGTGCTCAGTGGCTTCAGTCTTGTCCGACTCTGCGTCCCTATGAACTGTATACCGCCAGGTTCCTTTGTCCATGGGATTCTCCAGACAAGAATTCTGGAGTGGGTTGCCATGCCCTCCTGTAGGGGATCTTCCCAACCCAGGGATTTAACCAGCGTCTCTTAGGTCTCCTGCATTGGCAGACAGATTCTTTACCACTAGCACCACTTTGGAAGTCCCCATTAAAAGATTAAGTTACAGGGAGAAAAAAAGGCCTATTTCTTCACTGTAACACCTCACCATGAACTGCTAACAATTTCTTCCTTCTTAAATGATATGATATACCGTCTTTAAGACAGAACTTACTTAACTTGCTATAGGCTAGTTTCCTCCCATAGACAGAAACATTTTTACTTTGGCTTGAAAGATTTAATTTCTAGTTCTCATTCAGATCAGATCAGATCAGATCAGCCGCTCAGTCGTGTCCAACTCTTTGCCACCCCATGAATCGCAGGATGCCAGGCCTCCCTGTCCATCACCAACTCCCGGAGTTCACTCAGACTCACGTCCATCGAGTCAGTGATGCCATCCAGCCATCTCATCCTCTATCGTCCCCTTCTCCTCCTGCCCCCAATCCCTCCCAGAATCAGAGTCTTTTCCAACGAGTCAACTCTTCGAATGAGGTGGCCAAAGTACTGGAGTTTCAGCTTTAGCATCATTCCTTCCAAAGAAATCCCAGGGCTGATCTCCTTCAGAATGGACTGGTTGGATCTCCTTGCATCCAAGGGACTCTCAAGAGTCTTCTCCAACACCACAGTTCAAAAGCATCAATTCTTTGGGCTCAGCTTTCTTTACAGTCCAACTCTCACATCCATACATGACTACTGGAAAACCATGGCTTTGACTAGATGGACCTTTGTTGGTAAAGTAATGTCTCTGCTTTTTAATTTGCTGTCTAGGTTGGTCATAACTTTCCTTCCAAGCAGTAAGCGTCTTTTAATTTCATGGCTGCAGTCACCATCTGCAGTGATTTTGGAGCCCAGAAAAATAAAGTCTGACACTGTTTCCTCTGTTTCTCCATCTATTTCCCATGAAGTGATGGGACTGGATGCCATGATCTTCGTTTCCTGAATGTTGAGCTTTAAGCCAACTTTTTCACTCTCCACTTTCACTTTCATCAAGAGGCTTTTGAGTTCCTCTTCACTTTCTGCCATAAGGGTGGTGTCGTCTGCATATCTGAGATTATTGATATTTCTCCCGGCAATCTTGATTGATTCCAGTTTGTGTTTCTTCCAGTCCAGCATTTCTCATGATGTACTCTGCATATAAGTTAAATAAACAGGGTGACAATATACGTTAATGTTCCCCAAATTAGGCATGCAGCATATTGATGATGTCAAGTATGATTTCACAGATTCATAAATTCCTTGAGATAAGGAGTTATGATTAGTCCATCTTTATATTTCCATATGTGTTGCAGATCTTGCTAATTCTTTGGAAATACTTGAAAAATTTTGGTTGCTATCATACTGCCCCCATTCTCATATACTGCAACATCATATGCCATTTAGCAATTATGAACTTTGTTTTATATGTTTTACTTTGTTAATTTTATAAAATGCTTTATGTTTTTAATAAGAATTCATAAACACTCCAAAAACATTTTAAAATTCATATAAATTAGGCTTCCCTTGTTTACATCTGTATAATTTAATCCCTAATAATTATCATATAACATATAAATGTATTTCTTATCAATTATAAAGTAACTATAGTAATCATCTTGACATAATTTATAATAATGTATTGTATGAGTTCTCATAAGTTTTAGATTCAGGTCATCTGAAAGTTGACATGAACTAGTGGTTAAGCTTACAGACCCTTGAGTTGAAATAGCTATGCTGGAATCCTGGTTTTGCCACTTGGTTAGTAAGCGACATATACTTACTTATCTTTTTTGTACTTCAGCTTTTTCATTTGTAAAATGGAGAAGGCAATGGCAACCCACTCCAGTACTCTTGCCTGGAAAATCCCATGGATGGAGGAACCTGGTAGACTGCAGTCCATGGGGTCGCTAAGAATCAGACACAACTGAGCGACTTCACTTTCACTTTTCACTTTCATGCATTGGAGAAGGAAATGGCAACCCACTCCAGTGTTCTTGCCTGGAGAATCCCAGGGACGGGGGAGCCTGGTGGGCTGCCCTCTATGGGGTCGCACAGAGTTGGACACGACTGAAGCGACTTAGCAGCAGCAGCTGTAGCAGAATTTACTTTGTAAATTTGTTGTACAGAGTAAATTAGTTATTTATAAAGCATCTAAAATAATGAATAGTAGTTAGTATTTACTAAATAAATGTTTACTTGATTTAACAGTAAGAATACCAATGAATTCAACAGGAGGAATTTTTTTTTTTTCTCCAGTAAATGACGCTGGAGTGTTTGGATATCCATGTGGGAAAAAAAGTAAGCCTTAGTCCTTTGCTCATATGGCCACCAAAAGCTAATTTGAGATGGACTATATATCTAAGTATAAATGGCAAAATTACATAATTTCTAGAAGACACTATTTAAAAAAATCCTTGTGCCTTTAGTATAGACAAAACTTTCTTAAACAGAACCCAAGTTCTGTTTAAAGAAAAATGTTTGATAGATAGGACTTAGAACCCTTGATCATCAAAACTACACCATTAGGAGAATAAATAGGGATATGATAGATGGGTAAGGTATTGAAAACATATTTGGCCAACAAAGGATTTTTATTCAGAATGTATGAAGATCTTGTACAAATCAAAAGAAAAAAAGAAACAATGTAATCCCAAAAATGGACAAAACATTTGATCAGGTTTTTCACAAAAGAGGATAGCAAAGTGGCCAATAAGTATCCAAATAAAGTAATAAAGATTATTACTTATCAAGAAAACACAAATTAAAACTATAATGAGATTCTACTATACACAGTATAGTATATCAGTATATGAGTACAACTAAAATTTTAAAAGACTGACAATACCAAATGTTGGTGAAGTTATAAAACACCTAGAACTGTCACACATTCCTGGATGGAGTTTGTAGGAAGCATGAGAATGATAGCCCAGCCAAAATTCCCTTAGACAGCATAGTAGTGTAAGATTCTTCCTCCCAACTCTCCCTCTCCTCTTTCTTAATAGGGAGTCCAGACTTGCATTGTCACTTGATAGCTCCCTCCAACTTTCCTGATTCTCTCTCTCTGCATTGTCTCTCATAGGTGTTTTCTAATAAAATCATTGTATGTTTAGTCCTGGACTTCCCAGATGGCACTAGTGGTAAAGAATCCACCTGCCAATCAAGGAGACCTAAGAAACATGGTTTTGATCCTTGGGTCAGGAAGATCCCCTGGAGGAGGGCATGGCAATCCACTCCAGTACTCTTGCCTGGAAAATCTCATGGACACAGGAGCTGGCAGGCTATAGTCCATAGGATCGCAAAGAATCGGACACGACTGAAGTGACAGCACACACACATATGTTTAGTTGCATTTTAGTATCCAACTCTTGGGGACATGGATTACTTAGGAAAAATGTTTGGAACTAAACTCAGTGGCTCAGAGCTTTCATTATTCCAAATTATAGATCCAAAAGAAATAATGTGTATTTTCACAAAATATCTATAAAGAATAATCATATCATTGTTATTGATAATAATCCCAAAGTGGAAGCAACTCAAATGTTCAGAAGGAGACTGAACAAATTGTGATAAAGTTATAAAATTAAGTTCAGTTCAGTTCAGTTCAGTCACTCAGTCATGTCCAACTCTTTGGGACCCCATGAATCGCAGCATGCCAGGCCTCCCTGTCCATCACCAACTCCTGGAGTTCACCCAGACTCACGTCCATGGAGTCAGTGATGCCATCCAGCCATCTCATCCTCTGTTGTCCCCTTCTCCTCCTGTCCCCAATCCCTCCCAGCATCAGGGTCTTTTCCAATGAGTCAACTCTTCGCATGAGGTGGCCAAAGTACTGGAGTTTCAGCTTTAGCATCATTCCTTCCAAAGAAATCCCAGGGCTGATCTCCTTCAATGTAACAATAAAAATTAAGTACTGGTACACTAAACAACTTAATTGAATCGTAACAATATTTTGCTGAGTGAAATAAGCCAGGCACAAACAAGTGTATACTGTGTAATTCTATTTATATGAAGTTCAAGAACATACTAATACATAATGATAAAAATCATAAAATGTTATTAAAATTTTTTTTTAGTTGGTGGTCATACAAGTAAAAATTATGTGTATTAAAGTATGAGCAGGAACTTCCTTCACTGTCTAGTGGTTAAGATTCCACACTTACACTGCAAGGGAGTACAGGTTAGATTCCTGGTCCGGGATGTAAGATCCTGCATGCTGCATAGCATGACCAATAAATAATGAAATTTCTAAATAAATAGCTTTAAATATGAGTAAAAACTATTGAACAGAACAATTAAGATTATATAACTTTGTGTACTTTACTATAGGTTTGTTTTGCCTTAATTAAAATAATTAAAATTGTAGTATGGTTTGTTGTTTGATCGCTAACTTGTGTTTGACTCTTTGCAAGCCCCATGAACCACAGCACAACAGGCTTCCCTGTCCTTAGCCATCTGAAGTTTGCTATAATTCATGTCCATTGAGTCATCCAATGGCATCCATTGATGCCATCCAACCATCTGATCCTTTGTCATCCCCTTCTCCTGCCTTCAATCTTTCCCAGCATCAGGGTCTTTTCTAATGAGTCAGCTCTTTGCATCAGGTAGCCAAGTACTGGAGCTTCAGCTTCAACATCAGTCCTTTCAATGAAAAAATATTTAGGGTTGATTTCCTTTAAGATTGACTGGTTTGATTTCTTTGCTGTCCAAAGGACTCTCAAGAGTCTTCTCCAACACCACAGTTTGAAAGCATCAGTTCTTCAGCACTCAGCCTTCTTTATGGTCCAATTGTCTAGGTTTGTCATAGCTTTTCTTCCAAAGAGCAAGCAGCTTTTAAATTGTGGCTGTAGTCACTGTCTACAGTGATTTTGGAGCCCAAGAAATAGAGTCTATTATTGTTTCTATTTTTTTCCCCATATTTTTGCCATGAAGTGATGGGACTGAAGGCCATGGTCTTAGTTTTTTGAATGCTGAGTTTTAAACCAATAGTATGATACTAAGCATTATATGGCATATATAAAAAATATATATGTATATATACAAGCATACATATAACTAAAATTCTGTTTACTTGATGGATAGCTTCCTATTTCTATAGGTTGTTTGCCACTAAAATGATTTTATCCTCTGTACTGTTATCTCTTAAAATTCTGACTTTAATGTTGCTAATTCAAGTACACATGATAGAGAATGAGAATCAGTTGATGAACTACAGGTAAGGAAAGTGCCCAGAGAAAAGATTATGTGCCAGAAGTTTTTCTAGAGCAATTGTGCAAAGCAGGAAATCCCACAATTTGTTCTACTAGGCAGATCCAGCAGAGAGGTATTTTTGGCATACCAGTCATCTCAGACTACAGGGAATTGTACCTCATTCGAGTAAGAAGCTTCTGTATGACGTAGAATGACAGTCACTGAAAAAAGTAGTGGAAAATGCCTCTCTGTCTTTCAGCTGCTATAATTGGGTAGCTATATTTTGAGGAAAAATATGTTTAACTTCCTTCCTTATGGCTACTGTCAGTTTTTTTTTTTCTTAAGAGCTAGACACATTTTTGAGCTTGAAATGATTCTAAGATTTTTTTTTTGTTTTGACTAGACATAGGGCTGATACTTTTCTTTGAGCACTGCTGAAGAGAGAGGTTCTTAATTTTAAATAAGAATTTTATACAATATTAATGTGTGCCTCCTTAATGTGAGCATTTTTTCCACTTAATGCTGGTAAAATGTGTGGAAATGTCAGTAAAATAATTTTTTTTTCCTGTGGGTACACCTTCAGAAAAAAGATCATTGTAGTTATTAAGTAAACTTGCCATAAAAAGGCTCTTTTCATTTGAATGTTGAACTTAAAATCTTGTAGGGCAATGAGTTCTTATGAATTGTGTATAATTCATTAGTTTTATTTAAAAGATGTGGAACTTGGAATGACTGTGCAAATCTCCTCGATTTTCATCTTCCCTCGGCCATCAAGGTACTGGATAAATCTTAACGGTTTCTATAAATGGAGCAATAACACCCAGGAGAATATGGCCTACAAATGCATTCCAAGTATGTTACAGTCCTAGCAGTCCTAGAAAAAGGAGAGATTTGGGCTTGGAGGAAGCCTTAACAGTGACTTTCAAAATGTGTTCTGGACCTTCTTCTTTATCATCTGGGTATACTACTTTAAAATTAATGTTCATGCCAGCCTTAACATAAAATTTATGGGAATAGAGCCTGGAAATATGCCTTTTGACCTTGTTGCCTAGATGATTCTTAAATACAAGTTTTTCTTTTTTTAAAACCAAGAATGAGTGTGATGATTACTTTTATAGAACTATACTTCATTACGCTGGCTAAAATTACTCATCCTATTCCCACAAATTAAACTAGCACCAAGAGGGCAAGATAAACAAATGATGGAGCTGAAGAGTCTGGTATAATATTTGTTATTCAAAATAATTTATAAAGAATCCTACTTGTTTGTTAGTATTATATCATTCCAGTAAGTAGCTATATTTTGTTCTCAGACAAGAACTTTGATTTACTTTTATAATTTAATTATATCTGCAAAGGAGATCTCAGAGGTATTATAAAATTAGAAGTTAATTCTGGAATAATTGACTGTTGTATTTTTTAATAAAAAAAAACAATGATTTTTAGTTATGTAAAATGAACGGAAGAGCCATCATGCTATTTCTCATCCCTTTGATATTAATTTAAGATTATGTTAATGAACTCAGTGAAATCAAAGAAAAGTATCTTCCTTGATGGTTCATATTTTCTAAAAAGAACCAGGTTGGAAAGACAAGAATCTGAGACTGTAGCTTCTTTCCTATACACACAATTTGGTTTTGTGCCTGAAATCTTGAGATTTTTAACAAACTCAGGACACACTTTTAAATCCAAGCCAAATGTGAGAAATGAAGGCAAAATATTTCATTGTGAAATGATGTTTCCTTTAAAGTTTGAAGTGGATACAAGTGGAATTGTTAAATTTTACCAATTTAAAATGTGAGAGACTTGTCTATTATAACGATACCAGTTCGCCTTTCACAGGCTATTAGGGAGACAGCTAGTTTCCTTCTACTCACTGAATGAAGAGAATCTAAGCTAAAGCAGGGAATTCTTGTCGAGAGCTCAAAATTCAATGTCCTCATCATTTTTGGGTGCTGACTTGTATTAAATCTGGGCCATATTGGTATTTGTACTTTGAGTAACTCAGTGATGAAATTGTAAGAATATAGCCAATTTACATCTTAATATTAAAACACATTGCAGCTCTGATAAGAACAAAAACTAAAGACAGGGTAAAGAGCTACATCTTTTTGTCATAATATTGCCAAAGTAATGAATTCTTAGTTACTTTATTATTAATTGTTGATCATAAGATAAAAATGCACATTGAGAAAAAATGCTGTTGCCCCACTTTCTCTTCTTCCTACAGTTCATACATAGATAATAATATCCTTACTTCATTGACAGAATGAAAAAATCGATTTTCCCTGTGGATTTTTTTCTGAGGTTCAAGTTTCATAAGGAAAGTTAATAAAATAAAAAATAACCTTGGAAATTGGTAAAAAAAAAATTGTGCTTTGGGATTAGGAGGTGAAGTAAAGACTGTTCTTTTTAAAGATGTCCACACTAGCATGTTAATATGATTTATAATGAGGCCATGGGCATGAAAGCATCTGGCACTTACATCAGTACTGTCTCTAAAGAAGTTCATAAAATATTACATATTTTATGTTTATTAACTCTGACGTATACATATAATATTACATTTTATTAAAATATATCCATTTATAAATATGGCTCAGATGGTAAAAATCTGCCTGCAATGTGGGAGAGGAGCCTGGTGGGCTACTGTCCCTGGGATCCCAAAGAGTCGGACACGGCTGAGTGACTTAGCATAGCACAGCACACATATGTTACACACATATAAACATAAAAAGTAGGAAGCTATATCACTAGATCTTCTGATGGATATCATAAGATAGATTTTTCTCTTCTTTAAGAAAGTGTTTCCTTGGAGAGTCTGGCACAAGTTCTGGAAGCACTCCCAGATATCTTTTACCATATATGTCCAGACTGCTTTAAGTCTAGGGTCACTCAGTGAAATTTCCAAACAGTGCATACTCACAGTTTTACTACAATTATACTTTGAGTTTCATAACTGGAAACAGGCATCAGCCTCTCCCACAGAAAACCAAACACATAAAGGAAAGCTTGAGGCAAGAAGTGGCTGTACATGTCTACCCTCCCCAAACTTCACTTTTTCAGAATTATAAAAATTTGTTGAAGTCCAGGCATTTCAGGAAGGTGAACTTTTTTGTAATTGCACAGGCAATTCTTAATCATTTCTCAGTTTTGGCATTCAGTTGGTAGTGCTTTTTAAATTCCCCTTCTCTTCCTACATAAGACTGCAGAAAGAGTAAGGGCAACTTCATATAATATGCACAGTATGGCCCATATAAAATGTGGCTAAATTATATTTGACACTATTTGCAAGGATGACAATTTTGGAGTAAATGTTGGAGATCATCCAGCTCTTTTAAAAGGACAAATTGTTCACATATCATTGATTTTAGAGATCTGCTCAACAGGAGAAATAAGAATCTCTACTTGACTTGATAGACACTAAAAGGATCTTAGGCTTTAGAACTAAGATTGTAATTTTTGTCAGCGTATTGACATGAGTCTGAGACCTGGCTCTGTCATTGACAATGAGTGGGTTCTGGGAACATGACTTAACCATTCTAGGTTTCAGCCTTCTCATCCATAAAGTGGAGATAATTCATACAAACTGTATTCAACCAACATTTAGTTTGCTCAAGACCTGCCAAACACATGGTGATAATATCTACTCCATAGTACGACTACAAGGACTAAAAGAGATGATGGAAGTTGTGTTTTTAAAATAGGTCTGGTACATAAAAAGATAAACAGTAAATGTTTATTAAAATATTTTGTCAATTATTTTCTCCTGTTAGGTAATTTTATTATTTTGGTTGAATTATGTCCATCAAATAAACTGTTCAGTACATCCACTTCCCTAGAAATTAAAAATAGGTGTAGTGATGGAGTGAATCCTCAAGGGAGGAGCCTGGTCTTAAGGGAGGTAATGACCTGTACTGAGTTGCTAGATTAAGGTCATGTTGTCTGTTACATGGGATTCTTTCATCTTCCCCAAACATAAAACCCATACTACTTCAGAATGAACTAAAACAAACTCTTGATATTTTGCTGTATTTCTCTTCCTGCTGCTTTTGTTGTTCTTTGGTTGGTTATGGTTTATTTTGAGAACTATAGTGTTTCTTCTACTTCCTCCTTTGGGAATGATAAAGTTGTTTTCTTATTCACCTATTCTTAGATTTTCCTCTAAAAGACTAAGTTTGTTTTCAATAGAATGATATGATATTTCTAAAATAATAATAGATTAATTTTAACATGTGTGGCATTATGAAAGTGTGGCATGCATTATAAATTAAAACTATTCAAAAATACTTAAAAACTTAGCATGCAACCTCAAGCAGATTCACTCAGAAGCAACTGAAATATGGCAAGCAGCAATAAAATTACCCTTTTATTTCCACACTAAAAGAGAATCATTATTAAGGAATTTGGTACAAATGAAAGTTTATTTTTGACTGTGGCTTAGTAAGATTTAAGGGTTTAGCAAGGTTAATGATTCTAAGCATATTTCTGAGTATCCAAGACCCGTTGTCAATTAAAAGCAGTGAAAGGCAAGAAGTATCCAAATCTGCCTACATCAAACCATCAAAATCTCTAAGATCTTTTATTCTAAGTTTTCACAAGGAAATGTACAATCCAAGCATCATTGTTATGGATAAAGATTAAGAGCATGTTCTAAACATATTTTACGTCTTTTATAGACAAAGGCATAGAGGCAGAGGTGTATATATATATATATGGGAGAAGGCAATGGCACCCCACTCCATTACTCTTGCCTGGAAAATCCCATCGATGGAGGAGCCTGGTAGGCTGCAGTCCATGGGTCGCTAAGAGTCGGACACGACTGAGAGACTTCACTTTCACTTTTCACTTTCATGCATTGGAGGAGGAAATGGCAACCCACTCCAGTGTTCTTGCCTGGAAAATCCCAGGGACGGCGGGGCCTGGTGGGCTGCCGTCTCTGGGGTCTCACAGAGTCAGACACGACTGAAGCAACTTAGCAGCAGCAGCATATAGATATATAACCTCTTTGCCACTAAATTGTAAATTTTTCTCTATGTATTCTCTATATTATGACCTTCCATAACTTCAGGGAAATAAATAGATGCCCTACAACTAATAAGGAAAAAAAAGTGACCGAGGAAGATGAATACTTTTTATTTAT
Source organism: Bos mutus (assembly GCF_027580195.1). Taxonomy (NCBI): domain Eukaryota; kingdom Metazoa; phylum Chordata; class Mammalia; order Artiodactyla; family Bovidae; genus Bos; species Bos mutus. The sequence continues at coordinate 73,158,116 of NC_091627.1, forward strand.
CCACAGAGAAATTTATAAGCATCAGGAGAACAAGATGGCAGACAAGTAGGTGAATGTGGAGTACATCTCTCTCCATGGATACATCAGGAATACATCTTCAGACCCAGAAGTGTATTCAGAACATCAGCTAAGAGCAGACAGAAGTACCTGACCAGTGGAAAAGAATATATAGAACCACAAAAAACTCGGTAGGATGAAGGAAGTAGTGGGAAAAACAGGAATGTTACTGGGACTGGACCTGCCCTCAGCAGGTGGGGAAACTGAAGCAGGGGTCCAATCCCACATCAGGGCAATTGTCTGAGTCAGAGGGGAAACATTTAAGGCTGAGAGTAAAACAGTTGATCTGCTGCAGCCTAAATGGAATGAGAAACAGACAGTCCTTGCCACAGCCATATATACCCCGGACAGGTACACAGGTCCCCTAGAAGGTGCAGAGGCTGGGAGCTAGAGCTTAGGGATTGTGGACCAATTCTAGGGTGTGGGCTGCTGTTGACTGCAAAGAGAGGGATGGAGAGGATGTGAGGGAGGAGATAGTGGTAGGAAATGCCTGTGGAGGAAAGCCAGGGAGCCATGGAAGCAAGGCAATACTGCTGAGTAATGAGTAGTTGGTAGAGCCATTACCATAACCACTCTCTCCCCACACAACAGCATCAGCAGCTGAACAGAAGAGAGGCTGGCCCATCAAATGCCTGATGCACTGAACTACAGAGTAGGACCCCACTCAGGGTGCCCCTTTAAGTGCCTGATGCACTGATCTACAGAGTAGGACCCTAGCCAGGGGGATCCCCTCTATGTGTGCCTTGATGTGCCTGGATGTGCCTCACAACAGAGAAGGCCCCCAGACAAGGGAGCCTTCTAAGTGCCTGGACAGGCTGAGCTATTATGAAAGACTAGCCAAAGAGACCTTCTGATCACCAGCTACCCAGACTCTGATAGGGCCGTAACTTCTGCAAATCAAGCAGTCCATGTCCCTGCACACTTGTCACCACCAGGGTCCCCGCAACCCAAGCAAGTGCACCCACGTTCAGACTTAACCCTCACTGGGGCAGAGCTGCCTCAGGCAAAAAAAAAAAAAAAAGTCTTGTGTCTATGCACACAGGGTCACTTCAGTCATGTCCAACTCTTTGAAACCCTGTGGACTGTGGCCTGTCAGGCTTCTCTGTCAGAGGGTTCTCCAGGCAAGAATACTGGAGTGTATTGGCCAATACTGGTTGACATACCCTTCTAGAGCATTATATTTTCTGCTGCCCTAGCCGCCAACTTCCCTGAGTACCTGGTGCTGCCAGAACCCCTATGACCCAAGCAGCTGCACCACCTCTGCATTTGGCCCTCACTAGGACAGATCCAGGTCCTCCAGGGCAGCTTCAGGAGCAAACAGCAGTGGACAACCCACATGCAGAAGTGGAAATAAAACTACGATCGGAACCCAGGGGCAGTGTGGCTAAGGAAGAAGACCCAAAACCTTCCCACAAGCTGTACAAGATGAAGATAAAATCCATACATTCAATTAGGCAGACTCTATGTCTATGAAATATATAAAAAGACATTGAGAACTCCCACAAAACAAAACACACTAGTTCTGATAGCTGTGGATTTTGGAAGCAAGAACACACAGGAGTAGGACCAGATTAGAATCAGAGCTCCCCCCCCCCACCCCCCCCCCGGCAAGCAGGTCCAGAGACCAGCAAAGTGCTGGAGGGCATTCTAGGAAGGTAAGGTGGACTGTGACTCCCACTGAGGAAAAGGATTCTGACAACAGTAACTCAAGAAAAAAATTTGTTATACTTATGTTTTGACTTATTCTGTAGTTTCTTATGGATATTTTTTTTTCTCTTTTTCTTTTTTTTCCTTCTCCCCACAGCCCTGTTCTGTTGTAGTTGTCGGTTTTATTGTCCCTATGAAATATAATTAAGCTTTTGAGTCTTTTTTTTTTTCAACCTTTTTCAGTCTCCTCCCCCCCAAAATGTGATTGATTTTGCAGTTCTATGGAGTTTTCTTTTTCTTTTTTCCCCTCTTTTGTAATTTTTAATTTTAATTTTTTAAAGCTAATAATTTTTTTACATTTATTCCTTTGTTTGCTTTTCCTACTGTTCTATTACCCTTGCAGTTAATCTTTAATGTATATAAATTTTCTTTATCTACCTCGATTTAACTTTGCATATCTATTCTTTTTTTCCTTACTTTCTTTCCTTTTCCTTCAACATATTAGTTGTTGAACTAATGTTGAAAAACATGTTAGTTTTGCTTTCATTGCTTTATTCCCACTCAGCACCTTGCTTTAGTTTTGTTTTCCAGTTTGTGCTTTAGTTAATTTTGTTCTTAACTGGTAGATACAATTTTTTGTTTCCTTTGTTCAATCTATTGTACTTTATTTTTGTTAGACTGTTTTGATTTTGCTTATGGATATATATGGATATGTGTATATTTCATTATTTTAATTATTATTTGCCTGATTTTGTAGCTGCCATTTGTCTGGGGTTCATCTTTGGTTTCTCATTTTGGGATATGTGTTTTAATCTAACTTGATGCCATAACAAACCACTTGTGGAATCTTTGTTCCTGACCAGAGATCAAGCCCTGAGCCTTTGGAGTGGGAGCACTGACTCCAACACCCCAGACTACCAGAGAACTAACCCTATGGAGTATCAAATAGTAAGAACTCCCACAAAGGAAACCACTTGAATACAAGACCCAGCATCACCCAACCACCAGCAGCACCTTGTGCAGGATGCCTTATCCAAACAACAAACAAAACAAAAATACAAACCCAATCATCAACAGACAGGATTATCATCTCACTTAGCCTTGCCAATCAGAGGAAAAACAAACAAACAAAAAACTCCGCAAAAATCTCACCCTATCTGAAGCTTATACAAACCACTGCATGAAACTTGCTGGGGTAGAAACCAAAAGGAAGAAAGAATTCAATCTTGAAACCTGGGGAAAGGAAACCTCAAGCACAATAAGTTTAAAAAAGTAACGAAAAGGCAGAGAAATACTGAAAAAATGAAGGAACAAACTAGAAATACAGAAGTCCAGATAAATGAAGAGGAAATAGCAAACTACTTGAAAAAGAATTCATAATAATGATAGTAAAGAGGATCAAAATCCTTGAAAACAGAATGGAGAAAATGCAAGAATCAATTAGCAAAGACCTACAAGAATTAAAGAATAAACATAGAGATAAACACCACAATTACAGAAATTAAAAATACTCTAGAAGGAATCAATAGCAGAATATCTGAAGCAGAAGAACAGATCAGTGAGCTGAAAGATAAAATGGTGGAAATAACTTCTGAAGAGCAGAATAAAGTAAAAAGAATGAAAAGAACTGAGGATATTCTCAGAGACCTCTGGGACAATAGCAAGTGCACCAACAGTTGAATTATAGGGGTCCCAGAAGAAGAAGAGAAAAAGAAAGGGTATGAGAAAATTTTTGAAGAGATTATAGTTGAAATTTTCCCCAACATGGAAAAGGAAATAGTCAATCAAGTCCCATACAGGATAAACCCAAAGAGAAAGACACCAAGACACATACTAATCAGACTAACAAAGATAAAAGACAAAGAAAGGATATTAAAAGCAGCAAGGGAAAAGCAACAAGTAACACACAAGGGAAACCCCATATGTTTAAAACCTGATCTTTCAGCAGAAACTCTGCAGGCCAGAAGGGAATGGCACGATATGTTTAAAGTACTGAAAGGGGAAAATCTACAATCAGGATTACTCTACCTGGCAAGGATCTCATTCAAAATTGATGGAGAAATCAAAAGCTTTTCAGACAAGCAGAAGTTAAGAGAATTAAGCACCACCAAACAAGCTTTACAAAGAGTGTTAAAGGGACTTATATAGTCAAGAAATACAAGAGAAGAAAAAGATCTGCAAAATCAAACACCAGAAAATTGAGAAAATGACAATAGGAACACACATATCAACAAATATTTAAAATGTAAATGGCTTAAATGCTCCAACCAAAAGACACAGATTGGCTGAATGGATATAAAAATAAGAACCTGTATATACGCTGTCTACAAGAAACCCACTTCAGAAATAAAGACACATATAGACTGAAAGTGAGAGGATGGAAAAATATATTCCATGCAAATGGCAAGCAAAAGAAAGCTGAAGTAGCAATCCTCATATCAGACAAAATAGACCTTAAAATAAAGAAGATTACAAGAGATAAGGAAGGACACTGCATAATGTTCAAAGGATCAATCCAAGAGGAAGACACAACAATTGTAAATATCTATGCACCCAACATACGAGCATCTCAATACATTAGACAAACACTAACAGACATAAAAGGAGAAATTGATAGTAACACAATAATAGTAGGAGATTTTAACACCCACACACACCAATGGACAGATCATCAAAACAGAAAATTAATAAGGAAACACAAGTCTTAAATGATACATTAGATGTGAAGGATCTCATTGATATCTTCATGACATTCCATCTGAATGCTGAAGAATACACCTTTTCCAGTGCACATGGACCATTCTCCAGGCTAGACCACATCTTGGGTCACAAGTCAAACCTTAGTAAGTTTAAGAAAATTGAAATTTCATCAAGCATCTTTTCTGTCCACAACACTATGAGACTAGATATCAATTACAAGAAAAAAAAAAAACACAAGCACAAGGAGATTAAATAATACATTTCTAAACAACTAACAGGTTACTGAAAAAAATCAAAAGGGAAATTTAAAAATTCTAGAAACAAATGACAATGAAAACATGACAACTCAAAATCTATGGGATGTAGCAAAAGCAGGTCTAAGAGGGAAGTTTATAGCAATACAATCCTACCTCAGGAAACAAGAAAAATGTCGAATAGACAACCTAGCTTTACATCTGAAACAACTGGAGAAAGAACAACAACAACAACAACAACAAAAATAGCAAAAGAAAAGAAATCATAAGGATCAGAGAAGAAATAAGTGAAAAAAAGTGAAAGAAATAATACTAAAGAGTAATAAACCAAAAGCTGGTTCTTTGGAAAGTAAACAAAATTAACAAAACTTTAGCCAGAATCATCAAGAAAAAAGAGAGAAGAATCAAATTAACAAAATTAGAAATGAAAAAGGAGAGGTTAAAAGAGACAATGCAGAAATACAAAGGCTTATCAGAGACTATTATGACCAACTATATGGCAAGAAAATGGATAACCTGGAAGAAACTGACAGATTCTTAGAAAAGTTCAATCTTCCTAGACTGAACCTGGAAGAAATAGAAATTATGAACAACCCAATCACAAGCACTGAAGTTGAAGCTGTGATCAAAAAATCTCCCAAAAAAACAAATGCCCAGCCTCAGATATCTTCACAGGAGAACTCTGTCAAACATTTAGAGAAGAGCTAATGCCTATCTTTATAAAACTCTTTCAAAAAATTGCAGGGGAAGGACCACTTCCAAACTCATTCTATGAGACCACCATCACCCTGATACCAAACAATCACATAGATGAAGATAACACAGAAAAGAAAACTACAGGCCAGTATCACTGATAAACAGATGCAAAAATCCTCAACAAAATTTTTGCAAATACAATTCAACAACACATTAAAAAACTCATACACCATGATCAAGTTGGGTTTATACCAGGAATGCAAGGATTCTTTAGTAAATGCAAATCAATCAATGTGATACACCATATTAACAAGCTGAAAGATAAAAATCATATGATAATCTAAATAGATGCAGAAAAAGACTTTTAATAAAAGCACCCATTTATGATTAAAACTCTTCAAAAATGGGCATAGAAGGACCTACCTCAACATAGTAAAGGCCATATATGATAGGCCTACAGCAAACATTATTCTCAATGGTGAAAAACTGAAAGCATTCCCCCTAAGATAAGGAATGAGACAAGGGTGTCCACTTTCACCACTATTATTCAACATAGTTTTGGAAGTTCTAGCTACAGCAATCAGAGAAGAAAAAGAAATTAAAGGAATCCAGATCAAAAAAGAGGTAAACCTCCCACAGTTTGCAGATGACATGATACAGGGTACATAGAAAACCCTAAAAATACCATCAGAAAATTACTATAGCTAATCAGAGAATTTAGCAAAATGACAGGATACAAAATCAATACACAGAAGTCACTTGTATTTCTATATACTAACAATGAAAAATCAGAAAGAGAAATTAAAGAATCAACCCCATTCATCATTGCAAGAAAAAGAATTAAATATCTAGGAATAAACTTACCTAAGGAGGCAAAAAGACTATACACAGAAAGTTATAAGACTGATGAAATAAATCAAAGACGACATTAACAGGTGGATTTATATTCCATGTACCTGTGTAGGAAGAATCAGTATTGGGAAAATGGTTATACTACCAAATGCAATCTACAGATTCAGTGTGATCCCTATCAAATTGCCAACAGCATTTTCACAAAACTAGAACAAAAAATTTCACAGTTCACATGGAAACACAAATGACCCCAAAGAGCCAAAACAATCTTCAGAAAGAAGACTGGAGCTGGAGGAATCAACCTTCTTGACTTCAGATTATACTACAAAGCTACAGTCATCAAGATAGTATGGTACTGGCACAAATACAGGTATATAAACCAATGGAACAAATCAGAAAGAAGAGAAATAAACCCATGCACGTATCAGCACCTTATTTTTGATAATGGAAGCAAGAATATAGAAAGGGGAAAAGAAAACCTCTTCAATAAATGGTGCTGGGAAAACTGGACAGTCAGTGATTCAGTTCAGTTGCTCACTCGTGTCTGACTTTTTGCAACCACATGGATTGCTGTGTGCCATGCCTCCCTGTCCATCACTAATTCCCAGAGTTTACTCAAACTTATGTCCATTGAGTCGGTGATGCCATCCAACCATCTCATCCTCTGTCATCCTCTTCTCCTTCCGCCTTCAATCTTTTCCAGCATCAGGGTCTTTTCCAATGAGTCAGTTCTTCGCATCAGGTGGCCAAAGTATTGGAGTTTCAGCTTCAACATCAGTCCTTCCAATGAATATAGGACTAGTTTCCTTTAGGATGGACTGGCTGAATCTCTTTGCAGTCCAAAGCACTCTCAAGAGTCTTCTCCAACACCACAGTTCCAAAGCATCAGTTATTCGGCACTCAGCTTTCTTTATAGTCCAACTCTCACATCCATACATAACTACTAGAAAAACCATAGCTTTAACTAGATGGACCTTTGTTGGCAAAGTAAAGTCTCTGCTTTTTAATATGCTGTCTAGGTTGGTCATAACTTTTCTTCCAAGGAGCTAGCGTCTTTTAATTTCATGGCTGCCATCACCATCTGCAGTGATTTTAGAGCCCAGAAAAATAAAGTCTCTCACTGTTTCAAACGTTTCCACATCTATTTGCCATGAAGTGATGGGACCAGATGCCATGATCTTAGTTTTCTGAATGTTGAGTTTTAAGCCAGCTGTTTCACTCTCCTCTTTCACTTTCATCAAGAGGCTCTTCAATTCCTCTCTGCATTCTGCTATAAGGTTGATGTCATCTGCATATCTGAGGTTATTGATATTTCTCGAGACAATCTTGATTCCAGCTTGTTCTTCATCCAGCCTGGCATTTCTCATGATGTTCTCTGCATATAAGTTAAATAAGCATGGTAACAATATACAGCCTTGACATACTCCTTTCCCAATTTAGAACCAGTCTGTTGTTCCATGTCCAGTTCTAACTGCTGCTTGTTCACCTGCATACAGATTTCTCAGGAGGCAGGTCAAGTTGTCTGGTATTCCCATCTCTTTCAGAATTTTCCACAATTTGTTGTGATCTGCATAGTCAAAGGCTTTGGCATAGTCAATAAAGCAGAAGTAGATATTTTTCTGGAACTCTCTTGCTTTTTCGATGATCCAGGAGATGTTGGCAATTTGATCTCTGGTTCCTCTGCCTAAATCTGGCTTGAACATCTGAAAGTTCACAGTTCACGTACTGTTGAAGCCTGGCTTGGAGAATTTTTAGCATTAATTTGCTATCATGTGAAATTAGTGCAATTGTGTAGTAGTTTGAGCATTCTTTGGCATTGCCTTTCTTTGTGATTGGAATGAAAACTGACCTTTTCCTGTCCTATGACCACTGGTGAGTTTTCCAAATTTGCTGGCATATTGAGTGCAGCACTTATACAGCATTATCTTTTAGGATTTGAAATAGCTCAACTGGAATTCCATCACCTCCACTAGCTTTGCTAATAGTGTTGCTTCCTAAGGCCCACTTCACTTTGCATTTCCTGATGTCTGGCTCTAGGTGAGTGATCACACCAAGGGTTGTTGCTGAACCATGAAAGATGCCAGAATTCTTGGCTTCTGGAGGAGAAGCCTCTGACATAAACATCAGAAGGGGGAAGAAATGTACCCCCTCACTAGTGTTAGCAATGGAGTTATATACCTTCAATTAGTTATTACAGTGAATCAAAAATATGTCTGGAAGTTGTAAAGACCTTACTAGATCCACTTCCATAATTTACATTTTAAGATAACAGGACTAGCCAGAAGTTTTTTTCCAGAAACTGTCCTCAAGCAGGATACATTATTGTTATATAATCCTAAGGAATATAGAGAGGAAAAAGTATGCCCTTTCCTCCTTCTTGAGAATTCCAGACCCCCCTCTCTTTGGGAACCCCCCAGACTTCTTATCAACCTCACTAGGAATTGACTTTCTCATTCCCCCTTTTTCTTTTAGGAGAATTATGTTGCCAAGGGAAAAGGGCATTGTTTTCATTCAATAACTACTTCCTGCTGTTGAGGGGCATCGTCCCTAAATTGTTGAGGCAACATATTCTCCTAACCCTCATATTGAGGGTCTCTGATCCAGGGGCCCCAAGTAATACTTGGAGGAGGCTGTGGCACAACATTTGTAACTTAAAAGCCTGCATGGGACTAGAAACAAATCCAGGTACACAGTTACAGATGCAAAGCAAAATAGTCATTAAACCAAGTTAAAATCAAAATTAAAAGTCACATCATGTCTGTAGTTACATCAGTCCATTTTAGGATTGTTAGATGTCATCTCAGAGTTGAAGAAAGTCCTTTCCTCGAAGTGGAGAAACTCACCATGCCAAGTCTTCAATTGATGAGTTGTGGATTGCTCCACAGACCATGCAATTAGACCGATTGTGGAATGTGGCATAGGAATGAGCCCAGGACAGGAAGGTGTTGTCTTGAGGGTCAAATGGCAGACTCAGGATTTTTGGAGTCAGCAGAAGCAGGCTCACATAGATTATCAGGCCCATCTGAAGAGTAAAAAGTCAGAGCATAGAAAGTAAAGACATAAAATGACGTCACTTAGTTCTGGTCAGGGGTCAGGGTGCCACCTCTTAACTCGAGTGTGATGCACCCACGAATCAATTCCTAGCACTTTGACAGCTGTGGGAGAAGAAAGAATAACCTGGTAAGGGCCTTCCCAGAGGGGTTTGAGAGATTAGCCCCCAGATCCCAGTGTTTTTATTAGGACTTTGGTTCCTGGCTCAAATTGAGGCTTGCTTGACTCAGAGGCTGGGTCAGGAGTTAGCTCCCAGAGTTCCATAAATGCCTGTTGAAAAGCTGAGAGCTGAGTTACATAACTAGCTAATTCTAAGGCTTCAGGGAAACTTTTCCATTGAGCATTTTCAGGAATTCTTAATCATCCATCCGCGGACTGTAACCATCCTTTATTAGTAAACTTTGCTCCTCTTTTCTCGTATCTTCCTAATTCTTCCTCAGTATATTGTGGTTTTTCCTGTTCCACAGGACCTATCCAGATCAAAGGTGTCTGCAGTGAAGGGGTTTCCTAAAGTGCCGCCTTTCTGGCTTGACAGTCAGCCAGCTGATTACCCTTGGTTACTTTACTCCCATCCCTGCTGTGCCCTTTGCAATGCATAACAGCTACTTCTTTAGGACAATATAAAGCAGTTAAAAGTCTCTGGATCTCTCTGAAATGCTTAATAGGTTCTCCTGTTGCCGTTTTAAACTTTCTTTCCATATTGCAGCATGAGCATGTAAAGTCAATTAAGCATACTTAGAATCAGTGTAGATATTTACTCACTGCCCTTTGCTTAACTCTAGAGCTCAGGTCAGAGCCACAAGCTCTGCTAACTGAGCACTGGTTCCCTGGGGGAGAGATTTTGCTTCTAAAACCTGTTCAGCCATCACCATGGCATAACCTGCTCTATGCTTACCATCCTGAACAAAAGAACTGCCATCTGTAAATATTTTCATGTCAGGATCCACTAGATCTTCCCAAGCTACATAGTTTAAAGTTAGAAATTGGGAGCAATTATGATCAGGTGTTTCATTTTTCTTCTCAGAAAGGAAAGTAACAGGATTTAAATTTCCACAAACTTTAAGCTTAGTTATTGGTCCTTCTGACAACAATGACTGATTAAGAATCCTACTGTCTGTCTTCCAAATATTAACCTTAACCTTAGAGTTTAAGATTTCACTCACATCATGAGAAGTCAGTAGAGTAAGATTTCATCCATACCTTAACCTCAGGCTTCGGTGGATACTGCTTCTTATGTGGGAATAAGTGCAGGACTTTGAGCTTGACAACTACAGGAATAGCATTTTGTGCTCGACCCACGGATTTTCCATCAGCCTACACTCTAGGATTAACATTTTCTTCAATTAAAGGGAGAGAAAGGGAGGGCTCCATATTCATGAAAACAGAGGCATGGACCTTGCTCAGTTTATCCCTCCCCAAAAGGGGTAAGGGAGACTCTGGCACAATCAGAAACTCGTGTGAAAATAGCATAGAGTCCCAGTTACAACTTAAAGAACAACTGAAGTAATACCTTTTGGCTTGTCCAGACAGTCCCACTATGGAAGCGGATTGAAAAGAAAGTGGGCCGGGGGCTTCAGTAAGCACAGAGTAAGTTGCCCCAATATCTAAAAGGAAATTGATGAGTTTGCCCCCCAAAGTTATTAATACCCAGGGTTCCTCGGGTGTAATTAGGATGGGAGCTTGTGTGGGGACCCCCAGGCACCTGCGGTCCTGATTGTCTTGAGAGTCCAACCTCTGAAACCTATGCTTCTGAGGGCAGTCTCTCCTCCAGTGTGGTCCCTTGCAGACTGGACATGGAGCCGGGGCGGCTTAGATGCCTGAGGGCAATCCTGCTTGAGGTACCCCTCCTTTTCCACAGTAATAGCAAGCTCATCCTTTTTCACCTGGGCGCCTCTGGGCATTTTTCTCAGGCTGTTTAAGAACGGTTCTGACAGCCATTACAAGGGCTTCTGCCTGTTCTTTTGTCCTTTTCTGCTTTTCTTTCTTTTCCTCATATTCCCTACCATGATAGACTGTTTGAGCCAGTTGCAACAGATTATCTAAAGACTGATCTGGGCCATACGTCTGTTTTAATAGCTTACAGCAGATATCTGGAGCTGATTGAGTGAGAAATCCATCTTTTCAGATCACTCTTTCCTCTTCACTTTCAGGGTCAATCTCAGGGAATTTGCAAAGGGCTTCTCTCAGTCTGTCTAGGAATTTACCAGAACTTCCTTCTCCTCCTGTTCTATGTTTGCCAATTTGGCATAGTTTAAAGTCTTAGCATGCACTTGCCTGAGTCCTTCAAGAACACATCGACAAAATAACTCTGATCCCATCTCCCTTTAGCCGTGTTATAGTCCCAATCTGGTTCTATAGTTGAGACCACCTGATTCCCAGTGGGGAGGGTGGCTATCTCATCCTCCTTCTTCCCTACTGATTCATTACTAAGCCATTCATCTCCATAAGCAACAGCTTTCCCCAAAACTCAACTTTTTGAGAGTTTGGGAGTCAGTGTGTGTCCCAAGATGTACATCACATTCTTCCAAGTAAGGTCATAAAGCAGAGTAGTACCTTTAAAAGCTCTAATATATTTTTCTGGCTCCTCTAAATAGTCTCCCAGATCCTCCTTGATTGTTTGTATTTCCTGATAAGAAAAGGGCTTATTAACTCTCATAGACTGATTATTTCTCCCGGTGGGTGCTTCATGAAGAAGCAACAGCTTTAGTGGCTTTCCTCAGCCTCTCCCACTGCTCTATGCATATGATCCCAGGGATAGATTGGTCAAACCTGCTTTTCTTGATCTCTCTGTTTCCTGTCCTCCATCTCACCCTGCCTTTCACCATTAGTTTTTGCAGTCTGAGCTTCTCTTACTTCAACTGAGTTTCTATTGAAACCAGAGTAGTCTGAGGTTGTACTGAGACAGTAGTTTGAACCTCTACTTGGGCTGTTTGAATCTCAGTTTGGGTTTTTACTGAGACCAAGGCAGCCCTTCCTTGGTGGTGGTGGGGGGGGGCGGTCCCTGACTTTCAGTTTGCTCAGTTTGGAGCCCTGGGTACGGGGGCAAAGTAGGAGGACAGGAGGGAGCTGAAGGTTTCACGCCCAAATCTATACCCTTAGGACATAAGTCTGGCATACCTCAAAGAGAGAAAAAGGGCAACATATATGCTACTTCTAACCCATTTCCCTTGTTTTCTACAGAACTGGCCTAATTGTAAAACAGTAATAATTGAGATCCTTCAACAGGTCAGTGTTCCCCGTCTTCTAAAGGATACTGTGGCCATTCAGTATCACAGAAGAAGATCAGGAGTGCCTTCTTTAAGCTCTGGGGATCAAATCTATCCCAGTTTTTCAGGATACAGTTCAAAGGAGTGAGGCTGGAATTATTAGCTCCCATCTGTAAGAGGGAAAAAAAAGCGACCAGCACCATCTTTCTACCAGAGGCATCCCTCCCTGCTCTAGATGAGGGTGTAGACAGACTTTACACCGAAGCTTTCCTTCCCTAGTTGGACTTAGTCTGTCCCTTACTGATGCAGGTGCCATACTCGTAAATCACAGTTCTACCACCGAGACAGGGTAGAGATGCACCAGGGGTAGACCTGATGGCATCGCAGACTGATGTCCAGTTCCTCACCATTAAAACCTTGCTTGCCTCTGATGCCACCAAGGGTGCAGAGTAACCTTCCAGAATGCCTCCCAAGCTAAGACCACTGGGGGAAACATTCATCACCTGAGTGCCTGTGCACAACCCTGAGTATATTCCTGACCACAATAAGGCCAGTACGAACATAAAACTGAGATGTTCCTTCCAATGTTCCACCACACCAGTATAAGTGATAGCAAAAGAGATGTGAAGATCTGGCTAGTGAGGAAAAAGTGATTTTTGTCCTCGAGTTATTAGGGCCAGTCCTTCCAGTTCATTTCCATACATTCCACAGAAAGAATATCTAAGACGTTGGGACAAAAGCCACTGGAAAGCCTTCTCTAAGCTCTTGGTCTACTAAGAGCTAGCGTTATGAAAGGAAGAAACTCACTGCACTTCCATCTAAGTAACCTTTAACCTCAGAGATGCTCTTGGAGCTAGAGCTCCATCTAGCTTCTGAACTTTTGACTCCTAGTGAAGCTAGGTGCTTCCTGACTACCAATACAAGTTTGGGGCCTAAGTAACAGTACACAGTAACAGCAAGGATCACAAGTCCCTTGAAAGTCTATGATCCAACAGATAGGTTGGTGGTTCTAACTCCCAAAAAGTTATGAAATGGTCAAAAGACCATAAAGTTTGACCAAGAAAGGAGAGTTCAGTCCACACACTTTGCCCATTTCTGGTCGGTACCCAAAGGAGACATTGGGTGCCTCTTGGCATTGGCAGATAGGTATAAACCCCCAAAGGGTTTCTCCCATAAGCTGTATGAGGTCACCGCAGAGCCGCAGAGCAAGGCTCCTCACTTGCTTCGTGCATGGCGTGTCAGTCATTCGCACAAGCACACTGTAGGGTTAGTAAAGTACAACAGAAAATGTGTTCAGTAGGAGAACAAAGATTAGAGCTTCAAGCATCCTTACTTTGTCCTGAAGAATCTCGGATGAGCCCCCAAGATGAAAGGTTGCTGCTGAGCCATGAAAGGTGCCAGGATTCTTGGCCTCCAGAGGAGAAGAACTAAATCTGGGGACAGAGATGAGGCTTGATCACACAGAGCTTTTGTGTAATAGAGTTTTATTAAAGTATAAAAGGGATAGAGAAAGCTTCTGACACAGACAACAGAAGGGGCAGAAAGAGTACCCCCTCACTAGTGTTAGCAATGGAGTTATATACTTTTAATTAGTTGTCTTCCCTGGTGGCTCAGATGGTAAAGTGTCTGCCTGTAATGTGAGAGACCCAGGTTCAATCCCTGGGTTGGGAAGATCCTCTGGAGAAGGAAATGGGAACCCACTCCAGTATCCTTGCCTGGAAAATCGCATGGACGGAAGAGACTGGTATGCTATATAATCTACAGGATTGTATAACAATAACGTATCTTGCTTGAGGACAGTTTCTGGAAAAACCTTCTGGCCAATCCTGTTATCTTAAAATGTAAATTATGGAAGTGGGTCTATAATTCTAAGGAATGTAAGACATCCGAGGTCAGGGGCAGTGGCCAAGAGGAGTTACCCCACTTCCAAGGCTGTACGGGTGCAGGAGGGCTGAGAGGAGCTACTCCACATTCAAGGTCAGGAGGGGCGGCCCTGAGGAGATACCCCTTGACCAAGGGAAGGAACAGCGACTATGCTTTGCTGGAGCAGCCATGAAGAGATACCCCATGCCCAAGGTAAGAGAAACCCAAGGAAGATGGTAGGTGTTGAGAGAGGGCATCAGAGAGCAGACACACTGAAACCATAATCAAAGAAAACTAGCCAATCTAATTACACGGACCACAGCCTTGTCTAACTCAGTGAAACTAAACCATGCCATGTGGGACCAACCAAGATGGACGGGTCATGGTGGAGAGGTCTGATGGAATGTGGTCTACCAGAGAAGGGAATGGCAACCACTTCAGTATTCTTGCCTTGAGAATCCCATGAACAGGCAAAATGATAGGGTACTGAAAGAAGAACCCCCAGGTCGGTAGGTGCCCAATATGCTACTGGAGATCAGTGGAGAAATAACTCCAGAAAGAATAAAGGGATGGGGCCAAAGCAAAAACAATACCCAGTTGTGGATGTGACTGGTGATAGAAGCAAAGTCCGATGCTGTAAACAGTAATATTGCATAGGAACCTGGAATGTTAGGACCATGAATCAAGGCAAATTGGAAGTGGTCAAACAGGAGATGGCAAGAGGGAACGTCAACATTCTAGGAATAAGTGAACTAAAATAGACTGGAATGGGTGAACTGAACTCAGATGACCATTATATCTACTACTGCAGGCAGGAATCCCTCAGAAGAAATGGAGTAGCCATCATGGTCAACAAAAGAGTCTGAAATGCAGTACTTGGATGCAATCTCAAAAATGACAGAATGATCTCTGTTCATTTCCAAGCAAGCCATTCAATATCACAGTAATCCAAGCCTATGCCCCAAAGAGTAATGCTGAAGAAACTGAAATTGAATGGTTCTATGAAGACCTACAAGACCTTTTAGAACTAACAGCCAAAAAAAGATATCCTTTTCATTATAGCAGACTGGAATGCAAAAGTAGGAAGTCAAGAAACACTTGGAGCAAACACCCTCTTCCAACAACACAAGGGAAGACTCTACACATGGACATCACCAGATGGTAAATACAAAAATCAGATTGATTATATTCTTTGCAGCCAAAGATGGAGAAGCTCTATGCAGTCAGAAAAAACAAGACTGGGAGCTGACTGGGGCTCAGATCATGAACTCCTTATTGACAAATTCAGGCTTAAACTGAAGAAAGTGGGGAAAACCACTAGACCATTCAGGTATGACCGAAATCAAATCCTTTATGATTATACAGTGGAAGTAAGAAATAGATTTAAAGGACTAGATCTGATAGACAGAGTGCCTGATGAACTATGGACAGAGGGTCGTGACATTGTACAGGAGACAAGGATCAAGACTATCCCCAAGAAAAAGAAATGCAAAAAAGCAAAATGGCTGTCTGTGGAGGCCTTACAAATAGCTGTGAAAAGAAGAGAAGTGAAAAGCAAAGGAGAAAAGGAAAGATATAAACATCTGAATGCAGAGTTCCAGAGAATAGCAAGGAGAGATAAGAAAGCCTTCCTCAGTGATTAATGCAAAGAAATAGAGGAAAACAACAGAATGGGAAAGACTAGATATCTCTTCAAGAAAATTAGAGATACCAAAGGAACATTTCATGCAAAGATGGGCTTGATAAAGGACAGAAATGGTATAGACCTAACAGAAGAAGAAGATATTAAGAAGAGGTGGCAAGAATGCACAGAAGAACTGTACAAAAGAGATCTTCACAACCCAGATAATCATGATGGTGTGATCACTCACCTAGAGCCAGACATCCTGAATGTGAAGTCAGTTGGGCCTTAGAAAGCATCACTATGAACAAAGCTAGTGGAGATGACGGAATTCCAGTTGAGCTATTTCAAATCCTGAAAGATGATGTTGTGAAAGTGCTACACTCAATATGCCAGCATATTTGAAAACCTCAGCTGTAGTCAGAGGACAGGAAAATGTCAGTTTTCATTCCAATCCCAAAGAAAGGCAATGCCTAAGAGAGCTCAAACTACTGCACAATTGCACTCATCTCACATGCTAGTAAAGTAATAGTCAAAATTCTCCAAGCCAGGCTTCAGCAATACATGAACCATAAATTTCCAGATGTTCAAGCTGGTTTTATAAAAGGCAGAGGAACCAGAGATCAAATTGCCAACATCCACTGGATCATCAAAAAAGCAAGAGAGTTCCAAAAAAACATCTATTTCTGCTTTATTTATGCCAAAGCCTTTGACTGTGTGGATCACAATAACCTGTGGAAAATTCTGAAAGAGATGGGAATACCAGACCACCTGACCTGCCTCTTGAGAAACCTGTATGCAGGTCGGGAAGCAACAGTTAGAACTGGACATGGAACAACAGACTGATTCCAAATAGGAAAAGGAGTACATCAAGGCTGTGTATTGTCACCATGCTTATTTAACTTATATGCAGGGTACATGATGAGAAACACTGGGCTGGAAGAAGCACAAACTGGAATCAAGATTGCCAGGAGAAACATCAATAACCTCAGATATACAGATGACACCACCCTTATGGCAGAAAGTGAAGAGGAACTAAAGAGCCTCTTGATGAAAATGAAAGAGGAGAGTGAAACAGTTGGCTTAAAGCTCAACATTTAGAAAACTAAAATCATGGCATCTGGTCCCATCTCTTCATGGCAATAGATGGGGAAACAGTGAAAACAATGTCAGACTTTATTTTTCTGGGCTCCAAGAGCACTGCAGATGGTGATTGCAGCCATGAAATTAAAAGACGCTTACTCCTTGGGAGGAAAGCTATGACCAACCCAGATAGCATACTAAAAAGCAGAGACATTACTTTGCCAACAAAGTTCCATCTATTCAAGGCTATGGTTTTTCCAGTGGTCTTGTATGGATGTGAGAGTTGGACTGTGAAGAAGGCTGAGCGCTGAAGAATTGATGCTTTTGAACTGTGGTGTTGGAGAAGTCTCTTGAGAGTCCCTTGGACTGCAAGGAGGTCCAACCAGTCCATCCTAAAGGAAATCAGTCCTGTGTGTTTATTGGAAGGACTGATGCTAAAGCTGAAACTCCAATAATTTGGCCACCTCATGCAAAGAGTTGTCTCATTGGAAAAGACCCTGATGCTGGAAGGGATTGGGGGCAGGAGGAGAAGGGGACGACAGAGGATGAGATGGCTGAATGGCATCACTGACTTGATGGACATGAGTTTGAGCAGGCTCTAGGAGTTGGTAATGGACAGGGAGGCCTGGCATGCTGCAATTCATGGGGTCGCAAAGAGTCAGACACGACTGAGTGACTGAACTGGGTCTGGGACTGGAAGGAATGTAGAGGGGAAAAGGTTTGTCCTTTCCTCCTCCTTGAGAATTCCAGCCCCCTCTCTCCTTGGGAATCCCCGGACTTCTTATCAAGCCGCCTAGGAATTGACTCTCTCAACACCATCTAGAATATCTGGATCGTGAAGATATTTCCTGTATAGTTCTACTGTGTCTTCTTGCCACCTCTTTTTAATATCTTCTGCTTCTGTTAAGTTCATACCATTCCTGTTCTTCGTTGTTCCCATCTTTGCATGAAATGTTCCTTGGTATCTCTAATTTTCTTGAGGAGATCTCTAGTCTTTCTCATTCTATTGTTTTCCTCTATTTCTTTGCATCGATCACTGAGGAAGGCTTTCTTATCTCTCCTTGCTATTCTTTGGAACTCTTCATTCAAATGGGTATATCTTTCCTTTTCTCCTTTGCCTTTTGCTTCTATTCTTTTCATAGCTGTTTGTAAGGCCTCCTCAGACAGCCATTTTGTCTTTGTGCATTTCTTTTTCTTGGGGATGGTCTTGATTCCTGTATCCTGTACAATATCACAAAGATCCATATGAGTTTCTTCGGGCACTCTGTCTATCAGATCTAATGCCTTGAATCTATTAGTCACTTTTACTGTATAGTTGTAAGGGATATGATTTAGGTCACACCTGAAGGGTTTAGTGGTTTTCCCTATTTTCTTCAGTTTAAGTCTGAATTTGGCAATAAGGAGTTCATGATCTGAGGCCCAGTCAGCTCCCGGTCTTGTTTTTGCTGACTGTATAGAGTTTCTCCATCTTTGGCTGCAAAGAATATAATCAATCTGATTTTTGTATTGACCATCTGGTGATGTCCATGTGTAGAGTCTTCTCTTGTGTTCTTGGAAGAGGGTGTTTGCTATGACCAGTGCATTCTCTTGGCAAAATTCTATTAGTTTTTTCCCTGCTTCCCTTGCCTAATTACTGCAGGTATTTTTTGACTTGCCACCTTTGCATTCCAGTCCCTATGATGAAAATGACCGTTTTTTTTTTTTTTTTGCTGTTAATTTTAGAAGTTCCTGTATGTCTTCATAGAACTGTTCAACTTCAGCCTCTTCAGCATTATTGGTTGGGGCATAGACTTGGATTACTGTGACAATGAGTGGTTTGCCTTGGAAATGAATAGAGATCACTCTGTCTTTTTTGAGATTGCATCCAAGTACTGTATTTTGGATATCTACATATAAAAGAATGAAATTAGAACATTCCTAACACCATACACAAAGATACACTCAAAATGGATTAAAGACCTAAATTAAGACCAGAAACCATAAAACTTGTAGAGGCAAACATAAGCAAAATACTCGATGACAGAAATCAAAGCAAGAGCCTCTATGACCCACCTCCTAGAGTAATAAAATAAAACAAAAGTAAACAGGTGGGACCTGATTAAACTTAAAGGCTTTTTCACAGCAAAGGAAACTATAAGCAAGGTGAAAAGACCACCCTCAGAATGGGAGAAAATAATAGCAAAGGAAACAATTGTCAAAGAATTAATTTCCAAAATATCTAAGCAGCTCATACAACTCAATACCAGAAAACAAACAACTGCATCAAAAAGTGGGGAAAAGACATACAGACATTTTTCTAAAGAAGACATACAAGCAGATAACAAGCACAAAATGTCGATTTTATAACAAGCACAAAATGTCGATTTTCATTCCAATCCCAAAGAAAGGCAATGCCAAAGAATGTTCAAACTACTTCACAATTGCACATATCTCACATGCTAGCAAAGTAATGCTCAAAATTCTCCAAGCCAGGCTTCAGCAGTACATGAACCAAGAACTTCCAGATGTTCAAGCTGGTTTTAGAAAAGGCAGAGGAAGCAGATATCAAATTGTCGACATCCAATGGATCTTCCTAAAAGCAAAAGAGTTCCAGAAAAACACCTACTTCTGCTTTTTTGGCTACACCATAGCCTTTGACTGTATAGATCATAACAAACTGTGGAAAATTGATTAAGAGATGGGAATACCAGACCACCTGACCTGCCTCCTGAGAAATCTGTGTGCAGGTCAAGAATCATCAGTTAGAACTGGACATGGAACAACAAACTGGTTCCAAATAGGAAAAGGAGTATGTCAAGGTTGTATATTGTCACCTTGCTTATTTAACTTATATGCAGTGTATATCAGGTGAAATGCTGGGCTGGATGAAGCACAAGCTGGAATCAAGATTGCCCGGAGAAATGCCAATAACCTCAGATATGCAGATGACACCAACCTTATGGCAGATAGCGAAGAAGAACTAAAGAGCCTCTTGATGGAAGTGAAAGAGGAGAGTGAAAATGTTTGCTTGAAACTCAACAATAATAAAACTAAGATCATGGCATCTAGCCCCATCACTTCATGGTAAATTGATGGGGAAACAATGGAAACACTGACAGACTTTATTTTTGGCAACTCTAAAACATTGAAGATGGTGACTGCAGCCATGAAATTAAAAGACGCTTGCTCCTTGGAAGAAAAGTTATGACCAACCTAGACAGGGTATTAAAAAGCAGAGACATTACTTTGCCAACAAAGGTCTGTCTAGTTAAGGCTATGGTTTTTTCCAGTAGTCATGTATGGATGTGACAGTTGGACTATAAAGAAAGCTGAGCACAAAAGAATTGATGCTTTTGAACTCTGATGTTGGAGAAGACTCTTGAGAGTCCCTTGGACTGCAAGGAGATCCAACCAGTCCATCCTAAAGGAAATCAGTTCTGAATATTCATTGGAAGGACTGATGGTGAAGCTGAAACCCCACTGACTCATTTGAAAAGACCATGCTGCTGGGAGGGATTGGGGGCAGAAGGAGAAGGGAACAACAGAGGATGAGATGGTTGGATGGCATAACGACTCAATGGATGTGATTTTGAGCAAGCTTTGGGAGTTGGTGGGGAACAGGGACAGGGAAACCTAATGTACTACAGCCCATGGGGTTGCAGAGTTGGACACAACTGAGTGACTGAACTGAACTGAACAAGCACATAAATAGATGCTCAACATCGCGCATTATTAGAGAAATGTAAATCAAAGCTACACTGATATATTACCTCACACTGGTCAGAATAGCCATCATCATAATGTCTACCAACAGTAAATGCTGAAAAGGGTGTAGAGAAAAGGGGACACTTTTGCATTGCTGGTGGAAATATAAATTGACACTGCCACTCAGAAGACAGTATGGAGATTCCTCTGAAAACTAGAAATAAAAGTACCATCTGACCCAGCAATCCTACTCCTAGGCATGTACGGTGAGGAAACCAAAATTGAAAAAGAGACATGTATCCCATTGTTCATTGCATCACTATTTACAATAGCTAGAACATGAAAGAAACCTAGATGTCCCTAGACAGATGAATGGATAAAGATGTTGTAGTAAATATTCACAATGGAATATTATTCAGCCATAAAAATGAACACATTTGAGTCCGTTCTAATGAGGTGGATGAACCTAGAGCCTATTATACAGAGTGAAGTAAGTCAGAAACAGAATGATAAACATTGTATACTAAAGCATATATACAGAATCTAGAAAACTGGTACTAAGGAATTTATTTGCAGGGCAACAATGCAGAAACAGACATAGAGAATAGACTTATGGACATGGGGAGAGGGGAGGAGAGGGTGAGATGTATGGAGAGATTAACATGGAAACTTGCATTACCATATATAAAATAGATATCCAATGGGAATTTGCTATTATCTCTCAGGAAACTCAATCAGGGGCTTTGTATCAGCCTAGAGAGGTAGGCTGGGGAGTGAAATGGGTGGGAGGTTCAAAAGGGAGAGGATATATGTATACCTATGGCTGATTAATTCTAAAGTTTGAGAGAAAACAATAAAATTTTATGTAAAACAATTATCCTTCAATTAAAAAATAAATTAATTAAAGAAAAGAAATTTATAAGCATCAAATTACCCACATATTTTCAAAAGAATATGAGAATTAATTGGGAAGTATTGAATGAATGGATAAGTACATTTTTTAATGTGTTGAAGTAAAATTCACATAACATAAAATTAAGCGTTTCAAAGTAAACAATTCAGTGTTGTTTAGTATATTTACAAAGTTGTGAAATTTATCTAGTTTCAAAATATCACCATCACACCAAAGTAAAGCCCTTACCCAATAAACAATTTCTTCTCATTTTCCCCACACTCTACCTTTTGGTACCCACCAATCTGCATTGTCTCTATAGTTTTGTCTCTTCTGGATATTTCATATAAATGGAGTCAGACAAAATTAGACATTTTGTGTATGCCTTTTTATACTTAGCTTAATATTTATTATAGCATATATCAGTACTTCATCCCTTTCTATGGTTGAATAATGCAGGTGTACCTAATTTTATTTGATGTTACTACTGTAATTGTTTTGGAATACCATGAACTTCTATATGAAATAGCAAATTTAATTGATAAATACAGTGTATATTCTGACTTCTCCACCAACTGACCAAATTTCTGTCTCTCTACCTCTCCTCGGGCCTCCCTATTCCGATAGATACAATATTAAAATTAGGCAGGTTGATAAACCTAAAATAGCCTCTAAGTGTTCAAGTAAAAGAAAGCTAGAAATGATTAAGCTTAGTGAGGAAGATATGTCAAAAAATGAAATAGATGAAAAGTTAGTCCTCTTGTGTCAGTTAGCCAAGTTGTGAAAGTGAAGAAAAGTCTCTTGAAGGAATTAAAAATCGACTCTAGTGAACATACAAATGGTGGGAATGGGAAACAGCCTTATCTCTGATATGATAAAAGTTTCGGTAATCTGGACTAAAGATCGAACCAACCAAAACATTCCCTTAAACCAAAGTCCAGTCCAGAGCAAGGACTTGGCTTTCTTCAATTTTATGAAGACTGAGAGAGATAAGGAAGCTGCAGAAGAAATATTTGAAGCTAGCAGAGGTTTAAGGAAAGAAGCCATCTCCGTAAAGTTCAAGAAGCAGCAAGTGCTGATGTAGAAGCTGCAATAAATTATCTAGAAA
The DNA here is from genome assembly GCF_027580195.1 of Bos mutus. NCBI lineage: Eukaryota > Metazoa > Chordata > Mammalia > Artiodactyla > Bovidae > Bos > Bos mutus. The sequence goes on from NC_091627.1 coordinate 73,180,830, forward strand.
ATCCAAGTAAGATAATGAAAGCGGCTAGATTAAACAGATTTCCAGTGTAAATGAAACAACCTTATATTGGAAGAAGATGACTTCTCAAAGCTAGAGAGGAGAAGTCAATGCCTGGCTTCAAAGTGCTAAAGGACAGGCTGACTCTCTGGTTAGGGATTAATGCAGCTAGCAATTCTAAGTTGAAGCCAGTGCTCATTTACCATTCCAAAAATTCTAGGATCCTTAAGAATTCTGCTAAATCTACTCTGCCTATATTCTATTGATGGGCAAACAGCCTGACTGGCAGCACATGTGTTCACAACATGGGTTACTAAATATTCTAAACCTGCTGTTGAGAATTACTCCTCAGGAAAAAAAAAATAGATGTATTTCAAAATATTACTGTTTACTGACAATTCAGCTGGTCATTTAAGAACTCTGATGGAGATACACTAGTGTTTTCATGCTTGCTAACACGACATCTGTTCTATAACCCATGGATCAAGGAGTAAGATTCACTTTTTTTTTTCCTTTTTTTTTTTTCTCTTTTTTTTAAAATTTTATTTTATTTTTAAACTTTACAATATTGTATTAGTTTTGCCAAATATCAAAATGAATCCGCCACAGGTATACCCGCATTCCCCAACCTGAACCCTCCTCCCTCCTCCCTCCCCTACCCTCCTTCTGGGTCGTCCCAGTGCACCAGCCCCAAGCATCCAGTACCGTGCATCGAACCTGGACTGGCGACTCATTTCATACATGATATTATACATGTTTCAATGCTATTCTCCCAAATCTCCCTACCCTCTCCCTCTCCCACAGAGTCCATAAGACTGATTTATACATCGGTGTCTCTTTTGCAGTCTCGTACACAAGGTTATTGTTACCATCTTTCTAAATTCCATATATATGCGTTAGTATACTGTATTGGTGTTTTTCTTTCTGGCTTACTTCACTCTGTATAATAGGTTCCAGTTTCATCCATCTCATTAGAACTGATTCAAATGTATTCTTTTTAATGGCTGAGTAATACTCCATTGTGTATATGTACCACAGCTTTCTTATCCATTCATCTGCTGATGGGCATCTAGGTTGCTTCCATGTCCTGGCTATTATAAACAGTGCTGCAATGAACATTGGGGTACACGTGTCTCTTTCCCTTCTGGTTTCCTCAGTGTGTATGCCCAGCAGTGGGATTGCTGGATCATAAGGCAGTTCTATTTCCAGTTTTTTAAGGAATTTAAGAAATACATTTCATATGGCTTCAGCTTTCAAAACAGTGATTTCTCTGAAGGACCTGGGCAAAGTCTATTGAAAATCTTCTCAAAGGATTCACTATCCTAGAGGCCATTAAGAACATCCACGATTCAGAGGAAGATGTCAAAATAGAGACATTAACCCAAGTTGGGAAGTTGATTCCAACCCTCACATATGACTTTGAGGGATTCAGGATTCCGTGTAGGAAATAGCTATACATGTGTTGGGAATAGAAGAGAACTAAATTAGAAGTGAAGCTTGAAGATGTGACTAAATTACTGAAATCTCATGATAAAACCTTAAACAGACAAGGCATTGCTTCTTATGGATGAGCAAATAAAGTGGTTTCTTGAAATGGAATTTATTCCCAATAAAGAGGCATTGAAGATTGCTAAAACAACAAAGGACTTAGACTATTATGTAGACTTAGTCAATGAAAAAGCAGTAGTGTTTGAGAGAACTGACTCCAATTTTGAAAGAAGTTCTATGGGTAAAATTCTGTCAAACTGCAGTGCATGCTACAGAGAAAGTGCTCATGAAAGGAAGAGTCTAATGCAGCAAACTTCATTGTCCTCTTCTTTGAAGTGATTGTTAGAACCATACCAATCTTCAGCCACCACCATCCTGACCAGTCAGTGGCATCAGTATTGCAGCAAGATCCTTCACCAGGAAAAAGATTATGTCACTGAAGGCTCAGATGATGGTTAGCATTTTTAGCAATAAAATATATATTTTAGTTAAGGTTTGTGCATTGTGTTTTTGGTCCTGCTATTTGGAGAAGGCAATGGCACCCCACTCCAGTACTCTTGCCTGGAAAATCCCATGGATGGAGGAGCCTGGTAGGCCACAGTCTCTGAGGTCGCTAAGAGTCGGGCATGACTGAGCGACTTCACTTTGACTTTTCACTTTCATGCATTGGAGAAGGAAATGGCAACCCACTCCAGTGTTCTTGCCTGGAGAATCCCAGGGACGGGGGAGCCTGGTGGGCTGCCATCTACGGGGTCGCACAGAGTCGGACACGACTGAAGCAACTTAGCAGCAGCAGCAGCATTGCAGACTTAATAGACTTAACAATACAGAGAAAGCACATTATGGTGGCCTGGAACTGAACCTGCTGTAACTTTGAAGTAGGCCTATATTATGTATATGTATGTATATTCACTGAGCCTTCAATAACATAATCATTTTCCTGGTGAACGACCTTGATGCATTTGTTTATTCACTCACCACTTGATTGATATTCATACTGTTTGCACACTTTTGGTTATTAAAAATACAGCTGCTATGTATGCTCTGTATATGAGTACATGTGCTTTTTATGAGTACCCGTTTTCAATTATATTTGGTAAATAAGTGAGAGTGGAATCGTGGGGTCATATGGTAATCCTGTGTGTGTTGAGCTGTTTTGAGGAACTGCCAAACTATTTTCCAGTGGCTGCATCAGTTTGTGTTCTCACTACCAGTATATGAAGATTTCAATTATCACACATCTTGAGTAGCACTTTTAATTTTCTTTTTCTTTTAATTATTATTGTATCCATCCTACTGAGTGTGAAGTGGTACTTCATTGTCGATTTCCTTAACAACGAATAGCGTTAGGCACCCTTTCATGTGTTCGTTGGACATTTGTATATCTTCTTTAGAGAAATATCTCAAGGATTTGCAAATTTTAAAACTGAGTTGTTTGTATTTTTCTTAATGATCTATGAGTTCTTTATATAATCTGACTTTAATTAAATATATAATTTGACAATATTTTCTCCCAATCTCTATAGATTATTTTCACTTTTTTGATAGTATTCTTCAATGAATAAGTTTTAAATTTTGATGACATCCAATTAAATTATTTTGCATTTTGTTGCTCATGCTTTTGTTTTCATGGCTGAGAACCTATTACAAAATCTGAGGTCAAGAAGATTTATTAATATCTGTTTTCTTCTAAAAGTTCTGATTTTTAGCCCTTATATTTATGTGACTGACTCATTCTGAATTAATTTTTGTATATGTTCTAAGACAGGAGGTCTAACTTCAGTATTTTGCATGTGAATATCCACTTGTCCCAGCACCATTTGTGAAGAGACTGTTATTTCCCCCATTGAATTGTCTTAAAACTCTTGTCAAATATCAACTGGCCACAGATATATGGGTTTATTGCTGAAATCTCAATCCTATGCCTTTGTTCCATGTGTCTATCCTATGCCATTACCACGATAATTATATTGCTATGACCATGTAATAAGTTTTGAAAGTTTTAAGTTTTAACTTATTTAAACTTGTTCTTTTCTCAAGACCATTTTGACTATTTGGGGCCCCTAGGAATTCCGCACGAATTTGAGGACCAGTTTTTCAATTTATGTTACAAAGGTCTTGGGATTTTGATAAAGCTTGCATTGAATCAGAAGATCACATTGGGGAGTCTTGACATTTTAGCAATACGCAGCTTTTTAACCCACAAACTTGGGATATCTTTCAATTTTTTAAAGTCTTCTTTAGTTTCTTTGAGCAATTGTTTTTAGTTTTTGCTGCACTAGTCTTCATCTCCTTGGTTATAGTTATTTCTATTTACTTTATCCTTTTGGACACTGTTACAAGTGGAATTATTTATGATTTCCTTTTTATTGTTTATTGATTGAATATAGAAACACAGCTAATTTTGGAGTATTGATCTTTTACCCTGCATTTTGCTGAATTCATTTTTCACACTATTAGACTTTTTAGATTTGGAAGGAATTTCTTCCTATAAGATCATGTCATCTGCCAAGGGGAATAGTTTTACTTCTTTTCCAATCTGGATGCCTTTTATTCAATAGTTGATTGACTGATTTTGGTGCCTAATTGCTCTAGCTGGAACATCAAGTACTATATTTAATTGCAATGGTAAAAGCTGGCATTCTTGTCTTTGTAATATTAAGAGGGAAGGTTTCAGTTTTTCACTATTGAGTATGATGTTATCTGTACATATGTCATAAATGACCTTTTTCACATTAAGGAAATTTCCTTATATTCGTAGTTTTTGTGATTTTTTTGTTGCTGATTTTGTCAAAAGTTTTTGCTGTATCAGTTGAGCTGTGTGTGTGTGTGTGTGTGAGAGAGAGAGAGAGAGAGACATCTTTATCTGGTTTTGGTATCAAGATAATGTTGGTCTCATATAAAGAGTTAGAAAGTGCCCCCCACCACCCACAGCCTCCATAAGAGTTTGGAAAAGATTTGTGTTATTTCTTCTTTAAATGATTGGAAGAATTTACCAGTGAAGATATCTGGTCCTAGCATTTTCTTTTTTGGAATATTTTTTATTATTGATTCCCTCTCTTCTTGTTATCAGATCAGATCAGATCAGTCCCTCAGTCGTGTCTGACTCTTTGTAAACCCATGAATCACAGCATGCCAGGCCTCCCTACCCATCACCAACTCCCGGAGTTCATTCAGACTCACGTCCATCGAGTGATGCCATCCGCCATCTCATCCTCTGCCGTCCCCTTCTCCTCCTGCCCCCAATCCCTCCCAGCATCAGAGTCTTTTCCAACGAGTCAACTCTTCCCAGGAGGTGGCCAAAGTACTGGAGTTTCAGCTTTAGCATCATTCCTTCCAAACAACACCCAGGGCTGATCTCCTTCAGAACGGACTGGTTGGATCTCCTTGCAGTCCAAGGGACTCTCAAGAGTCTTCTCCAACACCACAGTTCAAAAGCATCAATTCTTCAGCGCTCAGCCTTCTTCACAGTCCAACTCTCACATCCATACATGACCACAGGAAAAACCATAGCCTTGACTAGATGAACCTTTGTTGGCAAAGTAATGTCTCTGCTTTTGAATATGCTATGTAGGTTGGTCATAACTTTCCTTCCAAGGAGTAAGCGTCTTTTAATTTCATGGCTGCAGTCACCATCTGCAGTGATTTTGGAGCCCAGAAAAATAAAGTCTGACACTGTTTCCACTGTTTCTCCATCTATTTCCCATGAAGTAGTAGGACCAGATGCCATGATCTTCGTTCTCTGAATGTTAAGCTTTAAGCCAATTTTTTTACTCTCCACTTTCACTTTCATCAAGAGGCTTTTGAGTTCCTCTTCACTTTCTGCCATAAGGGTGGTGTCATCTGCATATCTGAGGTTATTGATATTTCTCCCGGCAATTCTGATTCCAGCTTGTGTTTCTTCCAGTCCAGCGTTTCTCATGATGTACTCTGCATATAAGTTAAATAAACAGGGTGACAATATACAGCCTTGACGTACTCCTTTTCCTATTTGGAATCAGTCTGTTGTTCCATGTCCAGTTCTAACTCTTGCTTCCCGACCTGAATACAAATTTCTCAAGAGGCAGGTCAGGTGGCCTGGTATTCCCATCTCTTGAAGAATTTTCCACAGTTTATTGTGATCCACACAGTCAAAGGCTTTGGCATAGTCAATAAAGCAGAAATAGATGTTTTTCTGGAACTCTCTTGCTTTTTCTATGATCCAGCAGATGTTGGCAATTTGATCTCTGGTTCCTCTGCCTTTTCTAAAACCAGCTTGAACATCAGGAAGTTCACGGTTCACGTATTGCTGAAGCCTGGCTTGGAGAATTTTGAGCATTACTTTACTAGCGTGTGAGATGCGTGCAATTGTGCGGTAGTTTGAGCATTCTTTGGCATTGCCTTTCTTTGGGATTGGAATGAAAACTGACTTTTCCAGTCCTGTGGCCACTGCTGAGTTTTCCAAATTTGCTGGTATATTGAGTGCAGCACTTTCACAGCATCATCTTTCAGGATTTGGAATAGCTGAACTGGAATTCCATCACCTCCACTAGCTTTGTTCGTAGTGATGCTTTCTAAGGCCCACTTGACTTCACATTCCAGGATGTCTGGCTCTAGGTCAGCAATCACACCATTGTGATTATCTGGGTCGTGAAGATCTTTTTTGTACAGTTCTTCTGTGTATTCTTGCCATCTCTTCTAATATCTTCTGCTTCTGTTAGGTCCATACCATTTCTGTCCTTTATCAAGCTCATCTTTGCATGAAATGTTCCTTTGGTATCTCTGATTTTCTTGAAGAGCCCTAGTCTTTCCCATTCTGTTGTTTTCCTCTATTTCTTTGCATTGATCGCTGAAGAAGGCTTTCTTATCTCTTCTTGCTATTCTTTGGAACTCTGCATTCAGATGTTTATATCTTTCCTTTTCTCCTTTGCTTTTTGCTTCTCTTCTTTTCACAGCTATTTGTAAGGCCTCCCCAGACAGCCATTTTGCTTTTTTGCATTTCTTTTCTATGGGAATGGTCTTGATCCCAGTCTCCTCTACAATGTCACGAACCTCATTCCATAGTTCATCAGGCACTCTATCTATTAAATCTAGGCCCTTAAATCTATTTCTCACTTCCACTGTATAATCATAAGGGATTTGATTTAGGTCATACCTGAATGGTCTAGTGGTTTTCCCTACTTTCTTCAATTTGAGTCTGAATTTGGCAATAAGGAGTTCATGGTCTGAGCCACAGTCAGCTCCTGGTCCTGTTTTTTCTGACTGTATAGAGCTTCTCCATCTTTGGCTGCAAAGAATATAATCAATCTGATTTCAGTGTTGACCATCTGGTGATGTCCATGTATAAAGTTTTCTCTTGTGTTGTTGGAAGAGGGTGTTTGTTATGATCAGTGCATTTTCTTGGCAAAACTCTATTAGTCTTTGCCCTGCTTCATTCCGTATTCCAAGGCCAAATTTGCCTGTTACTCCAGGTGTTTCTTGACTTCCTATTTTTGTATTCCAGGCCCCTATAATGAAAAGAACATCTTTTTTGGGTGTTAGTTCTAAAAGGTCTTGTAGGTCTTCATAGAACCATTCAACTTCAGCTTCTTCAGTGTTACTGTTTGGGGCATAGACTTGGATTACTGTGATATTGAATGATTTGCCTTGGAAACGAACAGAGATCATTCTGTCGTTTTTGAGATTTCATCCAAGTACTGCATTTCGGACTCTTTTGTTGACCATGATGGCCACTCCATGTCTTCTGAGGGATTCCTGCCTGCAGTAGTAGATATAATGGTCATCTGAGTTAAATTCACCCATTCCAGTCCATTTCAGTTTGCTGATTCCTAGAATGTCGACATTCACTCTTGCCATCTCCTGTTTAACCACTTCCAATTTGCCTTGATTCATAGACCTGAGGTTCCAGGTTCCTATGCAATATTGCTCTTTACAGCATCGGACCTTGCTTCTATCACCAGTCACATCCATAGCTGGGTATTGTTTTTGTTTTGGCTCCATCCCTTCATTCTTTCTGGAGTTATTTCTCCACTGATCTCCAGTAGCATATTGGGCACCTACTGACCTGGGGAGTTTCTCTTTCAGTATCCTATCATTTTGCCTTTTCATACTGTTCATGGAGTTCTCAAGGCAAGAATACCAAAGTGGTTTGCCATTCCCTTCTCCAGTGGGCCACATTCTGTCAAATCTCTCCACAATGACCCACCTGTCTTGGGTTGCCCCATGGGCATGGCTTAGTTTCATTGAGTTAGACAACCTGTGGTCCTAGTGTGATTAGATTGACTAGTTTTCTGTGAGTATGGTTTCAGTGTGTTTGCCCTCTGATGCCCTCTTGCAACACCTACCATCTTACTTGGGTTTCTCTTACCTTGGGTGTGGGGTATTTCTTCATGGCTGCTCCAACAAAGCGCAGCCATTGCTCCTTACCTTGGACAAGGGGTATCTCCTCACCACTGCCCTTCCTGACCTTCAATGTGGGATAGCTCCTCTAGGCCCTCCTGCGCCCGCACAGCCACGGATCCTTGGACGTGGGGTTGGTCTTCCTGGCCACCGCCCCTGGCCTCGGTCATGTGGTTGCTCCTCCCCACCGCCGCCCTTGGCCTTGGGCTTAGGGGTGTGGGGTAGCTCCTTCTGACCGCCACCCCTGATCTTGGACGTGGGGTAACTCCTCTCATCACCACCCCTGGCCTTGGGCGTGGGGTTGCTCCTCCTGGCCATTGCCCCAGATCTCATACAAGGTTTGGTCATATTTCTTCTTGAGTCAGCTTTGGTAATTTGTATGTTTCTAGAAACGTGTCCATTTCATTGTTTAATTCATTGGTGTTCATTTGTTCATAGTATTTCCTTATAATCTTTAAAACATATTTCTGTTTAATCAGTGGTAATATACCCACTGTCACTATCACTTCTGATTTTGGTTATTTGCAAATTGTCTCTTTCATTTCTGTCAGTCTAGCTAAAGCTTTGTCAGTTTTTTCAGAAAATCAACTTTTAGATTTGTTGACACTATTATTTTCCATTCTGCATTTTTTTAATCTCCATTTGAATCTTCATTATTTGTTCTTCTTCTCCTAGCTTTGAGTTTAGTTTGTTCATTTCTAGGTCCTTAAGTTTAGGTTATGGATTTGGGATGTTTCTTCTTTTTTAACATAAGCTTTTAGTGCTAAAAAGAACTTCATCCGACTATTACTCTGGCTATATCCTGTAAGTTTTATGTTGTACTTATATTTTCATTCATCTCTTAGTATTTTTAATTTGCCTTGCAATTTATTATTTGACCCATTAGTTGCTTGAATGTATTATTTAATTTTTACATATTTGTGTTTTTGTTTTAATTTTTCTTCTATTATTTATTTTTGAAAAAAGTGAAAGTCACTCAGTTGTGTCTGACTCTATGTGACTCCATGGACTTTAGCCTGCCAGACTCCTCTGTCCATGAAATTCTTTAGGCAAGAATACTGGAGTGGGTAGCCATTCCCTTCACCTGGGTATCTTCCTGACACAGTGATTTAACCCGCATCTACTAAAATTGCCATCATATTCTTTGCCTTCCTTATGGTCTGAGCCATCAGTGATTCTAACTCTACTGTGTTGTTGTTAGAAAAAATTCTTCGTGCAATCTCAGTTTTTTTCAACTTATTGAGATTTATTTTGTGACTTAAGATACAGTCTACTCTAGAGAATTTTCTATATGCATATGAGAAGAATTTGTATTCTATGCTTGTTATATAGTGTGTGTGTGTGTGTGTGTGTGTGTATATATATATATATATACACACACATGTTAGGTATAGTTGGGTTATAGTGTTGTCCAAGTCCCCTATTTCCTTACTGATCTTTTATCTAGATATTTCCTGTTATTGAAAGTGAGCTATTGAAGTTACCAACTATTATTATTGAAATATATGCTTTTCCCCTTCAAGTCTGTCAGTGTTGGTTTCATATCTTTAGGGGCTCTGTTGTCTCATGTGTATATGCTTATAATCATTTTGTTTTCTGGATAAGTTAATTCTTTTATCAATATATAATGTTTCCTTTTTATTTGTGATGGATTTTGACTTAAAGTCTATGTTTTCTGATACTAGTTTAACTTTTCTTTTTTTTTTTTTTTTACTATTTGCATGGAATATCTTTTTCAGTAGACATTTCTATAGCTATTGAATGCATAATATCAGTGGTAATCAAGTCAATAATTAATTCATGCATCCACAGATTTGTGTGTGTGTGCTTAGTCACTCAGACATGTCTAACTCTTTGCGACCCCACGGACTGTAGCCCACCAAGCTCTTCTGTCCATGGGAGTTCTCCAGGCAAGAATACTGAAGTGGGTTGCTTTCCCCTCCTCCAGGGGATTTTCCCAACACAGGGACTGAACCCAGGTCTCCTGAATTGCAGGTGGATTCTTTACAGACTGCTGTTTCTACTGCTGCTAAGTTACTTCAGTCGTGTCCGACTCTGTGTGACCCCATAGACGGCAGCCACCAGGCTCCCCCATCCCTGGGACTCTCCAGGCAAGAACACTGGAGTGGGTTGCCATTTCCTTCTCCAATGCAGGAAAGTGAAAAGTGAAAGTGAAGTTGCTCAGTCGTGTCCGACTCTTCACGACCCCATGGACTGCAGCCTACCAGGCTCCTCCATCCATGGGATTTTCCAGGCAAGAGTACTGGAGTGGGGTGCCATTGCCTTCTCCGCTTTACAGTCTGAACCACCAGGAAAGCCTAAAAATACTGGAATGCATAGTCTATCCCTTCTCCAGGGGATCTTCCCAACCCAGGAATCGAACCAGGGTCTCCTGCATTGCAGGCGGATTCTTTACCAGCTGAAACTGATTACCTACTATTCCTAAAGTATAGATTTTGCCCTCAAGTGGCCTTCATTTTAAGCCAGTCTCTCAATGGCACACAAATTGTATTTAAAGTATAGTCCCTCAAATAAAAGAGAATAATTTTATTTAAATATTTCCAATCATCTTTATTGGAATATAACTTATATGTAACAAACCATGCCCATTTTATGAATATTATTTGATAAATATTGAAAATGCATACATTCATGTAAATCCATCAGAATCAAAGTATAGAACTCTTCCACCTCCTTAAAATATTTACATAGTCCCTTCAATCCCAGCCCCAAGCAACCATTTCTTCCCTTCCTCCCACTAAAGTTCAGATTGTCATGTCTAAAATTTCAGAGAAACGGACGCATAATGTACTTACTCTTGTATACCTGTTACCTTTTGTTTAGCAAAATGTATATGAAACTCATAGATATTGTGTATATCAGCAGCCCATTCACTTAAATTGCAAAGTAGCTTTCCATTGTAGAGATACATAATGCATTTATCCATTTACCTGCCTATGAACATTATTTTGCAGTTTATAACTACTATAAATAAACTACTGTAAGTATTTGCATATATTTTTGTGGATACTTAGGTAAGTAAATTTTGGGGTATTGAACATATGAAACATTTGCCCTCATGGTAACCTAGGCTACCATTATTTGGATTTTTGAAGTGGGAAATCAATTTTTAAGCATTTTTAAGAAAAAAAAATTGTACCTTTCTTACTTGTAATATCCATCCCTGGACTTTTTGTATTCTAAATATCGTGATGCTGAAAATGAAGTTCATTTTATGTGATCTTCATGCATTGTAATCTACTTTTGGTAGATATTTAAGAACACTAAACCTTCATTTAAATACAAAAAAAAAAATCATTGAGTGACTACTTAAAAGTACAATTCTAAATCAAATGTAAGTGTACCTTAAACCCTAAAAAGTGGCTAGTTTTTCAAAGTTATTGTACCACTTTATCTTCATATCAGAAATGTATGAGATTTGATTGCTCCACATCCTCTCCAACACTTAGTATTGCAGCCATTATGATGGAGGTGTTTTGGTATCTCATTTGGTTTAATTGTAATTTCTCCAGTGACTTATGATGGTAAAGATATTTTCATTTGCTTTATGGCCATTAGTATTGTGAAATATGTATATGAATATTTTGCTCATATTTTCATTGGATTGCTTGTATTCTTAACACTGAGTTTTGAAAATGTCCTACGTAGTCTGAATACAAGCCCTTTGTAGACAAATGCATTATAGTTTATTACAGTTTGTGGCTTTTAATTGTATTTTCTTAATGTTCTTTTCCAAAGAACCAAAGATTTTAATTTTAATGACGTTCAACTCATCATTCTTCCTTTTATGCATATTAGATTTTGTGTTTTTTTGGAAATCTTTGTTAAACAAAGATTACATAGATTTTCTTTATTTTGTTCTAGAAGGTTAATTATTTACTATTTACATTTAAATATATGATCCACTTCAACTTATATTAACTCCTTTTAAGAACTGAATCTTTTCTATGATTCAAAAAGCTTGAGAATGTCATTGATTCCTTACTAGGTAAGATAGGAATAACACTGACAACACATATATAACACATTTACTTTTTAGGCAAAGACACTGAAAGAAATGTGTCATGACTTTGTGATTAAAAGGATATTATATTTACTGTAAAATATGTAAGACATTAATTTTTAAGGATTTAAATTTTAATAGTGTTAAACAGATGCCACTTAAGTGATACTGCATTAATTTTCATAAACTTTTCTTTTATTCAAATGTATAATTCTCAGCTTTCTACTCTACTACTATGATTTAATAATAGGTAAATCAGGTGAGAATGCAAAACCAATGTGAGCATTTGCAGACAGAATTCAGCAATATGAAGCATCATTATTTATGCATTTACCCTTGGACCAGCAAAATGATTTCTAGAATTATGTTTCCCAAATGAAACAATATAAAAGACCATTGCACAAGACCATTTATCATGGCACTATTATAATAGCAAAAGATTGGAAATTACACAATCATCAATTGAGGACTCCTGTCTATATAAACTATGGTTCACTTGCATTCTGGAGTACTATATTAAAGTACTATATTATATTATATATATATATATATATTATACTATATTAAAGAAATTGGGAATATATGTACATACTGCTATATAGAGTTCTTCAAAATGTATTATTAAGTAAACAAAAAATTATCATGGAGAAAAATGTGTAAATATGTGCCCATCTATATAATAAAGAGCATGAAAACATATAATAAAAATATATAATATTGATATATAGTTATATAGTTTGAAAATGAAGGATAATCCTAAAAATAAAAAAAGTAAAATAATGTAAATTATCTAAGAGTGGAGAATAGATTGAAGGAATCAGGGACAGAAACCAAACTTCACAGAAAATATTTTACTTAATACTTTTGTTGAGAAACACATAAATACTTTACCCAATTATAGGAAAAATCTAAAGCCAAACAACAGTTTGTAGGAATTAAAGATAAAATGAACCAAACAATGCATCAACTTGGTGCCTCAACCACACAGCAAAAAGTTATTTTAAGTGACTGTTAAATATGGTAATTTGATGATGAACTTACAGGGAGGATATAGCATAAAAAACAAAATTAACTACATAATTAAGATATTTTCACTAATCATATTTTAGTAATAACATCAGTATTGTTTGAAATCATGTTATATATGTAATGTAAAAAAGATTATTTATAAACTAAAGACATTATGTAAAACCTTATAATCTTAAATCCTGACATTTTAATTGGAAATAACCATATAACTCATGGCATATTTTCCCTAGAAAAACATGCACACACACACACACACACACAGAAACTTTACGTCTGTGCAATGAATCAGCTTAGGAACTGATCAACATGGCACCAGTAACAGCTCTAACACCATGATTGCTTGCATTAAACAACATTTTGTACTAAAAGGATACAGGCTTATTGGAGAAATGGATAACCCCATGTCTGAGGGAGAGAACGTACAAATGAGCCTGAAAGATCTGATCATAACAGAAAGCAATAATGTTATCAAATATTATTAAAGTTAGATCAAGCAGATTTAGGAAACAATTTAAAGAGACATCTACTGGATGAAAGTGAGACATTGGAGAATATTTAATAAAACAAATGGACTGAAACATAGAAGACCTCTTAAAATCCATCAGTTCATAATAATATAGTAATCCATCAGTTCATAATAATATAAAATCCTATCTGGTCACTGTGTCGGTCATGTGTTACCAATAGTCTTGTGAAATAAACTTCCCCAAACTGAGTGGCTTAGATGAAAATAAGGATTCCTGCTCATATGTGTTTGTGGCTCCCAGAGGTCAGGTATTCTAGTTTGGGTTTGTCTGGGCTTGGCTCCAAGCATTAAATGGAGTCCTGATCTCCTCTGTATTTCTGTCATCCTCCTCAGGTCAGGAACAGACTGATGAGACATGTTCTTCTCATGATAATGACAGCAGACAAGAAAGAAAGCCTAACCTCACAAGCACATGTCAAGCTGCTTATTGCTGTTTGGCTGCTCTTAGCCAGAGTAAGCCTCATAACTGAGTGCAAAGTCAAGAGGGGGAAGAGCACTCAGCTTCTGCTAAAATGAACTGAAAGTTAACATAGCGTGAATGTAGACACAGATGGGATGAAGAATTAAGGTCAATAATTTTAATCTTCCATAGTCACTAATAGGACATTTTCTAGAGAATTAGCTAATTATCTAAATATTGATAAATAAAATGATACTTTAAAAGTATATATCCCACCTTTCCAGCACAAACTATACATGAATATATTCAAGGAGTTGCTGGAGAATGTATTTTAAAATGAAAAAAATTAGATATCACCATTTTTTAATAAAATTAGAATATCACTATTCCCTACCTGTAGTGAAATAATATATTGGCATATTATCATCACTGCTTGATAAAAATATATGTGAAAAGCTTATGAAACAAAGAAACTAACAAATACCAGAGTTGCCAAGAAGTAATTGAGAACCAATCAAAACAGATTCCCATTAGCCAAAGGTGACAAAACCAAAATCAGACTGATTATATTCTTTGCAGCCAAAGATGGAGACGCTCTATACAGTCAGCAAAAACAAGACCGGGAGCTGACTGTGGCTCAGCTCATGAACTCCTTATTGCCAAATTCAGACTTAAATTGAAGTAAGTAGGGAAAAACACTAGACCATTCAGGTATGACCTAAATCAAATCCCTTATGATTATACAGTGGAAGTGAGAAATAGACTTAAGGGATTAGATCTGAGAGTGCCTGATGAACTATGGACGGAGGTTCATGACATTGTACAGGAGACAGGGATCAAGACCATCCCCAAGAAAAAGAAATGCAAGAAGTCAAAACGGCTGTCTGAGGAGGCCTTACAAATAGCTGTGAAAAGGAGAAAAGTGAAAAGCAAAGGAGAAAAGCAAAGATATACCCATATTAATGCAGAGCTCTAAAGGATAGCAAGGAGAGATAAGAAAGCCATCCTCAGTGATCAGTGCAAAGAAATAGAGGAAAAGTATAGAATGGAAAAGACTAGAGCTCTCTTCAAGAAAATTAGAGGTACCAAGGGAATATCTCATGCAAAGAAGTGCTCAATAAAGGACAGAAATGGTATGGACCTAACAGAAGCAGAAGATATTAGGAAAAGGTGGCAAGAATACACAGAAGAACTGTACAAAAAAGATCTTCATGACCCAGATAATCAAGACAGTGTGATCACTCACCTAGAGCCAGACATCCTGGAATGGGAAGTCAAGTGGGCCTTAGGAAGCATCACAATGAACAAAGCTAGTGGAAGTGAAGGAATTCCAGTTGAGCTATTTCAGATCCTAAAAGATGATGCTGTGAAAGTGCTGCACTCAATATGCCAGCAAATTTGGAAAACTCAGCAGTGGCCACTGAAAAATGTCAGTTTTCCAGGACTGGAAAACGTCAGTTTTCATTCCAATCCCAAAGAAAGGCAATGCGAAAGAATACTCAAACTACTGCACAATTGCACTCATCTCACATGCTGGTAAAGTAATGCTCAAAATACTCGGAGCCAGGCTTCAGCAATATGTGAACCATGAACTTCCAGATGTTCAAGCTGATTTTACAAAAGGAAGAGGAACCAGAGATCAAATTGCCAACATCCACTGTATCATTGAAAAAATAAGAGTTCCAGAAAAAAATATCTATTTCTGCTTTATTGACTATGTCAAAGCTTTTAACTGTGTGAATCACAATAAACTGTGGAAAATTCTTCAAGAGATGAGAACACCAGACCACCAGACCTGCCTCTTGAGAAACCTATATGCAGGTCAGGAAGCAATAGTTAGAACTGGACATAGAACAACAGGCTGGTTCCAAATATGAAAAGGAGTATGTCAAGGCTGCATATTGTCACCCTGCTTTTTTATCTTATATGCAGAGTACATCATGAGAAACGCTGGGCTGGAAGAAGCACAAGCTGGAATCAAGATTGCCAGGAGATATATCAATAACCTCAGATATGCAGATGACACTACCATTATGGCAGAAAGTGAAGAAGAACTAAAGAGCCTCTTGATGAAAGTGAAAGAGGAGAGTGAAAACGTTGGCTTAAAGCTCAACATTCAGAAAACGAACATCATGGCATCCAGTCCCATCACTTCATAGCAAAAAGATGGGGAAACAATGGAAACAGTGGCTGACTTTATTATTCTGGGCTCCAAAATCACTGCAGATGGTGACTGCAGCCATGAAATTAAAAGACGCTTACTCCTTGGAAGGAAAGTTATGACCAACCTAGACAGCATATTAAAAAGCAGACTCTACTTTGTCAACAAAGGTCTGTCTAGTCAAGGCTATGGTTTCTCCAGTAGTCATGTATGTATGTGAGGGTTGGACTGTAAAGAAAGCTGAGCACTGAAGAATTGATGCTTTTGAACTGTGGTGTTGGAGAAGAGTCTTGAGAGTCCCTTGAACTGCAAGGAGATCCAACCAGTCCATCCTAAAGGAGATCAGTCCTGAGTGTTCATGGGAAGGACTGATGTTGGAGCTGAAACTCCAATACTTTGGCCACCTGATGCGAAGAACTGACTCAGTGGAAAAGACCCTGATGCTGGGAAAGATTGAGGGCAGGAGGAGAAGGGGACGACAGAGGATGAGATGGCTGGATGGCATCCCCAACTCAATGGACATGAGTTTGGGTAAGCTCCGGGAGTTCATGATGGACAGGGAGGCCTGGCGTGCTGCGGTCCATGGAGTCACAAAGGGTCGGACATGACTGAATTACTGAACTGATACTGAGCATAATAACAGCAATGAATCAAAATCCATTAAAAGATTTGAATGCATGAATCATAAATATATTGAACACAAACAAAATTCAAACAAGCAAAAATAAAACATGGGTGCTATTTGAGTGATAGAAATCAACTCATTATTTTAAAGATAGAAAATAAAGGAAACAATCAGGCATTAGTCCAGATTTTCCTATATAAGCTGTAACTCAGGGTAACCAAATAGTTGATAATTGAAAGTTTCCCTTTATGTAAATATTTCAGTTATTAGATTTATAAGAATTGAATAAATTAAGGTATTACTATTTTAAAACCAGTAATAAATTAATGGGTTTAGGCAATGATATAAATTACTGCTGCTGCTGCTGCTGCTAAGTCGCTTCAGTCGTGTCTGACTCTGTGCGACCCCAGAGATGGCAGTCCACCAGGCTCCCCCGTCCCTGGGATCCTCCAGGCAAGAACACTGGAATGGGTTGCCATTTCCTTCTTCAATGCATGAACATGAAAAGTGAAAGTGAAGTCGCTCAGTCGCGTCTGACTCCTAGCGACCCCATGGACTGCAGCCTACCAGGCACCTCCGTCCATGGGATTTGCCAGGCAAGAGTACTGGAGTGGGTTACCATTATCTTCTCCGTATCAATTACTAACATTACCCAAAAAGAGATATTATATATCTCTTGAATAAAATACATAATGACACCCATAAAATAGTATTCTCCAAACCTTCTAAGTTCAATCTAATCAAGTCTCTAGTTCTCACCTCTAATTTATATGAGACATAGGGAGGCAGACATACGTTACATTGAACCATAGGATGAAATTTGCAAAACCCAGACTGTAGGCTAGTATAATGCAGAAACTAATCTACAAATGATTGTCCATTAATTGATAATTGTTGGAAGTTGTGTTAAGGAATATGACAGTTTCAAATTCTATTTTTGCATTTATCTGAATTTAAATACTTTTTTTTCCTAAGGTAAGTCAAGCTAAGCATATTTTAAAAACTATGTGTAGCTTAAAGAGGAAGAATAAGTCTCATTTTGGGATGTAGAGCCCATGTTATTCTCTAAGGTATATGACTAGAGAACCAGAGTGACAGTGGCTAGTTGACATTTTCTGTGTCCCATTGAGCTCCCCTACAAATACCATCAGCATGTCATATAATGTCAATGACATTCAGAGGTTACCTAAAAACTAAAATGGATGCTAGTTTGTAAAATTCAGAAGTTAATTAGTCATCCAGAGCATTACCTAAAATTCCTAGCAGATTGAACAATTATTAAAAAAAACAAAATCACCCATGTGATCACATTCATGCAGTAAATATATTTCCTGTGTGACTGATGATCAGACATTCTGACTATCTTTATAAATGACTGCTGTCATATCTCCATGAACAATTGTACATGCCATAAAAAAGAAACTCTTGCTGATGAGAGAGAGTCAATGAATTGCCACCGATACTTAAATTAAGGAAGTGAGATGGGAACATGGTGATTCTTTCCTGCTGTTATGTATATTCCTTTAGCACTCATGAAGGACTGGTATTAAATGACATCAACTTTTTGTGTGTGCCACAAGACTTCTGTGTTCTAGAACTATCTTACTGCCTTTATGTTGTCAAGCCTCTCTAAAAGAGTACTCTAATAAGAATTTTAGTAGTCCAAAAACAATGTGGCTCCAAACAAAAATGTTCAAGGACTGCTCTTAAGAAATATTTATCAGTGCTCTTATTGCTTTAACTATAGGGACTCTGATTTGAAAATGGGGCTTCATGTGTTGTAATATTTATCTGATTTCTCTACACTTTGATTTCATGGGAAACACAGTAGTTCTTGGATAGGTGGCTTCGACATAATCGTCTTTATTGACTTTGATTATGCTTTGTAACTGAGGTCAATGTGATGTCTTGGCATTAGAAAATATATTAAATATGCTAAATTGTGTATGAGGTCAACTAGTAAAACATAACTCTTCAACTTGAAACACATGGGTATTGAAAGCGTAAAGATTAAGGAGACAGACAGGGTTGAGGGCTACAGAGACCAAGAGATACTGAAGGAATGAGGGATGATGTAGAGCATTTTAAATAGATACATGAATGGAAGCGCTCCTTTACATTGTCCATGGATGACAATATATTCACAGAACTTGTTTTGCTTTGGCTAAGTTGGCCAAAATTTAAATACCATTAGTATTAGGGGAAAAAAATCAGTAAATAACTGGTAACAGTACTACAAAAATTAAGAACATGTCCTTCTTTTACCTCCTGTTAGTTCTAAGAGTATTATGTGTGTGCTGTGTACGTGATTAGCTGCTCAGGCGTATCCAACTCTTTAAGACCCCATGAACTATAGCCTGCCAGGCTTCTCTGTCCATGGGGATTCTTCAGGAATACTGGAGTGTGTTGTCATGCCCTCCCCCAGGGGATCTTCCCAACCCAGAGATCAAACCCAGGTCTCCCTCCTTGCAGGTGCATTCTTTACCATCTGAGTCACAAGGGAAAGCCCGAGAGTGTTATATATACAGCCAGATGGACTGTTGGTCTCTCTGTATGGCACACACTTTTGGCCATAAAGTTATAAGCTATAAACTCCCCAGAAAAAGCATCAGAGAAAAAACTGAATTACAGTTTGCTTTTTTTTTTCCAGCTTCAACTCTTATTATTAATTATGCTGTTTCATTACTTTGCTACTTATGAAATGGGGAAGATTAGTCATATATTCCTCTCCATTTAGGGGCCAGTTGTGAAGTGGGCAGAATTCATTAGAAGAGTGAATCATTCCTCCACATTACTGTGCCAAAACCACATAAAATATATATACCAAGTGCTGTGGAAGGATTAAAATCCAATCAAGGTTTAAGATGCAGCAGAATTATATGGACATGAAGATAAAAATATAGAAAATTCCAAATCACGAGATATTGGAGTACACTCAGGAATCTGTACTGTACAGGTGATTTCAATGTGTATAGTTCCTGGAGCATAATTGTCATAAACACTAATAAGCTGATACAATATGAAAAGATGTAGAAGTTACAAAACTTACATGTACTCTTCAAGAGATTATAAATTCTCACTGTAAGAATTTGTAGGTGTATTTATAAACATATAGATCTACATTATGCAAGATATTCTTATTCAAGTATTAATTTTTTAAGTGGCAAAATAGTTGCAATGGTAATTTCCCATAGTAAATAAAATTAAATTCCAAATCAACTAAGCACAGCATTCACCAATTAACATCATTTTCAGGACACCAAATGCATTCTAATTTAAATTCCTAAATTGTACAACTTAATAAAAGTCACATAGCTGTGAAAGGCCCATGAAAACTTAAAAAGACATAAGAATATAGTGTCTGTTAAAATTATTTGGCATTGTTTTGAATATAACTAGGCACAGATTCAGGCTTTTTTTTTAAAAAATCACGTGGCTTCCCAGGTGGCTCAGTTGTAAAGAATCTGCCTGACAAAGCAGGAGACAACTGTTTGATCCCTGACCTGGGAAGATCACCAGGAGGAGGAAATGGCAACTCCTTCCAGTATTCTTGCCAAAAAGCCCCATGGACAGAGGATCCTGGTGGGCTATAGTCCATAGGGGTCACAAAGAGACCACTGCCAGGACCAGTGAACCACAAGGAACAGTGAATGGTTGTTAGAGTTTGGCCAAATGTTTCTCCAAGCAGTATCAGAAAATCTGCAAGAGAATCACTTGGTATTTACTATAAAGTATAGATTCAAAGACTCCCGACATTATAGATATTATGGATCCAGTTGCAAGGGTGTACCAAGATGACTGTGGATATCTATAAGTAAATAATAATTTCCAGTTTTACAGGTTGAGATGCAGAGCACAATGATGTTATCAAATTCCGTCCTTATAACAAAAAGGAAAAAATATTATGTAGTTTGAATTTTCCTCTGTACTTTTGGAACTTTAACTTTCAGTAGTGACAAAGGAGAGTCTCCAGTGCAGGGCCAAGGCTAAAATAAAATGAATAAAGTGCTTGCGTGGGGTGCAGAAACTAAGGGGAAATTTAAGAAAAAGAAAAGGAAAGTAATGAAAATAAGATACAGAGCTCTGCTAAACCATTTTGAATTTTGAAATAAAATAAGTAATACTTAAAAGAAATGTGATACTGATTCCTTAATTTAAAATTTTATTTCTTGTTCATCATGGATAGTTTTGCATTACTTTTATCTTTTTAAATAGTGCATTAAAATACTGTTTATTTTGATTACTGAGTTTTTCAGCACCACCTTAATTTTTGGATAAGAGGCAGATGCCTCACTGTAGTTACAGATATGCTTCTCTGTGTTGTGCAGAATGGAAATGCTCCAGTTATTTAAAAGCATGTTAACATCCAAGCACAGTGAATTGTTTCCCTCCAATTGCATCTCCTAGGTAAATATGCTTCTGCCTGGAGGTAAGATCAATCTTGCTCCCCAAATTTAGTCAGATCCATTATGTAATGAAGCCAAATGAACTTATGTTTTCTGAGATTGAGAATGAAGTGGGCATGCCCTAAAAATATGGTTTGGTCAATATTTTTTTTTAAAATTAACTAATGTACTAAATAATGAGATAAGGTGGAAAGGAGTACACATTAAGGAAAAATGAAAACAAATGGCAACCATGCTAAACTAGAGTGCCTGTATCCAGCTTTGAGTATAAAGCAAATAATAATAATAATAATTCTGAGTTGATCAAATCATAGTTCACTTCTCAGCAATGAATAGTCTTCAGAGGTTTGATTTGCTCTTATTGTCATATTTTGGATGGATAATTTCTCTGAAGAAAATCTGTTTGAAATCCCATGACCAAGAGGAAGAAATCCAAGCCA
This sequence comes from Bos mutus, assembly GCF_027580195.1. Classification (NCBI taxonomy): domain Eukaryota; kingdom Metazoa; phylum Chordata; class Mammalia; order Artiodactyla; family Bovidae; genus Bos; species Bos mutus. Next base: position 73,202,304 of record NC_091627.1, read on the forward strand.
AGAATTTGATTGTCTACTAAGTACTTGTTGTGACAATACACTCACAGAAGCAGATTTTGTCATACTGGTTCTTTTACTATTGCAGAGTTTTACTATTGTCTTCATTAAACTAAAACAGCTTGTTTAAAACCTACACATGGCAAGGATCTTTTGAAAACTGTTCAAACATGACATAGATTTGCAGACTAAAAAATAATAAGAAATCTGAAACATAAACTTAAGGTTAGTCTTTTGAACACAGCTAAAAGAGCCAGGGTTTAGTTAATTGAGAAAGTAATCATTGTGATGATATTGTAATACATTGGCAAAAATTTCTTCAGTTCAGTCGCTCAGTCGTGTCCAACTCTTTGCGACCCCATGAACCATAGCACACCAGGCCTCCCTGTCCATCACCAACTCCTGGAGTCCACCCAAACCCATGTCCATTGAGTTGGGGATGCCATCCAAGGATCTTATCCTCTGTCATCCCCTTCTCCTGCCCTCAATTTTTCCCAGCATCAGGGTCTTTTCAAATGGGTCAGCTTTTTGCATCAGGTGGCCAAAATATTGGAGTTTCAGCTTCAACATCAGTCCTTCACATGAACACCCAGGACTGGTCTCCTTTAGGATGGACTGGTTGGATCTCCTTGCAGTTCAAGGGACTTGCAAGAGTCTTCTCCAACACTACACTTCAAAAACATCAATTCTTTGGTTCTCAGCTTTCTTTATAGTCCAACTCTCACATCCATACATGACTACTGGAAAAACCATAGCCTTGATTAGACGGACCTCTGTTGACAAAGTAATGTCTCTGCTTTTCAATATGCTGTCTAGGTTGGTCATAACTTTCCTTCCAAGGAGTAAGCATCTTTTAATTTCATGGCTGCAATCACCATCTGTAGTGATTTTGGAGCCCAGAAAAATAAAGTCTGACACTGTTTCCACTGTATCCCATCTATTTACCATGAAGTGATGGGACCGGATGCCATGATCTTCGTTTTCTGAATGTTGAGCTTTAAGCCAACTTTTCCACTCTCCTCTTTCACTTTCATCAAGAGGCTTTTGAGTTCCTCTTCACTTTCTGCCATAAGGGTGGTGTCATCTGCATATCTGAGGTTATTGACATTTCTCCCAGCAATCTTGATTCCAGCTTGTGTTTCTTCCAGCCCAGTGTTTCTCATGATGTACTCTGCATATAAGTTAAATAAGCAGGGTGACAATATACAGCCTTGATGTACTCCTTTTCCTATTTGGAATCAGTCTGTTTGTCCATTTCCAGTTCTAACTATTGTTTCCTGACCTGCACACAGGTTTCTCAAGAGGCAGGTAGTCTGGTATTCCCATCTCTTGAAGAATTTTCCACAGTTTATTGTGATCCACACAGTCAAAGGCTTTGGCATAGTCAATAAAGCAGAAATAGATGTTTTTCTGGAACTCTCTTGCTCTTTCAATGATCCAGCAGATGTTGGCAATTTGACCTCTGGTTCCTCTGCCTTTTCTAAAACCAGCTTGAACATCTGGAAGTTCATGGTTCACCTATTACTGAAGCCTGGCTTGGAGAATTTGTGCATCACTTTACTAAGCATGTCCGCCTCTGTGTTACCCCCAGATGGCCTCCTACCAGGCTTCCCCATCCCTGGGATTCTCCAGGCAAGAACACTGGAGTGGGTTGCCATTTCCTTCTCCAATGCACGAAAGTGAAAAGTGAAATTGAAGTTGCTGAGTCATGTCTGACTCTTCGCGACCCCATGGACTGCAGACCACTAGGCTCCTCCATACATGGGATTTTCCAGGCAAGAGTACTGGAGTGGGGTGCCATTGCCTTCTCCGACTAAGCATGTGGGATGAGTGCAATTGTATAGTAGTTTAAGCATTCTTTGGCATTGCCTTTCTTTGGGATTGGAATGAAAACTGACCTTTTCCAGTCCTGTCTCCAAAAGAAAAAAGAGCAAGTTTGCAGCTGAGTACGATTTGCAGTGGAGAGATCACCAGTGTTTTGATAGAGATTATCACTAGGAATATAGTCTGTGTCCTTTTATCTTCCTATTAAAAAAGTGCACTGTTTGATTTTTCTATGATGGGACTATTTTATCTACATGCAAAGATTATAACAGTGGTCATTTTTTAAATATATGTATTCATATCTTAATGTCAGTAGGAAAGTTTTTGAGTTGGGATGTATCTAAAGGAAATTTCTGTTTTGCATTATGAGGATTATTAAGCCCTTAATTTCATCATATAATTGCATTTTATATAGTAGAATTGTCAGAGACATTAAAAATTGAAGTTGGCATTTTAAGAAAATATTTATAATATTGTCCTATACAGTGGTGGAGAAATGAGAAGCAATACTACTTACATCATTTCAACCTTCATAATGCTATAGTTTGAAATGTTTTTTCAAAAAATTGAAAGAGTACTACAGTAAAGTCTTAAGAATCTTACTGGTTCATTAACCAGGTGGTACAGTGGTAAAGAATCCACCTGCCAAGTAAGAGAAGCAGGTCATGCAGTTTCAAGCCCCTCTGTCGGAAAGATCCCTTGGAGTAGGAAATGGCAACCCACTCCAATATTCTTGCCTGGAAAATTCATGGACAGAATCTGGCAGACTATAGTCCGTAGGGTTAAAAAGAGTCAGGCACAACTGAGCACACAAGAATGCATAAATTATTGTAGAAAACACTTTTATCATAAATTTGTATGAAAATTTTACATATGCCATATATAATTTTTCCTAATTTAAGAAAGTAAACATTTTATACCAGAAACATAGTTCATTTCAGAAAAATAAATTAAAAGCAACTTTTTTAAGTATTTAAGAGTATGGAATCATTTCCTTTGCCTCAAATCTTTTTGATAATTTTGAGGGAAGAATGAAGACTACTATTTTTGTCATATATCCACTTATATTTTAGCCCAAACTTAACTAATAATATTATATTTAAGGATTAGCTAGTCATTCTTCCTTTTATTCATTTATTTAAAAAGAAGTATTTACTGTATACCTACCATGTGGTAGACACTCTGTGAGATCCTGAGGAGAGGTGAAGAAGCTAGTCTTAATTACTGTCCTCAGGAAACAAATGCTATAGGCTTGCCTCAATTGTTTTGAAAAAAATTACCAACAAGTTGAAAAATTCAAAATATCTTGCCTATAATTCTGGACATAGTTATTCTACAAACTATCAACCCTGGAGATAATATTTTCAAATGACTTTAAATTTTTTTGTTAGCATTTTCTAGATTAATTTGAGGAATAATGCAAGACAAAATGGAAAAATGCATGCTCGTTCTTACTCAACTGATGATGAATGCTTTTTGAATAAAGCCCATTAATGATAACCATAATAATGTCATATAACAATTCTGTTTTAATGTTAAAGTCAAATACATTCACGATTTATATTTTAGAGGAAATAGTTCTATGCATCTAGGCATTTGTGAATAATATACACTTTGGACAATTGTGCCTCATTTGCATGCATTTTAAAATGTTTGAAAAATTTCAAATATAATGAAAAGCTTGTCTAATTGCATATGGGATTAATCTGATGATAGAAGAAGAAATTCTGCATAAAGCTAGCTATTCTATGAGGAAAAACATGCTACTCTCTGTACCTATTGGATGAAGAATGAAGTCTTGTTATGAATATAGACATGTCTTTATATATTTCTTAAAGTCTAGTTTACAAATACATCCCTTGACATGCCATGACTTTTAAAAATAATATAGAAAAGGGACAGTCTTCGACGTTGCACTCTCACTGAAGATGGAAGGGTTTGTATAGTCTAACACAAACTATAGGCCCACCAAAGACAACTAGAAAAAACTTAAAACATGTTTATAAGCCTCAGAGAGCAACAAAGAGTTGATGGGTAACACTATTTAACAGAAGATAAGTGCATTTTCATTAGGAAAAACAATCTAATTAAATCAAAAACAAAACAAAACTTAAATGAGGTTAGTTTAGAATTAGCAGAAGAAAATTTTAGTAAACTCAATATTAAGGCAATAGAAATATCAAGACTAAAGCATAGAAACAAAACTAGAGGAGAGAAAGAAAAATAACTTGATACACAGAACGTGGTGAAATTATCTAACATATATGAAATTGCAGTTCAAGCAAATAAGGGGAGAGACAATTGCAATCAAGGAATATGTGATTAGATACAAGCCAAGAATTGTCCAAAATTTATGAACAATCTCAGTTCACAGATGTAAAAAGACCATAAGCAGGAAAATGGAATGTGAAATCAAGTGGGCCTTAGGAAGTATCACTACAAACAAAGCTCGTGAAGGTGATGGAATTCCAATTGAGCAATTTCAAATCCTAAAAGATGATGCTGTGAAAGTGCTGCACTCAATATGCCAGCAAATTGGGAAAACTCAGCAGTGGCCACAGGACTGGAAAAGGTCAGTTTTCATTCCAATCCCAAAGAAAGGCAATGCCAAAGAATGCTCAAACTACCACACAGTTGCACTCATCTCACATGCTAGTAAAGTAATGCTCAAAATTCTCCAAGCCAGGCTTCAACAGTACATGAACTGTGAACTTTCAGTTGTTCAAGCCAGATTTAGAAAAGGCAGAGAAACCAGAGGTCAAATTGCCAACATCCGTTGGATCATTGAAAATGCAAAGAGTTCAAGAAAAACATCTATTTCTGCTTTATTGACTGTGCCAAAGCCTTTGACTGTGTGGATCACAATAAACTGTGGAAAAGGTCAGTTTTCATTCCAATCCCAAAGAAAGGCAATGCCAAAGAATACTCAAACTACCGCACAATTGCACTCATCTCACACGCTAGTAAAGTAATGCTCAAAATTCTCCAAGCCAGGCTTCAGCAATATGTGAACCGTGAACTTCCTGATGTTCAAGCTGGTTTTAGAAAAGGCAGAGGAACCAGAGATCAAATTGCCAACATCTGCTGGATCATAGAAAAAGCAAGAGAGTTCCAGAAAAACATCTATTTCTGCTTTATTGACTATGCCCAAGCCTTTGACTGTGTGGATCACAATAAACTGTGGAAAAATTCTTCAAGAGATGGGAATACCAGACCACCTGATCTGCCTCTTGAGAAATTTGTATGCAGGTCAGAAAGCAACAGTTAGAACTGGACATGGAACAACAGACTGGCTCCAAATAGGAAAAGGAGTACGTCAAGGCTGTATGTTGTCACCCTGCTTTTTTATCTTATATGCAGAGTACATCATGAGAAACGCCGGGCTGGAAGAAACCCAAGCTGGAATCAAGATTGCTGGGAGAAATATCAATAACCTCAGATATGCAGATGACACCACCCTTATGGCAGAAAGTGAAGAGGAACTCAAAAGCCTCTTGATGAAAGTGAAAGTGGAAAGTGAAAAAGTTGGCTTAAAGCTCAACATTCAGAAAACGAAGATCATGGCATCCAGTCCCGCCACTTCATGGGAAATAGATGGGGAAACAGTGGAAACAGTGTCAGACTTTATTTTTCTGGGCTCCAAAATCACTACAGATGGTGACTTCAGACATAAAATTAAAAGACGCTTACTCCTTGGAAGGAAAGTTATGACCAACCTAGATAGCATATTCAAAAGCAGAGACATTACTTTGCCAACAAAGGTTCGTCTAGTCAAGGCTATGGTTTTTCCTGTGGTCATGTATGGATGTGAGAGTTGGACTGTGAAGAAGGCTGAGCGCCGAAGAATTGATGCTTTTGAACTGTGGTGTTGGAGAAGACTCTTGAGAGTCCCTTGGACTGCAAGGAGATCCAACCAGTCCATTCTGAAGGAGGTCAGCCCTGGGTGTTGTTTGGAAGGAATGATGCTAAAGCTGAAACTCCAGTACTTTAGCCACCTCATGCGAAGAGTTGACTCATTGGAAAAGACTCTGATGCTGGGAGAGAGATTGGGGGCAGGAGGAGAAGGGGATGACAGAGGATGAGATGGCTGGATGGCATCACTGACTCGATGGACGTGAGTCTGAGTGAACTCCGGGAGTTGGTGATGGACAGGGAGGCCTGGCATGCTGCGATTCATGGGGTCACAAAGAGTCAGACACGACTGAGCGACTGATCTGATCTGATCTGATCTTAGGAACTGGAGTTGCTTGTCATGCCCTCCTCCAGCGGATCCTCCTAACTCAGGGGTAGAGCCTGCATCTCTTAAGTCTAATTTGAATTGGCAGGTGGGTTCTTAACCCCTAGCACCACCTCGGAAGCCCCCAGAATACAAGACAACAATAACAAAAAATCTAGAAAGGGGAAGAAAAGTTAAAGAGTTCAAAAAGTCTTTATATTTCCCTGGATATAGTAATTTTTATTTGACTCTGCTTAAGTTAACCATGCATGTTGTAATCCACAGAAAACACTAAAATTTGCTAGGGGAAAAATGTTAAATGATACAAAAAATTGACTAATCCATATATTCAAAAAGGAAGGGAAAAGAAAGCACAGACTAGGTAGGGCAATTACAAAATTATTTTAAATAGACAACGAACTCCATGACATGATTGTCATATAGAATTTTAAAACATAATTGAAGCATTTTCAAATAAGTATATAGAAAATTTAAACTAAAAATATTTCAAAAAAGATATTTTACAAAAACTAATCCAAACAAAACTGGACTAGTTACACTGATATCTGACAAAATAAACTTTAAGACCAGCAGGAATAATAGAGATAAAAAGAGATATAACATGTTGATTATTAAAGCATTCATATATCAAGAATAAATAAATATATTTTTATTCAAGCAGTTATAGTATTATATGCATATATATAATGGCAACATATATCAAAATATAAAAATATATTTGCTTATTTGTAAATAATGCATAAAGAAAATTTCACAGAACATGAAGAATATATACTATATGAATTACACAGTGAATAAACTTGACTTAATCAACAGTCAGAATACTAATGCACAACAGTTTTGGAGCAAACATTCTTTTCCGAGCTAAAAAAAATGATATATGCATGAACTGTGAATACATAATACTACAAGAAAAATCTCCCAATGTTTGAAAGTTGCCATATACTTCTAAGTATCTATGGGTCAAAAATGAAATCACAGAAATTAAAAAGATAATTTTACCTTAATCATAATGATAATCCCACATATCAGAATGTGTGGTGTGCAGCTAAGAAGAAAATGTATGATCTCCAAAGAAGATATTAAAAAAGAAGATGGGAGGTGCATGCAGCCCAGGGCCGGCCTCGGACAGTTCCCAGCAGAGCAACCTAGAGCCTGAGCAGTGTGGGCAAAGAGGGCATATGCGCCATGAGCGGGGGCAGGTCCAGGGTGGCTGAGACACTGTGAGCACATGCCAGTGTTATTTGTTTGCAGGGTCCCTCCCTCCCCACAGTGTGACTGAACAAGTGAGCCTAAAAAAAGTGTTCACCACCACCCCCTTGTGTCAGGGTGGAAATCAGACACTGAAGAGACGAGCAAACAGAAGAAGCTAAAACAGAGGGAACCGCCTTGGAAGTGACAGATGCAATAGATTAAAACCCTATAGTTAGTACCGACTACATAGGAAGGAGGCTATAGATCTTGAGAAATATAAGCCGAACCAAGAAACTGTCCGAAAATGAACTGACCCCACACTGCCCACAACAACACCAGAGAAAGTCCTAGATATATTTTTACTATTTTTACTATCATTCTTATTTTTTAATTAAAAAAATTTTAAGTCCTCTATTACTCCTTTAATTTTCATTTTTATAACCTACTACTACTTTGCAAAAAAAAAAAGACCTATTTTTTAAAGCAAACTTCATATATATATATATATATAATTTTTCTGACTTTTTCTTTTCTTTTCTTTAATATTGTATTTTTGAAAATCCAACCTCTACTCAAGATTTTTAATCATTGCTTTTTGGTATTTGTTATCATTTTGTACCTTTAAGAACCCAATCTTCAGTACCCATTTTTACTCGGGAGCGAGATTACTGGCTTGACTGCTCTCTCCCCCTTTGGACTCTCCTTTTTCTCCACCAGGTCGCCTCTATCTTCTCCCTCCCCCTGCTCTTCTCTACCCAACTCTGTGAATCTCTTTGTGTGTTCCAGATGGTGGAGAACATTAAGGAACTGATTACTGGCTGGATCTGTCTCTCTCCTTTTGATTCCCCTCTTTATCCTCCTGGCCACCTCTATGTCCTTCCTCCCTCTTCTCTTCTCTGTATAACTCTATGAACATCTCTGAGTGGTCAGAATGTGGAGTGCACATAAGGAAGTGATTACTGGCTAGCTTGCTCTCTCCTCTTTTGATACCACCTCATCTCATTCGGGTTACCTCTAATTCCCTCCCTCCTCTTCTCTTCTCCATGTAACTCTGTGAACCTCTCTGGGTGTCCCTCACTGTGGAGAAACTTTTCATCTTTAACCTAGATGTTTTATCAATGGTGCTGTATAGATGGAGAAGTCTTGAGACTACAGTAAAAATAAGACTAAAAACCAGAAGCAGGTGGCTTAAGTCCAAATCCTGAGAATACCAGAGAACTCCTGACTCCAGGGAACATTAATAAACAGGAGCTCATCAAACGCCTCCATATGTATACGGAAATCAAGCACCACCCAAGGGCCAAAAAGTTCCAGAGCAAGACATACCATGCAAATTCCCCAGCAACACAGGAACACAGCCCTGAGCTTCAATATACAGGCTGCCCAAAGTTACTCCAAACCCACTGACATCTCATAACTCATTACTGGACACTTCATTGTACTCCAGAGAGAAGAAATCCAGCTCCACCCACCAGAACACCGACACAAGCTTCCCTAACCAGGAAACCTTGACAAGCCACCTATCCAACCCCACCCACAGCCAGGAAACTCCACAATAAAGAGAACTCCACAAACTGTCAAAATACAGAAAGGCCACCCCAAACACAGCAATATAAACAAGAAGAAGAGACAAAAGAATACCCAGCAGGTAAAGGAACAGCATAAATGCCCACAAAACCAAACAAAAGAGGAAGAGATAGGGAATCTACCTGATAAAGAATTCCAAATAATGATGGTGAAAATGATCCAAAATCTTGAAATAAAAATAGAATCACAGATAAATAGCCTGGAGACAAGGATTGAGAAGATGGAAGAAAGGTTTAACAAGGACCTAGAAGGAATAAAAAAGAGTCAATATATAATAAATAATGCAGTAAATGAGATCAAAAACACTCTGGAGGCAACAAATAGTAGAATAACGGAGGCAGAAGATATGATTAGTGAAGTAGAAGATAGAATGGTAGAAATAAATGAATCAGAGAAGAAAAAAGAAAAACGAATTAAAAGAAATGAGGACAATCTCAGAGACCTCCAGGACAGTGTAAAATGCCCCAAAATTCGAATCATAGTAGTCCCAGAAGAAGAAGACAAAAAGAAAGACCATGAGAAAATACTTGAGGAGATAATAGTTGAAAACTTCCCTAAAATGGGGAAGGAAATAATCACCCAAGTCCAAGAAACAAACCCAGAGAGTGCCAAACAGGATAAACCCAAGGCGAAACATCCCAGATCAGATCAGATCAGTCACTCAGTCGTGTCTGACTCTTTGCGACCCCATGAATTGCAGCACGCCAGGGCTACCTGTGCATCACCAACTCCTGGAGTTCACTCAGACTCATGTCCATCGAGTCAGTGATGCCATCCAGCCATCTCATCCTCTGTCATCCCCTTCTCCTCCTGCCCCCAATCCCTTCCAGCATCAGAGTCTTTTCCAATGAGTCAACTCTTCGCATGAGGTGGCCAAAGTACTGGAGTTTCAGCTTTAGCATCATTCCTTCCAAAGCAATCCCAGGGCTGATCTCCTTTAGAATAGACTGGTTGGATCTCCTTGCAGTCCAAGGGACTCTCAAGAATCGTCTCCAACACCACAGTTCAAAAGCATCAATTCTTCAGTGCTCAGCCTTCTTCACAGTCCAACTCTCACATCCATACATGACCACAGGAAGAACCATAGCCTTGACTAGACGAACCTTTGTTGGCAAAGTAATGTCTCTGCTTTTGAATATGCCATCTAGGTTGGTCATAACTTTCCTTCCAAGGAGTAAGTGTCTTTTAATTTCATGGCTGCAGTCACCATCTGTAGTGATTTTGGAGCCCAGAAAAATAAAGTCTGACACTGTTTCCACTGTTTCCCCATCTATTTCCCATGAAGTGATGGGACCGGATGCCATGATCTTCGTTTTCTGAATGTTGAGCTTTAAGCCAACTTTCACTCTCCACTTTCACTTTCATCAAGAGGCTTTTGAGTTCCTCTTCACTTTCTGCCATAAGGGTGGTGTCATCTGCATATCCAAGACACATATTAATCAAATTAACAAAGGTCAAACACGAAGAACAAATATTAAAAGAAGCAAGGGAAAAACAACAAATAACACACAAGGGGATTCCCATAAGGATAACAGCTGATCTTTCGATAGAAACTCTTCAGGCCAGGAGGGAATGGCAGGACATACTTAAAGTGATGAAAGAAAATAACCTACAGCCCAGATTACTGTACCCAGCAAGGATCTCATTCAAATATGAAGGAGAAATCAAAAGCTTTACAGACAAGCAAAAGCTGAGAGAATTCAGCACCACCAAACCAGCTCTCCAACAAATGCTAAGGGATCTTCTCTGGACAGGAAACACAAAAAGGGTGTATAAACTCAAACTCAAAACAACAGAGTAAATGGCAACGGGATCATACTTATCAATAATTACCTTAAAAGTAAATGGGTTGAATGCCCCAACCAAAAGACAAAAACTGGCTGAATGGTTACAAAAACAAGACCCCTATATATGTTGTCCACAAGAGACTCACCTCAAAAAAGGGGACACATACAGACTGAAAGTGAGGGGCTGGAAAAATACATTCCACACAAATAGAGACCAAAAGAAAGCAAGAGTAGCAATACTCATATCAGATAAAATAGACTTTATAAGAAGGGTTGTGAAAAGAGACAAAGAAGGACACTACATAAGGATCAAAGGATCAATCCAAGAAGAAGATATAACAATTATAAATATATATGTACCCAACATAGGACCACCACAATATGTAAGACAAATGCTAACAAGTATGAAAGGGGAAATTAACAATAACACAATAATACTGGGAGACTTTCATACCCCACTCACACCTATGGATAGATCAACTAAACAGAAAATTAACAAGGAAACACAAACTTTAAATGATACAATAGACCAGCTAGACCTAATTGATATCTATAGGACATTTCACCCCAAAACAATGAATTTCACCTTTTTCTCAAATGTACACAGAACCTTCTCCAGGATAGATCACATCCTGGGCCATAAATCTAGCCTTGGTAAATTAAAAAAAAAAAAAAAATTGAAATCATTCCAAGCATCTTTTCTGACCACAATGCAGCAAAATTAGATCTCAATTACAGAATAAAAACTATTAAAAATTCCAACATATGGAGGCTGAACAACACACTGCTAAATAACCAAAAAATCACAGAAGAAATCAAAAAGGAAATCAAAATATGCATAGAAATGAAAGAAAATTAAAACACAACAACTCAAAACCTGTGGGACACTGTAAAAGCAGTGCAAAGGGGAAAGTTCATAGCAATACAGGCATACCTCAAGAAAACAAGACAAAAAGTCAAATAAATAACCTAACTCTACACCTAAAACAACTAGAAGAGGAAGAAATGAAGAGCCCCAGGGTTAGCAGAAGGAAAGAAATCTTAAAAATTAGGGCAGAAATAAATGCAAAAGAAACAAAAGAGACCATAGCAAGAATCAACAAAGCAAAAAGCTGGTTCTTTGAAAGGATAAATAAAATTGACAAACCATTATCCAGACTCATCAAGAAACAAAGGGAGAAAAATCAAATCAATAAAATCAGAAGTGAAAATGGAGAGATCACAACAGACAACACAGAAATACAAAGGATCATAAGAGACTACTATCAACAATTATCTGCCAATAAAATGGACAACTTGGAAGAAATGGACAAATTCTTAGAAAAGTACAACTTTCCAAAACTGAACTAAGAAGAAATAGAAAATCTTAACAGACCCATCACAAGCACAGAAATTGAAACTGTAATCAGAAATCTTACAGCAAACAAAGCTCAGGTCCAGACGGCTTCACAGCTGAATTTTACCAAAAATTTAGAGAAGAGCTAACACCTATCCTGCTCAAACTCTTCCAGAAAATTGCAGAGGAAGGTAAACTTCCAAACTCATTCTATGAGGCCACCATCACCCTGACACCAAAACCAGACAAAGATGCCACAAAAAAAGAAAACTACAGGCCAGTATCACTGATGAACATAGATGCAAAAATCTTCAACAAAATTCTAGCAAACAGAATCCAACAACACATTAAAAAGATCATACACCATGACCAAGTGGGCTTTATCCCAGGGATGCAAGGATTCTTCAATATCTGCAAATCAATCAATGTAATACACTACATTAACAAATTGGAAAATAAAAGCCATATGATTATCTCAATAGATGCAGAGAAAGCCTTTGACAAAATTCAACATACATTTATGACAAAAACTCTCCAGAAAGCAGGAATAGAAAGAACATACCTCAACATAATAAAGGCTATATATGACAAACCCACAGGCAACATTATCCTCAATGGTGAAAAATTGAAAGCATTTCCCGTAAAGTCAGGAACAAGACAAGGGAGCCCATTCTCACCACTGCTATTCAACATAGTTTTGGAAGTTTTGGCCACAGCAATCAGAGCAGGAAAAGAAATAAAAGGAATCCAAATTGGAAAAGAAGTAAAACTCTCACTGTTTGCAGATGACATGATCCTCTACATAGAAAACCCTAAAGACTCCACCAGAAAATTACTAGAGCTAATCAATGATTATAGTAAAGTTGCAGGATATAAAATCAACACACAGAAATCCCTTGCATTCCTATACACTAGTAATGAGAAAATAGAAAAGTTAAGGAAACAATTCCATTAACCATTGCAACGAAAAGAATAAAATACTTAGGAATATATCTACCTAAAGAAGCTAAAGACCTATATATAGAAAACTATAAAACACTGGTGAAAGAAATTAAAGAGGATACTAGTAGATGGAGAAATATACCATATTCATGGATTGGAAGAATCAATATAGTGAAAATGAGCATACTACTCAAAGCAATCTATAGAGTCAATACAATCCGTATCAAGCTACCAATGGTATTCTTCACAGAGCTAGAACAAATAATTTCACAATTTGTACGGAAACACAGAAAACCTCAAATAGCCAAAGCAATCTTGAGAAAGAAGAATGGAACTGGAGGAATCAACCTGCCTGACTTCAGGCTCTACTACAAAGCCACAGTCATCAAGATAGTATGGTACTGGCACAAAGACAGAAATATAGATCAATGGAACAAAATAGGAATACCAGAGATAAATCCACGCACCTATGGACACCTTATCTTTGACAAAGGAGGCAAGAATATACAATGGAGAAAAGACAATCTCTTTAACAAGTGGTGCTCGGAAAACTGGTCAACAACTTGTAAAAGAATGAAACTAGAACACTTTCTAACACCATACACAAATATAAACTCAAAATGGATTAAAGATCTAAACGTAAGACCAAAAACTATAAAACTCCTAGAGGAGAACATAGGCAAAACACTCTCCATCATAAATCACAGCAGGATCCTCTATGACCCTCCTCCCAGAATATTGGAAATAAAAGCAAAAATAAACAAATGGGACCTAATTAAACTTAAAAGCTTCTGCACAACTAAGGAAACTATAAGCAAAGTGAAAAGACAGCCTTCAGAATGGGAGAAAATAATAGCAAATGAAGCAACTGACAAACAACTAATCTCAAAAATATACAAGCAACTCCTGCAGCTCAATTCCAGAAAAATAAAGGACCCAATCAAAAAATGGGCCAAAGAACTAAACAGACATTTCTCCAAAGAAGACTTACAGATGGCTAACAAACACATGAAAAGATGCTCAACATCACTCATTATCAGAGAAATGCAAATCAAAACCACAGTGAGGTTCCATTTCACACCAGTCAGAATGGCTGTTATCCAAGAGTCTACAAGCAATAAATGCTGGAGAGGGTGTGGAGAAAAGGGAACCCTCTTCCATTGTTGGTGGGAATGCAAACTAGTACAGCCATTATGGATAACAGTGTGGAGATTCCTTAAAAAACTGGAAATAGAACTGCCTTATGACCTAGCAATCCCACTGCCGGGCATACACACTGAGGAAACCAGAATTGAAAGAGACACGTGTACCCCAATGTTCATCACAGCACTGTTTATAATAGCCAGGACATGGAAGCAACCTAGACGTCCATCAGCAGAAGAATGGATAAGAAAGCTGTGGTACATATACACAATGGAGTATTACTCAGCCATTAAAAAGAATACATTTGAGTCAGTTCTAATGAGGTGGATGAAACTGGAGCCTATTATACAGAGTGAAGTAAGCCAGAAAGAAAAACACCAATACAGGATACTAATGCATATATATGGAATTTAGAAAGATGGTAATGATAACCCTGTAAGCAAGACAGCAAAAGAGACACTGATGTATAGAACAGTCTTTTAGAGTCTGTGGGAGAGGGCGAGGGTGGGATGATTTGGGGGAATGGCCTGGAAACATGTATAATATCATATAAGAAATGAATCGCCAGTCTAGGTTCAATATAGGATCCTTGGGGCTGGTGCACTGGGATGATCTGGAGGGATGGTATGGGGAAGGAGGTGGGAAGGGGGTTCAGGATGGGGAACATGTGTATGCCCATGGCGGATTCATGTTGATGTGTGGCAGAACCAATACAATATTGTAAAGTAATCAGCCTCCAATTAAAATAAAGTTAAATTTAAAAAAAGACTAATAAAAAATAAAAAAGAAGAAAATGACAATTAAGGTATAAATATCTATCTCAAGAATTTAGCCAGAAATTAGAAAATGAGTGCATTAGACACAAAGAAACTAAGTGAAAGATAAATTTTAAAATCAAATTCAATTATATGGAAAACGAATACACAACAAAGAGTAAACAAAAAGAAATACTGATTCTTAGGAAAGATGATTAGAATTGATAACTCCCTTTGATGAATATGAAGATAAAAAGAGAAGTGGATAAGATTTACTAATACCAGGAAAGAATAGAACATCTGTAAGGATCCTCTATGAATGAAAAAGTATAAAGACTTAGCTAAGTGGCCTCATTAGTGTGTATTCTACCATGCATTTAAAGAAAAACAATACCAGCATTACATAAATCCATCCACAAAATAGGGAAAAATGAAAAAATTCTTATTTTGTTTTATAAAGGTAACATTATCTACCTTCTTCTCAAATTATAGGCCATTCTCCTTATGAATTTAAGTGCAAAAGTTCTGTATAAAATATTACCAAGCAAAATTAATACAAGTGTCATAAATATGAACAAACTGGGGATATAATAGCAATTTAAATGGTTAACACTTGTAAATCAACCAATGTTGTTAATCACATTAACAGAGAAAAAGTTTATGATTGTATAAAAGGTTGTCAAAATATTAATGGCTTTTTATGGAATTCAACAATATTAGTAGACTGAGATTAGGAAAGAATTTACTTAATCTAATAAATAATATCTCTGTTAAATTGCAATAGGCACTGCACATAGTGTTGAATTATTTAAAGCTACTAGATATTTCATTTCTTTATAAAGGTTCATTACTTGAGACAACAAAGAGACCATTAAAACTAAATGTGGGACATAGCCTCACATGTATTAACACTTAATGATTTATTTTTGACAAAAACGATACTTCAGAACAGTGAGGAAGTTTTGGTCTTGTCAATATACACTTCTGAGTTAACTGGATATTCTTCTCAAGAAAAAAAGTTAAACTGTGATGTAATATTGATCTAAATATGAAATATATATATATTGAAATTTAAAGTACATTACCACAAGGTAATATAATGATTTAGGATATAAAATTGTTTTATTAAATACTATACACAAAACAACCAAAAAGGAAAATATTTTAAAAAATTGGACAACATTATCACTTAAGTTTTCCATTTGTCAAAAGAAATCATGAAGTAGACACATAGTCATTCTTACCCCAAAAGGGTAAGATATTTTAATATGTATAAATGTAAAAGAAATCATATGCATTAAAACATCTTAAATTAATTTTGAAGATAGGTAAACAAGTAGAAAAATGGGCACAGTAATTGAATAGGCTAGCTTTCCAGATGATATTGTAATGACCAATAAATTTATGAGTAGGTGGTCAGCTTCATTAGTCATATGGAAAATAAAAAAAAAAGCCATAATAAGATAGCAATAAGATCAACTAAAATTAAAATCAACCAAAATTATCTAAAATTAAAATGACTGATAAGTATTTGTTGTCCAGAAAGTGAGAAACTCTCATATGCTGCTTTTCAGAGTACAAATTGTTAAAACTTTGGAAATCTTTTCAGCAACTGCTAAAGAGAACTCATGAGCCAGCAATGAAACACTTAGACATGGACTCATGGAACTGTGTATATATTTGCAATGCATAATTGTATAATAATGTTAATAACATATTGTTTGTGCTAGTTACTGAAAGTAATCCAAGTGTTTATCAACAATTGGATAGATAAATATTAATGTATTTATAAAACTGAATACAGCATTGAAAAATGAGCAGATTATCACTGTGTTCATCCACATGAATGGATCTCACAAGCATAACATTGATGTAAAGGAGAACATACTGAATTACAGAGTTCATATACATTGGAAAATAGCCAAAATTAGTTTGCAGGTGTGTGCTCAGTTGTGTCTGAGTCTTTGCTGCTCTATGGACTGTAGCCTAGCAGACTCCTCTGTCCAAGGAATTTTCCGGGCAAGAATACTGGAGTGGGTTGCCATTTCTTACAACAGGGATCTTCCCGACGCAAGAACCAAACCCTCGTTTCCTGCATCTCCTGCATTGGAAGGCAAATTCTTTACTGCTATCACCACTTCGGAAGCCCAAAATTAGTTTGAGAGGTTGGAAAATAAAGAAATTTATGGAGGAAGGGATAGGAAATGGCTGAAAGGAAAATAAGTGTCATATTCTATTGTTTATCTTGATGAAAGTCATATGGATGTGTTTACGTCTTTGAAATTCATCAAGCTCTAGACTTAGGTTTTCTGTATTTTATTATTCTTACTATATTAAAAAGTTTAATTTTAAAATACTGCTGATATTAAATCACTAAAAAACTACAATATTCCTTTTTTCTAATCCTATTCAAGACCTATGTATTATACATAAAATGTATTGAGATGTATATATTTGAGAGAGGTATTCTTGCTTTCTCTGTTGTGACATTTTGTTTTCTGCTTTCAATTTCTTCAAAATTAAATGCCACAATAATAATTTTATAGTATATTGTATAAATTTCTCTGAAAAATGTTATAACAGAAGGATATAATGAACAAGAATGTGGACTTTAGTCTTAGATCTGGGTGTCATTCAACCAGAAACAATCTATGGATTTGGGTACAAGTTAATTTGAGGCTGTAAGCCATATCTTTTTGAAAGGCAGATGGACAGAGAAAGAGGGAGAGGAAGAGAGAGAAAAAGAGAGAAGGGAAAAGTAAGAGCAAGAACAAGAGTGAGAGGGAGAAAGTGGGGAGGAAAACAGCCAGAGAAGGGGAATGAATATGAATGTCTGCTGCTCAAGGTCATATATGCATTAAAGTAACACGTACATAAAGTCATCTAGCAGACTGCTTCTTATACTAGTTTCCCCATATGTGTATTTTCCCAAGCCTCTCTATCATGTATATACTGTATTAGTTTCCTAAGGCTATCATAACAAATGACCACAAACTAGGTGATTTAAAACAGCAACAACTTATTTTCTTACTATTCAGGAGACTAGAATTCTGAAACCAAAATGTGAGCAGGGTTAGTCCTTTCTTGAAACTCTGAGAAAGAATCTGTTCCATATCTGTCTAAGAGGTTCTGGTGTTGCTGGCATTTTTGGCATTCCTTGGCTTGTAGCTGTATCACCCTGATTTCTTTGTCCTTATGGATGTTCCTTGTATTTCCTCTGTCTCCAAATTTTTATTTCCATATAAGAACACTTGTCTTTGGATTTGGTGGTGGTGGTTTAGTCGCTAAATTATATGAGACTCTTTTGATCCCACGGACTGTAGCCCACCAGGCTTCTATGTCCATGGGATTTCCCAAGCAAGGCTCATCCTACCCCAGTATGACACCATCCTAACTTTAGTACATCTACAAAGACTTATTTCCAAGTAAGGTCACATTCACAGATACTAGAGGTGAGAACTTCAACATATCTTTTTGGGGGACAGAATTCAACCCATACCATATCTAAGCAGCCATTAAACTAGAGAAGCCAAAGGATTTGTCTAGTGTGCTAAACAGAGTTAATAACAAAGCTAGAGCTAGGAAACATACGTTACTCAGAATGCAGCATTTCTTCCCATATACCAAGCTGCTTAAAAAATCATCTTCCTGATTCCAGTAGATAAACCTTTAATCTTGATTTTATCTATGTATTCACTCTATATTCTTGGCTAGATTTAGAACATATAAATACATCTTTTGAAATACTGAACTCAGACAAAAATAATGCACAAGTGTGAGTTTGCATGTGTATGTGTGAACATAAATGTGAAGGTGACAAATTGGCAGCCCATGTGCCATTTCCAAGCATTGAAGAAATCTGTTTTGTCCTATGCAATGTTGTTGTGGAGGCTATTATTATTTTTAATGATTTATGATTTTAGAAAGCAATAGATTCTATATAAAATTCCAAATTTCCAACAGCTTCTGAAAAATGATATGATCTGGAAACACTGGGCCCAACTGACCACAATCTGCTAGAGCTGGGGTGTGGATGCCCTTTTTAGAAAATGCGCAATCTGTAGTTGGCCACAGTGCCAACCCATCCTCATTGTTTCCCCAGTTCGGTTTACCTCACTCATGTATGTCACATACTGAACTTGCTTACATTTCTGTCTCCTCTCCTTGATCTACAGAAAATTAAATTGTCTAGTATTGTACTATAGTTTAATTCAGTGAGATGTCTAGATCAAGTGCAAACATTTTAAGATTTAGTTCATTTCCATTTTACTGTTATATTTCCTTCAACAGGAGAAAAGCTCTTATAAAAATAAAATTCTTGTCAATTTGGCTTTACATGTAACTTCAAAAGCCCAAGGTTATTTTTTTGTTTAAAAAGTTAGTATCTCTAATTTGTGAAATTCCAATAGTGTATACTGAATATTTACCATTGTCTTTATTTTTAATATACTTAGCTTTCTGTGTGTGTATGATTAGTGTATGTGTGATATATGATTAAGTGTATGTGTGATATATGATTAAATGAAAAACAGTATTAAGCAGAGGCAGTGGAGAAAAAACTGGGTATGAAAGGTAAACATAAGCACTACAGGAGAAGGAGAGAGCCCTGGAAGAATAATGAGGCTTAAAAATGGACTGCAAGCAGATCCAACCAGTCCATTCTGAAGGAGATCAGCCCTGGGATTTCTTTGGAAGGAATGATGCTAAAGCTGAAATTCCAGTACTTTGGCCACCTCATGCAAAGAATTGGCTCATTGGAAAAGACTCTGATGCTGGGAGGGATTGGGGGCAGGAGGTAAAGGGGACGACAGAGGATGAGATGGCTGGATGGCATTGAGTCCATCACCGACTCGATGGACATGAGTTTGAGTGAACTCTGGGAGTTGGTGATGGACGGGGAGGCCTGGCGTACTGTGATTCATGGGGTCGCAAAGAGTTGGACACGACTGAGCGACTGAACTGAACTGAATTGAAATATATACATATAAAAATGAGGGGGATTAGTCTGTGATAAGATGGGAAACAGATAAACAATAAACAATAATTCACACAAGATGTGCCTTAAAAGCTACCTACAAATTATTTCAATATGCCCATCGGAAATGGGAGAAATTGACTGTGAGTAGGGATGTGATAGCTCACTGTTATCAAATAGCTCCCTGGTAGCTCAGTGTTATCAAATCTGCCTGCAATACAGGAGACTTGCAGGATTCTCGGGTTAGATCCCTGGCTCAAATATGTGACTAATCAGGGAATAAAATCACCCCCACAGGGATTTCTCACAAATTAGTTTAGTAGCTGCTATTCTTCTTCAGAAAGATATTTCATCATTGTAGGGGGAAGGAGAGGTGGGAGGGAGGCATGAAGGAACATAAACAGGTGTTAGTGGTGCCTTAGATTTAAGAACACTACCCTTCAAAAGCACTGAGAAGCGAAGTCTCAGTCGTGTCCGACTCTTTGCGACCCCGTGGACTGTAGCCCACCAGGCTCCTCCATCCATGGAATTTTTTAGGCAAGAGTACTGGAGTGGGTTGCTGTTTCCTTCTGCAGGGGATCTTAGGGATCCCATATTAAAACCTCTCTAGCAGGTGCATCAGTTAGAACTTAAAGTACTATCCTCAAGTACCTATTCATGTGCTTTCTCTACCTTGGCTTGACACATTAATAATTATCATTATTCAAGTAATTTGTAGCCATTAAAAACCAGCCTATATTCTAATTACTGAAAAATTATATATTCATGAAAGTAGCCTAGTTTTACTTTGCCAAAGATTTTTTTTTCAAGTAGTACAAAACAATATAACATGCTGAGTTTGCTTATTTCTCTTGAAAGTAACTTAGTAAACTTCATGAGAAATTATAGGGCTTTTTCTATATGAAATTTCTAGTATTTTTTTCCCATTCTATAGCTGAGTCCAAAGACCTAGACTTATTGTATTTCTTTGCATTTAAAAACTCCTCTAAGTTGTTTTGTTGAAAATGAGGTTTACACAGGGGCATGTTCAATAACTATTCATCAACTTTTGTTACTACAAAACCATGTCGATTCATACAAAGGAAACCAGCTAGACATTTAGCCACAAACCAAATAATAGTGTTGTATTTACTATTAAAATAAATAAATTGTAAACTAAACAATAGCATTCCAATTATGCAACAGTGATACTGTTATTAAGTAGAGGAATTCACTATTAGTCTGAAATTTAGTTGAGAATATCATTTAATCTAATCTCTCCCTAGTAATACCATTATTTCAGTAGGAAACAATGGCTTTCATTTTGATCACTTGTATCACAGCAAATAGAAAATCCCTCAAAATGATAAATCTTATTGCTCTTTTAAATTATCTACCATCTTTAGTGGAAAGGCAGTTAATACATATCAACTCATATTTTCCCTCATTATTACCACACATTTCTTCTCAATCACATATTTGTAAAGCTAAAACCCTCTTCCAAATTGATATCAGTCTTGGAATGCATGGGTATCTCAAAACCTCCACATTGCCTTAATGTTAATTGAGAAAGTAGGTGTTTACACTGATCTCCTAATGTTAAAGCACAAGCTATGATTGCGGCAACAAACACAGAGTGTCTCTATATTCATTTCTCAGTCAAAAAAAAAAAATCTTATCGCTTATTTTCATTTATTTTTAGTGTAGAGCAAGCTTCCAAGTTAGAATGCTCATTAATATTTAATACCTTATGGAAATATATTTGTTTATGGTGATCACGCATTTCCATTTTTGTTGTTGCAAAATGTTTACCAGTTTGTATGAGATATTATTTATGTTTCCATATTTGGGTTGTTAGGAATTCTCCCAATCAGACATAAGCATAAACAACCACCTTGATTTCACAATTATCTCATTTGTTCTGAGTAGTAGAAAGGGGCAGAAGTTAAAATCCTTCACACAGTACTGTAGCCTAAAATTGGTAGATTCCCTTAGGTGATTGGAGAGGAATTAATCCTAGTTTCCACCTTTCTAAAAAAAAAAAAAAAGTACT
The DNA here is from genome assembly GCF_027580195.1 of Bos mutus. Classification (NCBI taxonomy): domain Eukaryota; kingdom Metazoa; phylum Chordata; class Mammalia; order Artiodactyla; family Bovidae; genus Bos; species Bos mutus. Next base: position 73,224,113 of record NC_091627.1, read on the forward strand.
AGATTCTTCTGACAAATGTTGAAAGTGTCAATCACTTAGTACTGTCTGACTCTTTGTGACCCCATGGACTGTAGCCTGCCATTACCTTCTTCAAGGGATCTTCCAGATTCAGTGATCTAACCAGTGTTTCCTGCTTGGACGGCAGATATTTTTACTGTCTGAACCACAGGGGAAGCCCCTACAAATATTAAATTGCCTCAAATTTATTTCAATAGGAATCATTTTACATCTTACCTACAAACAAAAAAAGAAATAACATTAAAAACACCTCATCCGTTTTCATTAAGATACTTTATATAGTATTTGCCATTAAGGAAAGATATTTCTAATACATTCCAAAGTTGGGTGTGTAGTTTTCTGAATTCCTCTTGATGAAACTCTTAAAAAAGGAATGAACATTAATTAACATTTGTATTATGTCAAGTAGTGTGCTGCTGCTGCTGCTGCTAAGTCACGTCAGTCATGTCCGACTCTGTGCGACCCCGTAGACGGCAGCCTACCAGGCTCCCCGGTCCCTGGGATTCTCCAGGCAAGAACACTGGAGTGGGTTGCCGTTTCCTTCTCCAATGCACGAAAGTGAAAAGTCAAAGTGAAGTCGCTCAGTCGTGTCCAACTCAGCGATCCCATGGACTGCAGCCTACCAGGCTCCTCCATCCATGGAAGTTTCCAGGCAAGAGTACTAGAGTGGGTCGCCAGTGCCTTCTCCAAGTACTGTGCTAGGCGTATTCAATCATTTGATGAGAGGTAGACCACTCCAGTACTCTTGCCTGGAAAATCCCATGGATGGAAGAGCCTGATAGGCTGCAGTCCATGGGGTCGCTAAGAGTTGGACACGACTGAGTGACTTCACTTTCACTTTTCCCTTTCACTCATTGAAGAAGGAAATGGTGGCCCACTCCAGTGTTCTTGCCTAGAGAATCCCAGGGATGGGGGAGCCTGGTGGGCTTCTGTCTATGGGGTAGCACAGAGTCGGACACGAATGAAGCGACTTAGCAGCAGCAGCAGCAGAGTAGCATGGTGTTTAAGATCACAGTCTTGAGTTTGAATATTTCTTTGCTCTTATATTGCTAGGTGTGACCTTGACTGTCTTGGTTAACCTCTCTGTGCTTCACTTTTCTCATTGATATTATGAGTGAAGGCCTAGACTCTTTCCTATAGGGTTGTTGTGAAGGATAAACTAAGTTAATGTAAGTAAAATACTAGAGCAGTTTGGCATGGAGTAGACACTTAGCATCAGATATCAGCATTATCTTCACCAGATCTAATAAAGTGTCATTATCTTTTACTGATGAGGAAACTAGTGTTCAGAGTGTTGAAGCGATTTACATTTAGAAACAACCCAGCAAGTCATATTTTCATGACTGTAGCCATGAAATTAAAAGACACTTACTCCTTGGAAGAAAAGTTATGTCCAACCTAGATAGCGTATTGAGAAGCAGAGACATTACTTTGCCAACAAAGGTCCATCTAGTCAAGGCTATGGTTTTTCCAGTGGTCATGTATGAATGTGAGAGTTGGACTGTGAAGAAAGCTGAGGGCCGAAGAACTGATGCTTCTGAACTGTGGTGTTGGAGACGACTCTTGAGAGTCCCTTGGACTGCAAGGAGATCCAACCAGTCCATTCTGAAGGAGATCAGCCCTGGGATTTCTTTAGAAGGAATGATGCTAAAGCTGAAACTCCAGTACTTTGGCCACCTCATGCGAAGAGGTGACTCATTGGAAAAGACTCTGATGCTGGGAAGGATTGGGGGCAGGAGGAGAAGGGGACGGCAGAGGATGAGATGGCTGGATGGCATCACTGACTCGATGGATGTGAGTCTGAATGAACTCCGGGAGTTGGTGATGGACAGGGAGGCCTGGCGTGCTGCGATTCATGGGGTCGCAAAGAGTTGAACACGACTGAGCGACTGAACTGAACTGAAGGGGTAGGCACATAGGACTTTTTGTTTTAAAACTTATGCATGAAGAATAAGACTTTTAATATATTAATTTCTTTGAACTAGAAAATCACAGAAGACAGCCTGTGGAAAACTATAATCCAGTGGAAACACTGTGTAGACCAACTGAAGATAAGATCCAAATTCACAAAGGTAAAATGAAAGAAACTAAATAATTAATCAGGTCTTACATACTGATGGCAATCAATGGGTTTTAAGAGTCCAGGTAAAAGACAGGACTTGGACTCTTAAGAGAGCCTCTAGAAATCTGCTAGCATCATCAGATTTACTGAGGAACATACACAGATTACAAGGGTATCGTGGAACCCTTACGATTCAATTATGAACCCTTTTAGATTCAATTCTTATAAATAAGCTGTCCCTTCTACTTACTTTTGTAGTAAGCTTTACCTCTATAAGAGACATATATAGGCACATTTTATATGCTATTTGTTCTAGAACCTATTGACAATTTTTTTAAATACCCTAAATTAGGTAGAGTATATTTGTGGTTCAGATTCACTTATGACTGATTAACCATCTAGTCAAGGCTATGGTTTTTCCAGTGGGCATGTATGGATGTGAGAGTTGGACTGTGAAGAAGGCTGAGTGCTGAAGAATTGATGCTTTTGAACTGTGGTGTTGGAGAAGACTCTTGAGAGTCCCTTAGACTGCAAGGAGATCCAACCAGTCCATTCTAAAGGAGATCAGCCCTGGGTGTTCTTTGGAAGGAATGATGTTAAAGCTGAAACTCCAATACTTTGGCCACCTCATGAGACGAGTTGACTTATTGGAAAAGACTCTGATGCTGGGAGGGACTGGGGGCAGGAGGAGAAGGGGACGACAGAGGATGAGATGGTTGCATGGCATCACTAACTCAATGGACGTGAGTCTGAATGAACTCCAGGAGATGGTGATGGACAGGGAGGCCTGGTGTGCTGTGATTCATGGGGTCGCAAAGAGTCTGACACGACTGAGCGATTGAACTGCACTGAACTGAACCTTAGATAAGGTATTTTTCTGAGACTTAGAGTTATATTATTTAATAATTCACTTTAAAAATATCATGTTAGCAGTTATTAGTTCATTACATTCCCAAAGTAATCCTGTGGAATAAATTGGCACTCACTAGTACCCATACTTTACATTCAAGGAATCTGAATTTCAGAGAAGTGACTTCCACTGGTTCAGAGAGAACAGAATGGGCTTGGAACTAATAGAAAGAAGCTAGCATTTATTCAACACAGTTCTCAACTATTTTATATCTATTTATTAATTTAACCTCCACAACAACAAATAGATAAATTGGGAACTGTTAACATATCCATTTTACAGATGATGTGACTGAGGCATTGCAAGATTAAGCATTTTACTTAAGGTCACAGCTGCTACATGGCAGAGATGAAATTCAAGCCCAGATAACCTGATTCTAGTTCCCACACATTTAATTACTTGACCACACTGCCTTTCTGAACCCAATAAAAATAATATAATTTATTCCTGTCTCCAAGTTATTTAGACTCTTAGACAAGCAGTGAAAGTATAAATAGGCTTATCAAAAGGAATGAGTTCTGGTTTCTTTGGCAGGAAATGGATATCAGATTAGGAATGTATATTATTTTAGTACTCCTAAATTTGTCTACTTCTTACAGTTTTGCTATATAGGGCCGAAATGCAGAAAATAGTCTTACCTTAACAATATTTAAGGCTGAAGCTATTAGGCTTGTGGTACTGAAATAAATGTCTGCTTTTTATGCTCTAAAACTAACCCAGACTAGGAATATAATAGGGTTAGAAATTTAAATGTCCATAGGACTCAAACTATAATTAAGCCACACACCTCAGACTTCTCTACCACCTATTTTTGCAAGCTTCCTTTAGATTTAACTCCTTTGTCACCAAACTCAGCAATGCCTACTGGGCATGCCCAGTGATATGGTCAGTGCCTTGTATCAAGTTTCACTTCCTCCAGGTTTTACCAGCTACAAAAGGAAGGAGGAGATAGAGCGAAGAGTTAAACAGGAACAGAACTTGGTTCAGCTCCGGATGTCCATGCCAGGGCAGAGCACAGAAAGCTGGGGGAGGAGAAGGGATGAGGAGACGTTACCACCAAAGTACCTTGTCCAATAGATGAGTCTGGGCTCTTAAACTGGCACGTTAACTGGGTGGGTCCCTTTTGCATCTTTTTGGCAAAGCTTGGGCAGATCGTGAAGATCTGAAGTGATCACCCATCCCGGGGCCACTGTAAGGGGTGGGGCAGGGACCGTGGATCTGGGGGAATGCCAGCGACTGTGTGAACCTTGCCTGTCTCTGCATTCCTCGAAGAGCTGCAGCTTTTCTAGGGTTCCAAGCAAGAGATCAAAGTGCACAAGTAAAGCGAGAGCTCATCTTAATCACGGACTCCTTGGCCCCTTCCTTTTGGCCCTGGAACCAACCCTCTCAGATACCGTTGCCCAATCACGACTAAACCCCGGAGAAGTGGAATCTCCACACAGCTTTCCGTGGGTCTAGCAGGGGCCTGGGCATGCTCAGTAGGCTACGTGTTTCTCTCTTTCTTTTTTTTCCTCTGTCTCCCTCTCCCGCTCTCTCCTCTTCCTCTTTTTCTATATCCACCTCCCCTCTCTCTCATGGGGGAGGGTGGGTGGTGACAAGTTAGAAGCACTCGCGTTAGGTCCCCGCCCCCAGGATCGGGCTCCCCCGGCAAGAGGACGAAGCAAAGGCAGAAACACACCTCACTGCGCAGCATCCCCATCGGGAGGGGCTGTGCCCGGGGGGCTGAGCCCACCAGTATCCCAGTCTGGGGACGGCCCGCCGCTCTCCATGGTACTGCGGAGAGCTCAGCTCCGCCCTTCTCTTTCAGAAGGACAGCACCCAACGTCACGTAACCCAGCCTTCTCGGGCTCCACGACCGCCTCCTCCTTCCCAGCTCTTTCCCTCTCCTCCTCCTTCTGCTCCCCTCCTTTGCCTGTTCTCCCCTCCCGCACTCCTGGAGATAGACGCTCAAGCCTGACGCCTCTCAAAAGGCAGCAGCAGTCGCCTTATCCACAGACCTCAGGAAATTCGCTTTGACCGTTGCATGCCTCAAGCTCTGGCTCGAGCTAAGGGGGAATAACCGGGCAGGTAAAGAAGCTCAATTTGTGTTGGGGGGGAGGGGATGGGGCGAGGCTAGCTGGAGAAGGATATCTTTCCCCATTGTAATTGAGCCAGGATCTGCCACAAATGCACTGGGAAGGATGGGTGGTGGGAGGGTGGAGGAGTATAGATCTTGGTTGTTTTGCATGAAGCTTTTTAAATAATGGCAAGAAGATGAGATGGTGGAGCTGGGGTAGTAACTTGAAGACTGAATGCAGTGATTTATTAGCAGAAAAAGAAAACGGGCAAGTTAGAAACCAAAGCAATAAAATACATCTAGAGCTACATCTTTCTTTCCCTTCCCCATCAGCCCCATGCTGTGCCTAGCCTTAATTTGTGCAGTCGACTCCAGGCTCCAAGAAACTGCACTGGTATTAGAGATGGGGCTTAGAGACTGGGCGGGAAAGCCAGGGAGAATTTTGGGTGTGCATTGGTATTAAGGGACTTTGAAATATCCAGGGGGAAATGATAGGCGCTTCTAAAAATCCTCTCAAATATTTCAGGTTCTTTATTATGATATATTGAATGATGCATGGAAAGGTATGTGCATGTTTGTGCGTGTGTGTGTTACCATAAACATATTAAAATAAATGCAACTGCAGCCCATGAGCATACCGTATCGATCCTTCCAGTGGCTTGGGAATGAATTTGATTCTAGAAATGAAAGAAAAGATTAATGAGGCTGTTAGTCTGCTTTTGAATTAGAGCGCTTCTTCCTTTGGCTGCAGTGAGGTTGTTTTTCAGATCCTTTTATTTTATCCTCTAATTTGTGAACTCGCCAGGTTTTCCCGGCACCTAGAGAGAATCCTTTTCTCCATATAAATACAGATACTCTCTCACACACAATGAGCTTCCTCTAAGAACTGGAAGAGTCAGTTGACCTCCCCTGTGGTAAGAATATATATGTTTTCCTCCCTCTCTTACATTCCTTAAAAAAAATTGTCAAGATATGCATCGTTGGAGGAGGGCAAGAGAGCGGTGTAAAGAAAGGTTTTATGATCTATGGAATGTCAATTAATAAAACAATTGATTCCAACTGACTAACAAAAAAAAAGGTTTTCTAACACAGGAGCTTGTAAATGGTTTCAAAGCACTTACTCGATCTTGAAATTTCACGTTTATTTCACAATAACAGAAAATTTCACAGATTTCTGAGTCCACTTAAAAAATGAAAGTCTTCTGAATAATATGTTTCTTAGAATGATTTTTAAGAGCACTTTTCTTTGGGTTTGGAGCAGGAGTAGACAAGATATGGCTGGTGATTACTGATGGTGTGGCATGTATCAGCCGTAATAAAAAAGCAACTGAGATTTTAATTTCCCTTTGCTAGTGGGCAGTGTGTGTAGTGTGTTGTGTGTGTGCTGAAAGAGAGAGAACCGGTCATCAATTTCATCTGGGGAGGAACTTGAAGTGGGATCCCCTAGCTTGGTGGCTCTCAGATGACACCTGTAGGGATTGCTCTGTATTGAAGACAAATGTTCTTGGTTCCCTTCATGGAGGAGCAGCAGCACAATGCGGTGCCATAAATTACTGCTAGTTTCAGCTTGTAGGAAAAAAAGTGTTAATTGGATAGTGAGTTTCTGTGTCTAGGCAATAAACTGGTGTCTGTGCCTGTGTATGTTGTGTGTGTATGTGTTGGGCGGGGGGAGATAGTGAGAAATGGAAATGGTGAAGGAAATACATATATTTCCTTAACCGGACCAGATGATACATTGTGATTTTCTTGGTTAAATATGAGAGTAATTTTTGGTTAAAAAAAAAAAGACTGAAAAACAATTCACTATATATGAGTTCTATACCATTACAAGAACCTGTCAGATTAGAGTTGAATAAAGAGAGATGACTTAATAGTATAGTGAGTAATTCAAAGATATGATTTTAAATGTGAGCTTCCTCGAGCCATAGCAGCTAAGGTGACACAGTAGCTATTCTAACCACACAAATTCTAAGAGCTGACAGCCAGAAAGGACTTGAAGAGGAGTTAAGATCACTGCACTGTTAGGCAAAATATTAAATACTTGACTTTAGAGGAGTTAATATTATGGCAGTTGAGACACAAATGCTGCCGAAAACTGACATCTGACTCCAGTGAGGTATTTTCTCCTATAATGAATGATTCCTTCAATAAAAAGGAAGAAAATACTCTTTTGAAATTTAAGAATCCCAAACAACCATCAGCGTTCTTCTCTCTCTGAGAAAAATAAGAGTAGGAATGCTACACAAATCCATGCTGGCAGCTTCCAGTCAAGTTTGGTATGCTTTGCCTGTTGTAAAATCAGCTATTAACTGAGATTTAAATAAGCTGTATTTTTATTGTCTATATAACCAGTGCACATATAAGCAGAAGTTTCTAACAAAGTCTTTCTCTCCCCTCTTCTTTTCATATATTTTAAACTTTCTCAGAAACATTAAAATCTAACATTAACCAAATTTCTATTTAAAAGAAAAAATTTGGGAGGGTTACCTATTAATGGTTATAATAAACTACAAGGGTGTGGTACTGGCTGATTGTAAGAGTGTGATATTAACTATTAGGAGACATTAGTTCTTCTTACTTATAGATCAGGACAAATAAGTTCCTTCCAATAAGGTTAACTCTGACTTGCTAATAACAGCAATTATATACCTGATTTCTGGGTTGAATAATGATTATATGATACTCAGACTTTAGAACTTAATTTTTATTTTAATTCTCTGCAGATTTCTGGGTCCTTATAAAAAGACAAAATAAAACCAAAATGCATCACCAACACACGACCAATTGATACACTGGCATGTTAGCTTGGCCTTGCAGAGACGGAGAGGAGAGAAGAGGAGCTGGTGTGTTTTCCACCTCTAACAGCTTCTGGCTATTTCACAGCTTCAGTGTTTGAACCCTATTGTTGGGGAGGGAAAAAGAGAAGTAAAGCCCTGAGGCCATGTGCAAGGAATTCTGCTTTGGCTACAGAGGTACTGGAAGTCTATGATAATGGCAGAAGACGCAGGCCTTTGAAGCTACTCGGGTTGATAAGTGGTGCCTTACTGGTTTGGACACTGCACCTGGAGGAGAAACACCTGAGGTGTTACCAAGCATTCAAGGATCCTGGTTCTTTGCTGGCATCTTACTTCCCTGGAAAGTGTTTGCTTTTTACCTGACTCTAACCGTTTCCCTTTTGCCTGGTACCACTGCTGATACCTGGCAGATAATGGTATTTGAAGAGTGAAGTCTCTGTCGACCCCACCAATGCCCTTGGACTAGTTCATCGGACTCAAATGGATGCGTGATTTCCCTTGATTTTCTGTTGACACCTTTTTCCAGAAGGTTGCTTCCAAAGTGTATCCTCCCTTTGGTCCGGAAGTTCTGTGGCTGCCCTGTGCTACTGGGGTCTACGTTTTCCAGTTGGGAGGGGACTATAGGGAGAGAGGGAGGGGTTGCTGGAAGAAGAAGAAGAAAAAAAGAGCTAGATTAAGGAGGGGACATTCCTCCCACTCCTGCCCGTCCCCTTACCCGACTTCTTTCCGGACCCCGATTTCTGCATCACGGTGTTCAAGATCATTTTGACCCTGTCGGCCCCGGCACCCCCCCGCCGCACCCCAGCCCCGAGCATGGGGACGGCGCTTCTCCAGCGCGGGGGCTGCTTTCTCCTGTGCCTCTCGCTGCTGCTCCTGGGCTGCTGGGCGGAGCTGGGCAGCGGGCTGGAGTTCCCGGGTGCTGAGGGCCAGTGGACGCGCTTCCCCAAGTGGAACGCCTGCTGCGAGAGCGAGATGAGCTTCCAGCTGAAGACGCGCAGCGCCCGGGGCCTAGTGCTCTACTTCGACGACGAGGGCTTCTGCGACTTCCTGGAGCTCATCCTGACGCGCGGCGGCCGCCTGCAGCTCAGCTTCTCCATCTTCTGCGCCGAGCCCGCCACGCTCCTGACGGACACGCCGGTCAACGACGGCGCGTGGCACAACGTGCGGATCCGCCGGCAGTTCCGCAACACCACGCTCTTCATCGACCAGGTGGAGGCCAAGTGGGTGGAGGTCAAGTCCAAGCGCCGGGACATGACGGTGTTCAGCGGCCTCTTCGTCGGGGGGCTTCCCCCGGAACTGCGCGCCGCGGCTCTCAAGCTCACGCTGGCCTCCGTGCGGGAGCGAGAGCCCTTCAAAGGCTGGATCCGCGACGTGCGGGTCAACTCCTCTCTGGCCCTGCCCGTGGACAGCGGCGAGGTCAAGCTGGACGACGAGCCGCCCAACAGCGGCGGCGGGAGCCCGTGCGAAGCGGGCGAGGAGGGCGAGGGCGGGGTGTGCCTCAACGGGGGCGTGTGTTCCGTAGTGGACGACCAGGCGGTGTGCGACTGCTCGCGAACTGGCTTCCGTGGCAAGGACTGCAGCCAAGGTAAGGCCCGATGACGCTGGAGCCCTGGGGCCTTGGCCTGGGCAGGGTACGGGGAGGAAGGGCGAGGCAGGCCGGGGCCTGTGCATGCGGGCTTCCTTCTCTGGAGAGCTTGTGTCGCGTAGGGTCCAGGTGAAAACCTGTTTCGGGCCTCTCCGCCCTCTTACCTCCCACAGCCCCTCCCGTGGCCTCTTGGGAAAGGTTGAGCATTCCCCATTTTCAGGTTCAGTTTCCTCCCGGAGCCCTTTCCACTAGTCCTACTTCCTTCCAAGTGGCAAGTAAAATGACCTCTCTTCTTCAGTCCTCGGGTTCTTTGCCAAGCCGTTTCCTCTCTTCACTGGACTGGGGCCCACCAGAACATATAATGTGCTTTTCCTCTGTCACCACTGTCTGTAATACACAGATTTCCCCCGTAAGATGCAGATTGGGCATACGTTTGGTGAAAAATGAAGTCAAGAGAAATTGACCATGGTTGAGAATCCCCACATAGTTGGTAATGGGCAAGGGAGACAGGATTCATAGACACAGCTGTGCCTTTTACAAGTAGAGTGGCCAGTCCTGCTCCTGTGGGGAAAGGGGGGTGGAGTAGGGCAGGACTTGTGCAAGATTTCTTGATTAGGAGGAGGGTTCTTGGAATTAATGGTAGTTTCTTTGGCTATGTCCAACATTTGTTGGTTTAATCAATTATTTCTGTGGTTTCTTGAAGTGGGAGAGAGGTCAGCTCATGTTTAGAAGAGTTAGAGATTAAATAGCATATTTCTTAATCAGATGACTTGGGAAGGTAAATAGTAGAGAGATTTAGACGTTGGACTGGGAAGCGTCTGCAGGCTAATAAACAGGGGATGCATATGAAGCATTGCAAGAGATTTTCCAAGGATATTCAGCTAATGATATTTATCTGAGTAGTGGAGGCCAAGCTGTTGTTCTTAGGGATTGAAACTGTGGAATTAAAAAAAAAAAAACCCTCATACCTCTAAGTTTAATTTTCTCCCTTTTATACATAAAATTCAGTCATCAATGTATTTTTCCAATGTTGCTACATAACAATGACCAAGGAAAAATATTGTTGTATAGATATAGGAAAGCCTGTGAACAAAAAGTGAACGATATGAAAAAGAAATATGAATGTATCCATGGCTGAGCAGGAGAGATGTCAGGGTTTAAAATAGATAGCTTTTGGGTCAAATCAAGACAATCAACAACATATGGATAAATGGCATTTATGGCTGTTTTTTAGAGGTGAATTATTAAAGCTTATTTTGAAAGCTTTAGAGACAAAAACTCTATGTATGGCTGTATTTTATTGTATAATATCTTCTGGACTTTTTTTGTTGTTTTTTATTGCTGACACTGCTAAGGGGAACTAACTAGCCCTTGTAAATCTTACTAGACTTGGCAGTTCTCTCTTACCTGACTTTAAGAGAAATGAAGACTCGATAAAATTTGTAATTGTTTAAACAACAGACAGGGGGAAAAAAATCTAGTCATTAGGAGTTCTATAGCCTTCATGGTTTTATGAAAAAAAAGTAAGGTGTGACTGTACTGCTTTCTGCCTCCATGAAGGTTTTTGTTTTCATGTATTTTGGCTTAAATAATTATAGAGGACTGTGTATCCCATGGCCTATACCACACTTTAGCTTGATCGGTAAATTTCCATGGATTTAACATCAGGTTTTATAGTTATGTTTTATGAAAAATGAAACAGTATATGCTTTTTTCTCTACCAAATCTAACTTGATTATAAGCCATAAATAAGTTAGCTACATTTGATGGTTTGCTGTAATATAATTTGAAGTTGCATACCTCTGCACTGATACATAGAAATGAATAAAAGATGGACGTTATTTTATGGGACACATTGCTTTAAATACCCCAATGCTGCTTTAAAATACAAAGCAGACAATTTAAGGAAGAACACATGAAATATAACTTCCTTCCTTAAATTAGGAAACGAATATGACACAATGACAGCTTGTTCTGTGTGGGAGGGTGTTTTAAATGAAAATTTTTATTTTTCTGTGCATTTTTAACGTAGGAATCCAGGGATGTGCATAATCAGGAACAGTTAAGAGTGGAGAAAGCATGGCAAAAGTAATATTTTGAAGAGAAGCAGAATTGCATATCTCTGAAATGGAAAATGGAGTGATAAAGGCAGAGCCAGTCTCCCTAGAAAGATTGGCTCCATTTTGCTTATTTTCTCTGTTTCATGTGTGTCAAGTGACTATTAAATAATTAATCGAGAATGGATGCCTCTCCCAACACCAATCATGTATTGATGGCTAGGGACAGATGATTTGTATTCAGATGAAATATAAACAAAGCCCTGCCTGTAGCCAGTATTTACACTGATTGCCACATTAAAAAAAAACATGGTGATTTAAAAACAAACCCATAATCATTTGAAAAAATTTGGAGAAAAAGATTAACAACAAACATTAAATAATTTTCAAATTATATCTGGTCCCAACTACAATTTTTTAAACTTGATAAAAAGTCTAATATTTTAGTTACCTTTGTATTCTAAATACAGTAAGAATTATTAAAAAGAAAATTAAGGAATATTCTCTTCTTTCTAGAGTACCTTTAAACAACTTATGCACCTATGGATTTCTAGAATATTTTCATTTAATGAGCTCACTTTTATCCTTACTCATTTGTTCAGATAGCCTGACAAGTTTTATTTATTTATTCATGTGGTGATGGAAAGAGAAAACAGAAAGGTTATGTGTCGTGATCAGGTTAGTGGAAGAGCCTGGGACCAACCCTCTTACTCTCAAACCCTGTATTTATCATGACTGCTGAATACGCTTTCCATTTTATTAGATTTGATCATTTTTTCAGGTCCAGTGATTATTCAAGAGAATACACACACACACACACACACACACACAGAACTAATGTGTATGATGGATGTTTATGGGATACATAGCTTTTTCAGTGAATCATACCCATCTTAAGTGTCCTGGGATCATTATTATTTAATAAGTTTCTACTTAAGATCACTAATAGTTTCCTAGCAGCTTGAAAGAATTAGTGAATTCTGTGGCCACCCAGTTAAAAATGAGAATAAAAAGCTGATCAATGAGAACTTAACTTATACATTTCATTATTTCCAAGTCCAGGTTTTATGCATTTTAGAGCCACTTATACGAAAATGTCATACTAGACTGAGTATCAATTTTATTCACTTCTTCTGTTTAAATAGCCTGAAACACAAGTGGCTTGTGATGGCTGATTGCTTAATATTACTGAACATGACAGTGTGATAGATATCACTTAATGAAGCCTCTGCTTTCTATGACTTTATGAATGTTGCCAGATAGACAACCATATTCACTCATTCATTCATTTTTTTCTTTATCCAACAAGTATTAAGTGCTTTGCATATGCCTGAATCATAGGCCTAAGTGATACAACTGTGAGTAAACTCTTAGAAATAGTTCCTACTTTCATAGGAAGGTAAAAGCCTCACATTCCAATGAGGAGGCTCAGTAATTAAAAAAGTAAATACATGAAAACTTTAAACAATAGTATATATTTTGAAGGACAAGTACGTTGTACTATGAGAACTTAAAATTGTATGAACTGAATTAATCAAAAAAAGTTTTCCTGAGGGGTGATACTTAAACAAAAATCTGAGAGATAAGGAATTAGCCAGGTAAAGACACAGGAGAAATGTTAAGTCACAGCCTGGTGTAGGAGCTGACATGGCACATTCAGGAAACTAAGGGAAGGCCCTTGAATATGGAACTCTTAGTGCAGTAGGGCCAGGTCCTGTAAGGCCTTCCAACACAGTGTTGAGAATTTTAGTCTTTATTGAAAAAATGATGGAAAAACAATGGAAGGAGTTTAGTGTGGAAGGTAAGGGGGAGGACATCATTATCAAATTTACATTTCAGAATGATCACTCTGACTATAGTGTAGAGAACAGATTGATAGGAGGCCAGAGAAAAGCATTATTTTCTGTTTGTCACTCAACAACATTTGTTAAGCACACACAAATGTTTTGAGTGTCTACATGCACACGCAAACTGTAGACTGAACCAGGGGATAGAGAGGGAAGCAAGATTCTTTTTCTGAGGAAGTTAGAATCTTTGTAAGTTTGGTTCTGTATAGAACTCTGAGGCCACTTGTTTGGAACACTTTGGTTCTACCTGTAAAATGCATTATCTGAACCCTTTATATGGATTATTATGTGATTTCTTTCAGATATGCCCATTGAATCTGTAGGCTTCTGGACCCCATTGATAGTGCCCTATTTAACTATATGCCCAAGGACCTTGCTCAATATGCCTTCCTTGTGATATATATATGTAGATAGATAGATAGATTTTAGGCTTTCAGTATTTTAACTGCTCCAATAAAGGGAAATACTACATAGATATAATCTTCATAAGGTTAAAAAAATTAAGTAGTTACTATATAGGTAAGTACTGGACAAAAATAATGCAGAGATTTTTGCCAGAGTTTTGTTTGAAGTCTACCATCAGAGGAAAGGTGGATCACCTGTGCTGAAAAAACTTCGAGGGGAATGGAGAAATTCGTAATTTTGATTTAGATAAAATGTTCTGAGAAGCTTTTGAAGCATAACAATGAAAGTATCTGTCTGATCTATCAAAAAAAGCTTATCTTGGCTATAAAATAGTAATCAAAACTGACCATTTTAGAATGCCACAAATGAAGTGGAATGTGTTAGTTTAACTATGCTGAGATGCTTTTGTAGTATAAAGATTGAATTACACAGACTGTGGGACCACTCAAACTTTATTCCTCAATACTGTCATCTGTAAAAATGGTATAATAGTACCTGCTTCAAAGAGCTCTTCTCAGAAGCAAGCAGTTCAGTTCTTGTAAAGCTCTTAGCACAGTTTGTGGCACATAGTAAATATTCTAAAGTACCACTTGTTATTTTTGTTACTGTTATCACCACTACCACTAGCACCACTACTTCTACTGATACCACTTTCTTCAGGGCTACTGTCAAGTAAAACTCAAATATATGCGTGCATGCTCAGCTGTGTCCACCTCTGCAACCCCATAGCCTGTAGCCCACCAGGTTTCTTTGTCCAAGAGAGTTTTTCAGGCAACAGTACCGGTGTGTGTGTTAGTCGCTCAGTCATGTCCAATTCTTTGCAACCCCATGGTCTGTCCATGGAATTTTCCAGGTGAGAATAGTGGAGTGGGTAGCCATTTCCTTCTTCAAAGAATACTGGAGTGGGGTGCCATTTCTTCCTCCAGGGGATCTTCTCCACCCAGGGATTGAACCCCTGTCTCCTGTGTCTCCTGCATTGCAGGCAGATACTTTACCTGCTGAGCCATTGAGTAGGCACTGAGAATTCAAATATGGAACTTCTTTTTTTTTAATTTAAAAGGAATTTTAATGTAATAATGATCCTTGCTTGATTCGCCCTAAAGTTTCAACTTACAAAGAAAAGCAAAGAGTAAACACAGGGAACCTTTATTTCTGTTTTACACAGCTGTGCTCTAATGTTACCCATGTCTGGCTGTAATTCAAAATATTTAAAACATATTCTACTTGAGAAATTTTATTATAATTAAGTGAATCTGTAACACAAAAGCATTTGTAAAAACTGTCATTTTCTACATAAATACTATGTAGAAATACTATCCATCCTAATCCCTTAGTGATTTTTTACAATATTTTTCCTAATTTATAGGTATCTAATGAATCTATCTTATTTATAATTGGTCTTTGAGGTTCATCTGTAAGTTCAAGTTATTTGTCTGTATGTTACAGAGAAGTTAGCTAATATACTTGAACTTCTAAAAACTCAAGAAAGATTTCTTATAGTTGCATGAACAGATTATATTTTTAGTGTAAAATCATATATACTAGTAACATCATGTTCCAGTTTTGGATAGCATTAAATTAAATTTGATAATTAAATGATTAGTTAAGAAATTTCTGATTGACTACAGAAGGACAGGTAGTAATAATATTTCTTTTATTCTTAGCTGCATTCTGAGTATTAGAACCTTGAGCCACACTGGTTTCTGAAAACAGGACTCACATTCCTTATTACTTTCTCAGTGAGCATTTGGTGACTACTGTGTTCGTAGGGCTAACTCCTTTAAATATACACTGAAAATTAGGCCTTACTGTAGTTATTCAGGTTTTGTTTTGTTATGGAGATGATAAACCTATTATTAGAAGTTGTTAGGCAAACTGTACTTTCAAAAATTGCACAAGTATTTGACATAATTCAGCATAAATCATTTTTGCATTCTAAAGGATTTTAGTTTGTTATGCATCACAATATTACATAGCTTTTTTACTTTTTCCTTGTGTACTTCTCTGTGATTGTATGGCTCAGTTTCTTGCTGTTACTTGGAAGTGTAGAAATTGGTAAGTGTAGTCCTTGCTGAGTAGTAAGTCTTAAAATGTCTGAATTAAGTTTTAAGGGGAGAAAAGTTATTTTGGTTAGTTGCTTTAGAGCTCTTCAGAAATTGCATGGCTTTTTGGTTTTCACTCTTAAGCCTGGATTCCATGCATTTCCACTTGACTATGGAATGTCTACAGTGCTCTATCAGATTCTTTTCCAACAGTGTTATTGTTTACACAGTGTATGTAAACAGAAGGTGGAGTGGCATCTGAAGAGCTAAATTCCAGATGTGGCATTGCTTCTAAGTTCTGATAAAAGTAGAGTCAGGCTGCTGATGTTCTAAGTTCAGTTTCCAATACTGCACTTTGAGAAACACCTGATCAGGCTACTACGGATTGTGAACTCCGGCTAACCTACCTCACAGAAGGTTTGTGAGTAGATGATAGATGTAAAGTCTCAGAAAAACGTGAAACTTTAGAAGTATCCAATGGCAGTAGGGTAGTGGCTCTAGGATGTTGTGGATGTGAATAGTGAAAATGTTAAACTTGTTTCTGTAAATCTACTTTGAAGTCATTTTCTATGAATTTTAGATTGTTTACACCCAATAGTAGGTATGAGATTTGATAGAGTTCCCTTAGTACATATTGACACATTAATATAGATAAACTGCTTAAAGAGCTCAAGATCTCCTTGTTCCTCCTATGTAAAATCCAAACAAATGGAATTAGTAACATAAGGTAGCAACTGTATGAGTATATATCATATGATTATCTTTATGTGAAGTTCAAAACAGATACAACTAAATCTGCTGTAATAGAGGTCAGAATAAGGATTCCGTTTCAGTGGTGTTGAGCTAGAAGAGGACACAGTGGAGCCTTTGACATAATCTTGATGGTGGTTATATGGGCATATGTATGAGTAAAGATTCACTGAATTATACCCTTAAGATTTATGTACTTTACTGTATATAAGCTCCACCCCCCCCCAAAAAAAAAATCCTTCAGAAGCATTGAATGGAATGCTTCTCAATGAATACCAATGCACTGTTTATATACCAAACAAATTGCAAAGGAATCCTTAATGGAAATACATATTTACAAATTTTAGCCCAAGAGTCAGATATTTGCAAAATAAATCCAGTGACCTTTCCAAGAAGCAAGTGTATTTATATATAAATGCATCTAAGAGAAAGGAGAGCGATATTGTTTTCAATTCCTACACAACTTTTAATCTGGTTTCCAATTTCTTGTGCCTTTATATTGGAAATAAAACATAGGGTCATATTTTACATTTATATCTATTTGAGTGAAAATCTTACCAATACATTCAAGCAATATTTGTTTTCCAATTAGAACAACTCAACTACTGGTATTTTAGGTAATTTATGATGAATGTATTGTAAAAGCTCAGTAAATACTTGAATGAGTGGATATTGAAAAAAAATTTCTAGTCAAGCTATACTCTCTGAACTATAAATAACATGATTTCCCCCCCCAAAAAATATTAGGCATCAGATTATTTCAAAAGGTACACTAGGCCCTCCTACTTTACTGATGCTATAAGCACCTCTTGAATTTGAGTACAATTTAAAATCATTCTGTTTGGAATCACATTTATTATACTTACTATTTAATGCTTACTAAGTGAAAGGCATTGTGCAGTGTACTTTATCTGTTTTACCTTATTTTTTCCTGCAACATCCCACTTGATAGATTTTGTAAAATGCCCATTGTACAGATGAGAAAACTGTATTAGAAAAACTAGCTTGCCAAATATTCCATAGCTCAATGGCAGAGATGAAACTTGAGCGCAGGTGTGTCTTTTGTCCCAGCAGGCAGCTGTATCCATTACATGACAAAACCTGTGTGTCTCACTTAACAGACGGGTGATAACTGCTGAAAATGTGTTCCCTACTTGTCAACTTGGTGCCAATTTGAATGGCTGATTTTTAATAAAGCCTTCAGAATTGACGATTGTGGCAGACTCTTACATTTAGTGCCATTTCCTAATGTCATGATAATAAAGAATTGGATTAGCTTGTCAGGATTCATCACACTCTGTTTATATAATGCTTGTGTATTTGCTTTTTTTGTTGGCCTTCTATTCATATTATGCTTAATAGGTTGATTCTACTCTGATGCAACCAGAAGTAAAGAACCAATATCTTGCATGTAAAGAATATTACAACTAATTCTTGATCATGTGAATGAAAATACTTAGTTTCCAAATACAAGTGACCCAATTTCCATCTGTTTCAGATTATAGGAGATACAGTTAATTAAAATTATCAAAGTCCATGGTGATTCAGCACAAATGTAAAGACCCAGGCTGGTCCCCTAAGTATACTAAGTGAGAGTTGCTGAGTTAGACATGATTCTGCTGAAGATATAGGTGATGGTACACTGGGCACTTAATTGAAATTACATAATGAGAAAGTAGTGTCTCTTTCTGGATAAGTGAATTTGGCTTCCCAATGCATTGCCTAAAATTGAACTTGGGAGTAGTTCTTGGAGTTAGAAAGATATTTTCTCTATGCTGTTTCTGGTATATATGAAACACTATTATTGGAAAGAAGTGGGAAGAAAACAAGACTGACCTGGCAAGACACAAAGTGCTGACCTGGACTCTTGTCTAGTCACTTGTGCTCAAAACTGTCTGAACTGTATTTAGTAAGACACTGATGCCACATTATGGGAACAAGTGCTGCTTCAAATAGCACTTTCTCAGGTTGATTCCCAGGAGGGATCTGGTGGTTCAGAAGTTAGAAGAGGCACTGCCAAGAAGAACAGTTGCTTCACTAGCATCCTAACATTAGGAGGGTCCTCCCTTTGTTTAATTACAGACATAATGAATTCTGTGTGGATGGCAATCCATAACAGAAGCAGGACTGATCACAGTTACTGTTGTTTGTTACCTTACAATACGTGGTCTTGTATGTAGAGCCAGCTAAACTTGGGTGTTACCCAGACGTTGCTAGATTCAGCAGAAAGAACCACTCCAGTCCAGCAGAGGCAAGGAAATTAAAGACTCATGTTTTTCTTCTAAGTAATGATGTCTCTATAATTAAGCATGCCTGGACTCTCCTTAGGGAAAAAGCTGGCATGGCAGCATATAACTATAGCTGCTGTATGGAAGATACTACCTTCCAACTTAAGCTTTTCATCTTGAGTGCAACATTGATTTTTTTCCCCTGCAAACAATATAATTATTTATTTGAAATGACTGTATGTGATGCTTAAGGTATTAAATGTTTAATTTTTCCAGATCAAGACATTATAAAAATAAGAAGTTATATATTGTATTCCATGACCCAATTTCACAATTACATGTATAGGAGGATACATTTATGAACCCCTGTTTTTAAAAATTGAATCAACTTTCTGTGAAATAAAGTATTGAGATATTTAAAAATCATGAAACATTTGTTTTTGATACATAAATGTACATGTATATAAACAGATATGTATACACAAAAATATGACATGTAAAAGAAAATCACATAATATAAATAGAGAAGGGTTTTATTTGAAGTCTTGAAAATCATGGTTAAACATATCAATAAAATATAATGTTTTTATGATTTAAAATAGTCTATATAATATATTTTCTTATATAGAAAAATACATATATATTTTTCTATAGAAGACCTTAGAAACTTGAAAAATTTATCCTTAAATTATGACAACTGACTTTCTCTGATCAGGCATAATGTTAGAGATTTTTGAGGTTTTTGCAAAATAGCACTTTCATATTAACTTTAACCCCAACTGTTCCTGGGGGTTGTATTAAAGACAAAATATATTAAGTCTTGCTCTAAGACTGCTCTGACAGTTACCAAGAGTAACTAATTTAATGAAACTTTATTATTATAAAATAAATAATAAATAGTTATTATTTAAATATCTATCAGAATGAACCACAGTTATATTCAAACATATGAAAAAAGTTAAACTAATATTAATAATGACTTTTTAAAACTTTCATACTTAAGAAAACCAGGGAATTAAACTTATTTACTGAAGAACTCCTAGTGATTTTCCTGTAAGCTAAGACCACCACAGGAATATTTTGAAACAGCCAGCCAGGTTTTAAAAAGTCAATAATAGCACCAAAACCCTTTACCAGAGTAGGTATCAATCTTTACAAAATTTTGCTTTTAATATTCAAATGAGTCATTTATAAGGTTCAGAACATGCCTCATTGTTTAGTTTTTGTCATTATATGGGTAATTTTTTGATATATGGATTATTAATCTCTTTTCCTTTGGCCTCTTATACTCTGTGTGACCCCATGGACTATAACTTGCCAGACTACTCTATCCATGGAGTTTTGCAAGTAAGAATACTGGAGTGGGTTGCAATTTCCTTCTCCAGGGGATCTTCCTGACCCAGGAATTGAACCCGGGTCTCCCGCATTCCAGGCAGATTCTTTATCATTTGATCCACCAGGGAAGCCCCTTATACTTTTATTCAGATTAGAACAATGGGATAAAAATAATATAATAAATAGATATAATAAACTATCTTCTACCACAATTTATATTGTTTTACTTCAAATAACATTTAAAGCTTTTTTGCCCCCACCTTGGGCTTTATACATTGTTTATCCTTCTTCAGCTCTCTATGTTGATTTCCTTCCTCAAAGTATAGGCGAAGGTAGAGCTTCATGAATTAGAATAATTCTTCATTGGAGATGGCACTTCCCCCTCTCTGATTGTTAGCTGAGAGCTGTCCATGTTCCCAGAGGTCGCTGGAAGTAAAGAAAAATGATGGGTACATCTTCCTCCCCTAGACTCAGGGTGTTATTCATCTTGGACAAAGTCCCTGTTTGTATGACACAGAAAATGTTGTGTTTCATCCTAAAACAGAGGTAATGTTGATTTGCAATGGGGCCAGATATTAATTTTGGAGGGTCTTGCACCCATAGGGATGGAGGATGGAAGGACAATGAGGCCTCAGAGAAGCTGTGATGTTTGGAATATGTAATAATAAAAACGAGATAGAAGGCTGAGAAAGAGGAACAGGAGATAGGGAAAGAAGATGATTAGGGAAAAAGGAGTATTGGAGAAAAGTTTGAGAGACAGTGGAAAACTAATAGAATTTGAAACAATCAGAACATTGTGAACTAGTGACTTAAAATACTACACATCTGGTTAGTGGAGGAAGGGACAAGAATATGCATTTCTTGACTTTTAGCCCTGGAATTGAGCTGAAGGTAAACATAGGAGGAAGCAAGAGGCAAATATAACCATATTCTTGCCTACAATTCACAGAAACTATAATCATCTTTTGTCTTTGGCAATGTGTCATTGGACTCTTTCCTACTAATACCAGTAAGAACAACAAAAACAGGAGCAAAATCGCACATAACTCGTACTCTGTGTCAGGCCCTAATTTAAGTTCTTTACACACATTAATTCATTTACTCTTCCTCACAAACCCATAAGGTAGGTGCTGTTTTCTCCATTTTAAAGAGTGAAAACTGAGGCCCACTAGGAATTTGCAAAGCTGGCATTCTAATGAAGGCTGCATGCATGATTCCTGAGGCCATGCCTTGGACTTGTAATTCCTTCTTTTTTAATATTAAAATAATAACTGTGTATCCTTTACATACTCCTTCATGTGTAAGAATCTGTCCTGCATTTAAAAGATGCCTGAATAAACTAATGCAATTTCATATTTATTTACCCCCCTTCTCTTAGTATTCCATGTTAAATATTTAATAACTTTTTCTGGGCAGAATTTCTTTTTTAAATTTAATGAAAATGCTTTCTCTGATGACATAAATTAATTTATTCTTGTTATGTCTTCAGTGGAAATAAAATTCATGTATTCAGTATTTCCTTGAGTTATCTTTTTCTACCTAAGAGAAAGAGTACTGTCTTCACTGAGCTAAAACATTTCAGTCCCCCTTCTGTGAAACTGGTCTGACATTCTGCCTCCTTCTCCTAATAGCTCCCTGTTAAGTTACGTGTGTTAGTCACTCAGTCACGTCTGACTGTTTGCGAACCCACAGACTGCAGCCCGCCAGGCTTCTCTGTCCATGGAACTCTCCAGGCTAGAATACTGGAGTGGATTGCCATTCCCTTCTCTAGAGGAACTTCCCAACCTAGGGATTGAACCCTGGTCTCTTGCATCGCAGGCAGATTCTTTACTGTTTGAGCCACAGGGAAGTCTTCCTGCTATATTTATTTTACCCATTATCATTCTGATTCACTTATACTCTCCCAAAGGTTAGTTCCCCAAATGTATCGCAATCCTCTTGGTCTGTTCATCATAGCATCAGCATCGTTGCACTTTCATTGACTCCCTGCCCTTCCTCTCCTTTCTGTCTGACTAGCTAATTTCCTATTATACCTTGGAAATGGCATAGGCGGAGGCTTCATAAAAATTCTTAGTAGCTTGTTGTTACCTGGTGGTTTAAAAAAAAAAAAGCCTCTGTCACTCCTGTTGGTAGATCAGGCAGTCCAGAATGGCATAAAGGGAAGAGTCTTGATAGCATTGTATTTTTAACCTGGAAAAGTAGGCCAGAAAAATATGAGCTGACAAACAGAAAAAATAATTTGGACTAAGAAAAATGGGCAGTGGAAGTCTGGTCTACAGAAGGCTAACCAGTGGAAATGGATATGAATAAGAGTGTGTTGATTGAGGCCCAAGGAAACAGAAAACCACATTTGCTTGTGATTCTAGTGTAAATATGAGGACAGGCCAGCAGAGGTGGTGGGCAAAGCTCTATTCCTGGAGATTCTCAACAATAGCTTAGACAGACACCTGCCCTCTTAAACTGTTTGGTTTCCCTTCTTCTGGCCAGAGGCCTGGACTAAATAACCTTCAGAATACATTTTTAGCTCATAGTTATGTAAATAAGTATACTTTTGGGAAAACTTTTAGCATTCACATCTTCCAAGTATGACAGAATTAGCTCCAAACAACACCCACCCCTAAAAAAGAAAGTCCCCAAACTACCCCCTGCCAAAAAGGAAAAAAGCCAGAAAACCCATTTTAAGAGGGTCTGAAGTTATAATTCACAGATGCATTTGAGTAAAACATAGCACCGACTGCTGCAGAGTGTAAATTACTTCCCCAGTTGCCTTAACTTGATGTGCTGTGCATAGGAGTCCCTGGAATCCACTCTAGATGGGCTCTTTGCCCACCTGCTTGCGTTTGCCTTGAGCCACTAGCCCTTGTTGTCCTCTTTACCCAGTGGATTGCCCCCATTTCATGTTTCCTTCGACATGGTTGAGTTGAAGTTACAGCTGCTGCCTGTATCTCAACTCACCTTGTACCTCTGTTGCTCATGCTGCCGTCTCCATCGCACCCTCCAGGCATGGAATTCACCTCTACCAGTTGTGATGTTTCTGCCTGGCTGACTCACTGCAGCACATTCAAGTGGTGTCACTCCCATATCAAACCTTTTATTATGTTATTTCTCTTCCTCTGGGAAATACAGCTTTGGATAAAAGGGGTTTTAGCACTACGGTGAATTCTTCCTGGAGAAGGATAAGATGAGAAGACTGAAAAAATAGTCTTTGAGTTAAAAACAAAACAAAGAAAACAAAACCAAAACAACAACCATTCACAACATTAAGAACATTTATTTATGGGTACTGTAATGTCCTCGGTTTCTTTGTATAAACAGTTATGCAAACCAGAAATCTAGCTTATCTCTGACTTCTATGTTTTTGTCCATTCATGAATTCATTCATAATTGCTAAACCACTTACTAAGAAGCTATCCTACATAAGACAAGATGTTAGCTCATAACATCTCAGAGGTGTTCGTTCACCTTTGTGTTCTCAGTACTTTTGAAGTTTGGCAGCACAATTGAAAGTGTTGAGACCTAAATACAGTATTTAAAAAAAGGAGGGGAATCAAAAATGTGAATAAATCCTACTATTAATCGTAGTATATGGAGATCTATAATAAAGTGTACATGTGTACCGTTAGTGATCTTATTAATGATATCCTCAGCTGTGGTAAAAATAAGCCTTTTTGAAAAATGCAATATGCCTATGAGGAGTGAGAAACATGGATCCTTTTAAAAAATTACACTTAATGGATCGTTTCACACTCTCAATTAAGTCACCATAATTTCAAATTATTCTAGTCATTGGCTCTGTTCATATTAAAAGGAAATAGTTTGTAGAACATCATTAGAAAGTTATAGAGAATATGTAGGAAAAAACATTGATAGCAAATACAAGTTTGTTTTTTCTTTGTTTGGCAGCAAGGAAAATCAGGAAACCGACTTCTTTTATTTATTTATTTTTCTTCCAGTGAGACACTGTGTTTGGTCACCACTGGTCTAAGAATTGAAAGGGGAAGCAGTCACCTTCTAGTGGAGCAGGCTGGCGTAAATGATTTTGTGTGTGCGTGCTAGGGCGCTTCAGTCGGCTCCGACTCTGCGACCCTGTGGACTATAGCCCACCAGGCTCCTCTGTCCATGGGATTCTCTATGCAACAATACAGGAGTGGGTGCCATGCTCTTCTCCAGGGGATCTTCCCCACCCAGGGATTGAACCCACACCTCTTACATCTCCTGCACTGACAGGAAAATTCTTTACCACTAGCCCCACCTGGGAAGCCCATAAATGATTTCAATATAATGCACTGAATGCTGTCACAGAGATGAATATCTAGGGCTACCAAGTCAGGAAATAAAAGGCACTGATCGTGTACCTTCAGTGACCAAGTTCAGTTAACTCTATTGATATGCTATTTCAGGCTCTTGTATTCACCCAAAAGGATTGTTTTATAATCTCTTTACCCCTGTTCCAAATCCCAGGCTGTTCGCCATATTCCCCTACCTGAAGCCGTTCTTTACTGCTGCAGTGATCCTTTAAAAATAATATTTCTCCTTTGGCTTAAGGATAAATCACACATCCTTAACTGTGGAAGGTGAGTACTTTTCTAAATGTCTCCTGATCATCCCAGTCTCGTTTCTTACCATTTTATCTTAATTGAAACCTTGTGATCTAAGCCAGTCATTATTTGTATTATGACTAATTATTGCATTTATTTGTCTCAGGGCCCTTTCTATTGCTATTTTCGTTGGACCAAAAACCTTCTGTCCAGTCTCTGGAGTGAAATTTGACCCATCCTTCACAAATCTCTGTGAAGTCCTCGCTGACATCTTCCTGCAGTCCTCCTGCAGGACCAGTGCTGGATTTGCATAGACTCATGATGGCATAGTTAACATGACATTCAACACATTTTGTTATAGTTATTTAACATCCCACCTATTTCTTCATGTGATTCTAAGTCTAGGGACATTCATACTTCTATGTGTTCTGTTATATATCTATATACATATGCATATGCATATATATGTAAGAGCTTGCTAACTGGCTCATCAGTTTCAGTTTCAGTTCAGTTCAGTTGCTCAGTCGTGTCTAACTCTTTGCGACCCCATGAATTGCAGCACGCCAGGCCTCCCTGTCCATTACCAACTCGGAGTTCACCCAAACTCATGTCCATCGAGTCAGTGATGCCATCCAGCTAGGAGCTAAACAGAGTTAGTAAATTTAATTATTAATAAGTTCAAGCTATTGAGAAAGGAATATTAAGGATAATGGGTCAAAGAAAACAAGCAATTATTTAAAAGAGAAATACAAATGCCCAATAAATAGGAGGAGCTTGATCTCAGTAATAAGTAAAGCAATAAAAATTAAACTGAAGTATTATTTCTTGCCTAGCTAATTGAGAAGATTAAGGGGCACCATCATACACAGTATTGGCAAAGATATGGCAATATAGGCACTCTTATGCTCTTGAACATTTCTGGTTGGAATGTACATCACTGTTTGTAGAGGCAGTTTAGCAGTAGTTATGCTAAATTTGAATGGATACACTCTTTAACACAGCAATTCCCATTTTGGGACTTTTTTTTTTTTAACATAAATACATGAACATATCTCACAGATATATTATCGATGATAAAATACAACAAACAACATTACCTGTTGTTTGTAGTGATGAAATCAAGTAATGAAATCAACTCAGGTATTAATTAGCAAGTAATTGGCTAAGTAAACCATGTTAGACCCTTGTATAGCACCTAACAACATAACTTGAATGAGATATATCTATTTAAGTGGGAATGAAAATATTAAAATATATTGTTTAGCAAGCATGAATTGCAAATATACATATACTCATATATACACATGTGTATACATTCAGAAAACTAAGATCATGGCATCCGGTCCCACCACTTCATGGGAAATAGATGGGGAAACAGTGGAAACAGTGTCAGACTTTATTTTCCTGGGCTCCAAAATCATTACAGATGGTGACTGCAGCCATGAAATTAAAAGATGCTCCTTGAAATTAAAAGATACTCCATGAAATTAAAAGATACTCCTTGGAAGGAAAGTTATGACCAACCTAGATAGCATGTTCAAAAGCAGAGACATTACTTTGCCAACAA
The DNA here is from genome assembly GCF_027580195.1 of Bos mutus. Taxonomy (NCBI): domain Eukaryota; kingdom Metazoa; phylum Chordata; class Mammalia; order Artiodactyla; family Bovidae; genus Bos; species Bos mutus. The sequence continues at coordinate 73,250,308 of NC_091627.1, forward strand.
AGGTTTGTCTAGTCAAGGCTATGGTTTTTCCTGTGGTCATGTATGGATGTGAGAGTTGGACTGTGAAGAAGGCTGAGCGCCAAAGAATTGATGCTTTTGAACTGTGGTGTTGGAGAAGACTTGAGAGTCCCTTGGACAGCAAGGAGATCCAACCAGTCCATTCTGAAGGAGATCAGCCCTGGGATTTCTTTGGAAGGAATGATGCTAAAGCTGAAACTCCAGTACTTTGGCCACCTCATGCGAAGAGTTGACTCATTGGGAAAGACTCTGATACTGGGAGGGATTGGGGGCAGGAGGAGAAGGGGACGACAGAGGATGAGATGGCTGGATGGCATCAGTGACTCAATGGACGTGAGTCTGAGTGAACTCTGGGAGTTGGTGATGGACGGAGGCCTGGCGTGCTGCGATTCATGGGGTCGCAAAGAGTTGGACATGACTGAGCTACTGATCTGATCTGAGCTGATACACATATATTCAAAAAATAGTATCATATGTATACTTACTTATGTAACAAAAGGCAAATAATTTGTAAAGATCAGGTATTACACTGTTTTCATGGAGAGGATAAAGAAAACTCTGTTTAAATTATTTGCAGGATATATTTGCAAGTACAAGACCAGATTAATAAAGGAAGTTGGTGACTCTCCATTTTATGGGATTTTCAATCTGATTCTGAAATGTCAAACTAATAGTCTGTTTGAGAAGATCAGGCTCATAAATGACTTTGCAAGGATTTATATTATCATTCTAGGTTGAACCTTCTGATTTAGAAGTAAAAACAGAATATTCATATTATCAGAAATGAATATAGCACTGATCATACAGGATATATTCTGAAAGACTCTCATGAAAGAGAGAATTATAGAATTTAACTCCTGTGTAACTCCAAGGATTTTTTTTTTTTTTTTACTTAGACCCATTTGCCAGGATGAATGACAATTTTCCTGGTAATTAACAAAAGGATCTTAGAGACTGGAAGCAGATGTAGTATTTCTGTTCAGTAGAGTGATTTCTGTTAAATGTCCCATTTACAACATCTCTTGTTATTCTTACCCATCTCCAATACCAAATTAGAGAGATGGCTGTGTCTCAAACTGGTTTCACAGTCAGGTGTATTACCATTTTTGTAATATCTCCTCTTCCTAATGGAAATCCTAGCAACATCTGAGAAGTTCCAAATGACTGGCAAGATTTTCCTGCTTTACTTTATACACATGTATGTTATCAATAATTACTTAGTTGACTCCTTAATTTGTCCAAATTTGTGCAGGCATAATGGAAACTGAGAATGCAATTTTCCTTTGAAAATTGTCAATGGGTGACTAAGCTGAGAAATTCACCTCCTTCCCATTCCTTTTGTACAGCTATCTTATGCTACACCAGGATGGCTATACTTTGAAAATAGCTCATCTATATTCATTCACCCATGCGTATAAATTGATTTGCATGCTCATTTTGCAGTTTCCAAATATGCATTTGTTGCATAAAGTTTTTCATATCTAGCCAAAAATGGCTCTTTTAACTCTTCCTCAAAAATTTAGCTGGTGTGAACCAATCACATATTAAATTCAGTTGCTTGCAGAACTGAATTTATACAGAAAATGCTAAAAGCTTGAAAGGGGAGGCTTAGATATTGCCATTGGTCAAAATTTCTAACTAGGATCTTGCTTTTATGGGTCAGATCCTTGAAATTACTCAGGGCAAGGTTGGAATGAAGTGACAAGAATTTACTCAGACTATCCAGATTATTTGCCAACTCAAGATTTTTTGAGAACTAATGGTATTCAGTAAAATAATTAGTTTATGGATTGTGTCTTTTAAAGCACTTCCACAAATTAGCTATGCCTTATTACACCTTGGTTTCTTTAACTGAATATGCATATTTTTATTGTTTAAAAAATAGAGCAAAAGAAAATATATACTCATTGATGTAAAAACAATAATATGATTTAACCCAGCAAATAATTCTAAGCTTGTCACTAAATTAAGGCAATGTCTTAAAAGATATAAATATCTTTGCACAAGCTTTTAAAAAAAGTCTAATAAACATTTTCTGGCTATGACCATTTGCTAGTAGAGAACATTTTAAGTTGGGATATTCCCATTATGTTGAAGGCTTTTAGTATTTACTGAGACTCTTTTATACATAATTAAAATTATATATTATGTGAAGTAAAATTGCATGCCAAGTCTCTGCAATTGTGTCCAACTCTTTACAAACCCATGGACTCTAGCCCGCCAGGCTCCTCTATGGACTTCTCCAGGAAAGAAAACTGAAGTGAGTTGCCATGTCCTCCTCCAGGGGACCTTCCCAATCCAGGGATGGAACTTGTATCCCCTTTGGCTCTTGCACTGCAGGCAGATTCTTTACCACTGAGTCACTGGGGAAGTCCCAAAGTAATTTTAATAGTATGCTTTTAAAATGCCCTGAGTAGTAATGTGCAAAAGAAGAAAGAATTATTTACCAATTTCTACTGTATACCCCTCATCAATTTCATGTTATCTCATTTAATTCTTACCACCACAAACGAGATGTGTTTAACTATGTCATCTTCAGTTCAGTTCAGTTGCTCAGTCATGTCCGACTCTTTGTGACCCCATGAACCGCAGAACGCCAGGCCTCCCTGTCCATCACCAACTCCCAGAGTTTACCCAAACTCATGTCCATTGAGTCGGTGACACCATCTAACCATCTTATCTTCTGTCGTCCCCTTCTATTCCTGCCTTCGATCTTTCCCAGCATCAGGATCTTTTCAGATGAGTCAGCTCGTCGCATCAGGTGGCCAAAGTATTGGAGTTTCAGCTTCAGCATCAGTCCTTCCAATGAACACCAAGGACTGATCTCCTTTAGAATGGACTGGTTGGATCTCCTTTCAGTCCAAGGGACTCGAAAGAGTCTTCTTCAGAACCACAGTTCAAAAGCATCAGTTCTTCGGTGCTCAGCTTTCTTTATAGTCCAACTCTCATATCCATACATGACTATTGGGAAATCCATAGCTTTGACTAGACGGACTTTTGTTGACAAAGTAATGTCTCTGCTTTTTAATATGCTGTCTAGGTTGGTCATAACTTTCCTTCCAAGGAGTAAGTGTCTTTTAATTTCATGGCTGCAATCACCATCTGAAGTGATTTTGGAGCCCCCCAAAATAAAGTCTGACACTGTTTCCACTGTTTCTCCATCTATTTGCTATGAAGTGATGGGACTGGATGCCATGATCTTTTCTGAATGTTGAGCTTTAAGCCAGCTTTTTCACTCTCTTGCAGTTTCATCAAGAAGCTCTTTAGTTCTTCTGCACTTTTTCCCATAAGGGTGGTGTCATCGACATATCTAGGGTTCTTGATATTTCTCCTGGCAATCTTGATTCCAGCTTGTGCTTCTTCCAGCCCAGCGTTTCTCTTGATGTACTCTGCATGTAAGTTAAATAAGCAGGGTGACAATATACAGCCTTAGCGTACTCCTTTCACTATAGGAACCAGGCTGTTTTTCTATGTCTAGTTCTAACTGTTGCTTCCTGACCTGCATACAGGTTTCTCAAGAGGCAGGTCTGGTGGTCTGATATTCCCATCACTTTCAGAATTTTCCACAGTTTATTGTGATCCACACGATCAAAGGCTTTGGCATAGTCAATAAAGCAGAAATACGTGTTTTTCTGTAACTCTCTCGGTTTTTTGATGATCGAGCGGATGCTGGCAATTTGATCTCTGGTTCCTCTACCTTTTAAATTTTTTAATATAAATTTATTTTAATTAGAGGCTAATTACTTTACAATATTGTATTGGTTTTGCCATACATCAACACGAATCTGCTACAGGTGTACATGTGTTCCCCACCCTGAACCCCCCTCCCACCTACCTCCCCATACCATCCTTCTGGATCATCCCAGTGCACCAGTCCCGAGCATCCTGTATCATGCATCGAACCTGCGCTTGTGATTCATTTCACATATGATATTATACATATTTCTATGCCATTCTCCCAAACCATCCCACCCTCGCCCTTTCCCACAGAGTCCAAAAGACTGTTGCATACATCTGTGTCTCTTTTGCTGTCTCGCCTACAGGGTTATCATTACCATCCTTCTAAATTCCATATATATGTATTAGTATACTGTACTGGTGTTTTTCTTTCTGGCTTACTTCACTCTGTATAATAACCAGCTTGAACATCTGGAAGTTCATGGTAAATGTACTGCTGAAGCCTGGCTTGGAGAATTTTGAGCATTACTTTACTAGTGTGTGAGATGAGTGCAATTGTGTGGTAGTTTGAGCATTCTTTGGCATTGCCTTTCTTTCGGATTGGAATGAAAACTGACCTTTTCCAGTCCTGTGGTTACTGCTACATTTTCCAAATTTGCTGGCATGTTGAGTGCAGCACTTTCACAGCATCATCTTTCAGGATTTGAAATAGCTCAACTGGAATTCCATCACCTCCACTAGCTTTGTTCCTAGTGATGCTTCCTAAGGGCCACTTGACTTCACATTCCAGGATTTCTATCTCTAGGTGAGTGATCACAACATCGTGATTATCTGGGTCATGAAGATCTTTTTTGTACAGTTCTTCTGTATATTCTTGCCACCTCTTCTTAATATCTTCTGCTTCTGTTAGGTCCATACCATTTCTCTCCTTTATTGAGCCCATCTTTGCATGAAATGTTCCCTTGGTATCTCTAATTTTCTTGAAGAGATCTCTAGTCTTTCCCATTCTGTTGTTCTCCTCTGTTTCTTTGCACTGATCACTGAGGAAGACTTTCTTATCTCTCCTTGCTATTCTTTGGATCTCTGCATTCAGATGCTTATATCTTTCCTTTTCTCCTCTGCTTTTCGCTTCTCTTCTTTTCACAGCTATTTGTAAGGCCTCCTCAGACAGCCATTTTGCCTTTTTACCTTTCTTTTTCATGGAGATGGTCTTGATCCCTGTCTCTTGTACAATGTCATGAAACTCTGTCCATAGTTCATCAGGCACTCTGTCTATCAGATCTAGTCCCTTAAATCTATTTCTCACTTCCACTGTATAATCATTAGGGATTTGATTTAAGTCATACCTGAATGTTCTAGTGGTTTTCACCACTTTCTTCAATTTCAGTCTGAATTTGACAATAAGGAGTTCGTGATCTGAGCCCCAGTCAGCTGCCGGTCTTGATTTTGCTGACTGTATAGAGCTTCTCCATCTTTGGCTGCAAAGAATATAATCAATCTGATTTCCGTGCTGGCCATCTGGTGATGTCCATGTGTAGAGTCTTCTCTTGTGTTCTTGAAAGAGGGTGTTTGCTATGACCAGTGTGTTCTCTTGGCAGAACTCTATTAGCCTTTCCCCTTCATTCTGTACTCCAAGGCCAATTTTGCCTGTTACTCCAGGTGTGTCTTGACTTCCTACACTTGCATTCCAGTCCCCTCTAATGAAAAGGACATCTTTTTGGGGTGTTAGTTCAAAAAGTCTTGTAGGTCTTCACAGAACCATTCAACTTTAGCTTCTTCAGCGTTACTGGTCGGGGCATAGACTTGGATTACTGTGATATTGAATGGTTTGCCTTGGAAACGAACAGAGATGATTCTGTTGTTTTTGAGATTGCATTCAAGTATTGAATTGTGGACTCTTTTGTTGCCTATGATGACTACTCCATTTCTTCTAAGGGATTCCTGCCCACAATAGTAGATATAGTGGTCATCTGAGTTAAATTCACCCATTGCAGTCCATTTTAGTTCGCTGATTCCTAGAATGTCAACGTTCACTCTTGTCATCTCCTGTTTGACCACTTCCAATTTGCCTTGATTCATGGACCTAAACATTCCAGGGTCCTATGCAATATTGCTCTTTACAGTAATGGACCTTGCTTCCATCACCAGTCGCATTCACAACTGGGTGTTGTTTTTGTTTTGGCTTCATCTCTTCATTTTTTCTGGAGTTATTTCTCTACTGATCTCCAGTAGCATATTGGGTACCTACTGACCTGGGGAGTTCATCTTTCAGTGTCCTATCTTTTTGCCTTTTCATAGTGTTCATGGGGTTCTCAAGGTAAGAATACTGAAGTGGTTTGCCATTCCCTTCTCCAGTGGACCACATTCTTCAGACTCTCCACTATGACCACCATTGCGAATCTGATCACATGGACCACAGCCTTGTCCAACTCAGTGAAACTAAGCCATGCCATGTGGGGCCACCCAAGATGGACAGGTCATGTCCTCTTACTTATAGGAAAACTAAGGTCCAGAGAATCTATGTAATAAGGAGAGAATTTGAACACAGGCTTCATTTGCCTCGACACCACAGTCTTTCCCCTTTGTGAAAGGGGAAATCACTGTCACCACTGATAGCTTTAAAAGACCTTGTGTAGACTCTGGATACATTGATACAAACCATCAAGAGTCTACTGTCTACTGTCAAACTTTGGGACTGTTTCTTTGATTTGGAGTCAGGTTTGCCTTATTTAACTTGACTTTTGTTCTTTTTCTTTTTTACCTCGTCTCTTATGTATTCAGTTCAGTTCAGTTCAGTCACTCAGTCGTGTCCGACTCTTTGCGACCCCGTGAACCGCAGCACACCAGGCCTCCCTGTCCGTCACCAACTCCTGGAGTTCACTCAGACTCACGTCCATTGAGTCAGTGATGCCATCCAACCATCTCATCCTCTGTCGTCCCCTTCTCCTCCTATATGTGGATGCATTTCCCAGCTGAATGATATAATACTAGTAATGACTAACAAGAAACCTCTAAATATGGTTTTCAGAGACTTTATGGGAAGACTGTAGGTAGACCTCAAAATATATAGAAGGTTCCTTGGTTTCTACTATTATTGTTGTCATCTGGTCTTTAGTGTGTTGCTGGTTATATGTCTTTTACTTCTACCCTATAAGAGAGGAGTTTTCCTTTTTTACTGTTTCTTCTTTTCTTTGGGCTGTATCACTTTTGGATTTTTTCATTATATTTTGCCTTATTTTTCATCATAAAATATTCAAATTATGTACCTACTAAGATGATGGTTATTGAAAAGAAGGAAATACAGAACTCTTTACTATCCTCTGAAAACCATAATTCTATAAATTTGTTCACATTTTAGCTAAATATATATTTGAGGATATTTCACTCAAAATTTACTCATTTTAAGTAATGACTATTCATGTAAAAATTCATTCCATGAAAATGTTTATTTAACAAATATTGTTCATTTCTCCTTTTCAAAAAATGTATCAAGATGATAGTTTCATAATATTTCAAAAGGGAAATAACACATTAAAACACAAAGGAAAAGTACATTCTTAGGTGTATAATTTTAAGTACATATTATACAGACTTTCCTTAAACCTTTAAACATTTCCAAGTAACCTAATTTAACATTGGGTTTGATCTCATAAATGATTCATAAAAAAGTACATTTCCAGTTTTCCTTTCATATCACCAAATGTCTATAAGTAATTCCAAAATTTTAGTGTAGTACACACTTTTTTTTGACCCTTCTTAGGTTTCAAAACTCCCAAATAGTAATGCCATCAATTTTGGGTTGGGTAATAATTTATCTGACTGGTATCTATACATTCCATAAACAGATCAGAAAGTTCTAATTTTTACCAACCTTTTGGAAATGATCTGAAAATATATCCAATTATATAACAAAACAAAGATAATCTGTTGCAAAATGAAATTCTGCAAAATGAATTCTGCAAAAATGAAATTCTGTTGCAAAATGAAATAAAAATGGATCAATATCTATAGCTATTTATAGTATCTAAGGTGGCAATATATCAGAGAGAAATTTTAGAACATGTATGACATTTAAAGTAAGAAAGGCACTGGGCTTAGGTATTAGGGATATATTTGTGATCAGATAGGCCTGGTCACTATTCTTGTGGGGTTTATAATTTACACGTTAATACAGATGTGTAAAAGGTCAACTCTAATGCATAGTGAATGCTGGTGATAGAGTACATGCAACTCAGATTTAGGCAGTAGAGAAAGCTTCCTAGAGAACAAGACAGCTAGGTGAGACTTGAATGTGAATAAGAGTTAACTGAGGAAACAGGAAGGAAAAGAGAATAGAGCATGACAAATGAGACCATGCCTCATTGAAGGTTTTAGAATTTTTGATGCTTGAAGGAAAAATGGTTAAAGTGGCTAAATGCAAGCGGCAAACCAAGCTTTCTAAGTCTTTTAAGGGGCATGGACCTTGTCTTCTGAGTTTGTGGTAGAGTAATAAGAACAGATAGTAATATAAGATTATAATTTTAGAAAGAGTGCTTTGAGTACAATGATAGATCTTGGATGGAAAGCAAAATTGGAAATAAGTAACTGTAGACCCAAGTGAAACTAAGACATGTCAGGGTCTTATAAGAAAGATTCATGACTGCCAATAGATTTAGACATGTTTTGAAGACTGTTAGCTTCCATAGTGAGTAGAATCCCAATGAAAGTTTAGATTTGTTCTCAGGAAATAAAGGGAGGCATAGAACTGAGTAACTAGAATAAGGGTAACCTAACTGTCAGGGCTTCCCTGGTGGCTTAGTTGGTAAAGAGACCGCCTGCAATGCAGGAGACCCAGGTTTGATCCCTGGATAGGGAAGATCCCCTGGAGAAGGACATGGCACCCCACTCCAGTATTCTTGCCAGGACTATCCCATGGACAGAGGAGCCTGGCAGGCTACAGTTCATGGGGTCACAATGAGTCCTTAAGATGGAGAAGATGTGGAATGAAAGAGAAGGACTTGTCAAGGCTGAAATTCAGAGAAAGATATAGTTTGTAGATCCAGTTAACAAAATAATCAAAAGAAACCAGGAGTGGCGTAAATGAAAATATCACAATAAAATTTTGACTAATTTTTGGACGCAGCTGGATATAGGCAAGGATGAATTTTCTAATGACTGTTCAGTATGTACTTTCTTGTGGGACAAGATTTACTCATAAAGCTTCACCATTACCTAAAATTACTATCCCTCAGTACTTTCCCCCTTTGATTTCTTTCCATGCTTACCAAGCACACTTTTCATTTTGATACAAACTTCCAGTTAGCTTGGCACAAAAAAATAGTGTTTCTCTAAATGAGTAAAGAAGCAGTTCTCCCAGTTAGTAATACTCCTCTCATTTTCAAAATAATACATTTACATAAAAATTTAAAATGAAGAAAAAAAACCCCAAAGTACTGTACTTCCAAATCTTTTAAAATAAATGTTTATTTAATAAATGTTTATTTATCATGTACTTTAAAATTACTTTCATGAAAGTTAATATTCTAAAATTTCATAAGTTGTAAAATATGTATATTTTTCTATGTTCAGTTCAGTTCAGTTGCTCAGTTGTGTCCGATTCTTTGCGACCCCATGAACCGCAGCACGCCAGGCCTCCCTGTCCATCACCAACTCCCGGAGTTCACCCAAACTCATGTCCATTGAGTCGGTGATGCCATCCAACCATCTCAGCCTCTGTCATCCCCTTCTCCTCCTGCCCTCAATCTTTCCCAGCATCAGGGTCTTTTCTAGTGAGTCAGTTCTTTGCATCAGGTTGCCTAAGTATTGGAGTTTCAGCTTCAGCATCAGTCCTTCCAATGAGTATTCAGGACTGATTTCCTTTAGGATGGACTGATTGGATCTCCTTGCAGTCCAAGGGACTCTCAAGAGTCTTCTCCAACACCACAGTTCAGAAGCATCAATTCTTCAGTATTCAGCTTCCTTTATAGTCCAACTCTCACATCCATACATGACTACTGGAAAGACCATAGCCTTGACTAGATGGACCTTTTCTATGTTATGAAATATCAACTAGGTAAATGAAATGCCCAAAGAAAATACAAAACATTGTCAAATGGGAGAGAGTAGAGAATGAGGAGCAGCAAAAATCAGAAATAACCAGTACTGAAAGCAAACATTTGTTTAGTGACTGCTCTGTCTCTTTGGGGCTTTGCATGTTTCCTTTGTGTTTTGCACCCAGAATCTGTGTATTTATGCTGTCCTTTTTAATCTGTGTAAGACTTTGTTCATGGTAGGTATATGAGCAGCAGTTTTCCTAACATCAGTTCCACCATCCATGGGAGTGGTAACCAGGCCCTGAGCTAGGCCTTCCCTGCTTTAACTCTAGAAACCAGGATGTATAACTGAGCTTTTTTCAAGTTTTCTTTAAAAACTTGGTTACATTTAGAGAGAATTATTTTCCCTATCTAGTCTTTTTGAGTAACTTTCTTCTTCAGTTCAGTTCAGTTCAGTTGCTCAGTCGTGTCCGACTCTTTGCGACCCCATGAATTGCAGCACGCCAGGCCTCCCTGTCCATCACTATCTCCCAGAGTTCACTCAAACTCATGTGCATTGTGTCGGTGATGCCATCCAACCATCTCATCCTCTGTCATCCCCTTCTCCTCCTGCCCCCAATCCCTCCCAGCATCAGAGTCTTTTCCAATGAGTCAACTCTTCGCATGAGGTGGCCAAAGTACTGTAGTTTCAGCTTTAGCATCATTCGTTCCAAAGAACACCCAAGGCTGATATCCTTTAGAAGGGACTGGTTGGATCTCCTTGCAGTCCAAGGGACTCTCAAGAGGCTTCTCCAACACTACACTTCAAAAGTATCAATTCTTTGGCGTTCAGCTTTCTTCATAGTCCAACTCTCACATCCATACACGACTACTGGAAAAACCATAGCCTTGACTAGACGGACCTTTGTTGGCAAAGTAATGTCTCTGCTTTTGAATATGCTATCTAGGTTGGTCATAACTTTCCTTCCAAGGAGTAAGCGTCTTTTAATTTCATGGCTGCAATCACCATCTGAAGTGATTTTGGAGCCCCTAAAAATAAAGTCTGACACTATTTCCACTGTTTCCCCATAGATTTCCCATGAAGTGATGAGACTAGATGGCATGATCTTCGTTTTCTGAATGTTGAACTTTAAGCCAACTTTTTTTCACTCTCCTCTTTCAGTTTCATCAAGAGGCTTTTTAGTTTCTCTTCACTTTCTTCTTAGGTAGTTGGAAAAGGCTTTCAGATTCATAACAGAGCTCTTTGTATACACTAGAAAATAAATGTATTTTGCTTATGGAAAGTCATTTTAACAAATTCTTTATTATAGAAGCCTCTTACTTTGTATTTTGGAAATCAGAAGCAATGGTGTACTACAACAAATAAATCAAAACCTTCACAATATGGAGTAAGATTCTGTTTTCTAGTAAGACATGTCAGTTGATCTAAAGAGTACTTTCCTAGAAACACTACATTTAACAGTGCTTTTTTCTGTGTCATAAAAGTTTTTTAGTGTATTATATCAGAAAGCCTTAGGAAATGTCCTTTTTCCTAAGTAAAAAAAGTAGTATTTTACTTTTTCAAATCAAGAATGAAATGACTGCTGCCCATATTAAACAATAGCATGTTTGAGGGAAGAGTTCATTTTTCAAATAATGTGTGCCACGCCTAATTTTGACAAAATCAAGTTCAAATGTACAGTCTGAGAGTACTATTTGAAAAGAGGGGGAAAAAAAGGTCCTCCTAATTGAACTCCCTTTATGAGAGTGCAATAAAACTGGTGTAGGAGATCAAAGTCTAAGTGATCCATTCATTACAATTTTAATAAATTTGCTGGTCTGTTTTTTTTTTTTTTTTAAGTACCATATAGTGCAATAATGAAATTAAGTTTGCAGATAAAAGACTTGCAGATACTCTTTTATTGAATTGCTGTTTTGGAAGGGCACCAGCAAAATTAAGTTCTAAATTTGATTTTTTTTGCCCTGGCTTGCAATTGAACTCTTGCTCTTTAAAGTTCTAGTAACACAATGGCCTTTTCTAGGAAAAACGACTTACCCTTTTTGTTTTCAGTGACTCTATCATTGTGCATATGTGGTTGGAAACATATGGAGACAGTAAACTTGATTTGAGCTTTACTCTGTTTAGTACACAAAGCATTTATTCAGCTCTGAAGATATGCTAAAAACAAAACACAAAACCTATTCATCCACCAAATCCGGAAAGGCATTATAATCCTCTTTAGCTCTCATCACACTTTCCAGTGTTCTTTGGGCTGTTAGCTCTTGCATCCTTGCAAGTTCCAATTCTATACCCTACATTCAAATTATAATTTGTGCCTGGTCTAACATGTATCAGAAGCTAGGCATGTGTCAGATATGGAAACAGAAGAATAGAGGAGTAATTAAGCAGTGACCATTATATATTTTCGATCACTTCTCATTCTTTGTAAATAATGACCATTGCTTTTAGTCTTTACTTTTTGACTTGAAATTAGCAAAGCACATTGAGTTTGCAGAATCAAGGTACAGCTTTTTTCCAAGGTATTTATTTGTAGTATTAAAATTAAATAAATGGGAAATTAACAAGCAAAAATAGCTAATCTCTTTTATTTTTACTTCTTTCCTCATTGTTTCAATCCTGAACTAGGCATCTAGTCCTTTACCCACAGAGCCCCATTTCCTGGATCCTTTTATCTATTTCTAAAATGGTTGCATTATCCCTTTGCACTTTACTCTTTTTGTCTTATTTGTATTGTTAGTAGGAATAATATTAGCAACTTCAAAGTGTATGGTTATTGAATGACAGTTCATTCTTTCAAAAAATATTTTCTTAGCTCTTACTATATCCTGAGTACTACTGTAGATGCTGAGCCATGTAAAGACAAAACCCTGTTGTTTTGGGTATTTTCAGGTGATAAAGCAGGTGATAAATAAATCAATAGGGTGTTATATATGTAGTATGATGCCCCAAAATGGCAAGTGCTATGAAGAAAAATAAAGCAGAATGGAGGCATAGATAATGGATAAGGGACATTATTATTATTATTAGGGTGATCACATTAGGCCTTCTGAGAAGGTGACATTTGAATGAACATAGAAACATGCCCTGGTGGCTTAGATGGTAAAGAATGTGCCCACAATGCAGGAGACTCAGGTTGGAACCCTGTGTCAGGAAGGTTCTCTGGAGAAGGGAGTGGCTACCCACTCCAGTATTCTCTGCCTGGAGAATTCCATGGACAGAGAACCTCACAAAGAGTGGGACATGACTGAGCAGTAACACTTTCACTTCACTTTTTTCAAGAAACAGGAAATTCTGAGGTATAGTGCTCAGGTCTGAGGTGGAAGTATGCTTGAATGCTCAAGGGAGAGGATGGAGGCTAGAAAAATTGAACACAATGGGCAAAGCAGAGGTGCAGAGATAGTTTGATGTGATAACTGAAGTCCAGATTACATAGAATTTGACAGACCATGTCATTAACTTCAAATTTTATTCTAAATGCAACAAGACACCATTGATATATTTGAAACAAAGAAGAGTATTATTTCTGTTTCAGCCAGGCTAGAGAGAACAGGTTGTAGGTACACAGGAGAGGGAGTAGAGGAACCATTCTATTGGCAGATGTGATGTTGGACTGGAGTGGTAGCGAAGGAGGTGGAGAGAACTGATTCTTGTCAGTCAAATTTTTGAAAGGAAAGCTAACAGAATTTGCTGGTGGTTTGTATAGTAGGGTGGGAGGGAAAGTGAAGAATCAGAATTGATTCCAAAATGATTGACCTGACTCACTAGTGTTCATTCTGCATTAGAGTTAACCTTCTACACGTCTGTATTAACTTGTAGATTATAAACCCCGCAAGAGTAGTGACCAGGTCAATTTGATCACAAGTATATCCCTAATACCTAAGCCCAGTGCCTTTATTACTTTAAATGTCATACATGTTCTAAAATTTCTCTCTGATATATTGTCACCTTAGATACTATAAATAGCTATAGATATTGATCCATTTTTACTTTAGAATTTCATTTTGCAACAGATAATCTTTGTTTTGTTATATAATTGTATATATTTTCAGATCATTTCCAAAAGGTTGGTAAAATTGAACTTTCTGATCTATTTATAGGGATGACTGGAAGGAGGAACAGTGGGGTGGGGTAGGCGTGGGGCCCCTATGCTGGTCTTGTAGGAGATGCTCCATATACATGGCTTCTTTCTCTGCTACTCTAGTCTACTTCAGTCTCGTACAAACATCCTACTCCCAACAACCTTTCATTGTAAATTCAGCTTAGAGAAATTGAGGGTTGTATCTGTTAGGCCTGCTATTGAATATCTACTGTGTTGCCCATAATAGGAACTTAGTAAATATTTGCTGAATAAGTAAAATCAACAAATGAGATTATAGTGGACCAAAAAAATGTAAAGTAACATGGATTAATGAATTATTTAACTAATATGGTATTTGTCTTCCTCTGTCGACTCTTGGGTACCATGCTAGCAAAATTGCACAGGGGAGTGATAGCAGTGATGGGGGTATGTAGGCTTGTTAGAGGAATGTTTCAGCTACTCTTTAAGTTAAAACATTCGAAAGCACACTTTGCTGTAAAAAGTTAAGCTGTCACTGTAAGCCTTGTTTTTACAGAATATTTTCCAATAAGATACTAGGTATCTTAGTCAATTTTAGTTTTTATTTTCTGGGAAGACCTTGTTATCATTACTAGTCTAAACATATTTTTGTGTTCATTATTTGACTACTAAGTATGTTTCAAGAACAGTAGTTTCTAACACTTGGCTAACTGCTTTTAATTCACTCACTTCTTAATTAATTTTCCATATATTTATTGAATTGATACTGTATTTTTGTGTAAAACGAAGTCCTTGTTTTGAAGGGATTCACATTAATCTGGTAGATTTATGTATTGTATAGAAGTTTGTAAAATATTTTGAAATGCCACTAATTTACCTGCTGCTGCTGCTGCTAAGTTGCTTCAGTTGTGTCTGATTCTGTGCGACCCCATGGGCTACAGCCTACCAGGCTCCTCTGCCCAGGGGATTTTCCTGGCAAGAGTACTGGAGTGGGTTGCCATTGCCTTCTCTGAATTTACCTGCAGAACATTAAAAAATGTTTTTCTGTCATCAATACCACTTGGCTGCAGATTTATTTTCTACTCATAACACTAGTGGATTTTTAATGGAGCATTTAAATGTGTGCCAGGCATATTCTAAACATTCCACATACATATCTTCAGGCATTCATATGCTTAATAGTGTTTATCAAAGTTGTGTCCACCAAAAGCTCCTTTTTGAAAATGTGGTCAGAATTAAACATGATAAGGGGTGAATTCAGTCCATTGTCTTTGAAGTATTAAACATGTGATTTGTGTGTAAACAAATACAAATCCTCTTATCATGTTCATTAATGTGAAAGGCAGTTTGAATGTAGAAGATTTTCCTTGGATGCTAATGAGAAATGGCTCTTCTATTTCAACATCCTGTTTATAGTAACTCTCTAGTTGTCACAGGAGGTCTTAATTTTGGAATGAGAATATTCAGTCAAACACAGCTAAAGTATATCTGACCTTAGTGTTTGTGTGTTGATAAGTAGCAATTTAATACCTGTCAGTATTGTCTATGTCTAATAAGCATATTGAAGTTTTTGGACTGAATACCCTCATTGAAAATGTTTATGTCACAGTTAATAAGCAGGATTAAATAAAGAAGGGATGGCGTAAGATGCTAACTTTCAACAAACAAGAAAGATCCCTTGATATAAACATCCTGTGGTCTGTTGTCTTCTGGCTTAGCCTTGGCTTTTCTGTAGAGTACATTTCTTCTGAGCCTCATTTTTTACTTCATCTCTTGTGAAAATTCTGAAATCTTCTTGGTACTTCAAACTATAAATACATATAAGTGTGTAAGCAATCCACATTTTATTTAAGAAAGTATCTTTGTTACATTTTGACTCTTAGAAATATTGCTCAGGTTGTTCTAAATTACAACTGTCTGAATTAAAATGTTTGCTCTTTATATATTTAAAACAGATTTCTTAGGGAAAAACATGGTCACAAAATTGAATAAACACAATTTTTAAAACAGATGTATAGGATTTGTGAAAGGATTTGTGACATATTTCTATACACAGTATATAGACTTCATCATATATTTCAAATATTTTATTGTAGCTTTTAATCTCTATGGTTCATAAAAGAAGAAAGAGAAGAAAGTCTTCATCAACTCATTTTCCTCCTTAAATACAACCTACCGGGTGGGTAATTATAACAAAGACAGAGAAATTCCGTCTCTCTACTGGTCCACTCATGATGTTTACTTCCTCCACTTGTGAGAATGATGAAACCTTGGTCATGTGAAAACTCCTAATTTCAAGGGAAAGTTTTGTGGTTTTTTTCCCCTAGTTTGCAGAGTAGTAGAAGGTAATATAGCAGAGAAGGCAATGGCAACCCACTCCAGTACTCTTGCCTGGAAAATCCCATGGACGGAGGAGCCTGGAAGGCTGAAGTCCATGGGGTCGCTAAGAGTCAGACACGACTGAGCGACTTCACTTTCACTTTTCACTGTCATGCATTGGAGAAGGAAATGGCAACCCACTCCAGTGTTCTTGCCTGGAGAATCCCAGGAATAGGGGAGTCTGGTGGGCTGCCGTCTTTGGGGTCACACAGAGTCGGACACGACTGAAGCGACTTAGCAGCAGCAGCAACAGCAGCAGCAGAAGGTAATATAGAGGGAGCCCTTACTCAAACAGTTAGCTACCACAATCTCTGGTTTTAAATATCTTAAGAACAGTTTCCCCATCTTTGAGATGAGGAGGTTGCCCTAGGTCATTTCTGAGATTTTGTTTTTCTAATCCTATAATCCTGAAGCAATTGATGTGATGAAGGCAGGTAAAATGCATAACTGGGACATGAACTCAGGTTTTCTGGTTTTTATTCCAAGATTCCTATCTATTATTACTGCTACCTTTGACACTAATCAAATATGTGAAAAATAAATACATATGTAAATGAAAATACACATATATACATATACACACAGTTACACAGATTTAAGCTGGCATTAACTAGTCTTGTGCTTAATCAAAATGATCCAGCTTGTTTGGCAAGGACAATCAACCCACCTTCTCTAACCTCATCCCAGCTCAGCAGTTTCTATCTAGGCTTTTCCTGGAAGATGATATAAGATGATAGTTTCCTCTAAGTCTGTGTTCTTTAAGCACGGTACACACACATTTGTAGCACTGTACCACAAAAAAGGGACTAAAAATTACCTCTACCTTCCTCCCACAAACTGCCCATTTATCATCTTTCCAGAGAGGTGGTTATTTTGTTTGTCTTCATTTTAGTCTTGGGACCTCAGTATTTCTAATATATCTTCTTGTAGAATCTGTTCACTATTCATTATCAAAATCTTATATATTCCACATACCCAAGACTCTCCTCTATAATAGCCTTATTCACCAATATATGGTCATTGAAGAATATAACCTATATAGATGCTTGTCTACTAAAATCATCTGAAATTTTAATAAAGCTAAAAGTTATTACCTCTAAGGTCTCTTCCTACTGTGGAAGAGAGTGGACCAGGATGACAGTATCGAGATTAAAGCATGCTTTGAAGCAGTTGAGACCTTTTCTTAGTCACACAGGAGTGATTGCTATGCATCTCTGAGCTGGCCTACTCTGTTTAAAGCCAGGAGTATCTGCAGTTGCATTTATCCTTGACTGAAAGATAAACTACTAGAAGGGATGCAACATTTGTTTAAAATCCAGTGATACCCTCTAAGATTCCCCTGTGCTCAAATGTACTCCCTGAGGTATAGGTCCCTCTGAGCTCTAATCTTTTCTCTTCCCCCTAATTCATGGTGTGACATTGGGATAATAATTATTCCTCTCTGTGTCTCAGTGTCCTTATGGAAAACTAGAATGTGGGACTCAATGACCTTTAAGATCCTTTACAGCTTGACATTTATTTCCCTGTTTAGGCCCTTTTGTCACTCCTTAAAGCAATGCAGCTGTCCCCCAAATTGATAATAAATGACATAATTGATTGATAGGATAGGCCTCCATTGTAAATGCTCCTATTGATGTATTTCTTTTCTAAAATGATCATTTATATTCAAGATTACTACTCTGTTTCTCTTTAACTGAATGCAAACACTTTTCTTCAAGCTTGAGGGACTTTAATATTTAAAACTGAAAATCATATTGAGAATGAATTTTGAAGAAAAGAATAAAAAGCCCAATATAACCACATCACTGTTCATATTTGATTATCAAGTAAGGTTCAGGCTATTTTGTATCCTGTGCTTGGCTGTAGTTTCCACAGAGTTAATTTTGCGGTTGTTGTTCTTGTATATAATTTAAAACCCTGTTTTGAATGTATGCTCTTAAAAAACTGAGATGTGTGTATTACATGTGTAATTTATATTAACTATAACTTTGGTAATTATCTGTTAATATTTATTGAGCATTTCCTGGATGCATGGCACAGAACTAATGCCTTCTCTAGTACTGTATTGCATCTAGATTAGTAGTTCTCCTTATGAAAGCCACAGATTAAAAATCATTTCTTTATTAAAAGAAAAGCTTAGGGTCGTTCACTTACGATATCCCCTCTGCCTCTCTGGCTATGGTCCTCTTCCCTGGAAAAGAGAATCTTGATAAACTCTGATAATGTAGGGATCTGTGCAAACCTGAATGCTTTTGCTAAGTGATCAAGTATATTTTGGAAGCCTGAATGTAGATTTTTCTCCATATTTTCTCCATTAAGACATTGCAGGTTTGATTCTAGACCACTGCAATAAAGTGAATATCACAGTAAAATAAATCACCCAGATTTTTTGGTTTCCCAATGTATATACAAGATATGGTTACAATCTACTGTAGTGTTTAAGTGTGTAGTAGCATTATTTCTAAAAAATAATGTACATATTTTAATTTAAAAATAATTTATTGCTAAAAAATTCTAACCATCATCTGAGCCTTCAGCAAGTCATAATGTTTTTGCAGTTATAACATCAAAGAACACTGATCACAAGTCACTATAACAAACATAATGAAAAAGTTTGAAGTAGTGTGAGAATTACCAAAATATGACACAGAGACACAAAGTGAAAAATGCTGTTGGAAAAATGGCACTGATATACTTGCTCATCGTAGGATTGCCACAAACCTACAATGAAAATAATACAATATCTGCAAAGTGCTATAAGCAAAAAGAAATAAAATGAGGTATGCCTGTATGTTTTACTTAAATTGTGTCTATTCTCTGAAGAACAGAAGGTGAAATGGAATTGATACTTAGCCTCAATGCAGTTCATTTAATGGAGTATGTGGGTGTTTATGAGTGAAACCTAGTACTTAAGAGTACAGGCTTTAAATTGATACTGCCTAGGTTCAGTTTTCTGACAGTGATCAGGCTGTTTAACCTCTGTGAGTCTTAGTCTTCTCACATGTGCAGAGTGGCAGTGGCAGTCCCTATCTTGAAAAGAGGCAGTAAATGAACAATAAAAAATGCTTAGAACCATGTCTGGCACAGACAAAAGTTTAAACTTGTTTTTTAGATTTTGTTGGTATGTATTTTGGAAATTGAAATAGGTGTTCCAGAAAGATGGGTTATAATAGTGAACATAGGAAAATAGGTGTTGAAGGATAAAATATTTACCATTTAATGAGAAAAATGTGCAAAGTGCTTGGGGTTCCCTTTTTCGACATAATCATAATCCTTTTTATTACCAGTGAATGGCTTGAATAGAGACCAAAAAAGGTCTATATTCTATATATAATCATTTTTATGAAGAATCCTTTGTAAATAGTATGTTAGGAAACTTCCTTTATGGAGAATCTAAAAATGTCCTGGTATTCTACTTGCATCGCATTTTATTAAGAATGAAAAAAATATGAGCAGTGGGTGTGCTGGCATTTTTTACAGTGGGGTTGATGGTTTGGATGATAGTTTGAGAATTCAAAGTAGTCATGACAAGTTGGAGAAATAAGCCTTAATTAATAGAATAAAGTTATATTGAAACAAAAATTCAACCACCAACTAATGAAAAGAAGGTATGAAGCCCTGACTTAATGAAAATACAAAAGAACGAAAAAGCAAATCTAAGAATCAAAGCAAAACTGAAATAGAAGATAAAGAAGCAAGTTAGTAGTATATATTTTTATTGATGAAAAATCTTGGGAACAATGTGTGGTGGGAAAAGCTCAAGATTAACTATATAAATATGCATATGGCATGCATTATTTGGGTTTCCATTCTCATTTTAAACCATTAAAGGCAAATAGATGGGGAAACAATGGAAACAGTGACAGACTTTATTTTCTTGGGCTCCAAAATCACTGCAGATGGTGATCGCAGCCATGAAATTAAAAGGCACTTGCTCCTTGGAAGAAAAGCTATGACAAACCTAGACAACATATTAAAAAGCTTTAATTTGCCATTACTTTGCTAGCAAAGGTCTGTCCAGTCAAAGGTATGGTTTTTCCAGTAGCTATGTATGGATGTGAGAGTTGAACCATAAAGAAGGCTGAGCATCGAAGAATTGATGCTTTTGAACTGTGATGTTGGAGAATACTCTTGAGAGTCCCTTGAACAGCAAGAAGATCTAACCAGTCCATCCTAAAGGAAAACAGTCCTGAATATTCATTGGAAGGACTGATGCTGAAGATGAAGCTCCAATACTTTGGCCACCTGATGTGAAGAACTGACTCATTGGAAAAGACCCTGATGCTGGGAAAGATTGAAGGCGGGAGGAGACAGGGATGACAGAGGATGAGATGGTTGGATGGCATCACTGACTTCATGGACATGAGTTTGAGCCAGTTCTGGGAGATGGTGATGGACAAGGAAGTCTGGTGTGCTGCAGTCCATGGGACTGCAAAAATTCAGACATAACTGAGCGACTGATTAATAACAACCATTTATATACAGCTATTTTCTCCTATACCCAACATTTTAATTTTCCCTACTTGAAGACACTTATTTTTTTATATAAAAATATTTGAGATATATATATATATATATATAGATACTATCTAAATATATATCTATATCTCAAATATTTTCCTGGTCCTTGATACCTTTTTTTCCTGTTCTTTTTATGTCCTCTATATTTGTCCTGTTTGTGTTATTTTAGAAGTCATTAGAGAAGACTTAGTATGTAGCTTTTGACCATAGGAAAATTCATTTATTGCATAAAATCATGTACGTGGTAAATTTTATTTCATGTTGCTGTACCTATTAGCTCATCAGTAACTTCCAAAGATATTTAGTTGCATTTAACCCATGGCTCAGATGTTAAAGTGTCTGTCTGCAATGCAGGAGACCCGGGTTTGATCCCTGTGTTGGAAAGATTCCCCTGGAGAAGGAAATGGCAGCCCACTCCAGTATTCTTGCCTGGAAAATCCCATGGACCGTGGAGCCTGGTAGGCTACCGTCTATGGGGTCGCAAAGAGTCGGACACGACTGAGTGACTTCACTTCACTTCTTCAACCCATATGTTATATTGGCCCATTTGCCTTTAATAATATAGTCCATCCATTTTATAATCATCCCCATAAAACATCCTGATCCTGTGCTTCTAAAGAAGCATGAAAAGTTCTAGGTTGTGTGAAATAGAAAAGCTATAGTAAAAACAAAACAACAACAAAAAAACACCTGGAGTTGTTTCTAGATGAGTACACCAAACACAGAAAAATTAAAGGAGATGCAAAGTATATTGGATTTCTTTCTTATTAAACCAGTGTCCTGACTGTCTATATACCTTCTTCCTTAATTCTCATCTGACACCTGCTTTCTTTCAGGTCTAGCCAAGTTTATTTTTATAATAGCTAGTGCTCTGGCTACAGTGAACTCTGCTTTTTATAAACATTACACCTGTTTGGGGGCCTTCAGATTCACTGATGTGCCACTTGGCATTTACTATTATATGCCTACTGTGTGCTGTATGATGAAGGGGTTAGCTTTTTAAAGTGCTGTCATGTATAGCTAAAGAAATCTTTGGGAACACAATGTTTATGTTTAAATCTTTTCTAGTCCTGACTATTTGTGTGACTTTGTACAAGCTTATTTAACTTCCTTATGCCTCAGTTGGTTTTCTATAAAGTATAGGTAGTGTTCATATCTTCTTTAGTAGTTGGCTGAAGGATAAGATATCACATGTAATTTTAGCAATCAATAAATTTGTTAACATTAGTTGTATTAGCTAGAATTTGGAGAATATATATGTGTCTGTGTGAAATATAAGACAAATTAAAAAAAAATCATCTTGATGGGTATTTGCATCTGCTGTGGGTACCTGCTGGCATTGGGTACTCAATGATCCTTATTTGGTTGAAGGATCGGATTCAGAGGTTGAACAAATTATGATTAGAGGATATAGCATAAAAGCTGACCATTTGGTTGAGGAGACTTTTGGGAATAGAGATAGCAGCAGGTTTATTCACCACCACACTCCCCCCGCAACTGATTTAGTGGCAGAACCTCATGAATATGGAGAGAAACTGGATAGCTTTTGAAGTTTCATTTTGCTGTCTTTTGGACTGAGTCTTAGGCTTTTAGGCTGACAGATGCACATGTGTACACTTTTGACATGATTTCTTATTTTTGGCCATTTATGGTATAAATAGAAGTAGATAAAATGCCTGGAAAATAATAGCAGAAATTCCAGAGCAGTCACCAGTTGGAAAAGCATTTCTAAAGGGATCATTTATTGAAACTGATGTTCTGAGAATGGCATTAACAATTAGAAGCTTGTATTGCATTGCTGTCTTTTAATACTTTGTATTGTGAAAGCTGTTTTTAATCTCAAAAGAATGTGCCTCTTGAATTACATTCCCAAGATATTAGATAATCTGTTTTCTGGAAATGTAGTTTGTAGTTAATGTCAAACTATTTTCTGGTCCTATTTTCCAGTCCTTTCTTCTTGAATTGTGGAGATTTCATTGACATGTGCAAAGCCCACTTACAAAGGGGATGTATAGATGAATGGAAACTAGAGAAAACACACAAAATATTAATGTAGAAGTGAAGATACGTTGAAAGGCAACCAGCTCCGCTGAAGGTTTATTCAGAAGTTGTTGTAACAATACCATAGCTTTGAATGATCTATCAAGAAAATGCAGCAGAAAGATGATTTGCCTATACTACCTGTTGCAGAGAGCTCTCCATTCTCCTAAGCATCCATGTCAGTGAGACTTTTCTTCTCATGATTAGGGACAAGTTATTTAGGAGATATCCTGTGTAGAAGGTGGATGAGGGAAGGTAAAAAAGAACATCCAATTCATCTCACTGTTTCAAAAGTACAAATATGTATGTATGTCTTGGTATGGTTCACTTGATTATCATGTTTAGAAAGTATGTGAGCTAAGAATTTATTTCCCCAATTTATAGTAGAAAAAAATGAAGCAGAAAAGTTTATAGCTTACTCAGGACAACCTTGGCTCAGATGGTAAAGAATCTGCTTGCAGTGCTGGAGACCCGGGTTTGATCCCTGGGTTGTGAAGATCCCCTGGAGAAGGGAATGGCAACCCACAACGGTATTCTTGCCTGGAGAATCCCATGGACAGAAGAGCCTGATGGGCTACAGTCCTTGGGGTTGCAAAGAGCCAGACACGGCTGAGTGACTAACACACACTTGAGTACAAGAAAGAGTGTGCCATTTATTTGAGGGAAAAAGATAAATCTTTCTCACGTGTGTGTGTAAAGTTGTTTCGGTCATGTCTGACTCTTTGTAACCCCATGGACTGAAGCCCCCCATGCTCCTTTGTCCATGGCATTCTCCAGGCAAGGATATTGGAGTGGGTTGCTATTCCTCCTGCAGGGGATCTTCCCAACCTAGGGACTTAACCCACATCTCTTATATCTAATGCATTGCCAGGCTTGTTCTTTACCATTTGTACCACTTGGAAAGCCCAAATCTGTCTCATACACTACTTTATTTCCAATTTCTAGTACGGTACATGCAGGAGATGGTCAGAAAGTAATTTGCTCAATGAATTAATGAATACGTAAGGAAAGAGTCAATAAACAAACGCATGTTGGTAGATCCAGAACAAAGATCCAGTTCAATTGGATTTCCCGAAGTGCATATTTCCCCTTATATTCTCTGCTCTCTCTATTTATACGTATTCCAGAGAGAAAGGCAACGATTTGGAAATGTTGAAATGTTAGCCTGGGAAAGCTTTTTCTCTGTGATATTTTCATCACTTTGGCTGGCATGTGAGCATGTGATCTGGGGAATAACTGATGGGAGAAAAAGTAAGTTAGCAAGATGTTGGCTTATTGAATTGGGAGAATAGAAATCACATTATTTAATAGGATCCAGAGAAGAATGTGCGTTCAAATCCAAATTGGAAAAGTATTAAGAATGAAGGAAAGAGATTAGAGAAGTTGAAATGTATCTCTTTTTGATTAAAAAAAAAAATCACTGAAATTCCCCTGTGTCCTCTGCAAAGCAAACAACATTTAAGGAAGTATTTTCCCTTAGAGATAAAGTAAGGGGCAAAGGCTTCATCAGAGCATTTGAACTGTTTGCTGCGCATATTTTTTAAAACTAGATTTTAAAAGTAATTGTAAGAAGAGCTAAATGCATAGTAAACCAGAAGACCGTAAATTTTCATTGACATTTATGTGGGGAAAGTTATTGTGAAGTAATAATTTAAATAAAAAGATTTTACCTTCTGAATAAATTAAATTTTAGCTGTAGACATCAAAAGGCATAACTCAGAAATAGAAAGTTAAAAAAAAGTAGAAAAAATATTTGCAAATTTATGTCTAATAATGAATATATACCTGAACATGTGAAGAACTCTTGCACTTCAATAATAATAAGACAATGAACAAAATCTAAAAATGATCAAAATATTTGAACAAAAAATTCTCCAAGGAAGATTTATGAATGCTCAATACTATCAGTAATTAATAACTATAAATTAAAGCCACAGATAGCACACCATTGTTATTAGAGTGGCTGAAATTATATTAAAAATATACCCTGCCAATACCAAGTGCTGACAAGGATGTGGAACAACCGAAACTATCGTGCATTGCTGGTAGGAATGAGGAATGGTAAAACTGCTTTGGAGACACACTGACAGTTTCTAATAAAGGTAAACATACTACCAAACATTCCAATTTCTAGATACTTAGTGAAGACAGATGAAAACATGTCTACCTCCTACTTCTGCTACAAATACTATAACTAGGACTGGATGTCTGTAGTAACTTTATTTACAATCACTTAAAAATCTAAAAACAACCCAATGACCATCGATTGATGAGTGGATAAATGAACAGGAGTACATCTATACTTTCATTCAGCAGCAAAAAGAACAAAATGATAACACATGTAGCAACATGGATCTAACATACTTTATGTGAAAGAAGTCAACTCAAAAGCCTGAATACTGTTATCATTCCATTTATATAATATTCTGGACAAAACCATAGGACAGAAAATAATTGCTGGTTGCCAAAACCTGTCTGGTGGGGCAAGAATAGAAATTATATCTTGACTGTACTGGTAGTTAACACAGTTTTAAATATTTGTCAAGATTCATAGATCTGTATACCTAAAAAGGGTATTTTGCTGTATGTAAATTATACCTCAGAAATAACTTTAGCAATGCCATTCAAATACTCAAATATTAAATGTACTCACGATAATGAGGTGAATGCATGTATTGAATGCATGTGCTCAGTTGCTCAGTCATGTCCAACTCTTTGCGGCCCCATGGACTGTAAGCACACCAGGCTCCTCCTCCATGGAATTTTCCAGGCAAGAATACTGGAGTGGGTTGCCATTTCCTGTCCAGAGGATCTTCTTGACCCAGGGATCAAACACACATCTCTTGCATTGGCAGGCAGATTCTCTACCACTGCACCACCTGGAAACATCTAAGAATAAAATTTGCTTTCTTGTGTCAGCATTAACTTTCTGGGGACACTGAAATGGAAATGTCATAAATTCCAGAATATTCTGTCACTGAGATGCTTAAGTTTTACTGACATTCTCTCCAAGTTTTACTGAAATCTTCTCCAAATTTCCAGAAGGAAATTTGCCATTTCCTTCTCCAGAGGATCTCCCCAACCCAGGGATCGAACCCGGGTCTCCCACATTGTAGGCAAATGCTTTACTGTCTGAGCCACCAGGGTGCAAATCAGATATAGCTGCTGCTAAAGCTCTGATTCACTTCATGGACCTTTTTGGTATAATATGCTGCTACTTAATCGGAGAAGGCAATGGCAACCCACTCCAGTACTCTTGCCTGGCAAATCCCATGGACAGAGGAGCCTGGTAGGCTGCAGTCCATGGGGTCACTAGGAGTCAGACACGACTGAGCGACTTCACTTTCACTTTTCATTTTCATGCATTGAAGAAGGAAATGGCAACCCATTCCAGTGCTCTTGCCTGGAGAATCCCAGCGACGGGGGAGCCTGGTGGGCTGCCGTCTCTGGGGTCGCACAGAGTCGGACACGACTGAAGCGACTTAGCAGCAGTAGCAGCAGCAGCTGCTACTTAATGAATTATTCCAGTTAGCTCTGTGAATTGTATCTCAACACAGAAAGTGAAAGTCGCTCAGTCATGTCCGGCTGTTTGTGACCCCATGACTATACAATCCATGGAATTCTCCAGGCCAGAATACTGGAGTGGGTAGCCTTTCCCTTCTCCAGAGGATTTTTGCAACCTAGGGATTGAACCCCGGAGAAGGCGATGGCACCCCACTCCAGTACTCTTGCCTGGAAAATCCCATGGACAGCGGAGCCTGGTAGGCTGCAGTCCATGGGGTCGCTAAGAGTCGGACATGACTGAGCGACTTCCCTTTCACTTTTCACTTTCACGCATTGAAGAAGGCAATGGCAACCCACTCCAGTATTCTTGCCTGGAGAATCCCAGGGACGGGGGAGCCTGGTGGGCTTCCGTCTATGGGGTCGCACAGAGTTGGACACGACTGAAGTGACTTTGCAGCAGCAGCAGGGATTGAACCCAGGTCTCCTGCATTGTGGGCAGATTCTTTACCAGCTGAGCCACAGGGAAGCCCAAGAATACTGGAGTGGGTAGGCTACCCTTCTCCAATGGATCTTCCTGACCCAGGAATCAAACTGGGGTTTCCTGCATTGCAGGCAGATTCTTTACCAACTGAGCCATCAGGAAAGCCCCATCTCAACACAGAGTGTGACTGTATTGGTTTATATACCATAAGAATAATAAAAATCAAGGAAGGTGATATGAAGCTGTTTACCTCTTTTTAGTTTGATCTAAAGCAAATGTACCCTGACACTCATCTTCCAAAGGTTCCATCCCTTGGTAAGAACCATTTGACTGGCATTTTTGTTTGATTACTTTGTCATAGTAACAAGAGCTGTGAAACCATATTGTTCACCTCAAGTGTCCCTTTGGGGAGGAAATTAATGCAAATAGTTTCTGTCCAAAGAAACATATTATCAATATTTCTAGCTGGTATTTTACCAGTTGAATTATTAAATGGGGACCAACATCATAAAAGAGAATGATTAGAAATTTAGGCTGATTTCAGAAAGCTGCAGAAACATTTATTGATGTGTACAGATTACATGTAAGGAATAGATGACACTCTTGTGATAAATTAGGACTGGTTTATTTTTATCATCTGAATATTAGAAATATCACTGACCCTTATGGAAGTATCTGTATCCCATAAAGCCCTGTTACATGAGAACTATCCCAGGTCCCTGTGTAGATACGAGTAGCGTGTGATGATTTTGATAGCAGGTACCCAGATTTAGACCTATTGATTTTCTGAATTGTATAGATTTAGTGAGAATGGCTTAAAATATTCAGACCATTTTTTATTGCTTGCAAAAGATACTTACTAAGGAAACATTAGCATGAAGTCCAAAAATCTAGTATATATATTTTTAGTGCTTCTATGGCTGCCACAGAGTGGACAGGGACCATTTGGGGTTAATGTTCTTTGTCTCATACAGCTGTACTTGGCTAGCCATTAATCCTCAGAGAAATGCCCAGACCCTAACTTTTTATTGATTGATTGACAAGCTCTTTCAACCAAACAAAAAGCGTATATTCCTAAATAACTCAAGGAAGGCATATTCATCCTCTCTCAGAAGCTAACTTTAGTCATAGGAATTGAATGTAGAGTAGGGAGGTACTTCAGTGGTCATGACTGGATTTGGAGTCTTTCCTTCAGTCAGATTCCCGTTTCCTAAAATAAATGTAAGACATACTCAAGTGGGATGATTCATTTGTTCATTTTTCTAAGTTTGTAACAGGATCTTTTGAAAACATTGATTATTCAAAGTATGTCACCACAAAATCTGCTTCCAGGATTTGGGGAAAAGAGTGTACATATCTCAAGAAGTTATGTACACTAACTTGAAATTATCTCAGATTAACAGGGGAGAGCATTTTTAGAAGAAGAAAATGAGAACAATGATTTAAAATTCACCCAGATTTGTGTGGTGTAATTTTTATTTTATTTTTAATACTTTTAATTTATGCTGTGTAACTATATTTATGGTTTAAATAGAAGGTTCTTCATATTTGATATTAAATTGTTTGTCTAATAGTAATCTGCATATAAAGAATTATTAAAATATCAAATTATGGCAAAATGAAAGAT
The DNA here is from genome assembly GCF_027580195.1 of Bos mutus. NCBI lineage: Eukaryota > Metazoa > Chordata > Mammalia > Artiodactyla > Bovidae > Bos > Bos mutus. The sequence goes on from NC_091627.1 coordinate 73,278,646, forward strand.
AACATTGAAAATAACAAGATGAAAATTTTAATTTTATGAAATAATTATTTTTCTCTGTCATAATTTAGCCTGCTTAACTTTATACTTTTTTAATTATGCAAACCATATAAGTACATTGCTGTTTTGAAAGATTAATAACACAGCTCCTCCCAATATAGTAATAAGGAAACAATTTCCACCACTCCTGTCCTTTTCTCATTGCTCTCTACAAAGCTAAGTGGGTTAAAAATATTTTGGAGTCCAGTTTTTAAGTCTTTCTTTCTGTATATTTACCATCATGTATATGTACATATTTCTATATCTATTATTTTTATCTTAAACAAATAGAATTACCTTAACAAACATTTTTCTGTGGGTTGCTTTTTCTCATTTCTTATGTTTTAGAAATTTGATGGCTCTACCTCAAAAAAAAAAAAAAAATACCTACAAGTTGCCAAGTATAGAACATGATTTATTTTACTAATTCATTATTGGTTAAAATTTAGGTCCATTTATTTTACTACTAAGAATAAATGTTGCAATGAACATCTTATATATGTTTTTCCATATTTCACTAACACATTGATGCATACTTATTCATATGTACATTAAAAACTGCGATAGGTTTGAAAGAATGAATTTGCTAAGAGCCAGTTACCAGCAAATTACTCCAGAACAGACTCTCCCAATTTTTACTTGTATTAATATATAAAGTTTTTGTTTTGAGTACTGCACCAGAATAGAATGCTACCATATTTTGCTTGTCTCAATCTGATGAAAAGTATGTTGCTGTTTAACTTTTATTTTCCTGCTCAGTAGTGATGTAGAGTATCTTTTTATATATTTATTGACCAATTTTACTTCTTTTTTTTCCTTTGTAATTTTCCTGTTTCTTTTTTCATTTTTCTTTTGGAGTTGTAAAATATTTTGTACACTGTGTGTATTGATATTTTTGTCAGTTATATACGGAACAAATATGTTTGTCAGGCTTCACAATGCCTTTTAAACTGTATGTTGTCTTTCCTCTTTTAGAAGTTTTAATTTTTATTTCAACTTTTTATATGGACAAATATGTAAATATGTTTCTTTATGGCTTTGAATTGTATTTCTTATTTGACATAACCTCCCATATCTCAGTTCTGTAATATTCTTTTGCTGACATTTTCTATTTTTAACTTCTTTTTCTTGGATTGATAGCTTGCACTCCGTATTTCCCTCTTTTTTGAATCCTTTTTACTTAATTACTGAAGCACAACTTTAATTAACACTTTCAGAGTGCTTTTGTTGATATCAAAATTTCTGAATGCTTGCAGATTAAAAAAAAAGTTGTTTTTTACATCCTGCTCAAATATTGTTTTGCCTGGGTACACAATGCTAGATATAAAATTAAATATTTGAGGCCAACTTCCCCATAGTCTTCTGTTAGGAGTGTGGAAGATAAGTCTGATACCAGTCTGTTTTTGTTCCTAATATAGATAACTTTTACTACTGTCTCTCTAGAAGTTTTTTGGATTTTCATCATAAAGCTTCTAAATTATTTTATTTTGAAAAACATTATTTTAATTCTCCTAAATGTTCTAAAGTTTTATCAAGATGTCTGGGTCTTTATCTGTTCATGTTTATTAGAACTTGATAAACCTCTGAATCAAACATGTATGTTCTCAGTTTGGGAAATTTAATTTTGTTATATCTACTCAGTCTGTTCTACCTAGAAATTTAATAGATGTATTTGAGAACTTCCTTAGCTAACCTTCTTCCCTGTTTAGATTTTCTTCATTCATACAGTTCATCTCTTTGATCTTTTGCATTGTTTTCTGAGGGGTACTCCTTGGTTCAGTCTTCAAATTAATTTACTAATTTGAGCTGTGGTTGTGTCCAGTGTATTAAGATTTTTAATAGTATTTTTAATGCTACTCTTTGTGACCCCCATGGACTGAAGCGTGCCAGGCATCTAAGTTGACTCATTGGAAAAGACCCTATGCTGAGAAAGATTGAGGGCAGAAGGAGAAGGGGCAGCAGAGGATGTGATGGTTGGATGGCATCACTGACTCAGTGGGCATGAGTTTGAGCAAACTCTGGGAGATAGTGAAGGACAGGGAAGCCTGGCATGCTTCAGTCCATGGGGTCACAAAGAGTCGCACATGACTTGGTGATTGACAACATGTTCATTATTAAAATGCTTTTGATTCCAGTGATAGATGTACATAAACACAGTCCTGGTTACTGTTCACATTTAAATGAAGTTTTATGGAATCAGGCTTCTGAGCTCACTCCATTCGAGGATCCTTCTATTCAAATTGGAATATTAACATACAGGGATGGCGGATCTTTAATGCAGAAGGTTACTCACAAAGTGCAAAAAGGCCCATAGTCAAGTATCTTCTCTATTATGTTGTTTTTCTAAATGTTCAACATATAAATAAACAGTCACCAACATACATGACAAGCATTTTCAAACACAAGGTTAAGCAGAAAGCTAAACATTATGATACATCTAAATAACATTAACATTATAAAGAGAAATACCAATCTCAATAAGAATTTGCATTGGATAGAGTAGAATATTGAAAAGTATTAGAAAGTATTCAGCTTCAGCATCAGTCCTTCCAATGAATATTTGGGGTTGATTTTCTTTAGGATTTTCTTTAGGCTTGTCTGATCCACTTGCTGTCCAAGGGACTCTGAGGAGTCTTCTCCAGCACCACAATTTGAAAGCAGCAGTTCTTTGGTGCTCAGCATTCTTTATGGTCCAACTCTCATATCTGTACATAGCTACTGGAAAAACCAAGCTTTGACTAGATGGATATTTGTTGGAAAAGTGACATCTCTGCATTTTAACAGGTTGTCAAGGTTTGTTATAGCATTCCTTCCAAAGAGCTGCTGCTGCTGCTGCTGCTGCTGCTGCTGCTAAGTCCGACTCTGTGCAACCCCAGAGATGGCAGCCGACCAGGCTCCCCTGTCCCTGGGATTCTCCAGGCAAGAACACTGGAGTGGGTTGCCATTTCCTTCTCCAATGCATGAAAGTGAAAAGTGAAAGTGAAGTCGCTCAGTCGTGTCCGACTCCTAGCGAGCCCATGGACTGCAGCCTACCAGGCTCCTCCATCCTTGGGATTTTCCAGGCAAGAGTACTGGAGTGGGGTGCCATTGCCTTCTCCTTCCAAAGAGCAAATGTCTTTTAATTTTGTAGCTGTAGTCACTGTCTCCTGTGATTTTGAAGCACAAGAAAATAAAGTCTGTCACTCTTACCACTATTCCCACATCTATTGAACACAGCTCATATTGTATGGTTTTTAAATGCATCAAATGAACTGTTATAAAATTGGCTGATAGTTTCACCTATCAGCACTCTGTAAGTGCTGATTATCTTTGCCTAATTTATAATTTCTAACTCCAGGTTTTAGGAAGAACATTCAGGCTTTTGTTATAGTTTTGTGTTTCTATCCTGATCTTCAGAGTTGTCATTTTGGAAGTAGTTCCTTAAACAAACAAGCAAACAAAACAGAGATTTTCAGTCTTTGCTTCAGCTTTGATCCAACAAGTGTTTGTTAGTAGTTATATAATTTCCATCCACTGTGCTGTGGCATTTTATATAGAAAAAATATATTCATGGCCTTTAGAATATTTTAAATGAAAAGTAGCATGAAAAACATCATACGATTTGCAAAAACAAGATAATTCCGAGTAGATTTAGGGGAGAAAATGTATTTCAGTAAAATGATCAGAATCTTACTATATTTATTTTATTTACATTTTCCATTAATCAAATTGCCAACATTCATTGGATCATTGAAAAAGCAAGAGAGTTCGAGAAAAAATTTGCTTTATTGACTACACCAAAGCCTTTGACTGTGTGGATCACAATAAACTGTGGAAAATTCTTAAAGAGGTGGGAATACCAGAGACCTGACTTGCCTCCTGAGAAATCTGTAAGCAGGTCAGGAAGCAACAGTTAGAACTGGAGATGGATGGAACAATGGACTGGTTCCAAATAAGGAAAGGAGTACGTCAAGTTTGCATATAGTCACCCTGCTTGATTAACTTGTCTCCAGAGTACATCATGCGAAATGCCAGGCTAGATGAAGCACATGCTGGAATCAAGATTGCCGGAGAAATATTGATAACCTCAGATATGCATATGATACCACCCTTATGGCAGAAAGTGAAGAAGACCTAAAGAGCCTCTTGATGAAAATGAAAGAGGAAAGTGAAAAAGTTGGATTAAAACTTAGCATTCAGAAAACTAAGATCATGGATGGCATCTGGTCTGTTCACTTCATGGCATATAGAGGGGGAAACAATGGAAACAGTGACAGAATTTATTTTGGGGGGCTCCAAAATCAGTGCAGATGGGGACCACAGCCATGAAATAGGAAGACTCTTGCTCCTTGGAAGAAATGTTATAAACAAGCTAGGCAGCATATTAAAAAGCAGAGATATTACTTTGCTAACAAAGGTTCATCTACTGAAAGCTATGGTTTTTCCAGTAGTCATGGATGGATGTGAGAGTTACACTGTAAAGAAAGCTGAGCACCGAAGAATAGATACTTTTGAACTGTGGTGTTGGAGAAGACTCTTTAGAGTTCTTTGGCCTGCAAGGAGATCCAACCAGTCCATCCTAAAGGATATCAGTCCTGAATATTCATTGGATGGACTGATGTGAAACTGAAACTCTAATCCTTTGGTCACCTGATGTGAAGAACTGACTCACTAGAAAAGACCCTGATGCTGGGAAAGATTGAAGGCAGGAGAAGGGGACGACAGAGGATGAGGTGGTTGGATGGCATCACTGACTCGATGGACATGAGTTTGAATAAGCTCCAGGAATGGTGATGGACAGGGAAGCCTGGCTTGCTGCAGTCCATGGGGTCGCAAAGAGTCGGACATGACTGAGCAACTGAACTGAACTGAACATTTTCCATTTTGGGGGTTTCCCACTACTCTTTTTTCCCCACTACTCTAAAGTGCCCTGAATTATGTGTATAGTCAAATAAATGGGGAGCTTTTTTTTTTAGGAGTACCAGCAGTTATTAACAATTTGTTAATTATCTTCTGAGGAGGTTCCCAGGACTCAAGGGGATAAGAATATCAGAGGTTTCTAATTGTAAAAAAAGGCTCAGACAAGTGTCATCGATGGGAACTTTAACTGCCTTTTATGAAGCACACACACACAAATGTTGATCAACCATCCTTGATCCTTCCCTTTAAGCAGGGAAGAAACATTCCCTGAGCTGTAGAAGTGCTGCATAGAGGCTATCCAGGAGAAAGTGACAAGGATTCCTCACTCCTCTGAATGCAAAGAGTTAGCTTCTATGCACTGTCACTGGGGAAGTAATCATGGATTCATAAACTTCAGAACGTTTATTTGAATTTAATCAAATAGCAAAAAGCGTAAGCCAAAGTGTCTATATCTGGACAGATAATCAGTAAATTTTATCTGTGATTTGGAAATGTGACGTTCCAATATAACAGATTTAGAGTGAATTTTGATTGTGAAACACGGCTTTAGTAATTTGGTGAATGCGTAGACTTTTGTAGAAAAACTCCCTGACCAACATATCTTGATTTTTAAGTGGAAAGAAAGACTGAATGAGTGGATAAGTTAATGAATTGGAGAAGAATACAGATTATTGATGACTCTGAGAAACTTTCAGGGAATTATAATTTTGTATCTACAAACCATAAAAGATCAAACCCATTAGGCTGAATAGCAAAATAAGAGAATTTTGAATTTGAAATATTTTATCAGTGGATGGCTTAAGATAGTACTATGCACTATTAAAGTGATTAAGAAGATATGAAAAATACTGATATGAAAAATACAACATTTCTTATTGTTTTTATAGTTTTTTCTTGCTTAAACCTCTCTCTAGTCCAAAAGCAAGTTTAATAAATTAGAAAGAAAAAAAAAAAAAAAAAACTAGATGAGATGCTGAATGGCCCATTGGATTAAGAATGCTCCTAGTTGGTTCTGGAAAAGGGATTTCTGGTTAATTTTAATTATTGTTCATTAACTGCTGTTGTAATGTGTTGTATTAATATTAATAATATCAAATACCTCTTTTGATGAGAGATTAAAATTATTCCTAAGACAGCCAAGGTTAAGAGCAGTTATCCAGTGAATATTCTGCTGTGAAGTCCAAATTAACTATTGATGAAATGTGAAAAGAGAATGGTTTCAGTGCATGACTTGCATCATTAAGATAGGCTTCTCATCAATAAAACTAAAAGTACGAGAGTCACCTAAAGTAATTTATTCCTGAAGCCTAATAAATAAACTTGATTTGTTTTTCAGAAATCTTTTTGCAGTTTGAATATGAAATCACTATAAGGAAGATTTTTAGCTAATCCTTGTTAGAAAACACATTCAAACTTTCAGTGTGAAAGTCAGGAGGATAAATGATAAAGATAAATCTGTATTTTTTTTTTCCCTCCATGGCTCTTTTGCCTGTTTGATAGTTGTTATTTCAAGATTTGTGTTTTAATTCTCTCCCCATGCAAGATGAAATTGGAGTTGATTCTATAAAAAACTGAGATGAATGATGGAAGCTCAAATGTTCTTTGAGATTCCAAGATTAAAATAATCTATATTAATTATTTTCAAGGTCCCTCCTGAAATAATTATTAGGCTTTGGGCTTATACAAATACTAGTCACTAGGGGAAAATCCATACTCAACTGTGGAATGAATCCCTTTGTTGGTGGTTGTCTTTTCTTAATTTCTGAGCTAAAGGCTGGCAAAGGAATTGCAATTCAAAGGATTTATTTCGTAGACTGTTCTTTTGGTTAAGAACCTTTGAGTCAGTTCATCATCAATGTACTTATGACAAAAATAGAACCCATAATTTTAAAAAACCTCAATTATCAGACAATAAAAATGACTGAAGAGACTATTTTTCAAAATGAATAAATTGCATAGATTTCTTATAATTTGGGGAAGTGTGCATGTGTGCATGTGTGCTGCTGCTGCTGCTAAGTCACTTCAGTCGTGTCCAACTCTGTGCGACCCCATAGATGGCAGCCCACCAGGTTCCCCCGCCCCTGGGATTCTCCAGGCAAGAACACTGGAGTGGGTTGCCATTTCCTTCTCCAATGCATGAAAGTGAAAAGTGAAAGGGAAGTCACTCAGTCGTGTTCAATTATTCGCAACCCAATGGACTGCAGCCCACCAGACTCCTCTGTCCATGGGATTTTTCCAGGCAAGAGTACTGGAGTGAGGTGCCATTGCCTTCTCCAGTGCGTGTGTGATAAATCACTTCAGTTTTGTCCAACTCTGCAACCCCATGAACTGTAGGCTGCCAGGGTCCTCTGTCTGTGGGATTCTCCAAGCATGAATACTGGAGTGCGTTGCTGTGCCCTCCTCCAGAGGATCATCCCCACCCAGGGATCGAACCTGTGTCTCTTATGTCTCCTGCATTGGCTAAAGGAATGGTATTTTGTCTGCCTCATATTTTTCCTGATTAACTTTCTCAGGATTCTCAATAAAGAGGCAAAAGCGAAAAGACTCAAGGCACTGGGGCAGATGGGTGACTTAGTGACTTAGAAAGCAGGTGTTGACTTTCTTGATATGTTTTTGTTTCATATTGACAAGAACTTTAGGTCTTGAAAGACTTCTGTAAATCTACAATAAACCTTGGTTTAGGGATAGAGTAAAAGAACAAGTGTGCTTCCCTGGTGGCCCAGTGGTAAAAACCTATCTGCTAATGCAAGAGTCATGGGTTTGATCCGTGGGTTGGGAAGATCCCCTGGAGAAGGAAATGGCAACCCACTCCAGTATTCTTGCCTGGGAAATCCCTTGGATAGAGGAGTTGGGCAGACTACAGTCCACAGGGTCACAAAGAGTGGACGTGACTTAGTGACTAAAACAGCAAACAACAGCGCCACCTAGGAAGCCCTATAATTTGGGAATAAACATTTTATTTCAGAATCTGGCTTGCCTTTATAGTGTTTTGTACCTCTAGAGAAAAACTTAGACCTTACATTTGAGGTTTAACTTGGAACTCCATACATGCAGTTTGATACCATTCTAGATGTCTGTACCTTCATGAAAAAAAGCAAGTATTTAGGCAATTTGTTAAACAAGACAGCAGAAACATCTATTAAAGTAATCTCTTTGGGTATAACCTACAGAACAAATGTGTAGGAAATATGGTCTCAGTTAATTAGCCTCCAATTAAAATAAATAAATTAGTTTAAAAAGATAAAAAATAAAATAAGTATGTTTATAGCAAATTGCTGAGTAACTCTCTAGGACAAAAGTTTAATAAATGTCACTTTCTCATGTGGCAATTTTATAAATTGCTAAATATCACCATTGTGATATTTAACATATAATGTTAGCATCTATGGATCATCTTGACTGAATAAAGAAAATGAATTCGTGCATGCATTTATTTATTTCTACTAAATTTGCTCTATAATGAAGTTGGCTTTATTAAATAATTAATATCTTACAATGATATTCATTACCATTTTTATTACCACCACTTTTCCTAATCAGTTAATGTTTGTCATTTATTTAAAAGATGAAAATTAAAGAACAATACTCTTCAGCAGATTGTGGCAACATTTCAAAAATTTAACCAGATTTTTCATAATTTGAAGAACTTCAACTCTAGTAAAATTATAACAAAAAAAAGCTAAAAGATTAATAGGCAAAATTGGCTTCAAGTGGATTATAGGGTGATTTGTGCTGTTGGGTAACTCTTTTCTTATTACATTTAGTGATTTTCCTGTTATTTAGAAAAGACAAAACGGATATTTCTCAAAATGTTTGGCTCCCTGTCATGGGGCAAGTTTTGTTAAAATCACGACAAGCAGATGCTTGAAACTAGTATTTATTCTTTGTCACCCCCCCCCACCTTTTTAGGAAAATGTATAGTTAAGAAATAAATGATATAGGAAAATGTTAGTGGATATATTCAAGTCCGGGGTGGTTTTGGTTGTTTACGGAGTAGCTTCTTATTAGCTCAATAAAATCCCTTCCTTGTGAGATCTTGTGCAGTGTATTCAGTGAAAATGCATGGGTTCTGTGAGTTGAATAAAGTTCATTGCTAGATATAACTGAACTATGGAGTAAGCCTGTACAACTTGGTCTATAATTTTGTGCATATCATTTTAAGCTCAGTTTATTTTTTTGTAAGTTTTTTCAACTATGAAATAATTTATAATATAAATTGCATCCTTTTGTCATGATAAAGCAATCAAAAAATAATTCTTATATGTTGCACATCTGGCCTCTAGTTCTTGTGTCATTGTGAATAACTGGCCACCATCCCAAGATGAGAATACCTGAAAACTGGCGAGTTTCCAAGGTGTTTGTTAAACAAGGAGGAAACTGCTGAGAATAGGGATAGAACTGCTGTCACATCATCCATTGGTGAGAAGTTCTGTCTTCTTCCAGCTGGTATAAATATTGCATCTGTTTATCTCAGCTGGAGAATGAACCACATAGTCACTTCTCATAATGGAGAGGAAATTGGGTGTTATTTTTTGTTTGTTACCTCATAATGCACTGATAACTATATGAGGTTATATGTTTTTAGCTGTTTCAAGCTTTTTAATATGACTACCATAATGCTATGAATAGCTGCTTATTAAATCAAATTTATGAAAGTAGAGGAGTATGGAACCTCTGAATTATGTTGCAAAAGATATGTTCCAGTTGTAACTGCAGATATTCTATGTGGAAAAAAAGGAAAATTACAGGGTGAGTTCAAAATTTACACTTTACTTTCTCTACTCTAACCATAGACTGGGTGCATTATTTCACACAGAATGTTACTGATAGGATCCACCAGGTCCCACATATTAAGAAGTATCTGGTGATGCATGTTAAATGTGAAAGTCATTTAACAATTCTGCATGTTTTCTCTTTATCATAATTCTAAGGGAAAAGCACAACAACGTATAAAGTGACTTGATTGAAAATCAGAATGTCAGCCAGACATGTCTCTAAAATTGATATTTTTGAAACCCACACTTCTTACTTTATTCATCCATCCAGTCTTTCATGCAACAGATATATATTGACAGCCTGTATCAGCCAAGCATTGTGCTCAAAACAGTTAGAAGGATCTGCAAATTATAGTAATTAGATATTCATCCCAGATTTATTTACAGTATTAGAAGTTGGAAGGAAAGAAACTAAATGTCTAGTGAAAGATTTTTTAACTTGAATGTGGTTTTGGTCATAAATAGCATATTCTGCTGATATAAAAAATAGTGATACAGATCATGTAAATGCATATGCTATGAAAATTTGCTATTACTAGGTGAATAGGCAGGTTATGGAGTAATATTTTAAAATGTTTGTTCATTTAAAAGCAAATCTGTGTACAATATTCGTATGTTCTAGCCATTTGTATGTTGCATTCTCTAAAAGGAGATATAACAAAATTTTAATGGTGTTTTCTTCTGAGCAATGGAGTTATAGGCAGTATCTTTTCATATCTGTTTTTTTTTTTCCTAACCTTAAAATTTCAAAGCTAATTGCGCAGTTAAAAAAATCTAACATGCATAGATCATTATAGTACCTGTCAAAAGTACATTGCTTTCTGATGGCCATATTTTAATCAAGAAAATGGCCTGTTTAGTTTAGCAAAATCATTAACATCTGCAGTGTGTATTAGAACTATTCCCAAAAGGAGGGAGCTTTGCCCTCTTATTTTTTTTTAAATCTACAGTTGTAAACATTTTGAAAATAAGAATAGAATAAATGCCTTATTGTTAATGATTAAACATTTTTTAAATTAGGCAGATATATTTATTTTACATGTTCACTTATGACATGACTGTTTTTAATGGAAGCAGATTTATAAAGTGATGTGAGTTAAGTAGCATTATAAATGGATACCACCTTTGGGTTTTGAAAGATAAGAGGGTTGAAATGACTTATGTAAATTTTATATCCTGACATACATTCTGGAAAATATATCAGAAAAGAGTAAGAGTGTGCTTAATGCTGTGGACAGGCTCATGTTACTTTTAAGCTCTGTAATATTTTGTCTGGAAAGAGACATCAGTTTGTATTAGCATTAACTATTTCTTGTATTTCATTTAAACCTGTAATATTTCCTGAACGAAAATTTAAGTAGTGAGATTAAATTCCTTTGTACTTGGTGATGTGTAGTCTTTGTATATATGAATATATTTTTAAAATATGTAAATGATTTACAAAATGTATAAATAATGAAAATCTTATATATAATATGTAAAGTTGTGCATTATATGTTAATATATTGAATAAAACATATTCAAATTAAAGTATGACTGAGTAGATGTTAAAGGTTTTTCATGTTTGTCTTAAAAAGGAATTTTTCTTTCATCATGCAAGATCAAATGATCATCACTGACCTGAAAATATGGCTATACTTACATTTGAAAACAAAGCAAGATGGTATAAGGAATATGTTCTAAATGTTCTCTCTTTCCCTGTTTTTTCCACTTCTTTTTGTATGTGGTATTTTTAAATGTTAATGAAGTACCCTATTATGATCGTTGGAGCAAGAAATATTGAGCTTTGAATTCCTATTTGTGTCATTTTAAATAAGTTTCTTTTTCATCCTTATAATTCTATTATGCTGTTTGGGTATTTAAAAAGTGCTAACTATAAGAATATTAAGTTACGCCTTGAAAATTTTAAATGACCTGTTGAAATATTCAGTTCAATACAAGAAGGCATGTTTGACCTTCGGTTAGAATACTTTTTAATTTCTGCAAGGAGATAATGGAATCATTGGATTCTTGTAGGTGTTGTCTTAATTGGGAATCTCAGGCAAATTTAGCAGAGCCTGCACACTTAGAATGTTTGAAATGTGATTTAATTGATTACTTTTTGTGGTATACTCCATCTTACTTTTACAGATTTTCACACAGGGCTTCATTTCCTGATACTGTGATCAGACATTATAGTGATAGATTTTCGTTTTTCTTTTTTCTCTTTAATATGAATATTAAGTAGTTGCTCCCTAATATTCTAATACAGAGTTTTCAGCTTTACATTTAAGTAGCATGGAACTTTCCTTTTTTTATCATGTGTAACTTGTGTGCTTTCTCAGATCATAAAGGGATAATATTTAGAGGTGAAAATGGGTAATGTTTTCTCTCCAAAACATAAATGAAAAACTGTGCATGACCCAACAATCCAAGAAAATGTAAAAAAACAAACAAAACAAAAACCTGTTGAGATAAACATGCATTCAAAATGTCAGTCATCCTCAAAGGAAAAAACATTCAAATGAATGAATTCCAAAATACAATACAAATTATAGAGTCTTCCTAGTGTTCTAAGAAAGACCAAAATCAAAACACAACAAACCCTTAGATGCAGAGGTAGAAGAGGTAGAATCAGTTCCCTAGTACCCTTACCTATTTTTTGAGAAAAAACATAAAATAACTAATTGCAAAGTAAAATAATATAGTGCATATTAAAACAGAATGGAGAAGTATTAGAAGATGGTATAGGTCTTCATCAGAGTATAGAAGTAATGCAGGCATTACCAGGAGCAGTTTCATACAAGGGACTGAGATTATACACAGATGTCTAGTCAAGGGAAAACTTGGGTAAAATGTTTTAATAATGAAAATGGGGTTCTTTCCATGGTGACTCTAAGCCATTGCTTATTAGGCTGATCTTCTCATTGCTGGTGTGACAGTGAGCAATCTCAAAGAAAAGAACATGATTTCTTCTTCTCCTAGCATTGATACCGCTTCCTGTATAACTCTCTGGTCGGCCCTTTCGGTGCAGTCTTCACACTGCAGTAGTTGCTGTGCTAAATATGAGGTATTCTGATTACTAGTGTGGTTTCCATATCTATGGAAAGTTAAAGTAACATAATTGCATTCCCATGTGAATCCCAGGAGTCCTCTATGGTCAATTCTAAAAAAAAAAAAAGTCACATAAGGCAGAGCCAATAATTGCAGATGTATACATAAATAGGATTTATCTTGTCAAAAAATAGGCTTAAGGATATTTCAGGACTAGTATTTGAAATGAGGCTCAAAGCAGGAATGACAAGTTTTGTTTAGGGTACTTAGAATGGTGTTCCTGGTTGAAAGGAGAATTGTTTTTTGTTGTTTAGTTGCTAAGGTGTGTCTGACTCTGCAGCCCCATGGACTGTAGCCCTCCAGGCTCCTCTGTCCATGATATTTCCCAGGCAAGGAGATCTTCCCATGCCAGGGATCAAACCTGCATCTCCTGCATTAGCAGGTGGATTCTTTACCAATGAGTCACCAGGGAAGCCCAGAGTTGTTTTTAGGGAACAGCAGAATCATAGAGAAGTTGTTGAAACCTTCGTACCAGGTTACATTTGCTTTGCAGGCAACAGAGTGTGTTATAGAAAGAGGTTTGTGTGTGTGTGTGTGTGTGTGTGTGTGTGTGTATGCAACGATCCAAATAAAATCACTGTTGAGTAGTTCTCAAACTTTTTGGTTTCATGATCCCTTGAAATTCTTAAATTTTATTGAGCAACCCAAAAAGCTTTTGTTTATGTGGTTATATTTATTGATATTTACTGTATTATAAGTCAAAGCTGAGAAAAACATTTAAACCAATGAATATACAAGCATAGCGTTCATTTTCTGTCAGGGTATGACATCATCATATTATATGCCTTCTGGAAAACTCTTCAGTACACTCATCAGAGAGTGAAAGTGAATAAGGCAAATGTGTTTTGGCATTATTGAGAAAGAATGTTGACCTGGTGAATCTCCTGAAATTGTCGTGGGTACACCAAGTCCCTGGACTTACATTTAGGAATCATAGTTTGGAGAATCATGATATAATTCAGTGGTTCATATTTAATATTTATGGAGTAGAATTAACTAAAATGAAACATAATGAAAAGCAGTGGAAATGTGAATGCATTGAAGATACAATATTTTGTGAAATTTAATTTGTGTATATGAGACCAATTTTGTCATAATGCAAAATATTTTTCTTATTAGGGGTTTTAGTTTTAAAACTTTGAAAATTGCCTTTTAAAGTTACATTTATGATAGAGATATTCAGTATTGGTATGAAGATTAGATTTAAGGAGGAAAAAAAATCAGAAACGAGGAGACTAGTTCCATAGGCATGGCATCAAGGGACTGATTAAGAAAATGGCATAAACATGAATAACAAATTTGTTCAAAAAAGGAAGAGCTCTCAGATATCTGTGATAAGAATGAAGTCTAAGTGCTTAGAGTGAAGCAAAAGCTGCGTTATCAGACAATAATACGGTCAGCAATTTTAGGTCAACTTTTCCTTAAATGTAGCTGTGTCTCACATTCTGACAAATACGTTATTCTTTGCAGCTTCTTTAGCACAAATCCTGACCTCTTTTCTTCACATCCTGCTGCGTAAGCTTGAAAAGCACAATCCCCAGGTACTGGTCTCATTTTGCTTTTTAAGCCTAAAGATCTGTCAGGCATATGTCCTATAGATGTGAGTGAATCATAGTCAAAATGAGAATAATATGGAATGGAAGCTCATTTCCTGTTCCTTGTCTGGCACTTTGTACAAAAAAGTCCTTATTAGTCACCACAACATTTATTGAAATAGTCAAACTGTATTCACATCATGAGAAAAAAATGGCAGTTTGAATAATTCAGTGAACGTCAGTTACAGGGTTTTGCATGACTCTTACCTCACTTTCTTCTTGAGTAACTTGAATCACTCGAAGTGGAGGGCACTTCTTAGGCTGTTCTGTGTGTGTGCTAAGTTGCTTCATGCTTCATGCATGTCCGACTCTTTGCAACCCTATGGACTGTGGCTGGCCAGGCTCATCTGTTCAAGGTATCCTCCAGGAAAGAATACTGGAGTGGGTTGCCATGCCCTCCTCCAGGGAATCTTCCCAACTCTGGGATCAAACCTGAGTCTCTTACATCTCATGCATTGACAGGTGGGTTCTTTCCCATCGCGCCACCTGGGAAGGCTGTTCTGTAATGTTCTGCAAATCATCTCAGTAGTGATAAATAGTGTCTCTCTACACCAGATGGGTCATCTCATGCATGTAAGGACTTCATATTTGATTCTTTTCCTACTTTTAAATCACATGCCATAGTTTTGAGCATACAAGGCTCAGTTAACACATGTTAATCAATTTGTTCAATATGAGAAACCAAAGAGCCTCAATAACCATGTTTTTCCCCTTGAAATCCACCAATAATGATTGAGAAAATATGAAGCTAACATCACTAATACTAATGTGGTATGTAAAGATTTGATTAAATCAATATTTTCTACCTAGTTAGATATGAAGAAAGATAATTTTTTCTTATGTTACCCCTAGGATACCTAGAAAATTTCAAAGGCCTTATAAATCACCAAAGACAGCACAGTTGTTTATAGTTATAGCTGGAATGCAAATTCTCTTACACTTAAATTATTTTGCTACATAAGCAGACCTTAAAGAGATGAAGGAGGTGATGGTTTTGCTCTACTTAGAGTTAGTTTCACTTCAAATAGAGCATTACATTCTGTGTGTTTTTGGTACCCTCTTTAGCAGGAGCTCTATGAATGATTCAAACAGGCAGAATAATGAAGATACTATAAAATCTTGATATACAGTTAGTTATTGAAGAAACAAGAAATGTTGAATGTAAAGAATGCATGACTCCTAAAGCAGGAGCTTGAAAAGGAGTGTGTGCTTAGTGGGGTTTTTGGCTGAGATTAAACTCAGATATCTTTAAGACCAATGGGAGTTACTATACAGGGACTGCAATTAGAAAATTATTAGCCCTTGGAAGCCTGGCTTCCCTCTTAAGAATTGTACAGGGGTCGTTCATGTGTTTCTCTGCACCTCTCTGGACATTTGCTCTTTGCCACTACTTTTGAGGGAGCCAGTCTGATTAGTTCAGGTAGAATTACGGCCTATTCGAGATACAGTGCTGCATCCCAGGCTCCTGCTGGAGTTGCTAGCCAGCCTCTAGATGAGATGTAATTGGATCAGGTCCTTACTTTCTAGTTTCATCTGTAGCCAGCTCTCTGTTAAGGATCACTGGGTACGAGGTCAATCAAAAGGGAGGAATCAGACATGAAAGGCACCAGGACTGAAATCCTCAGTGTGAACTGTCACGTAGAAGAGGATATATATGCAAAAGGCAAGGCTACAACGTGCACTTGCACAGATTGTGCCTACATGAGAGCATCTAGCTAAGAAAGCAAATGACGGTTGATTTCCAGCTAGTATTCAGCTTATCAAGTCTTCTGTCTCTACATGGAGGTGGCTGATTTATCAATTCCCCAAAGGTGGAATATAGATTGGTAGTAGCCTTGGCATAAAAGTAGATCACAGCCATAGCGAAGCATGTTTCAGGCCTATATAAAGCAATAGTATTGACATGTTTGTCTAATTTATCACTCACTTCTTACTCAGCAACATGTCTCTTAAGACTTTTTAAGAGCATGGATATTTTCAGATTAAGTGTATAATAATATATATGTTTTACATTCTTGTTTATCGTGTTCACATTAAGAGTTCCTAATAAGAATTCTTTGTTTCAAAAAAATTATTATGAGCAAAATAAGTTACAGAGACTTAGTTATTTATAATTAATGATATTTTGGGGATTTCCCTGATGGCTCAGAAGGTAAAGAATCTACCTGCAATGCATCAGATGCAGGAGACTTGGATTCAGTTCCTGGGTTGGGAAGATCCCCTGGAGGAGGAAATGACAACCCCTTCCAGTACTCTTGCCTGGAAAATTCCATGTTACAGTCCATGGGGTCACAAAGAGTCAGACATGACTAAAGCAACTGAGCATAATACACACAAATGATATTTTGAGTCTTCAGCATATCTTCTCTCTGCTCTTACTGAAATTCTCATTGAAGGAAGTAAGGAATATTAACATTCTCTTTGGAAAAATAAAATGTGCATATTTTCAACCAGCCTCTCCATTTTAGTAAACTAATAGGGTGACCAGTGGACATGGACATTGCCATTAAAAGGTAAACATGAGAGAAATAATTCTATCATAAATTAGCTAATTTGTATTTATATTATTTTGGGAAGGGATTTTAAGAAGAACAAAATGTAAATATCAGCTGTATAATGTTTGTAGAACATTATGAAGACTCCAGGCCCATTCTCCAGGTGTGTGTATGTATATGTGTGTAATGGGATGAAAAGTTAGATCTGAAAGGTGCAATTATCAGGTTAAGGTAGTATATTATAATCCATTTTACTGGATAATTCAAGAAACTCCAAAGATTCTGATCTTCAAATAATTTAGATTGCACTAGAAGGAAACTGTAATCATGATAAAAAGCAAAGTGCAGCGGAAACAATTTCTGGAAACAGAAATAATCTGATTAAAATGTCCATTTTTAGACTATGGAATGATGAAGTTTATTAAAAGAGCTCTATTGTATCTGATAGCATAAAATGCAAAGATTAACAGGTTCTTATACAAAGAAAGCCCACAACTTGATTTAAATATGACAACCCTGGGTTTAATTTTTTCATCTGTATCAAGGTAGTGATCTTTCAAAATTTATTTATTTTTCTTTAGTTGATTTTAATGATATTTTTGGTGATATAAAAGATTCATTAAAAATCAAAGTTTGATTTAAGAGTAATTCTTTTTGTAGGGTCTTTTGCATGTTTGGATTATCTGAAGTCTTCTTACTGTTCACCTTTACATACATTAATTGTTATTATTGGAGTTAATGTGCTTTGCTATACCATAGAACCCCAACATCTGTAGAAATCTGACCGATAATAATGTGAGGTGCCAGATGTCTTGATTTTAGTGAATAATGTCCTGATAATATTAAATATAGGGCTGTGAACTTTCAGTGCTAAGCTTTAAAATCAGATCAGATCAGTCACTCAGTCATGTCCGACTCTTTGCGACCCGATGAATCGCAGCACGCCAGGCTTCCCTGTCCATCACCAACTCCCAGAGTTCACTCAGACTCATGTCCATCGAGTCCGTGATGCCATCCAGCCATCTCATCCTCTGTCGTCCCCTTCTCCTCTTGCCCCCAATCCCTCCCAGCATCAGAGTCTTTTCCAGTGAGTCAACTCTTCCCATGAGGTGGCCAAAGTACTGGAGTTTCAGCTTTAGCATCATTCCTTCCAAGGAAATCCCAGGGCTGATCTCCTTCAGAATGGACTGGTTGGATCTCCTTGCAGTCCAAGGGACTCTCAAGAGTCTTCTCCAACACCACAGTTCAAAAGCATCAATTCTTCGGTGCTCAGCCTTCTTCACAGTCCAACTCTCACATCCATACATGACCACAGGAAAAACCATAGCCTTGACTAGACGGACCTTTGTTGGCAAAGTAATGTCTCTGCTTTTGAATATGCTATCTAGGTTGGTCATAACTTTCCTTCCAAGGAGTAAGCGTCTTTTAATTTCAGTGATTTTGGAGCTCAGAGAAATAAAGTCTGACACTGTTTCCACTGTTTCCCCATCTATTTCCCATGAAGTGATGGGACCGGATGCCATGATCTTCGTTTTCTGAATGTTGAGCTTTAAGCCAACTTTTTCACTCTCCACTTTCACTTTCATCAAGAGGCTTTTGAGTTCCTCTTCACTTTCTGCCATAAGGATGGTGTCATCTGCATATCTGAGGTTATTGATATTTCTCCCGGCAGTCTTGATTCCAGTTTGTGTTTCTTCCAGTCTAGCGTTTCTCGTGATGTACTCTGCATATAAGTTAAATAAACAGGGTGACAATATGCAGCCTTGACGTACTCCTTTTCCTCTTTGGAACCAGTCTGTTGTTCCATGTCCAGTTCTAACTGTTGCTTCCTGACCTGCATACAAATTTTTCAAGAGGCAGGTCAGGTGGTCTGGTATTCCCATCTCTTTCAGAATTTTCCGCAGTTTATTTTGATCCACACAGTCAAAGGCTTTGGCATAGTCAATAAAGCAGAAATAGATGCTTTTTTGGAACTCTCTTGCTTTTTCCATGATCCAGCGGATGTTGGCAATTTGATCTCTGGTTCCTCTGCCTTTTCTAAAACCAGCTTGAACATCAGGAAGTTCACGGTTCACATATTGCTGAAGCCTGGCTATGAGAATTTTGAGCATTACTTTACTAGCGTGTGAGATGAGTGCAATTTTGCGGTAGTTTGAACATTCTTTGGCATTGCCTTTCTTTATGATTATTGAATAAATCAATTAAAGAGTTGCCTTAGTAGTCCAAAGGTTAGATACATGTTCAGATTTAAAAACTCTTTTTTTATCCCTGCATGGTTTTTAGTATCCATGAAACAACTTCTTTAAGTGCAAATACTTTGATAAAATTAAAATAATACTGTATTTTCTGCTCAAAATTGTCTATTGCTAGTACAATTTTTTTCCTGAAAGATATTAAACCCTTGTTAAATAAGATATTAATTACCATATTAATTAATGATATATGTTCTGTAGAAATTAAAACTGTTCATGACTGACTGTGTGGGTACTTGCAGTCTATGATCTGGCAAGATTTCCATAAGGGCATGATAACTGTAAGGGAAGTAGGAGTCAGTCATGTGCAGTTCCAGGATAAGATCATTTCATCAGAGGAAACACACAATGCAAGGAGGCTAAGATGGGGAAGGGCTTGGAGTGTTCCTGGGACTAAAGTGGATCAGGAGATACAGGGAGAGAGTGAGGAAATAAAAGAAGAATAGAAGTAGAAATATAGACAAGTTTGAGGTATTTAAATTAATATGGTGATTAATATAGTAATTAATGTGACTGATTTTCTTCCCTAAGGATGTGAGACCCATAAGAGAAGTAATCTTATTTATTTTGCTTCTGTACCTTTAGCCTAGAGGAATGCCTGGAACATAGCAGATGCTCAAGAAATATCATTTAATTTATGTTCTCATCTTTGTATTATATGCTGCTGCTAAGTTGCTTCAGTCATGTCTGACTCTGTGCGATCCCATAAACGGCATCCAACGAGGCTCCCCCGTCCCTGGGATTCTCCAGACAAGAACACTGGAGTGGGTTGCCATTTCCTTCTCCAATGCATGAAACTGAAAAGTGAAAGTGAAGTCGCTCAGTCATGTCCGACTCTTAGCGACCCCATGGACTGCAGCCCACCAGGCTCCTCTGTCCATGGGACTTTCCAGGCAAGAGTACTGGAGTGGGGTGCCATTGCCTTCTATGTCATTTATATAGTAAGTGATTAATAAATTGGGCTTCTCTGGTAGCTAACTGGTGTGCCAGTTCTTTGGCAAATTCTAAGCAGAAGAGTGATGTAATTCAACATGGAACAAAGAAAAGACCAGTGAAGTTAAAATAGAGATTATTGAAAACTTAAAAGGATTAGGGGAGTAATGGAGATAAAACCCAACTGGAGCAAACTGAGAAGAGAATAAGAGGAAGTAGAAATAGTATCTACAGAAAATTGTCTGTGAAGAACAGCATCAAAGTGGGCAGCACTAGGGGAATTTAAGTTCAAAGTAGTTTCTTCTTTGAAATGAAAGAAATACATTTCTGAATGTAGGTGTGCATGATCTAGTAAAAAATGAGAATTTGTGATTCAAATGAATGGTTCCATCTTCTCAGGAACAAAATCTTCTGTAAAAAATATTTATTTATTTTTGGCTGTGTCAGGTCTTAGTTGTGGCATGCATTCCTTGTAATAGGAGGGCTCAGTTGTTGCATAGCATGTGGGATCTTAGTTCCCTGATCAGGGGTCAAACCCATGCCCTCTGTACTGGTAGGCTGATTCTTGACCACTGTACCACCAAAGAAGTCCCTGAAACAAAATCTTTGAGTCAAAGAAAAGAGATGGGAAACCCAGATCGTCTTTAGAGGAGCTGACCTTGACCTCTGACGGGTAAATAAATAAAAATTATCTACCATACCAAGAGGAATGTAGTGATCAGATGGTACAAACACATGGAGGTAGGGTTGCAGAGTTGGTGGTCAGAAGGTAGGTAGTTCACTTCCATTTTCTCAGTAAATAACAACTGAGAATAAGTGAGTGGACTGGGGATAGCAGATTTGAGAAGAATGGAAAAGCAGGTAAAAAGGTTTCAGCATCATCACTAGGCATATCAATTAATAATGAATTGTTTCAGGCATTATGTGAAACTTTGAGTTGTGGATCACAATCTTTTGACTTGATCACATACAGAATAAAAAGCCTTTTTGCAGAGTCAAAGGGAATGTTTAAGGCCATACTTTTTGAGAAAGTTTGTCATCCTTCTTTCCAGATCTCTTTGTTCATTTATTCAGAAAGATGTATTAGTAGTATTGTGTTATTTTATTTTTATTTTGAATTCCTAAACTAGTCCCTTCTTTTAGAACTACTTAGTTTCTTAGGTAGGAAGTTGTCCCCCAGGGAGTTCCTTAATTATTTCATTGAGAGGTGTAATCATTACTCATGAGCTCCATGCATTGCTATTATCGCCATGCTAAGTTTAGCCTTTGATATTTTCATTCCATAATTTTAGCCTACTGTGAAATAAATGAGCAGAAAAACCAACTGCAGTAGTATGGACTCATCAAATTTCTGGAGCTAGAAAAGACTTTAGAAATGATGCAACTTACCTCCTTTTGCAAAAGAAAAAAAAGCCCAGGGGGTGAAATGACTTAACATCAACCCCTTTAATTGCAATAGAAGGAGAAGAAGGTATTCTATCCCAGTCCTTTAAACTCTCTTATCATTTTGCACTTAATTTAGGATAATCAATTTGTTTGAAATCGTAACAGCTCTTTAAATGCACATTTCCTTTTCTGCATTTTGGACCCTTTGTGATTAGTGAACCTCTTCTAGTTTTTCCAACATCATCATCAGGCATGTTCCTTTAGAAAAACTTGGCTAGCTCTGGATTTTTAAATAAGAAATATTCTGTTGATGGTTTACCTGCACTGTGTGGGATATAGATTTAATTTAAGTAGTTAAAAGTAATTGTAGTATTCGGATGAAATGATAGATTTAACTAGATTTTCTCCAAAAGAAAATGTTAGAGGAGGCACATTAACATTTGAAAGCATTTTAAATGTGCTTGGGTTGAATAAGTACATTTGTTGTATTTTAGAGTCCATGTAAACCTATATTGCTTTTTAAATTCAAGTGTCTTATGTCTCCATTTGATTATCAGAAATTTAAGTAATGTATCTGACTTAGTATTAGCAAAAGGTCAAAACTTAATAAGGGATTAAAATGGAGGAGAACTTTTAAATAGATATTAGAAGACTGACTTCTTGAAAACAATTTTAATTATTTAAAGCAATAACTTTGAAGATAACATTGTAATAGCTCTTTTTCTTAGTTGTTGACAGCTTAATCTGATTTAGTGCCAAGCATCATAAAAGATGATCTACCAGAGCAAAACATATGGCTTGAATATATCCAACAGAGCAGTAGCTAATACAGTTATGTGTTTAGGAGAAGGTGTTATCCTGTTAAATCAAAATATATTGTTATTAACTTTTTAAACAATAGAAAGAAATTTGATTTATTAATGCAAAGCAGTTACAGTACATTTTCCAAGGAAATTGAAGTAGATTTCCCGCATCCATTAATTTCCATTACCACCCATTCATTTCTTCCCACTGGCAGCCAGTGTACTCAGGCAGCATTTGTCTCACATTTTCTATTAACTGATGTTTAGCAAATCCCACTCCCAATCTTATCAAATGATGGGCACTAAAATTTTTGGCAATCACATTAAAATAGAGATTCTAATTGGGAAGAAGTAACATAATAGTAGCACTGAATGCCTTTCTAATGTAATGCCCATTAAGATGTTCATATGCAGAAGATAGTTGAAGACTGTGCTCTTTTCCAGAGAAGATGTAACCTTTTCCTCATCATGTCTAATAAATGCCCAGGGGAAGCAAAATAATAAGGCCTTCCATTATTGTCAGAGGAAAACTAAGTAGCAGGCTAGACCTACAGGCTACAAGAATGCTGTTAATTGTAGATGTTATTAGTTTTCTGGTTTTTTTTTAATCTATTGGGATTGGGAGAAAAGCTAGGGTGGCGCCATGCAAAAGATTTAATTGGTTTACAGGCAGCTCTGTTAAGAATTTCCCGCATTTGACATTTCTGACAGTAGCAAAGAATCATATGTATTTGTGTGTGTGTGTGTGTGTGTGTATACACACACACACACATACATATACACATTTACATGTAATTCTCTACCTATGAATAAAATGCATAAATGCTTTAGAGTTTCATGAATTTGAAATATAGTTTTAATTTTCAAAAAGTACTGAATAGTATGTGTTCAAAATAACTGGGAAATTTATAGAAAGTTAAAAATATTGTAATTAACCTCCAATTAAAATAAATTTATATTAAAAATATTAGATGAGTTTATTTGTTCATTGATATTTAAAAAAATAATATACAAAAGCTAAAGTTGTGTCAGTTTCTTGTATCTTAAAAATCTACACTTTTAGTAAGTGTAACTTTAAATAATTGAAAATCAGAATTTTATGGGAGAGAAGACACCATGATATGAAAAAGTAATGTTAGATCCTTTATTGGCCTCATATGAGAAATTCCATATAAATGTAAGAACAGAAACTTCATATGGTTGTATAAAAAGCCTAAAACTAACATAAATACTGAGTTCCATTTTAACTAGGGAATTACATTTTTATATAAAATTTTAACATTTTTCTTATAGTACAATCTTTATTTCTTTTGACTGTATCATTGTGGTTATTCATACATAAAATGTACTAAGCTCTACTAATTTCTTATCAGCCTTGAAAACCATAGCTTTTATCTAACCAACAATCTGACATGACATCAAAGAAATCCACAAAAGATTTTACAAGTTCATAAAATCCTAGAGAAAGCAAAGCTTTTTAAACCATTCAGGCAAAAATAAATGTAATCTGGGTTATTAGGTAATCATTGTAAGCCCACTTTTGAAGTACTTAAATTTTAATAAGTCAATTAAAAACATTAATTTGAAATGAATCATTATTAAAAAAAAAGTCTATTATGCAGAAAGCTGTCAAAGAATTTTATCTGCAAGTTTGAAAGCTGAGACCTGTACAAATGATCGGTAAACATGATAAATTCTTATTTTAGGACAATGCATTATTATTCTGTTTTTATAAATTTTCTATATTAACATAACTAATATTTTCCATTCACATAGCCCCCCAAATTGTAGTGTCTTTCACTGAAATGAAACATATTAAATATATACATGTACATCATACACATGCACACATACACATTTAGAGCACATGCATTCTTATCTCCATTGTTTGATGAGAAGTACATCTCACTATGTTCTCAGCTCTTAAAACTAAAGTTTTAAACTGAAAATTATATGTTTATTATTTCTTTATTATCTTTAAATGAATAACCCAGGTTCAACAAAAGCTCCCAAATATTTTGCCTATTATTTGTCTTTAACTCTCTTAAGAAAGAACATTTAGCTGTCATAGAAACATCAATAGGACTATTCCCTTTAAATGCCTTAATGGAAGTTGGAATCTGATCAGATTTAATACCTGATTTTGTAACAGTATTCTTATGTGAGAATGCACCTTAAGGTAAAAATCTACCTGAAATAAAGTATTTTTGAACAGCTGCCACATTATAATCTCTAAAGAAAATTGAATCTAAATGAAAAGTTGTCAATCAAATTCATGTAAAATGAATGATACCTAACTGGGTTTAAAAAAAAAAAATCAATGTGCCTTTTCTTACAAACTGCAAAATTCTTTTGGAGACAGAGAGATCACAATTATTTGATACATTTTGATACTTGTAAATTAGGTTTTATTTTTAAAAAGCACACATTTGATGGAAAGGACAAATCTGTTTTCTTTTAACTGAAAGCCAGACTAATTTTTGTGTTCTCCATCTTAAAGGAAAGGTATGAACAGAATGCAGATTTCTGTGCTGCAGCATATTAACAGAATCACTGGGACCTATATATTCATTTAGTGGTCACCTGACACATATGGATTCATTTTAAAGGTGGCTGCAAGTTTCTTTCTCATTGCTTAAAATAAAATACTTCTTGCCCTTTATTTTATTTTTAGTTAGAGGATAACTGCTTTCTGTAATATATTGGTTGCCCGATAACTATGCAAATCATATATATCTATCTCCTGTCCCTCTTGAACCTCCCTCCTACCCCCACTCCCGTTGCACTCCTCTGGATTATCACAGATCACCAGGCTGAGCTTACTGTGTTATACAGCAGCATTCCACCAGCTGTTTTACATATAATAGTGCATATATGTCAATGCTAATTTCTCAATTTATCCTGTCTTCACCTTCCCCCTCTGCATTCACAAGTCCATTCTCTATGTCTGCATCTCTATTCCTGCCTTGCAAATATGTTCATCACTACCATTTTTCTAGATCCCATATTGTATTGATACACAATGTTTGTTTTTCTTTTTCTGACTTGACTTCACTCTGTATAACACGTTCTAGGTTCATCCACTTCAGTTCAACTGATTCACATTTGTTCCTTTTTATGGCTGAGTAACATTCCATTGTATATATGTACCACAGCTTCTTTCTCCATTCATCTATTGATGAACATCTAGGTTGACTCTTTGACATTAATCACAGCAAGATTTTATTTGACCTACCGACTAGAGTAATGGAAATAAAAGCAAAAATAAATAGATGGGACCTAATTAAACTTGAAAGCTTTTTTACAGTGCAGGAAACCATAAACAAGATAGCTTAACTGTAACCAAGAAAAGACAACATCAGAATGAGAGAAAATAATTGACGCTTAATTTTAAATGGGACTTGGAATGACAGAAAGTTTGAAGTGATTAATAAGATAAGGGTTTTTTCTTGGTGTGGTCTGAACTTGCTAACTGAATGGACAATTTCAAATGTATTAATAGTTCAGATGACAAATATTTTGTAATGATTCCTGATGAAATACCATAACAGGATCTTAGTATTTTCATTCCCAATTCTTTTGCATACTAAACAGAAAGAGATTCTGATGAGTGGATTGCTCTTTTTTTTTTTTTTATCAAGAGAACAGCAGTGGAATTTATTTGGTCTGGAGCTCAGATTAAACTGGCATGATGCTGAGTGCAGGGATTGGATAATTCATTAAATAAATTTTCATTGTCAAATATTTACAAGGCATTGTATACGGTGAACAGAAAGAGCCTCAAAACTATTTAATAAATAGAAGAGAGCCATTGATTCAAACATAAACTTTCTTTGGGAAGACGTAATTTTTCATTAACAAACTAGAGGTGCCTGTTTAACAGTAAAGCCCTATTCAGTCTCTCTGCTACTTTATATAACTGTCGGGGGGAGAATCACCATATATTGACTTTTAAGACATCCATGTGAGTGCCTGTGTGTCCCGCATTTATTCAGACTGGCAGTATCTCCATTAATAATGATCACTGAAGAATTCCTGTGTCACATGTTTGTAATCACATAGTTCAGTCCTCTACGCTTGTAAGATGAAATAATTAAGAGAAATTATAAATAAGACTGTTGGAGAACAGATGGGGCAAGTACTACTTAATAAAGATGAATTAGAGGAATTGTAGTATATTTTCATACTGTAAGATGTCTTCGGGAGATGAAAGAAAGAAGGGGAAAGAGAAAGGAATAAAGAAGGAAAGTGAGAGACAGAAAAGGAAGCAAGGCTGTCATGAAGTCAGGTGAGAAGGAAAGTACAAAGGGAAGAATGTAGTCATTCTTCAGATAGATTGGGTCTGGGCCATTACTTTCTTCAATATTGGAACAATCTTAATGGATAAGAGCATCCAGGCAGGTGCTGTGGTGAAGTTAAAATCAACAGATTAATGTGGCAATTCCTAGTCAGATGTGTCAGATGTAAGTACAGCAAAAGAGTTCTGCACTTGCAGCATATGCTACTGTCAATGTAGTATACAAATAAGGCTAAACTCATTTACTCTTAATGTGAAGGGAACAGAATTTCTTTTCCTTGGGAAAAAATATGTTGTGAAATAATTATTTACATAACCTATCTTAGAGAGACATTCTGTAATTTCAGATAACAGGATTAAGCCATCTTTGAACATTTCTGATTATTTTGGCTATGTTTTGCCTCTTTCATGCCTTCGACAGGGCTGAGTAGGCAGAACTTATTCTGGTTGACTGATAATGAGCAAAATCTTAGGAAGAATTCACCTGTGGTTTGAGAATTGCGGTCATGTGGGAGCAAAAGATTAACATACTAACTGGTTTACTTGATTTCTTGATGAAGCTTAAATTGTTTTTACAGTCAACACTCATGAAAATTTGAAAATACTGAAGACAGAATCTATAGCAGAAATAGAATTTCTGAGCAAACTAATGGTTAAGTCACCACTGACACAAGAAAGCAAACTTAAGACAGTGAGATCCGGCCAAGGTTGTGAAGCTTGTGGGTTGGGTCCCAGTGGCTTGAACACAGTTCCTTTGGGAAATCAAAGTAAACAAAATTGGGTTTATGAATACAAAGGAAACTTAACAAATTTAGAAGCTGATGTATGGACATTTAAATTTCAATTTCCATGGTGCTACTAAAAGATTCTCCATCCCTGAATTGCTCCGGTATTTTAAAGCGCTTGCATAAAGTTTGCCTGGCAACTATGAAGAAAGAAACAGTGACCTCAGGGGAGAGTGAGAAAGATACTCAGACTTCTAGTTGGAAGGCGGGTATGAAAAACAGTGATAGAGGTAATTACAAGCTGAAGGGAGACAGGCCTTTTGTTAATATTAACTACAGAAACACCCTAATTGTGGAACAAAACAGAGGTATAGAATATGTTCCAATATTATTTTATATAAGTATGAGGAACTCTCAATATAAGTTAAGATGAGAGTATTTAAAAAAAAAAAAAGATGAGAGTATTTTGTTACCTTAGGAAATAGTCAGTAGAATTTTCAGAATCACTTCTTTATATGTTAAAAAGGTTCTTTAAGGGCAAATGCCAGCTTGTTCTCCAAATGCTTTAGATGTCTTACATTGCCTTTTATTTTTAAAAATTTAATTTCTGTTTTTTCTTTTTTAACCATCAAACCTACTTGGAAATTGTCTTCAGCTATAATTAATAACTATTAAAATTTTGTAGATTCTCAAATGTAGCAGATGATATATATAAGAATAAACCCTCCTCCGTGGAAAATATGTTTGTCCCTATGTAGACACAGTGAATTATTTTTCTTCCTAGGAAAGGAATTAATAAAACCTCCCTTTACTGACTGTGATTTAGTACCACAAATGCCCAGAGTATGGATCACCATTCTATACCATTTATCCTCAAGTAGACACCAACCTCAGTACTAGAATTATGGGGCAATATGTGTGATCTGACTTAGTATATTATTTAGCTTTTCTCCATATGGTATGCTGCTGCTGCTGCTAAGTTGCTTCAGTCATGTCCAACTCTGTGTGACCCCATAGACGGCAACCCACCAGGCTCCCCCATCCCTGGGATTCTCCAGACAAGAACACTGGAGTGGGTTGCCATTTCCTTCTCCAATGCATGAAAGTGAAAAGTGAAAGTGAAAAGTGAAAGTGAAGTTGCTCAGTCGTGTCCGACTCTTTGTGACCCCATGGACTGCAGCCTACCAGGCTCCTCTGTCCATGGGATTTTCCAGACAAGAGTACTGAAGTGGGTTGCCATTGACTTCTCTCCAAATGGTATAGCTGAATCCAAATTTATCATATTATATTCTTTCTTTTTAATATATCTGTCTAGAATTTACATAATCCTGTAGCTACATGTATAACTTTGTTCATAACCAATAGCCATATGAATTAGATCAATAGCTGCACCCTTGAGCGATATAGATGAATTATATAAAACAAGTGATGAATCCAGCTTATATGTAACTTTTTCTTGATAGTGGTTTTTAGTGTTTATTCCTTAAAGTGTTGTCCAGGAAGCAGAAACATCAACATCACTTGAGATTTTGTTAAAGATGCAGAATCTTAATGTTCAACCCATTCATACTGAAAAACAATCTACATTTTATCAAGCTATTCCAGAAATTTGTACACATGTTATTTTTGGAAGATATGTACTAGATAATTGGCCAGAATCAAGGGTAAACATTTAAAAATAAATTTTAAATTAATTATCAGTGAAAGCAATTATGATAAGTGGGAAAGACATACATAAACACATCAAGAGTATACCAGGTCTTAGGGTCAGAATGAAACTGAGAAAGAAAATTGGAATTTGGCACAAAACTTGAAGACAAAAGTAAACTCATAATAAGTTCTTAATATGTGAATGGGGTAGGGGAAGAGATGTGGGAAGGCTGCTTGTGGCTGGAATTTTACAGAGAGAAATAACCTGGATGGATTGGAATTATGAAGACGTTGGAAAGAATGAACATACCATACAAAGGAAATGATTTTTGTATATAAGTACAAAGTAATTATGATATGTTTTCACTTATGAGTTAATATGTACAGAATATTAAAGATTGTTAGTAACTGGGGATTTACATCTAATCACAGCAAATCTTTTATATATATATATTGATTTGTCTCCAACACATCAGACAGGAAGAAAAATTCACTGTGATGTTATTGTTGTTAGTTGCTAAGTTATGTACAACTCTTTTGCGACCCCATGGACTGCAGCTTGCCAGGCTCCTATGTCCATGGGATTTACCAGGCAAGAATATTGGAATAGGTTGCCGTTTCTTTCTCCAGGGGATCTTCCTGACCCAGGGATTGAACCAGCATCTCCTGCTTGGCAGGCGGATTCCTTATCATTGAGCACCTGGGAAGCCCCCTGTGATGTTATCTGCAGCTAAAGAGCTGAGCCCCAGTGCTCTCTAGGAATGGAAGCTTTACACCCTATGTGCTAAAGAAATGATGGTGGACAAACCATGGCTCAAACACAAACTCTATTTAGATATGTAACTTAAATTTTATCCTCTCTTATAAATTTAAACCTTTAAACCTCCATCTGCCTGTGGTTTTACAGCTTAGAATTATTGTAAGATTTAAGTAACAGTGTGTATAAATCACTTGGCATGGGTTAAACATACAGGTTATGGTAATTTTCATTATTTATTAAAAATCTTATAGCAGCACAGACCCTTGAGTATGTTTGGAATACATTTTGGCACAGTTGAAAATTTCATAGAATCAGTATTTTTAATTTGTCTAGGTTTTTTTTAAATCAAAAGAAGCATTCTTTTAGAAGGAACATATAATTTCATCGCTACCAATTAAAGAAGTATTTATTCTAATCTTGGGTAATGCAATGATAATAAAATCTGTTTAAGTTTTGGAAACCTATACAGGGCTTTTTATCCTAACAGAAACTAAGACTCTGGTTCCCAAAATGACACCCTGCAAGGAAGGATAGTATCCTGAAACAGTAAGGATGTACCAGATTTCAAATATTATGCTTGACTTATTATGTTCTTATAAAAAGGAAGACAATAAGTGAATATAGTGAAAAACAATGTCAATGTCCAAATGGAATTCTTTTTTATCATTAAAAAAAATTCAACAACTGTGTCTTTGGAAAGCGGTTTGCTTTCCCAAAATCATAGTGATTTACTCTCACCTAATAACATTTCTTTGGAGAAGGCAATGGCACTCCACTCCAGTACTCTTGCCTGGAAAATCCCATGGATGGAGGAGCCTGGTAGGCTGCAGTCCATGGGGTCACTAAGAGTCGGACACGACTGAGCGACTTCACTTTCACTTTTCACTTTCACGCATTGGAGAAGGAAATGGCAACCCACTCCACTGTTCTTGCCTGGAGAATCCCAGGGACGGGGGAGCCTGGTGGGCCGCCGTCTATGGGGTCGCACAGAGTCAGACATGACTGAAGCGACTTAGCAGCAGCAGCAGCAATCACATTTCTTGGAGAAGGCAATGGCACCCCACTCCAGTACTATTGCCTGGAAAATCCCATGGATGGAGGAGCCTGGTTAACTGCAGTCCATGGCGTCTTTAAGAGTCAGACACAACTGAGTGATTTCACTTTGACTTTTCACTTTCATGCATTGGAGAAGGAAATGGCAACCCACTCCAGTATTCTTGCCTAGAGAATCCCAGGGATGGGGGAGCCTGGTGGGCTTCCGTCTATGGGGTCGCACAGAGTCGGACAGACTGAAGCGACTTAGCAGCAGCAGCAGCAGCAGCAATCACATTTCTACTCTATTTTAACTTTATGAAATGTTGAAAATGTATCTAGAGAAGCACTGTAGAGGAAGGGAGAATTTGAGTTTAAGCATTTTGAAACCACTCCATACTGATTCTATCCTAAGGATTCTCAAGTATCATAATAATTCACATTTCTCTGCATGCCATTTCTGTCATCAGTGTCCAGAAGAAACTTGGAATCTAGAACTGAATCCTGATCCTTAAGGGATAACTCTTTCTAGATTCAGTTTTCTTATTTGTAAAGGGTCCATTATAACATACACTCAAGCCAGTCTACAGGTGTACTGAGAAAAATGAATGTAATGGACATGAAACAGTATTTATAGTTCTGTCAATGGACAGATCATTTTGAAAGGTCATATATCCATATCAGCACACATGTAAATAATGAGTAGTCAAATGATGCATCCTCATTTGTCCCAAATATATGTTAGCTAATTTTTACAAAAAACTTACTTAAGTTATATACTACTCACCTGAAAATCACAACTGTAGGACAAATTTAAGGATTAAAAGAGACATGTTTACACTATATTATTTTTATATCAGATTTTTACTTTTAAGCTACTAGTCAATTTGTACACATTTAATAAAAAATGGCAGTTTTCTTGGAATATACATGTGTGTTTTTTTGTTTGTGTTTGCTCTTGTTGTTTATACTGTTTTGGCTAAACATCTAAATCTAGCCTGCTAGCATACTAGAAATTACATTTACAAGAAACAAAATCTGTTTTGTGTTTTTCTAACTATAAATTATTTCATTTGGGAAGTAATCTTTACAAAGTTATTTGCAAATATATATTCTGTGCATTTAAATGTATAATAGTGTCAGAATATGGCAGGTGGGCTTACTAAGAGCTAACTTAGTCTCAAAAAGTCTTGTGTTTACAAAACTATGTGTAGATTGCTGAGTCAACAAACAATAAGAAGGAACCCTCTCTTGTGAATCAGCATGAAGTATTCTGGAAATAGTCTCTATAATTCTTCTTAATGATTATAGAGAAGATATGCTGTATTAAAAAACACTTTTTCTATTGATTTTTTTCCTGTTTATTTATAGAGTTTATTCTATATATAAAAATAAACACAAATATTTATTTTCCCTATTAAATAAATTGTGGTAAATAAAATTCAGTGAGAATTTTCAAACCACAGTCTGAAACTGTCAGAACCATACAATTCATTCAGTTCAAGTCTATTAATTTGAGTGATTACATGGGTTATACATATTTGTGACCAACGTGCTTATAAGGTTCCATTTCTCTTCAGAACAAGCCCGTGTATATCACATTAGGGCAGGACTCCAGGTCCTTGATGCATGTGACTTCATGATGTCAGAATGGGAGTAAAGTAATGAATTTGTCTCAATTGTAGCTGAATTAAGAAGAGGAAAAAAGCTAACTGAATTTCTGAGACTGAGGTAGAATATTCCAAATATAATCATCAAAGCAATCATCCCTCTGTCAGTTTGAGACTGAATAACTTTAGCCCAGATTTTTTAAGCACCCAATGCAAAAAAATGTGAAACCAAATTAATCTATGTAAGTCTAGGAGTGTAAATAGAATACTTTTTAAGAAACGGTCTTGAACATACACTCCATAGAAAATATGGGTCCAGATGCAAAGTATAATTATACTGAGTTCTCTCTCCTGGCACCAGGATTCCCCAGGTTTGATCTCAGAAGCTACAGGCTAATTCTGAAAGTGAGCAAAGTCTAGAAATTCAGAGATTTGTCTGATCCTTCCATGGATATCATGTATACTTTCTCCATTCCAGATTTTAATATCTGTGTCCTCATGTGCACTTGCTTCACTAGCTTAGGATTCTCCCAAGTATTTATTTTTTTGGTAATTCTTCTTTTCAAAGGGTTGATTATTTTTTCAAAACAAGACTATGATTTTCATATTGTTTAAATGCTGAGTACATTCTCATTGTATTTATTCCAAGAATAGATGACTACTTTATATATGGCTGATTGCTGATTAGAAAAGGAGAGGAAGAAAGGAGGGAGGAAAGGGAAAAAGGGAGAGTGGAAGGGAGAGAGCTTGGAAAAAGAATCCCTAAGGCCTTTTAAGAGCTTCTGTCTTCATCTGATATGGAAAATTAGCACCTTATGGTGGAGAAGGCAATGGCACCCCACTCCAGTACTCTTGCCTGGAAAATCCCATGGACGGAGGAGCCTGGTAGGCTGCAGTCCATGGGGTCGCTAAGAGCAATTTCACTGTCACTTTTCACTTTCATGCATTGGAGAAGGAAATGGCAACCCACTCCAGTGTTCTTGCCTGGAGAATCCCAGGGACAGGGGAGCCTGGTGGGCTGCCATCTATGAGGTCACACAGAGTCAAATACGACTGAAGTGACTTAGCAGCAGCAGCAGCACCTTATGGAGTCAGGTATGATGTTTTCTTTCAGGCTGTTTTTAGAAAAACAGATGCCTGAAGCTTGTTGTTTATTTTTTCATCTATAAGTTAAGAGGGGAATAACACTGATTGGATCCAGCCTATGGAGTCCCAAAGAATCAGACACAACTGAGCGCACGCACACATAGACACAGGGAAAAATCAAACTGACTTGAAACAACATATTTTGAAAACAAGAGAGTAGTCTAGGAAGTAGGTATTCGAGGATTATATGCTCATTTTCATGTGTAAGAAAATGTCCCTGAAAGCAGTCCAGGGACTACATGTAATTACTTTTTTTTCCCTATGTAACTAGCTATGTGATTTTTGGCAGGTCATTTAATTCCTCCAGGTCTCATGTTTCATTTGCTGAAGTAGAATGTTAGCATGAGCTGTAAGGAAGTATTACTCACATTTTTAAATCCCATGCTTTTTAAAAATAATTGTGATACCTGGGATAAAAATCAATGATGGTGCACATACACTGAAATTGAGGTATAATTCATATACCATGAAGTTAATTTTTCAAGCAAATAGTTCAGTGAGTATTAGCATATTCACAAGATTGTGCGACTGTCATTACTTTCTAATTCTAGAGCATTTTCATCACTCAGTAATAAACCCCATACCCACTAAGAGTCACCCCCATTCTTCCTCCTCCCAGCCCCTCTTAACCATATGTAATTTCCTTTTGACTGTATGGATTTGTCTATTCAGGACATTTAATACAATGAAACTGTACGATATGTAGGCTTTGTGTCTGGCTTTGTTCAGTTAACATAAGGTCTTAATGTTGTAGTGTCTGTTAGTGCTTTATTCTTATGTGTAGCTGAATAATATTCGGTGTATGAACATACCACATTTTGTTTACCCATTCATCAGTTGATGGATTTTTGAGTTGTTTCCACATTCTGCTGTTACGAATAAAGCTGCTATAAACATTCATGAACAAGTTTTTATGTAAACATATGTTTTCAATTATCTTGAGTATATACCTAAGGGTGGAATTGCTGTGTCATACGGTAACTATCTTTAATGTTTTGAGAATCTGCCAGGCTATTTTCTGAAGTAGCTGCACTAGTTTACGTTCTAATAAGCAATTTATAAGATCTCCAATTTCTCCAAATCCTCACCAGTACTTGTATTTCTGTCTTTTTTAGTATACTGGTATCAAAGCTAGACAAAGGATTTTAAATAAGAGAAAATTATAGACCAGTATTTCTCATAAATAAAGATGCAAAAATTCTAAACAGTTTGACAGATGTAGACCAACAACATGACACTACATCATTGCTAACTAGATTTAGAGTGCAATGTTGGTTTAACGTTTGGAAATGATTCACTGCAAATAATTATATTAGTAAACTGAACAAGAACATGAAATCATATGATCACCTCAATAGATATTATAAAAGAAATAATTTGACAATATATAACATCCATTTCTGATTTAAGCAAATAAGCAACCAGACCTCCCCCACCAAAAAAAAAAAAAACAACAACAAACTCATAGTAAAACAAGAAATGGAAGAAAATTCCTTCAGTCTGATAAAAAACAGTTATGGAAAACCCAGGGTGGAGACCATACTTAATGATGAAATACTGACTGCTTGCTCTTCCCCTAAGATGAGGCAGGATGCCCACTCTCCTTCCCCACTCAGATGTATTGAAGTACTATTGACATACAAAATGTAATATATTTGAAGTATGTGGTGTGATGATTTGAGAAGGATACCCACAATTGAGTTAATGCATCTATCACCTGCCATAGTTACATTACTTGTGTGTGTGAGAATGCTTAAGATCTAGTCTTTTAGCAAACTTCAGTAATACAATGTGGTATTGTCATTATCAACTACAGTCACCATACTTTTCATTAGACCCTTAAACTTTATTCATCGTATAACTGAAAGTTTGTACTCTTTTCCCTACCTGTCCCTGTGTCCTCCTCCCCACTGCCCCTAACAAGCACTGTTCTCTGTTTCTATGAGCTTAACTAGTTTTTGTAGATTTCCACATAGAAGTGATACCATGCAGTATTTGACTTTCTCTGCCTGGCTTATTTCACTTGATATAATGGCCTCTATGTTCAGCCATGTTGTCCTCAATGACGGGAGTTTCTTTTAAGGTTAGATAATATGTGATACACATATCACATTTTCTTTAAGGAATGTTCACACACTTGGCACTTTTATTCAACATTGCACTGAATGTTCTAGCCAGGATAATTAGGTAAGAAAAATAAATAAATGATATCCAATATGAATATGATGGGTTACAGTCCATGGGGTAACAAAGAGTCAGACACAACTGAGCAACTAGTACTTATATACAATATGAAAGGAAGAAATATAACTATCTGGACTTGCAGATTTTAGTATCTTGAATATAGAAAATCCTAAGGAAATCACTGACACATACACACAGACACTCATGTGCATGCACGATCAGCTGTATCTGACTCTTTGTGACCCCATAGACTGCAGCCTGTCAGGCTCCACTCTCCATGAAATTTTCCAGGCAGGGATACTGGAGTGGGATGCCATTTCCTTCTCCAGAGGATCTTCCCAACCCAGGGATCGAACTTGCATCTTCTGCATTGACAGGTGGATTCTTTATCACCGAGGCACCTGGGAAGCACAGACACTCATACAGACACAAAAGCTATTAGAACTAATGAGTTCAACAAGGTTGCAAGATACAAGAGCAGTATATGAAGATTAGTTGTTTTTCTATAGCATAGATTATTATAGAATGGTAACAAACAGTCTGAAGTTGAATTTAAAAAGCAAGTATCTACAGTAGCATCTGCCAGTGATAGGTTTTTTAAGGACATGTTTCTGGCAGAAAGCGTAAAGAATGAATGCAAGCTATCAGTTTAGAAATAGTACTTATGTTAACTTTTGAGAGCTGGAATGAAGGCCTAGAGATCCTACTTGACAAAAGCCACTATTTGAGAGTACCCTGGTGCTTACACTTATATCTAAAACAGTGCTGAATACACAGTAAATGTGTTACTGTGAACTGCAAAGCGCAGAATGTTTCTTTGCAGCTATCTTCCGTGTTGAACATGGCAGCCTCCTATTCTTTTGACCATATTTCCTGATTGGCATATTTCCAGCTATTTCAGGAAAACAGTGCCATTTCCAGGACTGAGCTCTTAGGGGAAAAAGAGAAAAGAACCTTTGGCCCAGAAAGACAGCTACTCAGGACAGTTGAGCAAGACAAGTAAATAGAGGATTCTGATCTCTAGTATTTTCTTAAATAAATATTGCGAGTTACTTCTGAAGTGGGGAGGGAGGAATAGAAAGGTCTCACAATAAAAACAAAACTTTGGGCTTCTTTCTTCTTTATTTCTAAAAAGTTTTCCACTGTTCTCAGTGGATATTGGAAACAGTTGTAAGCTACCAAACTTCAGGGCCAGAATGATAGTTTATGTTACCAGTTGTTTTAGATGTCATTTAAAATTTAGTTTTATTTAATATGGGCAAGAGTCATAAAAAATGATTCACAGAAGGCCTTGATACTTATGGGTCCTTATACTTATGAGAAAAATTAGAGACACTTTTCTGTCCTGGATTAAACAAAGAATAAAAATCCTTTAGTTTTAAGAATTTAAAACTTTGGCCTGAATTAGTTCACATATTTTGTACGTATGATAAGGCAATAGTAAAAGGCTATCATTCATTGACTGTTAATGTTCTGCCAGGCAGATTGCAAATGTACATTAGAGCAGAGTTTCTCAGCTTATTGTTTTTATTGATATTTGGGGGTTGCATCATTTTTGCTTATGGGAGCTATTCTGTGCATCTCAGTGTGTTTAGCAGTATCCTTGACCTTCACTCACTAGATGCCAGTAACATCCCCTCCTGGTTATGAGAATCAAAAATGCTGTATGGGAGCTAATCCCCTTTGACTGAGAACTTTATAACCTCACCACAGATTTAATAACATTTAATAATCATAATATAATTATGATTCCCCCTTTATACCCCTCTGCCCAAAAAAGAAGCCAGGATAGATTAAATAGCTTGCTCAAGGACACTTAGCTAATAAGTACTAGAGCCAAAATTTGAAACCAATCTATCTTGATGCCTGAGTGCATCATCCTGACCCCTAAATCCTCCTCCTGAATTCATATTCTTGGTCCCACAATAGGAGTTTACACAGGGGCACAGATCTTAGAGAAGTATTGTCCAAAGAAGCCATGACAATAACTGATTTGATATTCCAAGTTTAAATAATGGTTTGACTAACATTTTTGTACCCCACACAACCTCATTGCATCTTTCATGTCATTCTTTTCACTTCTTATTAAAAGATAGTAAGGTATCATGGTGAAAGTGTGGACTCTGGAGTCAGACTATTTGTGTTTGAATCCATACTGTGTTTCTAATAGCTGAGTGATTTGGGAAAAGACACTTTTCCCAAGTGGTCTTTCTATATCAGCAAGTCCCTACATGTATAAATGGGCTAATAGTAGTGCCTCCACATAGAGTTTGTGCTCGGATGAGATGAGATATCATAATTAAAACATTTAGAACAGTTAATGAAACACGAGCTCTGTAATGGTTAAATCTTAGTTTTCAGATATATTCATTTTAAGCCTGTTACCTTACTAATCAGGTTACTGGAAGTATGTATATATACATATATATGTATTTGTATATATATCAGTCTTGCTTTGCTATAAGAACTAGCTAAACATATCTTCTAATGCCTAGGAAGGATCTGAGTTTCTAGGGCAGAGATAGCCACTGGTTCTCCAACACTGTTTTCCCTACATGCTATTTTGGTAGCTTAGCTGTTGCCAGGCAGGTCTCTAGGGAAACGTTGGTCCTGTACCTCAATCTACAGAACTGGCTGGGAAGCTACAGATTTCATTCATTTATATAGTCAATCATTTGACCCTCAAATAATTATCACTTTCTATTCCCCAGATTCTGTGCCAAGTGCTGGATGAGAATGAAATATTGCCTTTCCTCTAAAGATGTTCTCAGGAGATATAAAAACCAGCTCTGTCATATCCATCCAGTGAGATTACTTTCAAATCTCAATTCAGCCATTATCTTGCTGTTTGGCTATAAACCAGTTGCTTAACCTCTCTGTGTTATTTCCTTGTATATAAAAATGCCACAATAATAGTTGTTTCCTGGGGTGGTTGCAGTAGATGAGATGATATGTACAAACTACACAGTGTCTTTCCAACCCTTAGGGTAAGTGTGTGCTGAATGGTAAATTCTGTTTTTGGCTCCTGTGTGCCAGTCTTGGAATAAATAGTAAAAAAACAAAAAACGAACAAAAGAAACTATGTGAGAACTTCCAGTTTGACACCGAATATCAAGCCAGGTTGGGGGAGTGGCCCAAGTGGCCATAGAACTTACACTGAATTTTGTCTAGTGTATCAAGACACACTGGTGCATCCAAAGATGTTCTCAGATTGAAAAGAGCGTTATGCCTTCTTATTGCCATTTAATGTGGTAGAAAACAATCTGGGTTGAAGAAAGGGGTATGTTTATCCAAATACATACCCTCATTCAGTCTCTGAAACTTTTCCTATGATGTTAAACTCATTGATATCTTTCATGCTCAACACCTTTGACAATTATTCCGAGACTTTATAAAGTTGGTTTTTAAATCAACTATTCTAAATGTATTTGCCTCCTAATTAGATTCTAAATTTGTAGGCAGGAAACATGCTTTCTATTCTTCTAGTATCTTATAGCACCCAGCATAGCATCTTTTATATAGCAGTGTTAGATTAATATATATTAATTTATTGGTCAAAAACTGTAATTTGAAAAATCAGTGAATTTTGCTGATTTAGGAGAAAGTTTAGGAGAAACTTACTTGTCTTCCTCTAATTTCTCTTGTTATATAGCCAATAGTTATATTTATTTATGATCCTGTCATAGCTTTAGGGAACCTTTCATATATAGGGAGCTTTCATATATAGTTTACTAATAAAATTCACTTTTAAACTGGCATATTTGCAAGCTCACTTTAAAAAAAAAATACTACTTTAAAATTTTCCTCTTAAAGAAGGAACATGATGGCTAAATAGATTATCACATTAAATGTGGTGTAACCAGCACTTACAGAGTTTAACTCCTCTATAATTACTCTCTGAACTGCACTGAAGAGCTGTAATGTACACTGCTGGGGGCAGTCAGGCCCAAGCCTTGCCTCTCCTGTTTTTTATTTACTAACTGTTTTGTGAACTATGATTTTCATCCTTTTCACAACCTCTCTGGTATATAATTATTTTCAGCCTCTACTTTATATCTCTGATTGTATGAGTAGTGGCTTCAGTCAACTATGGAATAAAATGCTACTTCCCTAGCTAGACCATTATGTGTGTATGAGAGAGAGAGAGAGAGAGAAAGAGAATGAATATGAATGAGAATGAAAGCAGTAACACTCTTGCACCTGGCTCCTTCCCTTTGTTCTCTTTCCACAGCTGTCTCCTCCCCGTCTCCACCCCACTT
The DNA here is from genome assembly GCF_027580195.1 of Bos mutus. Classification (NCBI taxonomy): domain Eukaryota; kingdom Metazoa; phylum Chordata; class Mammalia; order Artiodactyla; family Bovidae; genus Bos; species Bos mutus. The sequence continues at coordinate 73,318,576 of NC_091627.1, forward strand.
CACCATACATGTGAGTACCCCTTAAATCAGTCTTCATGGCTAAGTCAGTTTACTTTCCATTTCAAAACTCCTGGGACCATCCTGATCCAGTCAGGTGCCATCAGGTCTCTCATTTTGCCCTGGTGCTCTGATGGTGAATCTTGGTTTTAGATTCACAGAGAATCGCAAACTTTTCTTTGCAATGAAGCTCCTACCAAGTATCCAATTTATAGATATACTCTGTCTTAGTCTTAGTTCCCAGTTTATGAGCACTGAAATTCAGCCTTAAATCCCAAGCCTTAGGACCAAACCCCTTTTGCCATAAGTCCCTGCTACTGCTTTCTTGCCAGCGCCTCTCTCCTGAAATTCTGCCCACTTTATACCACTAAACTCCTTATAGCACCACCTACTCATCTGTGTTTCCTTTCCAGTTCTGCTGGACCTTTCTCAAGTACTTGCTCCAACCAAGGGCGTCTGTCAATGCCTCCATTTCTGGATGCCCCTTATCTACTCCATACACTGCTAAATCAGTCCTACATCATGCTCTTTGTGAGTAACGTTTATATCAACTGAAGTTATCTCTGCAAGCTCTATAGTGCAAACAAAGTGTTGACAGCAACATGTAGGCAGTTTGGGGATTTAAATCTCATAAAATAATGGTCCATATAATCCCATTCTTTCAAAAGAATTGGCAGAGTAGCTTTAAGATAATTGTATTAGGTTGGAGTTCAACGATAGTGTTATGCTGTGATTTTTTATTTTCATTTTGAAAAATAAAACATATCATGACATAAGTATGCTGTGATATAATGAACATAATGAGAGAAATTTGATGATATGTAATGTATAGCTTGTATATATCATTTCTCCTCAGGTAGAGGAAGAAATGATTAACTTCATTAAAATGAAGGGGAATGTGAGCTAAGGACTTCTTAAATATAATGCCTAGAAACTATTGATCCAGCTATTTAAAAGTTGCTGCTGCTAAGTCACATCAGTTGTGTCCAACTCTGTACGACTCCATAGACAGCCGCCCACCAGGCTCCCATCCCTAGGATTGTCCAGGCAAGAATACTGGAGTGGGTTCCAATTCTTTCTCCAGTGCATGAAAGTAAAAAGTGAAAGTGAAGTCGCTCAGTCGTGTCCGACTCTTCACGACCCCATGGACTGTAGTCTACCAGGCTCCTCCATCCATGGGATTTTCCAGGCAAGTACTAGAGTGGGTTGCCGTAGGTGGAACTTCTTACCTTTGAAATATATATATATATATATATATATATATATATATATATATATATTTTAAACCTATATACTTACCCCATGTAATAACAATTGGTGTGACTCAAATTTATTGGTTGAATACAGACATATTATGACTTGTCATTTTCGTAGCTTTTTTTTTTTTTTTGTATTATAATTTTTAGAGTCCACATGATATATGACGTAATTGGTATGGCCTAATCACATGGCCTAATCTAAAATACTCAGCTCATTTGCTTCCAACAATGTAAACACAGCTCCTAAACCTGAAAAATGGAAATGAGCTACAATTGACTGTTTATTTTACTCCTGACAATTTGTTAAGTGCTTCTGAAACATTATATTGTAACAACCTCATAAAGTCTATAAGGTGCTCTATTAGGAAACTGAGGCTCAAAGACATGGAGGAATTTGCCTACGCTTATAATACTAAATGGTGAATCAGGATTTGAACTCTGCTCAGTGGATCTGCTGTCCAAAATGGCTCCCATGCTTAACCTAGTCTGCATTCCATCAGGAAGTGGAAATGAATTATTAAAGGACAATTAAAGTCATTCTCTTAAATCTCTCATTTGTCTGTCTTCACCTTACCAGGATAACCATGTTCATCTCTGTTATTGTTTTCTTCTCCATGCCCATTGACCATGTATGGATCACCCACCTCCTGTGAAAGCCCTTGTTCTGGGCACATGAAGCACAAAGAAGCACAGGAGACGGGTTTCTTATTCTGGCAGCTTTCTTTCTGATTGACAGGTCAAAAGAATCTCCCTTCAGATCATTAATAACAATGGCAGAGTATGTCAAATGAGGGTGGAGGTGAAGCCCACTGTGCTCCGGCACCCATGATAAAAGGTCAAAATGATTCAGAGGAGAATAAACAGGAACTACTTTGAGGAAGTGATTGGGCCAAATTGGATGGCTTGGATGCTGATCTGTTATCTCACAACAGACACTTTGAAACATACTCATCAGAGGCACTTTACTTTTCTTTTTGTTAATTGTTTTAACAGCTTAAATTTAAACTAAGATTGTTTTTTAATTTAATTCCCATCTCTCACTTCTAAAATCTGAAGTTCATGATAGCACAGATCATGCCTGATTTATTCACCTCTATACCTCTGACAGCTACAACTGTTCTTAGCATGAAGCAGGTTCTTAAAAACTTGGTCATGAAAGAGTTAGGCATGGCTGACAAAGCATTTTGTATCCCGCTTTCTAATTACTAAAATAACTCATAATAAAGAGTTTTAAATTGTTGAACATTCTTTTTGATGAATTATCTGGTCCATTGTTACAAATAGTGGGTGTTTATTAGGTTTTTCTTTTTGTTGTAGTATTTGTACCTGTAAGAAAAGATAAGATTTTTACCAGAGTCTCAATTTCAATAACATATCTATAGAAGCCTTGTTTTACTATTCTAAATTGAAATTCATAAGCAATCTAGTAAGATGAGATAGATGACACACATTATATAACAATTTAAATCAATGTAATTCCTATTATTACTATTACTATAAAGAAAAATATGAAATAAGCTATTTTAATGAAATTCCATGTATCTCAATATGCAAATGTTCAGACATGTGAAGAATAGAAGCCATAGAAGATAGCTGCTTATACCTAAATGTAGATGTTCCATGAATATGAAGCTGGGTTTGCACACTACTGAAGGTGTGTTATATTGTTGACTCATACTATGGGAGGTGTTGCAGTTTTTAACTTAGTGTTTTTGAATTGGTGATTAGCTCTTGGTAAATTTTCAAGCCAAGCAAGTTTTATACTTATCCAGGTTTACATAATGGTTGCGTTCTAAAGTGAAAACAAAATTCAGAAAAAAAAAATAAACATGTTCAAAAATACTTGGGTTTATTTGCTTAAAATTAGGTTTTGGGCGCAGATAGTTATAAACAGTTTATTTATCTAGATGGGTAATCGATGGGACATTTGAAAGCTGCATGGGACTTATTTTGCATTGCCGGATGTCTAGTGTTTCTAACCACTACTCACTAAATGCCATTATAGCACCCCCATCTATGTGGAATCTACATATGTAGATAAGATCAGAAATTTAAAAGGTTTGAGCCTCTGGAGTAAAGACTACCCCTTTTGAGAACTCTTGCTGTAGACAAATAAAGAGTTAGGCAAAATTTGTCACTCTCTCATCTTCATTTGAGGTACACATTTGCTCCCTAAGTTAAATCTGCTACCACGGACACTGGCTGCTACCAGTGAGGCTTCCATCCCATCCCTTTTCAGCCTGCATGCTGTCTTCAAGATGTATCTATCCAGAAATATCCTGGACTTTGAGCCTAGTCTTTCCTGATTCTTATCTCAGGTTTCTGGCATTGTGCAATTTTAAAAAATCTGATAAATTAACTCCCACTATACTACAACGGATATATAGGCACATGAAGCTTTACTTCATATTTTTAAATTACATCAGCACTAAGGCATCCTGGTAGAATTTCAGACATCTACCATGTATCTGTAACAGGAATGTTCAGTTATGTGGGCTTTCCAAAGTCATTACATAATTTTGCTAACCACCTATTATAGACCAGAACTGTCAAGTTATTTAAATATCTTGGAGACTCACATTTTCCCTCTACGAAATAGAAATGATAATTAAAACTGAAGTTGTATCTGTGATGAGTAAACAAGATATAAACTGTATAAAATTATTAGCATAAATGCAAGCACACAGATAAAGCTAGCTTTTTTTTTTTCCTTTCAACTTACTATAGATCTGCGGTTCTCAATTAGGGGTGATATGATGAAGGGTAGGGAGGGTGCTACTGGGATGTAGTCACTGGATGCCAGGGATGCTGCTTAACATCCTAAGATGCACTGATAGTCCCCTACAAGGAAGAGCCATCAGCCCAAATGTCAATAGCAACAAAGGTGAGGAAACCCTGCTATATATAACTACATATGGTTTTCAGTTTACTGTTAGTTTTTGCTTTTCATCTGCTTTCTTTTATTCTTGAAAAGAAGAAACTCCAATGAAAGCCAGTATGAGTTGCCACATGTATATTCTGAGATACTGATGAGAACAAAGTATATAATTTCACATGCTTATACATATTTATATTTTAATTTTTGTTGCTATCCTAAGGCCCATCCATTTCCATTTTCCATTCTATATAGCTTTCCTATGTGAAGTATTTAGGAAGTTAATAACTTGAAACATGTTTTAAATTTATAGACTCCAGAAAAGGATGAATCCAGCCACTTTCTCCTACCATCTTGGGAAGAGAAACTGTGGGTGGAAAGATATTGGAAGCATTTATGCGTTACTCTAAACATTAGACCAGGAAATTGTTCTAATATTGTTGTTTTGCTTAACACATAAATAACTAGCACTTGTGTGCACTTTCTAATTTTAACCAATCTGCTCTGCCCTCACACTTATATAAAGTAGCATGATACCCAGAAGATAGTGTAAACTTCAGTCAAATTTTTGTTTTCCTCAGTATCTTCCTTATATGTACAAGGAATATTGTATGCAAGGAATATTCTTCTTTGAGAAGAAATAGGTGAGGCATGCATAAGTGATATCCAGAAAAACCTGACTGTGGCTCTGGAGCCACTCATCTGTAGAAATATCTAACCTATGAAGTGCAAGGTTAGCAATTGTTTGTACATGGCAAGTGCTGGTGATGCAAGCAAGTTTTTGAGTTCCCAATTTTCCAAGATGTCAGAAGATCCTTTCCTTGCAGAAACATTGAGAAGCTCTTAGGAGAATGAAGGCCTGAGTAGGAATAAAACCACAGACTGAACCAGCTCAGAAACGTGTTCACATTGGAAAACATTGCAGGGTTTCTGGATCGCACCAGTAAGAAGGAAAGTGAGAATGATTTCCTCATTCTGGAGACAAAATGGGAGTATCAAATCAGTACGGTGCCTTTCCTTAACCCTTGTGTTCCCCAGTTTGATTTTTGATGTGTAACTGTATTAATAATGATATTTTAAAGGATGTGTTTCAGTATGAGTATGTTTAAACTGTACAGCCAAGTCTATTTCTTGATGTCATTTTCTGACCCTTGGAAACCTCAGAATTGAAATAAAAGGTAAGTGACTAAATTAGACATAATTTAAAACCAAACACGCTTTCATCCTGTTTAGTTTAACCAAAATCCCTATTTCAACTCAGCACTGTGTGTTTGATTAGTGAATTTTTTTTTCTGTTTTCTTTTGATTCCCATGCATTATTTTGGAAGTGAAAATATATAGCAATATTCATTGCTATAATTTTAATAAGTTCGATAGTGATACAGTCATGTGTTTTCAGGTTTCTCTTCCTAAGTTCCTTTTAGCACAGTCCCGGGCACAAATCTGTCCATTAGCAAACACTGGACTGGTTAAGTATATGTCTTCCTCCCAGTGTTTTGCTGCCGGATCGTCAGTTTCTGCAGCAAGTTTTCATGGTGTTCCCCAAGAACAGACCTAAAACTGGTGAATAAGCCATTTTGAATTCATGAAAGGACCTATATGATAAACTCACAGTGTTCTGGAAACTGTTCAGGAGGAAGTGTGTCTTTTTCTGTCCCTAACTGTAAATTGTAAAAATAGAGCTCTGAATTTTCTATAATTCAATTTGGTATCTTGACTACAAAGCACAGAAAAAATAAAGTAACCATTCTTAATTAGTAACTGCCTGAAAGAGAGAGTTGTCTATCCTGTGGCTGCTCTGAGGTTCAAAAAAAGCTGTTAATTCTTATTATACCGTTGGAAGCCTTGGAGGGCCATATATATCAGGTGCTCCCTTTGTCTTCAGAATCCCTAGTGCAAGTGATTTCTAAACCAGTGAGACAGAATGTAATAAGTCCAGAGCAACCAGTGAACCTCAAAGGAGCAAATACAATTTGGGGAATATTAACCTGCTTATCAGTATTTTGTAATTTTGATTCTCATTATTTCCTGACAACACATTCAATACTGTTGTACAGAATACTCTTATTTTTTCAATACTTTTGATTGTAATTGTGTTCCTTACGCGATCTGGTTAAAGTGTGTTTCATGGTTTAATTTGTCATCTGGCTATTTCACTTATAAAAGGTATCTAGGTATTAGCAATAATTAGTGCATATAAATATCTAAAAATAAAATCAGATTTAATTAATTATGTGAAATTTTTGATCACTTTTAATTGCCATGGGAGATTTTATTAATTCTTCCAGAACAGATAGTAGATATATGATGCTTTTTAAAATTGTCAATATTAAGGTGTTAAGAGGTACATGCATTAAAAGATTAAAGCAAACAAAAATCACCTCAGGAATCTTTCACAGTAAACTTAGAAACAAAGGGCTTTCATTTTTCACTGAAGGAAAATGTGATATCTATGCATCTTATACAGTATAAGCATGGTCTGGGAACTATGTTTTGAAGTATGTGTAATGTATTTTACAATAAAATGGATAATTACATGGATTTTAACTTATTTTGAAATAAGTGAATGTTTCATAAATGGCAGAGATATAGTAGAAACCGTGCTCTCTGTCTGAGTAAATAAAACAAATACTTTGCAGTATCAAATTTGATACTCCAAGTGATGCAAAAAAAAAAAAAGATGTTAAAAAAGAATTTAGAAAGTACATTGTTAAATAGATATTATACATGCAGATTTCACCAGAAGTGAGGGAAACTGTCATAGCTTTTATATCAGTGACTGCATATGAATGTGTACTTTGTCTTAAGCACTTGATGCAGGGTTGTTCTATTGATCTCTAAGTGAGTTTTATGATGTTGAATTTATATTGATCCTTTTTCAATCCTTCAAAGTACTAGGATACTAGTACTGGGATAGTTTCCACAATATAATCTAACCACTGTAATGAAAAGTTCATTTTGTCTAGTGTCTGTGTAGTGTGGATGGTTTTATTATCTCGTCCAGAATAGTATTTTCGTTCTCCATTACTGTACATAGGCACATAGTGGTTATGGCGTTAAAATAACTAATAACAGATTATCACATTGCTTGCTTCAGTTTTTTGTGAATTTTGGATACTCAGTTTAAGAAATCATTTTCTAACTCATTCAATAAAAATGCTTTATAAATAATCATTATGTAATTGAGCTAAAGTAGTTGATAAGTGTCTTTGAATCATTTCTTCACTTACTCTTTCACAAAATATGTATTGAATGTCTAGTTTCTGTCAGGAACTGTACTAGATCCTGGAAATAGGGTATATTGTTTATTTTATCTGGATATAAGTTGCTTTTAGTTAAGTTATATGTTTAATTCCAGAAGTTAGCTCCAACATCTAGTATCCAAACTGACATTGGACAAAAATGTCTTTGTTTGCAGAAATGTTTGATTGTAAATGAAAGAGACATGAAATTAAAGACCCACCATAACTCAGATAATCACTGATCGGTAAGGCTTTGCCATAAGAATACAATCACCTCTTTTTGATTAAAAATTATGTAAAAAAGGCATAAGAAGAAATCTTGTAAGTAGGAAGCTATGGAAGAAACTGATGAACCATGCAGCTGTTTTTTCAATTTTTTTTCCTGCTGAAGCAACTTTTAGTAAAAGGGGTTGTTTGGATTTTAATGGATTTTAGTGCTTTAAGCACAAAGTGTTTTTTTTTAATCACTTGATATTATCTCCAGTGGATATGTTTGTTGTTATTTTTCAAAGTTCATGTCAGAACTATTTGACATTTGAAATGTATCTTCTACCTATCTTTAAAATATATTGAGGTTAGTATAATTTTCATGCTTCTTAAATAATCTCACAAATTTAATTAGTTTACACATTATTGCTTGTAAGTAAGACTCAGTCTTATGATAGACAATGAAATGTAAGTAAATAGCTAAATGTATACTGTTAAATGTAAGAGTTGTGGGGCAGTTTCCCTACTGAAAGGAGTGTAATAGCCCCAAATAATCTATACAACAGCTTTTCTCAGATGTGTTCTGAGGAACAATGTTAATTTGGCTTTACCCCACAATGAAGAATTTCCACATAAATAAATTTGAGAAATACTGGGTTGGACAAAGGTATACAGTTTATTTATTGCAGGACATCTTATCATCTTCAGTTTGTAATTATGCACTGTGAATCTCTGAAAGAAGGATAGAAGTGTTTCAAATGTATTTGTCAAGAACTTCTTGACCGATATCTCTTTGTACTAATCTTCACGGTGTAATAATATGCTCATGTTTATACTGTCATATGCAGTATTTCCAAATGTATTGGTGAAGGATTAAAAAAAAAGTCTCTCATGACTAATGTTCCTTGGGACTGACTTTACAGATTGTTAGCCTTAGGGGAGTTCCACAGACCCCAAGCCTACCTGATCTTTCTCAAATTCTAGAATTGCTAGACCAGCTCTAAGTGAGTTTTATGCAGTTTGCATACTTTGATTTATCCCAGAGTAGATGTGACTCCGAGGGGTCTTTAAACATAGAGCTGAAAGGAGCAATTAATAATAACAATGACAATGATAATAATATTTACAAATAACTTTACAGCAGTTTTTCAAAATGCTTTCAACTCCTGAGTCACTTGATTTTTGCAGCAAACTTGTGGTAAATTCTGTTTGTCCTGGTTTTTGTAGCTTATGTTTGATAGACAGAATAACTGAAGGTTTGGAAACTTGTCAGGTTTTCACATCAGACTTATACTCCATTGTCCTTGTCTATTGTATAAATAATGATTTTGTAAGATAATATTTTACATTGTACTACCTGAGACTTAGGATCTAGATCGGACATCAGCAGAGTGTGATTCAAATTGGGCAAACGATGACCTATAATAATATAGACAATTGGCTCAATGCCTGTTTTCTATTTCTTTTAGTAATTTTTTTGAATACAGCCATGCACATTTGTTTATTTATTGTAACTGCTTTGACACTACGAGAGAGCTGATTAATTGCAACAAAGATCACATGGCCTGCAAATCATAAAATACTCACTATCTAGCCCTTTATAGAAAAGTTTGAAAACTCCTTATTTAGATCATGACCTTAACTAGAGGCTAAATGTAGATTTCCCTCGTAGCTCAGTCATTAAAGAATCTGTCTGCAATGCAGGAGACTTGGGTTTGATTCCTGGGTCAGGAAGATCCCCTGGAGAAGAAAATGACAACCCACTCCAATATTCCTGCTTGTAGAGTCCCATGGACAGAGGAGCCGGGCAGGCTACAGTCTATAGGGTCACAGGAGTTGGGCACAACTTAGAGACTAAACCACCATATGCAGATGTTAGAATGCTGTTTATATTGCACTGTGTTTATAAATGTGTAATGGTGAACAGAAAACACAGAGGTAATTCCAAAAAAAGAAACATTTGTACTGTTAGTGTAAATGACACTCATTTGTTAATTTACACACATTCCTATGCATTAATTATGGGTTTTAGCATACCACAGTGCTAGCTGAGCCTGCATCCTTCAAGCACAGGGTTATTTAATTATTGCTGCAAGAGGCTTTAATCAAGTCCTTCTTATAGCAGACAAACAAATGATTAGCCTTTACATTACAGATGTAAACAGGAATTTGACTCATGAATTTACTAATTATACTGCACCACTTTGGAAATCAGTTGGCATTCAAATTCTTGCTGTAACGCTGTATACAATTTCCTCTTGCAAGATATAGAAGTATAGAATGAAAAAAATAGTTGTTGAATATGTTAAGATTAAAGTTAGGTTTCATTTAAGTATGTTTTCCCTATTTTCTCATGCAGAATGATTTAATAGAAAGAAATGATAGGCTGTCTATTATATATGAACTACATGCTTCACATTTTATATGACTCTTACTAGTGTATCCAAAATAACACTATGAGGTAGGTTTCATTCTTTCTATTTCAAATCTGAGGAAATTAAGACTCAGAATGTGAAATGACCTGCCCAATGTCACATTAGAAAGTAGTTTGTGATGGAGGTGCTAATTAGGGTTGGAAATCCTAGTCTCTCAACTGAGATGTGGGTTTCCACAAGACCAAGCTGTTTTCCATGATTTCTGTGAAAGTAAAATCGCTCAGCCATGTCCTACTCTTTGTGACCCCATGGACTATACAGGCCATGAAATTCTCTAAGCCAGAATACTGGAGCGGGTAGCCTTTCCCAGCCCAACCAACCCAGGGCTCAAACCCAGGTATTCCACATTGCAAGCAGATTCTTTATCAGCTGAGCCACCAGGGAAGCCTAAGAATTCTGGAATTGATATCCTATGCCTTCTCCAGGGGATCTTCCTGACCCAGGACTTGAACCGGGGTCTCCTGCATTGCAGGCAGATTCTTTACCAACTGAGCTATGAGGGAAGCCCGATCTCTTCTACAGAAGAGATCTGATCTACAGAAGGTGATTTCTGTGCTGCTAAGTCGCTTCAGTCGTGTCCGACTCTGTGCGACCCCGTAGACAGCAGCCCACCAGGCTCCCCCGTCCCTGGGATTCTCCAGGCAAGAACAGTGGAGTGGGTTGCCATTTCCTTCTCCAATGCATGAAAGTGAAAAGTGAAAGTGAAGTCGCTCAGTCCCGTCTGACTCTTAGCGACCCCATGGACTGCAGCCTAGTAGGCTCCTCCATCCATGGGATTTTCCAGGCAAGAATACTGGAGTGGGATGCCATTGCCTTCTCCAATGATTTCTGTAACCAGTGCCTAAAATGGATTAGTTCTTCCCACTTTTCCCCCTCTATGTACTTTTAGTTGTGCATAAACAATTAATAACTTAAATGTGCATCCCCAATTTAATAGCACTGGATTATCCTGCTTACGATTTTACCCTTGTGAAAAATCAATTGTAAAAAAAGATCTACAAGTTTCATTTAATTGTATCTGAAGGGAAACAACCAAGCTCTGAATATTTTGAATGCTGAATCCAATTTTGAATTTATTCGAGGTAGAAGGTGGTTCCTAATTTCTTCTTTCCAATATCTTCCATCATTGGTCAGAAATCAAATGCCAGTCTTCTGTAAATAAAACTTACTTCTTTAGTGATTGTTCAAAGATTTTCCTTGAAAAAATTAGAACACCTCCGAGAAATTAATTCTTTTCCTTACTGTTTTCTAACATGTTCTTAGTATGTCTGCAACACATACTATTTTTGAGGGTTCTTTGCATTGTATTTTTCTCATATGTATTATATACATATAATTTTATTATTTATTTGTCTGTACTGGGTCTTCATTGTTGTGCGGGTTTTTCTCTAGTTGTGGCTAGTGGGAATTGCTGTCTACTTGCGTTGCTCAGGCTTCTCTTTGCAGTGGCTGCTCTTAAACTGCAGAGCACAGGCTCTAAAGCTTTCAGGCTTCAGTAACTGTGGCTCCCAGGCTTTAGAGCACAGGCTCAGTAGTCGTGGTACACGGATAATTGCTCTGCGGCATGTGGGATCTTCCCTGACCAGGAAGCAAACCCGTATCTCCTGCATTGGCAGGCAGTTTCTTCACCAGGGAAGCTCCCGTGTTGTGTTTTTCTAAACATTACAATATAATGTATCTGGTTGTTTATAGATTAGTACCTATGTATTGTTAGCTTAACCCTTCTGGGCCTCATTAATTCATCTGTAAAATGAAAGTAAGATTATGTGTGACCTTTATTTGATGTAGATAAATCTTGATTGTGTTACACTTGCAAATTCTGATATTTGTGGTTTCAGATTCCCTTTTTTAGGGGAGAGGGTGGAATTAGTTGATTAATTATTTTTGATCATTTCCCCCAAACCTTTCAATACAGCAATCTGTCAGCAAGAAAAATTAGCATTCCAGATTCTTATTTAAAATTCACATGAAAAGAAAGCACAAATTTTAGTCAAGTTTGGGTTAGTACCCTTAGTTAAGAAGTATGTAACTTTGGTTTGATTTGTTAGTTGAAGTCTACTTTTCAGGTAGCTTTGCTTATTATTGATACTGTTCAGTTTGGACTTGTTTTCAAAGTTGGGACCCAGAGGTCATTTGACCAAGGTTTTATCACCTGTTGGGATAACAATGGACTTTTGATTTTTTTTAATCTGTTAACCAGGTAGTATTAATTTCAGTTTTAAAATTCTAAAACTCTAAATTTCAAATTGAAACTCTATAGCTCTAAATATAATTGCACTTTAAGTTCATTGTTTGTAGAAAGATAAATTCAGACAGAATTTCAGGAGCCATAAATGGGGTTAACTAGCAAATAGGAATTAATTATATTTCATAGTATACTATATTTAAAGCTAGGCCTTATATAGTAATGCCTTCATAGGAAAGTCACTTAAAATTTTTAATTGACTACTATATAATTTTATATGGGCTTCCCTCATGGCTCAGTGGTAGAAAATCTGCCTTTGATGCAGGAAACACAGGTTCAATCCCTGGGTCAGGAAGATCTGCTGGTGACGGAAATGGCAATGCATTCTAGTATTGTTGCCTGGAAAATCCCATGGACAGAGAAGCCTGGTGGACTACAGTCCCTGGTGTCACAAAAGAGCCATGACTTAATGACTAAACAACAACAAAAAATATGATTCTGTACACTGGATAATTCAGTTATTTGTGCTGAATGAGTTAACCACAGTATGAAAATGTATTCTAATCAGTTGTATATCCCATTGGAACCAGAAGATGTTTATCACATTTACCAGAATAGCATATCTTAAGGTACTGATTAGAAGTAACCAAAGAAAATTTTAAGTTATATATTTCTCATATCCATAATTGATGTAGTTGCTATGAATTGTTTTAATTGGATGGAGCATTTTAGTTTAGTAACTGTACAAACAGGTAATATAATGACCAATTTAAGTGGAATCTGAGGTTGAGCCAAAATGTAGAGCATGCCACTTATGTACCTTTCTGATTTTTAAGTTTATCTATGCAGAATTGGTAGAAAGGCTAAACTTTCTTTGAAGTCATCTTAAAATGTAATTAATCATATTAATGATTCATATCCCACCTGATACAAATATGTGAGCTTGACACATCTCATTCAATTAATAAATCAAAAATTTACTTAAATTATGAAAAACAAAAGTGAAAGTGAAGTTGCTCAGTCGTGTCCAACTCTGCAACCCGTGGACTGTAGCCCACCAAGCTCCTCCGTCCATGGGATTCCCCAGGCAAGAATACTGGAGTGGGTTGCCATTTCCTTCTCCAGGGGATCTTCCCCACCCAGGGATCCAACCCAGGTCTCCCACATCACAGGCAGATGCTTTAACCTCTGCGCCACCAGGGAAGCCCTTAAATACAAGAATACAGTCTCTCAGAAAACCTCCTATAGAGACACAGAACTTCAGATCCAAGTACTAACATCAAAGATTTCAAGGGAGGAAAAGAAGCCAGGTTGAAAGAAGAAGGGCGAGGAGGCAGGAGAAGGGGGTGAAACGGATGGCCTTACAGACGTCTCCTGCTACCTACAGATACCTAGGCATTATGGGACTTTTCCCTGGGCCTCCAGAGAAGGGAGGACTGGAACTCGGCCCTACCAGAAATCAGACCAGACCAGAACCAGAATTCAAGTTCTCTGACAAGAGGAGGTGATCAGTCTCCAATTCTCAGCTCAGGCTGAGGGCCCTTCGACCAGATTCCTGTGTCCAGGACCTGGGGACTAGAAGAATGGGGAGGGGATAGGAAGGGTTAAGGAGAGGAAAGAGAGAGGGAAAGGGGAGAGAGGTCAATAAAGTCTCTTGTTCCTTACCTGGTCGGGGCACTCTGGCCAGTTGTCCACATCAGGAGGAGACCAGGGACAAAAGGGTCCCAGTTGTGGCAGCTGGGTCTGGTCCATTGGCAGGCATGCTGGCCCCTGAGTACCCCGAGTGGGGGGAATGTCAGTCTCAGCGAAGAGGAGTCCTGCCAGAGTCGCCATTTGTTGCAGGAAGGCAGACCCCTTCCAGGGCCCGAAACTGGGCTCTTGTCTAACACTCGGAAATGAATTGTCCGAGGAGACACATGCGCTAACAAAGCAAGAGATTTTATTGGGAAAGGGCACCCGGGTGGAGAACAGTAGGGTAAGGGAACCCACAAATTTGATCCTTATAAATTTGATCATTAAAAAATGTAATATTCTAAAATACTCAATTGTATTAATATCTTACTATGTATCACGAAACATTAGATTATACTTAGGAAATAATGCTCATTTTTTTATGGAAGATAATTTTTTAAAAAGAAGCTTCATAATAAAAAGCCATTTTACTGACACTAACTGCATCCCAGTTTTTCTTAAAACTTATAATAAATAATTGTTTCCTACAGATATGCTGATTAGCAAGCCTTTAGAGTAAATGTGATTAATTAGAATTTTTCTAAACCTCCATAATGTAGAGGAAAGAACACAGTGTTGGGGGTTAGAAGATCTGATTTCTCCCATTTAGCCATTTTTTCTTCGTTTGTGTGCATGCTGAATAACATTTAGTCCTTTCTATTTATTGTGGTGCTAGTGGTAAAAAAACCCGCCTGCCAATACAGGAGACATAGGAGATGTGGGTTTGATCCCTAGGAAGATCCCTGGGATCAGAAAGATCCCCTGGAGGAGGGAATGGCAACCCACTCCAGTATTCTTGCTTGGAAAATCTCATGGACAGGAGATCCTGACAGGCTACAGTCCATAGGGTCACAAAGAGTCGGACACAACTGAAGTGACTTAGCACAAAACATATTTACTGTTTACTTTGTGCCAGGCACTGTGCTAAGAACTACATATAGAGTGGTGAAGATAAACAGTTATTATTTGCAGTATTTTAATAGTTACTCTACTTTTCAGTGGTCTTAGCCACATCATTATAATAATAAGATTGCACAAGCAGTTTAGTGAATTTAAGTGATGGTCACTGTATTGTGCTGCATCTCCATACTTCGTCATGGTTATTATCATCACTGTCTACTTAAGAAAGGATAATCCGTGGAGGGTTTGTTTGGAAATACCCAATTAATGAATCTCAAACTGCCTCAAAATGATGTTTTAATGGAAACTAATACTAAATGCCTGCTATTTACTTTGCACAAATAAAAATGCTTCCAATTGTTAAAGTCCCTCAAATGTGATATGAGAATAAAGTAACTAAAGTTGGCTTTTTGTGGCAAATAAATCCTGCCTATGAAAATAAACTTGGTCATTCTCATCACACATTACTTGTTTCATAAAAGCCAAGCAAGAAATTAAGATAGGAAATTAATTACTCACTGAAACATTTATTAAGCAACTCCTGTGTGTACACACCATGCTAGACACTGAACAAAAAGAAGATGAATAGAAAAGGCTCAGCTCTTAAGCAACCTACAATTTGTATAAGAAGGCATTAATTATAATATTACCATGGCTAACATCATTAACCAGGTATTATCTATACATAAAATGCTTTACAGCCTGTTATTATTAAATAAGCGGTTTTATATTTTTTCATTGCAATGAGCTCCAACTTCTTTATGAAACAAGTTCAACATTTAGCAAATGAGAAAATTAAAGAAATGCTAAAAAAACAAAGTGTCTAAATTCCTAAAACTGATTTTAGTGAGAGCATCTTAGAAGGATCCTAACTCCAAGATCATTCCACTTTCCAGTTCCGTCTTCAGGGAGAATGAGATGAAACATTAAAGTATTACATGTTGTCAATAAATGCCTAGATTTTTCCAAGGATTTCTAGTTTCTTAAAGATTCAATATTATTTGTTCACTATGAGAATTAGTTCAATTTTTTTCTCTTTATGACTGTTTTTGTATATGTTTACATACTTTAAAATGCTCAATTTAATTTTTGTTAATAACAGAATGGGCTTCCCAGGTGGTGCTAGTGGTAAAGAACCTGTCTGCCAGTGCAGGAGATGTAAAGAGACGTGGGTTCCATCCCTGAGTTGGGAAGATCCCCTGGAGAAGGAAATGGCAACCCACTCCAGTATTCTTGCCTGGAGAATCCCTTGGACAGAGTAGCCCGGTGGGCCACAGTCCATGGAGTCACAAAGAGTTGGACGAGACTGAAGCGGCTTAGCACACAATAATAGAATAAAAAATAGGCTCATTTAAAATTATGAAGTATCTTTTCTCAGTATCCATCCAGAATAATTTAATTTCAACTTTAAGAGAAGCATATTAACTAAAAAAAAAAAATTCAGTAAAAAAAAGGTGACTTTTCTCTTTCCATTATGTTTGTGAGCATCACTTGCAGCATTGCACATTTTGAACATAATTTACTTCTGACAGCTATACGGTCCACATTTCCTAAGCTACTTCCCTGAGTTACATTTGCCAGCAGGTATTAGCCATTCCAAGTATTCTACATATTGTGCAACTATGCAACTAGTTTTTTTTTTTTTCTTGTTTTCTTAGTTGTGGTAATAATATCAGTATTCTATTAAGTTTTTGTGTTATACACACACACACACACACACACATATATATACAGAGAGAGAGGGAGCGGGGGAGGAGAGTACAGGTGAGTTTTCCTTAGTTTTACAAGATCTAAAGTAGTACTGTCTTAGTTTAGGCTGCTGTCACCAAGTTCCATAGACTGGGTGGCTTATAAAAGCCAGAAATGTGTTTCTCACTGTTCTGGAGACTGGATATCTGATATCACAGTGCTAGGTTCTGATGAGAGTCTGCTTCCAGGTTGAAGACTGATGACTTGTTGAATTTTCACATGGTGGAGAGCAGAGAGGTGAAGCAGATTCTCTCATGACTTTCAGGGTGCTAATTCCATTCACTCCTATGATTTTATGTAACGCTACTGCTACTGCTACTGCCAAGTCACTTCAGTCGTGTCCGACTCTGTGTGACCCCATAGACAGCAGCCCACCAGGCTCCCCCGTCCCTGGGATTCTCCAGGCAAGAACACTGGAGTGGGTTGCCATTTCCTTCTCCAATGCATGGAAGTGAAACGTGAAAGTGAAGTCACTCAGTCGTGTCCGACTCTGAGCGACCCCATGGACTGCAGCCTACCAGGCTCCTCCATCCATTGGATTTTCCAGGCAAGAGTACTGGAGTGGGGTGCCATTGCCTTCTCTGTATGTAACCCTAATTCTCTCCCAAAGGCCCCACCTCCTAATATCATAACTAAGAAGTAGGGTTTCAGTATATGAATTGTGGAGGGACACAGACATTCAGTCCATAACAAGTACTGAGTCAGGATTAGCAACATGCTGGTTTAGCAATACATATTTTCTTCTTTGAAATAAGATTAATCTCTGGTTATGTTGGATTATCTCTTTCAAGCCATTCTAATGCCAGGGGCTGAATTTAGATGTCAGATGATCTCAGAACCCTTTGGATATCATCTATCCTTTTCAATTCTTTTTATTACCAGACAACAGATATAGATTAAATGTTTTCCATTAAGATATCAAGACTATAAATATATTTCTGTTTCCATTCTTATATTGACTCATTTTCTTTACTATGTAAAAATGGAGATTGTATATCACGAACTAGTCATAAAGAGGGTTACTTTACTATAATAAAATGAACGATTTTAATTTTACAATCAGCTGCATTCTATAAATACTGAAAACAGAGTCAGCAGATTCACTCTAAATTTATGTGTTCATCTTTTCCATTGTTTATATGAAACTTTTCATCTATTGTTTCATCTCTTAGATGTTTTTGTCACTTTTTTTTTCCCTTCTATGCCACAATTAATGCTTCCATGTTCAGGGTTATTTTTCTATTCTTTCTACTCATAATTTTTATTTCGTTACTCTTTGGTGTGTTCATTATCATGTCATATCCTCTTAACAGGATTTTGAACTTTTATAGAATTAACTAAAGTTTTGAGCTGCTCCTTTTATATTCCCTGTCTCTCCTTGTCTCTCCTGTATTTCAGTGTTACAGACATGTTATTTATCCCATCAGTTTAGATTCCCTTACTGTAATACTCAATAGGAAACCTATTTATA
The DNA here is from genome assembly GCF_027580195.1 of Bos mutus. NCBI lineage: Eukaryota > Metazoa > Chordata > Mammalia > Artiodactyla > Bovidae > Bos > Bos mutus. The sequence goes on from NC_091627.1 coordinate 73,336,627, forward strand.
GGAACGGAAGTCTTTGACATATAATGTAATAGAATTCATTGTATGAGACTGTGAGACGGAGGGTACTTTTTACTAATTTGAAAACTGCTGCTGTTATTAAACTATTTGTGAAGAAAGCATTTTCATAGGGATACAGATAAAACCTGTGACAATAAAATTAAATAACCTAATGAGGAATATAGAGAAAAATATTGATGTTTAGAAAGGAACTTATGAATTGAAGTGGTCATAAAAGCAGTGTATTGCTACACATTTGTAAGCAATATCTTATGAATTATAACTTAATGAGACTGTTTTGAAAATTAAATCTTTATCTTGGAAGTGGTTTGGATTAAAAAGAAATGTTTCCACTCCAGTAATCAGAAAGCAGTTTATATAAATGTGAAGAAATAATACCATATGCATATTATTCCATTAAAAAATTAAAATGAACTTTTGGAATTAATGTTCAAATTGGCTGTACTAAAGTCCAAAAAACAAAAAAAATACTTTTTGTCTTCTAGCATGTTTTCTTAAGCAGTGGATATCCATTTTAGAAAAAGATAAGATGGGGAATTATAAGGCTACCCTAAAAGCTTGTGTTTGTAGCAATTTGATTTTATGGATCAGTAAATCAACAGATAAAGGATAGATTATTCAAGCTTATGGCTCCTTCTTCAACGTGGAATTGCATTCATATGGTTCTACTTAAGTACTAGACATTAACCCAAAACAGTTATATATATGGAATATTTAGTCATACAGAATTTGTTGTACCTATGAAGAAACATTTTATTGTTAGCCTATAACATAAAACTTTATTTTGTAAAAGAAGATAGGATTTTGTAGAACATCTTTAGTTTTTCTTTCTACTTGTCTAATGTTTCAGCTTTTAAAGTTTAGAGCTTCCTGCTCAGTTCCCAGGAGATTTACTAACAGCTTGTAGGTAAAAGGAATAAAAATAGTATTTTTATCAAATTTGCATTTTATAACTAAAATGAAAAGACAAATGCACTTTATGTGGCATGTTCGTATTATATTGCCTAACCTTCCAAATATTTGACTTGGAATCAAATAGTCTTTTGTTTCAGATATTTTAAAAGGGAAGAAAAATTTTATGTGCTATGAATGAAATGAACACTTTTCTTTAAATTTTAAAGGAAGCAAGAAATGATGGAATAATTCTCTCTTTTATTTCTAGTGGTTAGAATGCCCATGGGCAAACACATTTACTAACATGGGCCGGCTTTTTGCTATTACAGTAGGGCAAAGGTTTTACAAAAGTATTTTTTTTCCTGAGAAATAATTCATTCTAATAGCACAGGGAAGGTGGGTGTTAGGACCTTCTTTTTCTTCAATAAAGGAAATTAAACAGTATTATATTTTTGACTTTATAGAAGTAGCACATAAATGCAATGAAGAAGAAATATTTTTCCTAAAATATTTCTGCTATCTTTCAACAGGATCAAAGAAATCATGAATATAGTCCCCATACTTTATTGTATTACTTTAAAAAAATTGACAAAATAGATATATTTTAATAATTTTTCCAGGAATGTAGCACCATCTTATTAGACACTTCAGCATGTTGTCCAAATTCTTCATGCTTATTTTCTTTTTAATACAGTTTTTGAAATTTGCAAACTTTCACAAGGAGCCTTAAACTTTCTGTATACTCTTGCAATCTTTTATATTCTATTTAGGTGTATTAGGCAAGTCATCCAACACACTGAGATAACATAAATATAATATAAATGATGTTTATAAAAGTACATTTAAAGTGAGAAGGCCTACTCAAGGGTGGGTCTATTTATTTTTTATTCTTATTTCTTTTAAATATTTAGAAGTTACTTGATATCTTTCAGTTCAGTTCAGTCGCCTAGTTGTGTGTGACTTTTTGTGACCCTAAGGACGCAGCTTGCCAGGCTTCCCTGTCCATCACCTACTCCTGGCTGCTGCTGCTGCTGCTAAGTCGCTTCAGTCGTGTCCAACTCTGTACAACCCCATAGACCGCAGCCTACCAGGCTCCCCCGTCCCTGGGATTCTCCAGGCAAGAACACTGGAGTGGGTTGCCATTTCCTTCTCCAATTCGTGAAAGTGAAGTCACACAGTCATGTCCCACTCTTAGTGACCCCATGGACTGCAGGCTACTAGGCTTCTCCATCAATGGGATTTTCCAGGCAAGAGTACTGGAGTAGGTTGATATTACCTTCTCCAACCTCCTCCTGGAGCTGGCTGAAACTCATGTCCATCGAGTCAGTAATGCCATCCAACCATCTCATTCTCTGTCGTCCCCTTCTCTCCTGCCTTCAATCTTTCCCAGCACCAGGGTCTTTCCCAGTGAGTCAGTACTTTGCATCACGTGGTCAAAGTACTGGAGTTTCATCTTCAGCATCAGTCCTTCCATTGAATATTCAGAACTGGTTTCCTTTAGGATTGACTGCTTGGATCTCCTTGTAGTCCAAGGGACTCTCAAGAGTCTTATCCAGCAACACAGTTCAAAAGCATCAAGTCTTTGGTGCTCAGCTTTCTTTATGGTCCAACTATACAGCCATACATGACTACTGGAAAAACCATAGCCTTGACTAGATGGACCTTTGTGGGCAAAGTAATGTCTCTGCTTTTTAATATGCTGTCTAGGTTTGTCATAGCTTTTCTTCCAAGGAGCAAGTGTCTTTTAATTTCATGGCTGCAGTCACCATCTGCAGTGATTTCGGTCCCCAAGAAAATAAAGTCCCTCACTCTTTCCATTGTTTCCCTATCTATTTGCCATGAAGTGATGGGACTGGAGAGGAACTAAAAAGCCTCTTGATGAAAGTGAAAGAGGAGAGTGAAAAAGTTGGCTTAAAGCTCAACATTCAGAAAATGAAGATCATGTCATCTGCTCTCATCACTTCATGGGAAATAGATGGGGAAACAGTGGAAACAGTGTCAGAGTTTAATTTTTTGGGCTCCCAAATCACTGCAGATGGTGACTGCAGCCATGAACTTAAAAGACACTTACTCCTTGGAAGGAAAGTTATGACCAACCTAGATAGCATATTCAAAAGCAGAGACATTACTTTGCCAACAAAGGTCCGTCTAGTCAAGGCTATGGTTTTTCCAGTGATCATGTATGGATGTGAGAGTTGGACTGTGAAGAAGGCTGAGCGCCAAAGAATTGATGCTTTTGAACTGTGGTGTTGGAGAAGACTCTTGAGAGTCCCTTGGACTGCAAGGAGATCCAACAGTCCATTCTGAAAGATATCAGCCCTGAGATTTCTTTGGAAGGAATGATGATAAAGCTGAAACTCCAGTACTTTGGCCACCTCATGTGAAGAGTTGACTCATTGGAAAAGACTCTGATGCTGGGAGGGATTGGGGGCAGGAGGAAGAGGGGACGACAGAGGATGAGATGGCTGGATGGCATCACCGACTCAATGGACGTGAGTCTGAGTGAACTCCGGGAGTTGGTGATGGACAGGGAGGCCTGGTGTGCTGTGATTCATGTGGTCGCAAAGAGTCGGACATGACTGAGCGACTGAACTGAACTGAACTGAAGTGATGGGACCAGATGCCATGATCTTCATTTTCTGAATGTTGAGCTTTAAGCCAACTTTTTCACTCTCCTCTTACACTTTCATCAAGAGGCTTTTTAGTTCCTCTCACTTTCTGCCATAAGGGTGGTGTCATCTGCTTATCTGAGGTTGTTGATATTTCTTCCGGGAATCTTCATTCCAGCTTGTGATTCATCCAGCCTGGCATTTCGCATGACGTACTCTGCATATAAGTTAAATAAGCAGGGTGACAATATACAGCCCTGAGGTACACTTTCCCTATTTGGAACCAGTCCATTGTTCCACGTCTGGTTCTAACTGTTGCTTCTTGACCTGTATACAGATTTCTCAGGAGGCAGGTCAGGTGGTCTGGTATTCCCATCTCTTGAAGAATTTCCCACAGTTTGTTGTCACCCACACAGTCAAAGGCTTTGGCGTAGTCAATAAAGCAGAAGTAGATGTTTTTTCTGGAATTACCTTGCTTTTTCTATGATCCAGCAGATGTTGGGAATTTGATCTCTGGTTCCTTTGCCTTTTCTAAAACCAGCTTGAACATCTGGAAGTTCTTGGTTCATGTATTGTTGAAGCCTATCTTGGAGAATTTTGAACATTACTTTGCTAGCGTTTGAGATGCGTGCAATTGTGCGGTAGTTTGAACATTCTTTTGCAGTGCCTCTTTTTTTTAAAATAACATTTCATAAAACATTAAAAAAATTGCATCTGATTGTTTTCTGTTTTCCAGTGATTGGTTCCAAAGAATGTGATATCATTTTGTCTTAATCTGGTATTACTGCATTGTATTTAGTAAGCCGAGAATAGAACACCTTATAAAGAAACCACCAACTTAAAAATATTTTGAAATATATTAAATTATTGGTATTTGACCAATTTTAATCTGAAAATAGTAATTTTATATGTTTCAACCTCAGGTACTATTGGACTAATTTTTTTCAGTCTTTGGAGAAGCAGAATTCTTCACAACAGTCTTCCTCTTGTTGAAATATCCTGCATTTTAAAGATTACTAGATATTTACTTCATTGTAGGTAGCATTTTAGTGAACTTTGAGAGATTCCTGGAAAATTTTTAATTTTTAACATACTAAAATTTTTAACATAATATTTTTATTTAGGAATAATGTTAATTTCTCTTAAAGTTATTTTCAGTGAGTTTTATAAAACTTTAAAATTACATTAGCCATAAATTGTAAAATATGTAAATATCTTGCATTTTAATCATCACAGTAATGTAAAACAAAAATTTGAAGAATTGAAATATCTTTTTAATATTTATTGCATTTTACCTAATAGACTATTTGTTACGTATGCAAAGGTCCTATGGATTAAAGATAACATGAATTATTTATATTAAATAAAATTTTATTTTTTCCTTAAAATATGTATAATTGATAGATCATATGAATCATTTTCTATTTGTATTATACAAATCTAATTTGTTAATCTCTAAATTTAGGTCAATTTTATATCATACAGACCATTTTCTATTTGATTTATACCGGTCTAATTTGTTAATCTCTAAATTTAGGACTTGTTTTTACAGTATGGCTTACTTAGTCATATTTTTGTGCAGTATCCCCTTAATTCAATGACAAAATTTTTTTCTACAGGGAAATTAAATAGCCTTCTCTGAGATCGTGTAGGTGAGTCAAATCAGGAGTATTTGAAAGTTTATTTTAAACATCTCTGTAATAAAATGATTTGGGAAAAAAAAAATGTAGACATCTAGCATATGTTAGATCGTTCTCTCAAATGAAAGGTCATTGATGTCCTTCAGCGGAATTCATCTACCCTCTATTTACTGTTGAAGGACACATTGTGGAATACTTTTTGCTGTTACCCACACAAGTCAGAGGCTGTTTCCTATTCATTTGCTCATTTAAAAAGTCATCCCTGAGTACTGACACATCTACAAACCCACTAGATGGGGGTGATATGTTGAGTGGGTAGGTAGAAGTGTATTTAAATTTATTTTCCCAACTCCAAACCAAGAGTTTTCCACCTCTAATTCCTAAACTATTGTGAGTTTGGACTCTTAGTTAGGAAGCAATACTCCCCAGAACCAGCTTTCTTTGGAGAGTTGTGTAGCAATGATTGAGCTTGAGTGGGAAAGGACACACCCTGACTACTGTTATCTGTAGCTTCCGTATGAAGAAATGTTCATTTCTCAGTAAGCAATCACACAATAACAACGAGCACACTCAGTGCAGACTGTGCTCTGTTCATGGTCACTGTGAAATGTCTTTCCCTAAGTCTGCTATTATTGTAAACGTAGAAATGTTGACTTCTCAAAGTTTAGATGTAGGGAAGAACTGAGACTATAAAAGCAAGATAAATCCCTGTAATAGGCCCTCATGAAAAGGAAATGCAGTATAGTTTATGTGTGCTATTTAATATATACTTTAATATGTTCACTAACAATTGTTAAATTCCATTAGGACCATTGAACTGATTAAACACCAAAATAATCTGCCATATAATTAGGCTTCCTTCTTCCTTCTTTCTTCCTCCATTGAGAAGATGGAAATTGAACACCACAAGTTCTTTGTCACAGAATTGGTACCTGTGTGAAGCAGAAACATAGGCAGTCTCCAACTTATGAAAGTATAATCTCAATATATATATTTATAAATATATTTGTTAGAATAAATAGGTAGAAACTCATCTCACATTTCCCAAAGAAACAAGACTGTAAGGCAAGGTAATCCCAGACCATTTCACCAAGGACTCATTAATTCCGTATCTTGAATCATTGTACAAAAAGTACCGAAAGTGCAGTCAAATGTTACCCATAATTTCTTAGGGAGAATGGTTTTATAGTCCTAAATGTGATGCCAAGATCATCTCTGCTGCTTCAAGTTGGTTAGAGATATCTCTCTTTTTACTCCTGAACAGTGAAAAGATCGGGAGGGAGAGGGAGGAAAGAAAAAAAAAAGCATCCCTAGGTGGCTTCTCTCATGCCCTAGGATCAAGATTCCAGGAGACTGAATGGGAGTGCCATTTAGGTGAATTTGAAACAAGTTGCTGAGCCCACCTGTTAAAAAGCATTTTTGAAACTAGCCAAATTCCTGTTCAGGCTTTTCTTTCCTTAAGAATCCATAATGGACCTTTATGTTTCCTTTTCTGTTTGTTCTTGCTCTTGATTCTGGCTGGCTTTTCTCATCCTCTAGGTGACTGCCTCACAGATCCACAGAACCAGTGATTTCCTCCATTTCCTGTCCTTGAAGCAGTCCCGCAGTACTGAGGTTTTCTAAAGGCTTTCACTGTTAACACCAAAAGAAAAATAAAGCAGAGCTCCATCCTGTGCCACCATGGGAACCAGACTCTGCTATACAGGCATTTGGTTTCCCCAAATGAGAGATGAAATCTTGAAAAGTACTGTGAGGGGCTAAAATGGTGAGGGTAGACACTAGCAAGTGCAGGGTATGTTAGAAAGGAAATGCAATTGTATTCTGAATTCCTGCTTCTGTTGGCTAGCACCAGCCTCCAGGTTTGCTATTATGTACCCTGCCAGGGAGGGCATGGGTCTGAGTGGGAACCTTTTTGCTATAGTGGCAGTTTTGATGGAGGAAAGAAGGAGCCAGAAAAAATGTTGGGAGCCAGTCACAGGCAACTAGCAGAGAAGGAAGGAAGCCAAAAAGGAGGAGAGCCCAAGTGGGAGCAGGAGACTGCTTTGGGTCAGTTTGTAAAGTGAAATGTAGCATATAAGTTGACCACTGCTTGTGCATTTAGATGAAGTATTTCATATTGCTAAGCTTTAACACTGATTATACATAAGGAGTTATTTGTGATATTTTATCCCATACTTTGATTCATTCACTTGGCATGATTAAATTTCTGATTTTCTTTACTTTCAAACAAGGACATTTTTTTTTAATTCATTTTTCTTTTCCTAGTAGTATGCCATTAAGATTATGTGCAAAGACTGTAGTAATAAAGTTACCATCCTTGCCTTCTTATAAGCTGGTGCTCAGTCCCCTCAGTTGTGTTCAACTTTTTGTGACCCCATGGACAGTAGCCTGGCAGACTCTTCTGTCCATGGGATTCTCCAGGCAAGAATATTGGAGTGGGCTGTCATGCCCACTCCAGGGGATCTTTCTGACCCAGGAATTGAACCTGCATCTCCAGCGTCTCCTGCATTGCAGGCAGATTCTTTACCCAGTGAGTCACCTGGGAAACCTTCCTTATAAGCTGGGGACCAGCAGTAAAGCATCTATGAAGATGCTCTTTGGAAGTAATTTTAAAGCATACAATTTTGCATACAGTTTAAAAGTCTGCCTCTTCCCTCATGTCAGCATACAACCATTATTCATAATGTGATTGATATTCTATTACTTGATTTCTATATCTGTGAAGGAAACATGTCTTATCTGAAAGAAAAATAAAATTTAAGTTATGTTGTTCATGATTTTATATTTAATATTTTCATAATCAAAAGAAAAATGAAAGACTGTGATCTTTATATATGGCATGGTAATCATAGTAAAGCTGATTACTAGAGACACAATAGGATTAGGTGAGCAGCATTGAGAAGCCAGGGTTTTCTGCAAACCCAAGAGCTTTTCCCTAACTTGAAAGTGTGTGCAGGTGAGGCTAGATGGAGTGCTTTCTGCCTTACATGAAAGAAAATATGCTGCTTTAGCTTTACGTGCTTTAGCTTTACATGCCAGTTTTAGCACCTTTCTGTTGCTCCTCAAAACCAAAATAGTATTTGGTTGCAAAGAGAAATCAAAAGTTGGTGTTATAAGAAAAACTTTTCTTTTTAAACTTGATATTGTTTGTTTAGTCCAAAAACCAAGTAGAAAAGAAAGAGAAAAGGATAAAGAAATACATGGATAATGACTGTAAATGCTAGAGTTTTGACCATTTATATGTAGCTACTTCCAAATTCTGAAATAACCTAGAGATCATCTCTAGATTAACAGATTCTACATCAACTAAAGCCAGCAAATGGATACCAAAGGGGTAAAATAGAATGAAACAAAGAGAAGTTTTTTTTTTTTCCAATCCTATAATTGAATCTGAAAATATATAGAAACTCAAGGAAAGTCTATTCTAAGCCGGTTTGTCCCTTCTTCTTCTTTAAATAAGAGTTAATACATTACCTTTCCTTTCACTCTAGTACTTCTGTAAAAAAATCTAAGTCTTATGAGAAGACTATTTTTGGTCATCAGGATTTGATTACACTTTGGGCATGACTTGGATTTGCATAACAGAAGTTCCTTTGGTTAAGCCTAGTTCTCTGTATTAGTAAGAACTCAGAGAAATGCCTTATGACTAGACAGGATCGATGGTATTGCCTGTGGCCCTGTGCCTTAATTAACAGTGAAAAGAGAATGCACTTTCAGCTGACCGAATGACTAACCTTAATTTTGTCAGCACACCTTCCTTTCCTCATATCCTACGAAGCCCATGTATAAAATTTTTGTCATGGCTGGTCCTGTTTCATTGGTTTGTTTTCATTTTCCTTTCTCTATTAGACTTCCATGTAGCACTTTACCAAAACCCCTTTTTGGACCTGTCCTACTCATGACCGTATTTGCTAAGTAACTCTCCTCTAAATTCCCTGATTTTGTCATTTTACTCCACATATTTAATAAACTTGTCGAAAAATGAGCATCTTCAGTGGAAAATAGAAATTCAAAGGATATCATTATAAAACCAAAGTGTATCCTAAACATTAAAATATCTGTATCTTTATATGATTCTCAATATAAAGCAATAAAACAAAAACTTAATGTTTGTGACCATGTCATATCCAAGTTGCCTTTGAAAAGTAATACATTCTGATTCCTTATTTGGTAGATAGGAAACCTAAATCAAACAGCAAATGAGTGTCACATACCAATTATTTCAGTCATTTAAAAAAAAATTTTTTCTTTTAACATGAACTGTAGGAAACGAACTACTTTGTAGAGGTGTTATTGTCTACATTTATCCATGTTCTATTATGTATTAAGTCCGCATCAATAAATGTAGCTGTGTTGATATTTCAGTTTCCACTTAATATATTTTAAACAAAGTTGATGATTTTTTAGTTCATTAGTAACTTTGACTATTAAAAAGCTGTTTGTTGAAACCTATAAAATGATACATTTGCAGTTATTTTTTTTCTTTCAACTTAACAGCATTCACTGTTATCTTACTTTTTATAAATACTTTTCATCATGTACCCTCTTTTAAAAGCACAGCTAATTAAATATAAGAATACGACAAGAAATGTCAACATAGATATGCTTATTGTTGAAAACTTTTTCGTAAGTACCAAAATATTGCTCTCACCCTAGTGCCATAAAACAGTTTTTCCTTCTATTTCTTACCTAGATTCCAAGCCCTGTGTCTCAAATAGTACTTGAATTGCTCCTCACAGATATTAATAGTTTTATATTCCATACACTTACATTGATTATGTGTAGTTAAGACATGTAAAATCTGATTATATATGTTTGTATATACACATATGGAAATATACTTAATATATGAAAAATTTAAGTATTATATAGATATATGGACAAACAAGGGAATTTCACCCAATATTATCAGTATCTTAACTACATTCATATTCACACCCTAAACAGATGTACAAAGTGAATAAATCATTGTAAGCTTTGTCTTATGAACAGCTATCAAATGAATTTCTCCTGTAAAGATTACTTTTTCTACTTTATATTTTTGAAAATTGCAATACACTGTTGTCATTTGTGAAAAAGTATGAACACATTATAAACTAAATTACAGATTTTAGGTACATAAATTTATGTGATGTTTTTTAAGGAAATAAATTTATTAGAAATATTTCAAGGCCATGATGTAAATAGATTACATATCTGATAGAATGGAATATCTTTAAGTGAAATTTCGTGACTACTTGTCAGAACTTTCTTTTGTCCAAGTAAGTCAAAATTAAAAATAGAATCTTTTAGAACTGTTATAAAAAAGCTTTAGAAGTAATTGCTAGGATAACTGTGCTAGCAGCATATAAGAGTTATGTATGTTTTGCACAGGGCAATGAAAGACTTTTGAAAACTCCTTGCTCAGTACCCAGCAGTATTACTGAAATTTTGTCTCATATTCCTTAAATGCTGCCAGTGGGAGGGAACCTGCTTCCTGTGATTGTTTTTTTCCCCTTTGAATGGGAGCGATGGAGCACTTGCATGATGTGTTTGGTGCCTTGCATGAAAAAGACATGCAAAGGCAAGGTCTAGTCTGCATGCTGCTTAATGAATGTTTTTCCTTTTCTCTCCCTCCTTGTCATGTGCTTTCAGAAGACAACAATGTGGAAGGTGGGTGCTTTCTACTTTGTTTTCCAACTCTCATTTGCTTTTTATTTCTTAGTAATAGTAGAGTACATCTTGAATGTAGACGGTAAGTTGAACTTCTGAGTATTTGCTTATTTCTGGATTGTGTATCATTTTTCATCTAGAACACACACTTTCAACTCCCTTCAGCCCCAAGTGTATGAAACCCCTTCAACCTTAACTCCAGCCCTTGATGGACTTCAGCATCCCATATAAACCTTAGAATACTTATTTCAGTGTTCTCCATGGAAAAATGACACAATCTTGCTTCTTTTATTTTAAATGAAAAAAATATATCTTTGTGGTTTCCGAACCCAGTGCATGATTCTCCATTTTTTTTCCTTGATCAAAATGATTTCTTTTGTAAATTTTGAGCATTATTATATCATCTCTAGCCCATTGGTTTAGTTTCAAATGATTTGATTTTTAAAAAAAACACAAAATAAAGTATAAGAAGCATAAATTTAGATTAAAAATAAGCCATTGGTTCATGGAAATGAAAGCATACTGCACTCCAGCATGATTACTGGTAAGTATATTTATAATATTCTATGTCTGTTAAGTAGAATTATGGTGTTTGTTCAAGGTATTCTAAAATTATCAAGAGATTTTGAGAAAGCTATACATTTTTCCTGTTGAATTCAACAAACTAAAACATGTTTCAACATCTTTTTTTAAATTAAAAAAAAAAAGGTAAAATATAGTTGATTTTCTATGTTGTGTTAGTTTCATATTTCAACATCCTTACCTTTAAGGAACTTAAATGCATTAGTTCACGTGCTGTAAAATTAATATGTAAAGGATAAAAATATGAAAAGAACTAGGAAGTGCAAAGAATTGTGAAAAGGAAATTGATGTCATATCACCTTACATAATCACAGCATTAGCAGTTCAGATTCCCTAGAAAAAGAGTCCCCATATAATGTAACAGATTAAAATTACTAAACTTTGATATCTCAAAGAACGATTCATGCTAACACAAAATTGATCAGTAGCAGATATCAGCATATTATTTGTGATTATTTCGTGGATTCTTTCAATTGCTTAGTTGCCAAACATTTCTTTCATTATTTAAGTAAAACAAATTAAAAGTTTAAAAGAAATCACCAGTGAAAAATTTTCCAGGTGTTGCTTCTGTAAATGGCATCTTTTTTTCTACAGTATAATTTAAATAGCATGTGAGTGTGCACTTAGTAAAGATATTACCCTTACAGGTCTGACTGACATTGTTCAAAATCATTCTCATTTATAATTATGCATGTTATTTGAGTTCAAAAGGTTTTTTTTTTTAAGTATCTTTTTGGCTTTTTTTTGTATTTCCTTAATCATCCTGTAAAAAGGTCTATGTTTTCATTCTTTTCTCTTTAAATCCAGTTGCATTCAAAGGGGCTTTGAAATCAGCTTAATGAGCATGTATGACTCTCTCTTTACACATCTCACGAAAAAAATTGACAAGATTTTCAGAGTATAGGCTCATAAACTATTGTAATAAAGTTTATTCTATCATTGGAGAAGGGAATGGCAACCCACTCCACTACTCTTTCCTGGAAAATTCCATGGATGGAGGAGCCTGGTAGGTTCCAGTCCATGGGATCGCAAAGAGTTTGACACGACTGAGCAACTTCACTTTATTTGATCATAATTTTTAATGTCTATGTTTATAACTCCACTTTGACCATATAGTCTAGCTGCCTTGGAGGTAGGGGTATAACACAAACAATGCAAATGTTATTCATATTTAAAAATTTCCATTCTTACTAAGGTAGTATTAAAAGCCATTAGAGGAATGTAAAAGTTACATCTTGCACAGAATTATTTCCCTGATTTATTTTACAAAAAAGTTATGAACTATTATTAGGAAATGTATAGTAATTTTTAAATGAAATTAAATGAAAAATTATATAACCTGGGCAGATAAGCTGCTACTCTTAAGCATATAAAGTATCATGAGTCACCAATGAATCATAAACTTTTTAAATTGATTGTGATTTTTATTTTGTTTAAAAATCTCTTAGAAAATATAAAAGAAAGTAGATTACAGAAACATTGAACTACCGTGCTAAATAATTTTTATATCATAATTATATGATGATGTGTAATTGTGTCTGCCCACAGGAATGTGTAAATACCCCTTAAAATTTTAAGGACATAATACAGGTTATTTCAATACTGATTCAAGTAATATACAAAGCTGTTTAGCTCAAAGCCTCAAATATATTTGAACAGTGGGAAATGAAATACACATTTTATTAAATTTGTATGTATGCTTTATTTCTCTAGCATTTTCCCATATTCTTGAAATATGTAGGGATTGAAGTGTAACTTAATTTCTAAATTTAGAATAAAGAACTAGGAATTAATGCTGAAAAGTAGAACATATATTTATAGATAGTGAAATAATTTTTTAAAAGAAAATTACTAGTATTCTTTAGAAAAGGGGTAATCGTCAATCTAAAATTGTCAAGGAAGAATTAAAAATAATTTAAATAAACAAAAGGAATTCCATATTCTTTTAGAAAACTATCTTGATGAAAGTATATCTTAAATATACTCATGTTAACTCATACTTTAATATTGAAGTAATGTTTAAGTAAAATGTTAAATAATTTTGTTTTCCATGGAAAATTACTTAAGCCTGTTTAAAGGTCATCCATTGTTTCTAAAAACAAATCTCATTCCATAGTAAGTTCTAACTTTACAACTGCATGTCTGATGATCTCTTTTATATTTGAACAAGCTTATTCAGTTCCTAACTGTGTCAGACAAGGGGCCATTTCTGCATTATCATTTCAGTGTGACTCAGGATGTGTTTTTCTTTTTTTCGTTTAATTATAAAATGTCTCATTTTTTATGAGAGGAAAAAGATCAGACCCAGCCCATGTTTCAGGTATTCCCTTGGGTTTTTTTTTTTTTTAATATAATTTCGTCACCAAAGAAGGCAAACCCTGTGGGGGCAGTGTTCAAAACAGCCTTATCAGAGGGCATGCAGGGCAGATGCAATATTTAAGGGATTGGTTGGCTTTTTAAGTCATGCTCTTATGCTGTTGAATGCTCCAGCTGATACATAGAAGATATACACAGTGCAGCATATGCAAGTGTTTAAATTGCAGTTCTGTAAGTCTTTGCCCCAAAGCATTCCAACCCGGAGTTGAAAGAATGCTTTTGATTTGCCTCTGTGATACAGACACGTCTCATAGGAAACAAGATGTCTGTCACTGAACATTTTTGTCACTGTGACAACTCTGCCTTCCCATGCTCCCTTGTTTATTGCTGACTGTGCTCTTGTTTCCCTTCAAGGTCTGGCGCACCTGATGATGGGCGACCAAGGTATGGGCTCTGTTCCTTTTCCACTCTGCTTTCAGTGTTTTCTTGTTCTCTAGCTGCTTTCAAACCATTGCTGCAAAGGATGGGCAAATGCTTGCAAGTTATCTGGCTGCAAATAAAATGCATAACTTTGTTCACATTTTTTCATGTGTTTTTCTCCCCTTTATTTGTTGGTTTGGTATTGGTTTGCTCCTTTGACTTTTATTTTCCTTCATTCTTGCACTATGTCTGCAAATAAATGAGACATAAGAACTTGTAATTGAAAGTTTCCATACATTTATCAGCATATGCAGCTAAAGGTAGTTATAGTAAAGAAAATCAGAGAACCATTAATATATGAAAGAAGATACTTGGTTTAATGTACTGCACCAAAAAGAGTCCATTTTTCACCCATGCATGGCAGTTTGGGAACATATGCAGACATCTTTGGCTTCTGGCTTCTTGAATGCTGAGTATAGTGTTCTACAAAATCAATACTTTTTCTACCTACAGGCATTGTGTATCTCTCCTTTTGTGTAGTCTTTTAAAGTGAGCATGGGCTTTCTAATTTCCTTGCACGTATTGCCTTAAAAAAAGGCAGATTTCTCAACATGTATTGATTATATCTCCATTTGTTTTCAAACTCTTATTTATACCTTCTTGTATATTTAATTTTCAAAGAGTAGTACATTTACATATATTCATAATTCTTATTGTTGTTTCTCTCCTCTTTATTCTCTTTGTATGGAAACCCTTTCTTCATGGAACCATTTCATCAAATCCATAGGTAAAAGTAAAGGTATTACATTATTTTATTTCTTCTTAATATCATCTATATGAATAACAGTGTGTCTAAGTTATGCAAATATATTTAGACCTTTTGGCATTAGTAATGGGCACTGGGAGGTAGGTGTGAGTGGTAATGAATATTTTATGAATTGAAGGTAAGAAAAATCCATCAAAATGTTTCCCTCTGTATTTTCTTGCTCTTTAGAGTGTTTTTTTTTTTTTTTGCATGTCAGCAGCTTATATAATTAGCATATTTAAAGATTAGTTACAGGTTTCAGTGTCAGTTTTTGCAGTATCATTTAATGGTAGTTAAATAATGAGTGTAGCCACCAGAAACATATCATCCTCAAATATGTAATTCTGGAGTACACCTGCACCAGCTATTCTGCCTAAGAATGTAAGTCAAAGCATGTGCGGCATTGAAATGGAACTGCTGCAGGCTCATCAGGCTGTGGTCTTCTAGATGTTATATAAACACATTGACTCCATGGTAACTCTAAAAGGTAGTGTCATAAAAGAAACAAAGGCTGAAGACAAAGGCTCAAAGACAAGCCTGCTCTTTCTTTTGTGCGTACTAACTTTGTTTTAAGAACATTGTCAACTAGGTATACATTTCTGCATCCCTTGGTAAGTCAGGCATGTGTATTCTTTGACAGTATTGGTGCCAAATTTAAAAGCATGCTTAGTTTGCCATTTAGAACCATCCACATTGTGTTTAATGTTTTCATTAAAAGAAAATAGATGATATGCAGCTGTGGTAAATATAAATATGTCTCATAGCCTTTAACCATTTTTAACTGTGTATTAATGAATGTGCCCTTGGTATCTAGTTTTGTTTTATTTTGGCTGTTTTAAACACAAGCATGTGTTTCTTTGAATTTTCTGAATCTCTCTTTTGCTCTGAATCTTAATCAGGGGAATTGGTACCAAAGCTCACAGTTCTCTCCCTTTACATTAGTGTCATCTAGCAGGGTAGCTTTTCTGTTTAAAAAAGGCCCTGAATATGAGTGTAGAAATAAGTAAGAGAGGATATCAAAGTTTTAAATGTGTAACATAGATCTTTAGAAACAAATGTTGTTTGAGTATTTTGAGCCAATAAAAAGAGAACATATGTTATTGCAGTTTGTATTTTGGTCAGCCATTTCGAATAATATAATTTAACCTTATTTTACACTTTCAGAAACTGTGAAAATGACAACATATATCAATTCTTTTAGAAATTTTGTGTACGATTTGGGATACTTTTTAAAATTCTTTCTTTTTTTTTTTTTTTTGAGGCCAAACTAGTGTTCCTTCCATTTCTGAAGTCGGCGTTTTCCCCCAAGTTCCTTAGTATAGGAATCAGGCTGACATAGAGGAAAATGTATTTATATTTTGTTTTACTAGCTGAGTGAAGTAAATGTATATGTGTTTGTATATGTGCATGCATATATTTGTATGAATGCATGTGTATACACAACTTTCTAAATATACATACACATATATATCAATTATGTTGTGAAAAAGTAACTCTTAAAAATAATACTCTAATTATATAACCATTTAGCTCTACATATGGAATAATTCATGTTTATGCTTACCTGATATTCATTTTGGTGTAATTAATGTTGAGTGTCACTTTATTCAGTTTTATTATGTCAGTCTTAAAAGTTTTCTATTGGCATGTGTGAAAATATTTTTGCTTTACCAGTTTTCATCAAATTTTATTTCTCAGTCAGCACAAAACTATACAGGACAGAAATTTGGTATTTACTTTACATTATTTTTCTGTTAATAGGGCTAGGATGCTTCTTGGTGTTAAATGGGAAATGAAGACTTTGAGATGGACTTGGGTATTTAAAACAGTGATCACCTTTACATGTTGGTTAAGCTATATATATATGCATATGCATATATATATATATATATATATATAAAAATGAGAAACATGATTTGTAAGTCTGCATTAGTTGCAAATTAATTCAACAAATCTGCATTCTAGAACAAAAAATCCAGTCTTGACTGTGATGAATCATAAATGAATGTCAATAAAATAGGGAATGAAAACATGGAAACAAATGGAAGTGCAGGGAGAGTGGTAAATAGTATGATCAGTGGTGGGCATTCAGAAAAGATAAAGATAGTATGAATCAGGGTCTCCTTTAGGAGGCTATCCTTGCCTTGTACCACCTGTTGGAGGAGTCAAAAATGTCTAGAAACTTTACAGTGTAGCCTTTTGTATCATGTTAAATCCTAGTTGTGCATAAAATGTGTTAAATCGACCCTAATCTTAAATAACAGATTTGCATTGAAAATTCATGCTTCTCAAATCTTCCCATCAAATTTTAATCCTGAAACATTTTTTGGACCCTACATTTCTCTTTAGGTGTAGTGAATTCAGGTGCTCTGGAATAATCATTTGTGAATTAAAATCTTCCTTTATTGAATCCAGAAGCAAAACTGGGTTCAAGAATATTATTGCTATCGTTTTGGTATATTTTATATGGATTCTTAGGTATTTTCCGAACTTTTAAATGTCCAGTGACAGACAATTGTATTTCATTTTGTACGTTTTAAAAAGGAACATTTCTTCTGATAACCTCCTTCATCCTCCTCCCCAGGCTTCTCTCTAGAGGTAAGCACTGGTATCACTTTGTTATATATCCTTACACACTTGGTATGCTTCCTTCCAAACTCTGTAATTATTTCTTCAGGGTTTGAAAATTGCAGAATTCCTTATCATATTGTATGACAAAAGCAGATAAGTCAGCTGGAGACGTGTTAGGGCTCATTGCTTTGCTGGCAGAATCAAAATGAATGAAATAAAAACTTTTTCACTCTTTTTGTAGACCATCTTGACTCATATTTTCACTTGGTCATTCTGTTTCACATTTTAGAGTTGATTATTTTGATTGGTTTTCATGTTTTCTAAATGATTACAGTTAGGAATAACCTTTATTTTCTTTGGGATAACTACGAGAGATAATATTCAGGGCCAACCAAACTCCCATTGGTTGTGGTTAGATAGATTCAAGCAGTCTTTGTGACACTGTGTTTGCTTTCTTTCTAGGTTTGAAATTTGCCGCTATTGTTAGGACTATTGACAATATTAACTTTATTTGAGAATCTAGATTTCTCTATTTGTCTGGGAAGACAGTTTTTTGCTTGTTTTCTTCTATATATGTTTAAACTGGTCACTTCATTCTAACAATTGATTATATTTTACTCTAATGTTTGAGAAAAATGAATGACCATTTAAATCAGAAAATGTCAAATAAAGTTATACTGCAAATCCAGCCGTCATTGACTGGTTAAATAGCTGAGAAGCATAGGTTAATAATTGTCCATTAAATGATGATCAAAAGCATATATTTTACATCATAACAATTATTATAACTATATATTTATGTGAATGATTATATATTTAATGTCAACTTTTCCTAGTAGAATGTAAGCTCCATGAGAGCAGGAAGCTTGACTTTCTTTTTGACCATTGTATTTCCAGACTGTCTTTCTTACTGTATCTTGAACTTGCCATTCTCATGATTTAAGTATGTGTGTGTTGGGGGTGTATTGGAAAAGGTAGATATAGAGGAGGAGATGGAGGGTTTGTGGTGGGCATAGTAGAGGGTGGAAAAGTAAAAGGAAACTTGTAAAAATAACTAGAAAAAATTGTAGCAATAGATTATATTGAATGCTATCTCTACACTTCTTTTGTTTCCGATCATATCCTTTTTCAAAGCTACAGTATTTCTTTCTAATAAAATATCATTCTGGTATCACTTTAATATGTCTTAGCCGATGAACAGCAATGGTCCTGTAAGGAAGTAAAAAGTCTGTGTGTTTTTGTGTTTGTAGGTTTTCAAAAATTTTAATGTGATTCACTGTCATAGTGGCAAATAATAAAGCTGTATTTTCTAACTTTCACTATTCGTGTGATAGCAACACAGGACATTTCCTGAAATTCACATATAGTGTTTAACTAACTAATTAGTTTCCATGAGTTCTGAGTTCTTTTTTTTTTAACCTGTATCAATTGTGATGTACCATAAGACCTGTGTTTAAATTGGGTTTCAATTGGGTTAGCATTGCAAACTTTCAAACAAGCCAGAATTTGTCGTATCTGTGATATGTCTTAATGTGATATGAGCATATTTGCTATTCCTTTCATTTGTAAATCCTGCACTGTATTTGCAAAATAAGTTTCCATTTGACTCTTTCAAATGTTTATTGTTTGATTATCTGTGTTTCTCATGTTACTAGAAAGCCAAGGTATTACAACTATCAAGCATGTAACTACACATTTTAAAAGTTCCTAAATTTCATTGTTAGTGAAAATGAAGATCTTAAAATCGAATAACTGTAAAGAAAATACAGATTTTTCTCATAACCAATTCTGTTAATATCTATATATAGTTAGTTCCAGTCACCTAACTGATAAGCAGTATCAAAGATTATGTATTTAAAATTTTATCTGTAATGTCAAGCCACAACTAATATTCTATCTATTCTTGAAATAGACTTGATATTATTAATAGAGAAAATAACATATTTAGTAGTATTATACATCTTCTTCTGTTTCCGTAATTTTTGTTTCAACTATCATCTTTGTTTGTGACTAATTTGTCTGTGAAGTGCAGTTTCCAGTCACCAACGTCATGATGCCTGTTTGTTTTATAACTCGGAAATACATTTTACTGTGATATCTGATATAGAACTAATTTAGTTTTGAAAATATCATATCTCTCTTCTTTTGTATGGCTTCTGAAGTCATGTCTCCTCATTTAGCTTCAAAATATCAACTATTCTTCATTGCTCAGAAGCATTTTTGAGTGTTGACAGAATCTTAACTGTATTGAAATGCTTACATGTGGTTCATTTGCAACCGAGGCATAATTTATTTCTGTTTATCTATTGTGACTTCTATTGTTGCAGTATTAGAAGCTCCTCAGCCACAGAACATGGAAAGACCAGAATTTCACTTCATGAAATAAGATATTAAATGTCTACTTCACTAATGTAATATACTTAGAAGGCTACATGACTGTTTAAAATTTGGTATTTATTTTGTAGTCTTCTTTAGCCTACCTGCCTGTCAGTTCTGAGCACAATGAAGAAGAGCTACTGGAAGAGTAAATATTTCTGTATTACCTCTTGCTGCAATTTAATGGTTTTTATCATTATGTTTTTAGTAAGAAAAGCCCCAGCACCTTTTTTGTATCTTCACTCTTGGTTCTGTGATGAGAAGTTTCCCATTTACGTACACAATTATGATATTGAATAACTGGTAAACTAAATAAGGATTTTGTTAAGCTTGTAGTGGATTAATTAATCCTCATTGAACAGCACAGAAAGGATTCTTCACAGTTTAAAGAATGAGGTAGTATAAATATAACTTTAGATTCTTTACTGAAATAGATCATAAATAGCAAAAAAATTATTTTGTATCATATTGAATATTAAAAGGATCATTTCTTTTCCAAAATAATGATTTCATCTTATTTATCCATGTTGAAATGTATTTTTGTTAATCTGAAATGAAGTGAAAGTCTCTCTGTCATGTCTGACTCTTTGTGACCCCGTGGACTTAGTCCAGGGAATTCTCCAGGCCAGAATACTGGAGTGGGTAGCCTTTCCCTTCTCCAGGGGATCTTCCTAACCCAGGAATTGAACCCAGGTCTCCCACATTGTAGGTGGATTCTTTACCAGCTGAGCCACAAGGGAACCCAAGAATACTGGAGTGGGTAGCCTGTCCATTCTCCAGCGTATCTTCCCACCCAGGAATAGAACCGGGGTCTCCTGCATCGCAGGTGGATTCTTTACCAACTGAACTATGAAGGAAGCCTAAATTAATCTAGGTTTAAAAAATCAAAATCTTTAGGCTGGTAAGAAGATATTTCTTAACTTGTCTTGGCCAGTGGTTTTAAAGAATACTGTAATTACCCAGGATACTCATTAGCTCATATACTAAAGGGACTTGAATCTTCAACTAGAATCAGAACTTTGTAGCAGAAAAGAACTTTTCAGATAATCTTTACAAATTGTTGACACTGTTTTACTTGTAACATAATAGGAGACATTGTTTATTATAATAGGCAAAACACTGTGGAAATTTTGGCTAAAATAACTGATAAAGACTTATCAACTCTAAGAAGACCTTAAGACTTTGCTCCACTTAAACACTAATAATCATGAAACAGGATTCTATCTTCTTATTTGAAAAATAAAGTTAGAGGTAGTATGAAGGAAACTCATCATAAAGTATTATATAAGATGCTATTGTTGATTTGGGAGAATGGCATTGAAACATGTATAATATCATATAAAAAACGAATCGCCAGTCCAGGTTCAGTGCAGGATACAGGATGCCTGGGGCTGGTGCACTGGGATGACCCAGAGGGATGGTACAGGGAGGGAGGTGGGAGGGGGGTTCAGGATTGGGAACGTGTACACCTGTGGCGGATTCATGTTGATGTATGGCAAACCGATACAATATTGTAAAGTAATTAGCCTCCAATTAAAATAAATAAATTTAAATTAAAAAAAAAAAAAAAGGAAAAAAAAAAGATGCTATTGTTTCTCATTTTGAAGATTTCATTTTAGGGGAGTAAAACTCTATCTTATAACAAAGGACCAGTGTAGTGTGATACGTAAGTACCACAGTCATAAGACCTGTTCAAATCCTGCATTTGCTTTTTACTGACCCGGGGCAAATAATTCAGCCTCACATGTCTAAATCTTAGGATCTGTATTATTAGCTAATAAAAATACTCCATTCTCCAGTATGCTGTTACATGACAAAATGCAAAAGCAAGTAAAAGATGGTTTCTGTCAATGGTGATCCTAAAACATACTGTACACACTTAGATTAAGTGAATCTGAAAACTAATCTGTAATATGCCCAGGATTTTAAGATGTTATTAGTCTCAAAATCTGCCTATCCTTTAAATACCCTATTTTTCATGATTCTATGATTAAGTTATAAATAACTAGACATCCGTGTCCTGATGGCTCATACTACAGAGAATAGTGGCACAATTAAGCATGAAAGATTAATTCTACTCAACCATATTTAGATATCCCTATTTCTCTTTTACATTTTCACATTTCTCTCACATATAATGATGAAGTTGAAATAGATTGTCTTCCCTTTGAACAAAACTAGGAATTCTAGTTTCTTTATATGCTGTTCTTTAAATGCAAATTAATGAGCTGAAGGGGGCAGAAAGAAATATTTTCTTGTGGACTGGAAGTACCTCCTAGAGAAAAATTTTTTATGAATTAATGTTTAGCCTCATTAATGACTTAACAGAGTGATATATGATTTGAGTTTATACTACTTAGTCACCTGAAGACCAAATTTTCAAAGACAAGCTAATTAGGGCTTTCTCTTCTTTGATAGGTATCTTTGAGGGAAAAATAACATAATTACCTAGAGATACTTAAATAATTGCCTATACCCTCACATCCTTCAAGATTTTTCTCAAATGGCACCTGAGTCTCAAGAGACTTGTTTTGACAATCAAATTTAATACTATGATTTGCCCCTTTCCTGAACTCTCTTACTCTAGTCAGTTTATCTCCCATAACAATTATCTTTTAACATGCTTTAAAATTTTAGCGTTTATTTTGCTTACTGTTTATCGTCTGGTTTACTTCAGCAAGAATATAAGACAGCAGAGATCTCTGCCCTTCTATATCTCTAGAGCCCCAGAACAGGGACTGGCACAAGTATGTATTCAGTAATACATGTTTAATGACTGGCTGACTGATTATAAACAAGTTTATGGAATTTCTTTAAGATTTTATTTTGGATCCTTTTTTTTCTTTCCCATAATACCTTTACTTTCAAATTTATTTTTTCCTTTTTGCTTCAAGATAAATATTATAATAAAGGAAAAAGAAGATCAGTAAAACCAGGATTTTTCTCCTTTTGAGAAGGACTCAGACGACCCATTGGATCATCTTTGTTCTCTGCCCAATGTATGCAGGTGGTGTCACAGAATTTGGAAGGAATTTGAAAACCTCTCCATTAACCACTAATGATCAAGTCTTTAAAATTCCTCTAGTAATCAGGGATTATTAAAGGAATATTAAATGAATGTTTCAAGAAAGGGCTAAAAATTCATCTTTGTATATCTCTGTGTATATCAGTAAGAGGAAGAGGCTCCTAGAAGTTTAGCTTCTAAGTGGCATGAATCATTGTGACTTTCAGTAATTACCTTTGGCAGTTTGTGACAGAAGTTTCAAAGAATGAAATGGGTCCCCTTGTACTTTCCATTCATGTGACTTATCTAGTGCTTCTAATATTGAAAGATTCATTTTTCTCAGGCCCTCAAACAGCTATGTACACCCAAAGGGCCTTTGACTTTTTCCCAACCTGTGGATAAATGATCATATGTTCAACTAAACGATTTATCAAGTGGTCTAGATCTGCAGCCACCTGTCCTAAATTGTGGAGCCTTGAGTTGAAGAATTGCAGTGGTAGGAAATCTCTGAATGAAAAATCAACAAGAAAACTGCAGTGCTGAAGGCCGCATTTTCCTTAAAATGAGTGCCTTACTATGTGTCCTTTTGTTGAAAATAGGGTTTGGAGTGAAATAGGGGGAGAGAAAAAGCGGGTGGGGAGAGAATTCTCTCTAGAAAGAATGAAAGTAGTTTCATTCAGTCTTAGTCATTATTGCTTTAATCACCAGGGATTTTTCTGTATGTGGGGCTGTGGCTTATGGTATATAGCCATAGCTTTTCAGATGGATAATTTAGAGATGTTTGACATTAAGACATAAACACAAGGATAATAATAGTTACCACTTTTCAGAACACATCTTTACACATTCAAGTTATATCCACTTATATAACATGTGTACTCTGCTAAATGCAGTTTTAACTTTTCCTCCTGGCTTGTTTGCCTGTGCCTATGATGACATCTGGTCCCATCACTTCATGGGAAATAGATGGGGAAACAGTGGAAACAGTGTCAGACTTTATTTCTCTGGGCTCCAAAATCACTGCAGATGGTGACTGCAGCCATGAAATTAAAAGACGCTTACTCCTTGGAAGGAAAATTATGACCAACCTAGACAGCATATTAAAAAGCAGAGACATTACTTTGCCAACAAAGGTCCATCTAGTCAAGGCTATGGTTTTTCCAGTAGTCGTGTATGGATGTGAGAGTTGGACTGTGAAGAAAGCTGAGCACCAAAGAATTGATGCTTTTGAACTGTGGTGTTGGAGAAGACTCTTGAGAGTCCCTTGGACTGCAAGGAGATCCAACCAGTCCATGTTAAAGAAGATCAGCCCTGTGTGTTCTTTGGAAGGAATGATGCTAAAACTGAAACTCCAGTACTTTGGCCACCTCATGCAAAGAGTTGACTCATTGGAAAGGCTCTGATGCTAGGAGGGATAGGGGGCAGGAGGAGAAGGGGACGACAGAGGATGAGATGGCTGGATGGCATCACCGACTCGATGGACATGAGTCTGGGTGAACTCCGGGAGTTGGTGATGGACAGGGAGGCCTGGTGTGCTGCAATTCATGGGGTCGCAAAGAGTTGGAATATGACTGAGCAACTGAACTGAACTGATGATGACATGATAGCTCATTCAGATTTGTAGCAGCTGAGGTAATCTCCAATAATTTTTAATGTAAAAAAAGTGCAGGCATATTATTACCAGAGATATGAAATAAGGATACTAATTTCTTTCACCCTACAGAATTTTGTTTTACTACATAACCCAGATACAGACCAGAAAATTAGGCTATTGAGATAATAAAATGACTCATGTTATATGAAATTTCTAAGCAATATTTATTTTTGGGCCTGGATTACCTGGTCAACTGACCCAGTTTTCCATTTCATCTTCTGGACTTGGCATTATAAAGTCAGTAGACATTTGGAGAAAATTAAATAACTCCATTCAAGGAAACAATCAAATTTAGATTGGGCTAAAGTGCTGCCAGAGGGATAGAAATCCCTCAGTTGGCCAATTGTGATTTAGTTCACAGGGAAATCCTTATTCACAAGCTAACCATAAGTTTTTTGCAGATGGCTGGTGGCAAAATACGCCAGAAATTCCTGCTTAGCTTAGTGAGCAGACATTTTTAATGCTATCCTGACTTAAAAGAATTACATGATGCTTTGTTGTAACTGTCTTTCCAATGATTATTTATTTAAATAAAATAATGCATTATCTGACCAGCAGTCACAGGGCATAGAATTCAAATTCCTTCCCTGGCAGTGTGGTTGTATTTGCACTGATCCATCTGTACTTGCTGTGTCCAGTGACATTCTTTGTGAGAGGACTGGGTAAAATTAAGAGTCATTCAGTGCAGTGGAAAGAGAGAAGCCAGTTGGCTCAGATGAAAGCCAAAACTTGGACTAATGCAGGTGAGCCACTTTGGGTGCTCATTTGCCCTCTTATTGTAAGGTGTAATGTCATGACCTGTTAGGCCAAACCACTGAACCTCTATTCTTCAACTACTTCAAATCTGTCATTCCCTAGTTAGAAGAATGCTTGAGGCTGGTCAAGTAGCCTACTTCCCTGTTAGAACATCTGAGCAGTCTTTGAAACACCATTACAAACCTTGACCTTGTTACCATTGTTCTGAGCCAGGGGTTCTCGGGTTGTCTGCCTAGCTCTCCCCCATCTCCCATCCCTGCTGCCCACCCCCAATCATCTGAAGCATATTTTTAAAATATATACATTTTCAAGGAACCTATCTGATAATTTTAATCAATAGGTCTATGGTAGATTATGATCTTGTACCTTAAAAAGCCCCTTTTCAAGTTCCCAGAAAGCTGCTAAAACAGAGCCGTTATGTGCAATGTTACCAACTCAGCTAAATGGCTTTTGTCCTTTATAAGCTGATTCTTGATCGTCATAGTGAGTGATGAAGGTTGTTTTTCTTCTGTTGTTTTTTTCTTTCCTTCCCCCCGACCCCCCGCAGGGCCACTGTGCCATAGTCTATTCAATTTATATTATTTCTGTGTTGAAAGATTTTCCTTACTAATAAAAATATTATCTTGCTTTAAGAGAAGTTAGGCCTTGGTCCATTATGAAGGGACTAGTAGAGGAGATATGGTTATTCAGTTGGGCCTACTCTTTATCCTTGAAATTAAACAATTGGTTTTCACACAAGTAAAGATGTCACTGGGCTCTTTCCAACCTTGTGGTACATGTCATTAAAACTTTCATTGTGTAGAGTTCAAATACCTGCTTTTAAAAAAGAGAAAAAAAGACACAAATTGAATACATGGGAACATTTAAACTTTTGATATGATGCCCACCCATGGATACTTTGTAATATATTTTAGGATCATTGTCCATAATGGACCATGATAAAGTAATGCAGACAAAGGAAAAGCCAAACAACAAACGCTGAGTTCACATTTAAAAAAAGAAAAGGCCTCAAACATATTTCTAGACAATGGAAAAATTGATTATAATGACTTTCTTCTCTTTTTACTGAAGATTGTGGTGAAAGAGGTGTTAAATAAAACAGGAATATATAATTTCTACAAAGGTTATACTTTAGAGGGTAGAAATTTGGTCTCCGGAGTCTATTAAAAAAGAAGAGGTAGTGTTCTGAAATATTTAAGGAATGACAGACCCAGGCATAGAAATTAAGGGAAATAAATTATTAGATTTAAAAAAAATCTATAAAAGAAAGTGATTAAGACATGATGTGAGCACAAACAAAACTGAGAGGAGTGCTGAAGGTGAGAAAGCCAAGCTCCAGAGGGATGGAGGCAAGAGGAGATGATCATGTGTGACAGCAAGATATTATTTCCATAGGTAGGAAGGTGTGCAAGAATAATGGCAGCAGCCTGGGAACACAGCTTCAGAAGTTAGGAAAGCTCTGTATATCCATGGGTACATATATCATGTGATTTGAGGGGGAGCCACAATTTTTTTCCTTGCCAAAGATGGCTCTTTCAGTAGGCCTGTCTTGTTTAAAAGTTAAAAAAAAAATACAGTATTTGAAGGTGCTGCATAGTTTTTTAACTAATTTATTTGTTCTTAAAAAGGGGTCTCATGAAATGGGACCATAGACCACTAGACAAATACTTTTTAATGTGAATGAAACATATCAGATGGGATTGTCCAGTCTTTGAGTGGACCTTAGTATGATCTAGGCACACTGGCTTGGCAGTTGCCTGGAGTCAAGGAAGAAGCAGAATCCACTCAAGGAAAGAACCTTATTTCTTGTCCAAAGATTAGCTACACTAGCAGCATACATTCGGTCATTGTATATACTATCCCTCCTATCCCAAACGTGGCATAGTGGATTTATTCAGTCCTAAGGACCATTGTTGCACCTAATATTTATTTTTATTATGAAATTTTCCTGCTGATTTGTATTGACTAATTTGTCAATAATTGCAATTAGAATGTGAAATCCTTGAAGGCAGATGTTTTGTTATTTCAGTTTTGTATTGAGGATAGAGCTTGGTTGGTAGATACTCAGTAAACCTTGTTGCAAAGCAAAAACCAAAAATCATAGAGAGAGGAATTGAATAGACCTACATTTAGACCCTAGACTTGCTATCTCCTACTCTATGACTTGGGGAATTTATTTGACTTATAACTTCATTTTCCTCATCTGTAAAATGGAAACAATAAAATTTACCTCAGTTATGAGAATCACATGTATGACTATGAATAAAGTGTGTATTTCTAGAGCAGGGTAAATACTCAGTCATGGACGTGTAGTAGAATATTGGATGTATTACAGATAGATGATTTAAATGAAGTTAATTTTCAGAGACAGCAAAAGATAACTTAGAAAACTACATGAAGGAAAGATTTTTCTTAAAAAAGGTCAAACACATTTGCCCTTTTTATATGTATTTTAAAGTACAGGTTTAAATACAGTTCACAGATGTTGAGCAAAGGAAGGGAAGGAGAGAGAAGAAATTGGAATGTGTGTGTGCGCGCGCACGCACGTGCGTGTGTGTGTGTGAGTCAGTTCAGTCACTCAGTCGTGTCAGACTCTTTGTGACCCCATAGACTTCGGCATGCCAAATTCCCTGTCCTTCACCAACTCCCGGAGCTTGCCCAAACACATGTCCATCGAGTTGGTGATGCCATCCAACCAGCTTATTCTCTGTCGTCCTCTCTCCTTCTGCCTTCAGTGTTTCCCAGCATCCACGTCTTTTCCAAGAAGTCAGTACTTTGCATCAGGTGGCCAAAGTTTTTGGAGTTTCAGCTTCAGCATCAGTCCTTCCAATGAATATTCAGGACTGATTTCCTTTAGGATTGACTGGTTGGATCTCCTTGCAGTCCAAGGGACTCTCAAGAATCTTCTCCAACACCACAGTTCAAAAGCATCAATTTTTTGTGCTCAGCTTTCTTTATAGTCCAACTTTCACATCCATACATGACTATTGGAAAAACCATAGCTTTGACTAGATGGACCTTTGTCGGCAAAATTAATCTGTGTGTGTGTGTGGTACACCTGTTACATTTTGTTTTATAGTGATTTGTATTACTGTTCATTCAAAAAAATATCAGATGTGAAGTGAGCCTAAGAATGCTAAGCAGGAAATAATTGTCATCGTTTTTGCCTCTGAATAAAAAAGGCAAAATTTTTTCATTTATTTTTTTTAAAACTTCTTTGTTTAGAGTATTAAGATTCTGTTAAAATGAGCTAGTTTTAGCATAAATCAGATAAGCTTTTTGTTCTAGATGGCTCAGTAAGAAAAAGCTCAGCTTGCTTTTGACTTGCTTTACTTAATTGCTTTTCTTCATTAAAAGAGATTATACAATGAAAAAAAAAAATAATTTCTTCCTGTCCTTGAATTCCCTTCCTGGCTGTGTTTTGGAGAGGTAGAAATTATGTGAAAGTTATGAGAGTGGTAATTATTAGAGAGTAAATGAAGCTTAGTGGAGGAAGGGGGATATTATTAGGGTGACTTGGTAAGTCTCTCGACACTTTGGACCTAGAGATAGCATTTAAATTAATAATAATTTACTAGGAGTCAGGAAGTATGTGGTAATCTGCCTTAAACCAAGGTAACTGTGAAATTTACAAAAATGAGAATCACAATAATTGCTTCAAAATGGAAAATGACTTAAATAATAGAATCATAAATTTAACTATAACTTTGGAAATTTCCTAGTTCAAATGCCTATTCAGCAAACTCCTCTGCTATTTCTGTGATGGGTGATGATGCAAACTCTGTTTACATTTTCAAAAGGAGGGTATGCTTGCTACCTCACAAAGTAACAGTCTTGTTAAGGAGAGTTTTAATTATTAGAGTTTTTCCTTTTTTTGAATCAAAATCTGCCCACTGAAATTATTGCCAATTAGCCATCTGCATGCTGCTTCCTAAGATATTTATTGAGTTTCTCCAGTGTGCTGTGCTCTGTGTTTTCAGTTGATCTGGACAAACACATTCTAATTCCTCATTCACGCTAAAATAATAATTTCTATAAATATATCCCTCATCCTCACACCTAGACCCAAGTTTTTCTTTTCTAAATTTTATATCTTCAGTTTCTAAAACTATTTTTCACAGTGTTGAAATCCTTCCCAGATCCTTCCTATCTCGTCCTTCTAATCTGGATACACTCTATCTAATTGTCAATATTCTTAAAGTCAATTCTGAAATTAACCACAGTTCCTCAGATGAATGAGCAGGGATGGTAAAATGGAAGCATGCTTTTGTTTCTGGAAATAATGACACCTACAATCAAAAGTGTGTATGTGTGTGTTTTTTGTTATTTTTTTTTGTCACTGTTATCGTTCTGTTGCCTCATACTGAACATTCATTCAGTTGAAATGTCCAAGTTTTTTTCTCGTACTTATAGGTCATCCTTCCCATTCTCTACTGAACAGTTAATATTATGAGCCTACTTCAAAGCATGAAACATAATTGTATTCAATTCCATTGTTAATCATTAAAAATAAATGTCCACTCAATGTTCTATGCAAGATGCTAGAAATATAAAACTAAATAAAGCATGATATGAAGCCAGGTATCTGTCCTGGAGAGATATGTAGCTCAGTAATAAGTAAAAACGTGTTTTGCATGTGAGTTTCAACAGTTAAAACCTTTGAGATGGAAATTATTTACGAGGACCTATATTCCTCATTAACTAGATTTCATAAAATGACTTGTTCACTGGATTGAATTTGGAATGAAAACTGAACTTTTCCAGTCCTGTGGCCACTGCTGAGTTTTCCAAATTTGCTGGCGTATGGAATGGAGTATTTTCACAGCATCATCTTTTAGGATTTGAAATAACTCAGCTGGAATTCCATCACCTCCACTAGCTTTGCTCCTAGCAATGCTTCCTAAAGCCCACTAAACTTCACACTCCAGGATATCTGGCTCTAGGTGAGTGATCACACTATCGTGGTTATCTGGGTCATTAAGAAATTTTTTGTATAGTTCTTCTATGGATTCTTGCCACCTCTTTTTAATATCTTCTGATTCTGTTAGGTCCATACCTTTTCTGTCTTTTATTGTGTCCATCTTTGCATGAAGTGCAACTACTCTGTGGTTAGATTAGATAGCTGTTACTTTGGTCAACAGTGTTAAAGTCAGGGATAGTTAAAATTTAGGTTGAAATCATCTGGTGGTGAATCCTATGAAAGCAAAGAAAGAGAAAGAAGAGTCCCTGAACTCATTACAGTATCATATTTGTTTTAGTTTATTTATTAAAAAGAAAAAACTTACAGCCCTGTCTAAATAAAAATACCTTTATTTTTCCTATTTATATTAGTCATATAAAATAATATATTCGTACCAGGTGGAAATATATACTTAATTTCTTAGTGTATGGAATGAAAGACACTTTTGCAAGTCCTTCACTTCCTCTTGCTCTTTAAATAATGCTGGTAGATTTTGTTGAGTTGAAGTAATAGATTAATACATTGAATCAGTACATTAATTTTCAGCTTTTAAAGTACTTTCTCATATATTCAGTTCAGTTCAGTTCAGTTCAGTCACTCAGTCGTGTCCAACTCTTTGTGACCCCATGGACTGTAGCACACCAGGCTTCCCTGTCCATCACCAATTTCCGAGCTTGCTCAAACTCATGTCCATCAAGTCAGCGATGCCATCCAACCATTTCATCCTCTGTCCCCTTCTCCTCCTTGCTTCAGTATTT
Organism: Bos mutus; assembly: GCF_027580195.1. Lineage (NCBI taxonomy): Eukaryota > Metazoa > Chordata > Mammalia > Artiodactyla > Bovidae > Bos > Bos mutus. The sequence continues at coordinate 73,367,642 of NC_091627.1, forward strand.
CCCAGCATCAGGGTCTTTTTCAAGGAGTCAGTTCTTCACATCAGGTGGACAAAGTAGTGGAGCTTCAATTTCAGCATCAGTCCTTCCAATGAATATTCAGGACTGATTTCCTTTAGGATGGACTGGTTTGATCTCCTTGGCAATCCAAGGGACTCTCAAGAGTCTTCTCCAACACCATAGTTCAAAAGCATCGATTCTTTGATGCTCAGCCTTCTTTATGGTCCAACTCTTACATCCATACATTACTGCTGGAAAACCGTAGCTTTAACTAGACAGACCTTTGTCGGCAAAGTAATGTCTTTGCTTTCTAATAAGCTGTCTAGGTTTGTCATAGCTTTCCTTCCAAGGAGCAAGCATCTTTTAATTTCATGGCTGCAGTCACCATCTGCAGTGATTTTGGAGCCAAAAAAATAAATAAATAAAGTCTGTCACTGTTTCCATTGTTTCCTCCTCTATTTGCCATGAAGTGATGGGACTGGATGCCATGATCTTTGGTTTTTGAATGTTGAGTTTTAAGCCAACTTTTTCACTCTGTTCTTTCACATTCATCAAGAGGCTCTTTAGTTCCTCTTCACTTTCTCCCATATGGGTGGTGTCATCTGCGTATCTGAGATTATTGATATTTCCCCCAGCAATCTTGATTCCAGCTTGTGCTTCATCCAGCCTGGCATTTCACATGATGTACTCTGCATACAAGTTAAATAAGCAAGGTGACAATATGCAGCCTTGATTTACTCCTTTCCCAATTGGAACCAGTCTGTTGTTCTATGTCTGGTTCTAACTGTTGCCTCTTGACCTGCATACAGATTTCTCATGAGGCAGGCAAGGTGGTCTGGTATCCCTGTCTCTTTAAGAATTTTCTCATATATTATCTCATAACAACTGTCTCAGTTAAAGAGACACTGAAATTTGATTCCCTTGGCAGATGAGAAAATGTAATTGAGTAACTTTCCCAAGTTACAGGATGATGGCAAAGTCAGAAATGGATAGTGATCCTAACTTCCCAGCCTAAGGCCAAGCTACATCATTCATGGATTTTTGAGGATGGAGTAATACAAGGCAGGCCATCCTGAAGGAGAGCAGAAGATGTACTATTTCTAAGTAAATCCAGTGCTTTCTCACAAACTTATTAGAAAACAAAATTAACTTATATCAAATTTTTTACTGACACTATTTTCCAAGGTGAGCTGCAGTGAATTCTGTTTTAGAGTCATGAAAATCTTTCTTTTGTAATATGTGTATGGATTTAGTACTTGAACATTAATGTCCCACCCCTTTTTGTTCCTGAGAAACCTTGTTTTTATTCTTCCATTCTGAACTCAGAATATGATTCAGCATCCTTATGTGTATCTATTTTTACTTCAGTGGTTCTTTGTAAGCAAAATGGTTAAAATGTTTTTGTATAATGAATATTGCTATGAATAAACTGTTTATCTTGTCCATCTGGTTGAATAAAGATGAAAGAAATCTAGAAAGATTTCTAGATTCTGATGTAGGAGTTAATGATGTTTAAGATTTGTCATGATCTAATATAGTCATCCATCTCAGTGGCCATTTGAGATTATGTTCTTCCACGGTGAGGTGGGGTGGGGAGCAGGGAAGTATGTTTGTATACTCATTTCCTGAATCTAATGGCTCTAACTTGGATTTGGAAAACTACATCATTTTCCAACTGAATTCTGGATTAGCCCAGAAGTAGGCAGTGCTCTATTCATGTTTCTGGGAATGACAGCACATGGGGGCTTTTCTAATCCCTTAGTGTCTTCTATTTGTCACACATCTTGCAGTGACAGATAAAACCCTTCTGTGAACACTTTGAAAACCTAAAAGAAGACAGTTTGATGAATATAAATTAGCAATGGTATTATCATAATTCACATTTACTAAAGGAAATGGAGACTGTTGGAAATTCCTTTTGTTGTTTAATCTTTTGGATTACCTAGTTTTCCAAATTGCATTTTCTCCATAATGCATTTCTGCATTTGTTCCATTGAACTGATGTTGAACGTTCTGTTGAAGAACATAACATTTATTTGAAGTTACTTAGTGAAGTCATTTCTTGCATGTTAATTTTCTACTAGAACCCCAGGTAAGGAACATGGAAAACATAATCAGCTCCTTCATCTTTGTTTTCTTTATTGGATTTTAATTCATTTTAACACACTCAACTCAAAATTTATGAAACCCCTTCCTGTGGGCTCAGAAGAACTGGAAAATAAGCAGAACAAGGTCAAGGTACTTCTATTTTAATGGTGAGGAAAAAAAGTTAAAGATGTAAACAAGAAAATATATAGTGTGTCAGATGATATCACATTTTATGGAGAAAAATAAAACATGAGTGGGACCCAAGAGTGCACAGATGCGAAACAAGTGTAATTTTTGTGTTTGTCAAAGAGTCTCAATTGTATGACATTTGAGAAGACACTTGAAGGAGTTGATTCAAAATGTGTTCAGTCTTTTTGTTTCATAGGAAACAATGTTTCTTTCTACCTACAGAGGTCTCTCCTAATCCCTTATCACATCATTCTTACACTATTTTATTCCTCCCCACTGCTATAGCTGGTTTCTCTTCTTATGTCCCCCCTCTTTAGCTAATATGGTTTCATGGATGCACTTGCTCAGAAATGTACAGTTGTTCCCTATTGCCTATTGTATGATTTCTAGACTCCTCTACATTATACATAGTAATTTGTAGTAATTATACACATTATATGTACACACGAATTTGTAAGAGCCATTTTTATCCAATAATTTCATATGTAATCCTTACTCCTAGCAAATGAGTTTCTTTACTCTGTCCTGAGTAATCTATGCACATTTCCAATTCTGTTCTCTTACTTATACCCTCCCTCCCACCTGAAATTCCATCTGTTTTCTAAATATGTATTTCCCTAAGCCTGATGTTTGATTAATTTATACTGACAAATACGATTTATTGTAAAACCCTTTTACATCTGATATCCTCATTGGAAGCTGATTCCAAGTATAGAAGTAGGCTTTTACAACTACTGTCCTTAAAGGATGAGTTCCTAGATATGTTTTCTTCATTGGAGTTTTGGAGTGTGTTGACTTGGAAAAAGGTATGGTAAGGATTGGTGATTTAGAGAGGTGGGATCCATCATACATTTACAAATCCAACTTGTTATTGTTATTGTTCAATCCCCTAGGCTGAACCCTGTCACTCAGGGGGAAACAGAAGCTCACAACAGTTGAGTTCCTTGTCATTGACCATGGAGACATGTTATTTTCTTCATCTATGTTGTCTAGTGTTTCCTTTATAACATGCATGTTACATTAGATCGCCTAATTCTCTGATTAAGTTAGGATTAGCACTTTATTTACACAAAAAAATTCCTTACTAGTAGCTTTCATGTCTCATCCTTTCAGTCTTTATATATTTTAAAAATACCATCTGTGTGCCTAATACCATAGTACATCTTCTATATCTCCCATGACACATAATATACTGCTATAGTGTGTATTTAAAAACCATTACTGATTGCTCTGATGTGGAAGGCTTTAGAAAGCTGACATTTATGCTTCTTAAACTGCATTTCATATATTTGACTTAATTCTGCCAGACATTAAAACTTCTATCACATCACCTATATGGGGTCATGTCAAGCAAAGACGATGTAAAGAAGAACATAGAAGTGATTTGTTTGGTTTCCTGTCACCTTTTTCCCTCAGCCTTTCCACAGATTTTTCTTTTAAATATACCCTGCAAAACATGAAAATGAAGTTCAACAGCTCTTCAAACAGGACTTTGATATAATTTCTACCTTTTCTCTTTTTTAAAGTTTTATTTTGTTTTTGTTTTTTATTTTCTTCTTCTTCTTCCTCTTTTATTAAACAGGGCTAGCCTTGTGCAGGAATATAAACTCAGGGGAAGCAGGACCCACATCTAATACTGGCAGGGAAAGAAGCAAACACTAAGGTCTTGAAATGAGGCAGAGGGGAGGCTTGGGATCTAAATAAATGCAATGCAGTACAAAGACACGCCTTTGAAGATCCATCCCACCTCACTTTACTTGTCAGCAGTAAAGCATGAATGTTGTTGCTGCAATAAGTTTTATCTCAGAAGAATTTTCAATTGTGCTGCATCAGAGATTTCAGGGATGAGCATTTCTGAAGTTACAGTGGCATCCTACTAATTCAGATTATTGATGTGGAGATTTGCTTGGATTTTATAGGCTTAGAATTATGTGAAAAATCAGAATTAGAAGTCAGCTTACTGCTTCAGAATATGGTTCATTTATTTTGGTGACTGCAGTTTAACTTTAATTATTTATGTCTCTGTTGAATAGTCCTTTGGCAAATGCTCCACAGAAAATACATCATCTGTTTTCAGGCTGTGTCTTCACTCAGATGTGTTAACTCTGTGTTTGATAGGTATTTCTTTCAGTCATCTATATTAAGAAATAATTTTCAGTCTGTCTACAAGAATCCCAAATTTGCTTTCCAAAGTAGGTACTCTATTTGAAATCCAGTATTACTCCTTAGACATTTAGTATGTGGAACAGAAAGCGTTTATAAAGATTTGTATGTTTTTTCCCTTGGTTTAAGAAAACTAAACAGTTTACTCTTTAAACTGTATTTTACTGTTAATATCCTATATCAATATAAAATGTATTTCATATTTGATTAAATATATTTAAATATACTTTCAGGGTACTCTTTCTGCCCCCTTCTGATGCCTATGTCAGAAGCTTTCTCTATCTCCTTTATACTTTAATAAAACTTTATTATACAAAAAAAAAAAATAAATATACTTTCAAAGCATTAGTTTCTAGGGAATAACTTATAAATATGTTCTTTGTATTAAGCAATTATCTCATATGTAAATTAAACAAGTCAGTGAAAATTTCAGTTTTTAAATGATTCATTGATAATTCCATAGAACATTATACCAAAATGGATCAAAGGAAGAACACAATGTCCTTTACCTTTTATTTCCTCACACTGTTGGAACAAATGCATCTGTTTTATTTGCCATTTCATTAAAATTTGTTGTAATTCTTAGAAGCCAAATATAGTATAGGATTACCTGAAGAAGCTTTTGAAAAGTTTGCCCTTTATAGAATTAGAGGTGAGGCGCTCCCCCTCTTCTCCCTTGCATCATTTGAAAACTGTTGCAGAGCAAAGCTACAATTACCTGTTTTTTTAAAAATGAACTGTAATTAAAATCCTTGTGAGTTACCTTGAAAGTAGTAAGAAAGGGCTCGAGGTCTCTAAAAGGGCCAGTTCCAAGAGGAAATGATTTCATACATAGCGTAGGAAACAAAATGAGATTAAGTTTAATGTGAAAGGATCTTCTAATGAGAAATGGAAAGACTGACATAATGTCACTAAAATATTTGACTGGATAAGACCAAAATTAACCAACTTAACAGGAGATCTTCTTCTTCAAGTTTAACAAGATTTCTAGACCTAAGGCAATTCAAGTAAAGTTTGGAAGTTGTGTGATCTTTCAAATCTAAACTAAACATGTCCAGTGATTTTCTAGTCAAAATGGGTAAAAGGTATACTCTTGCCTGATCATCCAACCTATTGTGATCAGTTGTTATTACAGTTGTTTTTGTTTTTGCTGCCATTAATTTTATGAAGGAATGATTTATATATTATAAATGGCATCCATTTAGAGTGTATAATTTGAATTTTTAGACTTGTACACTCGGGAAACCAAAATATTATCAAGGCACAGAGCATTTCCACTACTTCCACAAGATTATTTATGTTCCTTTGTATAGTCCCCTGTTATATATTCATCTGGACCCAGAAGACCACTTATCTTCTTTTTGTCACTATAGATTAATATTCATTTTCAGTCAATTCAGTAACTCAGTCATATCCAACTCTTTGAGACCCCGTGGACTGCAGCAACGTCAGGCTTCCTTGTCCATCCCCAACTCCTGGAGCTTGGTCAAATTTATATCCATCGAATCGGTGATGCCATCCAACCATCTCATCCTCTGTTGTCCCCTTCTTCTCCGGCCTTCAGTCTTTCCCACCATCAGGGTCTTTTCCAATGAGTCAGTTCTTCACATCAGGTAGCCAAAGTATTGGAGCTTCAGCTTCAGCATCAGTCTTTCCAATGGATATTCAAGACTGATTTCCTTTAGGATTGACTGGTTTGATCTCCTGAAATCACCTGGTGCATGCTCTTTGTGTGTGATTGATTTTACTCTGCCTAATGAATTTAAAATTCATTCATGTGTTTATTATATCAATAATATATTACTTTTTATTGGTGTTCAGTCATCATGTTTTACATGTATGTTTTATTTATACACCTGAATCATAATTTTATTAATATCAAGCAGTGCATTTAACATTCTGTATATTCCCTCCATGAGCCTCTCTGGTAGCTCAGCTGGTAGGAATCTGCCTTCAATGTAGGAGACTTCGGTTCAATTCCTGGGTCGGGAAGATCCCCTGGAGAAGAGAGAGGCCACCCACTCCAGTATTCTTGCCTGGAGAATCCCCAGGGACAGAAGAGCCTGGGAGGCTATGGTCCGTGGGGTCACAAAGAATCGGACACAACTGAGCGACTCTTTGCACACCACAGCACATATTCCCTCCATACCTAGAATACTCCTTTATAAATAGTTGAAATTCTTTGGTTGATTCATCTTTGAAAATAGATGTTACAATGGAGTTTTGGAATAACCCTGGTATTAATAGTGCTCATTTTTTGAGAAAATTTTTGTGTAGGAAGTAGCAAAATAAAAGATCATTTATTCAGCAGGTGCAATATGCCAGTTATAATGCAGAGTTTTTTGCATGATCTCTTTTATCTTTACAACCAATCCTATGTAGTATTCATATTCCTGTGCTCATTTGATAGATAAACATATGGATGAGGAACTTGACATTTTGTACACAAGCTGGTAAGCAGTAGAGATACTGGAGTTCAAAGCTATTGCTCTTAATCCTATTAGCCCATTTCATCAGAAAAAAATAGAAAAGCTGTTTCATGTTCCTCCTCTGCTCAAAACACCACAGTTTTGCCCTATTTCTTTCAAATTTAAAATGAAAACCCATACTGTAGCTACAAGGCACATGCTATGAGTTTCCAAGTGAATTCTCAGGCCTCCTGCCCTCTCTCTCCCACACAGTGCCCTCTTTGCTGTTCCTCAGGCACAGGATCAGTGCTGCCCTCTGAGCACAGGACTGCAGCGCCCCTTTCACCTGTGAGTACGCTTACTTGACTCACTTACACCTTTCAAGTCTTTGCTCAGATTTTGCTGCACCGAGATCTACTCTGAACCTTTTTTTTTTTTTAATAAGGTAGCCCTCCACCCCTAACCTTTTGCCCTCCCAGTTTCTTCTACTTTATTTTAATTTCGTCTTTCCCTTTATTTTCTCCATAGCACCTACTATTTTCTCACATATACATGAATTACTCATTTTGTTAAGTTTAATGATTGTTGCCTGTCTCTTGCTACAGAATATAATCCCCACAAGAGCAAGTATCTTTGTCCATGTTGTTACCTGATTTATCCAAAATAATCTGGTACAATACTGTCTTAGTTCAGGCTGCTATAACAATTACCGTAGACTGAGTGACTTAAACAACAAACATCTGTTTCTCGAAGTTCTGGAGTTGAGGTAGTCCAAGATGAATGTGGTGATGGATTTGAAGTCTGGTGAGTATCCACCAGATCCCATCTTCTGGTTTGTAGATGATAATCTTCTCATTGTGTCCTCACTGCAGAGAGTACAAACTCTCTTGTCTACTTTTTCAGGGCACTAATGCTATTTGTGAGGGTTGCGCTTCAAAATCTAATTGCTTACTGGAGAGCATACCTCTTAATACATTGGTGGTTAGTGCTCACATACATGAATTTTGAGAGGACCCAAACATTCAGTCCATAATAAGTGCCTTGCACATAGTAAGTCCCCAGTAAATGTGTTTAGGATGTGAGCTGGAATACTTTTGGTCTTTTTTCCCTACCAACTAATTTTTATTCTCAAAAGAAATGGCATTAAGCAATACTACATGACTTAAGAACAAGGTAAAAGAATATAAACATTGATATCCAGCTCTATAAGAGGACTCAGTGAAGAATTAGAAAGTTTCTCACTTTAATCTCCTCTACAGTCTTTTGTCTCCCTTATATCTTATTAGCTCACAATACCAGTAATTTTCTGGATTTCTTTTTAGAGCTATAAGTACCTGGGAGATTTGGTCCAAAAATCCTGAATTTGGGACTTTGGAGAGTTTTGGACTAAATGCATTTCCCGTGGGTTTTGAGATTTAAAGGCTTTATATGGCACTTTTCTTACCAAAGCAGTCTTTTGTCTTAGTTCATTCTGACTTACTCATTTTGGTGTCCGACTCCTAAAACATGAAGTAGATTGCCTCTAATACAACTTCTTTATTGTAGGAAAGTGAAACTAGATAAATGAAGCAGGTTGCCTAGAATGAGGGGCTTCCCTGGTGGTTCAGATGGTAAGGAGTCTGCCTGTCAATGAATGACATTCAGCCATTTCCCCTGAATGGGGAAAATAAAAATCAGTATTGTCAAAGCACTTGCCAATCAATTAAAGATTAATTATAAAATGCTATCATTTATGCCCTTTTAAATCACATTTCTATTGAATTCCTTGCTTAACACCCAAAACTGGCTCATTGTTTGTGGTCATTTAGGCTCAAATATGGTGTGCTTTCTTTCAGCATCATAAATTTCTCTTAAATGATCTGTGATATAGAGATGCTTCCATTAAACTTGGTGAAGGGGAACGTGAATTACTGTTTTGTTATTTACTCTTGTGGTAATTCATTTGTGGTGGGAACCCTATTCAAAGTCAAAATGTTTTGTTTATGGGTTTTTCATGTAGCTTTTTTTTTGAAAAGCGGGCATGATTACATTTGATATAAGTGTGGCATAGGAGTAACACAAAAGGATAATAGCATCATTTCTTTTTATTATGCTTTTTTTTGTTTGTTTTATTTTTATTATTTTAAAATTAATTTATGTATTTTAATTGGAGGCTAATTACTTTACAATATTGTAGTGGTTTTTGTCAAACATCGACATGAATCAGCCATGGGCGCACATGTGTTCCCCATCCAGAATCCCCCTCCCACACCTCCCTCCCCATCCCATCCCCCAGGGTCATCCCAGTGCACCAGTCCAGGTTCGATGCATGAAACAGCATCATTTCTTATTTCTAGGAAGAATATAATCTTGGGAGAAGGCCAAGAAACTTTTGCTTCATAGATGAAAAAAATATTTGATTTTGAGCCATCTTGACATATAATGTATCTCAGTGAACAAAACTTCCTGTGCCAAAGTTTGTTTCAATTAATTAAAAAATATGAAACAGCTTTTCTCAAAAAATATCCTTTTCTAATTGATTGAATAGGAGAAAACATCTTTTTTGGTAAGTTATTATTTTAGTGCAGAGTTAATTGCTATATATTATATAACTACCTAGGGAGTCCACAATTATATTAGCAGCTATTTTTACATTACTCTTAATGGACAGTGATGGTAAATATTTTCTGTGTTTAATGAGCCTTAGACGCTATAAAATAAATTTATATAAATAAAATGCTCCCCATGTTATTTCAACTATTTTTCTGTTTACAGAAAATATTAATTAAATGTTTCTGCTTCTGTGAAAAATTTGTAAAATAGGAAATTCTATGTGAATAATCAGGGTGAAATCTTGAACTGTTATTCCAATTGACTTTAATTCTCTTTGCTGAAAGTAAGGAACAATTACTGACAGTCTTTCCAATTTCATTAGTCAAAACTCTGAGAATGAGTCAAGAGTTGAGTCAATGAGTCAAGTGTTGGAAATCCTGAAGGATACATAAAGTACTATGGAAATCCTCATTAACAAATTAAAATATTTTTGTTTATCAAAAATTATCCTACGTTTGTCAATGTACACATTTTAGTTATGGTTTCCCTGGTGGCTCAGACATTAAAGAATCTCCCTGCAATGTGAGAGACCGAGGTTTGATCCCTGGGTCGGGAAGATCCCCTGAAGAAAGGACTGGGAACCCAATCCAGTATACTTGCCTGAAAAATTCCATGGACAGAGGAGCCTGGTGAGCTACAGTCCGTGGGGTTGCAAAGCATCGGACATGACTGAGCAACTCTTACTTTCACTTTCACTCTGAGTTATTTTACTGTGATTATGTTTTCCCTATGTAATCAAGGTGAATGCTATCAATTCAATAAAAGTAAAAAACATATAATAAAGATTTATCTTACAGTAACATTTTATTTTTATGACATGAGGTCATCTCAGATGTAAAAACAGCTTCTAAGAAGTATTGCCTGGTCTTTTAATAATTCAATAATTTAGATGAGACAACCAAATCCTATATCAAACCCTATAAAAAGTGTTCTATTGAGGCTGCCTACTCTACTGAGGATCTCAAAGAATTTTTACACAAATGTCAGATGTCTTATTATGAGAACGCCTCTTTTTAGTATTCAAGTAGAAAAGATTTCACTATAAATGAAGAGTGTTATAGTGTGTTGTGAAAGTGAAAGTGTTAGTTGCTCCATTGTGTCTGACTCTTTGTGACCTCACAGACTATAGCCCACCAGGCTTCTCTGTCCCGGGAACTTTCAGGCAAGAATACTGGATTGGGTAGCCATTCTCTTCTCCAGAGGATGTTCCCAACCCTGGGATTGAACCTGGGGCCTTTGCATTGCAGGCAGATTCTTTACCATCTGAGCCACCAGGGAATCCCCAGTAATGCAGTAATCTACTCTAAATTAATAGATATTTACATGTACATCTAATATATATATGTGTGTCACTTGAGTCCTCCAGGGGACAGATGCTCAGATGTAGTTGTGGAGTCGCTCAGTCGTTTCCGACCCTTTGCGGGCCCCATGGACTGTAGCCTACCAGGCTCCTCTGTCCATGGGATTTTCCAGGCAAGAATACTGGAGTGGATTGCCATTTCCTGCTCCAGGGGATCTTCCCGACCCAGGGATCGAACCCGGATCTCCTGCATTGCAGGCAAATGCTTTTTACCCTCTAAGCCAGAGTAAACTCTTCGTCCTGCTTCTTTCTTTAGTTATCCTTCACTGAAAGATTGTTGTTTCTCCTCAACAGGTTTCTGTAACCCTAACTACATCTGTGGACTTCCCTATGGCTCAGACAGTAAAGCGTCTATCTACAAGGCGGGAGACCTGGGTTCGATCCCTGGGCTAGGAAGAATCCCTGGAAAAGCCTACTGGCACTTTCAGGATCTACTGAGGTTATGCTCTCCTGGATAGCTCCCAGCCAATGACTAAGCATTTTCAGGGCAGGGGCCTGGTCATCTATCCATCTAGGAACTCCTCTACCAAGACATCTTTGCTCCCGAGCACTCCACAGAGTTGGCTGAGAAAGAATCAGATCTGTATTGTGGTTAGAAGCCCCTACCCCTCGTCCTGCTTCTTTCTTTAGTTATCTTTCACTGAAAGATTGTTGTTAGCTCAATAATATGCTGTAGAAAGGGACACTAGCATATGGCAACTGGCACACCTTCATAGCTGTTCTAATTGGAACAAAGCTGTTCCAATTTGCTGTTCCAATAAGTTTGCATGCATATGTTTATGAGTAAATATATCTCGGTACAGTGGCTCAAATGGTAAAGAATCTGCCTGCAATGCAGGAGACTTGAATTTGATCCCTGGGTCAGTCAAGAAGATCCCCCAGAGGAGGAAATGGCAACCCACTCCAGTATTCCTGCTTGGGAAATCCCATGGACAGAGGAGCCTGATGGGCTGCAGTCCATGGGGTTGTAAAGCACTGAATATGACTGTGTGACTAACACACACATATCTATGTATACAATTTGTTCAGTTCAGTTCAGTTCAGTTCAGTCGCTCAGTCGTGTCTGACTCTTTGTGACCCCATGAATCGCAGCCCGCCAGGCCTCCCTGTCCATCACCAACTCCCAGAGTTCACTCAGACTCATGTCCATTGAGTCAGTGATGCCATCCAGCCATCTCATCCTCTGTCATCCCCTTCTCCTCCTGCCCCCAATCCTTCCCAGCATCAGAGTCTTTTCCAATGAGTCAACTCTTCACATGATGTGGCCAAAGTTACTGGACTTTCAGCTTTAGCATCATTCCCTCCAAAGAAATCCCAGGGCTGATCTCCTTCAGAATGGACTGGTTGGATCTCCTTGCAGTCCAAGGGACTCTCAAGAGTCTTCTCCAACACCACAGTTCAAAAGCATCAATTCTTCGGCGCTCAGCCTTCTTCACAGTCCAACTCTCACATCCATACACGACTACTGGAAAAACCATAGCCTTGACTAGACGGACCTTTGTTGGCAAAGTAATGTCTCTGCTTTTGAATATGCTATCTAGGTTGGACATAACTTTCCTTCCAAGGAGTAAGTGTCTTTTAATTTCATGGCTGCAGTCACCATCTGCAGTGATTTTGGAGCCCAAAAAAATAAAGTCTGACACTGTTTCCACTGTTTCCCCATCGATTTCCCATGAAGTGATGGGACCAGATGCCATGATGTTCGTTTTCTGAATGTTGAGCTTTAAGCCAACTTTTTCACTCTCCTCTTTCACCTTCATCAAGAGGCTTTTTAGTTCCTCTTCACTTTCTGCCATAAGGGTGGTGTCATCTGTATATCTGAGGTTATTGAGATTTCTCCCGGCAATCTTGATTCCAGCTTGTGTTTCTTCCAGTCCAGCGTTTCTCATGATGTGCTCTGCATATAAATTAAATAAGCAGGGTGACAAGATACAGCCTTGACGTACTCCTTTTCCTATTTGGAACCAGTCTGTTGTTCCATGTCCAGTTCTAACTGTTGCTTCCTGACCTGCATACAGATTTCTCAAGAGGCAGGTCAGGTGCTCTGGTATTCCCATCTCTTTCAGAATTTTCCAGTTTATTGTGACCCACACAGTCAAAGGCTTTGGCATAGTCAATAAAGCAGAAATAGATGTTTTTCTGGAACTCTCTTGCTTTTTCCATGATCCAGCGGATTTTGGCAATTTGATCTCTGGTTCCTCTGCCTTTTCTAAAACCAGATTGAACATCAGGAAGTTCACTGTTCACGTATTGCTGAAGCCTGGCTTGGAGAATTTTGAGCATTTCTTTACTAGCATGTGAGATGAGTGCAATTGTGTGGTAGTTTGAGCATTCTTTGGCATTGCCTTTCTTTGGGATTGGAATGAAAACTGACCTTTTCCAGTCCTGTGGCCACTGCTGAGTTTTCCAAATTTGCTGGCATATTGAGTGCAGCACTTTCACAGCATCATCTTTCAGGATTTGGAATAGCTCAACTGGAATTCCATCACTTCCACTAGCTTTGTTCGTAGTGCTGCTTTCTAAGGCCCACTTGACTTCACATTCCAGGATGTCTGGCTCTAGGTGAGTGATCACACCATCATGATTATCTGGGTCATGAAGATCTTTTTTGTACAGTTCTTCTGTGTATTCTTGCCACCTCTTCTTGATATCTTCTGCTTCTGTCAGGTCCATACCACTTCTTTCCTTTATTGAGCCCATAATGTTATATATGTTTAAATACAGAATGTGCATCTGATTTGCAGTGGTATCTTCCACTCCATAAATCTGTCAAATTCGTAGATTTTTCTCAGTATTTTAAGAATTATATTTTAAGATAATTTTGAAAGATCAAAAAATAGCCACCATCTAGTGAAGTCTGCATTATGGGAAGTTCAGGCTGATTAGGTGGATTTTTCTCTGGTTAACCATAAACATTACTGCATTTGTTAGGTCACCAAATAAATTCTGCATAAACATATATTATTTATGATAGGTGAAAAAAGTCCATAGTTGAGAGGGATTAATGAATTGGGATACTTAATGCAAAGAACTTGATATTTTCCAATCTTAGGAGAAGGAAATGGCAACCCACTCCAGTATTCTTGTGTAGAGAATCCCGTGGACAGAGGAGCCTGGTGAGCTGCTGTCCATAGGGTCGCACAGAGTTGGACCCGACTGAAGTGACTTAGCATGCATGCATGCATTGGAGAAGGAAATGGCAACCCAGTCCAGTATTCTTGCCTGGAGAATCCCAGGGGCAGAGGAGCCTGGTGGGCTGCTGTCTATGGGGTTGCACAGAGTCAGACATGATTGAAGTGACTAAGCAGCAACAGCAGCAAGAGATAGTGATCTCCCAGTTCCCAGTATTTGAGTAAAGACAGATTGCTATAAGAAACAGTAACTTCTATCAATAGTTATTTCTGATACTGCATTTGCATTTTTAAGATTTCTTCTTCCAGTGAAGTAATCATTGCCATTTTCTGTATCAGGGCCTTTTCACCTGTTGATCTTTCTGCATGAACTGCTCTCAGATTTTATATTTAAAATATTTATATTTTAAACTATAAAAAATTATGTATTTTTTATAGTTTAAAATATATAGCTTTTTTTAAACTGTATTTTAAAAATATATAGTTATCCCTATGTGGCATTATTTTAAAAAGTTATTTATTTGCTTATCTGTTTATTCTAATAAAATTACATAGTCTTTAAGGGCAGAGATTTTTGTCAGTGTTGTATGCTCTTGTACCCTGAAACTCTAAAATTCCTAGTATAAGGTGTATATAGTAGGCAGTTAAAATTTGTCTATTGAGTGAATGAATGGAATGATGATGAATGAATGGGGAAACAAATGAATAATGTTGAGGGTAGTCTCTACCCACCTTCCCCTCTCAAAAATAAATTGTGCTTGTCTAAAAGCAAGTGTGTACCTAGATCTAGGTTTACGGTATATTACAAGTTCAGGTGAAATTTTGCCTTCATGTGGGAAAATGGAAAATTTTTGCCAGTTATATACTAACTTTAGCAAGATTTGTTAGAAAGAATGTTTCTCTAGCCTTGGCATGTAATTTTTATTAAAGCAGCAGTCTGCTTTAACCAGCCCATCACCTCAAATAATGATTAGTTAATTTTTATAGAATTTTTCCTTCTTGTAAGTATTAGTTTTTAAAACAGTGTAATCTCAGCAAGATAAACAAGAGTCTTGCAATCTTCTGTCAACTTGCAAAGTCAGATTTTTTTGTGTGTATATTTAGAAATAAACATAGACAGTTCCATTCATATCCACTAAGAAGTGAAGAAAAGACAGACAGATGTGGCCTTTGCAACCGACCAGCTGTCCTGTGCTTTTTGGTCAGTCTGGTGATCGTGAAGTCTCCTATCAATAAGGCTAAAATTAGTATTGATTTCAACTTGCCACTTTTCTTTTTTTTTTCCTGTCTCTATAGCAGCAATATAGGAGATACTCTTTTTCTCCGTGTCATCATCATGGTTCACTTGGGCTATTTTTTACTTTACAATTGAAGGTAAACATATAGATTTTTCAAAAAATCACTAGTATTTTCCCTAAATAGTCAATAGTCGCTGACAGACTGTTGCCCTGGCTGAAAATTTTGACCTCAGGGAAACTATATAATATCCTTTTTCCAGAATAAGAAATCTGAGGAGTAAAATATTTACACCAAGGAGTAAAATATTGACCATGTATAAATACGTCAAGTGTGTTTTTGCTAAACTGTGAATTAGAATATGTAAATTTTGCAGTATTTTGTTAGAGCTTTAAAGATCAACTTTCTTATTATATTCCTTATGTTGAAATAAAATTTAGGAACAATAATCACAATGAAATCTAATTATTAGCAGTTTGTGTTTTGTGCATAATGCAATAAAATATAAATTAAATACCATTCTATCTCACTAAGGCCATGGTATTTAGACATTTCACTACAGAATGGAGCCATTATGAGCTCATAGTTCAGTTCAGTTCAGTTCAGTCACTCAGTCGTATCCAACTCTTTGTGACCCCATGGACTGCAGCACGCTAGGCTTCCCTGTCCATCACAAACTCCCAGAGCTTACTCAAACTCATGTCCATCGAGTCAGTGATGCCATCCAACCATCTCATCCTCTATCAGTCCCTTCTCCTTCCACCTTCAATCTTTCTCAGCATCAGGGCCTTTTCTAGTGAGTCAATTCTTCCCATCAGGTGGCCTAAGTATTGGAGTTTCAGCTTCAGCATCAGTGCTTCCAATGAGTATTCAGGACTGCTTTCCTTTAGAATGGACTGGTTTGATCTCCTTGCAGTCCAAGGGACTCTCAAGAGTCTTCTCCACACCGCAGTTCAAAAGCATCAATTCTTTGATGCTCAGCTTTCTTTCTAGTCCAGCTCTCACATCCATACATGACTACTGGAAAAACCATACCTTTGACTAGACAGACCTTTACTGGCAAAGTAATGTCTCTGCTTTTTAATATGCTGTCTAGGTATATCATCAGAGAAGGCAATGGCACCCCACTCCAGTACTCTTGCCTGGAAAATCCCATGGACAGAGGAGCCTGGTGGGCTGCAGTCCATGGGGTTGCTAAGAGTCGGACACGACTGAGCGACTTTACTTTCACTTTTCACTTGCATGCATTAGAGAAGGAAATGGCAACCCACTCCAGTGTTCTTGCCTGGAGAATCCCAGGGACAGGGGAGCCTGGTGGGATGCCATCTATGGGGTCGCACAGAGTCGGACACAACTGAAGCAACTTAGCAGCTGCAGCAACAGCAGCAGATATATCATAGCTTTCCTTCCAAGGAGCAAGTGTCTTTTAATTTCATGGCTGCAGTCACCATTTGCAGTGATTTTAGAGTCCTCCCAAAATAAAGTCTGTCACTGTTTCCATTGTTTCCCCCTCTATTTGCCAAGAAGTGATGGGACCAGATGCCAACTTTTTCATTCTTCCCTTTCACTTTCATCAAGAAGCTCTTTAGTTCTTCACTTTCTGCAATAAGTGTGGTGTTATCTGCATATCTGAAATTATTATTTCTCCCAGCAATCTTCATTCCAGCTTGTGCTTTCTCTAGCTCTACATTCCGCATGTGCTACTCTGCATATTAGTTAAATAAGCAGGGTGACAATATACAACCTTGACATACTCCTTTCCTGATTTGGAAGGAGTCTGTTGTTCCATGTCCAGTTCTAACTGTTGCTTGTTGACCCGCATAAAGATTTCTCAGGAAGCAGGTCAAGGTGGTCTGATATTCCCATCACTTTAAGAATTTTCCACATTTTGTTGTGATCCGCACAGTCATAGACTTTGTCATAGTCAATAAAGCAGAAGTAAGTAGATGTTTTTCTGGAACTCTCTTGCTTTTTCGATGATCCAGTGGATGTTGGCAATTTGATCTCTGGTTCCTCTGTCTTTTCGAAAACCAGCTTGAAAATCTCGAAGTTCACGGTTCACGTATTGCTGAAGCCTGGCTTGGAGAATTTTGAGCATTACTTTCCTAGTGTGTGAGATAAGTGCAGTTGTGCGGTAGTTTGAGCACTCTTTGGGATTGGAGTGAAAACTAACCTTTTCCCGTCCTGTGGCCACTGCTGAGTTTTCCAAATTCGCTGGCATGTTGAGTGCAGCATTTTCACAGTATCATCTTTTAGGATTTGAAATAGCTCAACTGGAATTCCGTCACCTCCACCAGCTTTGTTCGTAGTGATGTTTCTTAAGGTCCACTTGACTTCATAAGATTATAATTAAGTGACTCTTCTGGTGCAAGATTCTGTTCATATTTTTCTTTTAGTTTTTCAAATAAATGGGAAAAAAGATTTCCCTGAAGACACTGCTTCAGGAAGAACCAGAAGTTCTGATTACAGTAATCACAGTCATACCCATATAGCCTGACCAAATATTGAATGTATTTGATCTCAACTTTGAAATATGGGTGTATTAAACACCATTAAATAGTAGAGAAAGATAAGTATGGTCTGATGAATATACTAACAATTCACTTTTTTTTCATACTTTAAGTTAAACTATGAAATAAATAATAGTTACCTCAAATACCACCATTTAAATAAGAAATTCAGTTTCAGTTCTCCTATTTTATCATACTTTTTTCAAATTATGGCATGAATAATAGTCTTATATTCTACATTGTATTTAATGTTTGGTTCCTAAGTGGTAAAAGTATTGTCCTTTCCAACTTCTGTGAACTACAATGGTACAAAATTTTTCTTTTAAGGTTAGACATTCACTCATCTCCCCACATTTGCAGTGGGTTCAGTTAGTGATATATGATATTGCCAGCCTGTACATGTCTCTAAATAATCAAAACAGAGGGAAAAAAAATCATTTTAAAATTAGATAACACATAAGTAAGCATAATACTTATAAGTTCAGCACCCTGTCCAGTGCAAACATTTGCTTTTGAATAAATAAGCTCTTTTTTTGAAATAACAGCTTACTATTTATTTAATTTTATTTTTATTTAAAAATTTTAATTGCCATTTTATGTTGGAGTACAGTAGATTAACAGTGTTCGTTTCAGGTATGCAGCAAAGTGGTTCAGTTATTCATGTATCTATTTTTTCAAATTATCTTCTCATTTAGGTTGTTAGATAATATTGAGAAGAGTTCTCTGTATTATACAGTAGGTCCTTGTTGATTGCTCATTTTAAATATAGCAAGATGTACATGTCAATCCCAAGTTACAGTTTATTCCTTCTCCCTACTCTTATGCCCTGGTAACAGTAAATTCATTCTCTATGAGTCTATTCCTATTTTGTAAATAAGTTCATTTGTATCATTCTTTTTTAGATTCTGCATATAAGTGATATCACGTTATGTCTTTCTCTGACTTACTTCACTTAGTATGATAATCTCCAAGTCTATTCATGTTGTTGTAAATAACATTTTTCATTCTTTTTAATGGCTGAGTAATATTCCACTGTATGTATGTACTATTTCTTATTTATCCACTCATCTGTCAGTGGACATTTAGGTTGCTTCCATATCTTGGCTATTGTAAATAGTGTTGCAATGAACATTTGATTACATATATCCTTTTGAATCTTGTTTTTCTCCAGTTATATGTCTAGGAGTAGGATTGTTGGATCATATTGTAGCTCTATTTTAAGTTTTTTAAAACTAAAAATTCCACCAACAGTTGAGAAGTGTTCCCTTTTCTCAGTACCCTCTCCAGCATTTATTGTTTGTAGACTTGTTGATGATGGCCATTCTAACTGGTATAAGGTGATACCTCATTGCAGATTTGATTTGCATTTCTTTAATAATGAGCAATATTGATCATCTTTTCATGTGTTTTTTAGACATCTGTATGTCTTCTTTGGATAAATGTCTATTTAGTTCTTCTGCTCAGTTTTTGATTGAGTTGTTTGTTTTTTTCATATTAAGCTGCATGAGCCATTTGTAAATTTTGAAGATTAATCACTTGTCAGTCTGATCATTTGCAAATATTTTAAACAGCCTCTTATATTAATGTGAAATCTTAAGATGATCACATAAAAGCATAAATAGTAAGAAGTTTTTAATATGCAGTATTATAAAAATATTTTAAATAATTGTAAATTGGATTTATTAAAAAATATTACATTTATAAAAATGGCTTTTTATTGGTTATCAGATAGCAACTGATAGAAAAGACTTAACTCAATATTATATATACTAAAATACAAATTTTTTCCCAATGTATATTATATATTATATCCAATTATGTTAAAGAACATTTTATAAAATGTATAAATACCAAGTTTTTCACAGTATTTTTATTTTCCATGACTTGCCTAAAATATAATATTAGAATATAAATCAGTAATGTAGCCAGTTTTATTCTATATTTAAGTGAAAATTGTTACCTATAAGAAGGTTTTCAGCTCTATCATATAAATTATATTGTACTTAATTGAAGTACATACAATATCTGCATAGATATATTTCACTGTTAAAATTGCATTTCTTCATTTCTGAAAATAATTCACAAGTTACATCACAGTGTTTTCTTATTTTGAATGAGGTTAAAAAAATAAAATTGAAAAGAAGCTACTACCAGAAACTGTTTTTAATTTGTTTTGATGAAAGGCAATTTGCTTTTAATTTGCTTGAAGTTAAGAAACATTTATTGAGCATTTGTAAGTTCAGAGAAGTCAGTGACAGGTGGAGTGGGAATTGCTGATGAAAAGAAAACATAGTTACTATCTTTAAGTAACTGAAGATATGAATATAAAAGTCTGCATTGAAAAACACAGGAACACAGTACTTTAAATGTTTGAAAGAGCTCAGAGAACACTTCCAGTCTGAAGGGCAGTTCAAAAGACTTCTGAAAGAGGGCATATCCGATTGAGCCAATTTGAAATCTTGGTGTGATTTTAAATACAGAATAATTAAGGAGAAATTTATTTAAAACACTAAAATTCTGTATCAGCCTCCACATTTGCAGACTGATCCTTTTTACTAGAACAGTGAAAAATGATCAAGGTATAACTGCTGCTGCTGCTGCTAAGTCGCTTCAGTCATGTCCCACTCTGTGCGACCCCACAGACGGCAGCCGACCAGGCTCCCCCGTCCCTGGGATTCTCCAGGCAAGAACACTTGAGTGGGTTGCCATTTCCTTCTCCAATGCATGAAGGTGAAAAGTGAAAGTGCAGTCACTCAGTCGTGTCCAACTCTGAGCAACCCCATGGACTGCAGCCTACCAGGCTCCTCCGTCCATGGGATTTTCCAGACAAGAGTACTGGAGTCGGGTGCCATTGCCTTCTCCAAAGGTATAACTAAATGTTATGAAAATCTTAGCTGCTGTGCTGAGATAAAACTTTGGTTTTTAGGCTATAGTGCTTGCTTGTTATTCCTTCAGCTGTGCCGGACTCTGCCACCCCATGGACTATAGCCCCCCAGGCTACTCTGTCCGTGGAATTTCCCAGGCAAGAATACTGGAGTGGGTTGTCATTTCCTTTTCCAGGGTATCGTCCTGCTCCAGGGATGGATCCTGGCTCTCCTGCATTGCAAGCAGATTCTTTACCTTCTGAGCCATCAGGGAAGTTTTTTCTTTTTTTTTTTAGGCCTTAATAGTCTGATTTGTCAAGTAGAATGGCAGTTTAGATATATTATAATCAGTTATTTTCAAACAACAAGAATTTGTTTTGGTGTTGTGACTATCCTAAAAAGATAATGAAACAGGAATGCAGACTCTCACAACAGGTAGTTATCAGATACATCAGGTCAAAAAGAAGCCATTTCTTAATCAGAGATTGTCTGTAAGTAGTTATTTGTGCTAATTATCATGTGAAAATTAAGTAAGAGTTAAGCCATAGAATTAAAATTGAGTGTGTGATTGTTCTAATTTTGTGTCATTATTGAGAATGCATTGTTAGGTTAATTAGGAATTGGCTGTTATCAAAACAGAGTGTGATATTAAATGCAAGGAACATTATACTTTTTTTTCTTCTGAAGCTGATAACAGATTGATTACCACTTCTTGTGCTTTAAGATTTCTAAAGAGAGAAAGAGGAGGAGCAGGGAGAGAGGAGAGAAAAGGAGAGAAGGAGGAACTTTTGTCCAATGTGTTGACTCTCCCAGTTACATGGTTAATTTCATAGTCCTCCCTCCCACTCTGCATTTCTTTCTGGACCTGTCCCTCCCACATCCACCACTTTCTTTACTGTTCTCAATGCCTACAGAGCCCTGGGCTGGGCCATTCTTTATTCTCAGTACTGACTGACGTGAGACCCCTATCAAAGTAGAATCAGAAAATGTTCTGAATTCCACCTCCTCTAACCAATTCTCCTGGACTTCCTTCTCTTCCTATCTGAATATGTATTCTGTTTGGGTCTCTACCATCTCCCTTCTTTATTTTTTTCACTTTTCAAAAGTATGTTTTTTGTTTTTGTTTTAATGCCTGGGAGTAATAGTCATACAATTTTTCTGGAAGTGGTGTAATTCACCACTTGTAATTTCTTGTAATTCAAGAAATGTTTAGTCAATATTGATTTTTGTGTGGAAAAGCAAAGGAGAAAAGGAAAGATATAAGCATCTGAATGCAGAGTTCCAAAGAATAGCAAGGAGAGATAAGAAAGCCCTCCTCAGCAATGAATGCAAAGAAATAGAGGAAAACAACAGAATAGGAAAGACTAGAGATCTCTTCAAGAAAATTAGAGATACCAAGGGAACATTTCATGCAAAGATGGGCTCGATAAAGGACAGAAATGATATGGACCTAACAGAAGCAGAAGATATTAAGAAGAGGTGGCAAGAATACACAGAAGAACTGTATAAAAAAGATCTTCATGACCCAAATAATCACAATGGTGTGATCACTGACCTAGAGCCAGACATCCTGGAATGTGAAGTCAAGTGGGCCTTAGAAAGCATCACTACAAACAAATCTAGTGGAGGTGATGGAATCCCAGTTGAGCTATTTCAAATCCTGAAAGATGATGCTGTGGAAGTGCTGCACTCAATATGCCAGCAAATTTGGAAACCTCAGCAGTGGCCACAGGACTGGAAAAGGTCAGTTTTCATTCCAATCCCAAAGAAAGGCAATGCCAAAGAATGCTCAAACTACTGCACAATTGCACTTATCTCACACCCTAAAAGTAATGCTCAAAATTCTCCAAGCCAGGCTTTAGCAATACGTGAACTGTGAACTTCCTGATGTTCAAGCTGGTTTTAGAAAAGGCAGAGGAACCAGAGATCAAATTGCCAACATCCGCTGGATCATAGAAAAGGCAAGAGAGTTACAGAAAAACATCTACTTCTGCCAAAGTAGTAGGCTTTGATTATGCTAAAGCCTTTGACTGTGTGGATCACAATAAACTGTGGAAAATTCTGAAAGAAATGGGAATACCAGACCACCTGACCTGCCTCTTGAGAAACCTGTATGCAGGTCAGGAAGCAACAGTTAGAACTGGACTTGGAACAGAGTGGTTCCTAATAGAAAAAGAAGTACGTCAAGCCTGTATACTGTCACCCTGCTTATTTAACTTCTATGCAGAGTACTTCATGAGAAATGCTGGGCTGGAGGAAGCACAAGCTGGAATCAAGATTGCCAGAAGAAATCTCAATAACCTCAGATATGCAGATGATACCACCCTTATAGCAGAAAGTGAAGAGAAACTAAAAAGCCTCTTGAAAAGGTGAAAGAGGAGAGTGGAAAAGTTGGCTTAAAGCTCAACATTCAGAAAATGAAGATCATGGCATCTGGTCCCATCACTTCATGGGAAACAGATGGGGAAACATTGGAAACAGTGTCAGACTTTATTTTTTTGGGCTCCACAATCACTGCAGATGGTGATTGCAGCCATGAAATTAAAAGACGCTTACTCCTTGGAAGGAAAATTATGACCAACCTAGACAGCATATTCAAAGCAGAGATGTTACTTTGCCAACAAAGGTCCGTCTAGTCAAGGCTATGGTTTTTCCAGTAGTCATGTATGGATGTGAGAGTTGGACTGTGAAGAAAGCTGAGTGCCAAAGAATTGATGCTTTTGAACTGTGGTGTTGGAGAAGACTCTTGAGAGTCCCTTGGACTGCAAGGAGATCCAACCAGTCCATCCTAAAGGAGATCAGTCCTGGGTGTTCTTTGGAAGGACTGATGGTAAAGCTGAAACTCCAATACTTTGGCCACCTCATGCAAAGAGTTGACTCATTGAAAAAGACTCTGATGCTGGGAGGGATTGGGGGGCAGGAGGAGAAGGGGACGACAGAGGATGAGATGGCTGGATGCCATCACCGACTCGATGGACATGAGTTGAGTGAACTCTGGGAGTTGGTGATGGACAGGGAGGCCTGGTGTCCTGCAATTCATGGGGTTGCAAAGAGTTGGACATGACTGAGCAACTGAACTGAAGTGAAAGTGATAGAGAAGGGTATAAGGTAGTGTTTTGAGTGCTTTTCTGGGTTCATTTCGACAGTTTATCCAAAAACTGCTGTCTTGTTCCTTCCATCCACCTCTTCCATCATTCTTGTATTGAAGGGTTGGAAGAACAGATACTATTTCTCGGTGTAGGGATGGTACTGATAGAAAACTTAGTGGACAAACAAAAATTTGAAATACACTGGGCCTTTTCTATTTTCTCTCCCCTTAAAAAAGGGTGATCTTGTTTTGTTTTCCCTATAGGAAAAATAAACAAAAATTAACTTTTTAAAAAATATGGTATGAATTTTGGCAACAACTCAACGCCAAGTAAACAAATTGAAGTTAAAGTAAAAGCTGTGCTTTGGGACAGAGCCCTTTGAATCTATTCCTGAAACATAGAAACACCTTCATAGCAGTGACTAAGTCTCATCTTCCCCCTCACCCAGAGGCACCGTGCATGAGTATGGATGAAACACAATGGCAGAATTAAATGTATGACATCTGTTGACATTTATGAAGAAATATATGTCAGATTGAAAACTCAATATATCAAAAGTTATATGTCTATACCAAATTCTGATATTTTAACTCATAGATGTTAAGAGGCTAAATAAAGTCAGGCTGTCAAAATGATTTGAGACATTTTCCCAAAGCTTCTTGTGTTTAAGACACGTACCACATTCAGAGAATTGTACCAGCAGTTATTCATCTGGGGGGTGGCATGAAAATGTTTCTGAAGTTTTTAACTATTCTGAGTATTTACAAATACCGTTAGATTTCTCAATAAATGGTATTCAGTAGCCTATTATATATCTGAAACTGATATTCTTGTAAAAATTTTTTAACTGTATAGTGTTCATATAAAGCTTGGCAATCCAAGAAAATAAAAGTAGATCTTAGTACACTGCTGAATCAGCTAGAGGGGAGATGCAAGAATTTTCTGACTCCAGAACTCTAGTTAAATTGGACTTGGTAGAGTTTCTTTAGATGCTAAAAAATATGAATTTGAATAAAATGCGGCTTGATGGCATATATTTTGAGATAATTTTATTAATTTTGCAAGAAAAATATATTATGACAGATACTATTCTCACTGACTCTAATAAGCACCCATTAAAACACCTGGCTGCTATAGTGTATCTGTCATAGTCCTCCTCCCAGTTTTAGCATATGCTGAAAATTCTTTTAACTGGACTATTTTTTTCCCCTAAAGAAAGACACATAAAGATAAATATTGTCCATACTGGAAGAGCCACATGTTTGTGAATCGATGACTGAGATAATAATGCCAATGTATTTTTTTTTTTTTTTTGGCTATTTTAGAACTTAGGTTCTCCAGAGGACAATGTACTTATTCATAGAGACAAGAAAACAAACAAACAAAAACTATGTCCTTAAAGAATGTTTAAAACTTGCCAGGTAGAATATGAACACACATCTCATGACTGTTCAGTGGGCTTACTGTTTCTTAGATGGCATATTGTCTGTTTCACACAAACACTCCCACCCAACCACCCAAGTGACTGTTGATAGAACATGGACTTTAATAATGTAATTTGTTCCCAACCAGAAATAACTTCCCTTGAGCCTTCAAAGTCCAATTAATAATTTTTGTTTTGTTTATAACATTCTACATCTCAAGCCTTATGATATTTTTGCCTGATTTTTCCCTGTATAATAATTGTATGCAAAGTAATTTTTCTTTTTTTAAAATTAGAAACATGTATTTAATTAAAAACTAGGGTATTATGGACAAATAAACCACTTGGATCTCAGAATTTTCCAGAACTTTTTTAAAACCACCATTTTATTGTCTTCTAAAAGAACCTATTAGATGAAAATTTGACAATATATATTCAAGAATATTAAATAAATGTCTACCTTTATTTTCCCACCAACTCTCTCCCTTTATTCTCTCACTTATGTGTGTTTTCCCCCTTATTTTGAGTATAAAATATCTAGCCATTTATAAAAGTGTTTAGGTAAACATCTCTATATGTGATTTCATATTATTAAGTCAGCAGTATATGTTTGTTATACTCTGCAGTCGACTAGTTAAAAGGAAGCACAAAAATGGTTTAGTAGTCTATAACATGATCATATAAAAATCTCTATATTAGTTAAAATCAAACCAGATCTTATTCCAAAACAAATTACAGAGTTCTTTATACTTAGTCTGTGGGTTGAATCTTTATACATTTTATTAATATTTTATTTCCCCTCTCAAATATATATTATTTCCCCTTAAAAGAGTTACTTGAGGATAGAAAATTATCTAAAATGTGCTTATAATTCCAATCTCTTTGTGCTAAACTAAATGATGTAGACAAAGGACACACACACACAATAGCTTATGGTGAACAATGTCGGATTTGTGATCTCCGAAGAAGATTTAGCATCGGGACCAGGGACCAGGCTTGATCACTTAAGAGCTTTTGTGTAGCAGAGTTTTATTAAAGTGAAAGAAAACAGAGAAAGCTTCTGACGTAGACATCAGGAAGGGGACAAAGAAGGCCCCCCTCACTTGTCTTATCAAGGCCTTATATACTTCTACCAGACTAACTCCCACAACACACATCTTAAATTAACAAGATTAGTTCCAGCAATAAAAAGGTCTTACCAGACCCACTCTCACAGCATACATTTTAAGATGACAGGATTCAGAAGGTTCCTGAAGACTCTCAACAAAGAGAAACATGTCCTAAAGCAGGATACATTGTTATATTGACTCAGACAAAGCAATATAAGAAAAAAAGTTTGTCCTTTTCTCTTCCTTGAGAACCCCAGACCCCTTTCTCCTCCTCAGGGAACCCAGACTTCTTATCAACCTACTAAAGAATTGGCTCTCTTCCATACACACACACACACACACACACACACACACACACACACAGTCAGGCCTCTGTATGCACAGGTTCTGCATCCATGGATTCAATCAACTGAGGATCAAAAATATTTGAAAAAAGTAGAATTCCAGAGTTTCAAAAAGCAGAACTTGAATTTGTCTCACACCAACTGTTTACATAGAATTTACATTAGGTATTATAAGTAATCAAGATAATTTAAAATATATGGGATGATGCACATATACTATATGCAAATACCATGCCATTTTATATAAAGAACTTAAACATTCATAGATTTTGATATCTGTGGGAGGGTTCCTGTAACCAGTTCTTAGCAAATACTGAGGGACAACTGTATGTGTGTGTGTATATGTGTGTGTGTGTATAAACAATACAGGATTTTTTATAATTTACAGTTTATGGGCAAAAAAGATATCCATAAACTATTCTAAAAGTTCTTAATGTAGATTTTTGTTAAAATCGCATCATCAAAGATATTTAAATGGGATAAAATCTATTGCTTTCACACTGAGTCCACTGTGGGAATGTTTAATGATACTCATGGCTGGTTTCTGCAGATATGTTCTTCAAGTCTTCTGGGACAAATTCATTTTCATATTTTCACTCAGTTATGTCAAAATTTTGTGTGCTTTTTAAGACCAAGGAGACTGTTTTTTTGGAAGGTTTCACTATGAATTCCTCATAGCACTTTGATTAGTTTTCCTTTGTCATAAAATTAATTGTTGAAAATAAAAATAAAGAAATGTTGATGTTTTTACTTATGTTTAAGAATATCAACAAGTGTTGGCATCACTTGTATTTTCATTTTTGGTAATTTATGGCTAGTAAGCTTAACTGCTAAAATACCTCATTTTAATTTTAAACATGTATATTTAAGAAATAACTTCCTTGACCAGTAATAAGTGAGCCATTGGTTATAGTTAATAATGTCTATGTATTAGGATGTCATAGCAAAACACAAAAGATAGTATCTACCATCACATCCAGGATGATAGATTTAATAAAACTATGTTACATAAAGATGAGCCCTATTGTGCTGCCTTGCAAGATTGTTATAGTTACAGTGTTTCTGTATGGGAATTTAACTTTTCTTAGTAATATTAGTTACTGAACCCAATCAATTCTTAAATCTACTCTTTGAAAATAACCTCCATTGTAAAAGATTCTGAATTATTTTTATTTCTCTTTTCTTTTTAAATACATTTTTTGAATAAGGCAGAGAACAAAAACATTAGCATATGTTTTCCTTCCAGAATATTAGAATTTTTGCTTCCCAAACCAATTGCTATTTTTCACTTAGTAGGAAAAAATATTAGATTATATATATATATATATTTAAAGCAATCTGTTCTCAGCTTATAAAATCCATTTAATTGATACTATTAAAACCTGTAAGTTTCTGTTATTCAGTATAGTTTAAGTCAGAATATCAAGTATCTGTGAACAATGGGTTTCAGACTATGATCAAGTTTCAGGTTTCCAAGAGCTATATGCTCCATGTTTATTGAGCAATAAGGTGACCTTGAAAAACATAGTTCAAGTTCAGATTTACCTCCTACAAGGCTATAGCACCAAATTTTGGAACTCTGAGGAATGAACAGGTGTAAAAGGAAAAATGACAGGTACTCTCCACATTCAAGGAATTTGTAGTTCTTTCGGGAGAGAAGAAAAAACGTCTGTCTCTTCTGAATAACTAACTGAACGGTGCTACTAATCATATCGGAATATTCATATATTTTACATAGTATTATAACTCCATGGTGTTATCTACAGCACAGTAGATTCCTCACTGGTAGGATTATGTTTTCCTCATATTCATATCTTTGCCTTTTGTCTGGTCAAATCCCTTATATTTGGAAGTATTCAAAAGAACTTGAACAAATAACGCAAAAAGCCAATGAACCTTTTAAGAGATTAAGTGTCTGCACACAACAAAATGCTATTGTTATGACTGATAATAGCTAACATATTTTGAGGGAAATACTCTGTGTATACTTTTAATAATTATGATATCAAATGTGATAATAATTAAAATAGTAACATCAGCAAAAAGGAATAGGCAGATTCAAGTTTTCATCATTCCATAATAGGATCAAAATGAGAATAAACTGTCAGAACTAAACTTTTCAGACCTCTGATAAGTCAGAAGTTTACAACAACCAAGTGAATGCTGAATTACAATGTAAAACATCAATCAGTGTAATATACCATGTTTATAGATATAAATTTAATAAAACAGAACAAAACAAACCATTGTCATCTTGATGCAGGAAAAGGCTTTTGACAAAATCCAACATCTTTTCGTGCCAAAAGCACACACACACAATGAAAAGAAGGAAACTTCAACATTATAAGAGGCATTTATTAAAAAAAAAAAACCTCACCCTACATTATACTCAGTGGTAGAAAGCTAAAATCTTTACTCGGGAAAAGACAGGATCCCACTATCACTACTGCTATTCATCACTGCACCTGACAAATCAGACCGGAAAAAGAAAAGAAATCCAAATTGGAAAGAGAAAGTAAAATAATCCCTCTCTATATATGAGATGTATATAGGTATGTGTGTGTGTGTGTGTGTGTGTGTGTGTGTGTAGATATAATCCTGAAGAGTCCACAAGGAAGCAGCTAAAGCTAATGAATGAATTCACCAAAGTTGCAGGAGACAAGATCATTACACAAAAATCAATTTTGTTTCTATGAAGTTGCAATGAACAATCCAAAAGTGAAATTAAGAAAACTATTCTATTTATAATATCATCTAAAAGAATAAAATACCTAGAAATAAATTAAATCAGGGAGGTGAAAGACTTATACACTGAAAACAACAGAACATTGCTGAAAAAAATTAAAGACCTAAATATTCGGAAGTATGGTTTGTGTTCTTGGGTAGGAATAGTTAATCTCACAGGTTTAATGAAATCTTTATCAAAATTCCAGTAGCGTTTTTTTTTTTTCCCAAAGATGAAGAAAAAGCCTATCCTCCAATTCCTGCGGAATTGCAAAGGACCTTGAATGGCCAAAATAATCTTGAAAGAGGACAACAAAATCATGAAAACTCATGTTTTATTTTTTTTCCATTTCAAGGCTTATTACAAATCTACAATAAGTAAAGGAATGTGATAATGGCATAAGTGTGTACACATATGTAGTACTAGCATAAGGATTGCATATAAAGTGATGAAATGGAATTGAAAATCTAGAAATAAACATACATTTTTGGTTAATTGATGTTTAATAAGGATGCCAAAATCATTTGATGGGGAAAAAATAATTTCTTGACAAATGATACTTAAAACAATTGAATTTCCAGAATTGTAAAAGAATGAAGTTAAAACCCTTTTCTTATACTATATGCAAAAATTAATTCAAAATAAATGCATGGCCTAAATATAAGAGCTAAAATTATAAAACTTTAAAAGAAATATAGGGGGGGAATTTTTATGGCCTTGACTTTGGTGATGAATTATTAGTTATGACACCAAAGGCACAAGCAACAGAAGAAAAAAAAATAAGCAAATTGGACTTTATCAATATTAAAAATTTTGTGCCTCAAGAAGTTGACAGTCATGATTGTCAGAGTCTGGAATATGGGGATAAGAAAAATGGGTGAAGATGGTCAAAAGATAAAAACTTCCAGCTATAAAATAAATAAGTTTTGGGGATGTATGTACAGCATGGGGGCTATCAAAACTATGTCATATATTTGAAAGTTGCTAACAGAATATATTTTAAAAGTTCTTCTCAGAAAAATTGTAACTACATGAGGTGATGTGTGCTAACCAAACTTGTAGTCATTTTGCAGTAGATGCATATGTCAAATCATTGTTGCACACCTAAAACTAATACAATGCTACATGTCAATAATACTTCAATAAAACAGAAAAAAGTGAAAAGACAGCCTATAAAATGATAAAAACTATTTGCAAATCATGTATTTAAGAGTTTAATATCCAGAATAATTAAGGAACTCATAGAACACACACACACAAAACAAAACCCAATGTGAAGAGGGATTGAATTCTCAGTATAATATATGCAAATAGCTAGTACAGTTCAGTTGCTCAGTCGTGTCCGACTCTTTGCGACCCCTTGGACCGCAGCACGCCAGGCCTCCCTGTCCATCACCAACTCCCGGACTTTACTCAAGCTCATTTTCATTGAGTCAGTGATGCCATCCAACCATCTCATCCTCTGTCGTTCCTTTCTCCCACCTTCAATCTTTCCCAGCATCAGAGTCTTTGCCAAAGAGTCAGTTCTTCCCATCAGGTGGCCAAAGTATTGGATTTTCAGCTTCAGCATCAGTCCTTCCAATGAATATTCAGGACTGATTTCCTTTAGGATGAACTGATTGGATCTCTTTGCAGTCCTAGGGACTCTCAAGAGTCTCTTCCAACACTACAGTTCAAAAGCATCAGTTCTTTGGTGCTCAGCTTTATTTATGGTCCAACTCTCACATCCATACATGACTGCTGGGAAAACCATAGCTTTGACTAGATGGACTGTTGTTGACAAAGTATGTCTCTGCTTTTTAATATGCTATCTAGGTATGACTATAAAGGGGAAGTGAGAAATAGATATAAGGGACTAGATCTGATAAATAGAGTGCCTGACAAGCTATGGATGGAGGTTTGTGAAAATGCAAAAAAATAAAAATGGCTGTCTGAGGAGGCCTTACAAATAGCTGTGAAAAGAAGAGAAGCAAAGAGCAAAGGAGAAAAGGAAAGATATACCCATTTGAACGCAGAGTTCTGAAGAATAACAAAGAGAGATAAGAAAGGCTTCCTCAGTGATCAATGCAAAGAAATAGAGGAAAACAACAGAATAGGAAAGACTAGAGATCTCTTCAAGAAAATTAGAGATACCAAGGGAACATTTCATGCAAAGATGGGCTCAATAAAGGACAGAAATCATATGGACCTAACAGAAGCAGAAGATATTAAGAAGAGGTCTCAAGAATACACAGAAGAACTGTACAAAAAAATATCTTCATGATCCAGATAATCATGATGGTGTGATCACACACACTTACCTAGAGCCAGACATCCTGGAATGTGAAGTCAAGTGGGCCTTAGAAAGCATCACTACGAACAAAAGCTAGTGGAAGTGATGGAATTCCAGTTGAGCTATTTCAAATCCTAAAAGATGATGCTGTGAAAGTGCTGCACTCAATATGTCAGCAAATTTGGAAAACTCAGCAGTGGCCACAGGACTGGAAAAGGTCAGTTTTCATTCCAATCCCAAAGAACAGCAGTACCAAAGAATGCTCAAACTACCATACAATTGCACTTATCTCACATGCTAGTAAAGTAATGCTCAAAATTCTCCAAGCCAGGCTTCAGCAATACGTGAACCGTGAACTTTCAGATGTTCAAGCTGGTTTTAGAAAAGGCAGAGGAACCAGAGATCATATTGCCAACATCTGCTGGATCATCGAAAAAGCAAGAGAGTTCCAGAAAAACATCTATTTCTGACTATATATTGCTTACGCCAAAGGCTTTGACTGTGTGGATGACAATAAACTGTGGAAAATTCTGAAAGAGATGGGAATACCAGACCACCTGACCTGCCTCTTGAGAAACCAGTATGCAGGTCAGGAAGCAACAATTAGAACTGGACACGGAACAGACTGGTTCCAAATAGGAAAAGGAGTACGTCAAGGCTGTATATTGTCACCCTGCTTATTTAACTTATAAGCGGCTTCCCTGGTGGCTTAGAGGGTAAAGCGTCTGCCTGCAATGCAGGAGACCTGGATTCAGTCCCTGGGTCGGGAAGATCCCCTGGAGAAGGAAATAGCAACACACTCCAGTACTCTTCCCTGGAAAATCCCATGGACAGAGGAGACTCGTAGGCTACAGTCCATGGGGTCACAAAGAGTCGGACACAACTGAGCGACGACATGCAAAGTACATCATGAGAAACACTGGGCTGGAGGAAGCACAAGCTAGAATCAGTATTGCCGGGAGAAATATCAATAACCTCAGATCTGCAGATGACACCACCCTTATGGCAGAAAGTGAAGAACTAAAGAGCCTCTTGATGAAAGTGAAAGAGGAGAGTGAAAAAGCTGGCTTAAAGCTCAACATTCAGAAAAGATCATGGCATCCGGTCCCATCACTTCATGGCAAATAGATGGGGAAACAGTGGAAACAGTGGCTGACTTTATTTTTGGGGGCTCCAAAATCACTGCAGATGGTGATTGCAGCCATGAAATTAAAAGACACTTACTCCTTGAAGGAAAGTTATGACCAGCCTAGACAGCATATTCAAAAGCAGAGACATTACTTGTCAACAAAGGTCCATCTAGTCAAGGCTATGGTTTTTCCAGTAGTCATGTATGGATGTGAGAGTTGGACATTTCTGGTGGGAATGTAAAACTGCACAGTTACTACTGAAAGCAGTTTGGCAGTGGTGGAACAAGTTTGTGAAAACTGCATGAATCCACTTATGTGAGTTACCTAGAATAGGCAAATCAGAAAAAATGCAAATTAGAAATTATCAGGAACTCAAGTATTTGGGAGTAACATGAATTTATTGCCAATAGTTGCAGAGTTTGTGTTTGGGTGATAAATATTTTGGAAATAGTTGTGATGGCTGCATGACATTGTGAATATGATTAATATCCCAGAATTATACATTTAAAATGATTAAAATGGCAAGTTTTATATATTTTTATTCAAAAAATTTTAATTGATATATACTGATTTAAAATATGTGGTATATGTGTTCATTTGTTCAAATTTATCTATATTATTTTTCTTCCATTCTTCTCAATTGTAGTTTATTGTAAGATATTGAATATAGTTCCCAATGTTGTACAGTAAATCATGTTTATTTTATATATGGTAGTGTGCAACTGTCAACCCCACACTCATTTTTTTCCTCCATCCTATTCCCTTTTGGTAACAATAAGTCTGTATCCTTTATCTGTGAGTGTGTTTCTATTTTGTAAATAAGTTCTTTTATGCTATTTTCTTTCTTTGTTTTCAATTTCATATATAATTGATGTCATAGAATGTTTTTCTTTATCTGTCTCAAGTATTTCATGTAGTATGATAATCTGTAGGTCAAGCATTTTACTATAAATGTCAGCATTATTTCATTATTTTCTTATGGCTAATAATATTCCACCACTTCTTTATTCATTCACCTGGTGGGCATTTAGCTTGCTTCCATGTGTTGGCTTTGTAAATAGTGCAGCTATGAACATTGGGCTGCATATATCTTTTTGAATTAGAGTTTTTGTCTTTCCTGAATATATACCCAGGAGTGAGATTGCTTGATCATACAGTAACTCTATCTTTAGGTTTCTGAGGAACCTCCATATTATTCTCCATAGTGACTGTACCTATTTGCATTTCCACCAATAGTGTTTGAGAGTTCCTTTTTTTGCATACCCTCTCCACCATTTATTATTTGTAGACATTTGATGATGGCCATTCTGACCATTGTGAGATGTTATCTCATTGTGGTTTTTATTTCCATTTCTCATTAAGGAGTTTTATGATATCTTGTATATAAGCCTTTAATCCATTTATTTTTGTATATGTTATGAGAGAGTGTTTAACTGATTTACATATGATTCTTCAGTTCCCCTAACACCACTTCCTGAAGAGACTATTTTTTCTCCATTATTTATTTTTGACTCTTTGTTGAAGATTAATTAGCTGGCCATAGGTGTGTGGGTTTATTTCTGGGCTCTCTATTCTGTTCCACTGATCCAATGTCTTTTTTTGTGTCAACACCGTACAGTTGGATACATATAACTTTGTAGTATTTTCTGAAGTCTGAAAGGGTTGTTCCTGCAGCTTTGTTCTTTTTCCTTAGGATTGCTTTGGCAATTCCAGGTCATTTGTGATTCCATAGAAATTTTAGGATTATTTCTCCTAATTCTGTGCAATATGTCTTGTTTAGTTTGATAGGAATCACATTAAATCTGTAGATTGCTTCAGGTAGTACAACCATTTAAACTATAGTAATTCTTCCAATCCAGAGCATAAAATATCTTTCCACATCCTTGTATCATCTTTGATTTTTTTTTTAACTTTCTGACATTTTATCGTTAGAGTGTGTGTGTGTGTGTGTGTGTGTGTGTGTGTGTGTGTTAGTCAGTCGTGTCCAACTCTTTGCAACCCCATGGACTGTAGCCCTCCAGGTTTCTCTGTCCATGGGATTTTTTTACAGGCAGTTTCTTTACCATCTGGGCTACCAGGGAAGTAAAGAAATGCAATAGATTTCCATACATTAATCTTATATTCTGCTACCTTGCTGAATTCATTTATCACTTCTAATAGTTTTTGTGTCTAGTCTTTAGGATTTTCTATATAGAGTATCATATAATGACAGTTTTACCTCTTACCCTCCAATTTGTATAGCTTTTATTTCCTTTTCTTGTTTTATTGATTTGGCTAAGACTTACAATACTATGTTGAATACAAGTGATGAGAGTGGGCATTCTTGTCTCAAAATTTAGAGGGAAGGCTTTCTAATTAATTAGTGTTATATTGGCGGTGAGTTTGTCATAAATGTCTTTGATTGTGTTGAGATATATCTTCTCTACACCCACTTTGGCAAGAGTTCCCCCCGCCCCAAGAGTAGATGTTGATATTTATCAAATGCTTTTTCTAAATGTATTGAGATCATGTTGTATCCCCCCCACCCTTTTCTTTTGTTGAAGTGATATATCACATTGATTTGTGTAGTTCACTTCCTTGTGAACTTGGGATGAATTCTTCTTGGCCATTGTGCACAATTTTTTATATGTGTTGTTGGATTTGGTTTGCTAGTATTTTGTTGAGAATTTTTGTGTGTATATTCATCAAAGATATTGGCCTCTAGTTTTCTTTTTTGGTGGTATCTTTATCTGGTCTCGGTAGCAGGGTAATGATCAGAGTGATGGTGCTTCACAGGATGTCTTTGGGAGTGTTTTCTCATATTCAGTCTTTTGAAAGAGTTTGAGAAGGATCAGTAAAAGTTCCTCTTTGTATGTTGGTAGAATTTGTCTGTGAAGCCATCTGGTCCTGAACTTTTGTTTGTAGGGATTTTTTTGTTTTTGATTTT
Organism: Bos mutus; assembly: GCF_027580195.1. Lineage (NCBI taxonomy): Eukaryota > Metazoa > Chordata > Mammalia > Artiodactyla > Bovidae > Bos > Bos mutus. Next base: position 73,403,198 of record NC_091627.1, read on the forward strand.
TTTTTTTTTCTTTTTTTACAGATTCTATTTCACTTGCAGTGATTGGTCTTTAAACAGACCAATCACTGGAAGTGAAATAGAATTATCTGTTTCTTCTTAATTCAGTTTTGGTGGTCTATATGTTTCTAGGAAATTGTCCCTTTCTTCAGGATTGTGGATGTTTCACATATTTTTATCTGAGACTTCATAATCACAGTTGTAAAATATTCAGATTTGATGTTACATAATCTAGAATGCCTCCAGCTCTCAACTAACCCAAATGGGAACTTCTTAAATGTTTCTTAACCTGATGTAAACTTTCAGCTTTTCATAACACAATCAAATCCACTTTATAGGGATTCATTTTCTATAGCATGATATCTTGTGTCAGGCAACCTTTGAAAACAATATTTATTAAATACTCACTCTATGCCCACACTAGTTTAAGAAATGAAATACATTTCATTTCTACATTTTAAGAAATGAAATAATTAAAAAAACATTATAAAATGAGTATATATGCTACATGTTAGGGTAAGATAGATATTTAATAAATACTTCTGACAGATATGTTTCAGGGATAAAATGTAGGTTCTTGATAGACCAGCATTTGTAGTAAAGCCAGATTGATATTAATTTTGTATCTAAAATGATTTTTCCTTTAATTTTCATTTTCTATGATCACATAGAGAAGGAAAGAGATAATCACTGGAAAGAAGAAATGGTGGTTGGGGTAATAAAGAAAATAGTTTTTTTTTTAATACATATAATTGTGTTATTTGTATTCTTATATTGTTGTGTTAAGATCATTAAATTTTTAGATTTTTAACAAAAAATTTATCTGTAATTTCACATATTCTTCAACTTTATTCAGGAGAGGGAGAAAAATCATCTATTTAGTAGCTATGTTATCAAGCTATATTTCTTTAAGGGTAAATAATGACTTTTAAAAAAAATTGCGGTTGAAGTTGCTCTGCTCACAAAATGAACATTTTGAACAGAAAGATACTTTATTTTAAAGTTCATTCTTCAAAGTCATTATAAAGTCCTCATTTAGGTATTGGTGAATATTCATTGATAAAGGAAAATTCGGATTATCACAAATAATTATTTATTTTTGATCAATTGGAATGCCCTTAATGCAGCTTTGATTGATATATTGTTGAGAAAACAATATACCATTCAATATGTCAAGTTAAATCTATTACATAAAATAGGAATCTGTGTTATTCTCTTCATGTTTTTCTTGTAAAATGTTTTAATCCTTTGATTTCTAAATTTTTGCCTACTGCCAAAGAAACTAGCACAACCTGTAAATACCTTTTTTGAACAGACTTTTATTTCTAGTTTTGTAAGGAATCTTCATACTGTTCTTCATAGTGGTTGTATCATTTTACATTCCCACCAACAGTGTAAGAGAGTTCCCTTTTCTCCATATCTTTTCCAGCATTTATTTTGACAAGCTTTTGAAATAATATATTTCTTGCTTTGTATTTTCCTTTTTACTTTTATTATTTGTTTTTTAACTTTTACTTTCTATTGAAGTATAATAAGTGTTCAGATAGCTGAACCTATCATGTTTGGTGAATTTTCAAAAACTAATCTCAGCTGGCTATCTCGCAAGAAAGAGAACATTTCTAGCCCTCAGAATCACTCTTTATCAGTGTTCTTTTCATATTTGGACACACTATACCCCTGAGAATAACCAACATCCTGACTGCTAAATAAGCAGACTCATTTTGCCTGATTCTAAAACTTATTAAATTACTCTATATGTAAGCGAGTCTAGCTTCTTTCACTTAACATTATGTTTGTAGATTTCCATGGGCCTTGAACATGGTATTCTTTAGTTTAATCATCATTCCTTTGTCCATTCATTCTTGATGGACATTTATGTAGTGTGTAATTTGGGATTATAATGAATAGTAATGTAATGAACATTCTAGTAAATGTCTTCTTGTCATGAATTTCTGTGTATACCTGAAATTCAAAGTCATAGGATATGCAGAGGTTCAGCTTTAATATATACTGCCAGTTTTCCATATGGTTGTACCAGTTTATACCACCAATTTCTACCAGCAGAGAAGCATGAGGGTTTTGATTGTTCCACATCCTGGCCAACACTTCGTAATTAAAGTCCTTTTTGTTTTAGGCATTAAGGTGAATATGTAGTCACATTAAATGTTGCTTTTACTTTGCATTTCTTTAATGGTTAATGCAGTTGAGTATTGAACACTTCTGAATTTATTCATTGTCCATTTAAATATCCACTTCAGCAAATTCACCTTTTTTCTTTATTGGCTACATTTTTAAATTGTTTTGTAGTACTTTAGATTTCCTTGGTCGGTCACAATGTTTCATAAAAGCCTCACTCACTATGTTTATTTTTTCCATTTTCTCAAGATTATCTTTTCATGATCATAAATTCTTGCTATTTAGGAAACTTAATATATTTTTCCATATGTATTGTGTCCTGTTTATGAATTGTTTGCCTACTCCATGATCAGAAAGATGTTCTCTTCCCTATATTTCTTTTTTTAAAGATACAGATGTGTGTATCTCTGTGAGTTCTTATATCTTTAAGGGTATATATGTATATGTATATGTATATGGAACCTTTCACATACAAATACTTCCATATGGATATTCAGGTGACCTGACACATTTGTTGACAAAACACTGAGACAGACATTCCTTTTTGTACTGCTGTATTTACTTTATCATGAATCAGGAAAAAAAAAGTGTATATGTGATTCTGTTTCTGGACTCTTGTTCTTTTGGTCAGTTGGTTTAACTCCGTATCAACATTACAGTTCTTATGATAGCTTTATAATAGGTATTAATATATGGTGGTGGAAGTAAATCCTCTAGCTTTATTCTTCACAATTTTGTTAGCTCTTTTAGGCCCTTTGCATTTCCATTTGAGATTGACCTTACCAATATCCACAAAATGTCTTGCCAGGATTTTGATTGGGATTGCATTGAATCTGTAGATAAATCTGAGGAGAATTTACAGTTTTATACTACTGAGTTTTCTAGTACATGTATGTGGTATATCATATGGAACTTTAAATTTTCTGTCAGGGATTATTTTAGATATTTGTGTAAGTGTCCTGCATGTCTTTTGGAGATTTAATCATAAGTACTTGATGTTTTTGATACTGCTGTAAATGGCATTTTTAAACTCTGTTTTTTCTTTCTTTCTATTCTATAGTGTGAAGTCATACTTCCACCTGACAAAATTAAACAGGCAAGGAAGCCTATTCCAAGCTATTGCAGTAAATGAGAGAGGCCATTACTGAGTCCAAGTTCTACTCTACTGAAACAAGTATGGGAGACATTTTAAGAGCTAGGGTCGGGGATCATAGGTCACTTGTTCCGTTCATTAACCTCATCCAAAGAAAAAGTTAACTTTCTCATATCATCTTGATGGGAGGCAGTTTTACAAATCGGGTCAAAGTACCCACCAAAATTAGACTGCTGCCCTCACACAGAGATTGGGAGATCAAGGTGATGTCTTCCTTGATGTTTATACTTCAGAGTTGGCTCCCAGATCCTTGAGAGAGAGGCACTGAATTGTAAATCTGGCAAGAGTCTTTTAAAAAGATTTACATCTCAAAGGGGCAAAGAAGTAATTTATAAGTTTTCTAAAGCAAATGCTCAAAGGAAAGGAAATGTAAAGACTTCTGCAGTTAGACCATCTGGATTCTGTAAAGGTGAAGTTCAGAGGAAGGTCAGGGGCCTTGAGGCAGGAAAAAGTCAAGCTGAGGACAATGTTGACTGTCTTGGTCAATAAAAATACAGTTGATTTTGCTATAGTAACCTTATTGTCATCAATTTAGTGAATTTCATTATTCATTTTAATAGTTAAAAAAAATTTTTAAGATTGCTAAACACATATTATCATGTCTGTGAATAATTGCAGTTATATTATATCCTTTGTAATTGTTATCCCTTTTTATTTTATTTATTATAGTAGCTGAGACCTCCAATAATATGATAAATTAAAGTAGTGATAGAAAGTACCTTGTTTTCAATAGTATTTCATCATAGAGTATGATTGTGTGGGTTTAAAAAAAATTACCACTGTTTTTAATCATGTAAAGAAATTTTTCCTCTAAGCGTATTTTTAACTTCCTTAAGTTTCTACTGTCTCAGACAAAAGTAATATCATTAGATACTTCTCAACCATAAAATAAATATATAGTCAAATATATCTTTCAAATTTATAGATCTCATTATAAATTATCTCATAGAAAGTTTACTTCTCTATCATTTAGGATATACTGGTTGCTATACACCAGACACTATAATCATTTACTCAGTGGCTTAACACAAAAAATGTTAATTCTCACTTAGGAGATCATCCAGTGAAGGATGGGAAGATATATTTATGGTGGGAATAGGCTCTACTTTGCCCTTGATCCAAGGAGATTCCTTCCCTTTACTAGCCTCAGCATTTCTAGAGCTTCAGAATCTTCTGGTGGAACATATTCATCTACTAGGCAAGAAGAAGGTTAACAGGTAGGAGGTGGTGAAGGAGAAAGAGAGAAAGAGTAGAAAGTATCAGTTCAGTTCAGTCGCTCAGTCGTGTCCGACTCTTTGTGACTGCATGAACCGCAGCACGCCAACTCCCAGAGTCTACCCAAACCCATCTCCATTGAGTCGGTGATGCCATCCAACCACCTCATCCTCTGTCGTCCCCTTCTCCTCCTGCCCTCAATCTTTCCCAGGATCTGGGTCTTTTCAAATAAGTCAGCTCTTCGCATGAGGTGGCCAAAGTACTGAAGTTTCAGCTTTAGCATCAGTCCTTCCAATGAACACCAAGGCCTAATCTCCTTTAGGATGGACTGGTTGGATCTCCTTGGTCCAAGGGACTCTGAAGAGTCTTCTCCAACACCACAGTTCAAAAGCATACATTCTTCGGCACACAGCTTTCTTTATAGTCCAACTTTCATACCCATATATGACTACTGGAAAAACCATAGCCTTGACTAGTCGGACCTTTGTTGGCAAAGTAATGTCTCTGCTTTTTAATATGCTGTCTAGGTATATCATAACTTTCCTTCCAAGGCATAAGCATCTTTCAATTTCATGGCTGCAGTGATTTTGGAGCCCCCAAAAATAAAGTCAGCCACTGTTTCCACTCTTTCCCCATCTATTTGCCATGAAGGGATGGGACCAGATGCCATGATCTTCGTTTTCTGAATGTTGAGCTTTAAGCCAACTTTTTCACTCTCCTCGTTCACTTTCATAAAGAGGCTCTTTAAGTTCTTCTTCACTTTCTGCCGTAAGGGTAGTATCATCTGCAGATCTGAGGTTATTGATATTTCTCCCGGCAGTCTTGATTCTAGCTTGTGCTTCATCCAGCCCAGTGTTTCTCATGATGTACTCTGCATATAAGTTAAATAAGCAGGGTGACAATATACACCCTCGATGTACTCCTTTTCCTATTTGGAACCAGTCTGTTGTTCCATGTCCAATTCTAACTGTTGCTTCCTGACCTATATACAGGTTTCTCAAGAAGCAGATCAGGTGGTCTGGTATTCCCATCTCTTTCAGAATTTTCCACAGTTTATTGTGATCCACACAGTCAAAGGCTTTGGCGTAAGCAATTTATAGTCAGAAATAGATGTTTTTCTGGAACTCTCTTGCTTTTTCGATGATCCAGCAGATGTTGGCAATTTGATCTCTGATTCCTCTGCCTTTCCTAAAACCAGCTTGAACATCAGGAAGCTCATGGTTCACCTATTGCTGAAGCCTGGCTTGGAGAATTTTGAGCGTTACTTTACTAGCATGTGAGATAAGTGCAATTGTACGGTAGTTTGACCATTCTTTGGTATTACTATTCTTTGGGACTGGAATGAAAACTGACCTTTTCCAGTCCTGTGGCCACTGCTGAGTTTTCCAAATTTGCTGGCATATTGAGTGTAGCACTTTCACAGCATCATCTTTTAGGATTTGAAATGGCTCCACTGGAATTCCATCACCTCCACTAGCTTTGTTCGTAGTAATGCTTCCTAAGACCTCCTTGACTTCACATTCCAGAATGTCTGGCTCTAGGTGAGTGTGAGTGATCACACCATCATGATTATCTGGGTCGTGAAGATCTTTTTTTACAGTTCCTCTGTGTATTCTTGCCACCTCTTTTTAATATCTTCTGCTTCTGTTAGGTCCATACCATTTCTATCCTTTATCAAGCCCACTTTTGCATGAAATGTTCCCTTGGTATCTCTAATTTTCTTAAAGAGAACTCTAGTCTTTCCCATTCTGTTCTTTTCCTCTATTTCTTTGCATTGATGACTGAGGAAGGCTTTCTTATCTCTCCTTGCTATTCTTTGTATAAGAGCATAATTGCTCATGATTGCATCATCCCAGGAAAGACATACCTTCTGGCATTTTCCACCGGCAACAACTAGCTACATGCCCCCCGATTCAACGTCAGAAAATGTAGTCCAACTGAGTGCCAGGAAGTTGAAAGGTAAATATTGAGGAGCATCAGGTTTTATGTTCTGGATGCTTATATATGTATCACAACCCTCCAACAAACATATAGGCATCCAGAACCTAGAATAAATAACGCTTTAATCTGTTTAGTCACAATTTCATCTCTCTGCTCCCTGTGTGTATACATAGCAACTCATTTTTATCTTAAATAAAAACAAACATTGAAATTATTATATATATTGAGAGAAGACAGTACCAACCTAAACCCATTCAGTTTTAATGTTTTAAAAAAATATTTTTTTCTTTGGAAAGTATAATTATAACAAAACCTTTGTATTTTATAATACTAATGAAAACTGTTGTAACTTTCCCTTGAAACTTCTCCTTTTGGTGGTGTTATGATTTAATTTTTAACTCTTGGCTTATTTTCTCTTGATAAATTAGATCAACAGATAGATATGGACTTCCTTTAAAAATTTATGTGAGCAACAGTCTTCCTGTTTTCCTTAAGTCACAGAGTAAAATGTAGTATATGTAAGGTCCATATTTTCATAAGAGTATTTTTTTCTGAATTTCCCAGAGATTATATGATTTCCCCCAATCCTACATTGCATGCACGTACACACACACACAAATCACTTAAGGACTTAGCACAACCAGAAAAAACAGTATCATTCTGCTTTGAGGCTTAGAGATTAGCAGTCAACATAGAGATGTTACTGACATGAAGGAGTTTGCTGATAACGAGTTGAGAGCAAGATCAGGATTTGCTGATATGTGGGATAGAAGGTTAAAGTTGACCTATGGGGAACTGGACAAGAATGCATAGTGATGTGGCCAATCCATAATTAAGCCATCTTACTTATAAATATTCATGTGGTATGAATGTATATCCATGGCTGTGTCTGCTGTTGGCAGTGAGTCATGCTTACATGTAAGATAAATGTTAACAAGTTTGTACACATAACATACTTTATGCAAAACTTATGAATGATGGTTTAAGAAAGAGCAAGTTTTAGAAGCAAAGTGTGTCCTTAAATTGACAGTTTTTATATTTGAATCTGTGCAATGGTGTTGACTTTCTTGGGAGTTAACCAAATTTTATGTAATTTGAATACTACTCAATAATATTCAACAGTGTTTTCCACTGTTTGAATGTTTGCTACAGTTGTTCATAAATATTTTAACAAACAAATGAATGTCATTGTGGATTACTTAAATATAAAATCTGAAAAACAATTTAAAACCTGAATTAACAAAAGTAGTATGAATTTTAATGGCAAAACAAAACACAAGGCAAGCCTATAAAATACTGTATTCTAAGAGGAAATTAACTTATATGAAGTAGTATATAACCTCATATCTAACTTCAAGGTTATTTTGGAATACCTCTTAATAATTAGACTGACATCAGTGTAAGATGAATAAATTCTTTGTGTGATATATTTGTCACAAAACAAAGATTGGTCCTTAAGATAGGGTAATTAATTTGTGTGCTTTAATGTTTCCTTGTAAGAATGATGACTTAAAATATTAAATAGCTGTGGTAGTAAAGTACAATTGAAAAAAAATTTACAGACATTCATTTTGTATTAATGTCCCTTTTAAAGTTTTATATTATCATATATCTATACCAGGTAACTATATTTTTATGTTATTGAAGTATATAAACTCTTCATAATATATGTGTTAATGATAATTAAAGAACCTGTACATTTACTTATATATTTTTTTATAGAAAATCTCTGAAAATTTTATATAATCCAATCATAGAAATATGATTTGCTGGTTATGATTATGGCCACATTATTATTTAAAAATAAAATGTTATTAAAATACAGAAAAACCTATGATTATAGGAATTCTCAAAAGTCCTGTGAATTCCAATCTTTTATTCCAAAGTCCCAAAGACTATTTGTTGTTGTTATTGTTGTTTTTGTTTAGTCACTAAGTTGTGTCAGACTCTTTATCGAACCCCATGGACTGTGGCCCGCCAGGCTCCTCTCTCCATGGAATTTACCAGGCAAGAATCCTGGAGTTGGCCATTTCCTTCTCCAGGGGATCTATTATTCCTCAAGAATTTAGAACATAACTCAAGGTGACAGTAAAAATGCGTTACATATATGAGTTCTTCTTTAACTCCATGATAAGTGACTTTGGGCTTAGTATCCATGTGCAAAACCCAGTATCTGTGAAGTCCTATGGTTTGCTTTTTCTCTCTGAGTACCAAAGGGAAAAAACTGCATTGGAATCTGATAAACATAGTTTAAACACTAGCTTTGTCATTTAACATCTGTGTCACCTTGACTGTTACTTAAATTCCTGAAATGTATTTTCTTCTACTGAAATACTGAAAGCCGTATTTTTAAGCAAGAGATAATACATGCAAAGTGCCTGACAAATGGTAGGAATATCATAAATGAATTATTGTATACCTTTTAAATTTGATCAGAGCAACAGGAGTAAAAACAAATATAATAATGATACTTTTAAATTTGATATAACTACATCTGATTTAGTGAGAAAATACCACCAGATGTCTTATCTAAGGATAGGAAATGTATTAAGTGAATATCTACAGAAATGTTAGGAAATTGAATTTTGATATGCTAGACAGTATAACTAATTCAGAGTCTTGAAATTTATAAATTCCACTTGAAGTTTTCAAGTCATTTTTCATGGAAATAGTGTTTGGTTTTATATGATGTATGCTTTGGATGGGTTTTTTAAGGGGGTATATTATTTAAGTATTTGCTACAGTGTTTGTATCATAATTTTCTTTTGAAAATCATTTTATTGTTAATTTCATGTATTTTTAATTACATAAATGTTAAGAATCATTATTTGGCTTTTTAGTATATGAACTATTCCTGATGCAAACCAGAGTCCAACACACTCCTAGTCCTGTTTAATCTTGTCCATACCTCATTTTACATCATTTAGACGTCTTATGGGTGGGAAAGACAATCCCATATCCATTCTTATAGAATTAGTGGCATTTCACTAACGTTTTCAGTCCTGTTTTTGTCAGCATCATAAGAACAAGGACATCTTAAATGTTCAATTACTTGTATTGTAAAGTATAAATGGCCAACCAAAATAAATAAAAATGCTGTATTTCTTAAAATTTATAGGTGAATAGTATTTAGTTTACTAGACATTCAATCGGAGAAGGCAATGGCACCCCACTCCAGTACTCTTGCCTGGAGAATCCCATGGATGGAGGAGCCTGGTGGGCTGCAGTCCATGGGGTCCCTAAGAGTCGGACACGACTGAGCGACTTCACTTTCACTTTTCACTTGCATGCATTGGAGAAGGAAATGGCAACCCACTCCAGTGTTCTTGCCTGGAGAATCCCAGGGACGGGGGAGCCTGGTGGGCTGCCGTCTATGGGGTCACGCAGAGTCGGACACGACTGAAGCGACTTAGCAGCAGCAGCAGCAGACATTCAATACTCTTTTCTGTTTCTTTAAGAAACCTGGGGCAAGGAACAGATGTGCATATTTTGCAGTAGAATGAATTAGAGGTCAATATGTTTTGTTTTTATGAGTAAAAGGGAAAGAGATTGCTAAAGAAAAGAAAAAAATAAAGCTTTCAAAAATACTTAATATTAGACTATGAATTTTATCAGGGAATATTTTAATGGAATTATGCTTTTAACCAGAGAAGACCCTCAAGTTACAAATATTTAATTTAGATAATCATCTTCTTCTGTTTTATTTTCAGAGAACTTTAGATAACGTCATCTGAATCACATTTTGACTTGACTTAATTAATGCATTTTATTCAGTTGGTAGTAGGCTGTTGCTTAACAATCCATAGTTAGCCCTCACATCTGGGCCACACCTCTTACTTACCTGTTTCCTGGCACAATTAGACCGTGCCTCAACTTGTGTTGTCTTGTCTTCTCCAGTCATAATTGCTCTCCAAGGCTTAGTACAGGCATTGTTTAAAGCTTGTTACCTCTAGAAGTTAGTTTTTGGTTGGTTTAAGCTACTACTGTCCCATATTGATATTTATTATTTTTTCCTCTCCCTTTAATGATCTGCAGCATTATTTTCAGTATATTTCTATAGGCCTCAGTTCCAAAATTGGTGCTCACTGTCAAATTCCATTTCTTTGTGTCTGAGAAGGAAAGCCTATTATTCTGAAGACAAACATTTCTGATTCTGCATCTATGTCACCTAAAGCAAATTATTGACCATTCAGAGCCAGAGTTTCTTATTTGAATTTGACAAGCCTGAGAAACAATAAGGGCAAGTAAATGAGAGCGTGTTTTTAAAAAGCATTCACTTGTTCAAGCAACAAATATTAATGAGCACATTCCATGACCTAGGGCTTCCCTTGTGGCTCAGCTGGTAAAGAATCTGCCTGCCGTGCAGGAGACTTGGGTTTGATCCTTGGGTTGGGAAGATCCTCTGGAGAAGGGAAAGGTTACCCACTCCAGTATTCTGGCCTAGAGAATTCCATGGATGATATAGTCCATGGGGTTGCAGAGTCGTACATGACTGAGTGACTTTCACTTCTATGTCCTATGTGTTGTTCTATCTGTAGGAGTTACAATGGTTAATGGAGCTTATATTTTAATGCTTTTGAGTTGAGAACGTTTACATGTAATATCATTACTACTATAGTCATTCTAAAAATAGATATCTTTATTTTTCTTGAGTAAACTCAAGAAATTTACTCAGTTAATTTTACTCAGTCAACAAAAATTGTAATGTCATTTTGGCCTTTCAGAATACATACTCCTGATTTCAGGTTGGTCATAGGAAAAAATAAAGGGAGATAGCCTGATATTGGGTGAGTGGGATTAAATCTCTCACGAACCCACATAGAAAGTTTTAAATACTCATAAGGCATTCTATCTCTGATCTTGTACCTCTTGTTGATAACTTTTAAAAAAGGCAGCTCCTGTGTTTTGTGGATGTGTTGTGACTCCAGAGCAAATGTTTCCACTCTTCCCATATCTGACACAGAACTTTAGCAGAGAGAACCGTTTGTCTGTGTCATTGTTCTCCGTGTCCCTGGAATTCATCTCTGTTGCTATTACAGCATATTGGTCCAGGAGGTATCTTTAAACCAATGTTGAAAATGAATTCCTATTTCCCCCATAGCCCAGTTTGCATTCATTGCTGCGTGGCAGAACTTAGGACAGACCAGGGATCAGTCCCAAATAAGAGAATGCCTCAGTACATCTTTGTCATGCTATTCTCTGTACCATTAGTACCATAACGATTTGACATGATTCTTTTCCTGTAGCAGATACTTGGATCCACAGGAGCTTTAGAATAGCATGAAAAACAAAGGTGTTAAGAGAGAATTCCAATTATAGATCTACCCCTTCACAGGGTAGACCAGGTAGACAGGGTACCCCTTCACAGAATAAACCACAGGCAAAACTAAGAAAGAGTGTCTTGGTAAATAAATCCCACCTGCCCTCCTGGAGGGCTTCCCTGATAGGTCAGTTGGTAAGCATCTGCCTGCAATGCAGGAGACCCCAGTTAGATTCCTAGGCCGGGAAGATCCACTGGATGATGGGATAGGCTACCCACTCTAGCATTCTTGGGATTCCCTTTTGTGGCTCAGCTGGAAAACAATCTGCCTGCAGTGAGGGAGGCCTGGATTCAATTCCTGGATTGGGAAGATCCCCTGGAGAAGGGAAAGGCTACCCACTCCAGTATTCTGACCTGGAAAATTCCATGAACTGTATCTTCTATCCTACCTTAGTCTGCTCATTTGTATTTAATATGCTTCATGTAACATCATAGGCTGACCTCAGGTTATTAAACAAAGAGATTTTCTTCTTTAAGAAAGCACTTTCAAAATTATGGGGAGGGTGATAAAATCTTATTGCAGAGAAAGGGTTGTTCAGAACTACTGAAATTATATTGTATAGACTTATTCCCGCATTATGTACTGATGTAGAGAGTACAATCATTAGTAATAACTACAAATAAACTAGTAAATTGCCATAACTTGCTTATAAGCAGAATCTTTGGGGCGTTGGGTTCTGTGCTTATCCAGAAAAACAGAGCAAATGTGATAGACATAAGAAGAGGGAGAGAGCATTTAAGGAATTGGCTTACACACATGTGGAGGCCGTCAAGTCCAAAATCCAGCAGACTGGGGATTTATTTAAGAATTGATGTAGTCTTCAGTCTGAAGGCTAGAAACTCAGGCAAAATTTCTGTGTTTCAGTTAGGAGGCAGAAGTCCTTTGGGAAACCTGTCTTTATTTTTAAGGTGTTTGATTGAATGAAGTCCACTCACATTATGGAGGGTGACCCACTTAAAGTGGAGTGATTATAAATGTGAATCACATCTATAGATTCCTTAATAGCAATATTTAGACCAAATAACTGGTCACTTATAGTCTAGTCAAGTTATACATAAAAACAGACAAGCAACAATCATCTGTTTTCTAAAAACAAATTCATATCATTTTTAAGATGTTTCTTTGCACATTAAAATTTATTTATTTTTTTTAAATTTTATTTTATTTAACTTTACAATATTGTATTGGTTTTCCCATATATCAAAATGAATCTGCCACAGGTATACATGTGTTCCCCATCCTGAACCCTCCTCCCTCCTCCCTCCCCATACCCTCTGGGTCATCCCAGTGCACCAGCCCCAAGCATCCAGTATCATGCATCGAACCTGGACTGGCAACTCGTTTCATATATGATATTATACATATTTCAATGCCATTCTCCCAAATCATCCCACCCTCTCCCTCTCCCACAGAGTCCAAAAGACTGTTCTATACATCATTGTCTCTTTTGCTGTCTCATATACAGGGTTATTGTTACCATCTTTCTAAATTCCATATATATGCATTAGTATACTGTATTGGTGTTTTTCTTTCTGGCTTACTTCACTCTGTATAATAGGCTCCAGTTTCATCCACCTCATTAGAACTGATTCAAATGTATTCTTTTTAATGGCTGAGTAATATTCCATTGTGTATATGTACCATGGCTTTCTTATCCATTCATCTGCTGATGGACATCTAGGTTGCTTCCATGTCCTGGCTATTATAAACAGTGCTGTGATGAACACTGAGGTACATGTGTCTCTTTCAGTTCTGGTTTCCTCAGTGTGTATGCCCAGCAGTTCGATTGCTGGATCATAAGGCAGTTCTATTTCCAGTTTTTTAAGGAATCTCCACACTGTTCTCCATAGTGGCTGTACTAGTTTGCATTCCCACCAACAGTGTAAGAGGGTTCCTTTTCTCCACACCCCTCTCCAGCATTTATTGCTTGTAGACTTTTGGATCGCAGCCATTCTGACTGGTGTGAAATGGTACCTCATAGTGGTTTTGATTTGCATTTCTCTGATAATGAGTGATGTTGAGCATCTTTTCATGTGTTTGTTAGCCATCTGTATGTCTTCTTTGGAGAAATGTCTATTTAGTTCTTTGGCCCATTTTTTGATTGGGTCATTTATTTTTCTGGAATTGAGCTGTAGGAGTTGCTTGTATATTTTTGAGATTAGTTGTTTGTCAGTTGCTTCATTTGCTATTATTTTCTCCCATTCTGAAGGCTGTCTTTTCACCTTGCTTATAGTTTCCTTTGTTATGCAGAAGCTTTTAAGTTTAATCAGGTCCCATTTGTTTATTTTTGCTTTTATTTCCAATATTCTGGGAAGTGGGTCATAGAGGATCTTGCTGTGATGTATGTCAGAGAGTGTTTTGCCTATGTTCTCCTCTAGGAGTTTTATAGTTTCTGGTCTTACGTTTAGATCTTTAATCCATTTTGAGTTTATTTTTGTGTATGGTCTTAGAAAGTGTTCTGGTTTCATTCTTTTACAAGTGGTTGACCAGATTTCCCAGCACCACTTGTTAAAGAGATTGTCTTTAATCCATTGGATATTCTTGCCTCCTTTGTCAAAGATAAGGTGTCCATATGTGCGTGGATTTATCTCTGGGCTTTCTATTTTGTTCCATTGATCTATATTCCTAATCAATGAATATAGTAAAGTTGCAGGATATAAAATCAATGCACAGAAATCCCTTGCATTCCTATACACTAATAATGAGAAAATAGAAAGAGAAATTAAGGAAACAATTTCATTCACCATTGCAACGAAAAGAATAAAATACTTAGGAATTTATCTACCTAAAGAAACTAAAGACCTATATATAGAAAACTATAAAACACTGGTGAAAGAAATCAAAGAGGACATTAATAGATGGAGAAATATACCATGGTCATGGATTGAAAGAATCAATATAGTGAAAATGAGTATACTACCCAAAGCAATTTATAGATTCAATGCAATCCCTATCAAGCTACCAACGGTATTCTGCACATTAAAATTTAGAGTGAAAGTAAAAATCTACCTGGTGATTTTTCACATTAGGCAAGGTGATAACATCAGAGAGGTTTTCCCCCAGGTATATCTGATAAAAGATTCTCAGAGACAGTCTAGCAAGCCATATTATTTATTAGATTCTATTATTGGCATAAAGGGAAGCATCTGCAAATGAATATATAATTTCTTCTTCATCATTAATTAGATCGTTATAGCTTCATCAATTTGAAAAACTGCTAGTCTCTCTGATCCCTGCAGTGTTTATAAAAAAACAGTACATCAAGTCCATGTATATTTCTTTTAAGGAAAGACAAACAAAAATGAAAACAGGAACTAGAGGCTATTTCAGATGTCTGGAGCTATATGGCAAGGGAAGGAGGAGTAGGTCTTATGTGCCTGGCTCAGCTATTGATCAAAGACACTGCTTAACAAAAAAAAATCAAATATACTAAGATTCCCAAAACTTCCAAAGTTCTTCACAGAATCCTCTACTTACAGGAGACATTCAAAATGGTACTCTGCTCCTGTTGGGCCCCAGGGCAGGGCCTGGTACTGGTGGAAACTTTGAGCCCACTCTGCAAGTGGGCCCTGGTGAGATAGAACTTAACAATGCCAGCATTAGTTTTTCCCATTTTAATTCTTATTTGCAGTAACTTTCTAATTCTCCTTGCTTTCCAGCACTTTTTGAATTGCCTAGCTCAGAAATATTTAAAACCCTTTTCACAAGCACAGTAACTCTTTCCTTGAAAAACAGAATCCAGAGAAGCAGGGAAGGCAAACTTTGAAAACAGACTTATAGTCCTTTCAGAATCTAACATTGGAGGTGGAGGAGTGGCAGCTGGTTGAATGTGAATCACAATCAATTGACATTTATAGAATGCCTATATGGCTCCATCTCAGTGGGGTTGTTGCCAAGAAAGATGATTCTCCAATGTTGTTTGCATTCTTCCCACAGAGCATGGCTTTGCTAAGCTCCTCTAGCTTGTCACTAATTTGGCAACAGGTTTCAATCATGGCTTTATGAGTTTGACACTTTATGAGTTTGACATTATAGTGAAATAGTCATCAATGCATATTTACTAAAACTTTACATGCTTATTTTCATTCATTTGCTGTAAATATAATCATTGCCTTGTTTTCAGAAAAGTTAGAGACTAACCAGGAAAGCAAAATAAAATAAAAATAAAATAAAAAAATGAAATATCAATAAATATATAGTATTTATGTAATGTGTATATATATATGTATGTATATATCATATATAGTATATGTATTCCTCTGTTAAAACATCAAGGACTGAAAGCATACAGAGTTCCAACAAAGGAGGAATCATTGGAATGCAGTGGTCCAGGGAAGGTGTGTGGGAATGGTAGAACTTGATCCGAGTATGGAAGAAGTTGAATATTTGAACAGGCAGAGGAAAAAGTTCAGCTGCTATTGTACAATTTTCTGCTCTCCCTACCACCTTTTAACTGGCCTGCTGAGCACTGAGTCCAGAATGGAAAAGTGTCTTGAGATGATCAAAGCCTAACGTTGGTCTAACTTGTTTAGAGGGCTTCCTTGGTGTCTCAGATGGTAAAGAATCTGCCTACAGTGTGGGACACCCAGGTTTGATCCCTGGGTTGGGAAGATCTCTTGAAGAAGGGAATGGCAACCCATTCCAGTATTCTTGCCTGGAGAATTCCATGGGCAGAGGAACCTGGTGATCTACAGTCCATGGACTCGCAAAGGGTCAGAACTACTCAGTGAATGAACACACTCACAACTTGTTTAGAAGAATCAGTAGAGAAAAGTCACTGCAGTGTGCATGTATGTATTTGGAGGTGGGTTTATACCCAGCAAGTCAACATTCAGCAAGGACACTGTCCTGCAGATGAGTTCCTTAGGTTCTAATGGGAAAAAAGACAGAAATGAATTAAAGTGACACTGTCCTGCAGATGAGTTCCTTAGGTTCTAATGGGAAAAAAGACAGAAATGAATTAAAATGCCAGCTGAATTCAATAAAAATTAAATATAAAAATTACTACTGTGGATATGTGGAGGGAGAAGAGGGAAAGTAACTCACTATATTGAGAACATTTAAAAAGTTTAACTAGGAACAACCACACTTTCTTTGACCAGTGAAAGAATCACATTTTTTTAAACTCAGTCTCAGATATATTTGTCTAGACTCGTGCACCACACTAATTTCTTGGGATAACTGGGAATCAGCTTAATTATCACCTAAGAAAATAAAAATCAATATCCTTCTCTTTTACCGTATTACTGCTTGAAAATATGAAACCTAAACAGTAGGCAAATGTTGAGATAGTTGTCAATTTTGAATATGTATCAATTACTGTGATAAGCTTATATTTTATATCATTATAATTGTAGATGCTTATCATAATAAGTTGAGAAGATTTTGAAAGAAATGGAGAACTCATGAGCAGTATGTATCATTTTATATATATATAATATATGCATCGTTATATATACATATGCATGTGTGTGTGTGTGTATATATATATATATCTTCAAAGAGAATAAAAATGTGGAGCTCCCTATTTTTGCATTAGACACTTAGATTTACCCACTTTTATTCTCCTCATGTTTGCTACCAAACTTGATATATAATAGATATTCAAAAAGCATTTATTGGGTTTAGTTTCATTTTAGTTGGAAAACAGGTATAAATCATATATTAAATATTTGATATAGTCTCTATCACTGGACCACAGTATTTTTTGTACTTCTTGAGTGGAATTTTTTTATGATGATAATAGTGTCACAGACTTTTGGAAATGCTTTAAAATGTTAAAAATGATAAAATGATAGGTAGGTTGATAGATAGATGGATAAAAACCTTTGCCAAATTTTCATTAGGTAGACAAATTTTGTTTGCAGTTTCTGTCTTGTTCTCTGTAAGTCTAGGCAAGGTTTCACATTATCTAAGAAGAAGATGTACCATGTCCCTCTGCTGCTGCGGCTGCTGCTAAGTCGCTTCAGTCGTGTCCAACCCTGTGCAACCCCATAGACGGCAGCCCACCCGCTCCCCCGTCCCTGGGATTCTCCAGGCAAGAACACTGGAGTGGGTTGCCATTTCCTTCTCCAATGCATGCAAGTGAAAAGTGAAAGTGAAGTCACTCAGTTGCATCCGACTCTCAGCGACCCCATCGACTGCAGCCTACCAGGCTCCTCCGTCCATGGGATTTTCCAGGCAAGAGTACTGGAGTGGGGTGCCATTGCCTTCTCCACCATGTCCCTCTACATTTCATCAATTTTAATTCTAGATATGGTAACTTTGTTTGGAATCGTGCCTTCCCATCTATTGATCATAATCCAGTAGGAACAGGAAGAAGATAGTCTTAGGAGTTCTGATCTGCTCCTGCAAACACACACCACAAGACAGACTAGCTCTTCAGAGTCAGGCTATATCAGACAGTCTAATAAAGGATTATAGGTCTTCAGCTTAGAACTTGAATCCTTTGGGATATTTGCTTGGGTTGAGTCTAGTTGCATTATCTGTTGCTAAATTCTGGAAGGGAAGGGTCCATCACCTGTTAAATTTTGAACTGTTAGTGAAAACTACCAAGATGTAATAACAATCTAAGATGAGATCAGATTTGATTGAGGCAGAAGAACTGACTGGGGTGCTCTTTGCTTCTGCCACCCATTAGCTTGGTTTGACCACCTCCTAATTCAGGATCATCATTCCTGGAACTTTTTCCTAGCTCTTAAAATGTTGGTTCTATTGATTCCTTTCTTAACTCTACCAATATCGCACAGAGAGAACGTTACTGGGAAAAAAAATAAAATATTAATCACAATTCAGCCATGTAGTGTTAAAGAGTTAACATAATTGACTGGAATGAGGTGGATATCTTGTTTCCCAAGAGCAAACTTGCAAACCATAAAGAGGAAAGCATTGGAAGAAAGATACACTGGGTTTTAGCAGAGGGATTTGCATATGTGATAATTATAACAACAATAAAACAACAGTACTTGTTAAAGTTTGTTAGGGAACTAACATGTGTCAGTTTTTCACAGGAATTGTCTAATTTATTAGAAAGATCATATTAATAAAAATCTTAGTATCTCCATATTTGGCATAGTACTAACGTTTGGGGACAATTTCGTTTTATTTAATTCAAATTTGAGTATAATCATGCCAAGAAAATCTACCACACTTAAGAAATTGAGTACTTAAAACAAGGTAGGATATTCTGAAAGTTTGTTTCAGGGAAGAACAGATGTAATGTTACTAGAAGATTTTCTAGTGTAAACAAAACTGCTATGTATAGAATGCTGTGCTGTACTTAATTGCTCAGTCATGTCTGACTCTTTGCGACCCCATGGGCTGTAGCCAGTCAAGCTCCTCTGTCCACGGGGATTCACCAGACAAGAATACTGGAGTGGGTTGCCATACCCTCCTTCAGGGGATCTTTCCAACCCAGGGATCGAACCCAGGTTTCCCTCATTGCACGTGGATTCTTTACCATCTGAGACACAAATCAGGGAAGAATGGATGTAATGTTACTAGAAGATTTTCTAGTTTAAACAAAACTGCTATGTGTAGAATGTTCTAGTGTAAATAATTTTATATTTTAACCACTTTTGGGGGTTATGGACAGCTGGAATGGCTTTTTAACGTAATACTTATTTGTGCCAGTTTCAATCTCTAAATCCATCCATTTGACAGTTTTCTATAGTTATATATATATATGCATTTGCATTTCTAAGATGCTTTTGAGAAGAAATAGTCTCTTTATTGTACATAAATTATTACTTCTCAACACAGTACTTGAAATGTAAAAGATGTTCAGGTTGCTTACTGAACTGAAGAAAGTCAAATGTAGCAATGTGTTGATGGTAGGTCTGGTCATTTGTCTTGGGAAGAAAGGTCCACAGGGAACTGAGCTTCTTCCTGTTTATTGGTATTCGGGTTTGTTTGTTTGTTTTGGTTAAGTATCATTCCGTAGAAGTAAGATAAAGACTATCTCTTGCTTAAAAAAAAAGGGAAATAAAATTTATTGTTACATTTATTACTACCACTTCCTTTAGAGGCAGGGGATGTAACATTTCGTTTAAAATTTGATTATACCACATTCATCAAAAATCATTTTCAAAGCAAAATCCTAAACAGGAAGATGATTTCAAAGCTATGTAGAACAGAATCCTAAAGATCCTCTATTCTATCTGTGTGACCTATGGCCACTTGGTACCTCCGTGTCCTCATCTATGGAAAACACTCATTTTGGAGAGTGGTTGTGAGAATTAAATCTAATGTGCTCAGTGCACCTGACACAAATTGATATTATGATATGCATGTCTTTTGATAGTCAATTTAAATTACTTAAGGTTCTGTCCTAGGGGAAAAAAGATAGCTAGAATTAATTATCTCATAGAGATTACTTAGAAATGTTGGATAAATTAAAGTCAGAAATAAGGATGGCATCTGAGCTAAAAGAGGAGTATTCTTTTACAGAACACTTGATGCCACAATAAAACAGGTTTGGTTGATGCTGCTGTTTGCATTTATTTTAATTAACTTAACAAATACTTAAGTATATAATGTGTCAAAATACTATGTTAGGCTCTGCTGCTGCTGCTGCTAAGTCACTTCAGTCGTGTTCGACTCTGTGCGACCCCATAGACGGTCTCCTACCAGGCCCCTCTGTCTCTGGGATTCTCCAGGCAAGAACACTGGAGTGGGTTGCCATTTCCTTCTCCAATGCGTGAAAGTGAAAAGTGAAAGTGAAGTCATTCAGTCATGTCTGACTCTTAGCGACCCCATGGACCGCAGCCTACCAGGCTCCTCCATCCATGGGATTTTCCAGGCAGGAGTACTGGAGTGGGGTGCCATTGCCTTCTCCAATGTTAGGCTCTAGAAAATCATATAAGAGGCAGATTGTCTACCCTCAGGGAGCTTCTTTGTTGTAAATTGAATTAAAGAATTTGAAAATTTCCTTAGGTCTCAAACTAATAGGGTGGATTGGAGTCAAGATTGGGCACTCCACTTGTTAAGAATTTATTTCATTTGGTGAGATCTGAAGCCACTCATTCCATGGAGGCATGAACCAGGACAGCATTGTTTTGCCCAGTCTTTGGATATAAATACAGAACAACACTTGGAGTTTTTCTTCCATATAAAATACAGAATTTCTGAAATGATTAATATGGCTCAATAGCTGCAATCTTGATGTTTTGAAAAATTACTCAATCTTTTGCAGTTATTAAAGCAACTTGTATGTAATGCCAAAAAATGCTCTAGAATGTAGCTATTACTGAGCATCTCTGCAAGTTCTCTAAGGTGAGGTTTATGGTAATTCAGAGCATTGGTCCCCCCTTTTCAAAAATAACTCAGAGCCTATATATTCTGCTGCTCCCAAACTGCCAGAATTATCAGACCTGAAAGGAGTTCAATTATAATCATCTTGGATGCTTTACTTTTTATCTAAATCCATCCATAAAAATAGTATTATTAGAATGACCCAACTTATAATTATGAAGTTATTTAGAAATAACTGTGTGAACCAGCAATTACCTCAAAACACAAGGATTCTATTTTATAGCAGAGATTTTGGATACAGGGTGTTTTTCTATTTGTTTTGTTTTCTGATCCTCTGGGAATACTGATTTTATTTTGTAAATTTTATGTATTATTATGTGGCAGAGACCATTCTTAGTGCTATACTACTATAACTACATTTGATCCCTGTGACAACTTTAAGCATTAGATGTTATTATCTTCATTATACAGATAAGGAAACTGAGGCAAGATAGGACAATTTCCTCAAAGCCACATGACTGGTGGAACTAGAATTCTAAGCCAATTAATCTAGCTCCAGAGTCTTTAACTGTAACTACACTGAACATCTCCTTAGATACTAACACTTTTAGTTATACTAGAGATAAAACATTGGTCACCTTCCTAGTCTTTAATGCTTCTAGTGGTATGTTCTCTAGCCCTACAGTGACAGGGGTTTAGGGTAGAGGTTGACAGAGACTCATTTAAACATCAGAGTGGGAAGAATGGGAGATTTTCAAAGGTATCAACAATGAGACTGTAGTATTTCTTTTCTTTTTTGTTCACTTTAATTTTTTTCCTTGAGCACTGGCTTAGAGAAAAGATCCAGTGCTGCTTAGCATGATATAACCCCAGCATCCTCTGCTTGGTCCCCTGTACTCCAATAGTACTCTTCTCTTTTACAGCTAGTTGATAGCCCTTCAAAGGTATTGCTTAGGCCCAGAATGCCCAGTACCACTAATCCCCTTCTGATCTTACAGCCCCCATCAGAAATCTTTTAGCAACTCCTGCATAGTGTTCAAGCCTCAGCTCAAGCATTGATATCTTCACGTCTCCAGACCACATGGATGAACCTTTTTGTACTTGTGCATAGTACTGCTTACAGTCTTTATTACTACCCATTACATTTTAGCCAATCTCCTGGTCTTGTGCCTGTCTCTCTCAATAAATAGTTCCTTGATGATATTGACTGTGCCACGAGGAGAAGTCTCACATTGTAAAGAAAAAATTTTTAAATGTCATATAGAATAATAACTCATTTATGCCACACACATACACATGTACAGGGGAAATAAAATGTAGGGAAGTACATGAAAGTGTAAAGATTAGGTGTCTCTGAGTAGTGGTTATGAAAGATAATTTTCTTATGCTTTTTTTCTAAAATTTCCAAATTCTCTACAATGAAAATGAGTTGCTTTCTTAAAAAAGAAAAAAAAAAAAAACATGTCAGAAATGTATTAGAAATAACAATGGAGTTCTTTACTGAATAAGAACACTATATACAAGGTCTTTTAAAAATAGTGCAATTCTTAATGTATGGAATGTGGGCTTCCCAGGTGGCTCAACCAGTAAAGTATCTACCTTCAATTCAGGAGACCTGGGTTTGATCCCTGGGTCAGAAAGATCCCCTGGAGAAGGACATGGCAACCCATGGAATGTAGTGAGTGTGTAATATATTTGGATCAGTAGATGAGCAAAGGAATTGAATGTGATATCTGCTTAAACTGAGGAAATCCTTGTACTTAGAAATCCTTCTATACTGTAGATCTTGAGAATTTTGATGTTGCCCAATATGTTTTACAGACTCTGTACATATTGAACATTTTTCTTTTCTCTCAGTCCTCTACAGCAAAAATAAAAAGGTCAGTTTAAAGAAATGTGAAATTAGAAATAGTACTACATCAGAGATGTCCTTAAACATATGGATCTAACAACATGACATATGCCTACATATTCCTGTTAAACTGAATTAACATTTATTTTATTTACTCAGGATTATTTATTATTTGTATTGTAAAGTCTTGCTTGAAGAGTTACCACACTGTTTTAGAACTGTATATAATTCTAAGCTTGTTTTAGAACCTGCTCATCTGAATAACTGAAAGAAAGTCTTATTAAAAATTATAAATCATGTATCATAAGTTTTTTAGAGAATATGGGAATTTTTTGAACTTTTTGATTTATAAAATTTCAAATATATGAGATTAAAGCATTTTAAATTAAAAATTGATGAATATGTAAAAATAAAGTCAACAAATAGGAGAGCATTCCTGTTTAGAATTAAAGTGATCATATGTACCTGAGATAATTTTGGTTGATTTTTATTTTGCATTGTTTGTGAATAATTAGAAAATGAAAGGATCTCCTTGATAGGAATTTACTATATATTAGTGAGAATAAAATTTAAATTATTATAATATTTCAATAAAATATATGATTAACATTATATTTACAATGTACATATATTCAGAGTGCCCTTTAAAAACTTAGTGTTTCAAAAGATAATCATTTTCATATCATTTAACAAAATAGATTGACTTTATTCACAGCAGTGTACTAACTTCTGGGATGATACACAGAGGTCTGAGACATAGGTCCTGAAAGACAGATAGCTTTCAATATTAGTGAATAAACAAAGTATGCCAAATAGATTGCATATGCCCCTGTGCAAGATATGATGAGTCAAAAATGAAGCTTCTCCTTGAAGGTCAGAGAAAGGAAAAATTATCTTCAAAGCCCCATTAAGATTTAGATCATTGGAGGGAAGTGAGAAAGTGACAGGCCAGAAGATGGGTTACATGGCCCAAGTGTGGTGGTAGGGAATTGATTTCTGGAGACTAAGACAAGAATAAGCCTAAACTGGAAGATGTCAACCAGAGAATAGTAGATTAATCTATAGTGGTATAGAGCTGTAATTCAGTTCAGTTCAGTCGTGTCCGACTCTTCGCGACCCCATGAACCGCAGCATGCCAGGCCTCCCTGTCCATCACCAACTCCCGGATCTGTAATTAGGACCAGATAAAAAGTCAAGGTGATTGTGTGACTACAAAACGAGACTCAGTGGCTGAAGGAATGCTATTTAATGTGGAAGCACTGACAGAATGGGAAGTCAAAGCCAACTCTGCAGTTTCAAGCTTGGGTAAGTGAAGTTGAAAAGACAAAACCTATGGTTACTTGAGTTCAGCATAAATGAAAATTTACAGGAAACTTGAGAATTTTAAGAGCAATTTCTATATTATTTTCCCCAAATTTCACTTAGATTTGATGTACCAGAACATATTTCCCTGAGTAGAAAATGTTATTGACCTATTAGTAAAATTTTTATAATGTTCAAGTTTCAATCATAATGTAATTTATGTACCTAGAATTATGTAGCAGTGGCAGCTTAAAAATGGGCTTCCCAGGTGGTGCTAGTGGGAAAGAATCTGCCTGCCAATACAGGAGACATAAGAAATGCAGGTTTGATCCCTGGGTTGGGAAGATCTCCTGGAAAAGGGTATTGCAACCCACTCCAGTATTCATGCCTGGAGAATCCCATGGACAGAGGAGCCTGGCAGGCTATGGTCCATAGAGTCCCAAAAAGTCAGACATGAGTGAAGTGATTTAGCACTGCAGCTTAAAATAACTTCTGCTAGATTGTTTAAAAGTCAAAGAACTTTAAAAGTCTTATTCACTTTTTCATTTCCAAAACTGATTATAGTACCTAGTTTAGAGCAGGTGCTAATTGTTTATTAAGTTAATGAATAATAATATTTATTAGAGTCCTCCAACTTTAATGCCTTGTCAATTTAATAGAACTTTCAAATCAACTCATGATGAGTTACTAAAAGGGCTAAAGTCTTGGGTTTTCGTGGATGCAAGGAATATAGTGCATTTCTTCTGACTTTACAGAATTTGAAATCTAGTGACACAACTACCTTTTAATTAGATAAATTAAGTAATTACAGTAGGTTTTCATTATGATTCATTAATATGGAACCTCAAGGCTATACGTCATCAATACCTAGCCATGTAATGATATCACTGATTAAACCTCTGAAACTGGTCATATCAAGTTCCACGTCAGGGTCCTTTAAAATTTAACTTGTATGTTTAACTTTAGAAAGAAACCTTATGTGTGGTATTTCCCCTCCTCTCTTCTTAAAGTAATTAAAGCATTAATACCTATCTCATTTTCATTTCATTTTCTGGTTTGCGTTTAAATAATTTCTTCTCTGGTTTGCTTAACTAAACAGTTCAAGTATTTCTGTTAAACTGTTTTTAAGAAAGTTTTCTTTTTCTTTAATTACAATAGGAGTGGTAAAAGTAGTAGTAATATTATTAATTATAATAGGAATGATAATAGTGTATTATTAATATTATTATATGATTATTAATAAATTGCCTGCCAATTCCTATCCTTTTATTATGTAAATAATAATTTCAGCCCTTTAGTCTTGAAGAAGATAATTATAATAAGTTAATTTGTGTTTTTCTGAAAGAAAAGATTGCTGTCATCTAAATTTTGGGGCAGTATTATTAATTGTTCCCACATTGAACTTTCAGATTTTTTTTTCTTATTAAAAGTTTTACTTGTCAGCAAGAAAAGCTAATGGATACAAGGAATATAATGCGTTATACTTGACTTTATGGAAATTAAAATCTGGTGACATAACTACCCTAATTAATATCAAGTCAATTTTAAAAGGGAAAGCATTATGATGAAATTGTGTTTGAGGGGTCAAAAGAAGATTGGACTGTGAAAATAATACATTGTAGAATATTAACCTATTTTATATCTTTGGATTGCATCATATTAGCTTAAAAACTAGTTTAAAATCCCCAACTTAGTATTTAGAATTTTTTTTCCCCAAGATGATAATTTTTTGTACTTCTTAGTTAAGTGACCATACATTGAATTTTACGGCACTCTTTAGGCAAAAGTGTATACAAAATGATGGAGAGAAGATAAACTAATGTTTCCTCAATTGAGCATCAGGCAAAGAACTTTGTCAAAATGCAAATAAAACATTGTCAATGAGCTTCCCTAATTTTTTATCTGTGCTTTTAATATCAAGTAAGAATAAAGAGCATGGGCATTATTATTGGTCTACAACAATTATAATTCCTCAATAATAAATTCTGATAAAATTCCTATAAATAAATTTTTCAAGACTCTGATTCTGGAATTATTGTTAAAGCTGAACAGTAACTGCAAATTATCTTTGGCTTGGGGAAAATACAGTTAAATTACCTTGATAAAAGAAATTATAAAGAAGCAATTTAATTATTTTCTTTGACAGTTCATATCATTATAAACTGTAGTGGAAGAATTCTTCTTTAAAAAGTGCATTTTGTTATATAGCTAATTTTCTTCTTGAGATATAGAAGTAAGTGTCCCTTGTAAAATTAATTGCTGTCAAAAATCTTTCAGAAAAGTATTCTTTTTAACTTTACCCATTCTTATGAACTTGCCCAAGAGAACTAAATTTCATGTCTGTTGGAGTGTTTAGTTAGACTTAAAAAGTGTAGTCAAAGTATTATACTTTTTAAAATCCTCTGAAGACATTTGACTTGTATAATTCATATGCTCTGCCTTACTTATATATTAGCTTTATGTTGCAATTACCAGATAGATAATTCTCATTAAAATAATCATATGAAGGCACATCTCTCCAATGGACCGGCATGGGGGGTGGGGGGAACTCTTTAAAGTCATTCTAGTCCATTGAATTAGGGAGCTTGAGAATACTTTTAAGCAAATCTAGCTAAATAAATGTGCACCTTGGAGAGCAGAATGGCTTTTTGTTTTTAATCCATTAAACGTCCTTTAATTTATTCAAGTTCTCCTTCTGTCCCCTCTCAGCCATTTCCCTTTAGTGAAGGAACATTTGTACAATATCAGTGAGAAAGTAAAAATCCTCTGTTGATTTTAATCAGCCTTCTAAGCAGGTGTTGAGTCCCAAGAACTCCAAGTACAGGTCTTAATAAGGGCAGTGAGTATGTAGGACTCAGTGCTTTTACTAGTCATTAACCTTGACCTCAGAGAAGGCAATGGCACCCCACTCCAGTACTCTTGCTTGGGAAATCCCATGGACGGAGGAGCCTGGTAGGCTGCAGTCCATGGGGTCGCTAAGAGTCGGACACGACTGAGCGACTTCACTTTCACCTTTCACTTTCATGCACTGGAGAAGGAAATGGCAACCCACTCCAGTGTTCTTGCCTGGAGAATCCCAGGGATGGCGGAGCCTGATGGGCTGCCATCTACGGGGTCGCACAGAGTCAGACACGACTGAAGCGACTTAGCAGCAGCAGCAGCAGCAGCAGCAACCTTGGCCTCACCTGGGAGATGGAAGGAGGACCCTTGAACAGACATATTTAGGTAAGAGTGTATTTTATCTCTCTTAGGGGAGATATGCCAAGGAGATGCCAAAGCAAAGTTAAAATGCTTGTGGACTAGACCTGTGAACTCAGTGCTCTGGGTGGCATTCCTAGGGAAATTAGGCAAATTTTAGTACTGAAATGAAAATTTTTAAAGACAGTGACTTTCAGTTATCCTTAAAAGATGGAAGCAAACAAATAGCCTGAGAGGGTATGAGGCATCAGGCCATGCTCTGCACGACACTGTCGGTTACTGGTGATTGTGCTGAGAAAGAGTCCCTCTGTCCCTCCCTTTGGTTTTCAAGAAGCTGAAGAATTACAGCCTGGTTTTTTTCCCCCTGAATTATTTGTAACTGTTTAGGATTTTATAGAATAGTGTGAATTGATCTCATTCTCTGAATTCCATAAATTCTAATACTGACCCAGTTTTGATATAATTGCAACCATTTCATTGTTAATTGATATCATCTCTTCCCCAGTGCTGACTAGTCTTGTCATTGAACTTGCCCTTAAGGAAATACGTGAATTGTAAATATAGTACTGCTGTTGTTTAATGAGATTGGGGAAGGTAAAGAGCTTGAAAACTTTAGCATCTGTTGCAATGATAGCTGTGGACACTGCAAGAAAATGACCTTTAGCTAAAACAAGTCACCTTGTGTCAGAGTGGATTGCTGTTGGTTTTCTTAGGAAATTTTAACTCCATTGCCTGGTCAGTTACCTCAAGAAAAGTATTTCTTTGTTGGATAATAACATTTAATTAAAAAATTTAAACTACAAAAAAGCTGTCATTAAAAAGTACACAATTTATAATAATTTATTCAGGTTCATTTTGAGAGTAGAGAACAAAAAAGAACTAAGGATACATTTTATTTCACATTAACTGAAATTCTAATATATATATAAATCATACCTAATGCGTCCATTAGCCACAGCTTCAATGTGGTGGAATACTTGCTACCTTTCTATAATAATTGATATTCAACAGCAGAAATCTTTATGTTCCTGGATATTTAATTTAAATATTAAATTTGATTTGGAAGACCTAATTCTGTAGAAACATAATTAGAAATAAGGAGTGAGAGACTAAATTGGAGAAATGGTGGGAGATGACTAGTATTAGGGAAGGAAAAAACAAAATCTATAAAGATGCTAGCCCTGAAGTAAAATTGATTTGAGATTCATTGTCTTTCTGTCCTTAGTTCTGCATGATCTCACAAGTTACTTAATCCTCAATTTCCTTATCCATATACTTGGGATTCTATGACACCCCTTCTCAGCATTGTTTTTAAGATGAAGTGAATTAACATAAATATGAGAACTATCTGGTACATAAAGAGCACCCATTAAGCATTTGATGCTAATTTTTGAAAACATATATATATATACACTTTGAGACCACACAGAGTGGGTAGGGATAGGATAATATAAATAACTACATACATGGTCTTTGAAGCCAGATAGACGTGGATCAGATTCAGGTGGGCTCTTTGCTTCCTTGCCTTGTGACCCTGGTTCTGCTGCACAGCCTCTCCAGGTCTCGATTTCCTCATTTATAAAAATGAGGTAATAAAGTAGTCCACAGATTTTAGGAAGTTCCAGAAATTCTGCTAATTTCTGTCTCTGAATAAGACCATATTTTTATTCTTCAGTAATGAAATAGAAATTGCAGACTACTAAGAGATGGCTCAGAGGTTAAAGCGTCTGCAGACTACTAAGAGGTGGTTCAGAGGTTAAAGCGTCTGCCTGCAATGCAGGAGACCTGGGTTCAATCCCTGGGTTGGGAAGATCCCCTAGAAAAGGAAATGGCAACCCACTCCAGTATTCTTGCCTGGAGAATCCCATGGACGGAGGAGCCTGGTGGGCTACAGTCCATGGGGTTGCAACGAGTCAGACACAACTGAGCGACTTCACTTTCACTTTCACTTTTCAAGAGACTGCTACTAGTCAAAGGGCTTCCTTTCCCTAATAATCACTCTGACAGATAATGCCTGAATATCCCTTCCTCTGCTTCTAGCTGTCTTCTGTGGTTTCACGTGTCTCTGGACCCTACAACTGCTGTCACTGACACTGGAATGGAGGTGAACCACAGAGAGCTTTGCCTGTAGCTTTCCTTTTCAACCATGCTCTGCAAGTACAAGCAAGGAACAAGCATATGGAGGACAATTGTCCTCATTCCTTTATTTTTTCTTCTAGGCATTAATTTATTATCATTAGTGTTTTTTCACCATTTTACTTTCTTTTATTTGCCTGGGAGAGTGAGGGGCCAATTTTCCCCTAATCATTCGTATTTATCCTTCCTGCCCCTTCTCTCTTCTCTCTCTCCCATGCCATCTCTTTTTCCAAAAGAACAATACATTCTTAGAGCTTTTCTCCAGTGTCAGTCACTGGACTGTACAGTAATCACCTGTAAATTTGTTAGACATGTAACATTTAATTTATCAATTTAAAATCCAGCCTTACCTATGACTTCCTGAATCAGAAACTCTGGAGGCATGACCCTGGATATGAATTGTAATATTCCATGCAGGTACTTTAATACTAAAAGTTTAAAAATCACAGCTTTCACTACAGATAACTTTCAGAGGTCTTTCCAATGTGTCACATTCTTCTTTGACACAGGTAGACATTTGGAAGATGATAAAAGATCTTGGCATGCTTTCATTAAGATAAATAGACCCCCATCTGTTAATCTCATAAGTTTCCCAAGAGATAGAATTTTGTTACATGCGATTATATTGGGGATCCACAGATTCCATGTAGGAGATATTTTTTCAGTGTCTCCTATCATCTTATTTGAAAAGATTGTTTTAAGCAATCAGTATTCAGCACACAGTATAATGATAATAGCAATTATTGTTATTTTAATCTTACTTAAAAGCTTTTTTTTTCCCTCTCTATATATTAGGTACCTATTATTTATGTTACTCTGCTATCTTACTGGAGAATGAAAAGGTAAATGAGACATTCCCCTAATCCAGGGAGCTTAAAATCAGGCTGAGTTCACACTTGTTTGACCCACAGGTTTTAAAAAATATTACGATAGCCATGAATATATCTGAGTTTGTTCACCACTGTTGTGTTCACCTTAGTGCAGTACCTGATCTTAGCTGATGTTTGATAACTATTTTTTTAGTGGTTGAATGAGTGCATAATCCAGATACCTAGTGAAAGACAAAGTACTTTGGCTGTTTCTTTGTCTATCTCACATTTTTTTTCTTAAATCCAAAATAAACCTTTTGCGTTCAAGTTAAGTAAGCCAAATGAACTTCTGTGCAGCAGAGACCCAAAGACACAAACCTTGCTGTTTGCTCACTAAGACTTATTTAGATGTCCTGCTTGATCATCTGCTCACAACAGTCTGAGGTTTGATGTTTCGATGTGAGGTAGAGACATATTTTAAAATCCTGATGTTAATGAGACACAGATCTCAAATCTCACAGGCTCACTGTGTTCTTTGCACGTAGACCTGATGCCTCAAAACGACGTGATAAATCAGCAGGATTCAACCATTTTTCTAGGTCTGACTAGGCTTTCTGAATAAATTAGGTCATTATCCAGCCTGATAAGTTAATCAACCCAATGCTATTCATTTGGAAATCACAGTAATAGGGAAGGTAGGGCTGGGGAAGGGGTAGGGGGGCTGTAGCTCTCTGCTTAGCTTCAGGAAAACATCAAAATTATTTTCAGATATTTTTAGGAAAAAAACCCTGTGTCAAAAGTTTTTAATTAAAGCCTCATAAATGTGGCCATTTGAAGGTTCATCTTCAGAGTGGTGTGCTGGTGTACACTGAAGCTGTGGGATGTAAAAGGGTGGTCTGGGCTTGTTCTTCAGGCTTTTAAACTCAGATCAAGCTGTGGTTTTATTCCTCCAGATGACTCTGAAGTAGACTGACTCTGAAACTCAACATAGATTAAAACACAAACAAACCCACTAATCTAATTAGCACATTTGGAAATGTTTTGAAGACCTTTATTTGGGGTTGCATTCAGGAAGCAGCCCAGACCTGAAATTGCTGTGGTGGGGTAATTATTTATCCTAGACATCTCAAAGACTAGAGGTCTTTTTGATAGCCATTTCGGAACAGTCATCTGAAAAATCAGGTTATTCTCCTTAAAGATAGTTCATTGTTCTTCCTTTGAATACTTTGAAAGGAAAAATATGATTGAGAGTCCTATGTTCTTATTATAATATTATAAGCCCCTTTATAAACTGTCTTCCCACATATAATATTCTATGATATTGACGATCAGCTCTGTCACAGAGAAGGAATTCAGAAATGGTTAGTGAAAGTGGAATGAGTGAGATTAGTCTGTACATCAAAACTAAGCTCCTCTGTCTAGCTTTCTAGGCTGTGTGTCACCTTGACTCTACCTTAATTTGTCTCTACCACCTGCCTCCTTTCTACCAGGGCAGGCTAATATTTTGCCTCCCAAGTACCTAAAGTCTAAGCCTGTGCTTGTGCTACTTTGCTGGTCATATATGAGCATTTACTTCTCATCTTTTCCCCCAAATCCTCCCACCTTTTAAGGACCTCTTCAGATCCCACCTCAAGCCACAAACGGTTTTGGGTGTGTGTGTAATTTTCCCTTCCCTAAAATCCTACTTAGCCTCTGATTTCCATAAATAGAGCAAAAACCTTAGGCTGCAATTGTTAACATAGGTTTCTGAAAAATGAAGCAAATAACAAAAATATAAGTGACTTACCTCACAGTTATTTTTGTTTTTCCAAATGTTGCAGTCTTGTTTTCAGTGACAGTGGTTTTTGGTTTCTCATCACCAAAATAACTGGCACAATGCTGTTCCTGTTGTGGATGACCACTAAATAACTGTTGACTGATTGAAAATTATAATCATAGTTCTTCTTATCTTTTTCACAAAACAGCAATAACAATGACACTATGATATAATGCAGGAGGACTTTAGAAAGACCAAAACAGGATCATTTCCCACGCTGAACTAGACCCAAGAAGGAAAAGACTGCCATATTACTGTTCATAGTTTATAAGTGAGTATGTCTTTATCCATAAATATTTCTCTCTAAATTTTTAATTGATAAGTCTGTATCATCAGAAATGATTATACAGATATCGGTTTTCTAGAGGGAAATGACATCAGTTCAGTTCAGTTCAGTTCAGTCACTCAGTCTTGTCCGACTCTGCGACCCCATGGACTGCAACATGCCAGGCCTCCCTCTCCATCACCAACTCCCAGAGCTTACTCAAACTCATGTCGATTGAGTCGGTGATACCATCCAGCCATCTCACCCTCTGTTGTCCTTTTCTCCTCCTGCCTTCAATCTTTCCCAGCATCAGGGTCTTTTCAAATGAGTTAGTTCTTCACATCAAGTGACCAAAGTATTGGAGTCTCATTTTCAGCATCAGTCCTTCCAATGAATATTCAAAGATGATTTCCTTTAGGATGGACTTGCTGGATCTCCTTGCAGTCCACAGGACTCTCAAGTCTTCTCCAACACCACAGTTCAAATCATCAATTCTTTGGTGCTCAACTTTCTTTATAGTCCAGCTCTCACATCCATACATGACCACTGGAAAAACCATAGCTTTGACTAGATGGACTTTTGTTGGCAAAGTAATGTCTCTGCTTTTTAATATGCTGTCTAGTTTGGTCATAGTTTTCTTCCAAAGAGCAAGCGTCTTTTAATTTCATTGTTTCAGTCACCATCTGGAGTGATTTTAGAGCCCCCAAAATAAAGTCTGTCACTGTTTTCATTGTTTCCCTATCAATTTGCCATGAAATGATGGAACTGAATGCCATGATCTTAGTTTTGAATGTTGAGCTTTAAGCCAACTTTTTCACTCTCCTTTTTCACTTTCACCAAGAGTCTCTTTAGTTTTTCTTTGCTTTCTGCCATAAGGGTGGTGTCATCTGCATATCTGAGGTTATTGATATTTTTTCCAGCAATCTTGATTCCAGCTTGTGCTTCATCCAGCCCAGCGTTTCTCATGATGTACTCTGCGTATAAATTAAATAAGCAGAGTGACAATACACAGCCTTGATATACTCCCTTCCCGATCTGGAACCAGTCTGTTGTTCCATGTCCAGTTCTAACTGTTGCTTCCTGTCCTGCATACAGATTTCTCAGGAGACAGTTCCAGTTTGTTGTGATCCACACAGTCAAATGCTTTGGCATAGTCAATAAAGCAGAACTAGAGGTTTTTCTGGAACTCTCTTGCTTTTTCGATGATCTAACGGATGTTGGCAATTTGATCTCTGGTTCCTCTGCCTTTTGTAAATCCAGCTGGTATATCTGGAAGTTCATGGTTCACGTACTGTTGAAGCCTGGCTTGGAGAATTTTAAGCATTACTTTGGTAGCCTGTGAGATGAGTGCAATTGTGCAGTAGTTTGAACATTCTTTGCTCTGCCTTTGTTTTGGGATTAGAATGAAAACTGACCTTTTCCAGTCCTATGGCTACTGCTGGGTTTTCCAAATTTGCTGACATATTGAGTGCAGCATTTTCACAACATCATCTTTTAAGATTTGAAATAGCTCAACTGGAATTCCATCACCTCCACGAGCTTTTTTCCTAGTGATGCTTCCTAGGGCCCACTTGACTTCACATTCCAGGATGTCTGGCTCTAGGTGAGTGATCACATCCTCATGGTTATCTGGGTCATGAAGTTCTTTTGTATATAGTTCATGTATTCTTGCCACCTCTCCTTCATATCTTCTGCTTCTGTTAGGTCCATACCATTTCTGTACTTTATAGTGCCCATCTTTGGATGAAATGTTCCCTTGGTATCTCTGATTTTCTTGAAGAGATCTCTAGTCTTTCCATTCTATTGTTTTCCTCTATTTCTTTGCACTGGTCACTGAAGAAGGATTTCTTTTTTTTTTTTTTTTATTTTTATTTTATTTTTAAACTTTACATAATTGTATTAGTTTTGCCAAATATCAAAATGAATCCGCCACAGGCATACATGTGTTCCCCATCCTGAACCCTCCTCCCTCCTCCCTCCCCACACCATCCCTCTGGGTCGTCCCAGTGCACCAGCCCCAAGCATCCAGTATCGCGCATTGAACCTGGACTGGCAACTCGTTTCTTACATGATATTCTACATGTTTCAATGTCACTCTCCCAAATCTTCCCACCCTCTCCCTCTCCCACAGAGTCCATAAGACTGTTCTATACATCAGTGTCTCTTTTGCTGTCTCTGTACACCAGGTTATTGTTACCATCTTTCTAAATTCCATATATATGTGTTAGTATACTGTATTTCTGTTTTTCCTTCTGGCTTACTTCACTCTGTATAATAGGCTCCAGTTTCATCCACCTCATTAGAACTGATTCAAATGTATTCTTTTTAATGGCTGAGTAATACTCCATTGTCTATATGTACCACAGCTTTCTTATCCATTCATCTGCTGATGGACATCTAGGTTGCTTCCATGTCCTGGCTATTATAAACAGTGCTCTGCGATGAACATTGGGGTACACGTGTCTCTTTCCCTTCTGGTTTCCTCAGTGTGTATGCCCAGCAGTGGGATTGCTGGATCATAAGGCAGTTCTATTTCCAGTTTTTTAAGGAATCTCCACACTGTTCTCCATAGTGGCTGTACTAGTTTGCATTCCCACCAACAGTGTAAGAGGGTTCCCTTTTCTCCACCCCTCTCCAGCACTTATTATTTGTAGACTTTTGGATTGCAGCCATTCTGACTGGTGTGAAATGGTACCTCATAGTGGTTTTGATTTGCATTTCTCTGATAATGAGTGATGTTGAGCATCTTTTCATGTGTTTGTTAGCCATCTGTATGTCTTCTTTGGAGAAATGTCTATTTAGTTCTTTGGCCCATTTTTTGATTGGGTCATTTATTTTTCTGGAGTTGAGCTGTAGGAGTTGCTTGTATATTTTTGAGATTAGTTGTTTGTCAGTTGCTTCATTTGCTATTATTTTCTCCCATTCTGAAGGCTGTCTTTTCACCTTGCTAATAGTTTCCTTTGATGTGCAGAAGCTTTTAAGGTTAATTAGGTCCCATTTGTTTATTTTTGCTTTTATTTCCAATATTCTGGGAGGTGGGTCATAGAGGATCCTGCTGTGATGTATGTCAGAGAGTGTTTTGCCTATGTTCTCCTCTAGGAGTTTTATAGTTTCTGGTCTTACGTTTAGATCTTTAATCCATTTTGAGTTTATTTTTGTGTATGGTGTTAGAAAGTGGTCTAGTTTCATTCTTTTACACGTGGTTGACCAGATTTCCCAGCACCACTTGTTAAAGAGATTGTCTTTAATCCATTGTATATTCTTGCCTCCTTTGTCAAGAAGGATTTCTTATCTCTCCTTGCTATTCTTTGAAACTCTGCATTCAAATGGGTATACTTTTCCTTTTCTCCTTTGCCTTTGCTTCTCTTCTTTTCACAGCTATTTGTAAGGTCTCCTCAGAGAATCATTTTGCCTTTCTGTATTTCTTTTTCTTGGGAATGGTCTTGTTTACTGCCTCCTGCACAATGTCATAAACCTCCATCCTTCATTCTTCAGGCACTCTGCCTATCAGATCTAATCCCTTGAATCTATTTGTCACTTCCACTGTATAATTGTAAGGGGTTTGATTTAGGTCGTACCTGAATGGTCTAGTGGTTTTTCCTACTTTCTTCAATTTAAGACTGAATTAGTCAATAAGGAGTTCATGATCTGAGCCACAGTCAGCTCCCTGTCTTGTTTTTGCTGACTGTATAGAGTTTCTACATCTTTGGTGGCAAAGAATATAATCAGTCTGATTTTGCTATTGATCATCTGGTGATGTCCATGTGTAGAGTCTTCTCTTGTGTTGTTGGAAGGGGTTGTTTGCTATGACCAGTGCATTCTCTTGGCAAAAATCTATTGTCTTTTGCCCTGCTTCATTTTGTAGTCCAAGGCCAAATTTGCCTGTTACTCCAGGTGTTTCTTGACTTCCTACTTTTGCATTCCAGTCCCCTATAATGAAAAGGACATCTTTTTGGCGTGTTAGTTCTAGAAGGTCTTGTAGGTCTTTATAGAGCCATTTCACTTCAGCTTCTTCACCATTACTGATCAGGGCAATGGCTTGGATTATTGTGATATTGAATGATTTGCCTTGGAAAGAAACAGAGATCATTCTGTCATTTTTGAGATTGCATCCAAGTACTGCATTTCAGACTATTTTTTTTGTTTTTAACTATGATTTCTTCTAAGGAATTCTTACCCACAGTAGTAGATATAATGGTCATCTGAGTTAAATTCACCCATTCCAGTCCAGTCCAAAACTAAAATGGACTGAAATGGGTGAATTTAACTCAGATGACCATTATATCTACTACTGTTGGAAATGACATTCTGAGTATTAAAAATGAAAATAAAATTGTTTTAGCAATTTCTTGAGGTGAGTTGCACATACCCAGCTGCATCTGGTCTCAGTATTGCTGACAAGCATTCTGTCCACACCTCCTTCCCCATAGGATCTTCTAATTTATTGTCTGTCACTTAAAAAAAAACCAAAGGTATCTATAGCTAATCTGTATATATTTATATTATACTTTAACCTCCTCCCTTGCCAAAAAAAAAAAAAGACTTTCTCTTTTTTCTTATATCCCTTCTGTTTCTCTGAATAATCATTTTATCCTTTTTTTGTTTCATACGTTTTCATACAAAACAGATCCACTGCCCTTAGAAATAACCCTTACTTGAATTGAGTAATGTGATGTAGTACTGTGACATTACCTGCCCACTTAGTATTTTTCTTCTGTCTTTTACCAACTCTAGCCCCTCTGCATACCCCCCACCACTGCCAAGTGTGGTGATTTGAGAAGCGATAGGTCTGGTGGATTGTTCAAGACACAAAATGAATGTATTCTGGAAGTGGAGATTAACGGATTCCCTGGACCCACACCCAAATATAACTGCGAATCTGCCTTTGTGAAGCAAGCCTTGAGCCGGAGGGTGGGGGAAAGAACCTTCCTTCATTCACTACTTAAATTTTCTTAGGTCTTTGTGTTGAAATAGTGACTTAGAACAGGATGATAAAGGCCTCAGCATAATGAAAGAAAGATGCTATTTGCTTTAAGATCTCCGTGGAGATAAGATTTATCAGCCAGGCTGTTAATGACTCCATCAGAAGTTTATCTCTGAATTGCACTTCTTATCAAGGAGGGAGTGTACTTCACTCAATATTTTCATCTCAGAAAAATTGAATCTGTACTGATAGCTGCTCTCTGGGCCCCCAAACAAATCATTATTGCTGTGAGACTTTGCCAGGTGCGTTTTATTCTAGAAAAAAAATGGTACAATTTTATATTGAAAGCCTGTAATGCAAATACAGCCTAATTTCAACCGTTTTGATTTCTGATGTAAAAGCCTGAAGTTTTCAGATGTCAAAAGGCTTGAACTTAAATAGTCTGCATAGTATGTCTACAGTTATAATTGAATGATTTGCAAATACATAATGTAGTTCCATTGCCTTAGCAAAGTACTACTTAAAAAAAATAGCCTTTTAAAATATGTGATATTTTTCTTTGAGACTTCTGTATCTCCAAGCCAATCATTGCTATTAATCTCACACTGTA
Organism: Bos mutus; assembly: GCF_027580195.1. Classification (NCBI taxonomy): domain Eukaryota; kingdom Metazoa; phylum Chordata; class Mammalia; order Artiodactyla; family Bovidae; genus Bos; species Bos mutus. Next base: position 73,441,125 of record NC_091627.1, read on the forward strand.
AAGTAAATTGTGTCTTATGTTTGAGTGCAGAAAGCTGTTTCTCAACTTAAATGGAAATCTCAAAGTTCAGATTTTTTTTTTCCTAACAAAAGAGTCTGGGTTTGATTCAAATAGCAGCCATCCAAGCTTGAAAAGGAGTCAGCACAGATGTCCTTGAGAATAATTGCACCCAAATACTAAGACAATGGTGCTGCTATTTACATCGATATTTTGTTCATCAAACCACATAGACATTTCTGAAGACACAGAGTTTAAATATATGTGTGTGTGTATATGTGTGTGTGTGTGTGTGTATATATATATATATATATATGTTTGCTTTATTTGCATTTTTATTAGCATTGTCTGTTGATGAATCGGTAGAGTTTAATTCAACCGTCCTGTTGAGTTCTAACCGCAATGAAACACTTGGCTCCAAAATTTGTCTTATTCCATTCTGAAAAAAATCTATGTGGATGAAACATGCTGAGCCTCACACCTGCTACTTCTAGGTGTTGAGAAAAGAAAGTATTTGCCTGTCAATAAAATGCTGATACTTAGCTCTGTAACCAAAGCACCCAGAAGCACATGTAAAGGTAGAACAGAAAAAGATCCTTGCATCAGATTGCATCATATTAGAACAGGTTATGTAAGCCGTGATCTTCCAGTGTCGAGTTGAATGAATAATCTGGTTGCTAGGCTTTGATCTTAATTCTATTTGTTGTCCATTTCCATCTATTAAGCCTTTTATAAGACAATTAGATACTAAATTAAAAGGCACAGAGATAACAATTGTGTGAGTTCAGAAAGGAGGAAGATCATTGAAGAGGGGATAATCAGAAATGGCTTCCTAGAGGAAATAGACCTTGATGTAGACCTTGAATTGTAGGGTCATGGGAAATGATGAACCATTCTCCAGAGAAACTGATGCCTCTATCTTTTTCAGAGATGTTAGTCTCTGAGTATATACTTGTAAAATCTATATGTGAACTGTCTCCTCATTTTTCTCTTTAAGCCTGCCAAACAGTCTACAAAAGCATTGGTGAGCCACACAGTGTTCACCAGCTAGCATCATCCTTTAGAATGTGAAGGGAAGGCCATTTTCACACCCCAAATCGACTACTAAAAAATATCACTCGATTATCTATTCACTGAAGTTCTTTCTCAGCCATGTAATTGCCGAGGGCTTTTTTACTGACCTTTACCCCATCAGCCAAGTTTCTTTCTCCCTCCTGAATTTATTCTGACAATATCAAATTCCTTTTCTTCTTCTTCCTTAAAATTTACTCAGAGGGCACATAAACTCAACTTTTACCTTGAATTAAATTTTTAAGTAATCTCTGAACAAAGCACCTAAGTAATTAAAATATCATCCATACCATTCAATACATATGTAACTGAAAAAAAGTCGTATTTTAAAAGTCAGTGTTCACATATAGATTGGTAGAGAATTTTGCAAGTTTGATCTAAAAGTAATTTTAGAACATTGGGTCCTTGATAGAAAAGTAAAAGGGCATTGTTCCCCATGGTGTCCCGTACACTGAATGTAACAACTGAATGGGTTGGGCCACAGCTAGTTCTCTAATAATTATTCATGAATCAAAGTCTCTTGAGAATCTAAACCAGTCATGCCCATAGGAATTCCTACAAGGGAATGTGATATTATAGTGGAAAATAACTTGGAAATCAAGTTATTTTCTAAAAGACTGATACCCTCAGATAAAAATTAAATGAATTAAAACACAAAATTAATAGATTTAAATATCATTAATATTTTTCTGGTTATGGTATTTGTCTAAGATAGCATAGTTCTAAGCAAAGTTAAATACCTCTTTCTATACATGTTGGCTAAGTACAAAATTAAGGGGGTAGTGTTGGTAATATATTGATACTAGATTTGTTCTGAATTAAAAACCAAGAATAAATTGTAGTTTTTTTTTTTTCCCCCACTGTATATATTACTCTCTATCTCAGCTTTTCTCCTGGAAAAGTTTTCCTCTTGCAGTCACTCTGATAGAGTACTCTCAATGAGAAAAACAAGTAAGAAGCTGCAGGTTGAAAGAGAAATTTGTTTTCTGAAGTTCTTTTAAAAGTGTTACCCATAAATTTGCCTGGCTGCAAATAGCCTAAGTAGATTTTTAATCTTTCTCTTGCCTTCTAGTTAGGAGAGGTGTGCATAAATAGTACTGGTCCGGAGAGCAGCTATCTTTTTTTAAGGTGATCATTTCCTCAAAGTCCTCTTGCATAGTAGGAGCTAAAAACACTTGTTATCAGACTGTTCTTCCCAGTACTTCTACCAGTTACTTCCCTGTAATCTAAATGTCACCTATATAGTTGAAGCTTATTATCTCTCATTCTGTCCTTAGGGAAAAGTGAGAACCACATGCTGTCCTCTGCATAATTATATGGTCCCTAACAAAATGCATTCTTAGTGGCTTCCCACAATGTTGAAAAATGACTACTTTTGCTCTGTTGCTCTTTGGGTATGATGGTTTGTTTTGTTTTGTTTTGTTTTTTCCCCATTCAGGCACTGCATGAAATCATACAGTTTACATGCAGAGCAGGTGAGAAGGTGACGAGAGGTATCATTAAAGCCATAACAATAACAAAACATTAAATAGCAAATTCTTGTGAACACTTACCTGCAGCATTCTTAATGTAGTGCAAGTAAATGCCTAGTCTCTCCTTATTCTACTGAAATGATGTTTAAAATGGAAAATGCACACAACATGAAAGATACAAAATTTTAGAGTAAGACTAAGTAAGAATAAATTCTACATATATACTCTTCTTCCCAAACACGATTGTTTTCTGGTAATCTTCTAATCCCTACTTCAGTGTGTTCAGAGAGTACTTGAACTGGAACTGGGCAGCCAATATAAGAATAATTTGAGGATCTTTTTCACAACACAGGTTTCCTGGCCCAAACCCCAGACACACTGAATTCGGGTTTCTGGAGCAAGGACTCTCTAATCTATCTTTTAAATAGCTTTGTGGTGCTCACCAAATTTGAAAAAAGCTGTCCTGGTCCATTGCTTTCTTCCACTCCTATAGTTCATTCACATCACATAAAAGTTGGAAAGCCAAATAAAAATACTTTTATTGTTATAAAAATATTATATTTTCAACTCCCTTGTGCCTGCATTAGCTGTGGAGCAGAATCCCAAGTGGAAGAAAACTGCAGGTATCACACCACTTACAGAAACCGCTTAAAGTTGTCAGGAAGAATGACTGTCTAGCTGTGTCAAGTAAGATTTGAATAGTAGTCAGAAAAGCAAAAGGCCTTTGGCTATTCTGCCAAGGCACCGAATCTCATTTTCCCCAAACTGTAATAAGTTTTCAGTGAGACATCTTGGAAGTAATCAGTCTATTTTTTGTTTTTTCCAAACTGTGGTTTGAAATGTGTAAGCGTATATAGCTTAAAGTTAGGCTATTCCTATTCAGCATTTACTCTATTGTACTCTACTGTAGTGCAGACAAGATGAACATACACTTATGGTAGGTTTCCATTAGATTTTATTATTATTTTTCTTCCCTTGCGCTTTCCTGTAGATATTGGTGTTCGGATATGCTTAGATGTTAGAGTTCTTGCATGAATGTAGAGGAGAGGTACCATTGTATTCTTAGTTAAGTGAAAAACAATTGTAACTTATGATAGGAAAAAAAGTGTGGGTGTGTGTTTTTCTTGTCTGTCCATTTTCTTTTTCCTTTTTGAATTCTAATATAATGTTTTATTAAATGACAATATGAAATGTGAGATAAAGTAACAAATTTCATAGCTCTTGAAGTAATAAGCTCCTGAGTCTCTGTGTTTAAAAGAAAGGGAAGTAACTATTGCTTTATCTGCAATGCTGATCACACAATTTCCTGAGAATGGAAAAAATTCCAATCTCGTCGTCTTCTACCAATGAGAATTTTGCAGACGTTTCATTTTCAAAATTCAGTCATCATTTAAAGTAAGAAAATTACACTCATTGGGAAAATTTCATTAAAAACATTATTTTTGGAAAACTTAGTCTGAATAAAGCAAGAAATTTAAAAAAGTCTTTAGAACATGTGTTACAAAATTAACAGTTTATGTTGGCAGGACATTCCTATATTCTTCAGTTATGAGAAGATTTTCTCATTATGCTGCTCTATTTAAAGCTTGCTATAATTGACTTACATATTAAAAAAAATAACAGTGACAAGAACAGATTAGGGCGCCTATGGTTATGGATAACCATTTGTATAGAGAACCCTTTGCACAATTTTTCCAGTAAGGAATATGCTTAGTTGCAGGGAAATATCTGAGTTTATCACAAATGTGAAAGAGATTTCTTAAGTTCAAAGTCCTAATCCTATAGGGCTTCCCTGGTGGCTTAGATGGTAAAGAGTCCAGCTGCAGTGTAGGAGATCTGGGTTCAATCCCTGGGTTGAGAAGATCCCCTGGAGAAGGGAACAGCTTACCCATTCCAGTATTCTGGCCTGTATAGTCCATGGGGTCACAGAGTTGGACAAAACTGAGCATGAAATGCCTGATGGAGCCACTGGCTCTATATTTCTCTAGAACTGGTTCTTGAAATAAGCTAAGACATGTATAAAGGTAGGTTACTACAAAAAATCATCTCACATATAACTTTTAATACCATCTGTCCTATAAACCACATTTCACTTTGCCAGTTTGGAAGTAAAACACACAGCCTAAGTGAAATCTGAGGTACTGATACAGAGAAATTTAAATGACCAGTTCCACTAGAGTGAGCCCTTGGAGAACTTGGATGTGAAGGATTCTTCCTCTCATCATTCTTCTGAGCAATGATAGCATGTTATTACAGTGCTTTCATGCAGATTTCCACTATAAATCCTTACTGGTTTCCTACTGTGAAATCGTTTTGTTCAGTAAGAGGTTGAAGAAATGTGAGCATGCAAAATGTCTCAAAGTTCCTTTCTGCAAGTAGTCAAGACAGTAGAGAAAATGGTCATTCCAAAACACTTATTCTGCAAAGAACCACTCCTCTCCTATGCCACAGCGTTTTTCTGATTCTAGGCTGTTTTCAGTAGTGAATACAAATAGTGAATTGAGGGGTGGGTTTACCTGAACAAACCAAATCAGACTATGGAATTTCCTTTCTGGGAGAAGAGTTTAGCAATTAACAGATACCTGCTTGTTCACACAGCATTTCACAAAGTGTTTTATGATATTCTTATTGGATGGCAAGAAAGTTGAACAATAGATCAGATTAGACATAGAATAACATGAAATGCCAGTAGGTTCTGGGTCATATTACAATGAATATTTTCTCAAATGAATGCTTTGTATTTGTGATATATGCGAATGATTTTTATCGGTATTTATGTTAATGACATTACTTTGCTTTTACAATAATATTAAAATGTAAAACATGAGTTTGTTTAAATCGAAATGTCAAGCAAATACTGACACAGGTAGTATGCACATAGGAATAAGATATTAAATTTGATAGCCTGTAAGGTTTTTCCCAACTCTGAAATTGTATAAAAGGCAAATGGAACCATCTTTCTCCTTAAACAAAGGCATGATTAAATTACTAAATATATTGAACCAGAACTTAAGTCTTTTGACAATGAAAGAAATGACAGAAGTATGACTCTCCATTGGGGTCTGAGCAAATAGACAAACATATATTTTAATCATAAAATTATCTTTTTATTCTCTGTTTTGATTTACCAACAATAGTAGATGGAATCAGAAGCTCATCAATAGCTCTTCAAAGTTCAAGTGACCGGAGAAAAGAAAGGATCACTCCTATTCTTGTTTAGAATTCTTTCTCTCTTACCTTCTTTGTCTAGAGGGGATAAAAAGGGAAAAGAGGGTGTTTCCCTTGTGTAGAATATTCTAGAGTCAATTTAGGATGGTGTTTCAGATGTCGTATTGTAGGGCTACCATATGGGAGAGTAGGTCCTGTTGCCTGGTCCAATCCCATGGGGCCAGCTTCTCTCCTAGCCAGCATTCCATTCACTTTCCATCTCTATATCCCATGGGTACCAAGAACTTGGCACATTTTCTCCCCTTCTGGCTATAACCATCTGCCCTTCCACCTGGGCTCCTTGCTGTTTAGACCATCAGTAATACAGCTTACCAGTTTCTCCTTCAATTTTCTATTACTGAAAAGACCTTTAAACTCTCTGAAATGTTTTCTGTCATTACTGATGATAAAAACAAAGACCCACAGTTAGGAGTGCCTTAGTGTCTCTTTTCTTTTCAATTAAAAGAAATAATTTAAGCCACCATTAGGAAAAAATTGTGAATTATGAGATCATAGTTGTATCTTATAAAATTTAAGGATCCTCACAGGAGCCTGAAAGAAGTTAATAAAAACAAGATAAAAACTCAGGCAGCCATGTTTTTGTTCTCTCTATCTCCTTCTCACCTCTTGGTCTCTCATCTATGTTTTTATCTGTTTGTCATTTTCCTCTGAAAGATCTTCTGTTGCTCAGGAATTATATCATTTTAATTAAAGCTAATAAGCCATACTTGTAAAGCAACTATATATATTTCAATAGAAAAGAAAAACATAGTAATTTCCAAATTCCCTGAAAATCACACTGGTCGTCTTGTGTCAAGTGTGTACCATGATGTACAAGAGTGATTGGGGATGGGTCTCTGGATGCAAGCGTGGCAAATGAGTTGGTCCATTATGTCGCTGAGGAGAGGGTTCCTCATGTGTTTGGGAGCAGTTTTCAGGGAAAGGAGGTCATTGCTGCTTGACAGTCCCCACTGCAGGGCTTGGTTGACTCTATGGATACAGAACCTGGGAACACAGAGGACTGACTATACTAGATCATTTTATATCAGGAACTTGAGCATCCAAGGACTTTGGTACCTGCAAGACAGAAAGATCCTGGAACCAGTCCCCCACAGACAACAAGGGGTGACTGTACCATTAGAAAAGGTAACATCCTACCCCTGCTGCTTTCCCTAAAAAACCATAGTGACTATTTTTAGAAGAAAAGCAGGGGAAATTTTCCAGGCAATCACAATCAGGAAGTTTATTTTCCAAGGAAGATATAATGACTTGAAAAGTTCTCCTCTGTCAAGAAAACAAAATCTGGTGTTTTTGAGCATATTTTTGGTCTGTTTCATTTTAGTTACCATCTGACAGTGATTTTTACAATTCAGATATATGAAAAAAAATCAGTTTATTCTTTGATATTGATTTTTTTAACAATGTGAAATAGTTTGCTCACTGAAGCACAAAACAGCCCTTTAAGCATACAGTTGACATACCTTGACAAAAGACAGAGTTTAAAATTAAATATTCTTTAGATTCAAAGGGCTTCTTGTAGTCTAAGAAAGGGGAATAGGCAAATGGTTTGATTCCTGGATTGGGAAGATCCCCTGGAGAAGGAAATGGCAACCCACTCCAGTATTCTTGCCTGGAGAATTGCATGGACAGAGGAACTTGGCAAGCTACAGTCCATGAGGTCACAAAAGGCGGACATGACTTAGCAACTAAACCACTACCACCTAAGAAAGGCATTTTCTCATTTGTGTATGAAATCAGATTAAATAGAACAAGCTACCTGGATTGTGATGTTGAGGATTCTGAACCCAGACTGACTAATGTGGGAGAGTCAAAATAATCATAAGGGGTAATAAACTGTACACATATCTCTAATGCACTTTTCATCTATAATCTGTTTTCTGAGATCCAGAGAAGGGAAATCGTGTGACCACCATGGAAGCTCATATTTACTGATTTCATACTAGTTCCTTGTTAAAAACAAAGGAGGAGGAAGTCTGAATATGTGTTTTTTTCAAAGATTGGAATTCAGACATCTGGTGTAAATGTGGTATGTGTGTGTGTGTGTGTGAGAGAGAGAGAGAGAGAGAGAGAGAGAGAGAGAGACGGTAGAAGTTGTAAACAGAGGAAGAAATGAAATATTTTAACCAAGAACTTTCCAGAAAAGCTTGGATCATTTTATTGGAGTAATTACAGGATCTTTTATTCTAGTTCAAGTTGTCACACAGGAAGCAAGCGCTTAATTTATAAGACAGTATGTCAAAGAGAAATCATACCAAACAAGTTAAACAGATAAAGAAGACTTTATTCAAGATTACTGCAATAGGGGTTGAGGTAATTTCAATAGGAGAGATGAGTTCAACTCGACTTCACTGAAGCAAAAGGCACACTGGACTTTGGTGGGAGAGGTTGGTCAATGTAAATAGACCCTCTTGTTTCAGTGTTTGTTAAATTTAGGCTCCTCCCATCCCACAGAATAGGAGTCTATCTTTCTTGATGATTACATGTTAAAGGGATGACTCCCAGGTCCTTGAGAAAAAACATTCCTATGTTGTAGAACTGGCAAGAATTTGGAAGAAGATTTATTTTCTCAAAGGGGCAGAGAAATAATTTATAACTGCAAGTTTCTAAAGTAAATGCTCTAAGTAAAAGGGCATAAGGAGCATTCTTTAGACAGTAAGAAACCTGTTAAAAGTTTACTGAAGGGGATTTCCGTAGAGGTCCAGTGTAAAGACTTTGCTGTCTGAGGTAGGGGCGTATGTTGTGTTCGATCCCTGGATGGGGAGCTGAGATCCCACATGCTCGCTGCCAAAACCCCAAAACATTAAATAGAAACAATATCTTAACAAATTTAATAAAGACTATAAAAATGATCCACATTAAAAAAAAAGTCTTAAAAAAAGTTTAGTTAAATTGAGGGGAATGTTAAAACTTTTGGGCCAAATTAAATTCTGAGCTACAAAGTTCAGCATGCACATACAGTAGCATTTTAGGGAGGCTGGAAATCAGAGGGATCAACAGAGTTTTCTGGTGGTAGAAAGATTTGAGTTGTTCTTTGAAAAATCTTGTAAAGTAACTGGATAGCAAGGCATTTCCATCAAGAGCAGCACAGTGCATGATGAGAGGTAGGACACAGTAAGAGCTGTATGTGGAGAACCACACGGGACTTACTTTTCTTAAGACAAGGCTGTTACTCAGTTTTAGATCAACTTGAACAGTCTCCTTTTCTGCCATCCTATAAGCCCTGGATGCCATTGTTTTATCTTCCTCAAAGCTGCAAGTTTGGGAACTCACCAATGGGGTTCTCTCCCTCCAAGAGTGTGCAGTGGGACCCAGACTCCCTGGCACTTTGCTGCCTGCAAAGACTGGCCTTAGTAGATTTGTTCTGTTAGTTGTTTCCTCCTGATCACTTTCAGGTCTAGACTCATACCAGATATGGGGAAATTCAGAACCAAATAAATCATATACAGCTCTCGTGTCCTTGAACTAGAATCCTTTCTGACATGATAACTGGAAACCACACAGGATATTTCATTCAGGTTTTTGTTCCAAGGCTCCTTAGCCCTCAGTTTTCCTTCAAACTTTCTGCCACATCTAAGATTGTAGGTTAAAAGCAAGAAAACCACTTGCCCACCAAGCCAAGGCAAAGTAGTAGGGGCCAGTTCTTCTCAAATATGTAATTAGCATTTTTGTCCTGAATATTCATTGGAAGGACTGATGCTGAAGCTGAAACTCCAATACTTTGGCCATCTCATGTGAAGAACTGACTCATTGGAAAAGACCCTGATACTGGGAAAGATTGAAGGCGGGAGAAGGGGATGACTTCAATCCTTCAATCAATGGACATGAGTTTGAGCAAGCTCCAAGAGTTGGTGATGGACAGGGAAGACTGGCATGCTGCAGTCAATGGCATCACAAAATGTTGGACATGACTGAGTGACTAAACTGACCCACACAAGGTGACAGCCTGACCCATTGAAGGAGAACTTTTGCAGGCAACACTAGGATTGGGAGGACAAATGGCAGAGTGCCAAGAGCTTGGAGCCTTGACTCTAGAGTCAGGCTTGGCTTTCAATCTAACTTCTTTCACCTTCTTATGCTGTGACCTTGATAGATTATAGATTCTCTCAGAATGCCAATTTCCTGAATTATTAACAAAAATGAGAGAATCATAAAATTATATTTTTGTTTTAAATTGTTACTTTGTCTTAAATCGTTGCTTCCATGGTAAAAGCCATGTGAAGAATTCAGTGACATCACTGCTGCTGGGAAAACTTTTGTTTTACACCTATGATGTTTTTTAGAATGTTTTTAGGGGGTAAAATCTATCCTCAGCATATTTTTGAAAATATATAGAAGTCTTTTAAATGGCATGAAGATTTCTTAGAAATATTAAGACAAATACAGTAGCATGAGCTAAATATACCACACAATTCACATCTTAAAAGCAAGAAGCAACAACAACAACAACAAAAAGAGTTTGTTGCTTGCAGACTAGGAGTATTATCTGGTTAGTACTGTGCAGTGATTGGAGGGAGCAAATTGATTTGAGTGAGGAGCCTTCCTTCTTTTCAGGTCTCACACCTGACATTTTGAGAATTCTAATTCAGGACCCATCTTTGACACCTTATGTTGCTGAGAATTCAGTAAGAATTCAGTAAGAACATGTATGTTTAATTAATGCTTGGAAACACAAAATGATAAAAAAACAACCAGGTGCTTGTATGTAAAGGTTACCTGTGGTTTTCTAGGGGGAAAAAAATGTGTGGAATTACTAACTAAATCATGGGAAATTTTGTCTAAGTCATCTCTACAGATTTCCTTTACTCTTGTCTCCCAACGGGCAAACCACATGCATTCTAGGTTTAATAAATAGCTATGCAGAACAACTGGGGAAGGAAATGGCAACCCATTCCAGTATGATTGCCTGGAAAATCCCATGGACAGAGAAGCCTGGCGGGCACCAATCCATGGGGTTGCAAAGAGAAGACATGACTGAATGGCTTACATACATGCAACACAAGAGAGGGAAATGGGTGCTGATATGAAGACCATGTGGCAGTTTTTTTTTTTTTTTCCCACAAACTCATTGGGTTACAAGAATTACAGAATACTTTTTTTCAGGTCAGTTCAGTCACTCAGTCATGTCTGACTCTTTGCGAACTCATGAATGGCAGCACGCCAGGCCTCCCTGTCCATCACCAACTCCCGGAGTTCACCAAACCCACATCCATCGAGTTAGTGATGCCATCCATGCATCTCATCCTCTGTAATCCCCTTTTACTCCTACCCCCAATCCCTCCCAGCATCAGAGTCTTTTCCAATGAGTCACCTCTTCACATGAGTTGGCCAAAGTACTGGAGTTTCAGCTTTAGCATCATTCCTTCCAAAGAACACCCAGGGCTGATCTCCTTCAGAATGCACTGGTTGGATCTCCTTGCAGTCCAAGGGACTCTCAAGAGTCTTCTCCAACACCACAGTTCAAAAGCATCAATTCTTCAGTGCTCAGCTTTCTTCACAGTCCAACTCTCACATCCATACATGACTACTAGAAAAACCATAGCCTTGACTAGATGGACCTTTTTTGGCAAAGTAATGTCTCTGCTTTTTAATATGCCATCTAGGTTGGTCATAAATATCCTTCCAAAGACTAAGCGTCTTTTAATTTCATGGCTGCAGTCACCATCTGCAGTGAAGTCTGACACTGTTTCCACTGTTTTCCCCATCTATTTCCCATGAAGTGATGGGACGGAATGCCATGATCTTCGTTTTCTGAATTTTTAGCTTTAAGCCAACTTTTTCACTCTCCTCTTTCACTTTCAACAAGAAGCTTTTTAGTTCCTCTTCACTTTCTGCCATAAGGGTGGTGTCATCTGCATATCTGAGGTTATTGATATTTCTCCCGGCAATTTTGATTCCAGCTTGTGCTTCTTCCAGTCCATCGTTTCTCATGATGTACTCTGCATAGAAGTTAAATAAGCAGGGTGACCATATACAGCCTTGATGTACTCCTTTTCCTATTTGGAACCACTGTGTTGTTCCATGTCCAGTTCTAACTGTTGCTTCCTGACCTGCATATAGGTTTCTGAAGAGGCAGGTCAGGTGGTCTGGTTTTCCCATCTCTTTCAGAGTTTTCCACAGTTTATTGTGATCCACACAGTCAAAGGCTTTGGCATAGTCAAAAAAGCAGAAATGGATGTTTTTCTGGAACTTTTTTTCAAACAAATAGTAAAAATATCAGATATGCTTTATATATATATATATAACTGCCAGTTAAACAATAAACAGTGCTTAGTTTTCAAAAACTGTTGACATTTGTCTTGCCAGGAAACAAGCATCCTCAATAATGGGTATTATATTGAGGTAGATATCCTGTGATTAATATAGGTCGTTTACGTAACAGAAATAGAGGGGTTTTAGCAGTGGCAATATGTACATATATACACACGTATATGTAGCATCGTCACTTTTAGACAGTGACCTCTTGTTTGGCTTGATTCCAATAAAGAATAGGAAGAGCTTAAATAAAATTAATTAAATGGCAGCATGCAGAGGCATGAATGTGGCAATTAATTTGATTTTTACAAGTAGCTTCTAATAAATGGAGATAGGAAAATCTAGTTACGGCTGGAAATTTTCAAAATCCTTCAACAATAAAGCTGTGTCATATTCATGACACATACTGATGTATGGAGATAAATTGCCTGTCACTTAGTGTGGAAGATACTGCTTAAGTTGTACATTAGATGCATATTAAGTTGTGTAGAAGCCTACATTTAGTCTGTCTGTTTCTTCTAGGTAATGTAGCTCATTCATAATGTCATCTTTTTGGATGTGCTGAAGTGGCTAAATGAGCATAGAAGTTATTTATACATTAGTCTGGTACGTAGAATATCACTGTTTTCCACTTTGCAGAGGGGCATAGGCAAAGTTGACAGGGCTGAATTTATGCAGACTCTAAAAAAGCAACTCTAGTTTTAATTGGCATGTCTTCTTGAATCTGGGATGGGACAGGGGGAGTAAATTACACATCTGAGGTGAAATCTTTGTCTTCTTCTGACAGCCTATTTATACAAATTGGATGGGCCAGCCTGCAAAAGGGAATGGCTCAAAATTTCCTAAAGTCTTTTCTAATATGTACTCTTAGATAATTAACATGGGATTTCTGCACAGCTATTCACTGTTGATGAACCCCCACTTCAAAAATGAATGTGATATGGCTTACTTATAGTAGGAAGAATTTTAATTGTCCACAGCACTCCTCTTTGGTGTACAACTACTAATCCATACACATGTTATCTAAAGTTGCATGAGGCATGGGTACAGAGCGAGTGCCCCATCTGATAAGGGCGCAGTAAGTATGTAATTGAATTTGGTCTTTCAGGCAAGCCGTGATTTGTCCTTCCTTTAGGCCCTCAGCGTGAGCCACCTTTCATTGTCATAATCTCTCTGCACCATCTGGACCTCTATAAAGATGTTGGTCTCAGCGGTGAAATGAAAGACAAGGAGGGTACTAAATAAAACTCACATAGTGAGAGGAAATTGTTATTGTTGATGTTAATCATAAGTATATCTTTTGAGCTTTTCACCTTAGGATATTAAAAGATTCTCTCAGCATCAGTCTCAGTCTCAGTTTGGGGATTGATGGCAATGTTGCTGCACAAGGAGGTTAAACAGTTTGACAAATAACAAATGATGAGACATGAGATGTGTGTGTGTGTGTATGTGTGTGTGTATATATATATATATATTACTCATTCATTTAACAAATATTATACATACCATGTAAAGATAATGATTTAAGTAGTATGACTATATAATCTGTCTTTCAATCTGGGACACTGGTAAGAATTAATGGAGGAGCTGTTAGTCATTACATCATATTAAAAGGCATGTAAACCAGGACCATCCTAGGCAAAGGAGGAAGCAGTACCACCTTATGTCTTGGCAACAAAAGATGCAACTAGACTTTAAAACTTAGAAGCATGCCTCAAACATGCATTCTGTAGGTCTTTGTGCATGTGTCAAATGTCAAATTAAAATATTGCAGCCTTCCTTTACCATCCTAATTAAAATGGCAACAACCCTCAGGATCCAGTCCTTGCCCCCAGCCTTATTTTTCTCTTTATCACTTCCCAATATACCATTTAATTAATTTGTCTTGTTTCTTCTCTGTGTCTCTTCATTAGAAGATAAGCTCAACAATGGCAGGGATTTGTGTATGTTTTATTCATTACTTTATTCTCAGCATGTGAAGTAATGTCCAGCACATAGTGAATGCTAGATAAATACTTTCTGAACAGATGCATTCATCTATTCAGTTCAGTTCAGTTCAGTCGCTCAGTCGTGTCTGACTCTCTGCGACCCCATGAATCGCAGCACGCCAGGCCTCCCTGTCCATCACCAACTCCCGGAGTTCACTCAGACTCACATCCATTGAGTCAGTGATGCCATCCAGCCATCTTATCCTCTGCCGTCCCCTTCTCCTCCTGCCCCCAATCCCTCCCAGCATCAGAGTCTTTTCCAATGAGTCAGTTCTTCACGTGAGGTGGCCAAAGTACTGGAGTTTCAACTTCAGCATCATTCCTTCCAAAGCAATCCCAGGGCTGATCTCCTTCAGAATGGACTGGTTGGATCTCCTTGCAGTCCAAGGGACTCTCAAGAGTCTTCTCCAACACCACAGTTCAAAAGCATCAATTCTTCGGCGCTGAGCCTCCTTCACAGTCCAACTCTCACATCTATACATGACCACAGGAAAAACCATAGCCTTGACTAGACGGGCCTTTGTTGGCAAAGTAATGTCTCTGCTTTTCAATATGCTATCTAGGTTGGTCATAACTTTTCTTCCGAGGAGTAAGTGTCTTTTAATTTCATGGCTGCAGTCACCATCTGCAGTGATTTTGGAGCCCAAAAAAATAAAGTCTGATACTGTTTCCACTGTTTCCCCATCTATTTCCCATGAAATGATGGGACCAGATGCCATGATCTTCGTTTTCTGAATGTTGAGCTTTAAGCCAGCTTTTTCACTCTCTACTTTCACTTTCATCAAGAGGCTTTTTAGTTCATCTATTACTGATCATCAATTTTGTGTTGAGTGTAGTGCTAGATGTTAGAGGTACTAAAATGCACAAAAAATCTTTCTCTGCCTTCATGAGGTTTTCAAATTAATTCAAATTAATTGGAGGAATTAATTCTTACAAGTGAAATAAAAAATGAAACAATTCATGATGTCTATAGGTGTTTGTAAGATTTGTACCTTAGGGGGCTCCATAATTCAAATATTACCAAGAAATGTTATATAACTAAAAAGACTTTCATGATACTTTCATTTTCCTCTCAATTTTATAATAAAATTTTAATAATACTTTCTGTTACATCACTTTGCATATCATATCAAATGGGTCATTTGATAAAAATCAAGTATCAAGTATCAAATGGGTTAATAAGTCTCAATTTGACTTTGAAGATTCAGAAAACAGCTTTAGAAATTGGAATATGGCTGCTTAGAAAGAATGGAAAGGGAAACAGAATACTGATATTTATTTTCAGTTTTAGCAAATGTCTCTAAATAAAATAGATTAAAGGACTGAACTGCTGATGTACCTACTTTGAAAAATTTCAGCCTGTCAAGGCAGAGAGAAGCAGCCCTAATCTTGTAATCAAGAATGCCATGCTCATGCTTCTAGAGTTCTGTCAGTAGGAGCTGTGTGTTCTTGGGGAGCAAGACACCTCATCCTTTTTCTTCATCAGCTTTTTAGCTTGTTGAATCATAAGTTCTCTGAGGCTTCTGTTTCATAGTTTCCTAATGCTGCAGTATCAAAGTACCAAAAGCTAAGTAGCCTGAAACAAGAGCAGATTATTTTCTCATAGTTCCGTGGACTAGAACTCTGATTGTCAAGGTATGGACAAGGCCATGCTCTTGCTGACAGCTATGGGGAGAATCATTCTTTGCTTCTCCCAGTTTCTGGTGTTGATACCAACCAGGGTTCCTGGCCCTCCCCAATCAATAGAAATTGACTAGAGGCCAAACAGAAAAGTCAAGCAAGGCTTTATTCTAGCCCGTGCTACAGCAGGAGGGAGAACAAACAACAGGTTCCCTTGCTTGTTTGCTCACTGAGGGAAGGGCGAGCTTGTTCCTTATATGGGGTGAGAGTAGTGGTGTGTCCAGGGGGATGGAAGGGTGGCTTAGCTGGTTTGTCCACCCCTTAGGTAACGTTGTGTACAGGGGCAATGCATGATAACCTGCTTTCTGCTCCCAGCTCTTCAGAAGTAGTAGTTGAGATTTTTGCTCTTTTGTATTTTTTTGCCATGATTTGCCTCAACTGTGCATGCATGCATTTTTTTTTTAAGTACCTTATAGTTTCTTGGTATTTTGTCACTGGAGGAGCAATTTATCCAGGTGCAAGCATTGCAGCACTGCAGCAAAGAGTCCCAGGTCCCAGCTTGTCTCAGTGTTTTCTGCTAACCCTTGGCATTCTTTGACTTTTGAATACATCACACAAATCATATGGGTATCTTTTCTTGTGTATCATCACATCATCTTCCCCCTGTGGCTGTCTGTCCCTGTGTCCAAATTTCCTTTTTTATAAGGACACCACGCATGCATGCTAAGTTGCTTCAGTTGTGTCCGACTCGACTCTATGCCACCTTATGGACTATAGCCCTCCAGGCTCCTCTATCCATGGTGTTCTCCAGGCAAGAATACTGGAGTGGGATGCTGTGCCCTCCTCCAAGCGATCTTCCCAACCCAGGAATTGAACCCAGATCTCTTACATCTCTTGTGTTGGCAGGTGGATTCTTTACAACTAGCACCATCTGGGGAACCCAGTCGTATAGGATTAGGGCCCACCCAGTGATCTCATTTTGACTTGATTACCTCTACAAAAACCCTATTCCCAAATAAGGCTGCATCCTGAAATACTGAGCGTTAGAACTTAACAAGAAGACGACAGTGGCAACCACTCCAGTACTGTTGCCTGGAAAATCCCATGAATGGAGGAGCCTGGTAGGCTGCAGTCCATGGGATCACTAAGAGTCGGACACGACTGAGCATCTTCACTTTGACTTTTCACTTTCATGCATTGGAGAAGGAAATGGTAACCCACTCCAGTGTTCTTGCCTGGAGAATCCCAGGGATGGGGAAGCCTGTTGGGCTGCCGTCTATGGGGTCCCACAGAGTCAGACACAACTGAAGTGACTTAGCAGCAGCAGCAGGCAGCTTGTAGAAGAACAGAAGATGTAAAATTTGAGCAATTTTTTTCAGCCATTTGTTTTCTACTTCTCCTTAAGATTAAAGTATATTAAGGTAATTTTTAGTTGTGTTTCACTCAGGCAGTGGTCTCATGAGGCTAGAAATGAAGAAAATTGAAGGACAGATAACATAATAGATTTCTAATTCAGTACCCAGAGTAAAGAAACCAATTTACTGTGGATTACCATGAATTCATATTGGATATTTCTAGGTATACTTCTGATAAGGATTTCTATATAATTTGTTCTGTGTTTCCAAATAAAAAATAGAATGTTGTTTCTTTTTTATAATAACTACTACATTTTCATAAATGTCAAGCACATTTGAACCACTTAACTATGTTAAACTTATTCTGTCTCTTTTCCTGCTTTATGCAAAAATATTGTATGCATCTCAAATCTTTCCTTCTTACTCAGCTACAGTTATAGGAAATGCTGTTCATAAATAGTATTGGTTTAATTCTTCATTATTAGGGTTAAATGCTTCTCAGGTATAGAACCTATCAAATTGCCAGTCAAACCACATAGTAGGATTTTTTTTTGAACGTGTTAGAATAGATAATGTATATCCTAATTTGTCCTTTTTTCTTATGATTCCAGTACTTTTCAAATATCACTCAAATTTAAATTTGATTTCATTTCATACCTCCAGAAAACATATGGTCAAAAGAGTTGTGCAAATCCATTAGCACCTTGACATCTTCACTGAGGTTTAGGAAGCTATGACAGAAGCTGCTGTGTTGATGCTTCCATTGGGCACAGCTAGCATGCTTTCCTCTGAAAGCCCTGTTAGTGTTAATCTCTGATTTATGATGCTGCATGTTTTTAATACAGCAATTTTTCTGGAATCTTTTAACCAGAGACTCTAACACATTCCTGACCTAATTCACTTTTCTTTCTTTTTCTTTGGTAATAAAATTCTGGAGGAAGGCCTGTATTTTGACAGTGTGTGAGTGTCTTAATCACAGATCATTCCCCTAGCTTCTCTTCTAAAATATATTTTTTAAGTACATGTTTATTTTTGTTTTACCATTGTCATTGTTTTCATTTGCCACTTTCAAAGAGTGGCTTCCCTGAGACACATGATTTGTCTCAGTGGGTTCAATCTGTTGTGCCCATGTTAAAAATCTTTCTAATTTCCTGTGGTCTTCAGGCCTTTGCAGTAGGAGTGATGGCAAAGAGAAAGGAAAGGGAAAGAATGTCAAGTTGAAAATCATGTGAGCCGACAGAAAGGTCTTTCTGATGATCTTCTATTTCACCTAGCCCATTACTGTGAATCAGTTACACACTCATAGTCTACAAAACGTATAATCCAACAAACATAATTTTTTAAGGCCTAAGATAGCTTCACCATCATACTATATTCTTCTCCATGCTGCTGAAATACGCCTCTGATTGATTAGTAGATCATTCAAAACCACATTTAGAGAACACCCTGCCACATGCCTAGCACATGACCAGGTATTATGATAAATTTACATAAATATAGAAATAGTACTTAATTTGGTACTTGTCATCTAGTAGACTTCATTTTTCTTGGCATCTTGTTTATGGAAGAGGTAATACTTTACTCAGTTCTTTACTTTCCCTCTGTTTTACTTAATGAGATTAATATAATAGCTCAGCATTATTTAAATTAACAAATAAAGAGAAATTCTTAGAGTGAGGCCATCATTGATAAAAAGTAAAATGTCGAAGTATTGGAGTTTCAACATTAGATCATTAACCTATTTAGTCTGAATTTCTTGATCTGTAAAAATGATTCCTAAGAACTGATCTAACTGATAATAATTTGTGAAACTTAGAAGAAATATGTTTTTAATAATATTTTTTCAGGTATATTTGCTATTATTTCAATAGACAATCATATATAATTTTCCAAATACTGAGGCTTTAACTTTTTTCATCATACCTCAGAAATGGCAATGTAAATAAAGTGAAAGATATATTTGGAAAAGTAAAAACTTGATCCAGTTTCAGCTTTGTAGAATAGCATATTTTATAAAAATTATTATCCACATACAGTAAGCAAAACTATTAGAAATATGAAGTAGGGATATTTTTAATGAGTCTTTGAAAAGAATATGAATGCTCAATCACATGCTTTTATGAAAAATTAATTTTTTTTCACATAAAGGAGAAAGTACTTTTGGAGTCTTCACCAAAAGTGCAGGTAACTGTAGTACTTCAATAAGAGGAGGAAGGCATTTTGATGATTATATTGTCCTGTGAAAATTTTTAGAGCATCTAACTATTTGAACAAAATTAGTTATAAATATTCAGAATCCCAAAACATTTTTTAATTTGTTATAATATTTTGTTAAATGACTGGTGAGAAACACTTTAATACTTAAGTTGATATCAAACTACAAACTTTTCTATGCTGATTTAAAAACAATTGTTAAAAATCTGAGCTGAATGAAACAATCTAGCATCACTTATTGCCTAATAAAAATCTTTCAAGTGCTACTTCTTATCCCTCATGAACATTTCAGTCTCTAGCAAAGTATTTTGCATATTCCACATATCTGTTGGCTTAAAACACTTCTCCAAATTAAAGATATAGAGTTTTAAATTATGAATTTTTCAATTATATAAATTTTATATTATATATGTCAAATTTTAATTTATAATACATTTGTTTTATAAATAGCTTTATTATATTAGTTTACTACGCTGCTTTAAATATATTAATATAGTGTATGGGAATATTGTTGTGTGCATGTGTGCTAAGTTGCTTTAGTCATGTATGTCTGACTCTCTGCGATGCTGTATGCTGTAGCCAGCCGGGTTCCTCTGTCCATGGGATTCTCAGGCAAGAATAACTAGAGTAGGTTACCATGCCCTTCTCCAGGGGTCTTCCCAACCCAGGGACCAAACCAGTGTCTCTTATGTCTCCTGCATTGGCAGTGGGGGTTCTTTACTATTAGTGCCACCTGGAAAACACCATGGGAATATTCATTTATAATAAATGTGTAAATTACATATATCTAGAGTCACACAAATGTGATTATATATACATAAATTTCACATATGAAGACTGAAGTCACACAGAGGTAATAGATCATGAAAATTACTGATCCTATGCTAAAAGACAAAGTATGATTTATTATCATTTCAGGATTGATATCTTTAAATCCCAATTTTAGATATTATATGGCAAGTGTAAATATACTTATGAAGACACAATGACAAACTATATAAATAAAGAGTGACCCAATAAATAATTTTTCAATAAAGATTGAGGCTTTTGCTCTCAAAAGTCCAATGAATATGAATCTATGGACAGCCTTCAGGCTGTTTCAAGAAAACTGTCATCCTTCAGGCAGATATGGCACAAATGTATGTTTACTTTGGCTGGGTGTAGTGATTTTTCCTCCTTTTCCCCTGCCTTTTCTGTTTTCATTTGAACGTCTTTAGGCAGAGCAGGCACTCTCCACTTTACCATAGGCCCTACCCCTCCGAACTTGACTGAATTCTTATCTTTGAGCATGTTGGAGGGGAGATCCCACATGCACATCATAGCCCTACCTTTTCCTGTAGACCCACTTGTACTGGAGAAGGAAACAATGTACATGTTTCTTAGTGGGAGGGAGTTGTCACTTGAGTGGTCAACCACAGTTATCTCTCAAATAAGTGAAGCACATACTTATCCCAGCCTCTTGTGTTAACTCCTTTTAGTGCATGTGTGACTAATAAAAAGAACTAAGAAGGAAAAATTTCTGATATTCCTGACGTACAGTTTATTTGTTGAGAAGTGAAAAGAAACAACCCCTATTGTACATGAAACAATATTTTAAAAGGGTAGCACTAGAAGTACAGAAAAGAAAAACAGTGTAATTGGTAACCATATCCTTTACCCTTAAGGAGCTCCTTGTATAGTTGCAGAAATAAATAAGCATAAACACTAGCTACTAAAATATGTAGTGTGATGGTAGTGGGAAGTCAGAAGAGGGTGAGATTATATGGACTGAAATTATTCAGGTGTCATAGAGGAGGAAAGGCTTGAATTTGAATTAAAGATAATTAATATTTGCAGTCTCTAAGGAAAGGAAAGTATTATTAATCTTGGTTCCAGGAATGAAAAAATAAGAAGAAAATACAAAGCAGACTGATCTCTTTATGTCTTGAAATATATTGACAAGAAAGAGAAAAACAATTATATTGTGTCTTATCAAATTAACACCGGCCAGTTAAAGAAAGCTGTAAATTATGTAAACATTGATTTTTAATATATTTAGTAGCTATAGTAGCAGTTATTTATTGAACAGTTACTTTGTGCTGGCCACCATACTAAATAATTTATAAAATTTTGACATTGAAATCTTTCGGTAGCACCATAAATTAAAATTATTTTTTCTAGTTTTTTAAGTAAAGAAAATGAGCCTCAACAAGATGAAATTACTTGCTCAAGTTAGCGATGTTTGTATGGAGGACATTCTGGATTCTTACCTATTCTTGCCTGACTCAAAATTATTCCTGTCCTAAGCCAGTGTGTTACCCTGCCTCAAACGAGTACAAAGAGACTCAGTCTCCAATTTAGGGGAGGAAAAAAAAGATTGATCTCAGTCATATTTTAAAGGGTAATGTGATCTCTTTTATGTTGTTCTCCTGAATATTTAGTTGAATTCTTACCTGAATATGAGTAAATAACAACAAAGTTATACATTTCTGTTGTTTCCTAAGAACTATTATACCTGTTCATTGGTTCATCCATAAATTACAGAAAATTAACACCTATTAAGTAGCAGGCATTGTGTTTTTCCCTGTGAATACAGTGATAACCAGGGTAGGTTTCTTTTCAGAAAGCAAACTCTAGGTAAGGGGATGATGTTATGGAAGATATCTTCATGGTTTGTAATTTGTTAGTATTGAAAACCCAGATATGACTATATGCTTGGGATTTTTATTTTTTAATATAGTTCCAGGTGATTTGTTTCAGTTATATCTATTTTTTAATTTACACAAAACAATTGATGTCCATAGATATTGTCAGGATCAATACCCCCTAAAATTTATTATAGTCATGATCTCTTAGTGACTTAACTGTTTCTCATATACCAAGGGTATAAGAATCTAAAGGATCTTCCAATCTGTGACTTAGAGAAAGATTACAGAAGGTCACAGAAGATAAACAACATTTTAAAAGTAAAAAACAAAGCCTGCTCTATTACTGTAACTAATTAAAACCAGAAATGTGTCTCTTTTTCCTATTTGTTTCCAAATAGAACATTTTAGATTTTTAGTGACTGAGCATATGTTTTCACATTTAGCCAATGTGAAGAGAATATTAAAGTTTTCAAGCACCACAGTTTAAACATTAGAATAAAAGAGGTCTGTAGTTACACTGTGCATATTCAGTTGCTCAGTCATGTCCGGCTCTTTGTGACTCCATGGACTGTGTAGCCCACTGGGTTACTCTGTCCCTGGGATTTTCCAAGCAAGAATACTGAAGTGGTGAACTTCCAACCCAGGGATCAAACCCTTGTCTCTTGCATGCTCTGCATCAGCAGATGGATTCTTAACCACTGAGCCACCTGAAAAACCCTGTAGCCACTGAGCCACTTCAAATTACACTACCCTCATTTAATTTGAGGATTAACACAGACAGACTTGCTAATATGTCCAGAGTTGTCCCTATTTTATAGATAAAGAAAGTGGGCCTCAGTGCATGGAAATTTCTGGCCCCAAACAACCTATTTGGAAGGAAAAGAACGTGAATTCTAATTTACTACCCTCATCTGATTTTGTCTGGAATGTCGGGTATCAGCCCTCTGCTTCAGGATTTTTCCACATGGTATGTATACTTGAGCAGCATAAATGAATGTTATTATTTTGATTTTTCTAGCACTTAAAGATTATTTTTATTTCTGGTGATTTATTATCCATTTAAGGTTAATACAATTAATTATCTCAAAGTTTAATTTTGAATGTTTATACCCATATTTCCTCAGAGAACTTTAATATTCTCAAAGCAAATGTCATTTGCTGGCATGCCAATTATCATTATTATTGGAAACATTTGCATTTTTTAAGTCAAGGGTGGATTAATCGTCTAGAATTTACTCTTCAAATAAAATCAAAGCCTTCTTTTAGAATCAATAGTTGAATTCCCTTAACTAAATATCAACATGTTTTAAATGTAATTTTTCTCTTTATTATTGAAAAAACAACAGGATGAAATTACATAAGAAATTGAAACTAAAGGTCAAACATAATTTTCTTCGGTAGACCTTTTGATTTGCCTAAATACCATTTAAGGATATCATTAGTTTTCATTTATATCATATAATTCCATCGTGTACTTAGGAGTTTAAATCTTTTTGAGGAGATGATCTAAAAGGTGACTCCTTAAAGATCAATTGTGGTTTAAGAGGCCTGTTTGAATTATAAAAATTATAGAGAAGGTGAGGCTATGTGGTAGAAGATATCCCATGTGAAAGCGGTTTTGAAAAGTAAGCTCTTTCTGGGATGTCTGTGGTTATCTGTGTTGTTCATGGAAAATACAGATCTAAGGGAAACCCTAGTAATTTTGCTGCCTTTCTGATATGAAAAAGGACAACTCTAATAGTCTGGTCTGCACTGCTACAAAGCAGGGAAGAACAAAATGAAAGATGCTGACTAAATCATAGAATATTAGAGCTGCATGAGGTAGGGACCTTCTATCTCCAGTCCATTGTTTCTCTAAGTGTGATCCAAAGACCTTCTGCCTCAGCATCAGTAGGGTTCCTTACTACAAAGATAGATCCCAGAGCTGTAACTCCGACCTGGTGTTGAGTCCTACCTGGGAATCTATGGTACACACACACAGACACCACACACACACACCCCGCATGGGATATTGTAAAGGTTAAAACTGCTTATCTAATCCAAATGCTTTTTTTTCAAATGAGTAAACTGAGGCCCAAAGAGATTTACATGTCTTTGAGATTATCTAGTTTGTTATGAGCATCTTTCAAATGTAGATTTTCTGTCTTTCCAGATCAGTGGTTCCCATTTCAAGTCACATGAGACTTGTCACTGTGGATTTTGTTGTGGTTGTCCTTTTTCTCATGAAATTCAAGCAATTGAGTTATTTTTAAACTCACACAAAGAGAAGCTGAGAATAAGATTCTTTAATATTGTAAAACCAATTAATTAAGAAGTCCAAGAGGTACTCATGGGCTCCATTTTGAACAAAATTGACAAAAGATTATTCAGTTATTATTTATTATTATCTTTTTTCATCTGAAAAACAGATCCAGTCAGATAATCAACTGATCATAAATAATCATAAAATATAGGAGCAAAGCCCATCCTATGTTAAATTTATTTGGATACCGTCTGTTTACTCTCCTGGCTATTCTTACTTTTTTAACAAGCCCAGTTGGGTATTTCAGCCATCTTACTTCACATCCATATGCACTTGCTAGTTATTTTGATAACTCTTTTTGCATTAACTATGTTTCTTGAGATTTGAGAGTTATTTATGTAATCTCGCTACAAGTGCTTTGTCAAAAATTATATTTGCATGTTCTTCCAGTCTGTAACTTGTCTTATTCTCTAAGCCATGATTTTCACAGATTGGGGGCAGGGGGAGGGTGGAAATTGATGATGTATAGTATTTCTAAATTTCCTCATACTGTCTAACTATATCTGTAAAATCCCTTATTATTTTTAATACATTGGAAAAAACAGAAACACTGAATATGTGATATTTGAGCCCTGTATTGTATGGATCGTGCATTGACCTTCAGCCTTGGCTATTCGTTCTATCATCTTTCATTATCTTCCCAAACCAACTCACCCATAACATTTTCGTCTCTGTCAAGATATTTTGTTTTTTAAACTGAGTCATGTTAGACGTTTCCAAATCTCTTTACTCCTATCAGTTTCCAAGTTGTGTAGATTAAGTTTGTCTAGCTTTTCTTCATATATATACATATATCCGTATTTTCCATTGATGTCATAGTTCAGTACTTTATCTTCTTATACAACCCTGCTAACTGGTCTGCTAACAAGATTTTCCATGTTTTAATATATTATGCAGGACTGAAATAATATTTTCATTATATTATCCCTTGTTTGAAAACTTTTTCCAGTTTACCATTGCCTAGAGAATGTCATCTGAACTTGGAAAAGTATTATTATTTAAATTCTCCCTTACTGTAACCGCATTTTTCCTTACTTGCCTACCATTATTACTCAAATGTAAGCGATTAGCTCTACTCAAAATGCCATTTCTCTTTGCATCAGTTCTGTGGATAATACATAAGAAATGGCTCCCACTTTCCTGCTCTTCGGAAATATAGTTTATAGCACAAACTGGTATCTGTGTGACACTGAAAATAAACCACTATTTCCATACATATTCTGGAGAATTCTCTTGTCATATTATAAGACCGAAAACTCAACCCAACCATGGTTTTTATTTTCTTTTAATTCATTTAAAAAATCTGCTTAGAAGGGTTGCAATTTAAAAGTAACCCTAAAACTTTAAGAGATTCTTGGGCAAAGCCACTTTGTGCATCTCTTTCCAACAGAGTGAAGTAAGCCAGAAGGAAAAACACCAATACAGTATACTAACGCATATAAATGGAATTTAGAAAGATGGTAACAATAACCCAGTGTACGAGACAGCAAAAGAGACACTGATGTATAGAACAGTCTTATGGACCCTATGGGAGAGGGGAGAGGGTGGGAAGATTTGGGAGAATGGCACTGAAACATGTAAAATATCATGTATGAAACGAGATGCCAGTCCAGGTTCGATGCATGATACTGGATGCTTGGGGCTAGTGCACTGGGACGACCCAGAGGGATGGTATGGGGAGGGAGGAGGGAGGAGGGCTCAGGATGGGGAACACATGTATACCTGTGGCGGATTCATTTTGATATTTGGCAAGACTAATACAATTATGTAAAGTTTAAAAATAAAATAAAATTAAAAAAAAAAATCACCTTTCTAGAAAAAAAAAAAAAATCCAGGAACTAAAAAGCACAGAAGTAACTTTGAGAAGTAAGGCATTATTTTTATGTTCACCTCAGAAACACAGGGTCTCTGTTTAGTGATCTATTATTTCATATATCCAGGGACACAAATATTTCTGATAGTTAGTTGTCATGGTTTTAAGCTACCAAACTCACTCTGGCTTCCAAGAAAAATAGGTGAATTTATTAAGAGGAAATGAGGGTAGCTCATAACCAAGGCTTCAGGATATTATGCAATTTTTAGTTCACTTTTATTTTTACTTTCAAGAGCTTCTGGGTTTTTTTTTTTCTTCCATTCAGATTTCCAATTTTTGAAGAGAAAATCTGATTGACTTAGCCTGTTGCTGGTATCTCCCTTACATAAATTTGTTAAGTCTAGGAATACCACTTAGTGGAGAAAAACTACTGGGGGTCAAATCTTGCTGGATCTACAGTTATTTTCAACCAAGAAAATGTCACTATGAGCTGATTGAGCTTTCCTTGTCCCAGTGGACTTCAGTATTTATTGGAAATAATGTATTGAGCTGAATGGAACATGAGGGTTCATGGTTTCTATGTGGGTAGATAATATCTGGAGACCTACAGAGCTTTGACAATGCCCAAGAAAATCTGTGAGACAAGAGTACTAGGTCAGGTCTGGAAGATTATCTGAAACATTAAATTGGGTAAACTCTGTAGAGTATACAGGACATGATAGAAATAATTTTGTTCTTTGTGTTTACAGTAGTCCAAAATACCCAACTGTTTTACTCAAACCTTGTAATTCAGGATAATGTCTCAGTGACTTTTCACAAGGACACTTTACTCCTGTTGCACATCTGACACTAGTTGCCCGTAGTTCCTGTGTTTTCTTCTTCCTAGGACGCAGTCTTGAGGCAGAGGGAAGAGCCGTGACTGTGAACCCCACACTAGCTCTTAATGCTTGGACTGGAAGCAGTGCTCATCTCTACTCATATTTCCTTGATGAGAGCAAGTCACATAGCCAAATTTCAGCTGGTAGTAAGAGGTAGATAATATCTATGAACAAGAACTTGGTCTCCTACACTTGATATTGAGCTGTCTCTGTTCCACCTCAGCCAACATTCATGTAAACTTGAGGTTTTTTTTTTTTTTTTTTTTTTTTTTTAATGACTTACCTATTAAATCAGTACAAAAATGTGACTATATCTTAACAATACATTGTGATGTACTTTGACAAACTGAACACATTTGTGTAACCAGCACCCAGGTGAACAACCCAAGAATAATAGAGTTTCAGAAGTCCCTTATGTCCCCTTCTACTCACTAGACCCCATTAGAGGTAATCACTCTTCTGCTTTCTAGTCAGGATAAAGTACTAACAGTTTATATGATGAAAGTCTTTGCTATAATTTCTGTTATTTTACATCTTTTGCCCAACAGTCTGTTCTTAAGACTTCTCCATGTTGTTGCATAAAGTTTTAGAGCATTCATTGTCATTGTAGTAGTTTTCATTGCATGATAATTTTATTAATGTCATTCTTGATTTGGGCACAGTTAGGTCATGTATAATTGTGTATTTTTATGAACAGTGTTGCTATTCATAACATTTATTTTAGTGCATGTCATTTGGTGAATGTGCATAGTTTTTTCTATGAGGTCTATACTTAGGAGTGAAAAGTTGAGGTCTTGGAGTATGCTTAATGTTGAGCTTTAGTGAAGAACTCCAGTTTTTCAAAGTGATATTTCCTTTAATTTTAAGAAGAACTAATGAGACATCTGATAGGAATCATGTGTGGGAGGAGATGTATTACAACATGAAATGGATTAGGAATTTAAAATTAGGCAAAAGAGAAAATGCATGTCATAAAATTCTGACAGACCAAGGAACATTGTTGCCCTAGAGAATGATGCTGCCTAGTATGGGCAGCTCATATGTAAATGGATATGCTTGAAGACTAAGGAAGAGCTGAGCCTTATATTATTTATAGCAGATATTATATGATGCAGAGCTTTTTGAACTTTTTTTTCCATTTAAAAACATCTGCCTAAGATTTCAAGTGCTTTTAAATTAGCTTAGTCTTGAATAGGTACTAATAAAACCACTATGTGTGACAATTGATAATAAAATCCCTGTCTCATGTTAGTATGTGGATGAGTGTTTTTATTATTCAAGGGAGAACATGGAGCTTTGTTCATTTTCACAAAATGCTCCTTCTTCCATGTAGTTTGGGCCTCCCTCCCTCTTCCTGCCAAGCTACCAAGCTGTCTCATATTTCAATTCTTTTTACTTGCCTAGATAATTTTTCATAATCCAAATCTGTGAGCATTGGTAGCTGAATCTGTTGGAGAGCACAAATAAAAATGAGCTGCATTTGCCAGTAAAGAAGTGCAAGCCTTGACAATGGCCTAGTGCCAATTAGGAGACTCTATAAACGGATGCTGTGTTCTCTTTGGCCACAGCCAGAGACTTTATGAAGAAATGAGCTCATTTTTTTTTTTTTTTCCAGCAGGCAGTATTCTCTGGGTTCCTATGAGGTTTCCTCTGATAGCAAGTAGAACAGAACTCACATTGTGAGTCTTGCTAAGGGCAGACTGAAAAGACACACAGAACACACTTAATTGGGTTCCTTCAAACTCTGTAAGTCTTTAAAATGATCTCTTAAAGCAAAGTTATGTATTATGTTACTCATAGTTAAAAAATACTTTATAAATAAAAGCATTAATTTTATATGTGAAAATCAATAATTTATTGCTATGGTGACATTTGAAAATAAGTCTTTAAAATAGTTTACTTTGTTCTTCCTATTTTTTTTTTTAAATTTTTCAATATCATAGCCAGAAGGTCATACTTACTGCTTATAAGAGCAGTGCCATTTGGAACACCAAATATTAAGTCATATTTCCCTAAAGCATTTTAAAAACTCACAAATTATTTGCTGCTAATTCTTATAGATTCTCACCACTTTCTTTTTAATTTTAACTGCTATGAAGCTATTAATTATATACTAATCCTATAGTGTGATAGTCATGAAATCAAGCATACATTTCAGTATGAGTTAAAATGATAACATTTCTATGTTAAGAATACTGTTGCATTTTAATAAGGTTTATTCAGCCCATCAGCTTCCTAGGTGGTGCAATGGTAAAGAATCTGCCTGCCAGTGAAGGAGATGCAGGAGATGTGAGTTCAAACCCTGGGTTGGGAAGATCCCAAAGAGTCAGAAATGGCAACACAGTCCAGTATTCTTGCCTTGAAGATCCCATGGACAGAAGAGTCAGGCGTGCTACAGTTTATGGGGTTGCAGAGTCGGACAGGACTGAGCATGCATGCAGGCAGGTATTCAGCCCATCAAAAGCACCTACCTCAACAGCTCTTTCCAATCTACTTGCCCTCCTTAACTGAATAAACTCTTACCAAGGTCACCAGGTTGCCAAGCAAAATGATCATTTTTCTGTCCTCATGTTATTTGTCTAACAAGTCATGTAGGTGACAGTTCCCCACTTCTTCAAACACACTGTGCTTTGGCATCCATAATGCTATACTCTGCTTCTTTATAACCACTCATTCTTGGCCCTTCTTGCTGACTTTTCTTGCTTTGTTGACCTCTAAATGCTGGTCTCAAAGACTATCTATAATTTCTCCACAGATGTTTTCACACTGTGGCTTTCAATGACATCTGTATACTGATGAATCCCAAATCTCTAATCCCAATCTCTCCAATGGGCTCTGGGTTTATATAACTGATCACTTGCTTGACATTTTCACTGTTATGTCTAGGAAATTTCTCAAACTTCTTGGAACTGAAACAGCTGTACATTTTCCCTTAACCCAAGCTTTATGGCCACCTGATGCAAAGAGCTGACTCATTGGAAAAGACCCTGACGCTGGGAAAGATTGAGGGCAGGAGGAGAAGGGGACAACAGAGGATGAGATGGTTGGATGGCATCATCGACTCCATGGACATGGGTTTGGGTGGACTCTGGGAGTTGGTGATGGGCAGGGAGGTCTGGCATGCTGCAGTTAATGGTATCACAAAGAGTCAGACACGACTGAGTGACTGAACTGAACTGATAGACCCTGATATTGGGAAAGATTGAAGGCAGGAGGAGAAGGGGATGACAGAGGATGAGATGGTTGGATGGGATCACTGAAGGAATGGACATGAGTTTGAGTCTCTGGGAATTGGTGATGGGCAGGGAAGCCTGGCATGCTGTAGTCCATGGGGTCCCAAAGAGTCGGACACAACTGAGCGACTTAACTGAATTGATGAATATCATTACCATATGCCTAGTTGTTGAAGCCAAATACATAGAAGTCATCCTTGAGTCCTCACTGATTCCTCACCTCCCTATAAAACTCACACGCACAGACACACACATGCACATACAAACTCCAATAATTAAAAGTTAGAGTCCACTTCCAATTCATATGTATCTTTCAGTTTCCATGGCTAGTACCCTAATCAAACCACCATCATCCAATAGCAAGATGACTGGACCTAAGCAAGATGACTCTGACCTAAGCTTCTCTGAATTCAAACTCCTGCTCTCTCTAGGTCTACATGACTTGGCGCCTTCCTCTACCTGTGGCAGCAAGCTGCCTCACACCTCACTCTCCTTCACTCACTTTGTTTTACTCACTAATCACAGTTTCACTCATTTCTTTCATAGTCTAGGTTTGGTCTTACCTCATGGCTTTGTTGCTAACTGAAGGAATAAACTGTGCACCCACTGGAAGCATCTGGGACAAAATGGTGGTGGCAAATTATCTACATCAGACCTATTGATTTACTTATTTATTGATTTGTTTTGTCATGCTTTCCTGTAGTCTATCACTTGCATGTGGTCAGTAAAGGCATACAGATAATTCTAACGTCCAAGTTTTAAAAAGTCGTAATAAATTGTGAATGCCTGCACCTAATTTTT
This sequence comes from Bos mutus, assembly GCF_027580195.1. Lineage (NCBI taxonomy): Eukaryota > Metazoa > Chordata > Mammalia > Artiodactyla > Bovidae > Bos > Bos mutus. Next base: position 73,471,976 of record NC_091627.1, read on the forward strand.
ATTTTTCAGTGAACTTGATGCAGTTTTAAAACAAATATTCCCTGTTGTTACTCATCTCACTAAACAGAAGGTCCCTCACCAAGTGTGAGCTGACTTCTGGAGTGCTGGTTCTTCCTGCTAGTCTACTTACTTGTTATCCAACTTAGAGATCTGCCAATCTTTTTAAGTTTGGCTGTCCCCTGGAGAAGTGGGTGTTTAACTGTCTGGGCCCCAGGCTTACCTTGAGGCAGCAGAAGTAGATCTGTGTCTTACCTAGGAGCCTGACCCTTTGACTGTACCTGTGGTCTCCACATACTTATTTGTTTAGCCCTTAGGCCAAGCCTCTGTTTCCTTTGCTGGACCCAGGCATTTTCTGTTTTCAGGAAGTCATCAGCTCAAACATATGATAGTATTTTAAAAGCAGCTATTTTTATGTTCAGAATTGTGAAATCATAGAATTTTAGGAATGGTAAGTTTTTTAGGTATTGCCTGCTCCTACATCTTTATATTTAAACTGTGGAAGACAATGCGCCAAAGTATAGTAGTCATACCCTTCAAATATTTAGTAGATTTCAAGATTATAAAATACCTCACTTGATATTTTGTACATCCAGCTGCCCCTCTCTCTGTCACACACACAGAAACACACACACACACAAAAGGCTTGAATTATAGCAGTAATATAATACACTGCACTCTAGCCATATTTTTCTTTTTTTATTCAAATAACTTTTTCATATGTTGGATGTAAACGCATGCTCAATAAGTATTGTTTCTCCTCCTGATTCAGTCCCCAATTTCATATTTTTTTTCTCTCTCCTTTTTTTTTCTTGAAAAGATATAGTTAGGTGATTCCATAAGAATAGCTCAGAATCTGTCTTCTTCCCCATTATCCCCTGCTCTATTATAAGCAGGAGCTTATTTCTGTGACAGACAGTCTGGACGCACACTTTCTCATCCATTATTCACAGGGTGTGTGAGGTAGTGTGAGGGTCGGAGGGGCTCAGCTCACCACAAGTGCCCCATGGTGCTGCCATTCACAGAGAGGAGAGTCGGTGTATTCATGTTGCCGAAACTGATGTAGACACAAGAATTTAAATTCACCTCCAGGTTGGTCGCCATCCCTGATTGAGTTCACTCATTCAGTCCCTGTTTGTTGTCGTTCAGTCACTGAGTTGTGCCTGACTCCTTGAGACCCCATGGACTGCAGCGCTCCAGGCTTCCGTGTCCTTCACCATCTTCTGGAGCTTGCTCAGACTCATATCCATTGAGCTGGTAAGGCCATCCAGACATCCTCTCCTCAGTCGTCTGCTCCTCCTGCTTTCAATCTACCCAGTGTTGGGGTCTTTTCCAATGAGTCTGTTCTTCACATCAGGTGGCCAAAGTATTGGAGTTTCAGCTTCAACATCAGTCTTTCCAAAGAATATTCAGGACTGATTTCCTTTAGGATGGACTGGCTGGATCTCCTTGCTGTCCAAGGAACTCTCAAGAGTCTTAGGCAACACCACGGTTCAAAGCATCAGTTCTTCAGCACTCAGCTTTCTTTATAGTCCAACTCTCACATCCATACATGACTACTGGAAAAACCACAGCTTTGACTAGACACACCTTTGTTGGCAAAGTAATGTCTCGGCTTTTTAATAAGCTGTCTAGGTCGATCATAGTTTTTCTTCAAAGGAGCAAGCATCATTTAATTTCATGGCTGCAGTCACCATCTGCAGTGATTTTGGAGCCCAAGAAAATAAAGTCTGTCTGTTTGATTCCTTTTTATTTTTTTTCTTTTTAATTGAAATTAATTGCTTGATAATGTTGTGTTTGTTTCAGGTGTACAGTAAAATGATTCATATATGTGTGTGTATATATATATATATACTTTTTTAGATTCTCTTCTATTAGAGTTTACTACAGTATTATAGATTGAATATAGTTTTCTGTGCTCTAGGTCCTTGTTGGTTATCTTTTCCATATATAATAGTGTATATATTTTGATCCAAACTTGTAATTTATCCCTCTTCCCATTCTTTCCTTTTCAGTAAGTTTGTTTTTTATGTCTTTGAGTCTCTTTCTGTCTGTGTATCATTTAAGATTCTACATGTAAGTGATACCATATCATACTTGTTTTTCTCTGTCTGATTTACTTCACTCACTATGATAACATCTAGGTCCATCCATGTTGCTACAAACAACATTATTTCATCCTTTCTTTTGGCTGAGTGTCATTCCACTGTGTTCATATGGCACATCTTCTTTACCCATCCATCAGTCAGTGGACACTTAGATTGTTTCCTCTCTTGGCAATTGTAAATAGTGCTACTGTGAATATTGAGATGCATGTATCTTTTTGAATTAGAGTTTCTTTCTCAGATGTATGCCTAGGAGTGGGGTTGTTGGATCATATCATAATTTTAGTTTTTTAAGGAACCTTATACTGTTCACCATAGTGGCTGCACTTATTTATATTCCGGTTTGATTCTTTAACATTGAGCCCTTCATTCTGTGGGCTTACTAAATAACCAGTTACTGAACATTTATTGCTATGGATCCAGTACTACTCTGGGTGCTTTCTAACACCCAGAATAACATTCATTATTTGCCTTCTAGAAGCACGGAAAATAGTTTGGCAAATTTAATTAGCATATAGACAAACTACTTTGTATGCTTTAGTAAAACAAGACTTTTTTTTTGTCCTGTAGTTTAGTTTGAGAAAATAAAATTAACCCATGGAAAAGCAGTGTAATTTTAATCAGGAATGTGGCTCTTGATGTTGCCTCTGCCACTAATTATAGTTAAAAAAAAAAAGTTAGCTAGCATTTATTGAATATCTACTCTGTGACTTTACTTGTAAAGCCTTTCTTTTCCTATAGCTATATCATGCTAGGTATTGTTACTTTCTATTGTCCTAGTCCCAGGAAAATAGTCCTAATTATCATTTCAAATCTCCAGCAATTTCAGCTTGCACTGGTATCCTAGGGCCATACTTAGATGCCTCAATCTTTCTTCTGACTCTAACAGGTTTGGAATTGACTTTAAATCATCTCTTTAGTTTTCAAACTTGTATTGCAACTAAAATGTATTTGGCAATACTGAACCTAATGACATCTGAAGGAGATGTTTGAGCTGTCATTTGAAGTATTGCCTGCCTGCAGAGTTCTTAATATGCAAATAATTAAAATGACAAACTCGTAGGAGTCTCTGGGAGCCTGTTAGGCTCAACACTGCTCATGTTCAAGTGCACACTGATTATTGACTTTTATAGTTTTTCTTTTTTTTTTGTCTAATGACGTTGACTGGTTTAGTGCTGGAAATGCAATAGTTTGCCGTTTCCATTGTTCACAGAAATGTGCTCAATAACCCATAATAAGTCAGACATTCAATGAAAGTAATGCATTACAGTGTATAACAAACAACTCTATAAATAAAGCATTTGACTGCAATTTGATTAGAAGGCTGGTTTCTAAATTAAGGGTAGAGGCTTGAGCTGTACTGGCAGACAGACCCTTAATTTCATTATTATTTTTATAACGATGCTAACTAGTTCTCGTAGTATATTATATTTGTTGGAAATAAGAGTGAAGATGAAAATTTAATATCTGAAGGACTGCATTAGAAACATTTTTAATTATCTTAAAGTGTGCAAGATACATTTCCCCGCTTTCTTTTTCCTCAAAGTTAACTCTTGGATGAGGGGTGATTCCTGTAAATGCAATGTGATTAGACCTAGCTGCCAGTCTTTAAAGGCTCTACAGGCTAATTGCTCCATCAGAGTGGCTCAACTTATGCAAAAGGTGAGAATTCCTCAAGCCTAGGATATATCTGTGCATTTTTTTTTTCAGGAAAGGCATTTGTTTTAGGGATCTCACTATTTTTTTTTAAAACCAATAATTTATCATGCACTAGGAAACCAGGTAACCAAGCTTGTTAGACGTGTATATAAAATTGAATTAAGAACCTTTTGTGTGTGGATTTGGTGAGATCTGTTTTGGTTGCTTGGGGTTTATTTATTTATTTACCTTTGGACCCATTTTATCCATTTCTCCCCCCACCCCTCTCCCTGTCCCCCCGCCACCACCACACACACACCTCGGACAACTACCAATCTGTTCTCTGTATCTGTGAGCTTGATTTTAGCTAGTCTGTTTGTTTTTTATATTCCACATGTAAGAGAGTTCACATGGTATTTGTCTTTCCCTGTCTGACTTATTTCACTTAGCATAATACCATTTCCTGTCATTTGTGCTATCACTTACATAGAAGTAATCTGGAAATTGTAAATCAATGATGCTTGTGACATTTACTATTCATTTTTCTCTTTAATAAATGTATAAATTATTACTTTGAAACATACCATATTTAGTAAATTTTGGATATTAGAAAACTATTTCCTGACATAGTTTAAAGGGAAATTTAAATTTATTTTTAAGTCAGAAACAAACTTTTACTAAACTTTCAAACTTTTCGTATTTCTAGAATACATGTTCACACTCACATATGAGCAAATAGCACATTCTTTTTATTATTTTGCTAAGATTTTTTAAATGTACTAGACTGTCACTTAAGTGAAACAAAGACTAGAATTTAGTGAAAAACTCCAGTAAAGTAAATAAGTGTTTTAAAATTTTCCTACCCAAATATTAATGCTTAGGGTCTTACCTCTGAGTGCTCTTACTTTCCATTCTATTTTTTTCTAGAAAATGTGAAAAGGAAAGCAAAAAGAGACTTTTGCAAGCAGACTTTGAGTCTGTAAGCCTTGTCTTCTGGCCCAATGATCCTTAAAAAAGTCTGCTTTGTCCACCTTGATTTTCTGTTTGCTTGTTTATGAGCTAACTCAACCCAATTCAAGTGTCACCTTCATCCACTCTGGGTTTTGGATTATTATTTTTCCATTTGGACACTTGCCATTACCTTATTATGAATGTTATATTAATTTTTGCTTTGTAATCGCTTTCCTTAAATGCTTTGTAATGGATAATTCAATACCTAATTTTATCAGTTTATAACCATTTCTATGCCATTTAGCTGTTTCATCTTCCATATGTCATTTAACCTTTAATGATAATAGCTTGTACTTGTAGCGCTTATTCTTTGTCAAACATCCTTCTTAGCCATTTACTTATATTAAGTCATATAATAATTGCTACAATCTTATGAAGGATATACTTATTATATCCATTTTACGGGTGGGAAGTTTTAAGCACAAGGTTAAATATTGATAGTTTATCTCGTGTCACATAGCTGCTAAACTGTAGAGCTAAGATTTCAACTGAATCAGGCCTAGTCCAGGCTTCATGTTCTTAATTATAAAACTTGCTGCCTCTCTGAATTTTAGCTTTCTCACTAGTTAAATAAGTAGTTTGGCTTTGATGATATTTAAAGTTCTGCCAAACCCTAAATACATAATTTTGTTGATGGAGTAAATGTATGTATGAAGAATCTCATACTTGCTTACTTAGAAGATATCGTTTTATTGACAATTTCATGTTGGTATGATGATTTCCAACGTATATGTTTTAAGATTAGTAACATCAAAAGTTATTTTATTTCTATTGCTTCCCTATTGAAAAAGCAAGAGAGTTCCAGAAAAACATCTATTTTTGCTTTATTGACTATGCCAAAGCCTTTGACTGTGTGGATCACAATAAACTGTGGAAAATTCTGAAAGAGATGGGAATACCAGACCACCTGACCTGTTACTTAGAAACCTATATGCATGTCAGGAAGCAACATTTAGAACTGGACATAGAATAACAGACTGTTTCCAAATAGGAAAAGGAGTACATCAAGGCTGTATATTGTCACCCTGCTTATTTAACTTATATGCAGAGTACATCATGAGAAACGCTGGACTGGAGGAAGCACAAGCTGGAGTCAAGATTGCAGGGAGAAATATCAATAACTTCGGATATGCAGATGAACCACCCTTATGGCAGAAAGTGAAGAGGAACTAAAAAGCCTCTTGGTGAAAGTGAAAGAGGAGAGTGAAAAAGTTGGCTTAAAGCTCAACTTTCAGAAAACGAAGATCATGGCATCTGGTCCCATCACTTCATGGCAAATAGATGGGGAAACAGTGGAAACAGTGTCAGACTTTCTTTTTTGGGGCTCCAAAATGACTGCAGATGGTGACTGCGGCCATGAAATTACAAGACGTGTACTCCTTGGAAGGAAAGTTATGACCAACCTAGATAGCATATTGAAACGCAGAGACATTACTTTGCCAACAAAGGTCCGTCTAGTCAAGGCTATGGTTTTTCCAGTGGTCATGTATGGATGTGAGAGTTGGACTGTGAAGAAAGCTGAGCGCCGAAGAATGTATGCTTTTAAACTGTGGTGTTGGAGAAGACTCTTGAGAGTCCCTTGGACTGCAAGGAGATCCAACCAGTCCATTCTGAAGGAGATCAGCCCTGGGATTTCTTTGGAAGGAATGATGCTAAAGCTGAAACTCCAGTACTTTGGCCACCTCATGTGAAGAGTTGACTCATTGGAAAAGACTCTGATCTGGGAGGGATTGGGGGCAGGAGGAGAAGGGGACGACAGAGAATGAGATAACTGGATGGCATCACTGACTCGATGGACATGAGTCTGGGTGAACTCCGGGAGTTGGTGATGGACAGGGAGGCCTGGCGTGCTGTGATTCATGGGGATGCAAAGAGTCGGACACGACTTAGCGACTGAACTGAACTGAACTGAACCCATAACACAATTCTAGCCCTCATGAGTGCTTAGGAAGTATTTGTTGGTTGATTCAGTGGTTGATTAATTGATTTTTGAGAAATCAGCACTGAAGATGGCTCTAATCCTGACAGCAAGCACCTCGATACCAGAGCCTGAAGTTGCGCAAGGTGTTCCTTTCCTCTTATGACTGAAAGAAGAGCAATGTTCTATTATTAGAGGTACCTGGGAAACTTTAGATGTTGTTGTCTATTTCCCAGGATTACCTAGAAGCAGGATGCAGGGAGGACAATAAGCAGAAGGGAGATAGGGGTAGAAAAGAAATTTTATGCAAAATATCTTTATGTACTTAAAAAAAAGTATATTATCATTTTAAATTGTTTTTAAATATTGTTTTGTCCTTTTCTCCCCTTAATTTTCTTTAAAAATGTTTTCCTTATTTTGTTAATTGTTCAATATTAGTATATAGACATGAAACTGATTTCCATATGTCAATTTTGTATTGTGTCATTTTACTGAAATTGGTTATCTGTTCTCACGGCATTTTTTGGTGAAATTATTTAGGATTTTCTGTATATAAAATTATATCATTTGTAAACAGATAATTTTTCTTTTTCTCTTTCTATTTGGATGACTTTTACTTCTTTTTCTTGTCTAATTGCTCTGGTTAAGACTCTAGTACTGTGGTAAATAAAAGTGGGAAAAGTGGGCATCCTTGATTTGGTCCTGATCATAGAGCAAAGGTTGATTTTTCACCATTGATTATGATGTTAGATATGAGCTTTTCATATAGGGCCTTTATTACATTGAGGTCATTCCTTTTATTCTAAGTTTGTTGAGAGTTTTTCTCATGAAAAGAGGTTGAATTTTGTCATATGCTTTTTCTGCGTCTTTTGAGAAGATTATGTGATTTTTATTTTTTGTCCTCTTAAAGTGTTGTATGGCATTGATTGATTTGTGTATGTAGAACCATTCTTCCATTAAGAGATAAATCCCACTTTTAAACATGCTGTTGAATTTGGTTTACTAGAATTTTGCTGCAGAATTTTGCATCGTTATTCATCATGTATATTTGCCTATAGTTTGTGTGTGTGTGTGTGTGTGTGTGTGTCTGGCTTTGGTATTAGTGTAATGTGAGCCCTATAAAATGAGTTGGACATATGTATGCATCTTTAGATTTTGAAGTTTGGGGAGGATTGACATTGATTTTCTTTAAATGTGTGTTAGCATTCTCTAGTGAAGCTGTATGGTCCTGGACTTGTTAGAGGATTTTTGATTACTGATTCAGTTTCCTTATTCATTATTGGTGTTCAGATTTTCTATTTCTTCATGAAAAGGCAATGGCACCCGACTCCAGTACTCTTGCCTGGAAAATCCCATGGATGGAGGAGCCTGGTAGGCTGCGGTCCATGGGGTTGCTAAGAGTCGGGCACGACTGAGTGACTTCACTTTCACTTTTTACTTTCATGCATTGGAGAAGGAAATGGCAACCCTCTCCAGTATTCTTGCCTGGAGAATCCCAGGGACAGAGGAGCCTAGTGGGCTGCCGTCTATGGGGTCGCACAGAGTTGGACACGACTGAAGCAACTTAGCAGCAGCAGCAGCAAGTCTACACAGGTTATTTGTTTCTAGGAACTGAACCTATTTCCTCTAGGTTACCCAGTTTTTTGGTGTATAATTGTTCATGGTAGTGTCTAATTATCACCTCAAAGCCAGATTTTAACTAGAAAATACTTACTATCCTGTATCTCCCTTTAAGATAGCTTTCTTTCTTTATCTGGGTCTCTTTCTTTGTCTCCTAGTTTGCCAGAAATCAAAGTTATGCAAACATGGAAATCCAGTCATGAACACACAGAGACATGGTGGTTACCTCATGAGCCTCTTTTTTGACACAGTTTGTGGTCTCTGAGAGTCTGTATAATTCATGCAGTTTGAGAGACCTCATGATATTTTTAAAAGTTGTTACTCTAAAGGTAACTTACCAATAATGCTAAAGCATTCTATATTGTTTTCATCTGTAATAAAGATACCTAAGTCTCCCTAGTTCATCTATGTTTTAATATCTTAAAGGGAAAGATTTTTGAGTCATTAAAGTTTGGAATCTCTCCTTTTAATAAGGCAAAAATAGCATGCGGTTAGCCCTTCTTTAGGACATGGTAGCATCTTATGGACCAAATGATGGTTAGCAGTAGCACCAGAATCTTCTCTAGTTGGGTGACATTAACTGCATCAATAGGAAGCATTCTCTTCTTGCAACTGTTCGCTCTTCTCTTTTTTAAAAAGATAGGGACTTTGCACTTCACAAGTCAAATAAAATAATCAGTAAGCTTTGAAGGATCTTTCTTTACTATAGAAAGAAACAAGATAGATCCATATTTGCAGCATCAGCTTTCTAAACATGCCAGTGTTGTCTTCACTTCAAGTTCTATTTCTGCTCCTTTGTTTAGTTTTCTAAGACACCTCGTAGGGTATCTTCAAGATTGCTGCAAGCCATTTAATTTATGGTTGCTTTTCTCATGACTTAAGCAGTAGCCTGGGAAACATTCCTGTTCTGTCAACATAAAGCTCTTTGCTTCATTCTGTGAGATCAGGCACACCAAGGGCACTGAAATGTGTGAAGTGCAACGTCTAGTAAGAGCCCTACATTTAATATAGGGAGATTTTACATCATTTTCCCAAAGCATTCATAATATACTAGATATGGGACACCATTTGACCTATAGCTTGCTTTCTAGTATGAATTTCACTCATCACTATAGAGTTTCTTTTAATATTAAGAGCAAACTGCAGGGCTCTGGTTCTTGGGAAACAGAGATGTGCTATTTTTGAACTAAGGCAATGAAAAAGGATAATATTGTTACTGAATGTGTTTTGGTTGCATTACTTATATTTTAGATCTTATTGAATGTTTGTTCACAAGTTAAGGTCTATCCAGGTATTGTGAAAGAGGACCAAACACAATACAGCCTTTTTTCCCCCAGAAATAAGAACTAGTTCAATTACATGGGATTCTCTGACAAGAGATATTCTAGCATTTTTCTGAACAGGCTTATGCATGATTTGATATGCAAGAAGATGGGCTCCGAGGATCCTTTCAGATACAAATTGTGCAATTCTGTATAGGCCTATTGATTATGTGAATAAAATATTATGAAAATAATGTTTTACTTTGAAGATTAATTAAGTCAGTTTTTAAATATATGTTTCAATGAAATTTCAGTCTCTGTTAAGATCTTCCTCTCTCTCTTTCTGTCCTCTCCTATACACATACACCACACTACATCACACACACACACACAGACACACACACACACACTCTCTCACATACTGCTTTAAAAATAGCCATGACATTTATTTTAGTCATGTTTTTACTGTATAATTTATTAAGGGATCAAAAATTTTACATTATTTATACCATTTCCTTTGAAAAAGCAGAAAAGTTAAGTATAAACATTTTAAATATTTAATAATACGTAAACAGAATTCAGATTAAATATCTTGGGTAAAAAAGAGACAAGAAACAAAGATGATACAGTACCTGAAATATTCTTCTCACAAAGTGTTACTCTGTTGTAGTATATCAAGTACAAGCCCTGTAAAGATTTTGATTATTACCTTACCCCTTTCATCCTAATCAAATAACAAGTTGAAAAGCATACATCATTCTAATGGGAATTCAAAAAAAAATATGTCAATAGATCTTTTATAATTACCACTGCCTTTGTTGTCACATTGTCTGACACACCTGTACACTGGGGACTCAATTCTGTCCTGATCTGTGTACACAACATACATAATGACTCAGAGTGCACTTGCTTTAAATGATGAGGAAGTTTCAAAATGTAACCTGCTCATCATAAAGGAAGGAACAGGCTTTTCAACAAAGATGAAGTCGGACGGTTGTAAATACAGTCAAAGTAAATATCTGTAACTTGATTGTACAAGAAAGAAGTAAAAAGATGTCAATTCGTCTTCTAATGCAACATAATTCTAAGAATTCAGCCCCATACACATTCTGATTATATGACATAATTCTAAGAATTCTCTTCCATGAACCTGCTCAATCTATGATATAAAACCAGAGTGCATCAAGATAGTCTTTTCAGAATTTTTCTGAAACTGTCTCTCCCTTCAAGATAAATAACTGAATCAAATAAACAGTGTCCACTTTATTCCCATAGAAATGCTGCTAGCTAAATAAGGGGGACACAAAACAAGATTTTAATTTGGTACTTGACCTTAAAAAATAATAAATTTGAGAAAATAATGGTTATCTTTTTTATTTGACCTTTTGCAGATCTCCATTAGATTATTAAGAGTAACATAAATGTTTATACAAAGACATTCAATTCACTACAATTGATTTAAATTTGATGTCAGATAATAAATCTTAGTATGGCTTTTTTTTTTCTCTTATGAAAGAGTATCAGTCCTCTTGACACTTGTCTATTAGAATATTCAGAAGTAACTCTAGGACACTGGTTACAACCATATGTGTTTTGTAATACCAACTGTATTTTAGCATTATTTTCATAGTAAAAATAAAAGTTGCTCAGTCGTGTCCGATTCTTTGCAACCCCATGGACTATATAGTTCATGGAATTTCCCAAGCCAGAATACTGGAGTGGGTAGCCTTTCCCTTCTCCAGGGGATCTTCCCAGCCCAGGGATTGAACCCAGGTCTCGCACATTGCAGGGGATTCTTCACTAGCTGAGCCATCAGGGAAGTCTTATTATTTTCATAAGTAGGCAAATATGTGATATAATTGTGATGTGAGCATTCTCATTGGTAAAGAGAAGTCTACATCTTAATTTTTAAAAATTTGATATAAATTACTATGCATTCAAATATTGCCATGTGTTCTAGGGTTCTAGAAGAGATACATGCCTCTGTTGGTTGCAGACAATAATGGTAAGATTTAGAAAGGACAAAGGAATATTCAAGTATATGAGCAACTGAGAGATTATCAAGGTAAAAAATCCAATCCTCAAGGGTTCTAAGAAATTGTAAATTCAAGTCAGTGATTTTTCAAGGAAATCATTAGTGTTACTTTAGCAGGTCTTTGAGAGAAAAGACATATGCTGCATTCAAAAAACTCTATACTCCATTTGTCTACAGGCTAACTATACCTTTTTTCCCCTAGTCTTATTGAGATATAATTGGCATATCATTACTTTTTAGATTAAGTCATTATCCATCAAAAACTAGCCCCCCAAAATTATTTTAGGTTATCTGACCCGCTTACCAAAATATGAATTTCCTTATGAATATTCTCAAAGTAAGATGCAAACAGTTTTTTTTTTTACTAAAGTATTAGCTTACTAATAGTAAGCTTGTGCTGTGCATGGAGCCCACCAGGCTCCTCTGTTTGATTTATCCTGGCAAGAATTCTGGCCTGGTTGCCATTTCCTTCTCTAAATAGTAAGCTTGCTTAAAGTATTATTAAAATACTTTAAATATTTAATTATGCTGATTAATTTCTGTGTTGTATCAAAGCAGGATAAAAATTTAGATGAAATTTAGAGGAAATTGAATACATAAAAAGAACTCAGATATTTCAACTAATAATGCTATCTGCTATACTTGTTTGTTATAAGATGAATTTCTGGGTGTAAAATGTTTATTGCAGAGATTAATATTTTTTAAGTATCAGGTGTTGACTCTTCAAAAAGACACTACAGCTTGGTAATGAGCATCCTTCGGTTTACTCTCAGGTTTCAAAACACTGAAAAATAATATTACTTTATTCCAAAACTTCTCTTTGTGTGTGTGTGTTTGTGTGTGTGTGTGTGTGTGTGTGTGGATTGGGGGTGTTTATGAAAGAATGCTATGTTTTGGACAGTTTGAAGCCACCTTTCAAACACTTTTGAAAGAATATAATTATTAAATTCCAAGTAATATCCATTGGCCTTAAAGCAGCATGTTTGCCAAATAAGGAAATTCTTGAAATTAGCTGATTAGCTGGTCTTCAGATACTTTGTACTCTCTGGCTAGCAATTGATCTTAAAAGGTTGCTTTTAGAGTGTTTCGAGCCAGATTCATCAGTAGCAGGTGGTAGGAGGAAACAATGAAATTACCTGAAGCATACTTTCCTTTCTCAATAGGTGCCTGTTAGCTTTATGTTTTTGAATGTGCATTCATTGAAAGGGAATATACTTGTAAGTTAAATGAAGAAATTGAATTGGAATAGCTGAAAGCCCACTCAAATGAATAAACTAAACAATGTATTTCTATATGGGAAGCTGACCGCTGTGCTTCCATTTCCACCAGTCAAAGAACAACAGTTTAGTAGATTATTTCTCCTTTGGAGCTTCCCTGGTGGTTCAGATGGTAAAGACTTGGCCTGCAATGTGGGAGATCTGGGTACAATTCCTGGGTTGGGAAGTTCCCCTGGAGAAGGGAATGGCTACCCACTCCAGTATTCTTCCTGGAGAATTCCATGGATAGAATTCTTTCAGAGAACCATCTGGATTTAACTCATGGAGGATTCTGACCTCTAAACACTGCCATCTGACGGTTGTTTAGAAGATAATGTGAAACATGTCCATGATCTTGGTCTGGTTCTCTAGGACATATATTTCACAATAAACTATTATCCTCTCCCCTGAGCCAGGAATGTTCAAACTGATTATCCACAGAAGTAGTTTAGTTCTTTTAGGTAGAATGTGTATTCTTATGTTTCCTGGAGCCAAAATGTATAAAGCAAACCAAAACTTACCTCAGTAATTGTAGTAGCCTCAAAACCCTTTTCTTTATATAATTAAAAAGGAAATGGTATTTAAACTAAAGACAAAAGAGAAGTGTTGACATGTTTCTAGTTAAACAAGGAATTAAAATATGTGTAGCCTGGTGTGCTGTAGTCCATGTGTTGAATTATTTTCTCTAAGAAAGCAGCTCTCCAGCTTTTCTCCTCTGTTCACGTGACACAGAATTGTTAATTGATGTTATCAATTCCTAAGATTTGGGAGAATAATGATCTAAAATACCTGAATGCATGGCTTTGAGGGAGCCTAAGGTAGAGGTCATCGAGTATCTTGATTTGTGCCTGGGAAAGTTGTTTTGAGGACTTTTAAATCAGAAAGTTAGACTTATTTCAGTAACTTGGTAAAACATCTGATTATTAATATATTTTAAATGTCCACATTTTTCAACATAAAAGTTCCTCTTTCTTTTCAACTGTCCCTAAGTCTATAAGCTCTGTCTATACACTCATACAATGTTCTACTGAATCTATTTAAGAAATTTAAACGGGTTAAATTTGTTTTCTCAAAGCATTCTTATACAATTGGCCTTTTCCAAAAATTATCCATATATTCATAAGAACTGTGTTAAGATGATATTGCTTACCTGGAGCAGTTGACAAAATTGTGATTAGCTTCTTGTTTGGGGCTTCCCTGGTGGCTCAGATGGTAAAGAATCTGTCTACAGTGCAGGAGACCCAGGTTCTATCCCCACGTTGGGAAGATTCCCCTGAAGAAGGGAATGGCAATTCTTCCAGTATCCTTGCCTAGAAAATTCCATGGAAAGAGAAGCCTGATGGACTACAGTCCATGGGGTCATAAAGAGTCTTTAAAGTCTAATAAGTTTTAAAGTGCTCAATCAGTGAGTTGAAGGTCAGGGGATTGGGTAATCCACTAAACCAATTATTTTAATAATTAATTTAATTATTTTATTTTAATGATCAGTTATAGTCAGTTATTTTAATTATCTAAATAAATATGAGTAAGTTGATCTGAGAATGTTCATTTCAATGATCCTGAAATGTAATTTGAATATTACTTTATTTCACCAAAATGAACATTTTAGAATGTCTAGCTGACTATTTTCCCAATGCAGTAAATGTCTTCAGATCAGATCAGTCGCTCAGTTGCGTCCGACTCTTTGCGACCCCATGAATCGCAGCACGCCAGGTCTCCCTGTCCATCACCAACTCCCGGAGTTCACTCACACTCACGTCCATTGAGTCAGTGATGCCATCCAGCCATCTCATCCTCTGTCTTCCCCTTCTCCTCTTGCCCCCAATCCCTCCCAGCATCAGAGTCTTTTCCAATGAGTCAACTCTTCGCATGAGGTGGCCAAAGTACTGGAGTTTCAGCTTTAGTATCATTCCTTCCAAAGAACACCCAGGACTGATCTCCTTCAGAATGGACTGGTTGGATCTCCTTGCAGTCCAAGGGACTCTCAAGAGCCTTCTCCAACACCACAGTTCAAAAGCATCAATTCTTCGGTACTCAGCTTTCTTCACAGTCCAACTCTCACATCCATACATGACCACTGGAAAAACCATAGCCTTGACTAGATGGACCTTTGTTGGCAAAGTAATTAAATACTACCCGACTGCAAATAGGCATTGTTGTATTAAGTATAGAAAACTCAAATGTCTGAAAAGACCAAAAAGTAAATGTAAATAGAGAAATGTTTGTTCAAGGAAATAAAATACAACCAAACCAAAAACTATAGAAAGTGAAGCCATCTACAGTCTAAATAAAGAGGTCTAAGAAGAGTTGGACTGTGAAGAAAGCTGAGAGCCGAAGAATTGATGCTTTTGAACTGTGGTGTTGGAGAAGACTCTTGAGAGTCCCTTGGACTGCAAGGAGATCCAACCAGTTCATTCTGAAGGAGATCAGCCCTGGGATTTCTTTGGAAGGAATGATGCTAAAGCTGAAACTCCAGTACTTTGGCCACCTCATGCGAAGAGTTGACTCATTGGAAAAGACTCTGATGCTGGGAGGGACTAGGGGCAGGAGGAGAAGGGGACAACAGAGGATGAGATGGCTGGATGGCATCACGGACTCGATGGACGTTGAGTCTGTGTGAACTCCGGGAGTTGGTGATGGACAGAGAGGCCTGGCGTGCTGCAATTCATGGGGTTGCAGAGTCGGACATGACTGAGCGACTGAACTGAACTGAACTGAACTATTTAATTTATGCTAATATGTTGATATCAAATTAATCACACATTAATATGTTGATGTCAAATTACATTTTTCACTTCAACCATATTTTTCACACTGGGCTAAATATCATATAAGGTGAATTAGAAGTATGCTGCAAAGTACCTGATGTCAAGGAGCTAACAACCAGGGTGATGCTTATCAACAATGAGATAAAAAGATAATCAAGTTGAAGCTCCAGTACTTTGGCTGTCTGATGTGAAGAGCTGACTCATTGGAAAAGACCTTAATGCTGGGAAAGATTGAAGGCAGAAGGAGAAGAAGGCAGCAGAGGATGAGATAGCTTTATACCATCACCAACTCAATGGACATAAATTTGAACAAACTCTGGGAGACAGTGAAGGACAGGGGAGCCTGGTGTGCTGCAGTCCATGGGGTCTCAAAGAGTCAGACACAAGTTAGCAACTGAACAATAACAAACATATTCAAGCTTCAAATCTTGTATTTCTTAGTATAAGTGGAATAGATGACATATGTCGCTTTAGACTTAAATACTCTGAGGTAGCCTAACAAGAGAAGCAGGATGGAGGGGCAGCTGTCTAACTTTTGGTTAGAGCAGAAACTGGAGCCTATTATACAGAGTGAAGTAAGCCAGAAGGAAAAACACCAATACAGTATACTAACGCATATATATGGAATTTAGAAAGATGGTAACAATAACCCTGTGTACGAGATAGCAAAAGAGACACTGATGTATAGAACAGTCTTATGGACTCTGTGGGAGAGGGAGAGGGTGGGAAGATTTGGGAGAATGGCATTGAAACATGTAAAATATCATGTATGAAACGAGATGCCAGTCCAGGTTCGAGGCACGATACTGGATGCTTGGGGCTAGTGCACTGGGACGACCCAGAGGGATGGTATGGGGAGGGAGGAGGGAGGAGGGTTCAGGATGGGGAACACATGTATACCTGTGGTGGATTCATTTTGATATTTGGCAAAACTAATACAATTATGTAAAGTTTAAAAATAAAATAAAAAAAAACCCATCATGAATAGACATATCGATGAACTAAAATTTATTTATTTTTTATTTCCTTAGCTTGCTCATTGTTGAAATATTTTTAAGGGAAATTCTAGAGCAAGACATTTACCAAAGTCATACATCTGTTATTTTTAGGATTTTATATGTTACTTACTTCCAGCCATATACTCCTGAAGCAGAGATGGGAAGTTCAGCTTATATAGAAGCAAAATGTTTGAACAGACCCTTGGATAAAACAATAATAGCAAATATTATTTGTTTTTGTTATTTTACATCAAATAATAGGGTTAAATTATATGTTATAATGGGGTTTCCTACCAAAATGACTGAATGCAAGCTTATATGTCTTAAGTTGTGAAACACTGGAATAGTGAAAGCTATCATTAGTTGACAAAATATTTTCTTAATTTTTTCAGCTCAAGTTGAAACACAATGAGTGCTTTCCTCTGGTGATAATAAGATTGATCTTCTTTAGGCATTATTTGAGGTCCTGCCAACAGCAAATTGGGGAAAAAAATGTATACCTATAGTTCTATTCAAAAAGGTATACTTTTATAGTGGTTTCAGATTATTTATAACTCACAGTGTGGGTTGTAAAGTACAATGCAATGAATTGTGTCCTTGACTCAAAATTTGAATGTTGTTCATCATTTGAAATATAAAGTCAATTTTATGTACTTACGTGGTAAGTATGTCTGGAAAATAATTCAGTTTGAAGGACAGAAAATATGCAAGTAGCTATGGTCTCTAAATGAAAATAATGTATTTTATATGACTCTTAAAAGCCTAAGGACTAAGGAAGAGAGTAGAGTACTCTATAAAAATAGTCAACAAAGTCGATCATGCCAGGTATCAGGAGTTTACAAGGCACAAAAGCCAGACTCTTAACAAACTTTGGAGAATATCAGTATTTTTTATGAAACACATTTTAAAGTTTATTTCCATTTTCCTTTATTTTCTACTTTCCCAATCAACACCATAAATTCAAAAATGAAATAATGATAATTAATGGAAAATATTGTAATGTTAAGATTGAGCATTTTCATGAGCATTTTATTTCTTAATAGAAGTAGCCTTAGCAATCTAAAGTCCTCATGTGATCTAATTTCAGAGGACAAAATAAGATAACCCCAAGTAACTTTTATATACCTCCACATGGTATTTTATGCAATTCCTATAGTAGAACACAGGGGCTTCTCTGGGGGTTCAGTGATAAAGAATCCACCTGCCAATACAGGAGACGCAGGTTCGATCTTTGTGTCAGGAGGATCCCCTGGAGGAGGAAATGACAGCTCACTCCAGTATTCTTGCCTGGGAAATCCTATGAAGAGAGGAGGCTGGCAGGCTACAATCCATGGGGTCAAAAAAGAGTTGGACACTACTTAATGACTAAATAACAACAGAAACAGCAAATAGTAGAATACATATTTTAGTTATTTTTTTAAATTATCTGGAGGGCTGCAGTCCATGGAGTCACAAAGTTGGACACGACTAAGTGGCTAAAACTTGGATGATAATGATAAGCTAATACATATATTACCTACTATATGCCAGGCATTAGTATAAGCATTTCATGTGTATTATTTAATTCTCACAATAACCCTTTGAGATAGGTACTACTTTACAGACGATGAAACGATATGCAAACTGGCTAAGCAGTTTGCCAAGTGATACATCTAAAGAGAGGCAGAGCAGAAATGCAGATTCCCAGGGTCTGGCTCCAAAGCCTTCCCTTTTTTATCATATCACACTGCTTCTTCTGATATGTACAAACTGGCATAATAGAAATAAGCGAACTTAAGTACACAGATTGAGTCACTGGGTAACAATTGCCGATATTGAAGTTTTTACTGGGGAAGAGAATTGGTTGGAGAGAGAGAACAATAAATAAACAGGGAGAGAGTAGAGGGGCTCCTCCAGATGTCTGAAGGTAGAAGCAAAAGTTTTCAATTTAGTGGTGAGGGTAAAGTGGAGAGAATTAGAGGAAGAATTAGCAGCAAAAAAGAACAAGCATAGGTATTCTTCATTATGCCCAACAATAGTCTTATATGTTTGCTTCTTCTTATTTTGTTCAAACTTGCTTCAGTTCAGTTCAGTCGCTCAGTCATGTCCGACTCTTTGCAACCCCATGGACTGCAGCACGCCAGGCCTCCTTGTCCATTACCAACTCCCAGAGTTCACCCAAACTCATGTCTGTTGAGTTGGTGATGCCATCCAACCATCTCATTCTCTGTTGTCCCCTTCTCCTCCCACCTTCAGTCTTTCCCAAAATCAGGGTCTTTTCAAATGAGTCAGCTCTTCACATCAGGTGGCCAAAGTTTTGGAGTTTCAGCTTCAACATCAGTCCTTCCAATGCATATTCAGTACTGATTTCCTTTAGGATGGACTGGTGTATCTCCTTGCAGTCCAAGGGACTCTCAAGCATCTTCTCCAACACCACAGTCCAAAAGCATCAATTCTTTGGCACTCAGCTTTCTTTATAATCCAACTCTCACATCCATACATAACTATTGGAAAACCATAGCCTTGACTAGACGGACCTTTGTTGGCAAAGTAGTGTCTCTGGTTTTTCATATGCTAAGTTGGTCATAACTTTCCTTCCAAGGAGTAAGTGTCTTTTAATTTCATGGCTGCAGTCACCATCTACAGTGATTTTGGAGCCCCCAAAAATAAAGTCTGCCTCTCTTTCCACTGTTTCCCCATCTATTTGCCATGAAGTGATGGGACCGAATGCCAAGATCTTAGTTTCCTGAATGTTGAGCTTTAGGCCAACTTTTTCAAACCTGCTAGTATTCACTGAATTCAGTGTTAAAAAAAGATGTGCTGATTTTATGGCAAGGGTGAAAAGTGCCAATGTAGAAATCAAAGTGACACATTTGAAATAAAATCCAGATTTTGGATTCTGCAAATTTTGCCTTTGATGTGGATTTCCTATGTGGCATTGGGAATAACATCCTCACATATGAAATTGGAGTAATAATATGTACTTCATAGATTTATTACAGGGATTAAACAAGATAATTTTTGCAGATCATCAGATAGTATCTTTTTATATGTGAAAACATTAAATGACAACTTTTCTTTTTGTAATCTTATTTTTGCTCCTTAATGTCTGTAGATCTCATGTATAACCTAATGCAAGTATAAGCAAGATAATCTTAATGATGTTAACAGTCATTCTAGTTTTTCAAAATGGACACCTCAATTCTTTTTATAATCATATCTAATTATAATCAGTAATCATATCTATCAAATAGAAGATCTATCTCATCTATAGAACAAATTTGCTGTTTGAAAGGGGACAAAAGTAGAATATCTCAGTAAAAGAATTACAGTGATATTTACTTATCTTTCTCATTTTCCACCATGGATACGGTAAGGACTTGGGTAGTGGATTATATTCTAAATGTCAACTCCAGACAGTGTTTAAAACAAAGTGCAATGAAACCTTTGAGGTTTGTCAGAGTAGTGTGGAACATGTTTGTATGTCAGAGGTCCAGTCCAAAAGCCCAAAAGAATAACAAAAATGTCAAATCTCTTGGTTATTATCGCAGAAATAAGAAATATGTTAAAAGTGCATGTTGTTTTGAAAACAGTATCTTAAGTGTTGAAAATAAATTACTTAGCTGTACCAACATTCCACTTATGATCTTCTATGTAAGCATCCCTCATGACTTATATAATCTGGAGATCTTACAAGAAATAGCATTCAGCAATCCTGACCTCAAACAGCATGCTTTTTTAAGCTTCTCATCCTCTGTTGCAAGGATATGACTTTGAAAGTCTTCCAAAAAATGTATTTTGGAATGCCAAGGGAGAGAACTCAAGAGAATTGTCAGCATTGAAACCGTATTAAAAAATCTTGCACAATGAGTAACTAACAAATTGTGCATTGAAATTGCAAAGGGGTGAAAATTATTATTCTCTACTCTTTAAATAATTAATAAATGGGAGAATCTATTGAAGAGACTATGAAAGACATCTGTGAACTCCTGCCTACAATGGTGAAGACTTCATGACTCGGTTGATGATGTATAGGGTTTAAATGGGTATCTCCTCTAGTTTTCTCTGTGATTTGAAAACAAAGACATAAAGAAATATATCACCGAAGTTTTTCTGACATAAAGACTTGTCAAATCACCATCATTGAGAATCTCTTCATTAAGTATATTTTTTCTGTACTTGAAACATTTATTAGTAGTTCTTTAATTAAAATTGTATGTAAATGTAATCAAATCAGAGGAAATGAATCTCTGAAAGACTTTATAAGAAGAGTAAGCAGCAAACTAGGTTTTTAAATTCTTATTATTTTAGAATTTTACCACAGTAATATACTGGATGAGTTGTGTATTCTTTTTTTTTTCCCATAGAGTTACTGTAGCATGGTACCAAGAACTGGGTGGAATAAACAACAGAAATTATTTATTTTCTCACAGTTCTGGAGACTAGAAATTTGAAATCAGTCAAAGTAGGATCAAGCTTCCTCTGAAACCTGTAGGGAACCTGCAGGGAAATCCTTCCTTACCTCTCTCTAGCATCTGGTTATTGGCAGAGGATCTTTGGTGTTCCAGGGCTTGCAGATACATCACTAAAACCCTCGGGCTTCCCATGGCTTTCTTGCTGTGTGTCTTCACATTGACTTCCCTCTATGTGTGTCTGTCTTTGTGTCCAAATATATATATATATTTTTTTAATTAGGGCAATAATCGTATTAGATTACAGCCCATACTCATGACCTCATTTTAACTTGCACATGTGTATAAAGACCCTATTTCAAAATAAGGTTACGTTCTGGGGTACTTAGAGTTACTTTTTGTTGGGGGACACAGCACAACCAATAGCAATTTATGATAGAGAAGATCTTATAATTCTGTGTCATACATTATTTTATTTGGTTTGTTTTTTCTTTGCATGTAAATATCAGATTCTCAAAATATCAAAGATGAAAAAGCTTGTAGTATTCTTATTATAGGTTGGTGACAGTGTAATAGTGACATTTGGACTTGAAAATCTTTGGCTATCTTTGCTTTGGAAGGTCCTATAAAAAAAAAAGCAAGATGTCACGGTTTGATTTCATTTTAAGGTAGCAATGCAAGAAAATTTGCATTTCTTCAAGAGTTGTATTAAAAATTATTTCTATCTTTAGAAAGATCCTTTGCTTTACCAGATCTTAGCCTTAGTTCCCATTAAATCAAACCCAGTTGTAAAGTAATGAAAATACAAATGCAAAAATGCTACCAAAACTTGACTCATACAAAATCTTTTAAGAACAAAGCTGTTTTATAAACTGAGTTGTTTTTTTTTTTTGCCCCTCTGTGAATCAGAGAATTCAGGTTTGTTTTTTTGTTTGTTTGTTTGTTTTTGTTTTTAAAGGACAAAAGAATTTGGGTCAAAGGTCTGATGTGTTAGTATGGTTTGGCCTTAAGGTTTAGTCGATTTAAACTTTGCTATACACATAGATCTTATCCCTTTACCTCAAGATTTGTTTAAATAAGCTTTATTTTTTAGAGAGGTTTTAGGTTCACAGCAAAACTGAGAGGAATGTATCTACCATAGCATGATATAGAGTAGTTCCACAGCCCTAAAGATCCTCTGTGTTCTGCCTGTTCATCTCTCCCTACCCTGTAACCCAGGGAACCACTGGGTAGTTTTGCCTTTTCTAAAATGTTATAAAATATATAGTTGGAATCATACAGTAGTTAGCCTTTTGCGATTGACTTCTTTTCACTTAGTAATATGCGTTTAAGATTCCTTCATGTCATGCATGGATTGATAGCTCATTTCTTTTTACTGCTGAATGCTATTGCATTGTCTTATTGTACTACAGTTTAATTATCTGTTCACCTATGAAGGACATCTTGGTTGCTTCCAAGTTTGGACAGTTAAGAATAAAGCTGCTGTAAACATCTGGGTGCAGGTTTTTGTGTAGACATTAAGTTTTCAACTTCTTTGGGTAGAAGATTTCAGGATTATGTGGTAACTATGTGTTTAGTTTTGTAAGTAGCCACCATACTGTCTTCCAAAGTGGTTTCACCATTTTGCATTCCCATCAGCAGTGAATGACTATTTCTGTTGCTGCACATCCTTGCCAGACTTTGGTGTTAGCAATATATGTACCTGATTTTGGCCAGTTGAATAGGTGTGTAGTGATATCTCATTGTTGACTTAATTTGCATTTCCCTGATGACATATGACATGGAACATCTTTTTATATGCTTATTTTCCACTTTTACATTTTTTTTTGGTGAACTGTCTGTTAAGGTCTTTGACCTTTATATCTTTTTTGGTGAAGTGTCTATTAAGGTCTTTGACCTCTTTTTAAATCTTACTGTGTTCTTATTGTTGACTTTTAAGAGTTGTTTGTTTATTTTTGGTAGCAGTACTTTATCTGTGTTTTTCAAATATTTACTTTCAGGCTGTGACTTATCTCTTTCTTCTCTTGACAATGTCTTTTGCAGAGCAGAAATTTTTAATTTTAGATTTTTTCCCAAGAAATATGTACAGAATCTGAAACTTTTACTGAACCCTTTACTCCAAGAGAAAAGAAAAAGTCACAGTACATACTGTTGTTTGACATAGCTGCATATAAATTATTAAAGTTAATTATTAAAATTAATAACATTTATCGTAGGTAACTTTATTTTGAACAAAACTGGTATCTAAAAAACTTGACTCAGAAAAATTGTGTTTGGTTAGTTGTGTTAAGAACTGTTGACACAAAAAAAATCTCAAAATGCCAGATATAATGAGTAAAATTTTTTGATATAGAGAAAACTAATTATTAACTTAATTTGTTATAAAATTTACATAGAAAATAAAATTGATCTTGATAATCTTAGTTAATAAAGGAAATTTTAAAATTGGAAGTATAATTTTGCCATGTAGAACATTAAGCGATTTATTAATTTAATTTAATGGAAATCACTCAATAAAATTCTCTATAAATTCTGATGATATGCTTCCATACATTATAAAAGTCAATATATCTTCAAGGCCATTACAAGCAATGGCAGGATTCAGTTCAGTTCAGTCGCTCAGTCCTGTCCAACTCTTTGCAACCCCATGGCAAGAATAAAGGTTAAAAAATGACAAGAATAAAGGTTAACATGGCATGACAAAAACAGTCTTTACTCCTACTCAGGAGTCAGAGTCATAAAATGTGATTCTTTACTTTTAGTGTAGTTGTGATTATTCAACATTAACTTCTGTCATTTATTTCCACAAATTACATATTCAGCATTTTTAAATGTAAGTACATTTAAATAAAAATTAAAGTCTCATGCATATTAGTGTGTATGTTCATATGTGTGTGAGCATATATATGTGTGTGTGAGTTTGAGGATATTTTGAAGTGTCACAAAATTAGAGTTGGTGATTAGTTCCAACATTAACTATTTCATTAACTAATATCATTCCCTGACCACACCCTTCCAGCTCACTTCAGATTTCAGGTGGCTTTACTGGAACACTGTCATACACTCTCTCTCCCTGGTTTCTGATTCAGCCCCAATTTCCTCCCATAAAAAAGGCAGGGGTTTCCTCAAGTCAATGTGCCTTTCAACTTTGCCATCATTATAGGAATAAAATTGTTGTCTTTCCTTTATATGCACTCAAAAATTGTTTCTTATATAACTTCTTGTGCTATCAAAACACAGCACAAGATTTTGGTGAAACTTAGTATGCTTCTTGGGAAAAAATACAAAGATCTATTTACCAAGTACTTATCTTTAGTACTGGGCTTCCCCGATAGCTCAGCTGGTAAAGAATCTGCTGTGATGCAGAAGACCCCGGTTCGATTTCTGGGTTAGGAAATCTGCTGGAGAAGGGATAGGCTACCCACTCCAGTATTCTTGGGCTTCCCTTGTGACTCAGCTGGCAAAGAATCCACCTGCAATGTGGGAGACCTGGATTCGATCCCTGGAGAAGAGAAAGGTTACCCACTCCAGTATTCTGGCCTGGAGAATTATATACGGTCCGTAAGGGTCACAAAAAGTAGGACATGACTGAGTGACCTTCACTTCACTATCTTGAGTATCATCTAACTGCATATATGAATGAACAAAGGAAATCCCTATACATTATTCTTTTTTTTCAAGCCTCACAAGAGAAAAAGTTACAGGGATAAATAGAAGTGTACCAAGAGTTGTACCAAGGTGTTTAGATATATTATATCAATAAAGAAGTAAAAAATATAAAATTCTCAGCAGTTGCTGCCAACAACTAAAGTGCAGTTGTAGAAAATGTTTCTCAAATTATTTTGTCCAGATCTGATAATCTTATTTTATTATAGATTAAAATTTGAATTTGTTTCATACTTTAAAATCTTTGTAGTGGCTCTATAGCCTATTATTTAAAAGAACTCATTTAGACTTGAATTTTACAGCATTTGAGACACTGATTTAACCTTGGAGTAGTATCTGATGTGGCCTAACCAATTTGTACAAAAATGCCAATCAGTATATGACTCCCATAGTCTTTGCTGCTGCTACTGCTGCTAAGTCGCTTCAGTCGTGTCCGACTCTGTGCGACCCCATAGACGGCAGCCCACCAGGCTCCGCTGTCCCTGGGATTCTCCAGGCAAGAACACTGGAGTGGGTTGCCATTTCCTTTTCCAATGCATGAAAGTGAAAAGTGAAAGTGAAGTTGCTCAGTCGTGTCCAACTCTTTGCGACCCCATGGACTGCAGCCCACCAGGCTCCTCCGCCCATGGGACTCTCCAGGCAAGAGTAGGGTGCCATTGCCTTCTCCGCCCATAGTCTTTACTTTGTGGGAAAAAAATAATGTCCTCGTTTAGCTTTCCCTTGTAAGTGTTCCAGTTTTCTTGGTGAAGATAGACTGTACAGTGTGAACTTGCCGAGTCAGAGAGTTTCAGCAGTCCATGTGAAAATGATGGGTGGTTCAGAAAATAACCCCTGCACCAGAGAAACACATATAAAGTTATCACTCCTTTTTCATGTGCTCTGAAACTCAATTGCTTGTATGGAACATTTGTAAGTCCTCCAAGACTTGAAAAAAAGCAGATTTTAAGAAGCAGTCCCTGGTTAAGAAAAGAAGTGTATTCCATTTATGCAAAGTAGTTTTCAAACAACATATGCATTTTTGACTTATTATTAAGGAAAATATTTATTTGGAATTTTAATGATCTAAATTATCCAAGTCAAAACATCAAAACTCGTAAATATTTTTACTGCTAAGAAGTTAAGTGTAGCTTATTTTTTCCCCCCAAATTCTCTTTATTACTCTTTCTAAGTCAACTGTTTATTGGGTACTTCCCAATCAACTTGGGTTTGCTTTGTTGCCCCAAGTAAATATTTCATGGGATAATAAGGTATATCTGTTTTTAACACACAGCTTCCTCTTGCCCTCCTAAAGTAAATAATAGATATCAAGGACATATTTAAATAGTTGTGTTCTCATATGGGCAGAGGAACATTATTACTTAAGTTATATATATGTTAGCTTACACTGTGACTTTCTGGACATTTTCATGGAGGGAATTTATCTTAGAGTGATCACTTTCTCTGCCAAAATCTTATAGCCAAGATACATTTGCACTAATAGAAGCTAGCATACGTGTAGTGCCTGTGATTGCCCAGGGCTCTGATGTACCCCTGGCATTATTCAATTTGGAATTGGTTAATTCTTTGCTGGGGGGACTGTTCTGTGCTTTAAAAATGTTTAATAGCATTTCTGGTCTCTACTTCATAGAAACACAGTCAGCATGTTGTCAGACATTTTCAGATGTCTCCTGGGGGACAGAATCTTCCCTGGTTGAGAACCACTATCTAACTGAACTCAGAATTTGTTGTAAGTTTCATTACTGCCTTTCTAATATTATGTCCATGGTTAAGAAATGGTGAGAAAAAAAATCCACAGCCTAAGATTCCATGTAACAACAAATCAAGTTATGAACCAAACAGGAAAAAAAAAAAAGAAACTAAAAATCCACAAGCACATGGATTTATGACATGGTTATAAATAAAGAAGGAAAATAGAAAATTGGATTATTAATGTGAAGTGATTATGACATAGCCTTTAGATCTGATCAACTTTTTTTTTTGGAGTATAGTTGATTTACAATGTTGTGTTAGTTTCTACTGTAAAGCAAAGTTATTCAGTCACACATATATCCACTCTTTTTTAGATTCTTTTCCCATATAGGCATTACAGAGTATTGATTAGAGTCCCCTGTGCTATACAGTAGGTCCTTGCATGCGTGCTAAGTCACTTCAGTCATATCCGACTCTTTGCGATTCTGTGGACTATAGCCCACCAGACTCTTCTGTCCATGGGATTCTCTAGGCAAGAGTACTGAAGTGGGTTGCTGTGCCCTCCTCCAGGGGATCTTCCTGGCCCAGGGATCAAACCCATGTTTCCCACTTCTTCTGCATTGGCAGGTGGGTTCGTTACCACTAGTGCCACCTAGGAGGAAGCCCACGTCCTTATAGTTATCTGTTTTAAATATCAATGCTGACACCTTCACAGAAATTCCTTAACCCTCAAAGAGTTCTCTGTTCATTTATGTGGAAGCACCTGGGGAAAACCAAACTTCTTAACAGCTACTGACAGTGTGTGAAGTTCTCCTTTAGCCCTCAGAGAACTGATTTCCTATTAGCTATCTAGATCTTAGAGGGAGCTAGGGAGGGAGGAAGGGGTGGAGAGAGGGAAGGAAATAGATATGGGGCAGGGAAGAACACCAGGCAAACTTGGATCAGCTGCCTGGTGTACTGCTTTTTATGACACCTACATCATCTATGTGACCAGAAGGTCATCACTGAGAAATTGCTTTTGTTAAGAACTGAATGACACAGCAAACACGACAGCATAGTTTAAAATTTTCTCATTTATGAATCAGGGCAAATCGGGCTATTCAAGAAGCATAAAAATTAGCAGGTTTTCTTTTTTCTATACAGTGGCCATTTTAGGCATGTTTAAACGTGCTTAAAACAGTTTCTGAAATAGAGTTAGAGATAATCCTACAGACAGTCTCACCACAGAGCAAATTCATTTAACCTTTCTTCCATATAGGGATAATATCAGCGGCCCCTGAAGAAAGTAAAACAGCATTGTACTTTGGGGCTGATATCCTCCAGACTCAGCTGGTGACTTAGGTTGTAGTACTAATTAAATATTTTTGAACTTTGGATCATTGACTGAGTGACCCTGACTCACTATAATGTTATGCTAACCATATTTATTTTGGATAGATAGCCAGTCATTCTAGCAGACATTGTCATGACAAGGAATGATGTATATGATAAACAATATAATAATATAATTAGGACCACACATCATAGGTATGTGCAATTGCTCTAATTTACTAAATAATATAGCAAGAAGTTCAAAAGAGTGTCTTAAATGTGAGTGTGTAATTATTGAAAGGTTGCATATGGGAGAGAGGTTTATATTATCAGGTGAATCAGGGATAGTTTTGTGGCAAAGGTGACCTTTGAATGTGAAGTTGAAAAGAAGATGTAGTACATACGTACAATGGAATATTGCTCAGCCATTAGAAGAATGAAGTGATACCATTTGTAACAACATGGTTGAACCTAGAGATTGTCATACTGAATGAAGTTGAAGAAAGAGAAATAGTATATGATATCCCTTATATGCAGAATCTTAAAAACAATGATAAAGTGAACTTATTTACAATATGGTTACCAGTGGGGAATGGTAGTGGAGGAGGGATAGTTAAGCGGTTTGGGACTGATATGTATACTGCTGTATTTTAAATGGATAACCAGTGAGGACCTACTGTATAGAACAGGGAACTCTGCTCAATAATAGGCAACAACCTAATTGGGAAAAGAGCTTGAAAAAAGAATAGATGTATGTTTATAACTGAATTACTTTGTTGTACAACTGAAGCTAACACAACATCGTTAATCAACTATGCTGCTGCTGCTGCTAAGTCGCTTCAGTTGTGTCCGACTCTGTGCGACCCCATAGACGGCAGCCCACCAGGCTCCCCATCCCTGGGATTCTCCAGGCAAGAACACTGGAGTGGGTTGCCATTTCCTTCTCCAATGGTGAAAGTGAAAAGTGAAAGTGAAGTCGCTCAGTCATGTCCAACTCTTAGCAACCCCATGGACTGCAGCCACCAGACTCCTCCATCTATGGGATTTTCCAGGCAAGAGTACTGGAGTGGGGTGCCATTGCCTTCTCCTAATCAACTATACTCCAATATAAAATAAAAAGTTAAAAAAAGAGATCAGAGTTATAGAATGGTATAAGAAACAACATAAGCAAAGGCATCAAATCAGACAGGAAAGAGAGGGGAGGAAAAGGAGGAGTTGGAAGAGGAGGAAGAAGAAGAAAAAGAGGAATGAAAGAATTGGGGGAAAGGAGGAAGAAGGAAGAGAAGGAAGGAGAGAGAAAGAGGAAAGGAAGAAAGGAAAGAGAGGGAGAAAGGAAGGAAAGACAGATGGAGAGAGGACCAATCTTAATTTCCTGGTGAGGAAAGAGGCTGATAGCATAAAAGAGGAAAACAGCTAATGCCTTGGCCAGAGTTGGGTTTCCCTGATAGCTCAGCTGGTAAAGAATCTGCCTGCAATGCAGGAGACCTGGGTTTGATCCCTGGATTGGGAAGATCCCCTGAGAAAGGAAAGGCTACCCACTTCAGTATTCCAGCCTAGAGAACTCCATGGACTGTATAGTCTGTGGGTTCACAAAGAGTCAGACATGACTGAATGATTTTCATTTTCACTTTTTCTGACAGAGTATGTAAGAGTGCATACAGATTACTGCATAATGATGAAAATTGGCTTTTTAAAAGTGTGGTCCCTATACCTGTAGCATAAACATCACTGGAGACCTTGATAGAATTGCAAGTTTGGGGATCCCCCACACCTACATAAATAAGACATCCAAGTAATCTGATGCTGGTTCAAGTTTGGGAACCACTGATCCACAGTTTCAGATGAATCTTTGAGTGAAAAAACCGGAGTCAAGCTAGAAGGTCACTGAGTTAGTCTCCTGCTGCTACTGCTGCTGCTAAGTCGCTTCAGTCGTGTCCGACTCCGTGCGACCCCATAGATGGCAGCCCACCAGGCTCCCCCGTCCCTGGGATTCTCCAGGCAAGAACACTGGAGTGGGTTGCTATTTCCTTCTCAATGCATGAAAGTGAAAAGTGAAAGTGAAGTTGCTCAGTCGTGTCCAACTCTTTGCGACCCCATGGACTGCAGCCCACCAGGCTCCTCCGCCCATGGGACTCTCCAGGCAAGAGTACTGGAGTGGGGTGCCATTGCCTTCTCTGGAGTTAGTTTCCTAAACTAACATAAATCCAAACTAAGCAAGTAGTTTAAAAAATCATTTGATGATTATAACGAGTAGTAGAGATAGGTATGGAAATGTAAAGAAGGATGGATTTGTGATGCTTGGAAGAAATTGCTTTTTAGGGTTTACTTGACACCTAAATGGGTCATTCATAAAACTGATTTGATGAGGTTGATGAATAAATTGTTGCCTAATTATGTTTTTACTGTAAAGGTCTGAGAAAGGTTTTTAGGGAGAATATTGGATTTTTTTTTAAGTTAAAAAAAATTCTAGGCTTCTGCCACTAAACCATATTTCCACATCCATAAAGTTGAGGTAGATAACAAATTATGTATATGTGTTATATTATACATTTGGCACAGTTTCCTTTTCATTTCTTTTAAAAATATGCATGCTTTATTTAAATACACTGCCAGAGATGAGATCTTTCCTCACATTTTCATGCCGCTGTTCTGGGAAAGTAAATTATGCTGTGTGATAAAAAATAAGTAATTGCTTCTTGTGTTTAATTGATTTTTTATAGAAATTACAATGCAGATTTGATTAAAGGAAGATAGTGCATTACCTACAGTTGGTTCATAAGACATATAATGGTATGAAAGAGTGCCACCCAGCACAGAAATTATACCATCGTTTCACTTGAATGTATTGAGTGGGAGATATTTAGACTTCTTTATGACTTATAAACACTGCAGAATGTTTCTTTTCCCATTTAAAGCAGGATGATAGGGACATCTATTTCACAGCCTTAGCATGTCCTGACTGTTAAATTGTAGAAGTCTTTTGGAGGAGAAATAACTAGCGGTAGATTTTAAATAAGAAAGAAGATTGTGAATTTGAGGCTGACAAATGATGCACCTTGTAACAAGGTCACTCCTGAAGTTTGCTAGTTAGGCTCTATTTGAGTCAGATGGATCAAAGAAATATAAAAAGAGTCTATAAAAAAGGATTCAATTCTAGTTCCTACTCTACTTCAAGGTTCCACAGCCTTGGCATTGTTTGGAGTTGGTTAATTACTTGTTGTAGGGATTGTCCCTTGGCATTGTTTGGAGTTGGTTAATTACTTGTTTTAGGGATTGTCCTGTGCATGTAGAATAATGTACATGGTCTATCTAATAATGTCCTTAGGTCTATCTGCTGGACACTAGAAGCACTCTCATACCTGCCCTACCTCCAAGTTGTAGCAATCAAAAATGTCTACATTAGCAAATGTCTCCAGGCTTTTAAAATGAGAACCATTACTCTGTATCATTGCAATATAAGCTGCAACATTTGATTTAAAAAAAAATCTATTACCTGTACATTATCTTGGATAATTCTGTTGCTCAGGCTCCGGGACTTCTAGGGTTTCTGATTATTTTATGCCATTCTTCTATCTTATCTGATCTACCTTCCCAGGTGGTGCTAGTGGTAAAGAACCCACCTGCCAATGCAGGAGACTCAAGAGGCTTGGGTTCGACCCCTGAGTCAGAAAGATCTCCTGGAGAAGGGCATGGCAACCCATTCCAGTATTCATGCCTGGGGAATCCCATGGACAGGGGAGCCTGGTGGGCTATAGTTCATGAAGTCGCAAAGAGTCAGACACAACTGAGCAACTAATGCTTTATCATGTCTGATAGTCCTAGGAAGTTAGGATATTTTCCTCTTACTCAATGGCTATGCTCATCCAGTATGTCCCTTTCAGTTTTTTGTTTTTGTTGTTGTTTTTTTAGTCTTCTCTTTTTCTCCCCAAGCGTAGTATAAAGCAGGAAAGTCTCTTCAGCTGCCTCTTCCTTTATATATTTGAAAAAACAGAATCTTTGTACTTGAAGAATTTTCTACTAATTTCCATGATAATAAAATTGGGGAATGACAAGGGGTATTATAAAGGTTTTCATAATTCTTTGGGGGTGTGAGGGTAGTGGTTCTTGATGGATGAAAGTCCTGCTTACTTAGACCTCTGTTTTCATACTGAAGGGTCATCTCATAAAACTCAGCCCCCTTCCTTACCTTTAGTGAAGACTGAGTAGAATCTGACATCAAAGGTGGGTGCCCACTAAACATGAAAATGCCAAATGAGTGGAATAGTGGTCTTAATGCAGTGAGGGTTAATATATCATTGGTGATCACACAGCTGAGGGATTCTGTAAGCCTCTGTCTTATCTAGGCATAATTTCTCTAAAAATTCCATGTCATTAACAACCATGCACTTTTACTCATACCATTAACTATTATGAGCTCTCATCAAACATTAATTTAAGGAGTTGGTTTTTGCTAGTTTTTGCATAATTCCTTTATTATAAATCGGAGAAAGCAATGGCACCCCACTCCAGTACTCTCGCCTGGAAAATCCCATGGATGGAGCGGGGTCGCTAAGAGTTATAAATAGATGCTAGACCTTTGCTTTTACTTCAGGATAAAAATTATATCAATGTCTCAAAATGTATTTTTATCTTGTATTATTTACACTTGTTGGAGGAAACCATCTCTTACTAACTGATGTTAAGGTTAGTAAGTTTGCCTTCCTACTCAAGAAGTGCTCTGTTCAACATCTGGTAGTTGATAGACTTTCAATTAATGTGAGATGGGCTGACATTAAAATCACTGGTAGCAGGGCTCAAATTCCAGTTTTCCTGCTTTCAGCTTATGTTACTTTAAATAAGTCACTTAACTTTCCTTATGTTTTAATTTCTTCTTATTTGAAATGGGTATAGTATCTATCACACAAAATCTTTGGGAAATTTAAATAAGTTAACTTTTATAATCCATGTTCATTAAATGGAATATCTTACATAGCACATATATGTAAAAACATATGTGTGGGTGTATTCTTTATCATATTCTTTTCCACTACAGTTTACTACAGAATATTGGATATAGTTCCCTGTAGTACACAGTAGGACCTTGTTGTTTATCTGTTTTATATATAGTACTTTGTGTTTTCTAATCTCAAATCCCTAATTTATCACTCCCCCAAATAGAATATCTTTTGTATACAATATTACATTCTTTTATTTGATCTTAACTAACCATTGACCTTTTCATTGTGATGTAAGTCTTCATTCTCAGTATAATGGAAGTTGATGTTCAGTAGCTCAGTCGACTCTTTGTAACCCTGTGGACTGCAACACACCAGGTTTCCCTGTCCTTCACTATCTCCCAAGATTGCTCAAACTCACATCCATTGAGTTGATGATGTCATCCAACCATCTCATCCTCTGTCGCCCACTTCTCCACCTGCCCTGAATCTTTCCCAGCATCTAGGTCTTTTTCAATGAATTGGCTATTCACATCAGATGGCCAAAGTATTGGAGCTTCAGCTTCAGCATCAGTCCTTCCAATGAGTATCCAGGGTTGATATCCTTCAGGATTGACTGGTTTGATCTCCTTGCTGTCCAAGAGACTTTTCAAGAGTCTTCTCCAGAACCACAATTTGAACCCATCAATTCTTAGGCGTCCAGCCTTCTTTATGGTCCAACCCTCACATCCGTACAT
Source organism: Bos mutus (assembly GCF_027580195.1). Lineage (NCBI taxonomy): Eukaryota > Metazoa > Chordata > Mammalia > Artiodactyla > Bovidae > Bos > Bos mutus. The sequence goes on from NC_091627.1 coordinate 73,505,312, forward strand.
GCTGTATCTATTTTCCCATTAATAATGCTTCAATAAATTTATTTCTTATGTGAGACCTAATCTTCTCCTTTATATAATCAACCATTACCAGTATCATCCCTACTCATTTTTATGGTGGAATACAAATGCATTTATTAACAAATAACTGAAAGCCAATACCATTATGGTAAAATAGTCCCAGATAATACAGTTAAAGGGCTTCCTTAGTGGCTCAGATGGTAAAGAATCTGCCTGCAATACAGGAGACCTAGGTTCAATCCCTGGGTTGGGAAGATTCCCTGGAGGAGGAAATGGCAACCCACTCCAGTATTCTTGCCTGGAGAATCCCCATGGACAGAGGAGCCTGGCAAGCTACAGTCCATGGGGTCGCAAAGAATCGGACACGACTGAGTGACTAAGCACAATATAGTTAAAACTCATTTAGTCTTTATTCTGATGCATAATCTACGCTGGACTAGTCACATGTGATAAAATGGTAACCAAGATAGACATAAACCCTGACTTAGACTCTTGTGGAGAAGATAGAAAATTAAACAAAGATTATTGATATGATACTTACTATTTTTCTTCTATCATACAATTAATGATCATGTATTCAAGATATATGTTCAATTTCTTTGCAATTATTTGTCATCCTTCTCAGCTTCTGTTTTCTCACACATAATTCTAATTTTACATAAATCTACACAGAGATTATATCTCACCCAAAGGCATTCAGTTAATTAGCTATAGAGACTGTCACTAATGTTCTTCCAAAATTCTACTTTTCAAATGGGAAGGGAATTTATATATTCTTTAAGAAATTCTTCTGTTTCTGTAATCTGTCTTGTTTTCTTCATTCACTCACTCAGCATACTTTCAGTTCAGTTCAGTCACTCAGTCATGTCCAACTCTTTGAGATCCCATGGACTGCAGCACGCCAGGCTTCCCTGTCCATCAACACACTTAATTTTTTATAATACCCACCCACATCTCAGTTGTGACAGCACTCTGCTTTCAGAGCAAGTTTAAACTAATGTGGAACAACAAAAAAAAATTGTTTGCTTCTAGAGGTTTCTTTGTGGTTCTGAACAACAAATGAGACACAAACCCTTCTATTTCAATTAATACAAGCAGATAAAGACACTTGGAAATTGCAGTTTGTTATAAAGGGTTGAATTCAGTTCAGTTCAGTTTAGTCACTCAGTCATGTCCAACTCTTTGCGACACCATGGACTGCAGCACGCCAGGCTTCCCTGTCCATCACCAACTCCCAGAGCCTACTGAAACTCATGTCCATTGAGCCAGTAATGCCATCCAACCATCTCATCCTCTGTCATCCACTTCTGCCTTCAATCTTTCCCAGCATCAGGGTCTTTTCCAGTGAGTCAGTTATTTGCATCAGGTGGCCAAAGTATTGGCATTTCAGCTTCAGCATCAGTCCTTCCAATGAACACTCAGGACCGATTTCCTTTAGGATAGACTGGTTGTATCTCCTTGCAATCCAAGGGACTCTCAAGAGTCTTCTCCAACACCACAGTTCAAAAGCATCAATTCTTCAGCACTCAGCTTTCTTTATAGTCCTACTCTCAAATCCATACATGATTACGGGAAAAACCATAGCTTTGACTAGACGGACTTTTGTTGGCAAAGTAATGTCTCTGCTTTTTAATATGCTGTCTAGGTTGGTCATAACTTTTCTTCCAAGGAGCAAGTGTTTTTAATTTCATGGCTACAGTCACCATCTGCAGTGATTTTGGAGCCCCAAAAAACAAAGTCGGCCACTGTTTCCACTGATTCCCCATATTTGCCATGAAGTGATGGGACCAGATGTCATGATCTTCGTTTTCTAAATGTTGGACTTAAGCCAACTTTTTCACTCTCCTTTTTCACTTTCATCAAGAGGCTCTTTAGTTCTTCTTCACTTTCTGCCATAAGTGTGGTATCATCTGCATATCTGAGGTTATTGATATTTCCCCTGGCAAACCTAATTCCAGCTTGTGCTTCATCCAGCCCTGCATTTCACATGATATACTCTGCATATAAGTCCAATAATTAGGGTGTCAAAATACAGCCTTGACGTACTCCTTTCCTGATTTGGAACCTGTCTGTTGTTCCATGTCCAGTTCTAACTGTTGCTTCATAATTCTAATTTTAAGGTTTAAAAAAATAGTATTTATTAACAAAGTTATTAATTTTGAAATAAATTCTTAATTACTACTGTCTGAAGTGTATAACTGGGGCTATGCAAGTTGAATAGGTTGCAGAGACTTCTCTTTTTAAGAAAACCTTCTTAACAGGTAAGAATTCAACTCATTACTGAACTGCTCTTCAGCAGAGAGTCTTCAGTGGCCTCCAGTGTGCGTTTGGCAAACTTAGCACACACCAAGGACCAAATGGAAGGGAAAAGCCCCAAAGCAAGAGGGAAATCTGGGCGAGAAGATGAATCCATATGCGTCTTTCGGAAGCCAGATGAGCAGATGGTGCTGTTGACATTCTAAGAGTTGAGAAAGCTAACCACCATTCTCACTGGGTTGGAAGTCCTCATCCCCACTGCACAGAGAAGAACTATAGCTCTACTTCTAGGCAAAGCTAGGGTTTTTTGAAGGAAGCAGTTTGGAAACTGCTTATAGTATTTTGACTCTTTGTGTCCCACAGAGGAGTTTCTCCAGTGTCTGATTTCACTGTTAGTAAGGCATTTACACTCATATTTAGCTGTAAACTGCAGTCTAGTTCTCAAAAAGCTTTGGTTCATGCTTCAATTTTGAGAGTTTTGGGGTTTAATTCTGTTTTCACCCATTTTGTTTTCCATTTACTGCCCCTGTCCTCACCCTGATAGCTCAGTTGGTAAAGAATTCACCTGCAATGCAGGAGACCCAGGTTCAATTCCTGGGTCAGGAAGATCCACTGGAGAAGGGAGAGACTACCCACTGCCGTATTCTTGGGCTTACCTTGTGTCTCAGTTGGTAAAGAATCTGCCTGCAATGCAGGAGACCTGGGTTCGATTCCTAGCTTGGGAAGATCCCCTGGAGAAGGAAAAGGCTACCCACTCCAGTATTCTGGCCTGGAGAATTCCATGGACTATGTAGTCCATGGGGCCACAAAGAGTCAGACACGACTGAGTGGCTTTCATTTCACTTCACTGCTGAAAGAAACACCAGCATATATTTCGACTCACTTACTCTTTCTCTGTTTTATCTGTGATATTTTATCTTTTTTTTTTAAAGAAAACTGACCCCCCTCCCCCAAAACTAAACTTCAAAAGTCAAGTAACAGTATATGTTTTATACTGTGAGTTTGTTCCCAAAGGACAAGTGAGTGAGTTTTCTTAGTGGATAATATAATTGCTAGAAACAGCATTTCTCTTATGTTTTTGGCCTTATTTTTATTTATGTAAAGGAGAATGAGTGAGTGAATTGGGATGTTTGGGGGATCCATAATCTAGATAGAAAACACCTAAGGAGAAGGAAACTGCAAGTGATGGAAGAGATGCTAGCTGCCAGTTCCAACTATGACTAGTTTTCTTTGGGTTAAGATTGGATTTCCAAGAGAGGATGAAGAGACTAGATAGAAGGAAAGACTTGCATGAACTAAATGGGGGCCTGCTTCATAATTAAAAACACATGGGATGGGTAGGCCTGATTTCTTTCTGGAAATGATGAGGGATAAATAAAGAACAAATATCCGTCTCTTCAGTGGAATCCTTGGTGGCCAACACTGCAGGACCGGATTTACAGAAATATGAGGGGCCAGTGTGTCATCATCAGTAGCATAGCCCATAGTACCGATGGGCTGAAAAGGAGCTGAGTTTGCCATGGCTTTCAAAACTATCCATTCTCTTTAAGGGACACAATTTGGAAATTCTAGGACCCCGGGGATCCCTATCCATTCAAAGGTGCAAAGAGAACTTAATGGTTTAAAATTATCCTTCTCCATCTCACCATATGTGGTAAGGCCCACATTTCCTTAACGTGATTTTTCTGTAATTGGCATCTCTGATGAATGGCAGCTGTCTTCCATACTGTTCCACTGTACGAATGCTTTTAGGAAATGAATTCTTCTTTTTACCTAAATTGATTACTTGTGGCTTCACATTCTGAACTATCTGCTGTCCATAGTTTCATTTAAATCTTCTTGCTGTATGTATTCCTTCCAAATCAGTGTGTGTTTATTCTATTTGTATGCAAAGCTTCCATTCATTAACATTGCCACCCACTGTCTCAGAAAGGCACTGCTGTTATTTTCAGTTTCATTTCAACTTTAGGATTATTTATTTTAGAGTGTTCTTTCCTACTGTAGCATGAAGCAATATTTTAATTTCATTGTCAAAAGATGAAAGACGTAGGAGTTAGTTACAGTTATGATTGCCCTGTAGCCGAGACTGAATGGAGCTGGAATCTATTTAAACTTGCATTGTGCTTGAAAGATGAGACTTCAATGAATCTTTGTTAAACCCTATCATTTCATGGTTGCATTTAATAGAAAGGAGCCTTTTTGGATGTCACAGCTATGTGGTATTTGCCCTTTTGCTTGTTGCTTATATGTGGAGGAGTTGGCAGCCATAAAGTAGATATTGGGTCCCAGCAGTATGCGTATAAAGATGTAGTGGTCTGCATTTATGTAGAAAAGTATGAAAATGTATAAAAGATATAAAATTATCATTTAAACCTTTAGCCATTCTGGAATGTATAGAATTGCTTTAAAAACATTTTTTTTTAACCTGCAGGTCTGTAGTGTTCTCCATTTTGCCCCCAATCCATTCCCATTCTTGCATTCTTACTTTTCTACTCCCCAAACATCTCTATCACCCTATTATCCATTAAGGAGTTATCTTACGTAGCATCTTTACTGAGAAATGTTTCAAGACCACTCAGTCCCTTATCATGGTGCTTATGTGGAATTGCTGAGTTTACTGGTCTGTTTTACATTTTGACGTTGTAATCTCCTTGTAGCCAGGACACAGTTTATGCACACAGTGGATGGCAACCATGCCCATCATCACTGTTAGGTTTAAAGGTTTAAATGTTTCTCTTATTCTCAGAAGTAATCTTATTTCTGATTTGTAGACCCCTTCTAAAGTGTGTGTGCTTGGTTGCACATGTTCTCTCTCTCTCATATCTCACACACACACACACGCACACACACACATTTTGCCAGTGTTAGATATTTTGAAAACAAGAGCCTGTGATGTTACAAAAGTTACCAAACTGATGACCTTGTTGTTATCCACTAGCATCAGACTAACAAGTTTTGTGTGGAATTGTTATATGACATTGACGTGCTCTAAAAAGAAAGCTATTGACAAATAGTGCTTAAAGAGAATGGGGAAGGCAGTGATACAGGTAAGATAAAATGCTCAAATGAAAAAAGCAATATTTACTTCCTCATATTTTTGCAACACAAAACATTTAGGATCTTTATCTCTACAAAATCACAGTAGATCAGCATACAGAAATGTTCAAGGCACTTTCATCTTGCATTATGCTATTTAATCCTATAACATCCCCAGGAGGTGGTAGGATTTTCATTTTTTAGATGACAGAATGGAGGATCGTGGACTCAAAAAGCTTCAGGGCAGATTATTAGTGCCAGAGCAGTCTTCAGCCCTCTGCTTCAAAAGTGCCCTTCCTCAGGAAAACTGAATAGTTGTGTGGTCAGGGATAAAAATGTTTTATTAAATTACCTTGTGAATTAGGTTAGAGGTTTTCCTGTTTGCTTATTTTGTGTTTTCCTAAAAATGTGTGCCAGAAAGCCACAGAGGGAATACTTGGATATTCCGGGAGATTTTTCAGGGTATTAATGGAATCTCTGGTCATAACAAGTGGAGTACAGTGTCACAGCTCTCTTCGCAGACCTCTCTAAAGATGGAAATGGGCAAGAGATTTCTTTTTGACGCCTGTTTTCAGCTCTATTAAGATAATTCCCGTCTCTTATTTTCCACAGATGTTTCCCCAACACTGAGAGTAATAGTGTTACAAACAGCACTGCTACCTGCATCTGTAAATGCATTCATCTTAGCATGTCACCCTTGCCGCACTGGTAGTGTAGGCTGGTTCTGCCACCTTTAATTAAAAGCATACAAACAAAAGCAAATGAAGACATTTTCATCTCTTAAATGATTTTAGCCTGGTATCCTAGTTCACTGTTCTGCCTTTAAGCAGACTGACTTACCTAATTTGAGGGAAGGTTGGTTTATCATTTGTAATTCTTTTGCAGACATTAATCAGTATAATTATAATATGGTAGCATCTGGATTTTAAAAGCACAGGTGGAAAGCATTACTTTGAAAGACGAAAGGAGGGAAACTACCACACAAACTCGGCCAACTGCCACCCCCCTCCCCCATACACACATGCCCACAGATATGCCTCAGAACTAAACTGAATCTATTTTTAGCAGGCAGAAGAATCATCTACTTGCCAATTCTTCCTCAAGGACTATCTAAATCCTATAATCTTTCTTGTCTTTAACTCAAAGGGGCTATAATGGCATAGAGGTAAAAAAAAAAGAAAGATCATTTTTCATTTGTTCCATTTATGAAATTTTGTCCTAAAACCCAGGCGCCATGTTGGCAGGTACCGAAGAAAAGTGCGCTCAGAGCTTTCCTTTGTTTCTTTTCTCACAATTGGTAGGTTTTGAGAGCGTGGATGGAACCTTTTATAGCCTGGCATTTAAACTGAGCCAACTTGTTACAGAGGTGAATAAAAGCAGATTTTTTGGTGTCTGTTTTAAAGAGCCCTTCTTCATTTAGGAACAGTATCATGCCACCCTTTCTGTGTTAAATAGATGGCTCTTATTACATGCACAGGAGGTTTCTTGATATTATAAATTGGGTTGATAATATAAAAGGTTTATATACATATATATATATTTTTTTTTTTTTTAACAAAATCTTCCTGGTTTACTAACATCACATGCCAAGATATGTAGAGTGTGTCTGTAGTCACTGTTTCCATTCTGCTCATCCTGACACCTCCACGTCCTCCCACTCTGCTTGTTTGGCAGTTTCCAAGTACAAATGCAAAGGCCTGTCCCAGCTGATGCAGGAGAAGGGCGGTGGCGTGGCTGTCACACAGCGCAGGGAGGCAAAACAGACAAGCAACAGACTTTGTTGTGACACAGCCTCCAGGAATGCAAATAGATCTCAGGGCACAATAGTATTTGGACAGTGGTTTAGCTGATCCAGTCCCACTTCTGGGATAGTCTCCTCAGAAATAAATATCCATAACTCCTTACTCTAGAACTCTCTGACCCAAGGAACTCACATATCTACTGTTTCAGCCTCCAAAGTTATCAACTAAAAGCTCCCTCTGCTCTCCTCTCTCCTTCACAATTTCTGCTTACTCAGACCTTTTTTTATGACACTGTTTTTTCTATCTTCTCTCTGCACGTTTTCTAGATTTCACATTTTTGGCCAAAATCCTCTGCTTGCGATGTCATCATCACAAAATACCACAGACTGGGTGCTTTAAACAACAGGTTTTATTTTCTCACAGTTCTGGAGGTCAGACTTCTATGATCAAGGCAGCTATTAGGGTTGATTTCTATTGAGGTCTCTCTTCTTGGTTTAAAGACAGCTGCTTTCTTTCTGTGTCCTCATCCATATTTTCCTTTTTGTGTGCAGAGGGAGAGAGAAAGAGAGAAAGAGTGTATTCCAGGGCTCTGGTTGTTGTCCCTCCCTTTTATAAGGACACTAATACTATCTGATGAGGGCCCCAACCTTACGAACTCTTTTAACATTAATTATCTCCTTAAAATCGCAGTCTCCAAATACAGACACTTTGGAGGTTAGGACTTCCACATGTGAATTTGGGGAAGAACACAATTCAGCCCTGATACCCTCTGATGGGCCCCCTTTTCACATGTCCTAGAAAAAGTATCTGCATATGTATACAGTCTCCCTCATGAATCCTCGTGTCCTTGCTTTTATCATCTCCTTTCCCAAGGTGACCCTTATCCTATCTTTTGGATCCTATTTAATCAGTCTCCTGATATATTCCCTTCCTGTAATCTGAACCCCACCCCATCCTTTACAAGCTCACCTAAAATATATGATTTTGTCACACTCAACCCTAAAGACTTTTGATGATGTCTTATTACCTCCAGGTTAAATGTCAAGCTTTGTAGTATGCATATGTGGTCTTCCATGATCTCTTCATCAAATCGTTTCTCACTTTATCTCGTAACACTTCTTGCCCCAAGCTTTCAGTCTTCAGATCAGATCAGTTGCTCAGTCGTGTCCGACTCTTTGCAACCCCATGAATCACAGCACGCCAGGCCTCCCTGTCCATCACCAACTCCTGGAGCTCACCCAGACTCACGTCCATCGAGTCCGTGATGCCATCCAGCCATCTCATCCTCTGTCGTCCCCTTCTCCTCCTGCCCCCAATCCCTCCCAGATCAGAGTCTTTTCCAATGAGTCAACTCTTCGCATGAGGTTGCCAAAGTACTGGAGTTTCAGCTTTAGCATCATTCCTTCCAAAGAAATCCCAGGGCTGATCTCCTTTAGAATGGACTGGTTGGATCTCCTTGCAGTCCAAGGGACTCTCAACAGTCTTCTCCAACACCACAGTTCAAAAGCATCAATTCTTCGGCGCTGAGCCTTCTTCACAGTCCAACTCTCACATCCATACATGACCACAGGAAAAACCATAGCCTTGACTAGACGAACCTTTGTTGGCAAAGTAATGTCTCTGCTTTTCAATATGCTATCTAGGTTGGTCATAACTTTCCTTCCAAGGAGTAAACGTCTTTTAATTTCATGGCTGCAGTCACCATCTGCAGTGATTTTGGAGCCCAGAAAAATAAAGTCTGACACTGTTTCCACTGTTTCCCCATCTATTTCCCATGAAGTGATGGGACCAGATGCCATGATGTTCGTTTTCTGAATGTTGAGCTTTAAGCCAAGTTTTTCACTCTCGTCTTTCACTTCATCAAGAGGCTTTTTAGTTCCTCTTCACTTTCTGCCATAAGGGTGGTGTCATGTGCATATCTGAGGTTATTGATATTTCTCCCGGCAATCTTGACTCCAGCTTGTGCTTCCTCCAGTCCAGCGTTTCTCATGATGTACTCTGCATATAAGTTAAATAAGCAGGGTGACAATATACAGCCTTGACGTACTCCTTTTCCTATTTGGAACCAGTCTGTTGTTCTATGTCCAGTTGTAGCTGTTGCTTCCTGACCTGCATACAAATTTCTCAAGAGGCAGATCAGGTGGTCTGGTATTCCCATCTCTTTCAGAATTTTCCACAGTTTATTGGGATCCACACAGTCAAACGCTTTGGCATAGTCAGTAAAGCAGAAATAGATGTTTTTCTGGAACTCTCTTGCTTTTTCCATGATCCAGCGATGTTGGCAATTTGATCTCTGTTCCTCTTTCAGTCTTAATGGCTATCAATCGTGCTTTACCATACTTACTGTGCTTTTCCATGCCTCTATTTCCTCTACCTAGAACACCCTCCACATTCTTTTTCCAGGATCACTCTTGTGCATCCATTGTTTCCAGTGCTACCTCCTTCAAGAATATTTATACCTATAAATCAGATAACCTTCTTCTTTGTCCTTAGGTGACTGTCTGCACATTTATATCCTAGGAGTAAAAGAACTTATTTCTGCACCTGACTCTTTGACTCAAATATAGCAAAGAGTTAATTTCTTCAAAGTCAGGGTCTAACTCTGGTTCATTTTATATCCCCAGTGCCTCGTGCAATACCAGTAATATATTTGTTAGAGAGACCTTAAATCAGTTGGACTTCTCTGGTGATTCAGTTGGTAAAGAATCTGCCTGCAATGCAGGAAACCCGGGTTTGATCCCTGTGTTTCCTTCTCCAGATCCCCTAGAGAAGGAAATGGCTACCTACTTGAGTATTCTCACCTGGAGAATTCCATGGACAGAGGAGCCTGGTGGGTTACAGTCCATGGGGTCGCAAAGAGTCAGACATGACTGAGTGACACAATAAATCAATTAATCTCTCTTCTCCACACATACACTCCCCACCCAACCCCCGCCCCGCCACACACAGACACTCATATATACACTCACAGGTTTATAAGAAATCTTGACTGATAAAACCTCCACTGGGTCACCTGGATATGTTTCTGCCTGCCCCCATCTTTCCCCCTCCCCAGAATTTTGCCAGGTTTGAGATCTCAGCAAGAGATATGTTTCTGCCCGCCCCCATCTTTCCCCCTCCCCGCCCCCATCTTTCCCCCTTCCCAGAATTTTGCCAGGTTTGAGATCTCAGCAAGAGATGTGCTTGACCTGATTTCACAAAGCTTGGAATATTTGTTACTTATGTGTTTGAGAAAAGTGGGGGTGTTCTTTAAATATTGAATAGCGCAAAGGGTAAATGCAGGCTTAAGAATAAGGAACAGGCCAAGTTTACTACTAGCATTCTTGCCTGGGTTAGTAAGTAAAATGATAACGAATATATCAATCACAAATAAGAGCTACTTGAGTTCTATAATTTCTGTCAAAGGAAAAGCCAAGTCACAGGGTATGCTTATGTCTGTAGGGGACTAGTGGTTCAGCTTGAGTTTTTTCTCCTCTTGGAAAAGAAGCACCATGGTTATGTGTGCAGAACAATAAACTCCTTTTTCTGCTACTAAGTGATTTATGTTAGCTAGCATATTAGAGAGAAAAATGTTCTAAATAACAATGTACTGTGAATAGTGGTTACAATGTGGAAATGAAGGTAGAGAGTGCTATTCGAATGAAACCCACACCATCACTTTTCCCCGAGATTTGTTGCTGTACCTGTGATTTATCTGGAGGATTCAGAGAATGTCCAGGACAAAATACAAAGAACAGCCTGATCTATGATGTTGTTTTATTGTCTATGAATACCAGCTTAGCTGGGAGAAGAACTGAATAGTTTAAGGAGTCACAGACCAAGAGCCTGAGAAAACTCCGATGCAACACAGAGCTTCAGCTACACCCTCTGTTCAACAGAAGCCCTCTTCTGGCTGAGAACCAGGAGATGAGGCTAGTCTTTGATGGCTGGGTTGGCTAAAAATTATTAAAGTCACTTGTGATGTAAGCTTTGGAGGAATAAGCACTTGGCTAAAATTCAGGGTCAGCAGAGGCAATATAATGAAAATTGGCTTTTTAATGCCAGGATTCAAGTCCCAGGTGGATTGTTTTCTACCTGCATGATCTCTACAAATCACAGAATTTCTCCAAAATTTAATTTTCTTATCTGTAATATGGGCACAATGATAATAATAGAAAGGGGTGGTGGTGAAAGAAAACAAAGCTTCTGTTCTCCATCCCCAAAGTACTAGTCTCTGGAACATAATAGAAATATTTTAAATATATAGGTTAATTTGTACAAAGTGGTCTCTTTCCCTCCACTTACTGTTCAGTGGCTTTGTCTTTGCAACAGCCACTGTTCATTAGTTGGCCTCCATCTTTGTTCACCACCTTTTCTTTAATTGTGACTTTTTCCTTCTTGTTTAGAATCTTTGTGAAAGGACCAGAGTCACTAGTGTCAGGTTTAAAATAGCCAACTGTAACCTGGGAGAAATAATGATTAAATGCTGGAAAAGAAAACCATGCAACCCACTGTCCCCCCTGAATATGAATATTTTAGTACTCTATCCTTGTGATTCAAACATTGTTATGCATAAATAAATAGTATATTACAGAGCTTTTTAAACTATATGAAATTATTTTTTGTTTGCTGTCTCTTAGCAGAATATGTAAAATTATAGAAATGAAAGAAGTTATTATAGATGATGCAGCCATGGATAATGCGACTTTAGGAATTCATCAAACACTTTCTTAATCATTTTTCTTCTCTCAGTTTTAGAAATAACCTATAATTTGAATAAAACCATGATCCATTTCTTTTTGAAGTTATATTTTGAAAGTCTTCCTTCATTTGGCATCTTTTCTCTAAGTCAAGAAAAGAAGACATTTTATGTTTAATTGTACTCAGAGAGAAAAAGAGCAAAAAGAATGTATCTCCTTAATGATCATATTTTAGATGGTAGCAATCCTGGCAGACTGTAGTCCATGGGGTCACAAAGAGTCAAACACAACTGAGCACAGCACAGTTGCTCAGTAAAGGTGCTTCCCATATATTAGGCACTGTCAAAAGCACTGTATATCTCTTAATTCAGTCAAACCTTTAACCATCTCTGTGAGTCTGGAGTGAATATATATCATTATTCCCATTTTACAACAGGGGGAACTTAGAGTACATTAACCTAGCATACTGAACCAGATTTGAACAGAGGCAATTTGGTCTGAGCACATCCTCTTCACTAACACGCCAAGAAAAAAAAAAAAAATGTATAAAACTTCTTAGATTAATTTATTTTCTAATCATATTAGGAGAACTTGATATTTAAAGAATTCTATAGGCAATTGTTTTATAAATTAAAAAATCACTGTCCCAGTTCAGTTCAGTTCAGTTGCTCAGTCATGTCCGACTCTTTGCAACCCCATGAACCACAGCACGCCAGGCCTCCCTGTCCATCACCAACTCCTGGAGTTCAACCAAACCCACGTCCATTGAGTCGGTGATGCCATCCAACCATCTCCTCCTCTGTTGTCCCCTTTTTCTCCTGCCCTCAATCTTTCCCAGCATCAGGGTCTTTTCCAATGAGTCAGCTCTTCACATCAGGTGGCCAAAGTATTACAGTTTCAACTTTAACATCAGTCCTTCCAATGAACACCCAGGACTGATTTCCTTTAGGATGGACTGTTTGGACCTCCTTGCAGTCCAAGGGACTCTCAGGAGTCTTCTCCAGCATCATAATTCAAAAGCATCAATTCTTCGTCACTCAGCTTTCTTTATAATCACTGTCTATGGAAACTTTCTTCAAAGAAAGTCTTCAGAAACCAGTTTAAGCAGGACCCACCTTTCTTTTATTTTCTCTACACATACGTTTTTGTTATAAGGTTCACAGTTAGGGCTGAGTCAGAAATCAAGTTTGGATACTGAATGCCCTTGATTCACTCTCCTTCCTTCCATTGCAGTCTTTTACTCTCTTTCTACATGTTCAGGAATAAGTATTTGAAAACAATTTTCTATGAGTCATTTGCTCTGCTGCATCTCTTGCATGGCAAGCCACTGACTGACCTTTTTTTATTTATTTTTTTCCCCAGACTGTCATTTCAAGCAAGTTTTATCATGAATGTCCTTGGAACACAGATTGTATTATATCTTTGGTTTTTCCTCCTTGAATGTATGTTGTCCAATTTAATAAAGAGCAAAGGGCAGGAATATTTACTACCTGTATAAAATACTGGGGTTCCCTAAGCTCAGAAATCCTCTCCTTTATCACAACCCACAGTGTGTACAGGTGCCCCCACTAGCTCTCTGCATTACCCTGTGGAAAATGGGGTTCACAGAATAGCACAAAAAATGCTGATACTCTGGCTACTGCTTTTACTTTGCTCAAAGTAATGAGACATCTTTCATTTCCGATCTAGGAATCAGCATTCATGAAACTGCAGCGAGTTAACTTACTAACTTTCAAGTTAAGTAAAATCTCCTTGAGACTAATTATATACAAAATCCTGAATTTAAAAGTGTCTCCTTGGATGGTATGGACCAGATATTATAAGTTGTGAGAGGATAGATACAGGAAAAACAAACATGAAAAAATATGCAAGTGGACTCATTATGTTTTAACAGATGATCAATCATATCACATGTACAATAAGTAATAAATTTAAAAATATCCAAATTAAGTAGCTTTGAAAGAAAAACAAAATTGAAGAAAATGTTATTTTCATATAGTTAATAGAAAAAAAATGATTAAAATTTAAACACCCAACATTGAAAAGAACACATATAGAGTAAGGCTAATCTGTTGATGATGGGATGAAAATTATAATTATTATGGAAGCCAATGTCAAACAGGCCCATAATCATATTTCTAGAATTTGTTGAGTAAATAACCAGAGGTTTACATAATTATCTAGAAAGATAATCATACTTTGTTATTTATGCAAGGAAAAAAAAAGTAACCTGAATATGTACTAATATAAACAAATAAACCAATGGACAACAGACTTCATAATAGTATACCAGGAAGTCTTTAAAAAGTTATATTCTAGAGTATTTAATAATGTTTAAGGTTATTCAATTATCCTGGTAAGTGAGCAAAGCAGGTTACAAAGCAATATGTATAAATATTCATGTTTATTATAAATGTATATTTTATATTTACACACATAGTCCATTTCATTTTAAAATTAATTTTATTGAGATATGATGAACAAATACTATTGTATAAGTTTTAATTGTACAGTGTATTGTTTTGATACATTTGTACTCTGCAATATGGTTACCACCATGGCAGTAGCTAACACATCTATCAATTCAGTTCAGTTCAGTTCAGTCTCTCAGTTGTGTCTGACTCTTTGCGACCCCATGGACTGAAGCACGCCAGGCTTCCCTGTCCATCACCAACTCCCAAAGCATACTCAAACTCATGTCCATTGAGTCGGTGATGCCATCCAACCGTCTCATCCTCTGTTGTCCCCTTCTTCTCCCGCCTTCAATCTTTCCCAGCATCAGGATCTTTTCAGATGAGACAGTTCTTCTCATCAGATGGCCAAAGTACTGGAGTTTCAGCTTCAACCTCAGTCCTTCCAATGAATGCTCAGGAGTGATTTCCTTTACGATGCACTGATTGGATCTCCTTGCAATCCAGTTCAGTTCAGTTGCTCAGTCACGTCCTACTCTTTGTGACCCCATGAACCACAGCACCTCAGGCCTCCCTGTCCATCACCAACTCCCAGAGTCTACCCAAACCCATGTCCATCGAGTCGGTGATGCCATCCATCCATCTTATCCTCTGTCGTCCCCTTCTCCTCCTGCCCTCAATCTTTCCCAGCATCAGGGTCTTTTCAAATGAGTCAGCTCTTTACATCAGGTGGCCAAAGTATTGGAGTTTCAGCTTCAACATCAGTCCTTCCAATGAACAACCAGGACTGATCTCCTTTAGGATGGACTGGTTGGATCTCCTTACAGCCCAAGGGACTATCAAGAGTCTTCTCCAGCATCATAGTTCAAAAGCATCAATTCTTGGGTGCTCAGCTTTCTTTATAGTCCAACTCTCACATTCATACATGACCACTGGAAAAACCATAGCCTTGACTAGATGGACCTTTGTTGGCAAGTATTGTCTCTGCTTTTTAATATGCTGTCTAGGTTGGTCATAACTTTCCTTCCAAGGAGTAAGCGTCTTTTAATTTCATGGCTGCAATCACCATCTGCAGCAATCTTAGAGCCCAGAAAAATAAAGTCAGCCACTGTTTCCACTGTTTCCCCATCTATTTGCCACGAAGTGATGGGACCAGATACCATGATCTTAGTTTTCTGAATGTTGAGCTTTAAGCCAACTTTTGCACTCTCCTTTTTCACTTTCATCAAGAGGATCTTTATTTTTTCTTCACTTTCTGCTGTAAGTGTGGTATCATCTGCATATCTGAGGTTATTGATGTTTCTCCCAGCAATCTTGATTCCAGCTTGTGCTTCCTCCAGCCTAGCATTTCTCATGATGTACTCTGAATATAAGTTAAATAAGTATGCTTACAATATACAGCCTTGACATACTCCTTTTCCTATTTGGAACAGTCTGTTGTTCCATGTCCAGTTCTGACTGTTGCTTCCTGACCTGCATACAGGTTTCTCAATAGGCAAGTCAGGTGGTCTGGTATTCCCATCTCTTTCAGAATTTTCCACAGTTTATTGTGATCCATACAGTCAAAGGCTTTAGCATAGTCAGTAAGGCAGAAGTAGATGTTTTTCTGGAACTCTCTTGCTTTTTCGATGATCCAGCGGATGTTGGCAATTTGATCTCTGGTTCCTCTGACTTTTCTAAAACTGGCTTGAACATCTGGAAGTTCACTGTTCACGTATTTCTGAAGCCTGGCTTGGAGAATTTTGAGCATTACTTTACTAGTGTGTTAGATAAGTGCAATTGTGTGGTAGTTTGAGCATTCTTTGGCATTGCCTTTCTTTGGGATTGGAATGAAAACAGACCTTTTCCAATCCTGTGGCCACTGCTGAGTTTTCCAGATTTGCTGGCATATTGAGTGCAGCACTTTCACAGCATCATCTTTCAGGATTTGAAATAGCTCAACTGGAATTCCATCACCTCCACTAGCTTTGTTCATAGTGATGCTTCCTAAGGCCCATTTAATTTCACATTCCAGGATGTCTGGCTCTAGGTGAGTGATCACACCATAGTGATTATCTGGGTCGTAAAGATCTTTTTTGTACAGTTCTGTGTATTCTTGCTACCTCTTCTTAATATCTTCTGTTTCTGTTAGGTCCATACCATTTCTGTCCTTTGAGTCTTCTCCAACACCACAGTTCAAAAGTATCAATTCTTTGGTGGTCAGCTTTCTTTATAGTCCAACTCTCACATCCATACATGACTACTGGACAAACCATAGCTTTGACTAGATGGACCTTTGTTGGAACACATCTATCACATCACATAATTATCACTTCTTTTTGTGATGAGAACAGTTATGATCTAGAACCTTGGCAACTTTGAAGTTAATAATAGAGTACTGTTGACTATAATCACTATGCTGTGCATCAGATACCCAGATACAGTCTTGAAGGATATACATCAAAATGTTAACATCTCTGGGGTAGAGGATTTATATGTGAAATTCATGTTGTGTATTTGCACTTTTAAAAATGTCTAAAAACACATATTACAGTGTATAATAAACTGTTGCATTTTGAATCAATAGGGTCTCTAATGTACAATTTGCCAGTTTAAAAGAAAAAAAAATTAAACATAAGTTTTCCCTGTTCCTGTTGTAATGAATGAATATTAGCATTTTGCATAAATATGTGCAGGTATAGGCAGAGAAGGCAATGGCATCCCACTCCAGTACTGTTGCCTGGAAAATCCCATGGATGGAGGAGCCTGGTAGGCTACAGTCCATGAGGTCACTAAGAGTCGGGCACGGTTGAGGGACTTCACTTTCACTTTTCACTTTCATGCATTGGAGAACGAAATGGCAACCCACTCCAATGTTCTTTCCTGGAGAATCCCGGGGACGGCGGAGACGGGTAGGTTGCCGTCCTTGGGGTCTCACAGAGTCGGACACGACTGAAGCGACTTAGCAGCAGCAGCAGCAGTGCAGGTATAGGAGGATAGGAAAACAGTAGCAGGATACTCCTGAAACAATTTCAACCTCATATTTCTGTCTTTATAGATGTTTTTCCTACCAGGATCTTAAAAATCATTCAGAATTATCTTAAAGATCATCTCCTTTGTCACTTTCATTAAAACCTTTTATAATCTTACCACCTTTTTAAAAAAAATCCAGTTGCCTTTTGCGTTTATCTGTTGTCTCACAAAAGTTGTCCCTGGAAATAGAATTAGTTGTATGCTGCTACTGCTACTGCTGCTAAATCGCTTCAGTCGTGTCCAACTCTGTGCGACCCCATAGACCGCAGCCCATCAGGCTCCGACGTCCCTGGGATTCTCCAGGCAAGAACACTGGAGTGGGTTGCCATTTCCTTCTCCAATGCATGAAAGTGAAAAGTGAAAGTGAAGTTGCTCAGTCACGTCTGACTTCGAGACACCATGGACTGCAGCCTACCAGGCTCCTCTGTCCATGGGATTCTCCAGGCAAGAGTACTGGAATGGGTTGCCATTGCCTTCTCCTAGATGATAGCATACCTTAATAATAATATTAATATAGTTGTATGCTGCTGCTGCTAAGTTGCTTCAGTCGTGTCCAACTCTGTGCGACCCCATAGACGGCAGCCCATCAGGCTCCACCGTCCCTGGGATTCTCCAGGCAAGAACACCGGAGTGGGTTGCCATTTCCTTCTCCAATGCATGAAAGTGAAAAGTAAAAGTGAAGTCGCTCAGTCGTGTCAGACTCCTAGTGACCCCATGGACTGCAGCCCACCAGGCCCCTCCCTCCATGGGATTTTCCAGGCAGGAGTACTGGAGTGGGGTGCCATTGCCTTCTCCTAGTTGATAGCATACATTAATAATAATATTAATATAGTTGTATGTTATCAATATATTAATATTATCATTAATGTATGCTATCAATATATTAATATTATTATTAATATTAAACAACATCTTTCTTAAAGTCAGGCAACTCTTAATAATTTGGGGCAATACCTAGTAGAGTAGCAGACTATTAAAAATAATTACTAAATTATTGATTTATAAATAATACATTATAATTTATTATTGAATATAAGTGAATTCTGCCCTTGCAAATTACTGGGAAATGTCTTTTCTGCTTGATCCCTTCTTTCTGTTTTAAAAATATTGGGCTGGGTGAATGTCATCTTCTTTTCATTCCATCCTTTGAATGAAGAGAAGTAGATGCACCTGTAATGACTCATTGTTTTAACACCCTCAGTCCCTGTGGAAGAAGACATGATTGTCAGCAGCAGCTGCTTCTGATGCTGCTAAATGTGTCTGAGGAGTTTGGTGACTGATTGTATTTCAGAATCTCATCAAGTGTGAAAAAAAAAAGAGGTGTCTACAATCCTACCTTCTCCTTCCCAGTTATGTTATTAAAAACACAGTATATAGGTCCTACTCAGTGATCTGCTGCAGTATTAGTAGGGAAAAATGAAAATGATAGTATCATCTGATATTTGTGTAGATTGTGTACAATTTAAAGCATTTTCACAATCAGGCTTTTGTTATAGTGAACCAAAGAGGCAGTAGAGACACATTATTATCCCCTTTTACCAACTAGAGCAACCAGACTCAGAATGTATTTGAGTTGCCCAAGACCCATTCCTCCAGCAGTCTTATTTCATCACCCTGATTTTCTGACTTTTGTAAGTGTATATGGGTTAGAACTCAGACCTTTAAGATACTTAGATACTATAAAATATTTTATTTCATATCGTTCTCTAGTAGAAACTCAAATGTGTTGATATTGTCCCTTTAAAGTGCTCTTCTGATGCTCCTGTAACACCAGATGCAGTTGGATACTGAGTGGAAGGAAAGCTTTTGTTCTACAGTATTTGGTTTCCAAAATGGTTACAAAAACTTTGCAGAAGCTAAACAGCCAGTGCTAGCAAACAAGGTCTGGGCCCCCTAGGCCTGCTTGTTAAAATGTATCAGCAGCTTTTTGTTGTAACCTGTAAGTCATTCTAAAAATCAACTCTCTGTCTTACAAAAGCCTCTCCTGGTCCCCTGGTACATTCTTAGTAAGCTGTGAAATATTTGCTTTTAGGCTTTTAACCATGAAAAATTGTATTCCATAAATATGTTTACTTGATTTCCTTTAACCCACTTAAACCTCTTATCCCATTTGCTAGAAGAAATTAAAAGTAATATTACATAAAGGCAATTTATTTCTTAGAGGCTTTTCTTGGCAGTT
Organism: Bos mutus; assembly: GCF_027580195.1. NCBI lineage: Eukaryota > Metazoa > Chordata > Mammalia > Artiodactyla > Bovidae > Bos > Bos mutus. The sequence goes on from NC_091627.1 coordinate 73,524,645, forward strand.
CATTTGAGCAATATGTAAAATCCCATAATAATAACTAGATCTCTACTCTCTGCATTTAAAAAGCAAATATTCACCATTGAAGAATATATATCATTTGAAATAGTTACCTTTGTCTGCAAGCATGCAAATGTTCTTACTCTAAGGGGAGAAAATAGGCTGGTAAAGGATTTCCTCAGGCAGATACAAGATGAAATAAATGGTCATTTAAACCTTTGATTACAGCAGATAGTTATGTGCTTTCAGACCTGGCATTCGAGTGTTATACAGTTTGCTTGAATGAGACTAGAATTGGTGAACACTGGCCTTTGGGGCTGCAGAATATTGAATTCTGCCTCTAATGTGGCAGGGGTAAAATCTCAACAGAAAACTTCTCCCAACGCCATAACTAAAAGTGACCTGGGGACTTGTGGGTGTGGTTTCATAAAAATGAAACATGGGCTTTACTTGGATTGTCATATAATTTTAAACGAAATTCTGTCTATTTGCATGAGTACTTATATGTGTTTCTGTGGGGTGAAGGGGATGGTAAAAAGTGTTTCTGTCCATTGTTGGTGTGCTGGGATGTTTAGTCAAATGGAAAAGTTGCTATTGGTGGCTCAAAAGCTTGATACATCATTTAAAAAATCATAAATATTCCAAAATAATGGATCAGGGATTACCATAAAAGATTCCTGTAGCACAAAGAAGGATCTCCCTTTGTATATTCTCGGCATTCCTAGCAAATCCTGAATCTATATCGATTTTACTTATAAATGATAATACATTTAAACCCACTTTAATCTGGTAGAAAAATATATTATTTGAAATGTGCAGACCAAATAGTTTCATAAAGTAAATCATTCTCTAAAACGTGTTTGTAAGTCTTGATGTTTTACATCCAAATTTTATTTCAAATTTTTGTTTATAAGTTTTTTCTTGGAATTGTTTGAATTTGTGCCTAATGATCCAACAGAAGCCAAAATGTGAAGGGACATATGTTGTTCTCAGTACTGTCAAAATGACAGTCAATTTGTTCCTGGTATTATTTTAAATGGCCCATTATGTTTTGAATCCACAGTAATATTTTGGAATATTTACTTCATCTTTAGATTTCAAGCATCTACAGGTCAAAGACTGTGAAGTTTTCCTATTACAGTGCCAACACAACCATACCACACCCAGTTAAGCAACACATAAATGAATGTTTAGAGATAATGGTTCCTATTCCAACAGAAAAGAATCACCTTGAGTGAACTTGGGGATGTTTATGTGGAAGAGTTGACTTCAAGCAAGAGACTACAAAGACAATGAAAATGTTTGAGACAAAAGTACAAACATAAATAATGTGGCAAAGGATTTTTTGGTGGATGAAAAACATTTTGCTCTTCTTTTCAACTTATTCATTAATTTTTTCTTGGAAAGACTTCTCTCTGTTACTGGTAGTAATGGCCTGGACAGAATCCCGAGAGTCTCTGCTAATATATCAGCCCCTACATCTTTAAAGGCAAAGCTCAACCAGTAGTTAATATTTATACTTTTGTTTGTTATCTGCAAGGTCCTAATATGGAAATTTAGAAATTCTCAGAGCATGTGCTAATGACACACAAGAACTCTAACATTTGATTATAAATAATAAAGTAGTTGTGTTTCAGGTCACAATAAAACAGGAGTACAAGGAAATCTCTATAGAATCTAAATTCATCAGGTGGTTGAGAAACACAAATCTAAAGAAAAGATGAGATTATTCCAGGGGAAGAAATTGTTAAAATGGCACAGAAGCAAAGAAAATACAGTATTGCTAAGATTTTGACAGTCCTCTGGGGCCTCACACAATAAGAAGAGAACAATTCTGTCACTGTTTAAGAATCATATTCATTTGGGAAAGCTGTATATTACCTGTTGGACTATATTATTAGATGGCCTGGATAGATATTGAAATACAGTAAAGAAAACATTCTTAGCACACAGGAAATCAGACCATCATTGAACTATAATGAGGCAAATTATATTGTCTGTTTATGTTCTGTTTAATTTGTGCTTAAGGCAGGGGATAGAGTAGAGGAGAGGGGAAGTAACGATCTTGCACTTAGGAGTTTGTATACTAATAGTGAATCCCATGGACGGAGGAGCCTGGTGGGCTGCAGTCCATGCGGCCGCTAAGGTCAGACACGACTGAGCGACTTCACTTTTAACTTCTCACTTTCATGCATTGGAGAAGGAAATGGCAACCCACTCCAGTATTCTTGCCTGGAGAATCCCAGGGACGGGGGAGCCTGGTGGGCTACCGTCTATGGGGTCGCACAGAGTTGGACACGACTGAAGCGACTTAGCAGCAGCAGCAGCAGCAGTGAAGATGAGGCAAGAGAAGAAATATGTTATTGATAGGAACAGATACATGTATTAAGTTGTGTGTGTGTTTTTCATTTTGTCTTTGCTTTTGTTTGTTTGTTTTAATTTAGACATCTGAAAGGTAGTTTAGAAATTTCATTGGTGATTCAGAATGGGGATGAAAAATATCTATGATATATAATAATTTTCACTACAACAAGGATTTATAAATGGTGATTTATAAACTATTTATGGATGAGATGAAAGTGATATATCTAAACTGTCCATAGGCTTTCATAAGGAACTAGGGCTTGAGTCATCAGGGTGCCAATGCAGTTTAATGGTCTGCTTTTCCAGTCCAAGATGCCTATAAAAGCTGGAATTCTGTTGCAAAATACATATTAAATGCATGCCTTTAATCAGCTGATTATTCATATATCAGTTTAATATAATTTACAGTTCCCTTCATGACATTCAATTTTTGTATAACATATGCCATGCATTTGGTAGAAATTGGATGAACATTATTTTATTTAAAAAATACTTTCCAGGGGAATTCACAATCAGCTAAAATATAGCCTCAAATATAAACATGTACATTTTTAATGTGTCATACATACACAACAGTTATTTACTGCTACTTCAGAGAATTCCATAAGGTTAAACAACTCTAAATGAGAAGACAGGCATATTATTCAAATGTATTAAATGTCCTCAAATCAACCTGTCTAAAATATATTTAATTTTATGCTTCAATCTATTCACTTGAGTTGCTTCAGCACAGATTCTTGGGGGGTCTTTTAGTAAATTTAATCTCAAGTTTCAAAGGAGGCTTTTTTTTCATGATGGTGATGAAATTTTAATATGCAAATGAATGTTTTTCTGTAAGGCAACAATATCATTAAAGAGAACAAATATGATGTGATTTTTAAATCCTCTACTACAAATAAAAATATGAAGCCTCATGTCACTGACATTTATTTTAGTCTTTGTTCTATTTTAATTGCATATTTTAATCAAGTAGTCATAGACAAAAGGGTGTACACTGATATGAAAGTTAATTTAGCAGCCAGGTTGTATGAGGGTTACCTTACTAGGTAGCCTAGATAATGAAAATGGCCGGGGGCAATTGGCCTGTTCCTTGGCAGTGTTCTTTCACAGTCTTTGTGTTGCTTGTGGTGAGTGAAAGACATTTGTGTTGAGCAAAGTCTAACTCCAGCTGTGTGACCCAGCTCAGGGCCATGGAAACTCAACCTCATCCTTCCCTCTGCCAAAGTATCTCAGTTTAGAACAAATGGCCTGGAAAGCTTCCCTCTAGTTGCTTCTGCCACCCCCAACCCTGTCCTACCTGGATTTTGAGGTCAAAAAACAGGCCAGTTTATGTAGTGAGCTCATCCCCTGAAAGGTGAAGGGATTTACACGTACTGCTTTTGAGAACACAGGATTAACTTGGGAGCTCACTGAGCTTAGCTACTACCCTGCACCAATGTTTCAGATTCAGCTTTTATTGATTCTCTCTTATGAAACATTATGGGAAGAGGTAGAATTCAGCTATGGGTGGTACAGGTCATTTATTTCAGGCTTTCTGTCTGGCAGCTTTCTTTTTTTTTTTATTTCCCTTATTTATCTCCCTCCCCTGCAAAGGGAAAGGAACATAGGTTTGCTTGTGAAAACATTTAACTCCTTATACACTGTGTTTCATTGGCAGATAATAATGCATGTCAAGAGCTATGAACAAAGAGAGGCCCTTTGGACTAAGGTTGAGGCAGTTGAAGACAAGATTTTTTGAGCAAGGGATTTTCTCAGGGAATTAGGGGATGGTGCTAACAAGAACCAAGTTGAGAATGACTGAAATACTATAGAGTTCAAATTGCTGTAATATTGTAGAAACAAGACATATTCTCCTGGGTAATGGAAGTGAAACAGGTGAAGTAGCTGTTCTCCAGTGTATAGCTGGGATTTAATAGTACATTTCACTAATAAACTTCCTGCAGGAATGGGGCACAGTGAGAAAGGAAACTATTTTCTTCATCTTATCAAGTAATTGAACTGCTCTTTATTTGACAGTATAAGGACAGGGTTCTCCTGTTGTCCTTGTTTGTAGGGCATTGAATTAACCTCTTTATGCTATGCCTAACAGAACACCCACTACCTATAGGCATTAACTTAGAGAAGTCACAGTGCAAATACAGCCGCCTCACACTGCTCTTTCCCACTTGGACCAGCTAGTTTTGTGCACAGGAAGTTTTCACTGTGTGAGCATCAGACTATATATTTGAGGGATGGTATTGGAGATATGGGAAATTCAACCATTGACCAAAGATGAGTCAGGACCAATTAGGCTATGTGATGGGAAAATCACATTCATATGTCTTGCTCTGAAAGGACCTCAGAGCCATGACAGCCTGAACATGTATACAAGCAGCCTTCCTTTCGTTCAAGTTCCACATGTCACAGGAGCCCCTGAACTTCTATGTAAATTTTTCATAAACCCAAGTTAATTCCGATATCATTACCCTCCAATCTTTTTTCTGACTTTTGAGTTTAATTTTTTTTAATGGGAAAGTCAATATTGTGAGCATCATTTATTATTTTAGTCTTTATAACACATGGATAAAGACTAAAATAATAAATATTTAACAAATATTTAATGAATATTTCTTGTTCACTATCAGCAACTTGCTCTAAATGATGTGGAAAAAATGCTGCTATAGTACAGCCTTTGTATACTGATGGAGCCTATTTCAGAAATCCTCATCTTTAGGTTAAGTTGGGCTGGGCCCAACCTTTTGTGTATTAGGCATGAATATCAGGGAATGTTGACTCATTTCCTGTAGATCTGATTTCGACAAAGTTTGTATCTCATTGATCCCAAGAATCTTAGTCAAACTTGCAGTACCTCAGTCAGCTGCATTTCTTTATTGTCTATTATATGCTCATATCTATGCCAGCTATTTAGGAGGATGGTAAAATTTTAATATTTGAAAATACAGCTTCCCCCTACCCATTCTCTGAGATGCATACCCTACTTTAACCGTTATCACTAGCTGACCTTTGATTATCTACTTACTTGTCTACTTTGTTTTCATCTGTGCCCTCCCTCCCTCCTCCATGTAAGTTTTATCAGGGCAGAGATTCTCTCTGTTTTCTGCTCATCTCCAGTGAATAAGACGTAATAGGTGCTCAAAAAATATTTGGTGAATAAATGAATGTCCCAAGTTCATCCCAAATGCAGCCTAATCCACAAATAGCCTTTATTGTGTATTCCTGGCAACTCATAACATCCTTTTTAATACTTTCTTCATGGGAAGATATACTTCATACAATCCACGATTCAAATCAAAACTCATATTCTTATCAGTAATCTGCCTCCCAATGTATCTTCGTATCTTTCCTAATGTACTATTCAAATTCTTATCTCTATGTTTTGATTATGTTTCTTGCCTAACTGGGATTAGCCTAAGTTTGAGCCTTTTATTCATTAAAATGAATAGACCTGATTCAAATCCCTTCTAACCTTGGTAACTTCTATGGACAGTTCAACTCACACTGAACTTTTCTTTCAACTCATATTTTCTTAAAAACATCATGTGTTATTTCCATCTAGGCAACCAATTTGTAAGTTGCTTGTGAACAGAAGTCTTTTTATTCATTCATTTATGAATTCATTATTTTCTTTAGCACCTGAGTAGTATTGGGATTTTGTGTTTGGAGAGAATTATTCTGACAATAATATATGATGTGAATGACATGGGGTGGTGAAAATGGAAACTGAAAATCAACAGAAAGTTTCTTGTAGTGGCTTACTTTGTTTTCCCATGTAATTTCCCACCATCATCCTTACATCTGTTTAGAGCAATCTATAGCCTTCTTTTCTTTTCATGTCTGTCTTGGTCAGCTCTATAATTGCATAGTCTGTTACTTTGACAATAATGGTGCCTGATTCAGTTCAGCAGAGGTTTCATGAGTATCCACTGAGTGCTAGGACTGAGATAAGTACCAAGGCTTCACATAAAATCAAGGCATGTTCCCTGAAACCTGGGGTCTAGAGAGCCAGCACTTTAGCCTGGAGCTATATTCAGGAGTGCTATGGATGTGTGAAGGATTGAGAAACAGTCCTTTCAAAGTAAAATTTGTTTACTTTCATTGGCACTTACAGCTAAATTTAAGCTAGGAACTTCACTCTCCACAATTCTCTGTTGCTCTCAAGTATTGAGCATTTACCTACAGTTAACGAATGGACACAACTGAAGCGACGCAGCAGCAGCAGCAGCAGCAGCAGCAGCAGCAGCAGCAACGAATGGACCACATTCATTTCCTACAACTGAGATAACATAATTTAGTTAAAAACAGCAATAGTTGAGTTTTGCTGAAACATGCATCCTTATATTGTCTGAGCCACCAGGGAAGCATCCCTATATTCCAGAGTGTAATAGATGTGCCTAGAAATTGATCATGGATTCAACCAATGGCAAAGCTTGTATTAAGGTGGGTGCCGGGCCACATCTGAGCTGTCCTGTGAGATGCACCATAGTCTAATGTAACTGTGAGTGGATCAATAGCAAGATAAATCTTTTAGTAGAACCAGGATTCTCTGTTGTGTCCTTATAAATCCATCTATGTTGAATGAATAAAAATCTATTTATTTATATGTTTAGCTATCTATCTATAATTATACACACACATATGCACATAGTCTTGGAGCTGTAAAACATTATTCCACTAAAGTAAAAAAAAAATGTCTTATTTTCTGAGACTGATCATTAATGATTTTTAAAAATTGTGTAGACATTCTTAGATTTTGCTAAACTTGTGCAATGTTTTTGTAATGTGATTTCCCTAACAAATCTTGTCCAACTGTCAGGGCACCACAGAACCAACTGGTGTATGTTTCAAAGCAGCTGTTAATGGCAGCATCTGATTGAAAGTTCTGCAGTAGATGTACAAGGAAGTACAAGTTAAGCAGCACTGCTGCAGAATACAAAAGCCCTTTATTAGTGACTTTCTGACTGCCTTGGCTTCTAACCCCCATGGCACACAGTACAATTCCCAGACATGATTTGCTCAGCGTTGGGTTTGGGTTTTTGATTTCTGAATTCTGTGCATGATGCTGAACTAATTTTTCTTTATTTTCATCCTGGCTGTCAAATTTTGACACTGGATGGTCATATTAACTTCCCATTTCTTCCCCAAAGCAGATGCCCGGATTTCTCAGTTTCATGGCAATAATTTTTGAAGGCTTTACAAAAGTATAAATTTTCTTTATCATCATAATAAGGCTTGACAAATGGTCCTAAAGGGTCAGGTAGAATTTCCTCATAGCTGAGTGAGTTGGTTGTAATCAGGCTGTTTCCAGGCAACGTGTCCCATGGTTACTGGTTTCTTAATGTCTCTAAAGCTGGAATCTCATTCTGCAAAGGGATGAGAAACCTTGGGAAAATAAACACAGAGAAAGCAAGTTCTCACTTCATCTCTTTAAACACACCACTCTGTATTGTTTCTTGTTTTTTTTTTTTTTTTACATATGCATTTACAAAAAATTGTAATATGTCTACAAATAAGATACCCAGAGAAACCAGACCTTGCCCCAAGAGAATGATGTTGGTGCATTAGAGAGACAGCAGGTTTCCTTGCTGGAAATTAGGGAATGTCTGTGATTGAGTTGGATAACCCGTCTGTGATCCGTAGGCTTGCTTTCGCCTGTTGTTACTTAACTGCAGATTTCAGGGGCTGCTTTGTAGAATTGGAAGAAATACCTTTGGTTCTGTCTAATGCAAGATAACTGAGTGACAGTATGGAAAAGGAGCATCTCTAAAGCTGAACCCAGGGTCTTCCTGGTGGTCCAGTGGTTAAGCCTCTGCCTTTCCAATGCAAGGAATGTGGATTCAGTTCCTGGTGAGGGAACTAAGATCCTGCATGCTGTGCAGCAAAAAAAAAAAATATGCAGAGGAATGTCATGATTAGTGTATATACCTAAATAAATCTGAAACATGATCCATAAAATTAAAAAAAAGTTAATAAAGCAGAGCGTAGAAACCGTAGGTATATCTCCCATCTATGCCAAAACCTTAAAAAATGATGTGAAATAAAAATTTACAGTTTTTCCTCTACCTGTTTTTAGGGAAACTTAAGAGGAGTCGCACAGAGTCGGACACGATTGAAGCAATTTAGCAGCAGCAGCAGCAAGTTGTTAGCACTTGCCACCCGCTTTATTTTCTAGGAAGCTAGATAGCTGAGACCATGTCCCAAAAATCCCAATAGACGTTTTGGTCGTCAGGTTCAGGCTATTGTTGGATGCATGTGTCTGTTGTTTGCTGTGCTTGTTGCTTTGCCAGCTGAGATTCCTGAATCCAAATGCCTTTTGGGAATTGGATGAGAGAGTGGCTGATGAGTGTGAAGTTGAGGGAGCTGTGGATTCTCAGTGTGTGAGTCTCACTAGATTGTCAACGACCCAGCTGTAACCAGCTGTCTTTCTCATGTAAAATCTCTGAGAATACTGCTCATCAATGAATCCTTGAGTCTTAAAGCAAGAGGTGACATTAGAGACTTCCTAGTTAAGTGCTTTTCTGTTATAAAGGAACAGAGCCTAAATAGAATTGGCTTCTTGTCTGAAGTTATCTATTAGTTGTTTTTTCTGTTAGTTACCATTTTCAGCTAAGATTTTTACCTCCTTATGTCTGAGCTCAATACCATTTTCATTAGAACATTTCACATACTTCTTACACTTGGTAAGAAAAAGACTTCAGAAAATCCCAAACAATGGTCTCAACATTCCTTCTCACATCAGATTCATGGGAAAAGGAGTTGGGTGCACGTTTCTGAAAATGCACAACCCCCAGGTCTGGGCAGAAATTCAGGGAAGAAATCATGTTTAGAATTAGAAGTACAGTTAGTGTTTTTTTAAAATAATGTCTTTATATCAACAAATGAGAGTATGATAAATTATAAGCCAGAATTATACCACCTGATATAATTCAACACTCACAATTATAAATCTGAATTCTTTCAGTGTTTCTTTAGTGTGCAGCTATATACTTGGGCATATTTATAATAAAACAAGCTTTAATTACATTCTACTATTTGTATTACATGTATGGCCCAGAGTTAGAATGCATTAATAATGTAAATTACATAGCATAGTTAAATTCAAACAAACATGAAAATCTGAATGCGTTATTCAAGGAACTGTTCATTTTCAAGGAATATTTGTTGTTTAGCAAAGACATTTACCATAATATTGTAATATATTCAGAGATTTTCTTTTCTGCTAGACTGTGACCTTCTCAAGGGCAGGAACTATTTTCTATTCATGTTTTTGTCCCCAGGGCCTTAGCCTAGTACCAGAAAACTAGTAGTTACTACATTCAGGTTCATTGAAATGTCTGATACAAATCCTCTCTACCAAATAAACATTTAGAAGGACTTTTTGATGTGTACTATAATGTTACCCGAATACTGGACACTTTAGATTTTAAAATTCGTTCTACAGTCAAGTTTACAATTTATTTGGGGGAGAAGATATAAAAATGATTATGGTACAAGATGCTGGGATAATAAAGATGTATTATTGTGTGAAACCAACTAAAGTAGTACATTTCAAAACACATACCACTGTACAACCTAGGGCATTTTTAAATTTAGTGTTTAAGGCAGATACTATTAAAGTGCTCGTGCATTTTCCCCTGTGGCTGTGATGGCTGTGTTGTCTCTCAACTTTGACTAGGCAGGACTTAAACAAATTCCTTGGACAGCTGCTGTCAGCTTGTGGGCTCCTTGAAATTAACTGATGTAGTTGCCCAAATTCTCAGGATATTCAAAAACCAGAAGTCCTTTGTCTAGTCATTGTATTCAAGTTATTCAATTAACTTTACTTTTACTCAGGTGTTTTTCAGTGGTTTTCCCACCCTTGAAATGGCTGGTTATGGGCAAGGGTATTGGTTCATTCCTTTAGATAAATCTCCCAGTACTGTTTTATTCAGTTATGACTTTCACTAATTAGTATATTGCTAAGAGTTTAGTGATGCTGGACTTTACCCTGTCCAGTATGAGGGCCCTTATAATCTGTATATCTGCACTGGAGAAATAATATAGTTCCAATAATTGACCCCATTTGGTGACCATGGTGACCGGGTTTTGTGGAGTTTATCTAACCGTGGGAGTTTATCCAAAAGAAATACCCTTAAAACGTTCATAGGTGAGATTAGGCAACGGCAAACCATGTTAACTGATGTCATCTCATTCCGTGTGAGATTAATTCTAGCATATTCCATTATTAACACTAGAAGTATTATGTAACTTTGTTAAATCCTGTAGCCTTGTTTGGTTTCTAAGGACACCTATAACCCTGTTTTGCCTACCCCATCTACCCATGTGGATTTTTCTGCCCTCTGTTGCTTCACTTAAGGATGCTGTCAGTCCCTGGGGAGGGAGATTTTAAAAAAATAAAAAATTGGAGGGCTTTCTTCTGAGAGTCAGTATTTTAGAATTAGTCAGGATACGCATTTTCATAGGCAGTTTTGGCGCCTCTGTTATAGGTGCTTCTCAGATCACGATTTCAGTTTCCTCTCCTCAACCCCATCTTATCCATATAAGCAGTACCTCAACCCATAAATCAGAGGGAAGACGCTTAGCCAAGCACGTTAAATATCATTTCTGTTCTTTCTGATGGATAGAAATCTCTCTTCCCTAGTTCTCCCTAATTTCTGTGGTTCCTGGAAGAAATGTGAAAGCGATATATTCTTTAAAAAGCAATTCATTCTTATGAAACTTCTTTTAAATTGAGCATGACTGTGATTCATGACAGTTGAGAGCTTTGTTGTAGCTCATGATGAGCTCTAATTGTCTAATTATCTGCCCGGATAAAAAAAAGGCCAGGTCATTCAAAATTTCCTTCCTCCCTCTGGGTAGAAAGACACATGAGACTGTTAACTTTGATTTCTCATGTGATCAATGGCAAAGAATTAAAGATATTGCTAGTACACATCTATTTTATATGTCAGTATCTTTCCATTCCTGTCTCATAGTATCTTCCGCTCCCTTGAGCTTCTGAAAGCTTAAAACATTCTCACTGTTATTATTATTGTTTTCACCTGCTTCCACCTCCGAAACCCTCCACTCTGATACTCAGATTTTTATGAGATTCTTCCAAGAAGCATGACTGAAATACTGTTCAAGTTCCTTGCTATTCTGAATACATGGGTTCCAGTTGGCTTTGTCACTACATGCAGAGACATCATCATTTGGTATCCTGTACGCATTGTCTCCTCGGTACGCCCCTCCCTGGAATCTGTATATAGGATACTGAATTAAGTTACAATCACCAGCCTTCAGTTGGTACTAAAGCATTGTTTGGCAGGAAATCTTCTACTCCCCTCTTCCCTTGAGTGGTGATGACAAGAAAATAAGTAGAAATGAGAAAAGATAGATATGCCCCTAGGAGATTATACTTTTCCTTTCCAATCAACAGCTTATCAACTCCCTTATGTTTGAGAGGATTCCCTTCCCTCCTCACTCTCCCTCTAAGGCTACATTTCCTCATGGTTAACTTAGTGAAGTTATGTTACATTCTAGAAAGTTTAGGTTCTCTCTCTTTTAAAGTAAACCGAGTTATGGACACAGGAAAACCTGGTAAAGTCTACTAGAATAGGAGAAGGAAAGAATGTAATTTTTCCCACCTCAAATAAATATTTTGCTTCCGGAGTCCTTCAGGATAGTTAAATTACTCTAATGGAAATAACTTATCTCTAGGTTTGTCAGAATAGTTTTCATAGGAGCTGGTCTGATACCTGTGTTTTTCCCACAAATCTGTATTTTGAAACAAGGAGAAGCAGGAAGTTACCAGGTGTCTTGTTTGTTTAATCAATCACAATAGCAAATTACAGACAGTTGACCTTTGAGAGAAGTTCTCTTTGAGTTTATAAACACAGGATTCATACCTTCAGCAGGAAGTGTTACAGCTGTGCTTCTCTTAGGAGATGAGGGACTTATTTCCATCATTTACTGAAAAATTAGGAATACAACAAATCAAGCTCTTGAGCATTTTGTGTTTATTGATCCTGAGTTGTGTTTACATGATTTGATTTTCAGGTTCATGATGCTCGTTTATTCCCTCCTTCAGTGAACCGCCTTTGCAGACAATGTGTCATAGTCTATCTCTGCACGCGTGCTCTACAGCCTGGATGCCTGAGGTCAAGGCCATCTACTAACAGTATGACTTTGGGCTTAGTGTTCAACTGCTCTGTTTTCTCATCTGTAAAATTGGTATAATGATAAGCATGCTATCATGTAGGCATTTTTGTGTGTCAGTGACAGCCACATGAAAATACTTGAAAAGGACATTGCAGAGTTTCTGGTACACAGTAAATGTTCAGTGCAGTTCTCATCTTCAACTTTTCTGTAGCTGAAGCTGAGATGGGTGGTAAAGGATTGCCAGTTTCAAAAAGAATATTGTTTGTAAAACTCAGCTGTAGAGATTGTGTATTATTGGCACATTTAAAATGTGATTTGCTTGTCATTTGTTCAACTTAGAATTATTTAGGAACACATTTGCTGTATGTCATCTTCTCCCATAATTCCATAAGGGCAGGCTTTGTTTGTTGCTCAGTGGCTGGCACATAGTTGATATTATATATATTGCACATATATATTGTATGAATAGAAATATATATACCCATTTATAGGGAGGGAAAGAGAGAGATAGGAGGGAGATATTTGGTGTCTCAGCTGCTCTGCATGGGCTTTTGCCTGCAAATCTCCTCTTAGCCAGAGGAATAAAAGAATCCTGAGAAGAGAGAGAGAGAGACTGAGGTGATGACAGGGAGGGTCGGTCCTTCTTAAAGCAAAAGGAAGTGCTGATGGATGTGGCACAGTCTTAACCTTCTCTTTAATTCTGATGCTTCCCTGGAATGTGTCACGTGTCATCTCAGTAGGAGAGTCATTGGAGGGGAAAGTAGGACACTCCTAAGTTCCAAGTCAGTTGAAAATTTGTCATAATTCAATAAAAGGAGATGTCCCCTTTATTTTTTATGGCAAAATTATTCTGTGGAGGAAACAGCAGGGAAGGCAGGTCACTAGCTGTTACAGGCTTTTTCATTACTCTGTATAGGAAATCTCATAACCGACTTCATAGGATGAAATATCACCTTCAACAGCAGAGTTACAAGACAAAAGTGGGGAACTCTGACATGTGCTGGAGGAAAACTAATCTTTCTGTGTCTTGCTTCTTCCTTTCTATCCTTCGTGTGTTGACTGAGAAGCAAAATTGGGAAATTGGTTCCTAGATATTAAAACATTTTTAGCTAGTTAATTTTAATGCATCAAGTATTTATTAGGCACCAACTATAATATAATACTTTGAAGAGGAAGAAGAATCATTTACTTAAGCTGTTATTAGTGTTTGGCATTAATTAAGGTATGTATTTTGTGTGTATTACCCATCAGTTCAGTCAGTTTAGTCACTTAGTTGTGAGTGGTGTCTGACTCTTTTTGACCCTGTAGACTGCAGTACGCCAGGCTTCCCTGTCCATCACCAACCCCTGGAGCTTGCTCAGACTCATGTTCATCAGGTTGATGATGCCATCCAACCATCGCATGCTCTGTCATCCCCTTCTCCTCCTGTCTTCATTCTTTCCCACCATCAGGATCTTTTCTAATGAGCCAGTTCTTCACATCAGGTGACTAAAGTATTGGAGCTTCAGGTTCAGCATCCGTCCTTTCAATGAATATTCAGGACTGACTTCCTTTAGGGTTGACTGGTTTGATCTCCTTGCAGTCCAAGGGACTCTCAAGAGTCTTCTCCAACACCACAGTTTATAAGCACCAGTTCTTTGGCGCTCAGCTTGCTTTACGGTCCAACTCTTACATCCATCCATACCTGACTACTGGAAAAGCCATAGCTTTGACTATATGGACCTTTGTCGGCAAAGTAACGTCTCTGCTTTTTAATATGCTGTCTAGGTTTGTCATAGCTTTTCTTCCAAGGAGCATGTGTCTTTTAATTTCATGGCTACAGTCACCATCTGCAGTGATTTTGGAGCCCAAGAAAGTTAAGTCTCTTACTGTTTCCATTGTTTCCTTATCTATTTGCCATGAAGTGATGGGACTGGATTCCATGATCTTAGTTTTTTGAGTAGTAGCCACAAAAACTGATAGCAAAGTCATCATTATTTCACAGATGGAAAAAAATGACATCTATAAAAGTTAAATAAGAAATAATTATTAATAAAATATCAGACAGACCTGATTCCAGCTCTCTCTGACCCTGCAGTTGAAAACCCATGGTCCAGGGAATGTGTGGGACAGTCAGGAAATGAAGTAACCAGTTGAGATTAATTAATAGTAGCATCACATAGCTTTTAATTACAGACACTAGTCTGTTCTCACAGAAACTTTGAGAAGTGGGTAAAGAGTGATATTAATAATCTTACTACAAAACTGGATAAGCTGGCACTAAAGTCATTTGGTTTGTGGAGATTCACAAAACTGCTGGGTGTAGTTTCATAATCTTTCCATTATAGTGTACTGACTCATTTTAATTTTTGTGGCTTTTTGAAATGCCTTTTCATTCATCCATTCATGTTCATTCTGTCATTCCCTAGTGCTGAAGGCAATACCAGACAATGAGCATACCAAAGGGGAAAAAGAAAAGTAAAAAGCAAGGAAAGAAAAACAAAAAATAACTAATAAAACACCTTCCTTGGCTTGGAGAGCTGATAGTCCAGTGAGGTGTGAGACGGTGACAGAAACTAAACAGGTAATTAGTGTGTGATAAATTGTGATAAGGATCATGGTGATTTAATGCTAAAGGAAAAGGAAAGGGGGGCCTCTGAAAAGCCCTTCTGAGGTCAAAGGAAGCCACTGGGAGGAAGTGATAAGGAAGAGGGTCTTAAAGAGCAGAAGCTAATTGGCCTATTTAGTTAGGCAAGGTAGAGCAAGGGTCAGCCAAGAAGAATGGCCTGTGCACAAGCTCCAAAGAAATGACCAGTACCATTTAGAGAAGTGCACGTGATTCTGCAGGACACGAGCTGGGCTAGGGAAAAAGGAGGCGCTCAGAGGATGCAGAGAGTAGGGGCTAGAAAGCTCAGAAAAGTCAGAACACAAGTGGCAGCCTCTGTGTTGCTGTGAAGCTTGAACTTTAGTAAAAAGTAGATGGAGAGACACTGTAGGACTTAATACTGAAGGACTTATGACAGAATTGGGCTTGCATTTTCAAAGATCACTCAGCAAGCAAGGTGGAGAGTTGGTTGGCTGGTTGAGGTCACGATTAGGATAGTTGGTAATAGCAGTTGGGAGAATGCTGAATGAAATATAAGAAGTTTCAGAGACTGGGACAATGTGAATAGACAGAGATAATCACTCTGAGCAGAGAAGCTCACCTACAGGTAAGGCAGCCAGGAAAGGACATGTCATGTTACACATGCCCCACCCATGATGCCTATTTCACCTGCCTTAGAGATTTGAGGTCCCATCAGTCCCCGCCACATAGGCACACACAATTGAAAGTCACTGCTATAATGAGCTACAGGTTTTGTTTTGTTTTTTAAAATGTTGGTACCTGAGATATGTATTTAGGGCTTCTCAGAAACTTTTTTTTTCTTTTTAAAGACAGGGTGCAGGGTGAGGGTAAGTATGGTTAGAGTACATGATAACCTGGCAAAAAAGGAGCTGCAGAAATGAGGTGATTTGAGTGGGGAAAGCAGCCTCCCAGCAGCTTTATAAAGCCCACCAGGGGAGAGACTGCCTCTCGTTGTTGTTGTTCAGTTGCTCAGGCTTGTCTGACTCTTTGCAACCCCATGGACTGCAGCACAGCAGGCTTCCCTGTCCTTCACTATCTCCCGGAGTTTGCTCAAACTCTTGTCCATTGAGTCAGTGATGCCATCCAACTATCTCACCCTCTGTCTCCCGCTTCTCCTCTCGCCCTCAATATTTCCCAGATCACAGTCTTTACCAATGAGTTGGGTCTTTGCCCCAGGTGGCCAAACAAAGTATTGGAGCTTCAGGATCAGTCCTTCTGATGAACAATCAGGGTTGATTTCTTTTAGGATTGACTGATTTGATCTTTCAGTCCAAGGGACTCTCAAGAGTCTTCTCCAGCACCACAATTCAAAAGCATCGATTCTTCAGCATTCAGCTGCCTGCCCATGAAGAAGACATAAGAGACAAAGGTTCAGTCCCCGTGTTGGGAAGATCCCCTGGAAGAGGACATGGCAACCCACTCCAGTATTCTTGCCTGGAGAGTCCCATGGATAGAGGAGCCTGGTGGCTATAGCCCAAAAGATCACAAAGAGTTGGACACAACTGAAGTGACTCAGCATGCACACACTTCATCCTTCATCTAGTTTCCCAGAAGTTAACATCTTGCAGAACTATAGTATAATTATCAAAACTAAGAAATTAACATGGTACAGTACAATTAACTGCAAATGCTCATTAGAGGAGTCTTCATAAAGGAGATGGGACTCCAACTAGGTGCACGGAATAGGTAAGATTTGACTGGTAGGGAGAAGGGAAACAGAGAAGATAGGGGCTTGATCAGAGGCCTGTAGTTGAAGCAAATAATGGTGACTAACACCCTTTCCATGTGCTGTAAAATACAAGATTCCTTCTCTGAATTTACAGAGGCTGGGTTTTCTGGACTCTCTCATGCTGATGAAAAGATGTATTGAAACTTGTCTAATAACTCAGTGAAGGGACAGATTCATTTTCCAAGCTCCCAGTGGAATATTGAGCACCAACTTGAGACCTTTGAAGAGTAATGAATCATAACTATTGACGCGTTTGAGTAGTACAGGATCAGGCTGTGTGCAGGGAGATTTTTTTTTTTAATGACCTATATGCAGTCACCACTAAATAGAGTTTCCTGAAGCGTAATCTGAGTTTATCTGCTTGTGCCAAAGCTATAATTCTCCCAGAGACAGCTTCCTGAGACTTGGTAAGTGGAGAACACCCTTCCTCCAATTAACTGGTGGTGCTAGATAGGCTCTGGGAATGATCCTCATTCTGATGACCTTTATCAGGTGTTCATTAAATAAATGAAACCCAGGTCAGTTAGTTTGATCTCAGATGGCACCTGCCAATGCAGGAGACATAAGAGACACAGGTTCGATCCCTGAGATGGAAGGATTCTTGCTACTCCAGTATTCTTGCCTGGAGAATCCCATGGACAGAGGAGCCTGGCAGGCTACAGTCCATAGGGTTGCAAAGAGCTGGACACGACTGAAGCGACTTAGCCCACACACACGGGTCAGTTAGATTGATAGTGCTCAATACTGGTCTGGGAAAGTTCCAGATTAATTAATAAAACTCTTGGTCCTGGTGTCCCCATCTCTGCTATCCACAGAATGAAATTTCATAAACATATTTACCCACATCTCCTTAACTAAAGCAAAAATAGACCACCAGGAATTCTTCTGAAGTTTACCCACATTCCTGACATATTAGTGCTTTCGTAACTGTGTCTTGAACTTTCACGATACGTTATTTCCAGTGAACTTTGTTGTGCAGTCTCACTCAATTCTTCCCACCTGTTTGCTTATCTTATTTGATAGATTCAGTAGCTAAGATACAGACTGATGATTGATTTTTCCTGAATCGTGCCAAAATGGTGACAAAATTGGTGACTGACTTCTCACCCACTGCCTCTTATTTTATGCCAGTGTTCTTGATATGTGTAAGTTGACTAGAAGCCTAGGCTGAGAAGACATATTCCTTATGTAGAACACATTCCAAAATGTGAAACCTCGGCGCTCAGGAAATCTGAGTGCCAGGCTCCCATCAGCTCCACTTCTGACTAGTCAGCAGGACATTGTACTGAATGCACTGTAACATTTACAAATTCTGCTCTTAAACAAACAAACATATGTTTATAAGTGGTATTCATTCTTATCTTGAAATATATAGGCAACATGTGATTTAACCCCAGTATTTCACTATTAAAGGTGATTTTTTTATAATGAGATTTATTTGTTCATTTATTGAAGTATTGACTATAATTCCCTGTGCTTGGGCTCAGCTATGTCTGACTCTTTGCAACCCTGTGGACTGCAGCCCACCAGACTCCTTTGTCCATGGGATTTTCCCAGCAAGAATACTGGCCATTTCTTCTTCCAGGGGATCTTCCCAACCCAGGGATCAAACCTAAGTCTTTTGTGTCTCCTGCATTGCTGGCAGATTCTTTACTGCTGAGCCACTATGGATGTCCTATGCTCCCTGTGCTATACAGTAAATCCTTGTTACTTATCTATCTTATGTATAGTAGTTTTATCTGTTAATCCCACATCCCAAATTTGTCCCTTTATCCCTAATGAAATTATTGAAAACTATTTTCTAGTTTAAAAGTCACCTGTGCACACCACTGCTCCCATATTTATGCTGATTGATTTAATTTTTGCTTTGAAGATAATCCTCATACTGTTTAATAACTTAGAAACCATTGTGCTTAGTTTTATGATATGTTCCCTTGGGCCATAATCACTTTATGGAAAGAAGACCTGACTTACCAATCGACCTAGTGAATTAGCTCCAAACTGCCTTGGAAAGAATCCTCACACTGGAATAGACAACACTCATATTACCTGGTGGTCTTGAAAGCATAGTTTTGTGATTAGTTTGGTGAAGATAAATAAATGAGAGCACTCAAAAGTGATTTTTCTTTTAGTTTTTGTTTCCTAATGTGAAGTTGATCTGCCTAAAACCAGTGTGGACAAAAGGGGGAAAAAATGGTCATATTATTCTGGAAAGAGAAACGAAGAAGCAGCAAAGAGCGCTATCAACATAAATCATTTCTGGGGGAAGAAAAGCCAGAATAAAGGTTATTCTGTAATAGCTTATAAGACGGAAGATATAATCAACCTTTGTTTCTTGCTCTTTAATGAATAAAATTCCGAGGCATTAAATGTTAGATAAACCTTCCACTTTCATTAACATCTAGATTTGATCTTTTAGCTAATTAATCTTGGTAACTAAAGTATAAACGTCCACAGTTCTAAGCATCAGAGTTGCAGCTTTGCCGTGAAATGACATGAAGCATAAGGAAAAGAAAATCCAACATATTTGATCTAGGAAAGGGGCATTTGCTTTGAAGTATTGGATTTGGTCTTTGTATTTGTTAAACTCTTTCTGTTTCTCATTTTCGTTGTAGAGAAACTTGAAATTCTCAGATGGGTAAGAACCTCACCAATCTCCAACTGCAGACTCTAGATACTTCTGCAATAAAGCAATACAAGAGAGCTATCTATTCCATAGAAAGTACAGAGATTCTATCAGGTTAGACAGTGATAATGGAGTCATTCTGTTTGTTGTCCTCTCCCTTTTGAGCGTGTCAGGAGATCTTACGGGGTGGGATTGGAAAGAAGTTCCGGTTCTTGGGAATAGTGAGACTTCATGTTGCATCCTCTTTCAGTAGTCTTGTCTTCTTCAGCCTTTTCTTGGGCACATCCCCTCAAGGACCATCACCATTAGGGTTTTATTTTAATGATGACATAATTGGTAGGTTTGCCTGGTATTACTAGACTATATCCGGGTGTTACTCATGTTACCAAACAATATTTAATTAAATGCTTCATTGAGAACTTTTTATAGAGGAATGTGTTGTATGCATAATGAGAAATATGAAACTTACTCTCTGTTTCTTTAGTGTCATTTGCACATGCCACATTCTGTCTGGTTACAATAGCATCAATTTTCTCTCCTTTCCTTTCTGCACGATTTCTTTCCCATACTTTTTTTTTTTTAATCTTCCACAGACGTCACCTTCTATGTGTTGGTCTGTGTGTCTGCCTTACCACTTTCTTTACTGTTCCATAAGTGTTCCTGCTTAACTCACATACCTGAACTTGCATGGAGGCTTTCATAATTTCTGTGGAATCCTGTACTTGGTTACTGAATGTGCTTCTTTGCACATTTGAGAGGCACTATTTCTCTCCTCATACTAACACTTTAATACAGAAATCCTGTCATTCAGGAGGAAAAAGACTGACTTCAGCATGTCACCAAGAAAACCATCGCATTTAAAAACAAAACAGGCTTTCTCACAATAGTATGCCATGTTTCTTCTCTTTAAAGCATTCTTTCGCTTCAGCAGAACAGCCGTTTTTCAGACTTCCTCCTAAACATTAGCCTTTCCATTTTAACATAGAAATACCCAACAGGTATGGATTATTTTTACAATGATATAACATTTATTGATTTTATTCAGTTCAGTTCAGTCACTCAGTCGTGTCCACTCTTTGCGACCCCATGAATCACAGCATGCCAGGCCTCCCTGTCCATCACCAACTCCCGGAGTTCACTCAGACTCACGTCCATTGAGTCAGTGATGCCATCCAGCCATGACATCCTCTGTCGTCCCCTTCTCCTCCTGCCCCCAATCCCTCCCAGCATCAGAGTCTTTTCCAATGAGTCAACTCTTCGCATGAGGTGGCCAAAGTACTGGAGTTTCAGCTTTAGCCTCATTCCTTCCAAAGAAATCCCAGGGCTGATCTCCTTCAGAATGGACTGGTTGGATCTCCTTACAGTCCAAGGGACTCTCAAGAGTCTTCTCCAACACCACAGTTCAAAAGCATCAATTCTTCGGTGCTCAGCTTTCTTCACAGGCTCTCAATAAGTATCTCTTAATAGGTTATTGAAAGTGATTGTACTTATTTATCTGGTAGAGTCTTAGAGTTTTTCTTATCATTGTCTTTGAGCTCTTTCTAAATAAATGTGGTTCAGTACATTTAAATAATCATAATTTCTATACTGGCAGCCAGAGCACACTCTACTTTACTCTGAGCTTCCTTGTCACCCCTGTATTTGTGAGACGTAAAGTTGTATTCTTATAATCTTATTTTAGGTGAAGCCATACCTAGAGAATAGGGATGACAGATTCGTGATGGATGATTTGGCCAGCCTCCCTTCTCTCATTGCTAAGGAGATAGACAATAACTAGAGAAAAATCCCTGTGGGGAGGAAAGAGATTGGAGCAAAAGAAAATGTGAAGAGATGCCTTGAGGGTTTTATACAGATACCCAGCTCCCAGTTCTGCTCACAGTTAAGTCTCTTTATAAAATTTACCAAGAAAAATTAGGTAGACCTGTTCTTTCTTCAGTTCAGTTCACTTCGGTAGCTCAGTCGTGTCCAACTCTTTGTGACCCCATGGACTGCAACACTCCAGGCCTCCCTGTCCATCACCAACTCTCAGAGTTTACCCAAACTCATGTCCATTGAGTCGGTGATGCCATCCAACCATCTCATCCTCTGTTGTCCCCTTCTCCTCCTGCCTGCAATCTTTCCCAGCATCAGGGTCTTTTCAAATGACTCAGCTCTTTGCATCAGGTGGCCAAAGTATTGGAGTTTCAGCTTCAACATCAGTCCTTCCAATGAACACTCAGGACTGATTTCCTTTAGGATGGACTGGTTGAATCTCCTTGCAGCCCAAGGGACTCTTCTCCAACACTACAGTTCAAAAGCATCAATTGTTCAGTGCTCTGCTTTCTTTATAGTCCAACTATCACATCCCTACATGACTACTGGAAAAACCATAGATGGACCTTTGTTGGCAAAGTAATATCTCTGTTTTTTTTTTAAATTTTATTTTATTTTTAAACTTTATATAATTGTATTAGTTTTGCCAAATATCAAAATGAATCTGCCACAGGTATACATGTGTTCCCCATCCTGAACCCTCCTCCCTCCTCCCTCCCCATACCATCCCTCTGGGTCGTCCCAGTGTACTAGCCCCAAGCATCCAGTATCATGCATCGAACCTGGACTGGCATCTCGTTTCATACATGATATTTTACATGTTTCAATGCCATTCTTGGGAGAATGGCATATCTCTGCTTTTTAATATGTTGTCTACGTTGGTCATAACTTTCCTTCCAAGTAGTAAGCATCTTTTAATTTCATGGCTGCAGTCACCATCTGCAGTGATTTTGGAGCCCAGAAAAATAAAGTCTGCCACTTTTTCCACTGTTTCCCCATCTATTTGCCATGAAGTGATGGGATATGAAAAGTACAAACGGTATGTGCTTTCTTATCCCACCTCTATTCTGTTCCTTGCTGTTTCCCTAGATACCTCTTTTGTCACTTCTGTCATGTCAAAAGTGACCTTGATTTCCATTTTATCCTGATTTTACTGCGTAAAAATGTAGTATATTAGAGTAAGGGCAGCCTCAATGCATGATTCTTCTCCCCTTCTAGTCTGGCTCTTTTCATTCAGGAAAGCCCCACAAATCTTCACAGAGTGATTTGGCCTAAGATTTAAGAATAATTGAAATTTTTCTATTGTTGTTTTTGTTAGCTTAAATATATACCTTGGCCCCATTTGAGTATATCTGATGTTCCTCAGGGGATTAAAAACATTCTTTTTTCCTCAGAGGAAGCAAGAAGATCTTGCTTTTCTCCTGGTTTAAGTCCTGACATTTTATGGATCTTCATTAGTTACAGTAGGTAATGAAGATTAATTCTATCATGTTTGGCTCCAGACTATGGCCAGTGGGTTTTTAGCATCTGAAGAGAAAGAGAAACAGCTCCTTAGGAAGGAGTTTGGTGTTTCAAAATGAAGCTCTCTGGCTTTGTGTTTGGTTTGTGGTAAATGGGATACAGAACTTTTGAACGTGCACTACAGACTTTTGTGTTCACAAACTGAACTCAAGAGAAAAGAGAGGATGTAATCACTATTTTATAGATGAAGTTAAGTGACTTTTAAGGATCACTGCAACTACAAGTTGTGGAGGTGAGATTTCTAGGCTAGCTTTATTTGGATGGTATCATACTATATAAAGTAAATAGGCTATAACGAAGTTTATAGTCACCCAATTTATGACTGCAACATGATGTTATCTGGAAGGCTGTGACTGGGAGATGAAAAAAAGCAAATTGGTCAAGGAGAGGATGAATGTGAATGTGATTGTGAAGAAACAAGGAAAAGGTTTTCCACCCATTTGAGAGTAGGTCGATTCCAGAAAGGTCATGGTTTATCTGCATCAGTGGGAGATACTAGTGAAAGTTACCTAGTGCAAGGCAGGAAATGCTTTAGACAGTCATAACGTGGACTGAACCCTCACAGTCAAGATAGAGAATGAAGATTTTTGAAGTGACTTGTCAAATGAGATCAGTATTTTACAAATGTCTTGTGTTCAATAAATACCTGACTTTTCAGTAGAAAATAAATTCCAGTTTCTATATAAAAACAACTTGACATTTTTCAGTAATACTTTTTAATGAGCATTGCTCTGAGCTATAATATAATGAAATTTGCTTAAAAGTAGAACAGGCTGGTAATACTTGGCAGAACAAAGAGGCATATGGTAGAACAGTTGTGATTTATTGGCGAAGGCTTTCAGTTTTTGGAAAGCTAGAGGCTTTCGGCATAGTGGACTGCATCTTGATATTCAGTCCCAGAAAGGAACCACGGCAAAACAATATGCTTAAATCACATTAGCCTGATATATATTTAAATCATTTTCATTTTGAATTAATGGTTATAATTACAGGCTATGTTCATACTGCAAAGTGAAATAGACAATTGAGGAAATTTTCCTGGCAATTCATATTCTATACCATTTTATAAGAAATATAGAAAATTGTGGCTTTTATGAGGGCAAGGAATTGATTGTTTGGGTTTAAAAAAAAAAGCAGCTGATTCTCCTCACTTTGTGTTAATAAGTATAACATATTGAATTTAGTTTCCTATAAATTTACTTTAACTTTTTTTTACTATGGTAAGAATACTTACATGAGATTTACCCGTTTAGCAGATGTTTAAGTGTGCAAGATAATATTGTTAGCTATAAACTTACTTTTAATAAATAATAAGATAATATGTATATATGTAAGTTAAGCTAGAAACATGCTGTAATAGTAAAATCACTTAGAAGCAAGATTAATATCTAATCAGAAGATCAATGATCCTGCAAGTAGGCCTGATTACCAAAACACCAAATGGCATTTCCTTTATCTTTTTATAGAGAGAAGGCTAATTTTGTTTTTATAATTTAAGAAATCTCAAATAGAATCACCTATTTTCCTTTTATGGTATGTTAATTCAATATGTTTATTAAAGCCATTTATTCTCCTGTAGTATTATTTTATTCTTCAATTAAACCAGTACATTAATGCCTTTAGGAATTTCCCCTAACCTCAACTTGTCATCATGAATTTATTGAAATGTAGCAAATGGTAAAATAATGAGCTGCCAAATGGCTTCCTTTTGGTTTCACTAATTTATGTTTGTGGCTTGTCAGTCACACTCTATATACAGCTAGAAATTTGCAGCTGAGAACAAATTCTCCCACTTAGGGATTACCTTGTCAGACTGCATGGAACATGATATAATCATTTTATTCTTTTTATTCCCCTGCTTCATCAGTCTTTACAAAGTTTTCTGAAAACATGCAGTTTTTCCTACTTTAACCTTTTTGGGTACTTATTTCCTTCCCTTTTTGAGTAATCTCTTCTTATAACAGCTTCAGGAGGGAGATAAGAAGAGTGGAGATAACTGGAAATGGTCATAATAATGCTGCTAATAATAACAGTCTATCATGTGAAACTGACTTGTAAGTGGGTGACGGAGCCCCTGGTGTTTCACTGCCAGGCTGGACTACAGATCAAGATGTTCTGAGAGAGGTTAGTTATTTGTCTGCTGTCGTGACTGTCGTTTTCTTTTCTCCTTTTGTGTTGGCCTTAATGGAAGGCAGCTCGCATCTCATTTGTTTTTGCTGGAGCCTTCCCTGTTCAACATGCTCAGCATGTCTACTTCCCATTGCCATTTCCTCAAAACCTGTTCCTCTTCTGTAAAGATATATAAAATCAGGAGAATTATACCATCTCAGGCTTATTTTATTCCCACTTCTTATTTTTGTTCTACAAGCTTAGCCATCCTGAAAACCCTAATGGAATCTTTTTTTTTTTTTCCCCAAAAAATATGAAAAGCAGAAGTGAGAAACTTTACATACTTTTCACCAAGTTCAAATAATATTAAACCTCTAAACTTTTGAAGCATACAAGTAAGTTAACATCAGGATTAAAAAATATGCTTTTTGGATATGCACTTTTTTTTTCCTCAGATGAAGTGTAATAAATAAACCATGTCAGATATAATAGGATTCAGTTGAATAGTATTTCTTCAAAGAGCAAGTAAAGATGGTTTTTAAATTAGAATTAAATGCATCTAATTATCAGCTATTATAGTGCTTAATTTGGGGCCAGTTTTAAGGAACAGGCAGTCATTTATATCACATGTTTTTAAACAAATTGTAGAGGAATAGAAATCACTAAATTATTAACAATTCTTTCCAGTCTTCGAAAGATTTCTAAGTGTGGCAGTAGTCCCTGGATTTTCAATGCCTCTGGATCCTGGAATAAAACAAAATGGATGCCTTGGAAAAACCTGCTATTTGTTCACTTTTATCATGGCATTGTATTTAATAAGCCTTTAGTTGAAAACTCATAATGGGGAGAAATCTGTTCTGAAATTTAAATTAATGAAAGCTTTTCACAGTGGCTTCCAAATAAAAAATTTAGGCTTTTTTTCAGAGCATGGGTAAGGATGGGAATTCTGATTAGCCACACAATGTAGATTGCTTCGTGATTCATCTCTGCAAATCAGCAGTTTGAAATCCTATAGTTAGCATTGGGTGCTCTCCAGTAAGATTTTATGAACATCAGCTGGTTATTTGGCAAAAAATGCAATGTCAGTTGTCCAGACATCATTTTTTCTCAATGAACACATGTTCGTATGTTAAATAATGGTAGTATTAAATCAATTACATTGTTAAATCCATTGGCAGAGGTTAATACCTTGTGAGGTATATTTACATCATCAGAAGGCTAAACTTTGTGAACCTTGGAGCAAAGGAATCATTATACAAATGGAGATGATAAATAGGCTAAAGAATTGGTGTTTCTTGAGGATTTGGGTGCCCTTTTACCTATTTTAGGAGAAGGAAATGGCAACCACTCCAATATTCTTGCCTGGAGAATTCCATGGATGGAGAAGTCTGGCTTCTCCATGGGGTTGCACCGAGTCCATGGGGTCGCAACGAGTCAGAAACAACTGAGCAATGATGTCTCACTCACTCATTCACTTAGCTATTTTAATTTATATGAGTTTATGTTTTTGGCTTTCTTCATAAAATAACTCAATTGAGTTAAGACTAACAGAGCTAAAAGGGACTGTTTGTCTGAATCAACATTGTAACAACCTCTGCATAAACCAGTGGTTTAACAGCTTCTGTGCTCAGGGTTACTGTTCTGAAGTGGGAAAGCTGGTTTTGATTTCATTAGTAACTATTTCCTGTTTCTTACTGTTTGCCAGGCACCATGCTGGATGATACAGAGTATTTGTTGCTTTACCCCACAGAACAGGTCTGATGGGCCTTCTCTTAATCATCCTGGAGAAGCAACATCTACAGAAAGTTTTGCTTAAGTGACTCATATTCTAAGTTCATCTTTCATCTGGAAAATGTCTCATTGAATTCAATGATTATTTTTCCTCTGCTTTCTGGATAAGGGTAAGAAGGCTGTTAGAAAGCTTTGGAGAGATTCTTCCACTCTCTAATACTGGAACCATCATTGAAACTGGGGAGCATGTGCACTTTTCCATACCTTTGTACAATCAAGGAGCACTGACTATGTGCTGTTTCAAGAGCCTGTACTTACAAAAGGTGGTATGTGAGCTGGACCCTATTTCTGCCCTGAGAATTGCAACCATTGCATGTTTGCTGGCAAGAGTTTGTTATCTCCCATTCGAGGCAAAGTGACTTGCACCAATAGCTGGGTTTTGCTGCTATCACTTGGAAGTTTATTTCCCCCAGTGTCTATTCAAGCCCTCCTTTGGGAGAAGATGAAATTCTTCTTAGAAATCCTCCCTAGAGAATTCTTTCTCTAAGAGGGTGCACTTTGCTAACTCAGTCCCACTTTCAAGGGAAAACACAAATTTATTCATTCACAACTGTAAATGTATATCATAGTGTTAAATGGACTAAATATTCAAGTTTTGCTGTTGTTGTTCAGTCGCCCAGTTGAGTCCAACTCTTTGTGATCCCATGGACTGCAGCATGCCAGGCCTCCCTGTTCTTCACCATGTCCCAGAGTTTGCCCAATTCATGTTGCATCGGTGATGCCATCCAGCCATCTCATCCTCTGATTCAAGTAATAAGTAAATATTCAAGTAGTAAGCTATTATTTATTTAAAGCTATGCAAACAGTTCTTTAAATGTGATTAAACATGCTTTGAAAACAATAAATTCAATGAGATGGTTCGCTAGTATCCTCGATTCAATGGACATGAACCTTGGGTAAACTCCAGGAGATGGTGAGTGACAGGAAGGCTTGGTGTGCTGCAGTCCATGGGGTTGCAAAGAATCAGACACAACTTAGCATCTGAACAACATCAGCAACAAGGCTTTCCCAGACCCAGCTTTGCACAAGTGAGAGACCCATCTCTCAGAACCTTCAGGTAGATCTCAGATGCCGTAGTGCCACTGCCACCTCCCACCTTTACCCTCTTCTTAAATCAGAATATCTTCTTTTGTCTTATTTTTTTCTCCAAATGTATTCTTATTGTATAACCAGAAAGAGTAAATATAACAGAGAAAGGGCCAATCCCATAACATCATCATGCTATGCTATGCTATGCTAAGTCGCTTCAGTCATGTCCGACTCTGTGCGACCCCATAGACGGCAGCCCACCAGGCTCTGTCGTCCCTGGGATTCTCCAGGCAAGAATACTGGAGTGGGTTGCCATTTCCTTCTCCAGTGCATGAAAGATAAAAGTGAAAGTGAAGTCGCTCAGTCGTGTCCGACTCTTAGCGACCCCATGGACTGCAGCCTACCAGGCTCCTCTGTCCATGGGATTTTCCAGGCAAGAGTACTGGAGTGGGGTGCCATTGCCTTCTCCAACATCATCATGAGGGAGTATCTATCCTTGACAATGCATTTTAGTTGTTGAGTATGACATTCTGAAGATTTATTGTTTTTTCCTTTTGAAGTTAAAACTGCTTTTTTTTGGTTACACATTTATTAAAGACAATCATTTATAGTTTATAAAGAATATCGCCCTTATATACACAAAACTGTCCCGATATTGGTCCTTGAAAGCAGCTACTCATACCCACTGGTGTCAACACCAGTATTCAATCTAGATTGGCTTCATCTTGCTGCTAAGTCGCTTCAGTCGTGTCCGACTCTGTGTGACCCCATAGACGGCCTCCTACCAGGCTCCTCTGTCCCTGGGATTCTCTAGGCAAGAACACTGGAGTGGGTTGCCATTTCCTTCTCCAATGCATGAAAGTGAAAAGTGAAAGTGAAGTCACTCAGTCGTGCCCGACTCTTCACGACCTCATGGACTGCAGCCCACCAGGCTCCTCCGTCCATGGGATTTTCCAGGCAAGAGTACTGGAGTGGGTTGCCATTGCATAAGACCATAGAGCAAACACTTCAGGTCCCAGGGACGATGATAAAATACTCATAAGCTTTCTGGATCCTTGGATTGATTGACACTAATAAGGGAACCAATTTTTGATTTTGGGAAAGAAATGTGTTCATCTCCAATGATGATTTCAAGCTTCTGCTGCTGTACTTGGTTGGGAGGAGGCCAAAAAGCATCATCCTCTTTGGGAATTTCAATGTCATCAGCTATTCCCTTCAGTTCCTCCATCACACTTTTATGTACATAAGCTTGTTTTCTGATCATGACATCATTTTTATAATCACTGCTATTGGCATATCTTGATTTCCATCAGGTCAAAACTTAGACTCTAGGAATTCAAAGCTAAACTTGCCATTGTGACCCATGCAATAATGCAGACATAAGTCCCTATGTCTCTGAAAGTTGCTTTTAATTTCAAGGAAATCTACATTCATTTAGGCTAGCTAAATAGCACTTGGATAGCTACTTTGGTGGTGGTTAGAAGAGCCACTTGTATAGGAATTTTAATAGTTGTGCTGGAATAAGGAAACATTAAAGCAGAGTTGGGAACTCTCAACACTGCTCAGCCAAGCAGTAAAGGAATATTTTGGTTTGCCTGCCTTGCCTCCTCTTTTCCTTTTTTCCTATGTTTCAACATTTAATGGCTACTTATGATAAAAGAGCACTCCAATTTAAAGTGAAATTTTAGAATTCTTAATTGATGGTAAGTAGTTGAAACAAACAAAAAATATATAGTTAAAATCTAAAGTAAAACTCTAGGGAAACCACCAAAAATTAAATAAATAAAAAATGATGACTGTTCAGATAAGGGCCCCGAAGTTTATATAAGAAATTTGGCCTTAAAACACTGTAGACTTCTGTCATTGTCATCTGTCATCATCATCATTATTATTTCAATTTGTATAAAAGTTGTTGACAGTAGAATATGAACTATAGTATCTGGTAAGGTCTCCTGACCCAAGGTGTGGCAGTACAGGTCACACTCCCAATATCTACCCACATCTTAATTCTGCTTACTAACAAGATGGAGGAGACATGCTAGCAATGATTGTCAGTGATGTTAGGATGAAATCTTTCATCTTAAAATATAATCTTAAGAGTATGCCCAGAAAGAAAGGCAAAAAAGCAAAATGGCTATCTGAGGAGGCCTTACAAATAGCTGTTAAAAGAAGGGGAGTGAAAAGCAAAGAGGAAAAGGAAAGGTATACCCATGTGAATGCAGAGTTCCAAAGAATAGCAAGGAGAGATAAGAAAGCCTTCCTCAGCGATCAATGTAAAGAAATAGAGGAAGACAATAGAATGGGAAAGACTAGAGATCTCTTCAATAAAATTAGAGATACCAAGGGAAGAAGATGGGCTCAGTAAAGGACAGAAATGGTAGGGACCTAACAGAAGCGGAAGATATTAAGAAGAGGTGGCAAGAATACACAGAACTGTACAAAAAAAGATCTTCACAACACAGATAATCACGATGGTGTGATCACTCACCTAGAGCCAGACATCCTGGAATGTGGAGTTGAGTGGGCCTTAGGAAGCATCACTACGAACAAAGCTAGTGGAGGTGATGGAATTCCAGTTGAACTATTTCATATCCTAAAAGATGATGCTGTAAAAGTGCTGCACTTAATATGCCAGCAAATCTGGAAAACGCAGCAGTGACCAAAGGACTGGAAAAGGTCCGTTTTCATTCCAATCCCAAAGAAAGGCAATGCCAAAGAATGCTCAAACTACCGCACAATTGCATTCATCTCACACGCTATTAAAGTAATGCTCAAAATTCTCCAAGCCAGGCTTCAGCAATACATGAACCGTTAACTTCCAGATGTTCAAGCTGGTTTTAGAAAAGGCAGAGGAACCAGAGATCAAATTGCCAACATCCGCTGGATCATTGAAAAAGCAAGAGAGTTCCAGAAAAACATCTATTTCTGTTTTATTGACTATACCAAAGCCTTTGACTGTGTGGATCACAATAAACATTCTGAAAAGTGATGGGAATACCAGACCACCTGACTTGCCTCTTGAGAAACCTATATGCATGTCAGGAAACAACAGTTAGAACTGGACACAGAACAACAGATTGGTTCCAAATAGGAAAAAGAGTACGTCAAGGCTGTATCTCGTCACCCTGCTTATTTAACTTCTATGCAGAGTACATCATGAGAAACGCTGGGCTGAAGGAAGCACAGCTGGAATCAAGATTGCTGGGAGAAATATCAATAATCTCAGATATGCAGATGACAGTACCCTTATGGCAGAAAGTGAAGAACTAAAGAGTCTCTTGATGAAAGTGAAAGTGGAGAGTGAAAAAGTTGGCTTAAAGCTCAACATTCAGAAAACTAAGATCATGGCATCTGGTCCCATCACTTCATGGCAAATAGATGGGGAAACAGTGGAAACAGTTGCTGCCTTTATTTTTCTGGGTTCTAAAATCACTGCAGATGGTGATTGCAGCCATGAAATTAAAAGATGCTTACTCCTTGGAAGGAAAGTTATGACCAACCTAGACAGCATATTAAAAAGCAGAGACATTACTTTGCCAACAAATGTTGATCTAGTCAAGGCTATGGTTTTTCCAGTGGTGATTTATGGATATGAGAGTTGGACTATAAAGAAAGCTGAGCACAGAAGAATTGATGCTTTTGAACTGTGGTGTTGGAGAAGACTTTTGAGAGTCCCTTGGACTGTGAGGAGATCCAACCAGTCCATCCTAAAGGAGATCAATCCTGGGTGTTCTTTGGAAGGACTGATGTTGAAGCTGAAACTCCAGTACTTTCGCCACCTGATGTGAAGTGCTGACTCATTGGAAAAGACCCTGATGCTGAGAAAGATTGAGGGCAGGAGGAGAAGGGGACAACAGAGGATGAGATTGTTGGATGGCATCACCGACTCAATGGACATGGGTTTGGGTGGGCTTTGGGAGTTGGTGATGGACAGGGAGGCCAGGTGTGCTGCACCTTATGGGGTGGCAAAGAGTTGTACACAACTGAGCGACTGAACTGAACTGAATTGAATATCATTCTGTCTCTAAAACTTTTAAAATTGAATCTACCATTCAGTTTGAGAGTGGCAGCAGATGGTGTGGTTAAGCTGCCCCTGTTCCTTGCCTACTTCAACCAGTGATTTACTGGGTAACCTTGGCCACGTTACTTAGTCTTTCTGACTTTAAGCTCCCTTATTTGTAAATGGAAAGATGGCTTCAGATGACCTTTAAGGCTGTTTCCAGATCTTGTATATCATAAATTTATAAACTAATTATTGTAAATGGCCAGTTAGATTGATTTCTCCATTAACAATTATTTACTAAGGGTCCCATTATATATTCAGTCTAAATTTGTCATATTATTCCTCTTTCTGAATCCTTTAAAGATGACCATGTTTTCTGTTATATCTGATGCGATGATGCTTTGATAGATGTTTATTCTGAGCCCCTTTTTCCTCCTCCCAAATGGTTTCTGAGGCTGGGCCACTGCTGAGGGTTATTCACTATCCCCTGGGAAATCATCCAAAACAAGAATGCAACCAAGGAAGGACATGGGATGCCATGTGATCAAGTTCTGACTCTCCTCTGTGGCAAGAAGAACAGGATTCTTTCACTTTTAGACTAACATAAATCAGGGCCTCAGAAGCCAACTAGTTTCGTTCCATCCGTGATGCAGAGTGGATTGTCGTGCTACACCTTTTTGAAATGGGCTACTTCTGAGGCTGCTTGTAACATCTTTGAACAACTATAGCAGGAGCTATCTCAGATAAAATATATAAATGCAGCCATTTTAGAAATCTAATGTGTATCAGCGTAGGTGGTTGATAAAGTACTTGGAAGTAAATCTAAGAATGGATTGGGAGATTTTGAAAAACATTAGATTCAGAAACCTGTTTTTCATAAATCATCAATTCCTGGCCTCACTGTCAGTATGCCTGTTTATCTTGTCTATCTGTGAGACTGAGCAATCAGGAAATTTTCTTTGTTGAATTTTCAACGTTTGACACACTAGCTGTGTTCAACTTCTGCAAAACTGAGACCGGATACTCACTCACAATAGGTGTTATCTGAAGCAGTATATTGCTCAGAGAATTGAAAAATTGTATCTCTGATTTGGGGGTCTCAGGACTCAATCAGTTAATTATTTTTATTACCCTACAGAAATGTATATTTGTCAGCGGTGTCCGTACTCCAATTTTAAACGTGTGCCTGATTAGGTGCACTAGTGAAACAGGTGATTCTGGGTGAGGAGCTCTCAGTTACTGCAGATCCTCCAGCTTCCAAACTAAGTGTGTCCAAACCAAGGAGGCTTGAAAACTATTTGAGGGATTTGGGGATTATTTATAATTTACCGTGGTGCCTTTGTTGTATTGATGATAACTTTCTGGGCTTACCGGGATTAATTAATAGGACTAAATAGGAAAGGCTGCACACTAATGTCATTAACAGGAGCCATAATTACAGAACATAATTGCCAATAATTCTTCAATGGTTGTTCAGTAATCAGATTCTTTTGAGGTTAAATGAAAATCAAATAGACATTTTATTCATAGAGATAGTAGCAATAAAATAATGCATAATCACACTTGTTTTTAACCTCACTGCTGCTGCACCATGTGCCAAAGGAGGCCTATTGTATGTCCAGGAATAGTTGGGTAGGCCAGGATGGGGTGATGATTGAAATTATAGCCTTTGGAGTTAGAGATACATGGATGCTAGTCTTGATTGTGTAACTTACTGCTTGTGTGACCTCGGACAACCAACCCCTGCCAAATCTCTGTTTCTCATCTTTTAGTAAGGGCAGTGCCTCGCTGATGATGTTGTTTTTGAAATTAAGTGGAATAATACTTGTGAAATCTTTAATATCATGAATGGTGCATAATGGGTACAGTTAAAAATAAAAGGCTGTTTGTGGCCATTGCAGAGGCAGTGGTGCCCAGCAGCAGCCCAGACACAGCTGATAATATGTAGGAAACAGACTCTTTGGGCTCAGACCCTTAGCTGTGAGCCATGGGTGCTTCAGTTTTGTCTTCTGTAAAACAGTGCTAGTAATTTGTCTGCCTGATAGAGTTGTTCATAGGATTAAATGAAGTAATGTGTATAAAAGAATTAGAAGGTTAGTACATAAAAGGATTGGTGTTATTGTTATTGTTGTTTAGTTGCTAAATTGTTTCTGACTTTCTTGCGACCCATGGGCTGTAGCCCACCAAGCTCCTTTGTCCATGGTGTTTCCCAGGCAAGAATACTGAAGTGGCTTGCCATTTCCTTCTCCAGGGGAACTTCCCGACCCAGAGATCAAACCCTTGTCTCCCGCCTTGGCAGGCAGATTCTTTACCACTGAGCCTCGAGGGAAGCCCCATTGATATTATTACTGTTATTTTATTATTATTATTATTACCTGTGTGGAAAAGCTCATTCATGGATAATGAAGTATAGAAAATTACCAAAGAAAACTGAATCTTGACATGCCTCAAGAAGAGTTATTGAAGTCTGTTAGAAAGGAAAGACTAGATGTGTTAGCTGTGGCTTCATTGGCTTTGAAATCGGAATCATACCTGGAATATCGCCATATAGATTGGCTTGGGGTGAGATGAAATGGACTTGAAAGAGGACCAGGGAAGGAGGTGGAACCCTCAAAAATCCAGCAGATATAGTTGATTATCTGTGATGTGCCCCAAAACAAGAGAAAATAAAAAGGGAGGCATCTATTTCCTCCATACATTCACAAAGAGATCTATAGGAATTGGGGGAACATTTTCCCCAAATGTGAATGTTCTTGGCTCCCTTCCTGTTCTCCCATTTGCCTGGTCCTCCCCACTCCTGTCCCAACAATCAAGAATATACCAAGTAAACTCTAAATGGCAGGGAAGAAATTCTTCCGAAGACAAAGCTAGAGGCCAAGGGCCTGTATACAAAGCCACTTCTGAGCTGTGGTCATCTTTTTCTGATCCCTGTGAAACCTAAATGATCTATTGCATACCTTCTTGTGCTAGTCTTTGTCTCAATCAACTTTGAACACAGAGCATGTGAGAGTAGTCTGTGAGTGGGGTTCATTTGTATACTTTAACACACTTCCTGGAATTCACTCTCTTTGCTTTAAACAGAAATGTGAGCAGACTGCAGCTACCCTGAATGGGTTAAGGAAGCTAACTGGAGTGTTCAGCTGTTTCCCATACCTGCTTTTTTTTTTTTTTTTTTTTTTAAATTCTGCTTTCAACCCACTGCCTTCATCTATCTTCCCCAACAGGGTATTGATCAGCTCTTGAAATTGTCTTTCTCACTTCTAGACACTCTCTGCATATACTGTAGGAGTGAAGGAGAATATGGTCCTGCCCTTGAAATGCAGTTAGTTTAGAACTGAGCTTTAAGAGCCTCTGATAAGGGAGATGATGCATAGGAATGCTCTAGTGGCCATCGAGGCCTCAGTCAACAACAAAAAGGAAAGCCAACCCCCAGTCTCTGAGTGGACTGTTTCAAAAATGCCTTTGTGAACTAGTTGCTTGAAACTCAGACATCACTGCTTCATTGATACAGTGAATTCCCAGAAGTCTCCTTAACCCTTAACATCCCTGAGGCAGGTAGTATTGTACAACCACTATTGTTAAAACTCTGTCAAACTAACAAAGTCAAATTATAACTTTGGATGCCAAGATAACATGATGTAGTCAGAAGTTGCATGGGACTCTAGGGTCCAGTCGCTGTTGCTTACTCTTGTGATCTGAGCAGGAGGAAGCTGAACTAGAGGGTTCCAACGATAGTGAGAGGAGAGGATCCTATAATCTTGCCTATGTGCTTCTTAGTTGTCACCGTCTCTCTCACCACCATCTGTTAACCCTTCGGTGAGTAAAGAATGACAGGCTATGCCAAGACAGAAAGAATAAGCCCATGTTCAAGTTAGATTTGAATTCCTTAATGTAAAGAAAAAGTAAAGAAAAGGAAATGAAAGAAATTGAAGGCATTCAATAGAAATGGGTTCTATAGAGGAAAAAGTTAAGGCAGTTCCTTTCAGCTCCCAGAGGGGCATCCATAAACGTAAAAATATCTATCATTGACTGAGGGCTAACCGTGGACCACATACTATGCTGGCCCTTCACTTGCATTATCTAATTGAATCCTACCAATAACAATTTCATGGAGAGGCCATTATCAGCTTCATTTTATGGATGAGTAACAGTGATTTAGAGGGATTAAGTATCTTGCCCAAAGTTGCAGAACTAACAAGTGATGCAGCCAGGATGCCATCATGCCGGTTGGATTCTGAAGCCTGTCTAATTAATCATGATGCTCCATGCCTTCCAGCCACATATTCAACTGAGGAATGCCTGTGCGTAGTTGCCTTTCGTTGAGAGGACAGGATGTGAAACACAAAGCAGTGAATAGAGAAATGTCGGATGATTCAGTCAGAAAACTATGATTTAGTTAAAATCTTTTGATTTGAGGAAAACTTCTTTGTAATGTTTTTATTGCAGTAATTTTGATAGCAAGTTAATTTTATCCTGTACTACTCCATGTTGCCTTTAACTTTCTATGATAAGTATATATTTATTTTGTAAGAAAAGAATAGCATTTTTTCAGTTTCATAACTATAATTATATCATTAAGAATATGTATTCATAATCTAAAGAGGTAAAACCTCTCTACCTAGATTTTTCTCTAGAGACATCTTTTAACTAATCTGGACCTCAATTTGTTCATCTATAAGATGGGGAAACAAGTTTACAAGATTAATAGAAATGTATAGAAAGTGCTGAGCATAGTGCTTTAGCCTTAATAGATTCTCAAGAAATAAGACCTGTGATTATTAATAATGTCTTCTAGTATTATTATGATTGTTATTATTA
This sequence comes from Bos mutus, assembly GCF_027580195.1. Taxonomy (NCBI): domain Eukaryota; kingdom Metazoa; phylum Chordata; class Mammalia; order Artiodactyla; family Bovidae; genus Bos; species Bos mutus. Next base: position 73,561,183 of record NC_091627.1, read on the forward strand.
TTATAAATAAATCATTCCCTAATATAGCTTACCATTTAGTCCTCTTTGGGGAAATGATCACCTTTGAGAAAGATCTCCAAGGCCCCTCTACTCTTATATGCCCTCTATATTGTGTTCCTTCCAGATTGGAGATTTCCTGTTTTTACAAATATTATTCCTCTGATTCATTATTAAAATGTTATTGTGTTTTAATCAAAATACTAGAAACTAACTTTCATAGCATTTATATTTTTTCTCTTTTCATTAAAAAAAATTTACTGCTATTACATAGTTTTCTGACTATAAAGACATACTTTGTAAGTACTACTTTTTAAATTGTGTGGCTTAGGTCTTGACTGGTTATAGAAGTGTTCTCAAAAGATGTGTAAACTGAAATAACATGTGGAAGAAAAGGCTCAGTGTGAGTGAGAATTCCAATCCCTCACAGCTGTGTATTTATAAAGACTCCTGTTTTGCGTTGACTCTGATTTCAGGACAATATTGAGTAAAATTAGGTCAAAGACTAGTGAGTATATGGTGATTCTGTTAGGGAGAAAATTGTTTCCATGTATCCACATTCTCTCACAAAGGTGTAATTCTCTGAAAATTTGCTATTAAACCATTTGTTATTGAATAACATTCAGTTTAAAGCAGTTATTTCTCATTCTCGTCCAAGGTAGATTCTTATTTAATACCAAAAGGAATTTTAGAGTTTTCTTAATCAATAAAGAAACAATGCAAATGATGAGACTCTAATGAGCATTTTAAAAATCATGTTACAGTTGAATCAGACAGTTCAATTTCTTTTTTTTTTAATATCTTCATTACTTGTTGAATTAACTGATACGCTTTTATCTTTCATCTGCAGTTTGCCTTTTTCATTGAGTTTCTGGAAAAAGTAATTGATATGAAAAGTGCTTAGCATTAAGTCTCCTATGTATTTAATGCTCATTAAATTCTAATCATTAAAATGCTCCCCTCTTTCTTCAAACTTTCCCCCAACTTTTCTTTCCCATGTCTCAGCTAACATAAACAATTGAGCCAAGAAATTGTCTCATTTGAAATATTTTCTGACAAAAATAGGTGACCAGTTTCCTAGATTTAGTTTCCCTCCTCCATTGGCAACTCCTTATTAATTCTGTAAATAGAGTATGCATGTTTTTTCTCTTTTTTTTTAATTTCAGTGACCTCAAGCACAAAACTCGCTAAATTCCTGGAAGGAAACCAGGACATTTATATTTAAACTGTATGAAGTGAAATCGTTCAATTGTGTCCTACTCTTTGCGACTCTAAATTGTATAAAGAGCAACAAAAACATCAGGTAGAGACTGACTTAAACTCAAGTTCAAATAGCTAATCACCTCACTAATGCAAAAATAAAAACAAACAAAAAAAGTTCTGTCATAGAAGACAAAACACACCTTTTCCAAGAATAATTAACTGCTGATTGTCTAAGCCATCTCTTTCTATAAGGGGAAAGTCAACATTACTTTGGAAATCACCTCCATTCCTTATTTTTTTCCTCCTGCTACATTTTGAAATGTGCTACCACAAATTCTAGTCGCCTTGAACAAGACATCTCCAGTGGTCCAGTTTATGCCAGCTGCTAATTGGAGGGCCCTGGGTCTGTCTGCTGACTTTAGAAAATTAAATTTCCTCACCTTGAGTAAAAAGGTGGAAATAAGTAATGTTTTGGAGAATATTTTCTGAAATTGTTTGCCTACATGACTGTGAGTCCAAGACTCTGCCAATATTATCACTTACTAAGAGTAGCAATTGCCATTTATTAAGCACTTATTCAATCTTCTCAAGGGACCTAGTTGATAAGTACTAATATTATGCCCTTTTAGAGGTTAGAACACTGAGAATGGGAGATTAAATAATTTGCCTATGATTACACAGACTTAGGTTTCTAACCCAAACCAAACTACTCAGATTGCAGAGCCCATGTACTCTATTTGTGAGTAACAACTTGAAGACAAAAATATATTACACAAGATACACACACATATTTTAAATGTCAAATATAAATTTCTTTCCTTCTGGAATATTTAGCAAAAAGAGGTTGTTAACTAGACTTCATTTTGCTATACTTTGAGCATAAATCTTCCTAGCTAGGCTTCAACAGTTCGTGAACCAAGAACTTTCAGGTGTGCAAGTTGTATTTAAAAAAGGCAGAGGAACCAGAGATCAAATTGCCAACATCTGTTCGATCATATAAAGCAAGAGGATTCCAGGGGAAAAAAAAATCTACTTCTGCTTCATTGACTACATGAAACTCTTTGACTGTGTGAATCACAACAAACTGGAAAATTCTTAAAGAGATGGGAATACCAGACCACCTTACCTGCCTCTTGCAAAACCTGTATGCAGGGAAAGAGACAACAGTTAGAACCAAAACTGGAACATTTGACTGGTTCAAAATTGGTAAAGGAATGCATCAAGGCTATATATGATCACCCTGTTTATTTAATTTCTGTGCAGAGTATATCATGTGAAATGCTTGGCTGGATGAATCACAAGCTGGAATCGAGATTGCTGACAGGAATATCAATAACCCCAGATATGCAGATGACACTACTATAATGGCAGAAAGCAAAGAGGAACTTAAGAGCCACTTGATGAAGGTGAAAAAGGAAATGAAAAAGCTGGTTTAAAACTCACATTTCAGAAAATGAATCATAGCATCTGGTCCCATCATTTCACGGCATATAGATGGGGAAACATGACTTTATTTTCTTGGGCTCCAGTATCACTGGGACGGTGACTGTAGCCATGAAATTAAAAGACGCTTGCTCTTTGGAAGAAAAGCTAGACAAAAGACAAACCTTGACAGCATATAAAAAAGCAGAGACATCATTTTGCCAAGAAAGGTCCATCTAGTCAAAGCTATGGTTTTTCCAATAGTCATGAATGAATGTGAGAGTTGGACCATAATGAAGGCTAAGCGCTGAAGAATTGATGCTTTTGAACTGTGGTGTTAGAAAAGACTCTTGAGAGCCCCTTGGATTACAAAGAGATCAAACCAATCAATCCTAAAGAAAATCAACCCCAATTATTTATTAGAAAGACTGATGCTGAAGCTGAAGCTCCAGTAGTTTGGCCTCCTGATGTGACGGACTGACTCACTGGAAATGATCCTGGTGCTGGGAAGGATTGAAGGCAGGAGGAGAAGGGAACAATAGAAGATGAGATGGTTGGATGGCATCACCGACTTGATGGACATGAATTTGAGCAAGCTCTGGGAGGTAGTGAAGGACAGGGAGGCCTGGCGTGCTGCAGTCCATGGGGTCGCAAATAGATGGACACGACTGGGCGACTGAACAACAACAAGTGATAAAATTATCTAAAAGACGATCAATCTGTATTTATAGATCACTTACATTTCTTCTCTCTCTTTTTTTTTTTTTTTATTTTTTGTTTGTGGGTGGTGTATAGTTGGTTATGATACTTACTTGCATGCAAACACCAGCATGGTAAAATCTGAAGTCAGTTGAATGAATTTTGATGTTGCTAAAATATCTCACATCACTTAGGGTCCCAGGTCTAAGAAATGGTCTCAAAGCATAACATGGGCCAGAAGCAGGAAAGGACAGAGGAGACTCCAACCTTGTTTTCTAGTTCCTGATGGTCAGTGTGTTTGACATGATTAGGGTGTGTTTTCCAGAGTAAATAATCTCAGCGATGGTAACATTTGCTCGGATTATTACTACTTTCTTCATGGAGAGTTCCCTGAGGCATGGAGAAAAGGGAGATAAAGTAGCAAGAAATAGAGGTATCCTGAGACTTCACAAATGCAGGCACACATTTGCCAAGTCACCAGGTGAACATAATGTGTCATTACTTTTACATTAAAATAAATCTAACATAATGAAATTAAACATATATGAATGCTTAAGATAGAAGATGTAAATTGCATTCATTTTATCTCTACAGGGCACAATGATTACAGGCTTCTGAGACTTTTTTTTTTTCTCATATTAGATGTGTTTGAGGGGAGAAGTAGGGAGGAGAATGGAGAATACAGGTGTGTTGAAGAGAAAAAAAAATAAATATGGCACTGTCTTAGATATTCAATACGAACTTTACAGGATCCTTTTTCTAGGTGGCATTATAAATAACAGTTCTTAGGGAAACGTACTTAGACACAATTAGAAAATGAGCACTTATTATTTGGCAGCCAGAATCGGTTAAGTCCGAACTCTGATATATCTCTGTCATAAATGATAACCTCATTTTGGAGAGACAGCTAAATAAGATAATGAGGACAGTTTTGATCTTTTTTTTAATTAATATTGATTTTTGTGTGTCAGTTTTACATAGGAAAAGAGACATAATTATGCCCTAAGTGCAGTAAGTCATACCCTTCACAGACTGTGACCAAGAGAAGGAGTATTTTTAGTGGTAGGAGTTAATTTGTGCTGGCATTAATGCATGAAAACGTGGTGATGATGTCTAATTGTTTCCTGTGTTACTAGTTCAACTAAAAATAAAGTTCTTGACACTAAGCTGTGGGAAGTTATTAATTATGACAGTTTCTTCAAAAGTGAATTTCTTAAAATTACTCTCCTTACTAATCAGTTTCTGATTCCAAAATGAACTTTTATTCCATCTTTCCTCCTCTTCTTTCTCCTTCACTCTTCTGAGCCTCCTACACTAAATATTGAAGTATGCATAAAAAGCGAGGGAATTTATAACCTACTTCAATTCTGCTGGAAAACAAATGCTGAGAAAAAACTTATTTAAAAATCTACTACTAACGATCTTATTGACTATCTTATATAAATATAATATATATTTATAATATATATAAATACAGATATAAACATTCACACAAACAAAATGAATATCAGTCATTATTATTAGTTTGGTATTCTGCATATATAATTTCTTTGGTGATGTATTAATTCAGTATTGATATGGCTTCATCATACTGGATGGCCTTAAAAATGTCCAGTTTGTTCCCATTTAGATTGTTATTGTTTAGTCGCTCAGTTGTATCTGAGTCTTTGAGACTCCTTGGACTGCAGTACACCAGGCTTCCCTGGCCTTCACTACCTCCTGGAGCTTGCTCAAACTCATGTTCATTGAGTCGATGATGCCATCCAACCATCTCGTCCTCTGTCATCCCCTTCTCCTCCTGTCCTCAGTCTTTCCCAGCATCAGGGTCTTTTCCAGTGAGTCAGTCCATCACATCAGGTGGCCAAAGTATTGGAGCTTCAGGTTCAGCATCAGTCTTTCCAATGAGTATTCAGGGTTGATTTCCTTTAGGATTGACTGATTTGATCTCACTGAAGTCCAGGGGACTCTCAAGAGTCTTCTCCAACACCACAGTTCAAAAGTATCAGTTCTTTAGCACTCAGCCTTCTTTATGATCCAACTCTCACATTCATCCATGACTGCTGGAAAAACCATAGCTTTGACTAGATGGACCTTTCTTGGCAAAATGATGTCTCTGCTTTTTTATATGCTGTCTAGGTTTGTCATAGATTTTCTTCCAAGGAGGAAGCATCTTTTAATTTCATGGCTGCAGTCCCCGTCCACCGTGATTTTGGGGCCTAAGAAAATAAAATCTGTCATTTTTTCCCCATCTATTTGCCGTGAAGTGGCGGGACCAGATGGCATGATCTTAGTTTTTTTGACTGTTGAGTTTTAAGCCAGCTTTTTCACTCTCCTCTTTCACCTTTTATCAAGAGGCTCTTTAGTTCCTCTTCACTTTCTGATATTAACTTGATGTCATCTGTAGATCTGAGGTTATTGATATTTCTCCCAGGAATCTAATTCTGCATATATAATTTCTTTGGAGGTGTATTGATTTACTAATGGTTTGGCTTCATCATACTGGTGGCCTTTAAAAATATCCAGTTTTTTCCCATTTAGATACTCCAGGACAATTTCCTAAATGCTTACTGTGTACTCTGAAATATACTGCCCTTTACTAGAGTCTTGAAAAATAAGATTGATGGGAAGATGTTAAGACTTAGTTTCAATCTTTATCTTCAAGGAAAACAATTACAAATTTATTATGTCACAGAATCAGAAATCCAGAAATCAGGTAATTGGACGTCTCCAGATTTTCTTGTACCTGGCCATCATCTCTTTGCTATCTTCAGCATATTCATTGGCTTTTTTCCTTAGGTTTGTCTAGTTGTGATTACAGGATAAGTGCAATAGCTTTGCATCCCTTCATATATGCTTCATATATCTTCATATAACTATATCCTCAAATAGGCTAGGACTGTGTGTGTGTGTGTGTGTGCACGTGCGCATGCATCTACATCCCTTTCCCACAAGTTCTTCAGCATGTTTCCTCCAGTCTCATTGACTCTTTCCTAAACCAATCACAGGCATTAGAAGAAAATTATCAAGAATATCTAGGCTAATCAAAACTCTTTCCCCCAGAGCCAGGCAAAGGCCAACTTTACCTGGAAGCAATGATCACTTAATTGCTTAAGAAAGGTAAAGCAGGAAGATAGGTGGAAAAAGAGTACAGTTTCACAGGCTACTTAGAGATAAACACACCAGTGAACCAGTGAAGACTCTCAGTCATGTAGGACTCTGCAATCACATGGACTGTAGCCTACCAGGCTCCTCCATCCATGGAATTTTCCAGGCAAAAGTACTGGAGTGGGTTGCCATTTCCTTCTCCAGGGGATCTTCCCAACCCAGGGATCGAACCCAGGTCTCCCACCTTGCAGGCAGACGTTTTAACATCTGAGCCACCAGGGAAGCCCAGATAAGCACACAAATGAGCAAAACTCTAAAACCTTGACTGAGAAGTACACAAAGCTTCATGAATCATATGTACAGATAAAAACTGATATGATAAATATTGAAGAGCTTGATAAGAATCAGTGTACACTGACAACTATGCTTCCATTGCCATTTGACTACTTTTAGAATCACTGACATTTTTTCAGGTATTTGAGGTGACAGTAAAACTAACCAAATTTTACTGCATCTTAAAGACAGAAAAGACACAAGCCTGAGTCACCCCACATACTTCCCTGTGAACATACTAACTTTTAAAGCCTAAGAAGACTTTAGTCCCTTTTCAAATCATAGCCCTTTAAACAAGAAACTTACTTAACTTTTGGTATTTCTCTGTAAAATATGAGTGTTAAAATTTCCTCCTACTGTATGCATTTACAAAAGTGACCATATAAATAAACAAGCATCGATAAAACTATTTTATTGGAATAGGAAAGATCAGTTAGACAGAATAGCCCATAAAAACTTGCTCCATTTAGTAAGATTTTTGATAAATGAGTAACCATATTTATTATTGTACTTATCTAACATTTTAATTAGTGTTATGCACACATGCATACACACACACACACACACACACACAATCAGATGTATATACAAGCAAATTAATACAGGTTACACCATATAGAATTATTGGTTTGTTTAGGTCCAAAAGGATGAATATCAGAAAGTTTATATAGTTCAGCTGAAGATTTTTAAACAAGGGGGTACAGAGGAAGCATTCAGAGGCAATAAATGTTTGTTGCACTTTGTGACTAGTACATTGTGTTTTCAACTCAGTGCATAACAAGGATATCTTGAAAACAATATTAATATGTACTTTTGAATTATACCAGGAAGTCTCATTCATAAAATACCTTCAATTAATCTAATATCCTTGGTCTATTTCTACTGTGCTGCCAGAAAATCTTAAAGTATAAACATTTGTAAGAATCATTGCCATCCCCAGATTTGCAATCTGCAGTGTTGTAGGAAATACGAATGCTTGTCATCAGTTAGAACTCAAAATTGAGTCCAGGTGTAGATTCTTTGCAAGTAGTTTTCCTACAGACAATTAGGAATTTTGAATCTAAAATTTAATCTTGTACTTTAAACCTAAATCAAGTCTTAGCTCTTATTCGAACCAAGTATTCTAAAGATGATGACACCAAGGTCCAGTGACCTAGATATCTTGATTATCTGAGACAGTTCTAACTACCCCTCTGCCCCCACCCCTTCTTCCTGTACATGTAGTTCCTGATTGTGCAGTCAGGATGCCACTTTTAACCTTTGGGGCCTAGTTTGTCTTCCATAATGGTTTTGAGGCTTTTTAATCAAGTTTTAATTATATTTTGTTTTTCTTTCCAGGTATAAACATACTGCTTATTTTTTAATATATCCGAGAATTTTAGGGCCTTCCTTTAGTGAGTTATGGTTAATACTTAATTATTAAGACATTTCCTCCTCCCTGCCCCAAATTTAAGTTTTTATTGGGTTGCTAATAAAAATTGTGTGAGATTTCAGGAGTTGCCAATAGATTCCAGTTTCCATAAAAGAACTTCTCCCTTATCTATATACTCAAGTAGCTGAATGTATTGCAATATTTTTTTAAATTATTATTGGTTAGAAATCTAGGGGTCCTATACTTTTATTGTACATGGAAAGTAGAGTGTTTTGTGTGACATTCTTTCAACCTCAAATAAATTAGATGTTAAATGGCTATCTATTGTTTAAATGCAGGCAGATAACTGACATTTGAACCAGCAAATTGCTTTTTAAAATTTAGAACACACACAAAACTCCTATTTCCATTAACCTATGGAGGTCAGTGGCAAATGGGTTAGAATCAGTGTATATTTATGCAGTGAAGAGATGTGCTACCATTAGTGTGAAATTTTGCCCAGTGTATAACCAATATTGATTTTTTTTAAGAAATTTGGCTCCAAATAGGTTATTCCTAAAGCTGTCAATTTCATTGAATTAATCAAGACTTATTCATCTTTTTAAAGTGAACGTGATCTTAAAACACTATTTTCTCCAAAAACAGCGTCACGTTACTCTGTGGTAACAAGAGTAAGGCAGCATCTCTATTTTGTATTTTTTCATCTCTGCCATTTTAAACCAGAAGTAGTCCTCAAAAATAATATTTAGTCTAAGAAGTAATTCTGTAATAAATGTTTTACAGCATCCACAGTTTCTAAGCTATTTATAATGTCTGTCTTCAGGTAAGGTTCATCCATGCCCCTTCTTTTTAGAGTTTGCGTGATTGGAGAAAATTTACCTCCCCTGTATGTGTGTGTGCATTATGTGCACTCAGTTGTGTCTGACTCTTTACAACCCCACCAGGCTCTTCTGTCCATGGAATTTTCCAGGCACTACCAGAATGGGTTGCCATTTCCTCCTCCAGGGGATCTTCCTGACTTAGGGATCAAACTAACATCTCCTGTCTCTCTTGCATTGGGAGGTGGATTCTTTACCACTGAACCACCTGGGAAGCCCTTGCCTCCTATAAATTTTCCTTAAAAAACCTCTGTGACTCTGATATGTTGACATTCCTTAGTGTTTTCTTAAAAACTTTTTGTACCTTGATTTTTTTTAAGGATCTTTGAGAGAAAAACTATCTTCCACATGGGATCCTTGTTATAGTGTCTTCTGGCTATTGTCAATAAGCTTTTTTTTTTTTTAATAATGAAATCTTTTGACCATTTTAGAACTGACTTTCATTGAGCAACTACATCTTATGGTCAAATAATGTAACCAAAAGCAATTGGAAAGTATTACCCTTGTATATTTACATGGAAGATAGAACTAGGCTCTTCTGTAGAGCTCAATCCTCCAAAATTATGCCAATAAAATGGTTGAGAATTATTAACATCAAAAAAAGTGTACATGATCTTCTTTCATAAACAGTAACCTGAGTTAAGTGTTACTAAGATTATATAAGAAAAGGATTTAAAGTCTTAGACTTTAGAATTAATGCAGTCTTGTTTCAAATCCCAGCTCTACTATTTACATTTTATAAAACCCTACGCAAGTCATTTTAACCTTTTAAAAATTTTCTCATATTTAAAATGGTGACAATATCATCTGTCTCATAGAAGAATTGAGATAAGTAAATAATAGTTCTATATACATAGCTAAGAGTTGCATGAAAGTTTGTTGTTGTTCTCAAGTGATTATGGTTTTCTTTTAATAATTTTTAAGCACTGGCCTTTAATACCATTGTCAGAATAACATGTCCTTCCCCATAATGTATCACTGCTTCAGAAATTAGGACCAACATCTCAAATAGTTAATAATTTTTATCATTCTTAATTTAAGATATCACTGCAGTGTCCATCTAGTTATTTGATAAATATTTCCTGGGCATACATTGGTGTCAAGCAACACTGTAAGACCTGGGGGTCTAGTCACAGTGAGCAAAGCCTCTTTGATATTCCTGCCTTCTTTGGTATTCTTGTAGGGATAAGACACTCTCTAGGTAATTCCGCAAACAAATCTAAAATTGCAACCACAGCAGGCAGTTAGGATGGAGAGAAACAGAGAGCTCTAGGAGTCTTTCCTGGTCAGATTTGGCCTAGTCAAAGGCTCTGAGAAAAATTTTCCAAAGAAATGGAATTTGTGACTGAATTAGAAAGATGAATAATATAAACTAGATGAAGAGAGAACAGAAGATGTTCCACGTAGAGACAAGTATCATGTTCAAAGGTCCTGTGGTGAATAGAGGACGGAAAATGCAAGTGAAAGACCATTATAGCTGCAACAGTGCTGGGAGCAGGGAGAGAGGAGTTTGAAATGAGACAGAAATTTGTTTCCAGAATAAGCCAAGTCTTCTAGGTCATTTCAAGTGTTTTGTTTTTATTCTCAAATAGCAAAGAGACACTATTAAAGAGACACTAAAGTTTTATGATCAGATTTGTTTTCACAAATTAGAGGGGGTTGGGAGTGGTTGTGTGACAGCCTGTGAGATAGCTGTTGCAGTAGTTCCCATTATAATATCTTGGACTTGCATGAAGGTAGTGAACATAGAAGGCTGTCAGTATATCCACATACGTAGAATGAAGTAGAGAGAGATAGCAAGAATAAGAATTGAGGTACCTTGTGGTCTTATAAATGCCCAACGGGCAGTTGAATGAATGGATCTGAACCTGAGAAAATAGATCTGTTTTGGTGTAATATATATGTGACTCCTCAGAGTCACACACTGAGGAGCATGGCATAGAAGAGGTAAAGGGAATTATTCACTTATTAACAGGACTGGGTTATTTTTTTCAGTAAGGCAATGTAAAGACAAAGGCTAGAGTCTTACTAAATTTAGAGACTGGGATATTTTAGCTGATTATGGGATGTGCTAAGTTCATATTTTGTACTCACTTATTGAAATTTATGCAGACTTTGCCCAAATTTCTAGTGGCTTGTAAAAGAGTTAGGGTACATAGAATGTTAGTCTAATTGAATCTTACGCCCTTTCGGAATCCAAAAGATAGCATCTTAATCTTTCTCTGTTGCATGTGTGAATTCTTTAGCAACTTTAAAAAATATTACTAAATGAACAGAAATCAATTATATGGGTCATTTCTAAAGTCCCTAGAACTGTATGTTGTGTTTATTTCACCCTTGTTTCTTATTTTTAATAAGAAACATTATTCTTAATTTACCCTTTTCCTTATATTCTTGATTAATTTTATAAAATTTCAATTTATATTTTCTGTTGCTATTTTGTGTCCGTGTTTGTTAACCATGAAGTGACCTGTAAAATTTTTTTGAAATATATTTAAATATAAAACGTAAAGTCTGTAAATGCTGGTTTGGTAAAACTTTCCCTGAATATTTTTTTTTTTCAAATGTATCCAGAGTGGCAAATATGTCTTGGCACCTTTCTCCTTGTGAATTTTTATTTAAGGCTGGTGATAAAAGAAAAACAAAGACTCTAAATTCTTAAGAGTTTAAATTCTGCCTTTTCCTTTAAGCTTTTAAAAATTTAATGATAGACTAACAGCATTTCACTCCTAAGGCCAAATGGAAATAGTTTAACAAGTAGAATATCTTCCAACACATCCTTCGGTTTGAAGTGGTTTTTTTAAAAAGATAAGTATGTACATAGGTAGGTTATAGCCAGGTAACTGGTCTTGATGTATATTGAGAGGCTGGTTTTTCAACTAGTATCATTCATTGACATTTAGAAGTGTTAAGTCTTGTATATTTCACTTTCTGTTCTCAGGATTTATTTTCTTGAAATAATTTAGCAGTGAAATATATTACTTGCATACTTTGAACTGTGTCTATTTTGCCTTTTTAGCCAATAGAATAAGAGTTTTGCTCTTGTATGTATGTGTGTGTGTGATTTATTTTTCTCCTGGTGAAAAATATTTTGTTATAGGTATGTGTGTGTGTGTGTGTCTATGTGTGTGATTTACTTTTCTCATGGTGAAAAAATATTTTACATTATAGGTATACTGCCAGCAAAAAGCATTTCTCTACAGCTCATTTGTTTTATAGAGACTGCCAGAGTGAATTGGGGACCTTATATGAGCAGGCAGTGGACCTTTGAGCCAAGAGCTTGTTCGCACTCCTTTTTTATGATATTTGATGGCTCATTAGAATTCTATCTTCACACCTAGCAAAACAGAAAGTAAACGTAAATATGATGTTTATTGTCAGAGAAAGTAAAAAAAGCAATAAAACACTTAGGGCTATTGAAGTTTCATCTTAGTCATTTTATCTTGAAATGATAACTTGCCCTTGTTTTATTCTGAATTCACATTTACTAGTGTAAATGCTTTACCCATCAAGTGGCACTGAGGAAGAGAGGCAGTCAGTACCAGGATGCAACATTTTATTTTCCACGGAAAAGTGCTTCTTTTTGAGCTGAGAATTCATGGAAAATTAGGGTCAAGGTGAAAAGTTTAGGGGAGGGTTTCTGAAGCTTGGCATGATTGACATTTTGAGCCAGTTAACACTTTGTCCTGGGGGCTTGTTCTGTGTATTGTAGGATGTTTGCAGGTGTCCCCTATATACCAGTAGTACCCACTGCCTTGTGACAACCAAAAAATGTCTCTAGACATTGCCAAGTGTCCTCTGGTAGGGGACAAATTGTTTTTAATGTACACCCACTGACATTAGGTAATTTAGTATAACTTTCAGTAGTTAAAACACATGGAAAGCTATAAACATCTCAGCACTACAAACATTAAAAAAAAAATAGAGTTCTTAGGTAGTTATAGCATTTTTAAAATATGTTATACCATTAGTTTAAAATAAGGATGAAAACAGCAGTTTTGCTAGTTCAGTACAATTTCCATTCATTGATATATTTTGTAAACCATTGACTAAATCTGCTAAAAATTAATTTCCTTTAACCTATTTTAAGGGTCATTATCACAACTCTATGATCAATGTTAATCTTCTCTAAAACAAATTCTAAATTCACCTTGGAATCTTTATCCAACAGTTGATTCTGATAGTCTGATAAAAATTGTAAATAGTCTCATAAAAATAATAAATCATTACCATGTTTACTTTTTCTCTATTAAGTGCAATTATATTGTCTCCAAAAAAAAAAAAACAAGAAACAGAATAGGCTGTAGAGATAACTTATTTAATTATCACTGTTGGATTGACCATTAATCACTTAATGTTAATTTCCCATCTCAAATGAAGCAATCATCAGGAAATTTGGGGAGGTTTTGTTTTTTTTTCATTTGTTATAGTATAGAACAAGCAAATCATTTAAGGAAAATTTTGGCTCAGTCTGTGATTTGGGCAATAAAAATAAATTATTTCTGAAATTGTACTTTGTTTTGTTTTTCATGAATTAATCTGTCCAATCAAATTTGATTTTTCTATAAGTGTACTAGTCCATTGCCTGGCAACATTACAAAGTTTTGATTTAATCAACAGTAAAATCAGGTTTCATTCTATACAGATGTTTCCCCATTGTATCATTTAAAGCACTAGAATTTTTAATATTTATTTGTAGTATAATTAATATAAGCTTTTCCCTCATTCAATATTTCACTCCGTGAATAACAGACCAGTTATATTAGTAATTCTGTTCCTGGGGTAGCCTGCTATATTCTGAGTTATGAGTAGCAAATTAGTGTCTGGTTTTGAGCATAGTAGCCCCGCTGGAGTCTGAGGTACTTGATGTAATAGTACATAAATCTTCAATTGTAAATCAGAAAACAGGACCATGTGTACTAGAAGAAAATCTACTGAGATCAAACTTTCTGTTCTTATGCTCAGCTTTGTACTCCTATTTTGTTAGTTTAATTTGGGCATATCAGGGGTCATTAGAGAGATGTGTTCTGTAGATATAAAAGGCAGACATGAAAAAGTTATACTACCTGGAAGTGGTGGACAGTAACAAGGAAGAAAACTACGTATCACACCTATGCAGGTAATCCTTACTTGACTCTTTTCTATACTTTCTTGAGAGGCAGGTTTAAAAGAAAATCAAAATCAAATTAGTTGAACTCTATCTTAAACCTAAAAGGTCTGACTAAACAGCTCTTCCTCAATAAAACATATATACAGTTATTTTTATTTAATACATGTTTATCTATAATCCTAAACAGGTGTAAAAACTTTAAAATGAGGACATCATATTCTAGACCTCACTCAGTGAAAGTACAGATTGTGTTGCTCTGCTCCCTGATTTCTGTGATCCTGGTGATGTTGCTCACTGCTTCTCTTCTTTGTAGCTAATCACTGACTTCAGGCCTTGTCTCTATTCTAATAGTAATTATGATGCTCAGTTACTGGCTGAGAACTTTGACTTAGGAACAGTACATCCCCAGATATTTCTTTTCTTTCCTTTCCTGCACTTGACTATTTTCTTTTCACATTACTTATTTTTTCTTTTCATTCCAGGAAGAAAAACATTCCATTTTTTCATGTTTATTTGCATATTCATTTAAGAATACAAAATGAATTGTACTTTCAAATATTCACGTTCCTACTTCATTACAGGAACGTGAGAAAGTGGAGAAGTACATGTGATTGTATATCCAGCCTGAAAGGTGATATATAAACCCATTGGCCACATATATATGTACATAATACTGACATATTTTTCAGGAAATATGAAGTACTTAAAGGTCATGCTTAACTTTTATGACCCAGATAGAGGCAGACATTTCCAATAAGATTCAAGTTACCCTTTTCTTTGACAGTAACAACACAAAGAACTTGGCCCATCAGGCCAGCAGCCAAAATAAAACAAGGCACCACAAGTCAAATCAAACAACTGGATAGAAGAATCTTAATATAAAATGGTAATAGTCTTGCTTGGCATCATTTAGTTTCGTTTTTATAATGCCATATGTTGCTTTACTATACATTTGTAGCTATAGAAAGATTCTCTAATTTAATTGTGCAGTCACCTGGGGCACCTCTCTGTAATGGTGAATCCTAGGTTTCACTTGCAGAGATTCTGATATAAGAGACCAGAGGTAGGTTCTGGGAATGCGCAGTTTTAACACGACTGTGTGTGTACATACTCAGTCGCTTCAGTCATGTCTGACTCTGTGACTCCATGGACTGTACCCCGCCAGGTTCCTCTGTCCATGGGATTCTCCAGGCAAGAATGCTGGAGTGTGTTGCTGTACCCTTCTCCAGGGGATCTTCCTGACCCAGGGATCGGACTGCATCTTCTGTGTCTTCTGCATTGCAGGTGGATTCTTTACCTACCGAGTCACCTGGGAAGCCCTTAACACAACTGCAGTGATGCTAATACAAATTATCACTGTTAACCCAGAGCCACATGTTGTGAACCACTGCCCACTCTAGGTCATCAGCACTTTTGGTTGCACCAAGGTCTCAGTGAGGTAGCTCAACCTTCCCCTTCCTCACGATTCCTTCCCCTCCTCAACTACATCTGCTATAACTCTGATTTTAAAGTCTGTATTTATCAAGACTATTTCCTTGAATTTAGTAGTTTATATTATTGCTTCCAAAGTTCCAAGCACTTAATCTATGAAAGAATAATCAGAATATACCTTGTTTTTAACTTGGGAACTTCCTGTTCAGTTTTTGCAGCAAATTCAATAATTCTGAATAGATTTTAAAAGTTGCCCTAATTCTTTATTCACCCCAGTGTTTCATTTCAGCTTCCTATCATTTTTATTTGAGTTGATATATATTTGTTTTTGTATGGGAGGAAAATGTGTGTGATGTGAAAGTAATTACCAAAGTTTAAGTCACAGCTGTTTCTTATAAGTATAAATTAACTGCTGTTGGAGTTATAGCAAAGATTGAGGAACAAGGCCAGAAATAGGAATTGGAGGACTGAAGGAGGTTGTAATGAGTAGTTTGTCTGAGTTACAGTCAAGGAGGAAGTGGAAAATCTCAGAGTGAATGCAATCATATAAATAGAGATAAGGGAAGATTTTGAAGTCAAAGTAGAGTAAAAACAAAGAAATAATCATAGGCCAACCAATACACCACAGTGAGTTACATACCATCTGAGAGATGCAAGGAGTCACTTTCTGTTCTGTTTTTGAAGTTTACACTGGTCAACAGGCAGGTAATAAAAGAAATGGGAAAGATTTAATCTTCTGGTTGACTAGACATGGAAGAGAGGAATTTCTTTCAGACAGAGACATACACAGTCTGAGAAATCATGTTGAGGTTACATATGATTCTTTTTTGGTGGTTTAGTCACTAAGTCGTGTCTGACTCTTGTGACCCCATGGACTGTAGCCTGCCAGGCTCCTCTGTCGATGGGATTCCCCAGGCAAGAATACTGAAATAGGTTGCTATTTCTTTCTCCAGGGGATCTTCCCAACTCAGGAGTCGAACCCAGGTCTCCTGCCTTTCAGGCAGATTCTTTACCCACTGAGCCACAAGATTCTTTTTTATACTATAATAAATAGTATTTCTACTTTATTGACTATGCCAAAGCCTTTGACTGTGTGGATCACAATAAACTGTGGAAAATTCTGAAAGAGATGGGAATACCAGACCACCTGACCTGCCTCTTGAGAAACCTGTATGCAGGTCAAGAAGCAACAGTTAGAACTGGACATGGAACAACACAGTGGTTCCAAATAGGAAAAGGAGTACATCAAGGCTGTATATTGTCACCCTGCTTATTCAACTTCTATGCAGAGTACATCATGAGAAACGCTGGACTGGAAGAAACACAAGCTGGAATCAAGGTTGCCAGGAGAAATATCAATAACCTCAGATATGCAGATGACACCACCCTTATGGCAGAAAGTGAAGAGGAACTAAAAAGCCTCTTGATGAAGTGAAAGAGGAGAGTGAAAAAGTTGGCTTAAAGCTCAACATTCAGAAAACGAAGATCATGGCATCTGGTCCCATCACTTCATGGGAAATGGGGAAACAGCGGAAACAGTGTCAGACTTTATTTTTCTGGGCTCCAAAATCACTGCAGATGGTGACTGCAGTCACGAAATTAAAAGACGCTTACTCCTTGGAAGAAAAGTTATGACCAACCTAGATAGCATATTGAAAAGCAGAGACATTACTTTGCCAACAAATGTCCGTCTGGTCAAGGTTATGGTTTTTCCTGTGGTCATGTATGGATGTGAAAGTTGGACTGTGAAGAAGGCTGAGCACCAAAGAACTGATGCTTTTGAACTGTGGTGTTGGAGAAGACTCTTGAGAGTCTCTTGGACTACAAGGAGATCCAACCAGTCCATTCTGAAGGAGATCAGCCCTGGGATTGCTTTGGAAGGAATGATGCTAAAGCTGAAACTCCAGTACCTTGGCCACCTCTTCATGCGAAGAGTTGACTCATTGGAAAAGACTCTGATCTGGGAGGGATTGGGGGCAGGAGGAGAAGGGGACGACAGAGGATGAGATGGCTGGATGGCATCACTGACTTGATGGACGTGAGTCTGAGTAAACTCCGGGAGTTGGTGATGGACAGGGAGGCCTGGAGTGCTGCGATTCATGGGGTCGCAAAGAGTCGGACACGACTGAGTGACTGAACTGAACTGAAGAGGCATGATATTTTATTGTGAAACTGACAGTATTGATGTCACATCACCATTCCAGTCAGACTGACCATAGGAAATTAAAAAAAAAAAATAGTTCATAAGGATCTTCCCAAAATTATACATAAAAACCACTTCTCTCAGTTGAGAAAAAGGAATTTGTTTCAAGAGATCACTGACAAGATCATCTTCTTGGAGAGTTATGTTATATAACATGAACAAACTTTTCTTCAATGTCATCTTTGAATAGTGGCCTGTGTTTCTGTTAATATTATGTAAATCTATGGAAAAATAACATGTTGGAGGCCTCATCTGTCTCAGAGAGTGGTTGCAAGATGACAAAGGGAAAGAGAATAACTACTTTAGTAGTTCTTAACTTTAGTTAAGAAGGTAAAGAAAGGGTGACATCTCAGCAGCAGCCCTTGGTTAATGAACTTGGGCATCTCTGACATGCACAAGGAGGTGCCATGTGAATATGAGGGTTGGATCAACAGGCTCAGAAAAGAGTGGAAACGTTGCACCTTCCTTTCAAAAGCAGTCTTAAGAGAGTTGTGAGTCTGAAGCAGACAGACAGGCTGATGAATTGATTTGTCAGGGAGAATGTGAAGCAAGGAATGAATTGGGGTGATGTGAGATAGCAATTCTCCGCGTTCCTCTGGGGATGCCACTCTTTAGGCTGATGAAAGGGTGAGAAGTGCTGATAGATTAAAAAAAAAAAAAAAAAAAAAAAGAGGCCTGAAGACAAATGGAGCCAATCATAGAGGACAACTGAGAAGTAATCCATTCATTGTTTTCTGTATCTTTGGGATTGCCATATCGCTTTGCCTCAAAAGACCAAAAGCTTCCTTACAGAAGCAGACTAACATAGTCTAGCATTGTAGTTGTGACTGCAGGTCTGAAGTTAGGGTTCCTGGGTATAAATTCTGTTCTTATAGATTGTGATACCTTCCTTATCTTTAAGAAATTGCACATCTTGGTTTCTGTATTTTATCTTCTATAAGTAATTATTTTACAATTATAATATTGTGTGGATCAAATGGGACAAACTTTATAAAGTGTGTAGTGCAGGGAGTATCACAATAAAACTCACAAAATTAGCTATCTAGCTTAGCTTCTGGACTAATATTTCAGTTATAGAGCTCTTCCTATTTTCAGATAATTTATAATTAAAGAAGAGAGATCATGCCAGTAAAGATATCATTATTATCACTAGGAATGTTTTAATATTATTATAGCATAAGAATGCATTTTTAAAAATTGAGGGGAAAATAAGTAAGAAATTATTGTAGATTAGAGGGAACCGCTACTCACTCCAGTATTCTGGCCTGGAGAACCTCATGCACAGAGGATCCTGGTGGACTACAGTCCATGGGATCACAAAGAGTTGGACACGACTGAGCGACTAACTCTACTACCACTAGAGAGGATATAATGTTCTATCCCTTTGTAAAATGTGTTATAAGATTAACAGTAAAATAATGTTATTTTATAGATTTAAAAAAATAATTTAAAAATAGGTTCCACTGCACTATATTAGCCTCTTCTAAAACTGATTCATAAAAATCACCTCCAGCATATGCTTTCTCCAGTGTGTTCAACAAAACCATGCATTCAAACCTCAGTGAGTCAGAACAAAGCAGGATTTAGTAGAAATACTATGTATATAGTTTTGAGGATACTTTTCTAAAGCTTTCTAGTCCTCGTTGTAATAAAACACCATCCTTTTAGTTGCTAGGTGGAAGTTGTATTATTGAACTCAAATGTGCTAGGTATTGCTCTCCACAATAGTACTGCAAGTGCCTAGCTGATGTTTTGCTTTATGGGCTCTATATTTAGTAAGCAATCCTTATCTTAAACCTTTAGACACTAGGTGACAGTCAGTGTTTTCAGAATATATCCAACAAAGATATTCAATAACTTCAATAGCAGGAAAATATGTTCAAACCAAAAAGGTAATTGATATATTAAGGTGTGTTGATGTGATGCCAAAACATTATTTCAAGAAAATGTGGAAGGAAAAAAAGCCATGTTTTATATACATATACACAAGTACACACTTTCAGTGTGCAGTTCAAACTCAGAAAGCTGGTTTTAAAATTTGTGATCTCCAGAAATGGACTACCTAAAATATAGGTAAAGCAGATCGTTGTTAGCAGACTTATTAAGATAAACATAAATGCTAACAAGACTAGGACTTGGTTTTCTGAAAGTCATTTGTAGACAAAACTTTCAAGCTCTTTCTTAGGACATTTTGGAGAATATATAGAAATCTCTGTTCTGAGCATGGAAATCAGGACTGCTTTGTGTGGTTGTCAAGTGCGCTATGCCATCGTATCTAACACAATGCCATCTGTGTCATGGATATCGTTGGGTCATATGCTTATTACAACAATTTTAAGGAAGATGATGGTAAAGAATCTGGTTCAATACAATAAGAACAGTGTGAAACATTTCCAACAGATGAAAAGAATGTCTTGAATAAAAGGTAACCTTTTCCTAACTTTTAAAAGCATAACCCTATGGATATGCAATAACCTTGACAGTAACTTAGACTTCTGTCAATGGACCAGGGATTCAGCTCACATCAGTATTCATCCCCCCTCACTTCAGCCCATCTTCTTCTATTCATAGCCCTTTCTTCTCTCTCCTAATTCATGAAATGCTAACTTTGTTAACTCTGACATTGGAACCGATATCTTCTTTTCCTACCTTTACTTGGTAGCAGATCTCATTAGGAAGCAACATGATGCCAGATATAATTCTAGGTAGCTTACATCATTAGCTAGTGAAACTGCAATTTTCTGTGTAACTTTGGGCAAATTATCTTTGCTTTCTATGACTCAGATTTCTCAGATTGTAAAATAGGGAAAGTAATAGGACCTATTTATAGGGTTACTAGGGCTTTCTTGGTGACTCAGCTGGTAGAGAATCCGCCTGTAATGAGGGAGACCTGGGTTTGATCCCTAGGTTGGGATGATCCCCTGGAGAAGGGAAAGGCTACCCACTCCAGTATTCTGGCCTAGAGAATTCCATGGACTGCAGAGTCCATGGGGTCACAAAGAGTCGGACATGCTGAGTGGCTTTCACTTTCACATAGGGTTACTATGTGAATTGAATAAGTTAACTGATGAAGCGTAATCAAAATGATATTTTGCATACAGTAAATGATCAAGAAATGTAAAATATAATCAATACTATAATCTCACTTAGTCTTTAGGAAAACTTATGGTGAAGTATTAATATTGTTAATTTCATGTTACAAAGGAGGAGACTGAACCTCAGAAAGATTGATGCTTGTTTTATCTACTTCTAAGAAGTATCTGAGATTTAAACAACAAAAAGGATATCAAAGCACTTTTTAAACATGAATCACAGTACAAATAAAAGGAGTTAAGGTATTATTTGAGCTAAAGAAAACAAAGACTAGTAAGTGTATCTGTTAATGTGATTAGATATACAGGTAATGAAATGTAAAAGAAACAGCTTCTGCGACCAGGCTATAATTTATGAGAAATATGATTCTCACCAACTCTAGAATCATAAACTGTGCCCAAGATATCCCAAGGCAAAGCTTCCATGGGTACTGAAAGTAAAAACTCTTTAGTCTGACATTGGTTTATTTAAATCATAAGCAATTAGAAACAAATGCCATTTTGCATTTGACTCCATGCTCTGTTGTTCTTTAATGAAAATACTGGATAATCCGAACATAATTAATTCCAAGTTTATTTTTATGGATATTATCTTTAATATTAATAATGTTTGCCCCTGTATACATGAGGTGTGATTTCTGAGATTTCTTTCTTTGTTCTCTATTCTATTAAGAAAGCTAAATAAATGAAGAGTAGCTAAAAGATCTACCATTCTTTGCATATAACTTGTGTTCTAATGTGCAGTGTGAGTTGTTTTATCTTGTTTTAGGTTATTTTTTTTCTAATAGAATAATCTCAGATTAGCTGTTGTAAGAATTGCATCATCTATGTGTACCATCCAACTGATTATGTTTTTAAAAACGCATTTGCCCCTTGTGCTAGAAAAATTACCCAGTTAACATCATGATAATAGTAATGATTTTCAGAAAAGGATTTGTAGGTCCTTTTCTCTGTAATTTACTTGCTGTTTCTGACAACCCTTCACAATGGCTGTAATCAGCGTGGTGATTTTTCCCATGAACTTGGCCCAGAGCTGCCCATCACTACTTTACTTACATGTATATAAGTACCATGATACCTTTCTCAATTTGCTGTTGATTGTAATTAGAGTTACTTTTGTTTTTTTTCTTTTTAATTATGAAGAACTTCTTGTAAACACTATAAACATGAGTCAAAAATATTTTTTTTCTCTCAACAGGAAACACTGAATTATGGCATTTATAACTTGGACAGATCTTAGAGATCATCTAGTCTTACCAATCAGTGCATTAAAAGAAAGGGTTTTTCAGAGTTTAAATGTCAAGGCCAAGATCACATGAAGATTACATAAGTGACTAGACCTTTTAATCCTCTCCACTGCTCTGTAATTCATTGGTAAAGTGGGTTAGTATTAACAGTGTGTTAAATCAGTGCAGATTCAAATGTGAACAATTAATGCTTATCACAATAATTAGGGAGAACCGTCCAAGAGGGCAGATGCTTTGAAGCTTTTGTTCACTGTTTTACTCCTAGAGTCTAGAATAGTGTATATCTTGTGTCAGTAATTTTTTTAAATAAATAAATGAATGGCTAATTAAAAACTCATCATATACATGCATAATTTTTGTTTTCTTCCCCTTAATTGGATTTTTAACTACCGTGTTTTTACTTATTTATCCAGATAATTTATTTTTCTTCTTATATATTAAATATCATCTCACCTCTATGTTAAACATTCAGTCAGCCAACCAAATTTTTATTAACCACAGGAAGTCATACAACATGTGATTAATATTTTTTCTAATTGAACTAAATGCATTCCTCCATTCATTAATACATGTCAAGCAATTAAATTTCATGATATAAAGAGGTATTACTGCAATTATTATAATTATGAACCATAGGTTAAAATGCTCTGATATTAATTTACTGGTATTAAAGAATTTCAAAGTGAAAATACAGGCTTAGAAACATTTGCTCAAATGGTAAAACTATTTCTGAAATCTCCCTGTCACATTCATTGTATGTGAGACTTTCCAAGGAATATTTCATCATCTTCTTCTTCAAGAGGATCTATCCACCTTACATGTGCCCTGCTGCTAACACTCTTTTTTTTTCCCTCAGATCAAATACTAAAACCCAGGAGATAGTTTGCTTAAAATATCAATTCTTGGTAGATTAATTTAGAGAATGTCACCCTAGAAAATCTTTTGATTAACCCCAACTATAACCTTTAGTATAACAAAAGTAATGAAGATCATCATCAAAATGAATTTTATATATGAGTAAGTACCTGAGAAGGCATTCTGTTCTATTTAAGAACTACAAAAAAAGAAAAAGAAGGAAAGAAAAAAAAAAAAAAACAGAAAAATGATATAAGAAATTTCTGTCAGCTCTTTGTTTTGGTGTTGAATTAATAAGCTGATGATAAATGAATATGTATAAAATTATGCTGTTTTCAGTGTACACAGGGGGAAATACCCCATAAAAACAAAAAACAGTGGTTAGTACACAGTACTCCCAGTGCAGAGGAGTGATCATGTTTACCACTGAGTCTGTTGTTGGTATGCTGGCCTCATTGTATTGGCAACCTAGGCTACATCACAGGCTGTCCACAGTCCATCCAGGTTGTAAGTGATCTGAGCTGGTAATCAGGCTCAGCCGTTACAGGACACTCTCCCCTTCTCCTGACTCCTCAGGTAGCTTTGGAAGTGGAATTTTTTTTTTTTCAAGATGTTAATTTTATAGGAACTGACCCAGAGGTATTGAAAGGCTTCCTGAGAGATGCTGGGTCTTCTCCTAGTTTAGGTGGTGGTTAATAATTCTGACTCCCCAAATAATAGCAGTGATTCAAACTGTTCAGCTCAATGCTTGATTAATGTAGCCAGATATCAAAGCACTGGACTTTTTGAAGGGAAACAGATCTGAGCCACTCCAGTTCAATGTCTCAAGTATGAGAGGTCACTCTCAAGACCACGAGGGAAGAGTTGGACTAAGGCAAGATGCCACATCTGGCATGATTCCAAATACTGACTAGAAATTCAGGGCATCACAGTTAGTCAGAGTGAGGCATCTTGGAGCTCAGGAGGCCCTCTGTAGAAATAAATCCTAATTTTATTAGGAATTGAATTATTTCTCAGTTTAGAGAAATTTCAAATCATTTTTGTTTTTGTTAAGGCATTGCAAACACCATTTATTTTATTTTAAATAAAATACATTGAAAAATCTTTCCAATTACAAAAGAAAAATTTAGATTCACTGTAGAAAACTTAGAAAATATTAAAAAACTCAAAAAGCGGAAAACAGTGATTTAACTTTTCATGACCATATTAACATTTGCTGAAATGTTCTCTACATATATTTTTCAAATGAAACCATATCATGTACATGTTATAACCTGCTTGTCCAGCTTAATAATAGATATAAAAAATATTCCAAAGTCATCGAGTACTGTGCTACAATGTGATTCTAATGGCTGACTAGTAGACCATAAGTTACCTGACAAATACCCTTTGATTATTTAGGTTGTTTCCAATCAGCCTCTCTTATTATTTCTTCCCTTATGATCTCGCAGTACTCTGCTTATGCTGCTAATGCAAAAATATATATATATATTTGTGAATGCATTTGTTGCCATCTTTTGCTATGAGTCCCTTTAGCTTGGGGATTTGGTCTTTTTAAATCATTTAGCCACCATCATCTAGTCTGGAATCAACAGAGTAAATGATAGGTATATAATCAGTTTACACACATGAACCTAATAATTAGATATGATATACACATAGATTTAGTAAGTTTTGACATATAGCAAAGACTGGGCTTCCCTGGTGGCTCAGATGGTAAAGAGTCCACCTGCAATACGGGAGACCTGGGTTCAATCCCTGGATTGGGAAGATCTCCTGGAGAAAGGAGTGGCAACCTATTCCAGTATTCTTGCATGGAGAATTCCTTGGACAGAGGAGCCTGGCAGGCTACCGTCCATGGGGTTGCCAAGAGTTGGACGTGACTGAATGACTTTCAATCACTCAGTCTTATTATGGAATGCTAGGTCCATTCTAGCTATGAAAAACCAAGTGAAAGTGAAAGTCGCTCAGTCGTGTCTGACTCTTTGTGACCCCGTGGACTGTATAGTCCATGGACTTCTCCAGGCCAGAATACTGGCGTGAGAAGCCTTTCCCTTCTCCAGGGGATCTTCCCAACCTAGGGATTGAACCCAGGTCTCCCACATTGCAGGAGGATTCTTTACCAGCTGAGCCACAAGGATGATAAACCAAGGCAGCATATTAAAAAGCAAGAGACATTGATTTACTGACAAAGGTTCGTATAGTCAAAACTGGTTTTTCCAGTAGTCATGTACAGATAAGAGAGTTGGACCATAAAGAAGGCTGAGTGCCGAAAACTGATGCTTTTGGATTGTGGTTTAGGTGAAGACTCTTGAGAGTCCCTTGGACTGTACGTAGGTCAAACCAGTCAATCCTAAAGGAAATCAACCGTGACTGTTCATTGGAAGGACTACTGCTGAAGCTGAAGCTCCAGTACTTTGGCCACCTGATGCTAAGAGCCAACTCATTAGAAAAGACCCTGATGCTGGGAAAGACTGAAGGCAAGAGGAGAAGTGCAGGGCGGAGGATACGATGATTAGATAGTTAGACTCAATGAACATGAATTTGAGTAAACTCTGGGACATAGTAGAGGACAGAGGACTCTGGCAGTCCATGAGGTGGCAGAATCAGACACAACTTAGTGACTAAACAACAACAACAGATCCATTCAGAGGTAAATCCCTTATAATATTATCACCATTCCTTCAAAGAGCAGTGGAGGGTCTAGAGACCCCTTTCAGATATAGAGTTTCAGACATCTGTTTCTTTTCAGAGTCGTTTTTTGTTTATTTGTTTGTTTTGTATCACCTGGGAGTGTTTCCTGAGAGCTCTAACTACAACAATCATAGTTTAACTCTGTTAAATAAATTCTAGTACATAGCATTACGTTTTTAATTCTAGCTCTGCTACTCACCAGCTCTTTAACTTTGGGTAAGTTGTTTAACCTTCTGCATCACTTTTCCCTATCTGTAAAATCTGAGTAAAAATATCTATCCCATACATTTAAGAGGAAAAATTAATTTGCCTTTTTAAAAGTAAAATAAAATAATCTATAAAAATAACCTGCCTAATAAATAGAAGATAGTATGACTCTTTAACTGCCTTTTTTTTTTTCCTTTCCTTAAATCCTTTTGACATGTAGGACTAATTCCACTTCAGTCAGTGACTTGGTTTCCTGAGGGTTAATGCTACATGTAGTCTTCATCCATTTGGCAGAGGCAAGGGAGAACACATTATATGTAAGAAAAATGAGATAGCCCTTGCTTCTGATTTTCCCTTCCTTTAAAAGCTGTAAACACAAAAGTGGTTGCTTCATGTCAGAGCAGCCTGAATGCAATGTATTTATAGTTAATGAAAGGCAAGGCAAGCAACTCTGAAATGCATGCTTCAGGATTTTCTCTTGATACTTTCTAGAGTCTATCATAAGTTAGAGCTGATTTTATAATAGGATAGACATATGAAAGAACATTGTAGATTGTCCAAACTTCTGTTCAAGTAGAACTTGGTGGTTTGCAGTTCCAGGGAAATTAATGGTTCTTTGGGCATGCTGCTCTGTAGCTGGGGGTTGAGGTGTTTTCTGGGACAGCAGATATGCAAACTGTCCTCAGAGTGCCCTGTCCACTCGAGCTGAGTCATCTAGTGGCTAAACTGGGATCACAGTTTGTCATGCTCACATCTATTTTTATAGAACTAAGCTTTACATATACTTAGAGATAAATGCCTATTTATTGGGGAACAAAGGTGGACAAGGAGAGTCTTTTGACGCCCAAGGAACTTGATGAGAGAATCTCAGTCCATTCCAGGCTGTAAGTGAACTGTCAGTCTAACAGCTGCAGTAAGATGCAGGCTCTGTGCAGCATCTAGCAGTATCATGCTGTTCATCTAATTGGCTGGTTTAGGTTTCAGTGATGGGGTGGAGAGAGGGGATGCAGGAAGGAAGGAGAGCTAAGTGATGCCTGGGAGCTTTCCTTGTGTTCTAGTGTTCCTCTGAACAGTAATTATTGTCATGTATTCAAAGACTTGACAGCAGGAACAGAGAATCTCTTTGGTGAAGTACCAGTCTATATTTGGGTCTGAGTGTCTTTGGGCCTACAGAAGATCCCAGAGAAGCTGCAATTAGTGGTTTATGAATGCAAAACATCACATTGTAGCTAAGCATGGATCTTTTGCCTTCTCGAAAAATCCAAGTTCCATGAAAGAAAAATGTAGCCCTCTGATTTAGATGGGCATGCAGATACCTGTTTCAGCCACCACTTATGCCCCCTGCCTCCAAACCAACAACACTGCACAAAAAAAGGAACTCGTGTGAGTGAGGAGACCTGAGGGCTCAGAAATGTTTCGTTTCCTTACAGATGGATAGGAGCAGGCATAGTTCAAATTAACCAAAAGATGTAGCTCATTTTTTTAAATGTATCTGATGTGTAGTTCAGACTGAGGAAAGGAGGTAGGCTAAAAGAGATTATGTTGGGACCTATTTTACATAAATTCTGCTCTATTTAATTTGTGGGAGTTTCTTGAAATCAAGTTCCCTATTGTAATTTCTTCCAAGGCTCAAGCTGTGGCCTCAAAAAAAAAAAAGGGGGGGGGGACAATATATGTATATTTGT
Source organism: Bos mutus (assembly GCF_027580195.1). Lineage (NCBI taxonomy): Eukaryota > Metazoa > Chordata > Mammalia > Artiodactyla > Bovidae > Bos > Bos mutus. Next base: position 73,588,716 of record NC_091627.1, read on the forward strand.
GTACTTAAATGGAACCATCAGATCAGATCAGTCGCTCAGTCGTGTCCAACTCTTTGCGACCCCATGAATCACAGCACGCCAGGCCTCCCTGTCCATCACCAACTCCCGGAGTTTACTCAGACTCACGTCCATCGAGTCACTGATGCCATCCAGCCATCTCATCCTCTGTCGTCCCCTTCTCCTCCTGCCCCCAATCCCTCCCAGCATCAGAGTCTTTTCCAGTGAGTCAACTCTTCGCGTGAGGTGGCCAAAGTACTGGAGTTTCAGCTTTAGCATCATTCCTTCCAAAGAAATCCCAGGGCTGATCTCCTTCAGAATGGACTGGTTGGATCTCCTTGCAGTCTAAGGGACTCTCAAGAGTCTTCTCCAACACCACAGTTCAAAAGCATCAATTCTTCGGCGCTCAGCCTTCTTCACAGTCCAACTCTCACATCCATACATGACCACAGGAAAAACCATAGCCTTGACTAGATGAACCTTTGTTGGCAAAGGAACGTCTCTGCTTTTGAATATGCTATCTAGGTTGGTCATAACTTTCCTTCCAAGGAGTAAGAGTCTTTTAATTTCATGGCTGCAGTCACCATCTGTAGTGGTGGAATGGAACCATATATGTACTTACATGGAACCTATGTGTTTTCTGATCCAAACATCAGATTACATGTTCCACATTTTTAGCAAAGGCATGAGCCAAATATCTAGACATCCTGGGCAGACACCTGCAATTTGGCACTCTGATGGGATGAATAATTACTGCTTTTATAATTTGCTGTTTATGTATGTATCTGTATTTATTTATGTGTAACCATGAGAGTGACTTTGGGCATGGCTAGCTGTTTCACTCAGCTGCATCCCTTCTATTCTTCTAAGCATTTTATTTGGAATGATGGGGAGACCTCAGAAAGGCCACTAAATAGGAACTTTTAGGATCCTATTTAGAAACTAAATAGGATCTTTAAATAAAGAAATAATTTAAATAAACCAAATTGGCTTAGGAAGACTTTCAAGATTAGGAATAGAAAGACCTATAAATTTCAGTTATGCAGTCTCTATGAAACTTCCATTCTAATAGCCATAATCAAGAGGAACAGAAATGATATTTATTTTAAATAATAAATTTATTTTAAATGGAAAATAATTTATTTCTCTATGCCCTTCTTTATCTAAATATGCTGATTACACTGACCAGGTAGTATTCTTTTCTCCCATATTTAATCCTTTATAATGGTTCATAAACTGAATTTATGCTAAGAAGTTTAAATGAACAGAACATAATCTAAGCAAACATTGTTATGATGGTTGCAAGTTGAAGGTTGCAAGTTGAAGAAGTCTTCCACCTTACACTGGCAAGGTCCAAATCTCCAATTCTTTGAATATCCTTCAATCTACTCATAATGGCAGAAGCTGTAGGCTTTTTACATCTGTAACATCTTTGCAGCACATTAAAGCAGGCATTAGAAATGGTCTGTTTTCTTTAAAAAACTTAGTAATAAATAAAAAAGAAGGAAGCATGGAATGAGGGAGGAAAGGAAGAACATTGAATATCCATTCTTTTGTTAGGTAATTGTGTTCTCTGTTTTTCATAATTCCTCACCTCTGAATTGTTTATATCATGCACACACATATATATGTATGCACACATATATGCATATTCATATAGATACACAGCACTTCACTCTTATAGGTTTGCACTTAAAACCTCTGCTGAAAAGGCTCTTCTTTCCCTGGCACTTCAGCTAATGATGGCCTCTGGCTAGTTGTCCAGCTTTGAAGTCATGGTCAAATCCTGAATGAACTCACTGTGTGAACTTGAGTGTATTACTTAAAGTTTTTGACCCTAGTTTCTTCTTGTGTAGCATAAACAGATTACAGATAAATAACTAAATTTTGTTGGATTAAATACAAGATAAAATATATATCTGCTTGTTTTTTGAGAGTAGGATGACTTCATGTTTCATTAATCTTCCAACAGGCCCTTTCTGTACCTCTTCCCGTGTGCCAGCCATGATATTATGTGTGTCTGTGTCAGTCCACAGCCAACTTTATTGATGGTAATGTGGTTAAATCAATTTTTGAGCCTCCAAACTCACATACATATGCAAAATATTTACATAACAACATACACTTTATCAGGTTTCAGAAAAATTTTTAAATAATAATATTATTTTATTATTTTTATTATTATTTTCGGAGAAGGCAATGGCACCCCACTCCAGTACTCTTGCCTGGAAAATCCCATGGATGGAGGAGCCTGGTAGGCTGCAGTCCATGGGGTCGCTAAGAGTCAGACACGGCTGAGCTGACTTCACTTTCACTTTTCACTTTCATGCATTGGAGAAGGAAATGGCAACCCACTCCAGTACTCTTGCCTGGAGAATCCCAGGGATAGGGGAACCTGGTTGGCTTCCATCTATGGGATCGTACAGAGTTGGACACAACTGAAGCAAACTTAGCAGCAGCAACATTATTATTTTAATTATATTATTATTAATATAGTAATATTATACAGTTTATTTTTAGACTTTTCTGAATGAAGGTAAACTTTCAACACGGGTCTTTTATTTTCCTTTGACTCACATACAAAGATCTGCTGCTTGATGAGCACTTGGTATATGACAGACTAGGTACCACAGTTTATATGTATTTCTATGATATAACTCCCGTAAGAGGAACCTGTTTTATCAAAAGTCATATCTTAAAAACCCGTGCATTTAGCCACTATGCTATATTGCCTTTCAAAGCACAGAAAGAAGATAAACATCAGGGAATGGCCAAAGATGTGGAAACCAGGGACCAGGAATGCTAACCTAGCTTCAGCCTGGCTGAGAAAAATGAACAGGATAATGTATGTGTAGACTATAATTCTATGTGAAACTCTTCCATCTAATATATAAACCAGAGTTCTTATTTTCAAATACAAAATCTTATCAAAATAATTAAAGTGGGTTAAAGGAATAGCATCAATAGCCTTGTCTGAAGAGATATCAATTAAGAAAATATCCTGTTATTGAGAATCATAGTAAAAATTCATACTAGAAGCAAAACTGTTCCCCATATAAATGTGGATGTTGTTTCAGCTAGAAGAGAAATCTGACCTAGAAGTCTGTCTAAATAACTGTTTCAGTGAGGATCAGAGGGGTAGAGGAGGTTATGTGGAATGCAGAGAATACTAACTTATTAAGACCTAGACTTTCCTTTAAGTCCTTAAGAATTTGATATCATATTATTCTTAGGATATTTTTAAAAATGTAAATGCTATTTAATCCAACAATGATATTTGAAATATCTTAAAACAAAGTGATACCTGTTGTATACCAATTATGTATTAAGTACATAGCATGTTAGACACTCTAGAAAATGAAAGAAAGTAAAATTAAGGAACTAGCTTCCAAGAAGCTAACAATTTAGTTTGGGTACACAATGCATGTATGTACAAATGAGTAATACCAACATGAAAGCTTCATCGGGTAATGGACTCTTTTTATCCACTAATCTATATCCAGAAGTAAGAATGATACCTACCTAATACCTAATAGCTACATAATAAATATTTAACCAGAATAGATTAATGAGTAAACACATAAAAGGATGGGAGATAAATATCCCTAGTATATAATATAATGGGGGTTCCACGGTGTCTCAGATGGTAAAGAATCTGCCTACAATGCAGGAGACCCAGGTTTGATCCCTGGGTCAAGAAGATCCCCTGGAAAAGGGAATGGCTACCCCTCTAGTATTCTTGCCTTGAGAATTCCATGGACAAGAGGAGCCTGGCAGGCTACAGTCCATCGGGTAACAAAGAGTCAGACACGACTGAGCAACTAACACACAAATAATATAAGAGAAACCACAAAACAGTACAGGATTAATTGTCAAATTAAGGATAGAGGAAATAAGTAGTGAAGGGATGGAAAGGCTGACTATTAAGAGTATTGAAAAAAATTGATGTTTATAAAGGTACCCATCATGATATCTAACATTTACTGATTCCCAACAGTCGTTAACTACTGAAATCTAGTATAGTAATTCAGTAAACGCTGTCTTTTCTGTACCCAGATATATATATTTGAGGATTGAGATAGATATGATAATTAGGTCACCTGGAACACCACGCAGTTTTTGTTATCATAGCTAATGAGTTGACGAATAGGGGAACATTTGGTTTTATGAGTAAATTTATTTTGTTTTTATTTCATGATTTCTTATTTGAAATCTAGACTGTAATTATCTTTCACCCATGTTCTGTTATTTTGTTTTTCATTATTACTTGGCCAGTTGCTTGAGCCTACTCTTTTTCTTCAGTGATTTGTGTTTTAATTTAGTCATTATTGGATGGATTCCTTCCAAATGTACTACGGATGGCAGCTTCTTAAATGCTTCTCCTTCATGAACAGAAATTGGTTTGGTTTTAATCTGTGGTAACCTTCTAAACACTGAAATGAATCATTTCAATCTTACTCTTCTGCCAATACCATATACATACATATATCCTAAAATGGTACACTATACAAATTGCAACTGGAAAATCATCTTAGAATAAACTATTTTTAAAAGTAATTCCTTGTCACTTGGAATAGATATGCAGGTTTCAATTTTTACACCATTCATTACATTTTCATTTATTTTATTTGTATCAGTCATTACAAAATGTGAACTACTTATAAGACATCTCACTACATATGCTGGGGGTGGAAAAGTGTGCTATGTTCTTTAAACTCAGTGACCTTTGTCCTAAGGGTAAAGATATGATACATGCACATTATTTGAAAAGGTAACTATGCAAGGGGATAAGGGTACAGTACGTTGTAGATGAGTGGCATCAAGAAGAAGTGTTTTAAGAGTTTAGACAATAGAGTTAGAGAAGAGATGAATAAATATAGAATCTCATCACGTAAGGCTTCACAGAACAAAAGGCAGTTGAGCTGTGCCTTGAAGGACGGAAGCAGGCAGGGTGTTTCCTGTGGATATAGGAAGAGGGAATGTGGCATGAGAACGAAACAAGGCAGGAATGCATAAGGCAGGAGACTGAGCGTCCTGTACTCTACAGGATGGAAGTTCAATGTGGTGAGTATTAAAAAAAAATCTGGAAGATTGTGGAAGCTATTTAAATTTTCAGAAGAAGATGATGTTATTTATGAACTCTGTATATAGTAGTGATTACACTATTTCAAAGCAGTTTCCAAATCACTTTTGTATCCAGTCTCTCATTTGATCATTGAAGCAAACCTGTAAGAAAAATTATTATATATATGCATACCAGATACTGATAGTCAAATGGTAGAAATTGACCCAGTGGCACAAACCTAGAAAGTGTCAGAACACGTATTTGTGTCCAGATAATGACCTAAATCCCATGTTCACCTCACCATTCCATTCTATCAGAAGATGAATATGAATCATTATCACATGACCAAAGCTGGCATATACATGTATATGAGATATCATTTCCAGTATGGTATTAAAGAATGAACTTTTTCCCTTAGATACAATTTGAATAGGTGAAAGTGAGATCATTCTGAATAGAAGAGGTTGTTCAATAAACATTCTCAGCATTGTTTTCAATAGAATAATGACTTGTTCATGATTCTATCACCACATATGGATTTTAGCCCAAATTTCTCTGAAGATGTTACAAGCCACTCTCTGTATCATTACAGCATATAATCAAAATCACATTTTCATCTTCTTCCAACTGTTTTCACATTCCTTTCTTATATTGAATTGTTATGACATTGGTATGATGTAAACACATGAGATATTATTCTCATTTAACATATTTATGAAGGCAAACAGAATTAGAACAGTCTGCCCATCATCCTACTCATATTGGTGGTGGAGCCAGATCTCTTTTTTAAAAATACTTTCTATTTTATATTGGAGTATAGCCAATTATAGCTTCCCCATTGTGGAGCCAGATATCTTGACTCAGCCTAACAGTCCACAGTTCCAGGCTGCTTCCAAGATATTCAAGTTTGCATCTGATAGTGCAATTTAACACATACCAGAAGATGCAGAAATATCTGCTGAGAATGTAGTGTTTTGGGATTCTTCCTGCAAACTTGCAGCTTCTAACTCTGAGCTCCAGGCTTTTCCCTCATTGTACTTAGTGCTATGAAATGAACTAGTTAACATTCATCTATTTTTACCTCATTCAACCACATAATCTGACACTTACCTTAGCTAATGATTGATAGAGGGAGAAAACTATCTTTTCCAAGGTAAGCTGTGTAGCAGAGAAATGGCTGTGACCCTGAGGTTGGACACGTACCAGCCTAGCTTATAAGTGCTAAAGACAAGAAAGGGTTATCTTTCTGGGAAGTGACTTTAAAAAGAGACAAATTTCCCATAATATATTACAGTGATGTCAGAATTATGACTTTCTTCTCTCCTCCCTCTGGCTGAATGTGAAAGATTTAATTTGGTCTCTTACTATTTCCAGGAGGATTAAAGTATAGTCAAGGGACCCATCTGTGGTAATAGAATGGAGTTAGTTAACCTTGACTAAAGTTAATTTAGCTACTGGAAATGGTTAACAGGCAGGGATGTGGAAGACAGTTGCCAGTTCATGCTTTTCTTTATTACATATCTTGCAATGTTCCCTAATGTTTCAACTAATTTTCTTCTAATTTTTAAAGTAAAAGCTGTATACTTTACTGTTAGATGTTAGTCATATTGCTTGCTCATTTTTCTTTGATATTTATATCACCATTGTCAGTGATGTGATGGCATAATTCAAATTCACCAACACTTTACTGTAGATTTGATAATAAAAATATCGAAAAACATTTGAGATCATATTGCATCTCAAATACACTTATCCAAGAGGAACAAAGCACCTTACAACATTTGATTTGGACTTAGGAATAAACTCATCTAGGTCAGATTAGTCCTCAATAGACCAAACAGCCTTCTATATTTATATGTGCTGTGCTCTGCTTAGTCGCTCAGTCATGTCCAACTCTTTGCGACCCCATGGACTGTAGCCTTCCAGGGTCCTCTGTCCATGGAGATTCTCCAGGCAAGAACACAGGGGTGGGTTTCCATGCCCTCAACCAGTGGATCTTCCCAACCCAGGGGTTGAACCTAGGTCTCCCATATTGCAGGTGGATTCTTTACATTCTGAGTCACCAGGGAAGCCCAAGAATACTGGAGTGAGTAGCTTATCCTTTCTCCAGGGGATCTTCTCCACCCAAGAATCAAACCAGAGTCTCCTGAATTGCAGGCAGATTCTTTACCAGCTGAGTTACCAGGGACAGCCAGGCTTCTCTGTCTATGGGATTTTCCAGACAAGAATACTGGAGTGGGTTGCCATTTCCTTCTGCAGGGGATCTTTCCAACCCAGGTATCAAACCCACATCTCCTGCATTGAAGGAGATGGATTCTTTTCAGCTAAGCCACCAGGGAAGCTCACAGTGGTGGAATCATATCCCTCTATAGTATTTTGCTAACTATATTTAGATTCACATACACTAAACTTCTGACCAGTTCCTTCTTACATATATGTAATTGGAAGTTAAAGAGAAATTGCAATATGTATTTGAAAGGAGCAGGATGATTTGCTTTTTTCTCTCTCAGAACTGACTAACTCAGGATCAAGCCAGTCACCCATGCCTGGCTGCTTCATGGTGCAGTTGGAATACCTTGTATGTGGAACCTCCGCCAACTGAGCACTTGCCAAGTCTATGCTCTGCTGATTCCATAAAATGTTACTGTCAAAAAGCTTCTGGTAAAATTCTGTTGCCATGAGTAAAGGCATTGCATTAGAATAAGATTATTTCCAAATGGACATGGGATTAAATTAGCCATTGTAACTGTAATACTTTAATATCACTATCAGATATATTGAAGCCATAATTTTAAACTGTGCAATAAAATGAGTAAAAGAAATCATTTCATCAAATGAAATGTTTAAATTTGAATAACTGGAGAGCAGTTGTTCTGCAATTACATCTTTTCCCAGAGAAAAATAAAGTCAGGGCATTTCAGCCAGACCTTCTATTAATGTTGGCTTTTGCTGGGGAGGCTGGCCCCCTTGGATGGAGCTGCAGTCATGAGGTTATCTAGGGACACAAAACCACCGAGCTCACAGGGAAGGGGAACAGTTCAAATGAATTCTGCAGATGAGAGTTACAGTGCCGAGATGACGATGCCTCTGAATTAAGTAGCAGACTGAGATCCCTGTTGTGACTTTTGGTATTAAGCGACAAAGATGTCATCTATTTTGTGTGATCTATTAGTACTGTTGGAGGAATCAAATGAGATAATGTATCTAAAAGCCTTTTGAAAGCATGAAAGGCTATGTAAGGACACAGGGAGCCTGCTTTGACCTGTATTACACTAGGATCTATGATTAGCTGACAGGTTGACCATAGGGTAACTAAGGGTCTGAGCTACCATCAGACTTTGATAAAGGAGAGCTTGGTGAATGAATGGCATACTTTTGTTTATTAAATTGATATCCCTAAAGACTTTTTTTAAAAGATTTAAATTCTTATGGTTGATATTTTTTTTTAAAGCAGTGACTAACTTTATTGCTTTGGTGTATAGAGTAAATGTATTAGAAAGGAAAGAAAAGGTTCTGAATCTTACTTTTCTTTTTGGAATCTGATTCCCATAATTTACTTTGTGATCTCAGTTAGGTTAACTAAACTCTCTGAACCTGTAAAATGAAGTTAATAATATTCAATACCTGATATCTTTGTGTACATCAAATTATTTAACATATAATACTTAGTCTGTGTCTCAAAGTCAGCTATTAATTATGAGCTAATTAATAAGTAATTAAGTATTTTAATAAGTAATATGTTTATATTATACATATATATAATTTCTATATAAATATATTATACATTGATATTTATATAATACACAATTAGTAAGTAATTTATTAATAAGTAATTAAACAATTAATTTAAGGGTAATATGCTACTGGAGATCAGTGGAGAAATAACCCCAGAAAGAATGAAGGGATGGAGCCAAAGCAAAAAGAATACCCTGCTGTGGATGTGACTGGTGATAGAAGCAAGGTCTGATGCTGTAAAGAGCAATATTGCATAGGAACCTGGAATGTCAGGTCCATGAATCAAGGCATTGGAAGTGGTCAAACAAGAGATGGCAAGAGTGAATGTCGACATTCTAGGAATCAGCGAACTGAAATGGACTGGAATGGGTGAATTTAACTCAGATGACCATTATATCTACTACTGTGGGCAGGAATCCCTCAGAAGAAATGGAGTGGCCATCATGGTCAACAAAAGAGTCCGAAATGCAGGACTTGGATGCAATCTCAAAAATGACAGAATGATCTCTGTTCATTTCCAAGGCAAACCAATATCACAGTAATCCAAGTCTATGCCCCAACCAGTAGTGCTGAAGAAGCTGAAGTTGAATGGTTCTATGAGGACCTACAAGACCTTTTAGAACTAACACCCAAAAAAGATGTGCTTTTCATTCTAGGGGACTGGAATGCAAAAGTAGGAAGTCAAGAAACACCTGGAGTAACAGGCAAATTTGGCCTTGGAATACAGAATGAAGCAGGGCAAAGACTAATAGAGTTTTGCCAAGAAAATGCACTGGTCATAACAAACACCCTCTTCCAACAACACAAGAGAAGACTCTATACATGGACATCACCAGATGGTCAACACCGAAATCAGATTGATTATATTCTTTGCAACCAAAGATGGAGAAGCTCTATATAGTCAGCAAAAACAAGACCAGGAGCTGACTGTGGCTCAGACCATGAACTCCTTATTGCCAAATTCAGACTTAAATTGAAGAAAGTAGGGAAAACCACTAGACCATTCAGGTATGACCTAAATCAAATCCCTTATGATTATACTGTGGAAGTGAGAAATAGATTTAAGGGCCTAGATCTGATAGAGTGCCTGATGAACTACGGAATGAGGTTCATGACATTGTATAGGAGACAGGGATCAAGACCATTCCCATAGAAAAGAAATGCAAAAAAGCAAAATGGCTGTCTGAGGAGGCCTTACAAATAGCTGTGAAAAGAAGAGAAGCAAAAAGCAAAGGAGAAAAGGAAAGATATAAACATCTGAATGCAGAGTTCCAAAGAATAGCAAGAAGAGATAAGAAAGCCTTCTTCAGCCATCAATGCAAAGAAATAGAGGAAAACAACAGAATGGGAAAGACTAGGGATCTCTTCAAGAAAATCAGAGGTACCAAAGGAACATTTCATGCAAAGATGGGCTCCATAAAGGACAGAAATGGTATGGACCTAACAGAAGCAGAAGATATTAAGAAGAGATGGCAAGAATACACAAAAGAACTGTATGAAAAAGATCTTCACGACCCAGATAATCACGATGGTGTGATCACTCACCTAGAACCAGACATCCTGGAATGTGAGGTCAAGTGGGCCATAGAAAGCATCACTACGAACAAAGCTAATGAAGGTGATGGAATTCCAGTTGAGCTATTCCAAATCCTGAAAGATGATGCTGTGAAAGTGCTGCACTCAATATGCCAGCAAATTTGGAAAACTCAGTAGTGGACACAGGACTGGAAAAGGTCAGTTTTCATTCCAATCCCAAAGAAAGGCAATGCCAAAGACTGCTCAAACTACTTTACAATTGCACTCATCTCACACGCTAGTAAAGTAATGCTCAAAATTCTCCAAGCCAGGCTTCAGCAATACGTGAACCGTGAACTTTCTGATGTTCAAGCTGGTTTTAGAAAAGGCAGAGGAACCAGAGATCAAATTGCCAACATCTGCTGGATCATGGAAAAAGCAAATGCGTTCCAGAAAAACATCTATTTCTGCTTTACTGACTATGCAAAAGCCTTTGACTGTGTGGATCACAATAAACTGTGGACAATTCTGAAAGAGATGGGAATACCAGACCACCTGATCTGCCTCTTGAGAAATTTGTATGCAGGTCAGGAAGCAACAGTTAGAACTGGACATGGAACAACAGACTGGTTCCAAATAGGAAAAGGAGTATGTCAAGGCTGTATATTGTCACCCTGCTTATTTAACTTCTATGCAGAGTACATCATGAGAAACGCTGGACTGGAAGAAACACAAGCTGGAATCAAGATTGCCGGGAGAAATATCAATAACCTCAGATATGCAGATGACACCACCCTTATGGCAAAAAGTGAAGAGGAACTCAAAAGCCTCTTGATGAAAGTGAAAGTGGAGAGTGAAAAAGTTGGCTTAAAGCTCAACATTCAGAAAACGAAGATCATGGCATCCGGTCCCATCACTTCATGGGAAATAGATGGGGAAACAGTGGAAACAGTGTCAGACTTTATTTTTCTGGGCTCCAAAATCACTGCAGATGGTGACTGCAGCTATGAAATTAAAAGATGCTTACTCCTTGGAAGGAAAGTTATGATGAACCTACATAGCATATTCAAAAGCAGAGACGTTACTTTGCCAACAAAGGTTCATCTAGTCAAGGCTATGGTTTTTCTTGTGGTCACGTATGGATGTGAGAGTTGGACTGTGAAGAAGGCTGAGCGCCGAAGAATTGATGCTTTTGAACTGTGGTGTTGGAGAAGACTCTTGAGAGTCCCTTGGACTGCAAGGAGATCCAACCAGTCCATTCTGAAGGAGATCAGCCCTGGGATTTCTTTGGAAGGAATGATGCTAAAGCTGAAACTCCAGTACTTTGGCCACCTCATGCAAAGAGTTGATTCATTGGAAAAGACTGTGATGCTGGGAGGGATTGGGGGCAAGAGGAGAAGAGGACGACGGAGGATGAGATGGCTGGATGGCCTCAGTGACTCAATGGACGTGAGTCTGAGTGAACTCTGGGAGTTGGTGATGGACAGGGAGGCCTGGCGTGCTGCGATTCATGGAGTCTCAAAGAGTCGGACACGCCTGAGCAACTGATCTGATCTGATCTGAAGCCTGGAAAAAAATCTAATTCCTTTCCTGAGCTATAATAAATGAAGGTGATGTGCACAGAGTACAGATTTTAGAATCACCTAGAGGGATAAACATGTGGATTCCTGAGGCCTCTTCCAGATCTTCTAGAGGTGGGTCCTGAGAAGATGCTTTTCTAAAGAATTTTACTTATTTATTTTTTACTGTGCTGGGCCTTTGTTGCTGTGTGGGCTTTCTCTAGTTGCAGTGCATGGGCTTATCAAGGCAGTGGCTTCTCTTATTGTGGAGCATAGGCTCTAGGGTGTGTGGGCTTCAGAGCATAGGCTCAATGGTTATGGCACATGGGCTCAGCTGCTCCACAGCATGTGAGATCTTCCCGGATCAGGGATCAAACCCCATGTCTCCTGCATTTTCAAGTGGACTCTTTACCACTGAGCCACCAGAAGGTGCTTTTCAATAAACATTCTAGCTAATTCTTAAACTTATAAGTGACAAGTACTGATTTAGACAGAGCCATAGAGTAGAGTTTGCTGCTGCTTCTGCTGCTGCTACTGCTAAGTCACTTCAGTCATGTCTGACTCTGTGCAACCCCATAGACAGCAGCCTACCAGGCTCCTCCCGTCCTTGGGGTTCTCCAGGCAAGAACGCTGGAGTGGGTTGCCATTTCCTTCTCCCATGCATGAAAGTGAAAGTGAAGTTGCTCAGTCATGTCTGACTCTTCACGACCCTGTGGATGCAGCGTACCAGGCTCCTCTGTCCATGGGAGTTTCCAGGCAAGGAGTAGAGGTTAGTAGTAACTATTTGAGAATATAGGACCTTAAATTTTAAGCTGAAAGTGATGCAGTAACTGCATGGAAGTTTCCATTTTATGTTCATTTTGTTTGCTTTGCTATCATTTGTTTTTACCCCAAAGTCCAAAAAAATCATTAAAAAGTCTTTTCAATTAGATGGTCTCAGTAGATAAAGGTTAATCAAGGTTTTACTGCACCTACATTAAATTATGTTAGATAAAGTTACAAAAAGAGAGGAACTTAATAAGGAATAAAGGCACGTTAAATTTGGTATATTTTATAAAAACTAGAATTGATAACCAAACTAACTGGTCAAATAAAGACTTGCCCTTCCCCTGTCAAAAGGCAGAGAGGCAAATTCAAGCTATATACTTAGAAGCCCTGTCCTGTGTCTTGCTCATCAGCAATGAATTAATCATATGTTGTTTTCTATTTTTTTAAATTAAAGTATAGTTAATTTACAGTGCTGTGTTAGTTTCAGATGTACAGGAAAGTGATTCAGTTATTATGTATAGATATCCTTTTTCATATTATTTTCCATTAAAAGCTACTATAAGATATTGAATATAGTTCCCTGTGCTGTACCTTAGGTCCTCATTGTTTGTTTCTTTTATATATAGTAGTGATATATTTAATCCCAAATTTCTGATTTATCCCCTCACTATCTCCTTTTGTACTCATGCCTGTTTTCTATGTTTGTGATTTGTGTATTATTTTTTTAGGTTCCACACGTTAGATTGTGTGATATCTTTGTCTGAATTGCTTCACTTAATATTATAATCTCTGGGGCCATCCATGTTTCTGAAAATAGCATTATTTCATTATTTTTTATAGTTGAGTAATATTCTATACATACAGTATATATACCACAATACATATATGCCACATCTTCTTTATCCACCTGTCAGTGGACATTTAGGTTGCTTCTGTGTGATTTTATAAATGAACATATGCTTTTAATATATGTAAGCTAAGTGCTGAGTCCATTTATTTTTGACTGTTTTCCAAAGAACAAACCATTCAAATCGAGGAGAGTATTAATGATGTCTAATAGTTTACTGAAAAGCATGGAACTCAAACAAGGTCAGACAAAATAAGAATAATGTTTCTAAGGATAAAGACTTCCCTGGTGGCTCAGACAGTAAAGCATCTGTCTACAATGTGGGAGACCCGGATTTGATCCCTGGGTCGGGAACATCCCCTGGAGAAGGAAATGGCAATCCACTCCAATACTACTGCCTGGAAAATCCCATGGACAGAGGAGCCTGGTAGGCTACAATCCATGGGGTCGCAAAGAGTCGGACATGACTGAGCGACTTCACTTTCTAAGGATCTCTCTGTGCAGAGAGGAGGTGTTATATGTTGGAGGGGCAGGGTACCTTACACATGAGGAAGAGGTGTGTACTTACTATAATGGGAATTGAAATGTTTTCTGGAGTAGTCTGGAGTTAATGTATTATATGAGCAAGATGTGAGTTTCTAAATTTCTTTTCCAGCTTGCTGTATTATCAAGGCCATTTAACAGTTATGAATACCTATTACCTGTTCAAGGGTTCTTTCTTGGCATGTGGTCAAGAGTTGAATTACTTTCAGTGATAACAGGTCTGTAGTTCCTTTGAAAGCTCTCTGTTCACCTAGAATGTAAAGTTGCAAGCAGACAACTTTACTGGCCTTTCCCAGTTTTCACTAGCCTCTCTTTGTATAGGAGAACCTTGATTAACCATTGCCCATGTTCTGGTGGGTGCTTTCTAGCCAACAGTTCTAATGTCCCTATATCTTCCTTCATCCATTGACCAATAAGAGTCCAGTCTTAGCTATTTCATCGGAAAATGTATCCTCTGAAATAAGATTGCTATGAAACTGGACCACCAAAGTGCCTGTATTTTAGGTGAGCTCTTGGTAGTCTTGTGATCTTAGAGGAATTTTCTTATCTGGAAAGTACTGGTCACTTTCTAAGAAAGTACAAATGATTTAATATAAGCCAAAGGTCTAACAGTTTTGACTGGAACCGAAGAATAGTTTATTCCTTAAGCGTAACACAACAATCCTTAGCCGATGAGCCAAGAAGTCTGCCAGCATCAATTGAAAACAAAGGTCCCAGAGGCTATAAAGTAAGATGCTGGGTATTTTCTGATTCCTCTTAGTCTTTCTGACTTACTCCATCAGGGATAATTAGGGTGACAAAATCCCTGATTTTGCCTGTTACCCTGTGCAATTTGTTAATGGTGCTTCTTCTCTAAACTGGCTTCTTCTCTAAAGTGGTCGAGTTTGGATGATAAATTATATGGCCACCCTTCTATTGTGCTCTTTTTAATCACTATGAATGTCTACTTCGTTGCACTTATCATAATGATATTTTCCCCACTAAAATGTAAATTCCATAAGGACAGAGACTTTGTATGGTTCTGGGTGACAACTCAGTGCTTAACAAGCATATAACAGGTGTTCAATAAATATTTGTTGAGCAAATGCATGCATGTATCACATGCCATCCACCAAGGCCAAGCTTGTTCTTCATCAAGTGAGCCCATATGTTATCTGTAGAAGAAGCTAATGGCATATGCTGGTTCTCTGAGGAGCAATGCACTGTCCTTAACCCTTCTGAGACGCTCTATTAAAGACTGGCTCTTGGGAGGCCATGAGCAGAGGAAAATCCCCCCTTAGAAACCATCAGAGAATCTGATGTCCAAATGGGACCCATGTTCCTCCTAGCGAGAGGAGAATCCTGTTGCATATTGTGAGGAGACTGTCAGGCTTTGAGCTATGCCTGGAGGCTTGCTTAGTGGCCTTGACTCTGGCTTTAGTAACCTTGGTCTGCCCTGGCTTTCTGCTTGTGCACTCCCATGAAAAGAAAAAGTGAGGAAAAGGCAAAGGGATTGGAATGAAGAATGACGAGTAGCAAAATAGATCTCACTGATACCTTACACCATCGACTTGTTTTCTTCTCCTGTGTGACCTCATACCTCCTATTCTGCTTTATGGATTGTTTTGGGCAGAGTACTATGTTCTCTGGGGAAATGTGAAAGTGAAAGTTACTCAATCGTGTCCAGTGCTTTGCGACCCCATGGACCATACAGTCCATGGGTTTCTCTAGGCCAGAATACTGGAGTGGGTAGCATTTCCCTTCTCCAGGGGATCTTCCCAACCCAGGGATGGAATCTAGGTCTCCCCCATTGCAGGCGGAAATAAGTCGGGTGTAATTTAGATACCCTACTCATTATAGAGGGTCTACCTCTTAAGGTCATGAAACTCCTTTTGGAAGTTTACCTTTTCCTAGTTGCTTCAAATTCTTTATCCTGGGAGTGAGGATCTAGCAGGGAAACCACAGCCCTGTTTCCAGTAAGAACCAAATAATCTTATCACAAAGAAAACTAACTGGACAATAAGAGTAAATGCCAAGCTGTGTCATACTAAGCTGATATGATTCCAACAAATTATAACAAAATTGATATTTTAGTTAACGTGAAATTCTTTCAGTTCCAATTGCTTTTTTATTTATTTATTTTTTTTGTGGGGGGGGGGGTGTATTTAAAATGGCTCATGAACACCAACAACTGCTTGTCCATTTCCTAAGTGCCTAAGGAACCTAAATTAGGAATCATTACATGAAGTGATCTCTATTTTTTTTTTTTTTCAATTCTGAAGTGCATTGACTTTCAGATTCATTTATATCAATTCTAACTTCCAGAACGTTGACCACCCTAGGGACACCTGCCCCTTCGGTAATTTTCTTAGGTTAGTCCTAACTTACTAATGAATGTTCTATTCCTGCATAAATCAAAAATTAGTAGGCTACTTCTTTACAGTACCTACAGTCCTTGGGAAATACAAAAATTAAGTTAGCAATCTGCATTTTCAGCAGTAAGATCTTTAGTAATACAGGCAACTCTATCATTGTTAAGAGATAATACAAAATAACTGATAACTGAGGTGTAAATGCAAGCACTATGATTCAATACAGAAAAATCTTTAAGATTTAACAGAATCTAAAACCCAAATGGTGAAGGACTTTGTCTCTAGGCAGAAAATGAAGAGGGGAACATTTTTCAGCTGGCTAGAATATTCTCTTCTGTATGAGTATCCAGAGTTCATTGCCACTGGCTTCTTCTGGATCGATCACATTGTTCTAAATGAATGATGCTGTCAGTTTTAAAGAATGTCAGGGAGTTGTGCAGTCAGCTCTAGATATAATGAAAATGCTCTAGCAGCTTCCTTGACTTCATCAGGGCAGCAGGATTAAATTTGAGCTTGAATTTTGAAATGATAAAAAGCTGTTTGACTGCATTTTCAATATGTTTATCAGAAGAAAGCTGAAAGTACAAGATAACTTCTGCAAGAAATTTGGAAATGAAATGGGTATCAGAATCGGCTGAAAGGAATCTGCAGCAGCTGAAAATTACTCACGTTTCTACTGCCAACAACCTGCACTGCACTTTTCTTCCAGAATTATTTTTAACTAGCCTGGAAGGCATCCAGGTTTGAATCTCCCAGAAGCAATTTTGTAAATGTGAGAGGGGCTAACTGGCTTCTGATTCCAAAGACAGGTGCACCTGGATGTCTTTTATACAGCTGTGAAAATCCACAGGATGGTCATCACTTATCATTCCACAGTGGAACAGCTTAAGTGTGAAATGCATTTTCCTCCAAAGGTGATGAAAGCCAGCAAGACAGATCAAAGTTAAGCCAAGCAAATGCATACACACCCATTTTCCTTTTCTCCTTCCTCAGAAAATATCCTGACAATAAAGTGAAAGATTTATGACCAGAAACCTGAGAGTCAGCTGCATATATCCAACTGAAATTACAGTTGCTACTTATTCCTGTCTAAATGAGGTACAAATTCATTTGAAATCTCTTGTGACATAAACTGGCTACTACCCCCTGAGGGCTCAAATTTTGTGAAGCAAGGTACAGTAGGAGGTTTTACATTAAACAATGAAGCAAAAAACAGGTAGAATCTGAAATCTGATGGTCATTGCTTCTTACTTAAGAAGAAACAAAAATCCAGTTATGCCTTTTCAGTCTTTTAACATTGGAGTTGTCTTCTGTATCACATTGAGATTAAAAGTGATTAAAAGTGATTTACAATAACATTCTACAGATTTTGTGTAAAATTTACACATATAGTAAATATAATCAAATATAAAAATATCAAGATGAATAAAATATTTAATACTGTTT
The DNA here is from genome assembly GCF_027580195.1 of Bos mutus. NCBI lineage: Eukaryota > Metazoa > Chordata > Mammalia > Artiodactyla > Bovidae > Bos > Bos mutus. The sequence goes on from NC_091627.1 coordinate 73,606,542, forward strand.
TCAATTTGTCTTTACAGCTCATATAAACTTATTGCCTCTGAAAATTTCTTTAAAATCGATGTTCATCTTGAACAAAGTTTTCAGAGGAATCTTTTACAACTGGAGAATCTCTAATTCTCAAATTGCTCTCAAGATTGTCTTAACAGTTAGCTAAGATCATTTGCTAAGGTAAAAGTCCCCCTGCTATTAACCCAAGTGTTCTGCTAACCTCTTGGGTGAAACATGCCAGAACGTGTCCCATGTATCATGTAATTATTGCTTTAAAGGTTTTCCCAAACCCAGAAAAGGCAATGAATAGGTAACTCAGCAGGTAGCTACATCAAAAAGTGTCCTGGGATTGGTAGACTTTAGTTAGTTAAAAAGAGAGGTCACCTGTCTTACTTCAATAGTGAAAATGCATTTTAAAGGTTGACGTAGAAAGAAAGAACATAATAAATACAATGTTCCTGAAACAACTACATGTCCAGGCTTCAAGTAAAAAACAAGAAACACATGATAGTCTGGTCTATGAAGAACAGATAGACTTCGGCCTCTGGAAGGTGGACTAGATCTAAGGCAGAGTTTGGGGGATCATTGATCTAGTATCCACCACTAATTGACTTAAGGGCTCAATTTTTCTCTCTTCTCTCTTTGTGATTTTTCTGCTTTCCCTTCTCCTACCAGCTGACTCCTTTATCTCTAGTTTGAATTTATAGGAGAGATGCCAATGGGTTTAGTTTATTACTATTATTCCTTTATGGGCAGATTGTTTATGGGTGGGCCAGAGGTTAGCCTGTGTACAGAGGCATTCTCTGGATCAAGTGATCCCTGGGCCAGTCAGCTATGGCTAAGGGGTGGCAGCCAGCAGTGTGCTCATGTAGATGGAAGGACTAAGAAGGAAATATCAAAGTGAGGTTGGAGGGGTAACTGGTATTTTGAGCCTTGGCTTATCTAATTATTTTTCCCCGAATGATTCAAGAAAAATTTGCAGTATGTGGAAGTTGAAAATAATTCATCTCTATAAATCAAAAGATTTCAGTCTGCATTTATGGAAGTCATGATATACTTTGTGGTTAAGTATAAAGGAAGGACATTACTCTTATATTTATTGCACACTTACTATGTTACCAAGCACTTTATTAATTGTTTTCATACATTATCACATTTAATCCTCACCATAAAGCTTTCAAATACTTTTATAGGTTTGATACTACTATTGAGACTATCAGCGTGCTTCAGTGTAACCTATTACAAGCAATGGGTTTTATAACTTTTTAAAATAGAATTGACAAAGATATCAGACTTTAGTCCATTAGAGATATGATTCAATGCTTGATAAAACATTAATCTTTGTCAAGTTTCCTATTACAATAAATATATTTGTCAAATATCAATTTAATACCAAAGTAGATAGTTATTTTTTGTTATGAATTGCAATAGATTTATACTTGAAATCAGTAATTCCTGGGAAGCTTTATGTATTATATAAATATGTATTAAATATATATATAAATATATAACTTGTAAAGCTTTATCAAGCTGCATAACTTTAGGCAAGTCATTTTACATCTTAGAAACTCAACAACTTGAGCTGTAAAAGAATTGTAATTCCTGCCCTATCACAGGTTTTGGTGAGAAAAGATTTGAAAAATTATAATTAGAAAGTGCTAGACTTCCCTGGCATCTCAGACAGTAAAGAATCTGCCTGCAATGCAGGAGACCCCAGTACAATCCCCAGATCGGGAAGATCCCCTGGAAAAGGTAATGGCAACCCACTCCAGTGTTCTTGCCTAGAGAATTCCATGGACAGACCATGGGATCACAGAGTCAGACACAACTGAGTGACTTTCACTCACTCAGTTGAGTTTTGAAAATATTATAACTGATCATGAATAATAAGATTAAGGAAGTAAACTGTAGGAGATAAAATTAAGAGCCTTAAAATACCAAGATAAGACAAAAACTGTAATTTACACATATAAAAAATATTTTAAAAATTTAAAATGATCAAACCACCTAAGGTATATTATCTGATATGATTTTCTGGCATTGTACTTTGAGATTTTACTCAAAATGAAAGGATTATTGATTTGATTTTTAATTATTTAGCTTGTAAATTAATGCCTTAAAATCTCTTAAAAAATATTTTTGCAAGTGCTGTGTAGCATATTGATCTAATAATCTGATCCATGTTCGTTTTTCTTCTTTTTTGAGGGTAACACAAACTTCTACTCCCTTAGATATAAAATTGTAAAGGAAACTGGCCAAAAGATGAATAATATATAATTTGAGAAAAACAGACTTGACCCAGTTGTGAAGCATGAAGAGAACAATTTGAAAACAGTTCAAACGGGCTGTATTTGGAGTAGTAGAAGTGTTTCACAATCTATTTTATGTTTGTATTAATACAAGAGAGTATTGTTGCATACCATTCTTAAGGTAGACGATAATAGAGCTAGTATTGGTCACTAACTCTTCTAGGACTGGATCCAGTTTGCACATTTCTATAATCATAAAATTTCCCATTTTTTTTTTAAATAAATGGAGATCTTTAATCATTGTTGTTCAGTTGCTCAGTCATGTCCACCTCTTTGCGACCCCATGGACTGCAGCACGCTAGGCTTCCCTGTCTTTCACCATTTCCTGGAGATTGCTCAAACTCATGTCCATCGAGTCGGTGATGCCATCCAACCATCTCATTCTCTATCATCCCCTTCTCCTCCTGCCTTCAATCTTTCCCAGGATCCAGGTCTTTTCCAATGAGTCAGCTCTTCTCATCAGATGATTAAAGTATTGTAGCTTCAGCTTCAGCATCAGTTTTTCCAATGAATATTCAGGGTTGATTTCCTTTAGGATTGACTTGTTTGAACTCCTTGCTGTCCAAGGGACTCTCAAGAGTCTTCTCCAGCACCACAGTCTGAAGGCATCAATTCTTCGGCACAGCTTTCTTTATGGTCCAGCTCTCACATCCATACATGACTACTGGAAAAACCATAGCTTTGACTAGACGGACCTTTGTTGGCAAAGTAATGTCTCTGCTTTTTATTTTATTTTTTTAATTTAATTTTATTTTTAAACTTTACATAATTGTATTAGTTTTGCCAAATATCAAAATGAATCCGCCACAGGTATACATGTGTTCCCCATCCTGAGCCCTCCTCCCACCTCCCTCCCCATACCATCCCTCTGGGTCGTCCCAGTGCACTAGCCCCAAGCATCCAGTATCGTGCATCGAACCTGGACTGGCATCTCATTTCATACATGATATTTTACATGTTTCAATGCCACTCTCCCAAATCTTCCCACCCTCTCCCTCTCCCACAGAGTCCATAAGACTGTTCTATACATCAGTGTCTCTTTTGCTATCTCGTACACAGGGTTATTGTTACCATCTTTCTAAATTCCATATATATGCGTTAGTATACTGTATTGGTGTTTTTCCTTCTGGCTTACTTCACTCTGTATAATAGGCTCCAGTTTCATCCACCTCATTAGAACTGATTCAAATGTATTCTTTTTAATGGCTGAGTAATACTCCATTGTGTATATGTACCACTGCTTTCTTATCCATTCATCTACTGACAGACCTCTAGGTTGCTTCCATGTCCTAGCTATTACAAACAGTGCTGTGATGAACATTGGGGTACACGTGTCTCTTTCCCTTCTGGTTTCCTCAGTGTGTATGCCCAATCCAGTGGGATTGCTGGATCATAAGGCAGTTCTATTTCCAGTTTTTTAAGGAATCTCCACACTGTTCTCCATAGTGGCTGTACTAGTTTGCATTCCCACCAAAAGTGTAAGAGGGTTCCCTTTTCTCCACACCCTCTCCAGCATTTATTGCTTGTAGACTTTTGGATCGCAGCCATTCTGACTGGTGTGAAACAAAAGCCCAGGTCCAGACGGCTTCACAGCTGAATTCTACCAAAAATTTAGAGAAGAGCTAACACCTATCCTGCTCAAACTCTTCCAGAAAATCGCAGAGGAAGGTAAACTTCCAAACTCATTCTATGAGGCCACCATCACCCTAATACCAAAACCTGACAAAGATCCCACACAAAAAAAGAAAACTACAGGCCAATATCACTGATGAACATAGATGCAAAAATCCTTAACAAAATTTAGCAATCAGAATACAACAACACATTAAAAAGATCATACACCATGACCATAAAGTGGGCTTTATCCCAGGGATGCAAGGATTCTTCAATATCTGCAAATCAATCAATGTAATACACCACATTAGCAAATTGAAAAATAAAAACCATATGATTATCTCAATAGATGCAGAGAAAGCCTTCGACAAAATTCAACACCCATTTATGATAAAAGCTCTCCAGAAAGCAGGAATAGAAGGAACATACCTCAACATAATAAAAGCTATATATGACAAACCCACAGCAAACATTATCCTCAAAGGTGAAAAATTGAAAGCATTTCCTCTAAAGTCAGGAACAAGACAAGAGTGCCCACTTTCACCATTACTATTCAACATAGTTTTGGAAGTTTTGGCCACAGCAATCAGAGCAGAAAAAGATATAAAAGGAATCCAAATTGGAAAAGAAGAAGTAAAACTCTCACTATTTGCAGATGACATGATCCTCTACATAGAAAACCCTAAAGACTCCACCAGAAAATTACTAGAACTAATCAATGACTATAGTAAAGTTGCAGGATATAAAAACAACACACAGAAATCCCTTACATTCCTATACACTAATAATGAGAAAACAGAAAGAGAAATTAAGGAAACAATTCCATTCACCATTGCAACAGAAAGAATAAAATACTTAGGAATATATCTACCTAAAGAAACTAAAGACCTATATATAGAAAACTATAAAACACTGGTGAAAGAAATCAAAGAGGACACTAATAGATGGAGAAATATACCATGTTCATGGATTGGAAGAATCAATATAGTGAAAATGAGTATACTACCCAAAGCAATTTATAGATTCAATGCAATCCCTATCAAGCTACCAACAGTATTCTTCACAGAGCTAGAACAAATAATTTCACAATTTGTATGGAAATACAAAAAACCTCAAATAGCCAAAGCGATCTTGAGAAAGAAGAATGGAACTGGAGGAATCAACCTACCTGACTTCAGGCTCTATTACAAAGCCACAGTTATCAAGACAGTATGGTACTGGCACAAAGACAGAAATATAGATCAATGGAACACAATAGAAAACCCAGAGATAAATCCATGCACATATGGACACCTTATCTTTGACAAAGGAGGCAAGAATATACAATGGATTAAAGACAATCTCTTTAACAAGTGGTGCTGGGAAATCTGGTCAACCACTTGTAAAAGAATGAAACTAGAACACTTTCTAACACCATACACAAAAATAAACTCAAAATGGATTAAAGATCTCAACGTAAGACCAGAAACTATAAAACTCCTAGAGGAGAACATAGGCAAAACACTCTCTGACATACATCACAGCAGAATCCTCTATGACCCACCTCCCAGAATATTGGAAATAAAAGCAAAAATAAACAAATGGGACCTAATTAACCTTAAAAGCTTCTGCACATCAAAGGAAATATTAGCAAGGTGAAAAGACGGCCTTCAGAATGGGAAAAAATAATAGCAAATGAAGCAACTGACAAACAACTAATCTCAAAAATATACAAGCAACTCCTACAGCTCAACTCCAGAAAAATAAATGACCCAATCAAAAAATGGGCCAAAGAACTAAATAGACATTTCTCCAAAGAAGACATACAGATGGCTAACAAATACATGAAAAGATGCTCAACATCACTCATTATCAGAGAAATGCAAATCAAAATTTCCCATTTATATATAACTGTAACATAGCCAATTTTGTGAACATTGAAATCCATTAGAACTACCAGAATTTATTTATACAAGTTCCATCTGTATGTAAAACTCAAAGTTTATTTCCATGTATACCTTTTAGCCCGTTTACAGTTTTGCAGTTTATTTTTATCTTATTTTATTTTACAGTAAAGCTTAAAACCTCCGGTACTAGGTTTAAATCCTGACTTTATCACCTAGTAGGTATATGACCTTAGGTCAAGTTTCTTATTCAATGTTTTTGCCTTCTTACCTATACACCTCTGTCCACAGGATTAAAGCAGATTAATCTGCATTAAATTCTTAGCATGAAGCTTAACACATAGGAAGCGTCAACTATACTTAGCCATTGTGATTATTGTATATCTCTTAACTGAAATAAATTGCCATATTGAGTAGCCCCATACCCTAATGACCTTCATGTCACTCCATGAGATTCTCTATTTAGACAAGGGGCTATTTCAACAACCATTGATCACCAAAACAAATGTGATATGAAACATCCCCAAAGAGATTATAATATATAAATAAGAATTGCAAAAGATGATATTAAGACATCTTTCTCTTTTTTTTCACACTTGAAATAAAACTTTTAAGACAAGTTTGCTCCCTTCCTTCAATTGTCATCCTGATACTTAGAGTGCAGAAATCAGTTTACATTCATGTATGATGTGCATGTGTGCATAGTCCCTCAGTCATGTCCGACTCTTTGCAATCCTGTAGCCTGTAACCCACCAGGCTGCTCTGTCCAGGATTCTCCAGGTGAGAATACTGGAGTGGGTAGGCATTCCCTTCTTGAGGACATCTTCCTGACCCAGAGCTTAAGCCCAGGTCTCTTGAACCCAGGTCTCTTGCATGACTTCAGCCATTAAAAAACAATTGCCAGGTTTTATTAAACATATTCCAGTTTCTTGACAGGCAAAGTTTTAGTCTTGCTCCCCTGTCCCTTGACACCACCCCTTACTTCTTGAAATGGTATTTGTCATTTGTCATGGTATGAGTCAACTCAAACCTCAGTTGACTGCCCTGAGGTTTAAGACCTCCTTAGAACTGTTTGACCTTGGAAAGATTTAACTTCTATTATGATTTTGCTTTCCAGTAAAATCTGCCTTATTTACAATTAAATGGAATGAGTAATCTTAACAGTAGTAGAGTGCTTTACCAAAACATTTGAGACTGTCAAAAGCTGTTATTTTGGGGGTAGGTTTTATTTATTTTTTCCTTCCCATTCCCACTGAAGATTTAGCTGTTATCTTGTTCATACCTTGTTCTTAATGAGGGAAAAAATAATAAAGCAAAAGGGACATCTTACAGGACTTTTCAGTCAGTGTTAATAGAGAATTCTGAAAAGATATTTGTTTGGAATTGTTTTTAACGTTAGGGAAATAATTATAACACTGACAAATGGCTAAATATTATTTTTATATGTTGCCATAAAAGTCTGTTCAATTAAAAAAGTTAAATATATTGGCCATAGTTATTTATTTTAGTGAATTTACCTGAAGAGATAACCACAAAGCAAATAACCATACAATGTAAATACAGTTATATATGATTTCTTGGCTGGCACATTTAAAAAATCAAGAATATATAATGAAATACCACTGCTTTAAATTCTTCAGTCTGAGCTATGGAAGTCAAAGTATTATAGGTTTAAGAAAAGTCATGCATGTATTCATATGCATAGAGAAAAATTTCCCTATTCTTCTCTGATTTATATTAAGGAGATGAGCTGCATAGCTTTGTGAAGCTTATAAAGGCAAACTTAGCTATTTATGTCATTCTTTCAGATATACCTTGTCTTCTGTGTTTTACTCATGCTGAATACAATTAACTATTTGTTTACTATAATATACTTTAGGACAAACATCTTTTATAGCATTTTTTCCATATTATAGTTCATTAAAATGGTCTGTAGGAAGCTCATATATGTTAGTAGAAAAGGAGTTCCATATGAAAATATGTTTAGAAAATTCTGGTTTAAAAAAAGCTATACTTACTTCTTAGACTTTTGTATATGATAACAAGCATGGTGAATTTCTAAGATATGTAACATTTCCAGAACTTGCTTGACTACATAATGTTTTTTCCTCTAAATTCTTTTAAGTCTAATTTACTGTGAAACAATCTTTTCAGAAATCAAGTTAAAGAAGTCTGGCATTATAGGTATCATTTTTCAGTCATTGGTGCATAGTTAAAGAAATTTTTAACAAATGCTTATTTTATATTAATTATTTATCAAATGTATGAAAAAGCAACTATGATCAAACATTGGAATCCTATGAGAGACTCAATATGAATGATTCATATTGCCACTATTATGAATTCTAATTGGGAAAACATATTAAGTGCATTGCCAGGTATAACTAAAAACATGGGAGAAGAGAGAAAAGAGTAGAAAAAAAATTGTTTCCTACTTTTAAGGGCTTTTCAACCTATGAGAGGCATCTAAGCATTGAACAGACATGGATGCTGTAATGAGATACAACATTAAATGCATAGATGCATGAGATGAGTCCTAAGACCCTTTCAGTCTACTGCAACTTAGTGATTTGTGTGCACAAAACTGGCATAGAATAATCCATGAGTATAGGAAATCAAATGCTAAAAGAGATAGCAAGGTATAGTAAAAATAAAACATACTTGGCAGAAATACAGACTCCACATTGTTCATATAAATTGAGGCAGATTTAGCCTTCGTATACCTCAACATCCTAACCTGTAAAGTGGTCCTGAGATTTGCTATCCTGTTGTGAAATCAAATTAGGCAAATTATGTATTGAGTTACTGTAGTATGTGATATCGGAGAAGGCAAAGGCACCCCATTCCAGTACTCTTGCCTGGAAAATCCCATGGATGGAGGAGCCTGGTGGGCTGCAGTCCATGAGGTCGCTGAATCCGACACGACTGAGCGGCTTCACTTTCACTTTTCACTTTCATGCATTGGAGAAGGAAATGGCAACCCACTGCAGTGTTCTTGCCTGGAGAATCCCAGGGATGGGGAATCTTAGTGGGCTGCCGTCTATGGGGTCGCACAGAGTCGGACACTACTGCAGCGACTTAGCAGCAGCAGTATGTGATATATTGTAAGCATTTCATGACTCTCAGATCTTCTTGGAAGAGATCGTTAAGGACTTTAGGAATTCCATACTGAACTATTCTGAATAGCTGTAGATGTTATATTCAAAAGAAAAAGTAGGATAGAATAATCTAAAATATATTAATTTTTGTTTGTATATTCCTGAAGCAGTACTGAAAGAATAAAAAAAAAAAAAAGCAGGAGTAGTAGTAGTAATAATAATAATATACCACCAAAGTTACCTTTGAAAGAGGTGATGTTTGAGAAGGAAAATAGACAAATATGAGACAGATGGGAAAGTTAATTTTATATGTATATTTTAATACTTTTTTGATGGAATGAGCTGAGGAAAGTATTGTTGTTCAATTGCTAAGTTGTGTCCAACTCTTTGTGGCCCCATGAACTGCAGCACGCCAGGCTTCCCTGTCTTTCACCATCTCCCTGAGTTTGTTCAAACTCATGTCCACTGGTCGGGTATAAAATGCTTCATCTGAACTCCTCCATAGCTTATATCCTTGAAATTACTCTACAATACTGATACTGGGTAAGTTCATGTGAGTCTGATTTAATAATCCAATCCTTCCATTTGTCTATAGTTAATACAATCATGTATTCTGAAGGACTTTCAAGTAGAAGTATCAGAGATAAGAAGCCATTTTGTTTTCTTTGCCCTTACCCAAATTGAAATGTTTACCAGTATGTTGGTAAATAGTCTCCCTATTGAATTGGTAAAATCAAAGCCACTCTTTTAAGCAGTGAAAATGCCTGATCTAATTTCAGTAGCTATAAATCAAAATTAAGCCTAGGAAACTAGACCCATAAATAGCTGTAGAGAATCCAGCTGCTATTATTCTAAAGGCATTCTCAGATCAATCTTCATGGGATGATGTGGCTGAGATAAGGGAATTGTCTTCCTGTTCAGTTAGAAGTTTCCAGAATTTAAAGTGTATTCTGGGGAGAAAAAAACAGCATTATTTATTTTAAAAGTCAAGGAAAGATTGTATTGCTAAAATGAGAAATCAAGTCTTTACTTTTGTATTGATCATTTTTGTTGCATAGTTTTTATTTTATTTTTTAGGATTAATTATAAAAACTGGACATAATTATTCAATGTCCTCAAAGTCAATGAGATAAGATAAAGAATGTAACCACCACCTACTCCTCCTCAAATTAATTGGTTTGGTTTTAGGTAGAATTTTTTTTTCTCTACTCTGAATTTAAGCAAATGAAATGCTGTTTTTTAGATTTCGACTGTAAAGAGCAAACAAGTCAGTCATCTTGAGTGTTTGTTCAGTTTTAAACAGACACTCCTCAGGCTTAGAAATAATTACTGCAATAAACAGATAAAGAAAGTTATAAAAGAGTGTGAAAATTCTTTTCTCCCCTCACATTTTTTCATGATCTTTTCTTTCTTAGAACAACATATTTTATTAATTTATAAAATTTTATCATATTCAGGTTCATATATTTGTAGTCAGTATCCAGTGTTTAAAAATACATTAATCTTTATCCTTAAGTTATACATACTTCAGTCCCCAAAAACTCTGAGTAAAATGCTGTGAAATATACCTTTGGGTTACAGACATATCTATGATTTTGAAAATATATCAACTTGCTCAAGTTGAGTTGTGTGCTTAGTCACTCAGTTCAGTTCAGTCGCTCAGTTGTGTCCAACTCTTTGCGACCCCATGAATCGCAGCACGCCAGGCCTCCCTGTCCATCACCAACTCCCGGAGTTCACTCAGACTCACGTCCATCGAGTTGGTGGTGATGCCATCCAGCCATCTCATCCTCTGTCATCCCCTTCTCCTCCTGCCCCCAACCCCTCCCAGCATCAGAGTCTTTTCCAATGAGTCAGCTCTTCACATGAGGTGGCCAAAGTACTGGAGTTTCAGCTTTAGCATCATTCCTTCCAAAGAAATCCCAGGGCTGATCTCCTTTAGAATGAACTGGTTGGATCTCCTTGCAGTCCAAGGGACTCTCAAGAGCCTTCTCCAACACCAAAGTTCAAAAGCATCATTTCTTCGGTGCTCAACCTTCTTCACAGTCTAACTCTCACATCCGTACTCAAGATCTCTCTATTTTCCTTTCATAGTTTCCTTAGATACTAGTGGTAGTAAAAATGCTGTTTTAATGTAGAAATGTCAAAACTCACATATACAAAATATTTAGGCAGTATAAACTGTTACAAACTTTTGCAATTGAGGTTACACTTTTTGTTCTGTGCCAGTTCGTTTGGCCTTTGCATACAACTGTAGGCAGAACAAAGTTCCTAGAAACAGTAGACCAAAGGAGTATGGCTGCCTTCTGACAGGCAGCTTGGAGAAGTCAGCGGCAGCTGGGAAAAGCTGTTTGTGAACATGGGGTCTCTCACTGCTCATTTCTTTGTCATGTTCTTTGTCCTGTCAGCCACCAATCCCAGACCTCAGCCTACCTACCTCCTATACTCTTTCTGTTAGCATTTTGTATTTAGCATTTGGCCATTTAGTCAGAATCTTCTTTCCCATGTTTTCTCTACCAAAATCTGCTCTAAGGTCGATATCTTTTCTTTATACAGTTATGTACTCTCTCCTTTGATTTTTTTTGCCTTTTAAATCTGCACTCTACTGTGATGAAAAACTCTGTCCTGTCAGAAACTATTCAAGTATTCAGTGGATGCAGAAGGCCCAGTTTAGGGGAGTGGAGCTGAGTAGAGATTAAGTCCTAGGTTCTGCATGGAGTACATTTTTTCTATTCTGCTCATGAGTAATTGTGGCCCTGCCACTAATGATTTAGTACTTCCTTTTTATAAGAATTCACTGATAGTTTTTTGTCCTTCTCAGACTGAACATTTAAAATTAAACATGAAACTCATAGATTGTCAGAAATTAGGATTCAGGGCCAATATTCGCAAAGTGAACATGTTGAATGGCAGCTGAAGAAACAGTGATTGATAGTGGAACTTTTTTGTTGTGCTAATGTAAAAATGCTGACAAGGACAGATTAGAAGTGGTGTGCGTAATTGTTTAAATGCAGCACTGACTGAGTGACTCATACTTCCTGAAAGTGGGAAAAAATGAAATGGGGAGTGAGGCAGAAAAGGGGAGAAAGGAAAAAGAAAAAAACAAAGCATCTTTCTTCAATTTTTAATCTCATGTTATCATTGCTGGGAAGTCTAACGAGATTGATTGCGAAGATAGCTATTTGTTGATGGGTCATAAAATAAACAGGGACAAATGGTGGTGGTTGAGTGATTTTTAGATTTTCTGTGCGATATCATATATCAGGTATGGCCCTTCACACTCTGATTCGAATTTTAAATATGTCTGGGAATTAAGAAAAAGAATTTATTGAAAAAAAAAAAAAGACCTCCATAGAGTAGCTTTTAGGCATGCTGGAATGCTTTGACCTTGAAAAGATAAATCCAGAACAAGCTAAAAACAGCACATAACATTACTGCTAACATGCAATGCATAACAGGTTACTATGTATCATAAAATACAAAGAAGCAACCAGAGAATAAAAAAAAAAGAATTATGTTTAAAATGGGATGATATAATGATGCAATCCTTAACACTATTCAGAGGCATTTAAATTCTATTTATGAAATACAGCTTGCGTTTCTTATGGAGGATCAGTTAGACTATATGTTCCTATATATATATATATATACACACACATATATGTGTGTGTGTGTGTGTGTATAATAACTCATTCAAAGAATAAACAAGTAGAGAAAGGATTAGTAAAGTTTAGGATAGACTCTATTTTTTTATGATCTAAAGTCAATCTGTTTAATATTGTTTTTCTTTGTTTTCATACCCAGATATATCTCCCAAAGCCAGCCTAGATCAGTAAAGCGTATAAATTAAAGACTTTTCAGATAAGTATGGGTAACTTCCATCTAGATAGCTTCAAATTTATATAGAAATTAACTTTATTTTGGAAGACTTTGCAAATGAATATTCTATTTTCTTTGTAGAAAATGGGAGCTGTGGACCACTATTATAGTTCAGAGGGAGAAAGTGAAGGGAAGGTTTTCTATGGGAATAGCCCTGAGTCTGCCCCAAGGGTTTTATGGCCACCAGAGACTGACCAAGAGCAAGGAAGGCTGGTGATGTGAGATGGGGGCAAGAATCCTAAAGGGAACTGGGTATTTATTCAACATTCTGTTTTGTCTTCTTTTGTCTAATCTGACAATTCTATGAAGTACAGTATTCTGAAATGCAGAAATAGCAACCCTGATTATAAAATTAAAAAAGCATGACAAATCCTTACAATGGCATTTCAGAACAAAACCAGTATGTATACTCTTTCCACTTAAGAAAATAAGATACTTTTCTCCCTTCTAATGAAATAAAATGAACATTTGAAAATATTTATATATTTTTTCAACTTTGAAGTTAAAAAAACCCTCATTTATTTGAATTGTTAAAAAAATCTCATGAGATAACAAGGCTCAATTGAGCCTGTTACCTTTAGCACAAAGTTAAGCCAAGAAAAACTGTTCTGAAACATGAATTTCCGTTTAATGCAATACAAGTTATTCAAGTAGTTATACAATAGGTCAAGCCCAGTTCACCTTCTTGTGGTTTTCTTTATCCATGTCAGAGCATTTATTAATTTTTTATGTTTATTTTTAAGCTAACAAATTTCATTTCTAAAATCACTGAGTGTATGAAACCAACTCTACCTGACCCTCCTCACATCTCTAAACCCACTATGTACTTGCCTACAAAGACATTTGTGTGATTGTTAGAAATTCCTCTCGTGTCTCCGTCTAAAATGTAATCATTGACATTTGAAATATTAAAAGAAAATGCCTTTAGAAAAATGTCACCCCAGGACACTGAGGTAACTTAAATGCATCCCATAGTTAACATCCAGTTTAATACAACGTTTAATCTGTTGTACCTGACAAGGGGCAGATACTTTCTGTGAATAATACAGGGAACACAGTAGTTAAGCAATTCTCAAAATGGTTAGAGGAAAGGAATGAGAGGAAAGTGGTTAATTTATTATTTGTGTGTATGTGGAAGAGAGAATCAGGAAAAGTATTTAACATTATTTTACCTCCTCTGGTTTGTCCCACTTAGACCAAAGAAATTAGCATTTTCAAGCCCAGAACTTGATCATATCTGTGTTCTATGACACTTAGGATAAGAGTGCTTCAGCACAGATGTGCAATGTATTTCTGCAGAAGTGTATGTTTTCAAGGCCACTTATTAGAGGCTGTTAGACTGTGATAGAAAAGATATATTTGGTCTTCTTTGCTGGTTCCTGGCCCAGAGTTCCTAAAATCCTGTGGAGATAGGGTTTAGAGATGTGTCTTCCATTATGCATAATAACCCCCTTTCAGCATACCTGAGTTTATGTTAATGATGTGATTCTAGGACAATGGACTGGTTACTAGAGGAACCAACCAGGTTAGAGGCCTGGAACTTTCAGCATTACCTCTGTGCAGGGGAATGGGCTTTGAGGTTGAGCCAAATCACCAATGACCAATGACTTAACCTCTCATACCTACATAACAAAACCCCCATAAAAACTCTCACTGAAGGGGTTCAGAGAGCTTCTGAGGTAGTGACCGTATCAAGGTACAAATCTGGAGAAGGCATGGATGCCCCATGCCCCCCTCACATATCTAGCCCTATATATCTCCTCCATTTGGCTGTCCTTAAATTATTTTTTTTTTCATTGAAGTATGGTCAATGTATATTATGATATGTTATAGGTCTACAGTATACTGATCACAATGTTTAAAGGTTATATTCCATTTATAGTTATTATAAAATATTGCCTATATTCTCTGTCCTGTATCCTTGCAGCTTATTTTGCACAGAATAATCTGTACCTTTTAATCCCTTACCCCTGCATTGTTCCCCCTTCCCTGTACCCACAGGTAAACACTAATTTGTTTTCTGTATCTGTTAGGCTGTTTCTTTTTTTGTTATATTCACTAGTTGCATTTTTTAGATTCCACATATAAGTGATATAATACAGTATTTGTCATTCTCTGACTTATTTCACTTATCATACCTTCCAAGTCCATCCATATTGTTGCAAGTGGCAAAATTTATTTCTTTTTATGACTGAGTAATATTCCATTGTATACAGATACCACATCTTCTTTATCCATTCATCTGTTGATGGACACTTAGGTTGCTTCCCTATCTTAGAAATTGTAAATAATGCTGCTCTGAACATTAGGGTGCATGTATCTTTTCAAATTAGTACCAAATGACCCAACAATGCCACTCCTGGGTGTAACCCCAAAGAAACAAAATGCTAATTCAAAAAGATGCATGAATATACTCTTTATGATAAACAGATAATAGTAAATGCAGTGTTTTCCTGACTTGTGTGAGCTGTTCTTGCCAATTATAAAGCTTGAGGAGGAGACATGGGATAGACGACAGAAGTACAGGTGACAACTAGGACTTGAAATTGGCATTCGAAGTGGAGAACCGTCTTGTGGGACTTAACCTCTAGGGTTGGCTCTGATTCCTGGTAGATGATTTGTAAGACACTCAGTTGGTATCTGGAGAGTTCTAGAATTGGTTGGTGTGGGAAAAAGCCTCATTCATTTTGTGTTAAGGGTGTTGAGAGAAAAGGAAACGGTTTGTTTGAGGGGACTGGGTGCACATTATATTTCACTTCTATCACACTCACTCATATTCATGAATTTAATTGTGAATGCCATCTCTCAGTAAAGATTCAGAGAAATCCAGAGACTTGCAAATGCATTCCTATTCCTTCCAAGTCTCACATGCAAAGCTTGATGGCTTCATGGTGTGATGCGTTAGAGAATTCATCCATTTTGCTGCCTCTGGATGATTTTTATTCTATACCTAAAGAGCACTATCAGAATTTCATAGGTCTGTGTGCTGAATCATTTATATAAGAGGCTGTAGAATGCATATTTATGAATGCCTGAAATATTCTGTCTTATAGCACCATGTTTTTTGTGGTATTTGCATCTCAGGTTATCTACAATTATTGACTAGCCTAGCAAAGTTGGAAAGTTGAGTTTGACTTAAAATTTTATGTAGAAATGAAATGTTAGTATCACAGCATTATTTTTGCAGTTATTTAAAATATGAACCAACAAGAAACTCCAAATGGGTTTATAAAATTATTAACCTTTGTTTCTTCATTTCAAAATGACTTTTTTTGTAGACAAAACAATTGATGGCCGTCTTGAATCTAATTCCATTCCTGTACTGGACTCTTATCTATGTACTTTTGGGTAATGCGTTATACCACAACCACAGGGTGAAGCCAAGCACCCATAGTAAACTTAGGGGCAAGATATGAACCAAGGACTTCTGGCTGGGAAATCAGGATGGCTTCTTAGAGTATGTTACACTTAGCTGGACTTTGCTATACAGAGAGTTTTTTAAATGGAGCCCATTTTGTATTAAGTGAAATCTGTGAGGCTGAGAGAACTGTAACACTGGTTTTGTTTCCAAGTCTATTATTCTTATTTTGATCAGACTTTTAACATTTCTGAAAGAAGAGCTAACATGAGGGCTTCAGAGATTTACACTCTTTATTGGTTTGTCTACAGTGATATTTTGTTTCAGTTTGCTATTTAGTGTAATAAGTTTGTATATATTAAATTTAGTTGAATGGTGATATAAAAGGATTTGATGTAGACCTCAATTTCAGTGTCTTAAAGTAGAATAAATTGATTACCCTGAGTCATGTTCACATAACTTAGATACAGTTGCAGAAAACCCAACTATTAATAGTCAAGGGATATTTCTATTTATTTTTAAGTCCCCTGATTGAAGAATAATGCAATTGCAATGTGGAAAAGAAGCTGGCATAGCTTAATGTGGTACAAAAGACCTGCAATACAACATGCCTCTGCAGAGGAAAACATCGTGCTTATTAGTAGCAAGCGCATGAGGTTGCCCTGTGGCCTTTGAGCTTCGGGACTAATTGTATAATCAATATTCTTCTACTGGATTTCATACTAATTTTACTCTTGAGAGTGTATGGGACTGGGAGGGGCCTTTGTATTCTGCACACAGGTTGGCATTAAACAATAAAAAAAAGTCCTTTGTAATGCTGAAAACCAAAGAAGCCCCTGACAAGATAAGGGATGCTGTCTCTGCTCTCATCTTTGTTTGAACCTAAGAAATCTTTACTAATTGCGGTGAAATCCCGGCTACATCTGAGTCCTGGGGGAGAGACAGGAAAAGGATGTTCATCTCTCCTTCCCACCCAACCCCACACCCTCTGTCTGTTTTAGAGACATGCAGTCTCTTTATTGTGGGCTTTGAAGGAAGCATTTAAGCATTAAAAAAAAAACAAAAAAATAGATTGTGTGTACAGTAAATAAATATGGAGGGATCGGCAGGGAGATTGCTGGTTGTTACTAAGCCATCAAGATGAAGTCATTCAAATACAAATAGGCAGATGCGTGAGTCTCTGTTTTAGCACCAGGCTGTGGTTGGTGTGTGGAAATAGGGAGGCGCTGAAAACCACAGGTGTTTGGGGACCCATAATAGGCTATCCTCAGGGGCAGTATTAGATGCAAGAAAAGACTTTAGGTAGGGGCCCTGATTTGGGGGTTTTCTGCAAAGAGATGGAAGCAAAGTAGACAGCTTTGTGAAGCCATGTGAAAATGAAACCATGCAACTCAGATTGGACCTTGAACCCACACCGCGAGACAGTCTTCCAACTGAGATCAAACACCTGGTTTCAATCTTAATGAAGCTCAAGTTCTTGATGTCTCATCACAGAAAGAATTCAGTGAGAGACAAAGTGATAGGTAAGAAGTGGATTTATTTAGAGAGAAATACACTCCACAGATAGAGTATGGGTATCTCAGAAGGAGAGAGTAGCCTCAAAATACGGGGTGGTTAGATTTTGCTGCTGCTGCTGCTAAGTCGCTTCAGTTGTGTCCGACTCTTTTCGATCCTGTGGACCATAGCCCATCAGGCTCCTCTGTCCTTGGGATTCTCCAGGCAAGAATACTGGAGTGGGTTGCCATGCGCTTCTCCAGTGGATCTTCCTGACCCAGTGATTGAACCTGCATCTCTTACGTCTCTTGCATTGGTAGGTGGGTTCTTTACCACTAGCACCACCTGGGAAGTCCCAGTTAGGCTTTATGGGCTGGGTAATTTCATAAGCTAATAGTGGAAGAATTAGTCCACCTATTTTGGGAAGGGGTGGGGATTTCCAGGAATTGGGCCACTGCCCACTTTTTGACCTTTGATGGTTGACCTCAGACCTGTCATGGCACTGATACGTGTATCACTAAGCTTGCTGACATGTTATGATGATCATATAGGACTTCCTATATGATCATATAGGAGCCTTCCAGGTGGCTTTAGTGGTAAAGAACCTGCCTGTCAATGCAGGAGCTGTAAGAGATGCAGGTTCAACCCCTGGGGTGGGAAAGTCCCCTGGAAGAGGAAATGGAAACACACTCCAATATTCATGCCCGGAGAATCCCAAGGACAGAGGAACCCGGTGGGCTACAGTCCTTAGGGTTGTAAAGAGTCAGATATGACTGAAGCAGCTTAGCACATAACGAGGCTCAAGGTCTAGTGGAAGTTGACTTGTCCACCATCTTGGACTTATTTGATTATAATCAGTTAATGTCCTGTCCTCGGGCTATGTCATTCTTTTAAACTTTGTGCTCTGCCCCCTTCTCTCCTGTTTCAAAAACACAGCTAGTCCTATTCTATTCTTTTCTAAGATTCTCCCATCTCACCTGACCAACATTCTAAGGGGTAAAGGTGAAATCCTGAAAGAGTCTAACAGGAAACCATACTTTTTGCCTATTATCCTTCAAGTTTGTCCTTCTAGAAATTGCCCTTAATTTCTACATGGGGGGAAAAAAAACAGACATCTAGTAATTAAGGAAAGATTTTGATCTTCATAGTTCGAGGTTTTAGGCTAGGGTTCTTGAATATTGACTCGTATAATTCCTTTACTTCTGTAGAGTCTACTCAGTTTCTCTAGCTTGTATATTGTCTAAACTATCTCGTCTCTCTGTGGAGAAATACTTTAACACTGAATGCAGAAATATCCTACCAATTCAAAGAACAACCTCAACCCTTAATCTAGAATTAAGTGAAAAAGTTTCTGCATATCCAAAGTAGCTTTCATGAAAACTCCATATTAAGGACATGCATTTTCTTTCTTAGTACCTCATTCTGAGCCCTTTGACTTGTATTCAGCAAGTCATTCTTAATCAGCCAGATTATCTGGTTTCTCAGCCCACAACAGATTGGAAAACAACAAAGGGGAAGTAAGAAGAGGCATAGTGACAGCCACAGTGACAGCTGAAAGCTTGACATTGAAGGAAGAGAGAGAAAAATGATATAGTAGGCATAGAACTATATAGCCATATGGTGCAGTAATGAATGTTCACCAAGATGACCCCTGAGTCATCACGGGGAAAAAAAAAGATAATATTATGTTTAGAAATATCTATATAGAAAGCCAGTGGGTAATTTATTTTATAAAGATTACCATCTAAAATTTAGGTGTTAAGTGGGCATAAACTTTAAGTACATGGAAAAATCAGTTCTCAAGAACTGCTCTTTCCCAGGAAATACCCAGGTAAATGAGGTGTTACTAATCTCATCTTTAAACACCCTACTGATTTTCTCCTACAATTTGTCCATAAATATCCTGACTATTCATTGTTTTTCAGCAGTTACCTTGTTACAAGGAGGAAACAAACCCAAAGAAATGCTAATGAAATATGTTTTCTGTTTTTATTCAGTTCCAAACATTATGAATTCTGAGTTAAAAGCAATTGATAAATCAGATACTAACTACTTAATTATGGAAATATTAAGTCTTGCCTCCTCTTCCCAGCACAGACTTCAGGGGTTTGATCTGATGTTGAGTACAAGGTATCATTTTTACCAAACTTAACAAAATAGTTGCCCGCACTCTGTGGACATTAATTCCCATTTACATGCATAATACAAAAGATGCCCTGACCTAATCAACCGATCACTGCACATTTTGATATATCTCTAGAGGGAGAGAGTCCTTGTCTCATTGACTTGGCAACAGTCCCTACCAGTGACCTTTAATGCTATTATCCTCTCTCTGGGGAGGGAATCAGGATGTGTTGAACGTTGCAGAATCAAAGCCTTCCTAAGAAATTGGATTTGAAAGCAGGATTTTGTCGATTGTCAGTTTTTACTTGTAATTTCACTGTGGTTTTTATGTAGCATTTTATAGATTGTATTTTTTTCCTAATTGCCTTAATTTATTAAATAAGACAAGCTGTAACATTTCTACAGATAGACAGAGGATCGGGACCAAGTGGGCTGAATTTTTTTTCCCCTGAATCGGGCTGGAATGGGCTTATAATGACAAGATTCTGTTTTATCTGAAAAGACCCTGATGCTAGGAAAGATTGAAGGCAGGAGGAGAGGGGGACAACAGAGGATGAGATGATTGGATGGTATCACCGACTCAATGAACATGAGTTTGAGCAAGCTCTGGGAGTTGGTGATGGACAGGGAAGCCTGACGTGCTGCAGTTCATGGGATCACAAAGAGTCAGACACGACTGAGCAACTGAACTGAACTGAATGTTATTTTCCCCTCAAGGGGGCTCCTTTTGGAAAGGCCCAAGAAATGTATGAGGAATTTGCTGTGATTTCCAGTTGCAGCCTCAACTGGGTACATATAATACAATAACAGTGGACTCTGGCCTAAGAAACATTTATAACATCCTCAGGAAGCCTACTTGGATAAGAATGCATTTTTAAAATTCATACTGAAAACCTAAACTGGTGTTACTCTGGCTAATATAACTTAGGCTGTGGATTCTGGAGTAGCCTCTTCCTTTTTGATTACTCTGTGTTATCACCAAACTAGTAGGTATATATCTCTCCGAATATAATTTGGAAGTTGACTTTTTCTTAAAATGTTCTTTGGCAGGCATAATTCTTATAGTAGAGAAGCAAGTAGGGCCAAGACCTTTCAAAAGAGTGAAATGGGTCATATTTGCCTCTGCTGTCCCAAGGCAGTCAATTCTAAATGCTCACTCTCCCCTTTCCATAAATATCCCCCTCATACTCCATTTGTATCGGCTTAAATCCAGCCCTGAGGAAACTAGCTCAAATATTGTTCTTTATAAGGTGTAAATGACCAATAAAATAAAGAAAGGGTCTCAGAATCAAATGCCTGGCAGGTGAAGTAGATGAGCAAAACTGACTCAGTGTGAGATGACAGACAGAGGTAGTTGGTGAATGAGAGTGTCTACCTCACCATTGAAATCCCTTTCATTTTTATTACACAAGATTGGAGATTCAATAAGACTAAATTTCTGATTTTTCAAGAAAAACTGGACATCTAAATTTTTATTTGAGACCTAATATTTGTAAATGTGGGCAACCATTTCTTTCTTTTTTTTTAAATTCCATATTGGCTAAATGTAACATTCTGCAAATCAGTTTCCAAACTGCAATTTAAATACAAAATATCTTCAGTTATTTTTTGCTGGATGATGTGGATGGTTATGAGGATTCATCTTTAATCCCAGAAGAGTATGTTTCTAGTTGCAGAATTGCAGGCATCAGAAAGAAAGGAGGAAGGGATTTGAGAGGGAGAAGAAATGAATAGCTCCAAGCTCCTGAATTTATACTTTAGTGAAAGCCTGTCTTTGGAAGCAGGATCTGTATCTTTGGCTTGGTCAAATGAGTGTAGAAGAAAAGAAAAGCAGAGCAGAGCATGGTACTAGGTGTGCAGCACATAATGATGATGTTGAAAATACCCAGATTAAAAAATATGTAATTTTTCAAATGCAAAAGACACGTTGGACTTTAATGTTGCAGATACCATAAATTTTGTCTTTCTGCAGCTGCTTTTAGGTAAGAGGTATAAAAAGTAGAACAAATCGCTCAATTAGTATTTTAAATTAGATATTGACAATATAAAACAATTAAGACTATTAATTGTAAAATAAATTTGAGGCAAAAAGAGACCAGAGACTGCTATGGTAATAAAGACCTTAACTTATTGGGTACTATCCTACTTGGAGGAGGTTTGGATTGGAGATAAAAGGAAGGAAATGAGATATATTCCAAAAGAAAAAGTGACAAGATATAGTGTCCAAATGAATATAAAGGATAAAATAATCAGATGACTCAAAGTTTTAGTATCATAGCAATGGACACAAACTGATGTCAATAAACAAATTTGTGAAACAGAAAATGATTATAGTTTGGGTCCCATCAAGTTGGAAAGGATAGACTATCCGGACTAAAACGCCAAAAGACCATGTAAAGAAGATAGTGACACACAAAGTTATTGGACAGTCCTCCGTGTTTTGGTTTCAGCCCTACCTCACATTTAGAGAGAAGGGCCAAGACTGTGGGTTGTACTGAGACGTGTGGCAGCAGTTACAAGAAAAAAAGAATGAAAAAGTATATCAAGAGCAGCCAAGCTAGCATCTTAAAAGTTAAGGTGGAAAAAAGTAAATTAAAATAATAATAACAAATCTTGTTTAATTGAGAAGTTCATCTCTAGAATATGTTTTTTAAAAAGCTAGTTTTATTTAACTTTAAGAAGAAAACAAACTAAAATTGGACTCAATTATAAAAATGTGTAACTTAGGATGATTCTTAGAAACTTGTATTTTGAAAAACAATTGTGTTTCCCATTCTTGGTGCCTTTATTATTTAGTGATCTAATACTCATCTGTGACTCAAAAGTTCAAATCTGATTCATGTGCTGTTCATGTTTGTCAATGAGAGGTGGGTTCCTAATATTTTCTACCAAAAATAATATGTAAGGCAAGAATTTTCCAATTTAATGAATGCCAACATACCAATTTATTCTTATCCAAAATAAGGCAGAGGAAATGAAGCAGAAAGTGAGATTTCAAATGTTTTCTTAACAGTTTAATATGGACACAAACTGGGATGTGGCCAAAACCCCATCTCTGAGTGTGTCATAATCTGCATATTGACAGATATTAGGTGATTCATGAAGTTGCTTAGGGCTAGTCACCATGTATCATTCCATTTCTGCCTTGCAGGCTGGAAGAGATATTTGGGAAACAACTCAACTATAGATAGTAAAATGAAAAACCACCCTATTATATGCATTTTCTTGTTCAACTTTAAGCTTTCAACAATGTATTTTAATGAAATTCTTTAGAACTATCATTTACATTTCAGAATTGGTCTGAAAATACAATAATAAATAAAAATAATATAATTCAGCCATTAGTGTGAATTAAGTGTACTAATTAGTATGCTATATTATAGTTTGTTGAGATTTGCTGTGCTAGGAGTAGAGGATAACTTAGATAAACTAAAGGAATAGAAAATTGCAGGAAATGAGATACACAGAATGGATAGAATGGGTACTTATAGTAACTATCTGATGCCATTCGAGAAGATTGTTCTACAAACATGAACTTTCCAGAAAAGTGATGTTTTCCACTTTGTGCAACAAAACTTTTCTGTTTCATTTTATTATTTTGAAAGCAATACACACTTCCTACCTTATTGAATAGAACCTGCTAGCATAAGTTAACCTGTTTTTGATAACACAAGGTCATCATTATGAACATTAATCCCTGTACTATGCTATAATACAGTAATTCCTGTGGGGCTACTGAGGTGTGGAAAGCTGCTGCCCTCATGCTAAGCTACTATGCTTTCTAAATTCCTATATCTATCTTTTATAATTCATTTCTTAATCCTCCTCCCTTATTAGGAGAGCAATTTCTTGTTGTTATCATCAATATGCCTGCTTATTGAAGCCACTTCCAGGTTAGAGCAACTGTTTGCTTCTGATTTGCTGTAGGCTAGAAAGCCAAATAACACACCATTTAGAATCCTGCCAAAGATAAAGCTAATAGATTACAAAAGAGGTTCTACAGAGCACTTCCATGTGCAAAGTGAAAAACTTCTGTGAAGGAATTATGCCATAGCTATTTCAGCTTTCAGATACTTTATTTGCTTCTTGATTATTATCTATGTTCTGGGAAGTCAGGAACTCAGGCTAAACACCTTCCAGTGTAATCAGTGTACACAGAACAACTAAAAGTTGCCTTCTTTAAATTATTAAAACACACCACACTTAGTAGGCTCTTGATCTATAAGTATGTAGTTATATAACTGTATCTGTATATAGACATATATGCATATACATGTAAAACTTGTGTATAAATGTGTTGCTATACATGGAGCTACATTATAAAGTATTGAGATCACTCTGCTTCTCTATCTTATAATTTATACAGCTATTTAGTCCAATAAAAATGTGTGTATGAGCTTTATCTTTTAAAATTACTCCTGCATTGCTGAGATTACTTTTGTTCCTTTCCTAGACCTTAGGACATGACATGTACTGTTTTGCTGATTCTTGCTAGATCCTTGGATATACTAGCTACTGAAAATCGCAATCCATGTCAGACTATGGAGTGGGATGGTGTTATCTCCTGATAATGAAACAATATTGCATGTCACCATGACTTGCTTTTGTTTGACCCCTTCTGCCTTTGCACGGCCACCAAGCTATAACATTATTAAATGCTGAAAAATGCCACAAGTTTAGTGTTTTACATGTTCCAGCCAAGGGATGAAGCTTCTAGTAGTTTTCTTCTCCCTTATTTCATCTCAATAGGCCAAAAAGTTTAGCACTACTATTTTGAGACTATTATCAGCACTCTGTGTTGAAAGTCATTTCTTACCTTCTTTTAAAAAATAGGAACATATGGGATGATGTAAGTGAATAAGAGCAATTTAAAGATGGTTTGGTTGTGTATTATAAGTAAATTGGTTAAAGGTTTAGGAGATTTTCTTGGGAAAGCTGTAAGGTTCTTTGTAGCTAGAAAGATGTTAGTCATTGTCGTCTGCCTGGGTAGTTTACTGAGGGCATACTTATGGTCTCACATAGGTCACAGGTGCTCACACAGTTCTCATACTATATGAGCCAGCCAGTTGTAGGACATAGAAAGAGAAACTAAATAATTTTAGGTGGGAATGCAAACTTGTGACCTTGTCACTGTGTACTGACCTACAAATTAATAGGGCTTGTATTTATTTAATGGCTGACAGCTACCATTCATTGGCTCTGGGTCAGGAACTATGCTTTATGTTTCATACGGTATCTCATTTGATCTTCACAAAAACTCTGTAAGTTGATATTATCAGTCTCTATAGATGAGGTTGCTTGAGGTTTAGAAAGACAGAGTGCCATGCCCAAGATTAAACAGTGTGTCAGAACACAGTTTTAATTACTATGCAGATATGCAGTCATAATGTTAATGTGGATACATCCAATAAGTCAAATTTATATTAACAGCATTGACTTAACATCAAACCACTTGCTTTGATTAGTTATAAAAATGGCATGGCTGCTGAGTAGTAATATTTATTACCATCAAATAGTTCAACAAAGAAAAACTCCTATTTCCCTTTTTCCTCCAAAGTTTTATGGCTTGGTGGGGTAGAGGGGAATGGTTGAAATTAATTAGTACTAGAAGATTGCATCTAGATTAATGTGAAGTGATTTGTATTTAATATTTTTTTCTTATTACTTCTACTAAAATACATATCATTTAATCTTTACTGGAATGTTTGTAACAAAAAATCTGCTGAGTGCCTTTTAGTTCATGTCAGCCCAAGTCAAAGTCCTTGATTCCAGGATGCTTCTGTATGGCTTGGTACTCTTTTGTGTCCACATATATTACTATATTTCAGCTCCTTTGCTCCTGTCCTCCAGGGCAGGATGGCCTGTTCAGCCCCATGCCTGGCCCTTACTTCCAAAATAGGAGTATAAGACCCAGATCAGAGATGATTTTGTTCCTTGGATTTAGTTCTGATCATTTTTCTTAAAAGAGGTTAATATCATTCCATTTCCATTTGATCCAGTTGTGTATGCTTCATAGACATTGGAAAATAGGAACTGATTTTAAAAAGCAGAGAGAACTGCATTTTTTGCACTTTTGCTGTTGCTGTAGTTTTCATGCACTTCAAGTATGGCAGATAATGTAAGGACCAGTTGTCCGGAGACCAGCTTCTGTTTTGTAATGTCTTGGCTGTAGGCTGTTGAAATAAGTACCCTGGGTTTGCCTGCTGCTGCTGCTGCTGCTGCTAAGTCGCTTCAGTTGTGTCCAACTCTGTGCGACCCCATGGACAGCAGCCCACCAGGCTCCGCCGTCCCTGGGATTCTCCGGGCAAGAGCACTGGAGTGGGCTGCCATTGCCTTCTCCATGGGTTTGCCTGGGCAGTGGTAAAGAAGCAAGGCTACATATAACGATGGACGATGGAATTGTATTTTTAAGAAATTATCTCTTCCTATTGTCATAATGGAAAATTAAGTGCTGTAAGTTGTGCTGGCCAGCTGCCTCCTGCAGGTCTCAGTATAGTGGGATATAGCTGAGATTGCCATGTGTTAACAGTGCTGCCCAGCAATTTGAGCACTTGATGGCATAACTCTGAATTCCAGCAAATCATCTTTTTTTCCACTGCATGCTTAATTATTTTAACTTAGCTTTGCCTAAAGTCACTAAAAAAAAGAAATACCTTTTCCTGCAGCATACTGTTTTCACATCTGCTAATTTCTTCCCTATGCTAAAATAGGGAAAATCTTCCTGATTTCCATCTCAGGAAGGCCAGATATATCCTTTGTAATTTTCCATAGGCTATTACTTTATGGAAAATTTTGGTGTCTTCTAGATCTTCGAGAAAACACTTAAGAGGATCCAGTGGAGTGAAATTTTTTTAGTCATAAATTTGATATTATGTCAACAGTATAGCAATGTTTCTCTTAAACTTCACTTTACCTGTGTTTATACTCCATTTTCTTGACATCTGAAGGGGGAAAAAAAACAACTTATTTTTAAACCTTTTTTTTCAAAATGTAAAGCTTATTCACAGCAGAAGTGAATCCTTCAGAAGTCTCTACAGTGTACTTAGAGTGGATTAGATAATATATTTGATAAAAAGCAAAATCAAAGTAAATTCAGAAAATGCTTTTTTTCCTCCCTTAGGTTAATTCATCCAGACTTCATGGACATTATATTTATATATTCATTGGACTATTTGTAGACTTAAGAAAAATAATAGAAATGACATTACTATGTCCTAAATTAAAGTTTTAGCAAAATACATTGAGGGAGTTCCTGTTTAGAGACAACACAGCGTATATGACCAGATGGATGTTAAATAGGAAACAAATGTCCTGATTGTAGTCCTTAGCAACTGTATCACTCAAGGCAAATCAGTTAAACTTTATAAGATGCATTTTCTTCATATGCATTGTTTTATCGGTAAATAAAGATCATTTTATTTACCTTTTTTTATTTTTGTGAAGCTCATATAAGTCAAATAAAATAGTTTATTTCACAGTGTCTTACTACTATCAATTCCCAGTGGTCAATAGTGTGGAATCCCAGCTCATCTCTAGTTGACTTTGATGAATGGTATGTAAGCTTTACTCTAGTGGATTTGGGGAGTTTATAATATTTCAAAGTAATGAAACTGTACTGCAATCTTGATTCTGGAAGAGCTAGGATACTTTTAGTTTTTCTTCCTTGCCTGTGTCATTCAACCTTTGTTTCTTCTTCTGTGTTAAGAACAGACAGTATCACTTCTTCGATTCTGTGTAGCCTAGCTGTTTAACTGACTTGATCATGCTCACTGAAGTGAGGGAGTGCTTCAGTCCCTGCCCCACACTCCCAGAGTCCTCCCAGACATTTGCCCCGTCATGCTTAAAAACTATCCCAGTATCTTTAATCCGAATTTGGCATTCACCATTATTTCACTCCTCCTCGGGAATCTGCTTTTCTACATCCTCTCTTGCTTGTGAGGCGTAGCAAAGAAGAAAATACCAATGTAGCCACTGTTCCAATTCATACCAAGCATGTGTCTGCACATCCCCCCAAAGCTGCCAACCTCTGGGCTCCAGAGTGACACTGCATTTGTAACAAGTAGAGAACGGCTTCCTTTCCAACTCTGGGCCTGCAGTTGTCACTTGAATTTCTGATGTTTCTCCGTGTGACCCATAGTCTCCACACATCCCCTTTGAATCTCTCTAAGCACTATCTCTTTAGGAGCTAAAACCAGTCAAATGGACCTCATGGATGCCAACCCACTCTTCTCAATCATCCTACTTTGTTTCTCTGCTGCTGCTGCTGCTAAGTCACTTCAGTCGTGTCTGACTCTGTGCGACCCCATAGACAGCAGCCCACTAGGCTCCACTGTCCCTGGGATTCTCCAGGCAAGAACACTGGAGTGGGTTGCCATTTCCTTCTCCAATGCATGAAAGTGAAAAGTCAAAGTGAAGCCGCTCAGTCATGTCCCACTCCTAGCGACCCCATGGACTGCAGCCCACCAGGATCCTCTACCTCTATTTCCTCTCTCTCTCTTTTCCTAAATATCATCATCATCTCATGCATATTGTATAGTAATGAGCTCAGACAATGGAAGAAAAGAGAATATTCTTTGTACTAGCAAAAAGCAGTAGGAAAAGAAAAATCTTAGTTGGGAAAAATTACCATATGTGATTTAAAAGATTCTCTGGAAAAAGAGGCTCTAGTGTTAACAAATCATCAAAGGTCCAAATTAAAAATATGCTAAGAATTTGAAAACAAGAATTGCCAGTGCTGGTCAGTGAATGGTTGAAGACATCTTCATAACACTTGATTCTAGTTAAAATGTATAAATAAATATATGCTCAGAAAAGAATTACCTTTACATAGCATTTGTATTTTCTATGAAAGATGCAGTGCATTTTTACAAGAATGTCATTTAGAATAGTAGAATACTTTCTGAAGATTTTCAATAGCAAACCAGGAAATTCATCTAAGTTCTATAAATAACTTTTCTTGCATGTGAAATAAAATTTAAATTGCAATGTAGGCTTGTGTATTCATAACAATGCTTGATCATAATGTGTTGATGAACTTGCCTCACAAATCTCTTCCTATCAAACAAAACACCAGATGCAATACTTCTAATGTGACTTGAGAAAATTAGATTCATTGGGCAGAAAAAAAATGAAATGCTTTAAATAAATGTCATTAGCAGTTTGGAGGAAGGAAGCAAATTGCTCCTATAATGTGTCAGACCCTTAACCAATTGACATTTTAAAAAATTGTATTTGGAGTACTAGAAAAGATGGTAGAATTATATATATATATATATATATATATGTATTTAGGAATATGGCTTGTAGAATATATCATATTAGCTGTGATTCACAATGATCCCTGAGATGGCATTTCAAAGAAGCAGATGATTTGTACAAATACCAGAGGCAACATTAATAATAACCCCCTTTTGGACTATTCCATGTACATGAAGCAAGTGTGGGCTTAAAAATAAACGTGTGAGAGAGGGAACCTGCTTTTCTAAATATTGACCTGAAAAGGGGTATATCTATTTACAGTCTTTGACTAGGCTTTTTTCCATGCAGGTTTTTACAGCTTTGATATCAGGATTTAACAAAGAAATAATCATCTTTTGTCTGTGCTCAGAAAATATATTTCCAGAAGTCCAGTCTAGTCACTCAGCCAGCTGAGGTAAAAGATAATTTAGTGACAAGTCCACCAGACCGATTGAATTAACTAAATTGGTTGTGTGACTGAATTAGGCCAGTAAATTTAGTCAAAACTGTAGACTTTGCAACTGAGTGCTCACACAAAAACCTTGAGTTGGCAATAGAGATGGAAATACAGTAGAGTTTCTTAGAGTGTTAGGAAACAGGAAGGGCAACCTAACACTTGTATCCTTGAGTTACAACTAACTTATTCCAGTCTTTCAATAGCCTGTACACAGGCATTGCCAAAGTTAAATTCTGGACGAGAGTATCAATTATACATTGGCTATTGAAAACTCTTTGAAATTCTGACCATGAGATTCTTCACAGAGCTAGAACAAAAAGTGTTGTGGGAAAGTCCCAAACTGACTGTTCCCTGTGCTTTTTCCTGCCTAGAATCTACTATTTCTAAGGCACCGGTTTTTAATGAGTGTTTCAAAAAGGAAAGACTGAAGGAGATACATAAGCTGTCATGCTTCTCCAAGGCTTGTTATACTTATCCTGCAAAGTTCTGCTGAGAGGAAAAAATGATGGTTCTACCTTTGGCCCTGATATTCATGAAGGGCGCCACACTATTTCTGTTTCACTGCTCTCAAAAACATTCCCTCATTTTAGTCACACTTGCCATGCCATGGCCTTTCATACTGAGTATCAAATAATTGTTCAGTGCTTTTTTGCAGACTTCTGAAATGAATGAATGAATGAATGAATTGTATCAGGGACTTATAAAGAATTCTTGTTTCCTCTTTTTACCTCACAAAACTTATCTTGCTTTTAAAGTCTCAGCACATAACCTAAATGCTCCAGGCCAAGTTGAACTTGTACTTTTTTGAAACTCCTTAGCACTTATGTGTCCTCAACAATTGGTTATCAATTGGTATAAAAATATTAATTATTATTATTATTAAAGCTAACACTAAATGGTTAGCATGTGTACTGCCATAAGCACGTTGTATGTGTTATCTCTTTTAATTCGCTTAAAAACTGGAAAAGTATCATGTTGTTCAGTTCAGTTCAGTTCAGTCGCTCAGTTGTGCCCAACTCTGCAGCCCCATGGACTGCAGCATGCCAGACCTCTCTGTCCATCACCAACTCCCAGAGTTTACTCAAACTCATGTCCATTGAGTTGGTGATGCCATCCAACCATTTCATGCTCTGTTGTCCCCTTCTCCTACTGTCCTCAATCTTTCCCAGCATCGGGAGCTTTTCAAATGAGTCAGTTCTTCGCATCAGGTGGCCAAAGTATTGGAGCTTCAGCTTTAACATCAGTCTTTCCAATGAATATTCAGGACTGATTTCCTTTAGGATGGACTGGTTGGATCTCCTTGCTGTCGAAGGGACTCTCAAGAGTCATCTCCAACACCACAGTTCAAAAGCATCAGTTCTTTGGCACTCAGCTTTCTTTATAGTCCAACTCTCACATCCATACATGACTACTGGCAAGACCATAGCTTTGACTAGATGGTCCTTTGTTGGCAATGTCTCTGCTTTTTAATATGCTGTCTAGGTTGGTCATAACTTTCCTTCCAAGGAGTAAGCATCTTTTAATTTCATGGCTGCAGTCACCATCTGCAGTGATTTTGGAGACAAAAAAATAAAGTTTGCCACTGTTTCTACTGTTTCCCCATCTATTTGCCATGAACTGATGGGAATAGATGCCATGATCTTAGTTTTCTGAATGTTGAGTTTTAAGCCAACTTTTCACTCTCCTCGTTCACTTTCATCAAGAGGCTCTTTAGTTCTTCTTCACTTTCTGCCATAAGGGTGGTGTCTTCTACATATCTGAGGTTATTGATATTAATCCCAACAATCTTGATTCCAGCTTGTGCTTCATCCAGCCCAGGGTTCCTCATGATGTACTCTGCATGTAAGTTAAATAAGCAGGGTGACAATATACAGCTTTGATGTACTCCTTTCCTTATTTGGAATCACTCTGTACAGTTACAAAAATTGAGGCTCAGAGAAGGCAACTTGCCCAGTATCACAACGCTTGTAATTAGCAGAACTGAGAATTAAACCAAGTCTATCCTATGACCTAATACTCTTTACTACTAAGGAATCTCAACTTATTTTGGATACTTTCCTTTTTTTCATTAATGCATATTGTCTTCTTGAAAAGATTTCAAACTTCTTAATTCATTTGTTATCCTGCACGGTGCCTTTGATAAAGTGCTAACCACAATACAGGTCATAGACACATACTTGATTTATTAATTATTAATATTCTTAGCTGCTGCTAAGTCATTTCAGTCGTGTCCGACTCTGCGTGACCCCATAGACAGCAGCCCACCAGGCTCCCCCGTCCCTGGGATTCTCCAGGCAAGAACACTGGAGTGGGTTGCCATTTCCTTCTCCAGTATTCTTAGCTAATGCACTTCTTTTCATTTTTATTATCCCTCTGACAATAGTCCCTAAAATTCAGATTTCTTAAAGAATGGTGTGTTTGAGTTCACAAATAAAGTGTATTTGTGCCATGTTAATTTTAAACTTGTGTAACCTTAATAACAAAAGTGACTCATAGTTTAATTGGTAAATTTTTTGAGATGATGTATAAATATTGTTTGTCTGTGTTGCACTGGAGTAGCTTGAGTTAACATATTTCACTGTTGTCCCAAAAGCAATCTTCTAGTTTATCATCACTTCACCGGCCAAATGCAAATGCTTATTTTTTCCTAATTATGCTGCTTATAGAGACAAGCCAAACCTAGTTAATTTCCTGAAACAGCATAAATTTAAATTATGCTTTTCTCAAAAGCAGTGGTAGTCTAACACAACAAATTATGTCATTCTTGAAATCTGTCTGTTTTTCTATTATTGACTAGTAGCCCAAAATACTGAAGCAGACTGTTAGAAGCAAATAGTATTGCCAATCAATTAAAAAATCTATTGATTCCCAAAATAACATTTGTGGTTTATAGGACTGCTGGACTACTTCATTTCTTTTTTTCCATAGCTAACCTTTTTTACTTCAGATTCAGCACATCTAAAATTAAACTCATTATCTTTGCTCCAAAATATATCCCTCTTTCTTTATGTTCTCCTATTCATCCAAGCCAGAAACCTGCAAATTATTCTCAGCTTTTACCCCTCTCATCTACATGTATAAATGATCACAAAATTCTGCTGTTTCCCCTCCAAAATACTCTCAATCTCTCCCTGTTTCTCCATGCCACTGCTATAGCTAGACCTGTCATTCCTTGGCTGAATCTTTATAATATCTTCCCAGATGACGTCCCTGACTCCTACATTGTCTCTTTATCATTTTCCACATTTAGTAAAACTCAAATGTGATTGTGCTTGGGTCAGTCAGTCATGTCCAACTCTTTGCAACCCCGTAGGCCCGTCAGGCTCCTCAGTCCATGGGAACTCTCCAGGCAAGAATACTGAGTGGGTTGCCATGTCCTCCTCCAGGGAATCTTCCCAACCCAGGGATTGAACCCAGATCTCCTGCATTGCAAGCAGATTCTTTACTGTCTGAGCCACAAGGAAAGCCCAAATGTGATTATGTCACTCCAATTTTAAAAATCTTTCCATATATTCCTGTGGCCTAAGAATAAATGCCAAACTTCACGGCAGAGCACAGAAAGTCTCCTTGGTTTGGCCTCAGCCCACCTGTCATCTGTTGTGTTCTCTAAAGAGAATGCTGATCCCTCCATTCTACCTTTTCCTTTTCAGACCACATCTCCAAGAGTTCCTTACTCTTCTCTAAGTGCCAATGTACCTTGTATACGTCTTTCTGAAGGATTTTATTTTCCTTTATTATAATTAGTTATTTACCTGTGGTTTCTAATAATTGGTAGGTGTGTCTTCCTTTACATAAAATATGTGTATGCTCATTCGCTTCAGTTGTGTCCGACTCTTTGTGGTCCCGTGGACTGTAGTCCGCCGGGCTCCTCTGTCCATGGGATTTTCCAGGCAAGAATACTAGAGTGGGTTGCCATTTCCTCCTCCAGGGGATCTTCCTGACCCTGACACAGGGATTGAACCTGTGTCTCTTGTGTCTTCTACATTGGCAGACAGCTTCTTTGCTACTAATGCCACTTGGGAAACCCTAATAAACAGTAGATGTTTAGTAAGTTGAATGGATGAGACCACTTCTTTATATGCTAGCATTTTCCAACAAGTCCTTTTTTCTAGAAAACAATTTTCTAGTTACGAATTTTCATGCAGAATAAAGCTTCTGATCTATAACAGAAATGTATTTTAAAGCATCTAACCTCAGTAATAGGCAGATCTGAGAGCTAAGAGCTAGCATAGTTTCTAAACTACTCTTAATTTTAATTATTGGCATTCTCTTCATTTTGTTTTTTCAGAAGTCACATTGCCTCACCCTTACTGCCTACTTTGTGATGTATGCAGATATGTATAGGTTCAAGAAATATCAAGTAATAAGCAATTCATTTTCCAGTTTAATAAACCAGAACCAAACGATGATCACATTATATTAGATGTGATCTAAATGTGTTGCTTTGCAAATATAACAATGTTTGGATTATAAATACATAATGATGCTTACAAAAGCATGTTTGGTTTAATATGATGTTTTTCACAAGTGTTCTTCTATTTCAGGGGCCCTCATGAAAAAGTTTAATTGAATACAGCCATCTAAAATATATTTAATAAACTTAAATGATAATAAGCCAACCACTTTTTAAATAAGTACAATGTAGACAGTATAGGATTTATCCATGACAGCTGGGAAATTCAACTGCATACCATTTTAGTTTCACTTAATGAATTTTTTTGAATTTCTATTAGTCAAATTATTGATATTCACATTTTACTCAAAAGAAAACTGAAATGAGGAGGAAAGCAAAACTTCAGAGTGGATGTCTGAAACACTGAATTTCCACATTTCTTGTTTTAAGACCTCTGTAACAAATTCTTTGCTCT
This sequence comes from Bos mutus, assembly GCF_027580195.1. Classification (NCBI taxonomy): domain Eukaryota; kingdom Metazoa; phylum Chordata; class Mammalia; order Artiodactyla; family Bovidae; genus Bos; species Bos mutus. Next base: position 73,640,851 of record NC_091627.1, read on the forward strand.
CCCTCAAGGGATTCAAGTTCAGTTTAAAATTAATTATCAAGTTAAACAAGCCTATGACTCCTCTTGAACATAGCAGTTAAAGAGCAAGGTAGAAGTGTAAAAGTATAGTTACATTTTAATGAAGCCATTGTTTATAGATTAACTTGAGTAATTATGTTGCAATTTAAAAAACAAGCAAAAAGAGTCACAGAAAATTTCCACTGCACTATGAATTGTATTTCTTTTAACATTAATGGTTGAAGGTATAGCTTAATGTTGGTGGTAGAAAGGACAGAGGACGGACAGAGGTGGCATGCTACAGTCCCTGGGACATGACTTAGTGAATAAACAGTGTGCTCAACAAGACAGAAGGAGCCAATAAGAAAACTTTACATTGCTGTTAGAAAATCAAATTATTTACATTCCAGTGATACACTATGAATGGTCAGTAGACATTAATGGCTGTTATAGCAAATTATGGTTAAAACATTTTCAAAATTAATGTATCCATCAATGAGTAATATGAATAATCACAAAGAGATGTTATTCTCATTGATATCTACATGTATTTTATATTTTAGGTTAGTCACTAACTTAAATATTTATAATTCAAGTAGAAACCTGAACAATACAAAGAATCAGATAAAATGTAAGAGTAACACAAGACACACAAAGAGAACTTTAAATCCTAATGAGCACATTCTGTCATTATTATTATTTTTTTTTTTAATTTGGGTCTTCCTGCAAGAAAACAGATGAAAAATTGTCATTCTTCAAAGTTTTATTGTGCTAGAGTTATCACGTGTATACTGGCAGCTAAAATTCTGGAAGTTTAACAAAATAGCAAAAAGTATAGATGGTTAAAATATACTGCTGAATTAACAAAGCTCCATTTAACCATTCATTCTTTGTTTTTGTAATTAAATTGTAACTTCATATTGGAATACAAAAGTTTTTCCCCAAGGCCAGCATGCTTTCTTCTATAACAAATTATACTGCAGGTTCTTACTATTGATAACTTATATTTAGTTACAAGATGTGCATGCAATAAGCAAAATATGGTTTATGTGACTTAAGGCATTGTGAACACTTAATAAATTTGGTGTAATGAATATTATCAGGAGAAAGAAATGATTTGAAAATAATAAGTTGTTTATATAACATAAATCAAGAAGAATATAAAGTAATTATATAGCAACAAACAGTGGAAAATTCATAAGAGATGGGAATACCATACCACCTTTCCTGCCTCCTAAGAAATCTATATGCAGGTCAAGAAGCAACAGTTAGAACTGGACATGGAAAAACAGACTGGTTCCAAATCTGGAAATGAGTACATCAAGGCTGTATATTGTCACCCTGCTTATTTAACTTATATGCAGAGTACATCATGCAAAATGCTGGGCTGGATGAAGCTGAAATCAAGATTGCCAGGAGAAATATCAATAATCTCAGATATGCAGATGACACCAACCTTATGGAAGAATGTGAAAAACTAAAGCGCATCTTGATGAAAGTGAAAGAGGAGAGTGAAAAAGTTGGCTTAAAACTCAACATTCGGAAAATGAAGATCATGGCATCTGGTCCCATCAGTTCATGGGAAATAGATGGGGAAACAGTGGAAACAGTGGCAAACTTTATTTTTTTGTCTCCAAAATCACTGCAGATGGTGACTGCAGCCATGAAATTAAAAGACGCTTACTCCTTGGAAGAAAAGTTATGAACAACTTAGCATATTGAAAAGCAGAGACATTACTTTGATAACAAAAATCTGTCTAGTCAAAGCTTTCCAGTGGTCATGTATGGATGTGATAGTTGGACTATAAAGAAAGCTGAGTGCCAAAGAATTGATGCTTTTGAACTGTGGTGTTGGAGAAGACTCTTGAGAGCCCCTTGGACAGCAAGGAGATCCAACCAGTCCATTCTAAAGGAAATCAGTCCTGGGTGTTCATTGGAAGGACTTGATGCTGAAGCTGAAACACCAATACTTTGGCTACCTGATGCAAAGAGCTGACTCATTGGAAAAGACTCTGATGCTGAGAAGGATTGAGGGCAGTAGAAGAAGGGGACAACAGAGGATGAGATGGCTGAATGGCATCACTGACTCAATGGACATGAGTTTGAGTAAGCTCCCGGAGTTGGTGATGGACAGGGAGGCCTGGAATGCTGCAGTCCATGGGGTCACAAAGAGTTGGCCATGACTGAGTGACTGAACTGAACTGATATCATTTTACTGTTTTCAGCAGCCAGAAAATCTAAATTTTGGTTAGAAAATGGGAGAATAAATGAAATATTGTTTTCTGTGCAAGTAGCCAAATAGATTAAAAACTGAAAGAATCTATTGTTTTCTTATACAATATGCAGAATATAAAGTATTTTTCCTATCATTACTTGGTTTCTATAGCAACTTAAAAAGTTTTATGCTCGCAAGAAATTCCCCAAGATTTGTTTGCATTGTCAGGAAAAATTTTTAAAAAGAAAGAAAATAAATCTAAGATTTTTAGCAATCAGGTCTTTTTAGATATGTTTTAGTTATACATTTTGAATTATGAAAAAATATACTGTTAAAGCAGATAAGTTATAATACACTGAGAAGGGCATATCACTTCTGAAATATTATTGATAAAATTCCTAACTTCAGTCTAATCATGAGACGACATCAGGCAAAATCCAACTTGAAGAATGATCTACAAATTAAGTGATCAGTACTCTTCACAAATCAGGATCCTTGGTCCACCTAAGGGGACTAGGAAACACAACAAGGTGGGAGACTGGATTGGGTTCTGGGACAAAATAAAGATATTTTTGGAAAAACTGGTGGAATCCTATAAAGTGTGTAATTTGGTTAAGCATACTGAGCAAATGTTATTTTCTTTTGCTAACAGTCCTATGATAGTATAAGATATTAATGTTAAGTAAAGTTGAGTGAACAGAATATGATCTTTCTCTGTATTATCTTTGCAGTTTTTCTGTATGTCTAAAATTATTTCCAAATTTTAAAAAATCATTATTTTTATATTGTGTCCTGCTGCTGCTGCTACTGCTAAGTCGCTTCAGTCGTGTCCGACTTTGTGTGAAACCATAAACGGCAGCCCACCAGGCTCCTCTGTCCCTGGGATTCTCCAGGCAAGAATACTGGAATGGGTTGCCATTTCCTTCTCCAATGCATGAAAGTGAAAAGTGAAAGGGAAGTTGCTCAGTCGTGCCGGACTCTTAGCAACCCCATGGACTGCAGCCTCCCGGGCTCCTCCGTCCATGGGATTTTCCAGGAAAGAGTACTGGAGTGAGGTATCATTGCCTTCTCCGATATTGTGTCCTACCTTATAGTAAAAACAAAAATCAATACCCATATCATTAAAATATATTATTAATATAATGGAAATATATATATATATATAGCATTAAAAATTTGGAAAAGCCCTTGTAAAAATTTTAATCGCCTTTTTTTAATGATAAAGGAGTAATTAGTTAATATTCAAATATGAACATCTTCCTACATAATTTTATAGGAAATTTATAGAACATGCCTGATGTTTTCTCATCTCAAACCAACATTTAGGAGTTGAATAGTCATAAGTGTTAAGTAAGTGAAGTCGCTCAGTCGTGTCTCTTTGCGACCCCATGGACTGTAGCCTACCAGGCTCCTCTGTCCATGGGGTTTTCCAGGCAATAGTACTGGAGTGGGGTGCCATTTCCTTCTCCAGCGGATCTTCCTGACCCAGGGATCGAACCCAGGTCTCCCTCATTGTAGACAGACACTTTACCGTCTGAGCCACCAGGGAAGTCCTATTGAATAGTCATAAAACACCTGTATTTATTCTTTGATTTATGTTGCAGTACTCTTGTTAAAATTACAGTTTTGCCTCAATAAATACACTAACATAGGATAAATTAAAAAAAATAATAGTTGAATTCATTAAGGCAATGCTGACTATATATGTACAAAATTATTCTTAAAATTTTGAGTAGAACAAGATTATGTGTTGAAAATTTGATTTTCACATTATTTTTCCCTTTTGAAACAGCCTTGAGAATTGTGGTAGCAGCAGCCCTTTTGTAAAAAGTTCTAAACTGAGGTCTGGTTAATTTAGTGTATTTGAGTAAACTCCCAGCAGCCAGTATGCTTTTCTGTGAAATCACTATTTGTGTTGGTTTTTCTGTTTATAAACTGAGGTTCCTCTATTAATTTACATTGAGTCTACACTGGAAAACCATGCTGGTAAATTTGATGATGGATAGGGGATGGAAATTTTAAAAATATATCAGAAGTGCATTGTTATATAGTAGTTAAATCAAGTGGCATTATTATCCAAAATAACTATCATGAAACTTGCTATAGATTTATTGTCAAATGTCTTCACCCTAATTAAATGATTATTTAACAGTTACATTATATCTCCAAGTGAGTGCAATGAATGATGATGGTGGACAAATCCTATCAAGTTTAAAATATCCTATGAAAAGATAATTTAGTTTTATTTTTGATATCACTCTTTATTTCTATTAAGATGATGATTTCAGAACAGAAATTTTATCTGAAATCTCAGGGATTTTTCACAGCCTTAAATAAGATAAAGCTTAATCTCCCTAATCTGGCAAAAAATTCAAATGTCTTGTCACTACTTCATTTAATAAACATCTACACTCTGCTGTGTTCCAAATCCCATGGCTGTCACTGGAGTACAAAGGGAGTGAGATTAGGCCTGTCTTTTAGGAGCTAACAGCTCACCAACATCTATTTCTCACCATATCTCTGGGTGAGCCCTTTTCCAGATTAGCTGGACCCCACTTGAGAGTCTACAAGGAGATCAAACCAATCAATCCTAAAGGAAATCAGAACTGAATATTCATTGGAAGGACTGATGCTGAAGCTGAAACTCCAATACTTTGGCCACCTGATGCAGGGAACTGACTCATTGGAAAAGACCCTGATATTGGGAAAGATTGAAGGCAGGAGGAGAAGGGGATGACAGAGGATGAGATGGTTGGATGGCATCACTGATTCGATGAACATGTGTTTGAGCAAGTTCTGGGGGTTGCTGATGGACAGGGGATCCTAGCATGCTTCAGTCCATGGGGTTGCAGAGTCGGACAGGACTGAGCATCTGAACTGAACTAAACTGAACTGAACAGAACTGAACTCTCTTTCCTGATGGCCACCACTCCCTCCTTCCCACTTTCCTGCTTAACTTCCTTTCTCCTCTGTTCCCACACACCCTATTACATCCATCACCTGGACATCTTGCATCCCCAAACCATCACAGTCCACAGCAATCTCTATTTCTACACTAAAAAACTCCACTTGCACTTCCTGCATGCAGTGGTACCCTTATGTTTGAATCTATCATGGCCTCTCAACAAGAGTCAGCACTCCCAGCATAGGAATCGTCCCTTCTTTTTCTGTCTTTGCTTTTCCAGCAATAGCTGCTGGGATCCACATGGAACCAATTTTATTTTAATGTGTGGATGAGAGCATCAGCATATGAGTCATTCCACAAGACCCAAATATTTTTTTATTTGATCTTTCTCCTGTTTACCTCCTCCTTCCTTTCTCTCACCCTCAAAAAAACTCTTCATTATGAAACTCCCTCCAGAAATTTCTATTTCATGCTGATAGAATTCTAAAGCATGAAACCAATGATAAGCATGTCCTGTGGCCAGGATGATGATAAATCCCTGCACTATCAATGCTCTCTATGCTTTCCAACCTTTTTCACATCAGGATGCCCAAGAAAATGATGATGTTTGAATGGCACATTGAAATAAATAGGAAGTTGTTTTCCCCTTGTTTACCCAGCTGCTCCAGGACAGAGGTATTGATATCACAGCACCACTGTCCAGTTTTCGGTACAGCCCAGCTCACTGCACCAATTAATTGCATAGGGTGATTGCAAGGCAATATATCTTCTCAAATCCTGTAGGCAGTATTTTCTCTTCCCTGATGCATGTTATACAATTAACTCTTTTTGTGTTAATTTTGAAAGATACCGGTATTTGAATTGAGGATATCCTACAGTAGTGCTTTAATAAGTTTGTAGATTGTAAGTGAAAGTCAAAGTGTTAATTACTCAGTCATGTCCAGCTCTTTGCAATCCCATTGACTATAACCCGCCTGGCTCCTCTGTTCATGGAATTCTCCAGGCAAGAATACTGGAGTGGGTAGCTATTCCCTTCTCCGTGGATCTTCCCAACTCAGGGATCAAACCTGGATCTCCTGTATTGCAGGCAAATTCTTAACCATCTGAGCCACCAGGGAAGCCCTAAAGATTGTTAAGAAAAATTGTCCACATATTGATTCTATTTTTCAGCTTGTGAGTCATCCACTTAAGCGCAAAACAAAAGAGCACTGTTTAAGCAAGGGAGTGCTTGAGACAAACACTTTATTTCTCTATTTTATTACCCCACGTAGCTTATAGAGTGTCCTCAATGAAAACACCAACAAGACACTGAATTGACAAATCAAACACGACCCCAGATAACAGTAAAGAGAGCTCTCAGTTGAAAAAGAAGGAAATTGAAGTGTTAGATGTTGTGTTAACTAACAGGACTAAAATTCCATCCAGAATTCTTCGCAGTTCCCTTTTTTCCCTAAAAGATATCTTACTACTCAAGGATAAACTGTCATTAGATTCTTGCATATTTGCATTCTTACTTGGTTCAAGGCATTTTGTAATACCAGAGACTATATAAAATGTAAAGATATTTTGAAAACCATGTTTTTTCTGAAAAATTTTGTATAAATAATGACAAAGATGATAATAAACATTGTGAATGGGACACAACTAATTTTAGAATATGATTTCAAAACTCTGGGAACTTTTAATGTAGTCGTACAGGTAAGATACGCAGAGATGCAGTAATAGCTAGGAATATGAGAGCAGTTACTGATGACACCAGGGCATCCCTGGTGACTCAGTGGTAATGAATACAACTGCCAATGCAGGAGATGCAGGTTTGACCCTTGTGTCAGGGAGATCCCCTGGAGAAGGACATGGCCACCCACTCCAGTATTCTTGCCTGGGAAATCTCATGGACAGAGGAGCCTGGCCATCTACAGTCTATGGAGTTGCAAAAGAGTCAGACACAACTTAGCAACTAAACAACATCCAGGGATGACACTGAGATATATTCATGAAGAAGATTAGAAAGAATACAGTGGTTTAAAGAAGGAAAATAACATTTATAGCAAGAAGTAACAAGGAAAGATTCTCAGAGATATTAAAATGTGAGCTGAGTAATGCAAAATGAATATGAGGGGGGAATTCAGAGCTTAGATGTACCTCAGTGCACTTCTCTTGATTATCCTGTTTATATGACATTCTATCCTCATTCTTAAAAATTAGCAAAATAGCCACTAGCTCTATGAATATATCAGTGCTTATAAAATGCAGTTTATTTTGTGGCAGTTGAAACATTGAAAAAAACTAAAAATATCTTCCTTCTTCTGTGAATGTGTATAACCAATATTATGTCCATCTAAAAATTTGAAGCCCTTCACTCACCCAGTGCTATTTGTAACATTCTCCTAGATGTTAATAGGAGAGAATGCTGTTATTTTACTTCTCCGAAGATGGAAATTATGAAATTGTCCCTGATGAATAGGAAACTATGTTGATAACATGCAATTAAGATGGGTCATCAGATAAAGAAAAGTGCTGTTTACCTGATAGATTTAAATATCCAAAAAGAGATAACTTGTCTTAATTCTTTCTGGATTTTTCTGTATTTCACACACATATGTGTGTGTGTGTGTATATGAAATATATATGCATATATATTTTTAGCCTGTAGAATAAAAGCACAAATTTATAATTGGTTAAACTATTCCAATTGCTGAAACATATATATTACCATAAGTAAAATTAGATAGCCAATGGAAATCTGCTGTATGATGCAGGGAGCTCAAACCGGTGCTCTCTGACAACCTAGAGGGGTGGGGTGGGGTGGGACGTGGGATAGAGGTTCAAGAGGGAGGGGATGCATGTACCTAGGGCTGATTGATGTTGATATATAGCAGAAACCTACACAATATTGTAAAGCAGTTATCCTCCAATTAAAAATAAATAAATAATTTTTTAAATCCCACTTGCTTTTGGAGAATGAAAGAATATTAAACAAGCTAAATCATATGAAAGTAAAACAATTTTTTTTAGCTATTTAAAAATAACGTCATTTTACACTACCCGACACAGCCTTCTTTTTCATATACCCTCACCATGCCACTCACATACTTTCTAAACCTAGAATCTATAAGTCTATTAAATGCTCTTCACACACACAGAAGATAAATACATAAATAAATCAAACCATTGTCTTATGCTCTGAAACTTGGATACTGTTTGCATTTTTGGCCTAGGGTGCTGGCGCAGTAGTTATAAAATATCACAGCCACTACTACCATTGATACTTGAAGCAGTTCTGATTATTCTTTAGGCTGAAAAATTTATTCTGAATGATCTAGCCTTTTATTTTTCTATCTAGGAATGTGCTACTTTTATTTATAGCCTTTTATTTTTAACTTAATGTTTGGGAGATTCATAATGTGCTTTACCTTTTTGTCTTTCCAAATGAATGATTTTAGCCCTAATCAGCTCAAGGTTCCTTATTGCACCTATTTTTCTGATTGGAAAATAAGATTTATTCAAGAGTAATGCAAAGAGGAGCAAAAAAAAGTGCAGGTATCCCCTAGTTTTTGAAGGTTTGCTTTATACTATCTTATTTATAGAAAAGACCTACAATAGTACATGATTTTGCTACCTGAAAAAAAAAAAAATCTGAAAAGGATTTTCACTTTTAGAAGAAAAGGTAAGAAGTGAAAATCACGTTCAGCATTTGTTTTGCAGTGAACTGATACAGAGGCAAGGATATCTGGGCAGGGAGAGTGGCACCGGCAAGCTCCTTCCCAGAAACTACATTCAGCATGTCAGCATCTAGATGCTATAGCTTTGTACTGTGTCTGTGAGGATCTGTGTGATATATATCTTTTTATTCTATGCATCCATGAGCCAGCTGTGTTGTAAGGTAATAGCTTCTTCAACTGACACCATTTCTACTTTGTTGAGTTTTCATAGGAATGATCTACTTTCAGATAACAGAGGAAACCTAAGTTTCTAACATGTAAACATAATTTCAAAATAAAATATCCATCTTGTAAATAACCCCAACACAATCATTTATTCCAGTGAAGCAGATAAGGCATATATTATCATGCCACTGCCAATTGTTGGCAAGCTCATAGAAGAACTGGAACTCTCACAACACTGCTGATGAGAATGCAAAATAGTGAAAGCACTTTGGAAAATACTTTGGCAGATTTTTAAGAAGTTAAACATATACATACCATATAGTTCAGCCTCTCCACTCCCCAGTATTTTTTCAAGAGAAATGAAAGCTTACTTTAGTGCAATCGCTTGTGATTGAATGTTCATAACCACTTTAATTGTAAGAGACAAAAACTAGAAACAGCCAAAATATCTATCTATGGTGGATGGATAAACAAATTGGGATATAGCCATATAATGAAATAGTATTAAGCAATGAAAAGGAATTGACTTTTTTTGATTGACATATAGTTGATTTATAATGTTAATTTTTGCTGTACAGTAAAGTGATTCACTTATACATATACATACTTTTAAAATATTATTTTCCATTATGGTTTATCATCTGTGTGTGTAGTTGCTAAGCTGTGTCTGACTCTTTGCAACCCCGTGGACTGCAGCCTGCAAGGCTCCCTTGTCCATGGGATTCTTCAGGCAAGAATACTGGAGTGGGTTGCCATTTCCTCCTCCAGATGGTTTATCATAGGAGGTATATATATATACATCCTTTTCTGGCTGTGCTGGGTCTTTGTTGCTTTGTGCAGCTCTCTTTAATTGCAGATAGCAAAGGCTGCCCTTTCTTGTGCTGCATGGGCTTCTTGTAATGGCTTCTCTTGTTGTGGAGCACAAGCTACAGGCATGCAGGCTTCAGTAGTTGAAATATGTGGACTCAGTAGTCGTGGTTTGTGGACCCTAGAGCACTGCAGGCTCAGGAGTTATGGCCTATGGACTGAGTTGTTCCAGGGCTTGTGAAATCTTCCCGGACCAGAGATTGAACCTATGTTCCCTGCATTGATAGGCAGCTCTTATCGATTGTGCCACCAGGAAATTCCCTGTCGTAGGATATTGAATATAGTTCTCTGTGCTTTACAGTAGGACCTTGTTGTTTATCCATTCTGTGTATAAAAGCTTACATCTACTAACCCCAGGCTCCCATTCCATCCCCCCAGCAACGCCCTCCCCCTTGGCAACTACCAGTCTCTTCTCTATGTCCGTCATTCTGTATCTGTTCCATAGATAGGTTCATCTGTGCCATATTTAGATTCCACATAAAAGTGATATCATATGATGCCTGTCTTTCTCTTTCTGACTTACTTTACTAGGTATGATAATCTCTAGTTGTGTCTATGTTGCTGCAAATGGTATTATTTCATTCTTTATATGGCTGAGTAATATTGAAAAGAAATTGACCTTTGATGAACATAAAAACTAGGATGAATCTCTAAATAATTATTCCAGTGACTGTATTAGTTAGTAGTTGCCAGAGAAAAAGAACCAATAGGCTATAGTTATAAATACAGATTGGAGTAGGGCATGGCAATCCACTCCAGTATTCTTGCCTGGAGAATCCCATGGACAGAGAAAACCAGGTGGGCTACAACCCTTGGGGTTGCATAGAGTCAGACATGACTGAGTGACTCACATACACACATAGATACAGATATATGAGCAGATTTAGTATGGGAATGGCTGACACAATTATAGAGGCTAAGATATGTCACAATCTGCCATCTGTAAGTTAGAGAACCGGGAAAACTTGTGATATAATTCAGTCTGAGCCTGAGAACCAGGGGTTCCAGTGTCTGAGGGCAGAGGAAGAAGAAATATACTAGTTCAAGAAGAGAAAAAAAAAAACCCAAAAAACTCACCCTTCCTCTGTTTGAAGGCCTCAAAGGTTCATGCCCACTTGCATACCCTGGTGAGGGCAGGTCTTCTTTACTCAGTCTTCAGATTCAAATACTATTCTCTCTGGAAATACCCTCACAGACACACCCAGAAGTAACATTTTACCAGCTATCTAGGCATCGCTTAGGCCAGTCAAGCTGACACAGTGACAGAGGCTAGATTTGAAACAAAAAAGCTATATACAATATTACCCCAATAGCATTAAATTCTAGAAAATGTAAGTAATATATAGTGACAGAAGCCTGTTGTCTGGAGGATAAGTAGAAGGGGTTATACCTTTGTAACAAGAAAACTTACAGGGTTATGAGTACATTCACTACCTTAACTCTAATGATAGTTTCATAGGTGTATTGCATATATCAAAACTTGTGAAATTATACATTTTAATATGTAGAGTTAGCTGAACATCAACTGTATCTCAGGGAGCTGTTTTTAAAAAAGAGAGAGGACATTTAGTTAATTACTGGAAGAACAACAAATAGAATCCAGGTCTTTATCCTTTTGCAGTGGGTACACTACTAGGGTCCTGATTTTAAACTATGTGATCCAGCCAAAAATATTTTGAGTTTATATAATCCTTAACTATTATTAGAAAGGAGTTTGATTATACAGGAGGGCTTCCCTGATGACTCAGATGGTAAAGAATCTTCCTTCATGCAGGAGGGCTGGATTCAGTCTCTGGGTTGGGAAGATTCCCTGGAGAAGGAAATGATAACCTAGGCATTGTTTGTAACCATACTTGGTAACCAAGTATTCTTGCCTGGAGAATTTCATGGACAGAGGAGCCTGGCAGGCTATAGTCAGTCCATGGGGTCGCAAAGAGTCGGACACAACTGAGTAAATAACACTTTCACTTTGATTATATAGACTTCTAAAAATATAGTAAAATCAACTTCCTTTGCTATATACTGGGTTTTTATAGATTGTGACTTTACCAATATGGAACTCAAAATCTTTTGCAGAATTAGTTGGAAGAGAGCAAAACAGCTGCGTTTCTGACTTTAAGTGGTGAGCATTTTGCTTCTTTAATTCATTCTAGCCTATTTGATCAGTTGAGAAGATTGCCAATAGATCAATTATTTGATCTGACAGAGTATTTAACTAGTACAAATGTTTCATAAAAAACGGTTCCTTGGAATAATCTAGACAATTGAGATGTAACTGCACTAAATAGATTGATTCTAATTGGGACTTATCAGTTAGAGGACTGGAAATCAATAATAAAATAAAAAATCCTTTCTACTGACCTTCACATCTGTTTAAACAGAGTATTTTAAGGTATGGGAGGGTCCCCCTCCTTATATCCCAGATAATGTTTCCAAGTCTGTTTTATTAACTAGCAGGGAAGTAGTAAACCTATGAATCCAGAGCATGAAATTAGCATAATAATTACAGTTTGACCTTATTGTAGGTCACAAAAATTGTTTAATCTCTTTATTCATCTGTGCATACTGAGAAAGAAAGTGGCCTGTGGAGATGCTAGTAAGCTAGCACCTATCAAAGCAACCACATTATGTTAAAAGAACAAAGTTAATTATGCTTTCAGTTTATCACTTTTTTGATGCCATCAAGGTTAACATGACTTTTTTTTTTCGTTTCAAAAAGCTTATATGTGAAAGAATCAAAAATTACATAAGCTTCTATTTAAAAGATAACATCTCTTTGTCTTTCATTAAGAATTATTGTTCTGCAAAAAGAGTGATAGAATAGGGCTATTTTTATTGCAAAACAAGACTGAAATACATCTTACATGTTCAGTCTTTTTTTTTTTTAAAGAATATCAACTCATTTCCTATTACTCAAACCTAAAGCTTTATCTCAGCTTTGAGGGAATGTCAAAGTATGTGATTTGGTTTCTAAACTCAAGACAGGTTCTGGTTGAGATGCAGTGGCTAGCTTCTCCATGCCCAGACAGTGAAGGACATTGTGCAAGCAGCAAATAGCTATAAGCACTTTCTTGTTCAATCTTCCAAAAGCATCACATACTTTGCCTCTGGTTCCAAATGGTAATTCTGGAGCCAAAATTAACGTTTTTTTGTTTGTTTGTTTGGTTTTTAACCCTCAATGAAGAGAATTAAATCCAGTGGCTATCCACCTAGCCTCTTCACACACACTTTATTATAGAATCTCAAGCTTTGAACTGTCAAGAGTTTATCTCTAGGCTAGAGACTTGAGATACATATTTTTAACTCAATGGCTTATGCATGTTTCTCTGAAGAAGAAAGCATGCCGTTCTTTAGCTTGTATTAAAATTATTTTTATTTTTAAGAGAGAGAAGACATGTATTCTGATTGGAAAATATAAAATGGAAATGATATTTTTATTGAATTTCAAGATTCCTTTAGCATTGGGCAATTATTTAAATAATTGCTTTGTGTAACTGTGTATCTGTCATCTTTCTGCCATAATAGTTTATAAGTTCCAAGTCAATCTGTTTGTTCATTCTCCATTGAATCCCTACCCTCTAAACACAGTGCCTGGACCCATAAGAGGAGATCCTTAAATACTTTTTATTAAAGGATAAATTAATAAAATAAATGAACAAGATATATTTTCAGCTTTTAAGTGGTGGTTTCTCCCAGAAATCAATGCCATGGAGACATTTAAATGTATAGATTCAGTAAGCAGGATTTCAGCTATTGGGAGAGACACCCTAGATATCTGCAGCCAATCAAAATAAGAGAAGTTAAAGTAATAGCAATATTCTTAAATTTTAAAACACAGAGTTGTATTTTTGGATACAGAAAATACCAGTATAAGAATGAAATAGTCAGTAGAATAAATATTGTGATATATATGGATTGTGATTGTGGGTTTTACATGTGTCAATTGTACATATACATTTGAAAATTCCAGATTAACATTTTTTGGAACTCAGAATGGGGCAGGACCAGCTTTGCTGCACCAGTTTTCATATGCACCAGTTTTCATATGCTCTAAAGAAATACAACTAATCATTAAAAGTTAGCCCAAGCAAGAGAAAATTAGGAAGGCAGTTCTAAGATAAGATAGTCTTAAAAATATGTGTTTCTTAGTTTCCTTCCAATTTTTATTTATCTGGACTTGACTGTTTATGTTAAGCTCTCACCCTTCACTGTAAAGTTCCCAATGAGCTCAGAGTTGGAATAGGTAGTTTCTTACCAGAGATCATGGATAGGAGATGGGTACTTCTAAAAACAGTAGAAAGAACTGAGATAAAAATTAAACAAAAAAGTCAATTTCTCAGAAGGAGAAAAGAGAACCCAAGATTCATTTACTTGAAAAACCAGAAATTCTCTCAAGATACAGAAATCTAAAAGACAGAGAGATAAGAGAACAAACAGGAAAGTCATAAAGGAGCAGGTGATTAGCTCGGAAAAATATTTCACAGAAATGAAAAATTATGCTGTGTGCATGGTGTTTCAGTGAGCAAGAATATAGGGTCAGTTTAAATCAAAGATCATGTTAGCAAGACTGGCCTGGAAAACACTGCAGAGACTTGTTTTTTCCTTCTGGCCTCTATCACCAGTTTCTTGGTTTATTATCTCTTAACATCATTTATCAAGGAGTGATTCTGGACCAGAATGATCTTTCAGAATCACCTGGGTGTTTGTTAAAAAATGAGGTTTTTCACAAGTCACCCCTCATCTACTTGTGAAAACAACAGGAGGTGAGGACCAAGTATCAATGATTTTTCAGTCTCTACAGGAGTTGGATCCTCTATAAAGTTGGAAACTCCTAGATCTAAACCTTCCATGGTGGTGTCATCATATCAGCACATCAACTAAAAACAGGTTGGAGTTTACTTTCCCACATAGAAATTTCCTTGATCAAAATTTTCACTGCTTCAAAACTGAAAAAGATCTATTTGTTTAATCCACTACCCCCAAACCTTCTACTATATTAATTGGAGAAGTAACAGACTCGTTTCGAAGGAATTCCCTATGGACAGCTCCCCCATTTTCTTGATGTTTTAACCATTCATACTTCTCCTGGCTAGAGTGCAGAAACAGGAAAGTGGAACATCAGGTACCTAATGGGGATATGTTTGCAACAAGATGATCATTTCTGTGTGTCTCAGAACACTGTGTAGGTGGTCACTAACTCTGCCTATGCAAAGATCTAACCCTGAATATAGCAGGGCAGGTGTAGTGTTCAAAATAATGAAGGCAAAATAGAACCAGCAGCTTTTCCTTGCAGATGATATCCTTTCCTAACTTATGCAAGCTGTGGTAAGGACATTCTATTTAGTTTGTAGCGTTTCAGCACCTGTTGGGAGGAATTGTAATAGACCTTATACATAGCACCCTCAGACTCTTAGAAAATAGTTGCTACGTACATTATAATATCAGTACTGTCACAGAAACTGTAGGGAGTGAAACCCTTGAGAAATAATACAAATAACAATTAAGGGGAGTCGCAGTGATGGACAGACCAAACAATTCCTTTCCTAGTCTCTGCAAGCCTAAGAAGCCTTCAGGAAGCACTTCATGAATATAACAGGCCTGCCTGGGGAGAGGCAGCTTCTAGTGTTTGCATGTCAAGCAGTTCTTTTCTTAATTAATAGAAAAAGTATCTGAGATGGTCTTTAGATGGTGCATTTGGAGAAGGAATGATTCTGTTTGGGTTCTAAATGCCATGAAAAAACAGAATAATTTCAGAAGGAAGGGTAAACTCCTTCTCTGCATAACTAATCATCCCATGAACGCATACTGGTTCTGTCATTCATGTTACTGTACCATAGAATTTTCCTAATGTAACAAATAGAACTCCAAATCAGCTTCTAGGGCCATGTGTCTAAACAGCGGATGGGTAATTACTGGCAACCTTTAAGTCACTAGCAAGGAAAAGTGGAGGCTATTAAGAATAAGCTATAGTTGAGCAGTGTGATAGAGGAAAGCCTTATTTATGGAACTAGTTTCTGAAAAGGGAGAAAGAAAGCCATGTAGCTAATTTGTTTTAGACTCAAGCAGTACATGTTAAACTGAGGCTAGGATGAGAAGGCAATCTGGGCAACAGTACAAATCAGAAATAGGATCAAAGATACAGTTCATGGTCAGTTCTTCTGTGAATCTTGTACTGAAAGAACCCCCTCTTCCCTGATGGGCTAGAATAAAATTGTTAAAGAAGCCTGAAATGCATGGATTTTCCACTATTTACTTAGGGGATGTAAGCCATCACCTGCTGTCTCTAAGACTCAATTTGCCTATTGTTGTTGAGTTGCTAAGTTGTGTCTGACTCTTTGCAACCCATGAACTGCAGCATGCCGGGCTTCCCTATCCTTCACTATCTCCCTGAGTTTGCTCAAACTCATGTCTGTTGAGTCAGTGATGCCATTCAGCCATCTCATCCTCTGTTGCCCCCTTCCCCTCTTGCCCTCAATCTTTCCCAGCATCAGGGTGTCAGTTCTTCAAATCAGGTGACCAAAGTATTGGAGTTTCAGTTTCAGCACTAGTCAGTCCTTCCAATGAATATTCAGGGTTGATTTCCTTTAGGACTGACTGGCTTGACCTCCTTGCTGTCCAAGGGACTCTCAGGAGTATTCTTCAGCACCACAGTTCAAAAGCATCATTTCTTTGCACTCAGCCTTCTTTAGGTCCAACTCTCACATCCATACATGACTCCTGGAAAAATCATACCTTTGACTATACGGACCTTTGTTGGCCTATAAATTGTGGAAAATGTGGATAGTAAAAGTATCAGTTCAGTTCAGTTCAGTCGCTCAGTCATGTCTGACTCTTAGTAACCCCATGAACCGCAGCACATCAGGCCTCCCTGTCCATCACCTACTCCCAGAGTCCACTCAAACTCATGTCCATTGAGTTGCTGATGCCATCCAACCATCTCATCCTCTGTCGTTCCCTTCTCCTCCCGCCCTCAATCTTTCCCAGCATCAGGGTCTTTTCAAATGAGTCAGCTCTTGACATCAGGTGGCCAAAGTACTGGAGTTTCAGCTTCAACATCAGTCCTTCCAATGAACACCCAGGACTGATCTCCTTTAGGATGGACTCGTTGGATCTCCTTGCAGTCCAAGGAACTCTCAAGAGTCTTCTCCAACACCACAGTTCAAAAGCATCAATTCTTCGGCGCTCAGCTTTCTTTACAGTCCAACTCTCACATCCATACATGACCACTGGAAAAACCATAGCCTTGACTAGACAGACCTTTGTTGACAAAGTAATGTCTCTGCTTTTTAATATGTTGTCTAGGTTGGTCATAACTTTCCTTCCAAGGAGTAAGTGTCTTTTAATTTCATGGCTGCATTCACCATCTGCAATGATTTTGGAGCTCAAAAAAATAAAGTTTGCACTGTTTTCCCATCTATTTGCCATAAAGTGACAGGTCTGGATGCCATGATCTTAGTTTTCTGAATGTTGAGTTTTAAGCCAACTTTTTCACTCTCCTCTTTCACTTTCATCAAGAAGCTCTTTAGTTCTTCTTCACTTTCTGCCATAAGGGTGGTGTCATCTGCATATCTGAGGTTATTGATATTTCTCCTGGCAATCTTGATTCCAGCTTGTGCTTCTTCCAGCCCAGCGTTTCTCATGATGTACTCTGCATATAAGTTAAATAAGCAGGGTGACAATATACAGCCTTGACATACCCCTTTTCTTATTTGGAACCAGTCTGTTATTCCATGTCCAGTTCTAACTGTTGCTTCCTGACCATAGATGTTGGCAAAAGTGAGCACTAGCATGTATATGGAATCTAGAAAGATGGTACTTATGAACTATTTCCAGGGCAGCAATGGAGACACAAAGAGAACAGACTTGTGGACACAGTGCAGGAAAGAGAGTGGAACAAATTGAGAGAGAAGATTGGAAACATACTTTACCATATGTAAAATGGATAGTCAGTGGGAATTTGCTATATGATGCAAAAATTTTTTTATTTCTCAGCTTTATTGAGGTATACCTGACAAATAAAATTGTATATGCTTAAGGTGTACAGAGTGATTGGATTTAATATATACTTGCATTGTGAAATGATTACCATGATCAAGTTAATCAACATATCCATTACCTCACATAGTTATCTTTTGTGTGTGTGATAAGATCTACTGTCTTAGGAAATTTCAAGTATATAAGGTTGTATTATTAAATATAGTCACCATGCTATATGTTAGCTTCCCACAACTTAATTAATTTTGTATCTTTATTTCTATATATCCAACCCTCAAACCAGTGCATAGAACCTAGCTGAAACAACATACATTTTTTTAAGATATTATCTGTTGATGAATGGATTTTCTGAGGTTCTGGGATGTATTGCTCTAGTATCTAGTACCCTCAAATGCAAGTCAGAAACAGCCATAATACATGTTCACATTAACATAAACCAGTGGCCAAGGTTCTGCTCACATTTCCAAGCCTCTCACCTGTTCTAACTGCAGGTTGCATGTCACTCTTGTCTGTAGTCTCTTCTCAGATGGATTTAAACCCAAACAGGTTAGTGATACTAGGATATGACCCAGTAACAGGCCAGTCTCAATATTGTTACATGCTGTGGGTGGGAATGAAGCATTTGAAGTTCCTTCTAGTTGCAAAGCTTTGGGGATAGAAAGGCAACATGGCAACTTTAAGAGGCCAGAATTTGCAGTCAAGCACACTTTAAGGCTTTAATCTTGACTTGCAGTCTATTAGCTCTGTTACTTTGAATGACCACCTTAGCTTCTAAATGGTTGACTCTTCATCTGTAAAACAAGGATAATAGCACCTACAACAAAAGCATTTGTGATAGTTAAAAGAGATGGTGTATGTGAATTGCTTAGCATAGCGCCTGGCTCTTCTAGGATCTCCTGACCATCCACCTCCCCATGGGGGTAAAGCACAGGGATTAGGAGGCACTCATTCAGTTGATATATTTGTTGAGCAACCCCTGTATATGAGGCTGTATTCCAGGTGCTGGGATAAATCATTGAACATATCAGACAGAAACTCCAATTCTTTTCTTTTATATACAATTCTTTTCTTTAATATAAAGTAAATTTTATAAGCTCATTGTATCCTCAAAAGCTCCAATCTTATTAAAATGGAAACTTAATTTAGGATGAAATCAAAGCAAAACCAAATATAAATGATGGTTATAATTGATTGTAAGATGTTAGTCAAGGCACAGACTAGCTTTCAGAGAGTGAAATCTGTTGGAGATTTTTTAAAGTTGTAGATTCAGGAA
Source organism: Bos mutus (assembly GCF_027580195.1). Taxonomy (NCBI): domain Eukaryota; kingdom Metazoa; phylum Chordata; class Mammalia; order Artiodactyla; family Bovidae; genus Bos; species Bos mutus. The sequence goes on from NC_091627.1 coordinate 73,659,990, forward strand.
AAAAAAAGGAATGAAAGCCATAATTCATTTTAATTAAAGAATAAACCACTAATATTTCTTAAGAAAAAAATATACATGAATGTATAATTTCTAATATTCAAAAATATATCCCCATATAAGTTTCATATTTACAGAGGTATGTTTACTTGTTAAATTTTAAAAGACTTCTAAGTCCTTTTAAAATTACAAAATCTTCAATAATTTGTCACAAAATGATTTTTAAATAGTTCATTTCATCAAACTCATCCCCAAACTATATGTCAATATGCTATATACTCCCTCCTCAAAACAGATTTTTAAGCTTCTTGAATGAAAAATAACTTTCTTTTTAAAGGACATTTATTATCCTCTACAGTCAAATAAATGGATCAGGTAATAGGCCTATCAAATAATCATGTAAGAAAAACTGTGCATATTAAACATAAGGAAGCCCTTTGTAATGGGTAAATGTAAGAAGTGTACAGCAAAATGGAAGAAATAGTTTACTACATCAAAAAATGTACACTGCAAAAGAACAATTGTTTATATATCCATTTACAGTGCAATGGAATCTTGAAGCAATGTGTTATTGATGCATTTAGCATTTGTCCTTCTTAATGGAAGCACAGAGCCATATCTCATGCCATCCTGTATGTGCATGATATATAAGTGGTAAAAGAGATGGAAGTCTGGGGGAAAGTCAAGAGTGCTGAAGCTGAGTGTTAAACAGAGGCAAGCAGATGCTTCCTGCCACTACCTTCCCTTATTAATCCACTTGAAGCTATCTTTTGAGCTTATGGCTCATTCTTCAATATCTATTGCTTGCCCAGTGTAAAAGGCACTGTTACAAGTTATGCTATGATGTGACTTGAATAGTATGAAATGATACATCCTGCTCTCAAGAAGCTTGTGTGTATGTGTGCTTAGTTGCTCAGTTGTGTCCAACTCTTTGTGACCCCATGGACTGTAACCCGCCAAGCTCCTCTGTCCATGGGGATTCTCCAGGCAATTCTACTGGGGTGGGTTGCCATGCCCTCCTCCAGGGGATCTTCCCAAACCAGGGATCAAACCGAGGTCTCCCACATTGCAGGCAGATTCTTTACTGACTGAGCCACAATTCTGAAAGAAGGAAGAAAGCTTTTCACAATTGGGCGGTGTATGGATATTGAGGGGATAAAGAAAGCACTTTTACTAGTGTGATTAAAGAAGAGGTGATGTTGTAATTGGGCAAAATGCCATGGAGCATGGCAGAAAGGGAGCAGCAGCAAAGGCTCAGAAACAGGAGGGTGATGAGGCTATAGAGACTGCTACTACTAAGTCACTTCAGTTGTGTCCGACTCTGTGCGACCCCATAGACGGTAGCTCACCAGGCTCCCCCATCCCTGGGATTCTCCAGGCAAGAACACTGGAGTGGGTTGCCATTTCCTCCTCCAATGCATGAAAGTGAACAGTGAAAGTGAAGTCGCTCAGTCATGTCCGACTCCTAGCGACCCCATGGACTGCAGCCTACCAGGCTCCTCCATCCATGGGATTTGCCAGGCAAGAGTACTGGAGTGGGGTGCCATTGCCTTTTTCATAGAGACAATAGGAAAATGAATAGGGAGGAACTTCCAAAGAGTCAATGTTTGTGAAGGATGCTGCCAGGATAATTACCAGAAAATGCAAGTGAAGTGCAAAAGTGGCATTTATATTTCTAGAAGACATTTTCTTTTTAAAATTAAATTTAATTTTTAAAAATAAAATTTGGCTGTGCTAGGTCTTCGTTGCTGCGTGTGGACTTTTTCTACCTGCAGTGAGTGGGGTGGGGGCTATTCTCCAGCTGTGGTGTGCAGGCTTCTCATTGCGGTGGCTTCTTTTGTTGCAGAGTGAGGGCTCTAGAATGTGCAGGCTTCAGTACTTGTGGGGCATAGGCTTAGTTGCCCCATGGCATGTGGGATTTTCCTGAACCAGGGAGCAATCCCCAGCCACCTATGATGGCAGGCACATTCTTAACCGCTGGACCACCAAGGAAGTCCTAGAAGACATTTTCAATAAGAATACTTTAGATAATTTTTCTTCCTATTTCATACTTGTGCTCTCTAAAAAACAAATACAGTGAATGTATTTCTAGCAAGTTAAGACTTTTGCTTTTATACTTAAAAGATCTGTGTTTGTGTCCTGGTTTGAGGATTACCAAGAAGTTAGGTCATTCTTCCTTCTAAAGTGAAGATATACCCACCTGCTGTTTCCTCAACTAAGGCTATTTTGAGGTTGAATCAAAGGTGTGAATGATTTCTGGACCCTGGGATGCTAATATAGGTTTTAATTTATAGGGTAAAATTAAGTAAAATGAAGATCCAGACTAAGCAATTGCACATTGAATCAATAAAAGGCAACAAATAACAGAAGTGAAAGACTAAGACTTGCTGAGTACATTACAATGGAAAATGTAGTTATGCTTGTGTCTTTCTTCACAAGCTAATTACACAGTCTAAAAGCCTGTCTTGAGGGTAGAGAAGGAGACTCCTGTCTACTTGCCAATTTACTGTTATCTGAGATGTGGCTACAGTTCATTTTGACTGTATAGAAGAGGAAATCCAATAACATGCTTTACTACTCCTGGTTCTGTCACTGAGGGCTTCAATAGACTCTACAGCCTCTTTCTCTCTCAATTGGGGATAATAATAGCCTGGAGCTGTTGTAAGGGTCAGCAGATTATCCTTGTGATTAAAGGAAGATGAGAATTTCAAGTGTAAAAGTTTTTTGTTTTGTTTTTTTTAAAGCCATTCTTTTTTTTTTCCTTTTTGAGGGCAGAACACAGAACTCTACATTATGTCTATCCTCCAGTTCAGACTGAGCCCCAGTAGTAGGAAGCAGAGATGCCCAGCACTTCTCCAGAAGGAAAGGCTTTACACATTTGCCTTCTAGCACCAGGAGCAACACCAATCATTTAAGAACTGCGTATCATAAGTGTGGCATCCATCTGGGCCCTGGGGAAGCTACTGAATAAACAAAATAATAACTATCCCTGCCCCAAATCACATTCCACTATGGGAGACAAGGCAACAAGTATTTAAGCTTAAGTGATTATATATTATATTAGGAATTGTGTAAGTCTGAAGGAGAAAAACAAGGCAAGGTAAAAACAAGGCAAGGTAAGACCAAGTGTGGGTGATACTGGAACAAAGATTAGGAGGTTAGGGGGCAAGCAATATGAATATCTGTAAGAATAATCCAGACAGTGGAAAGAACCAGTGAAAGGTGGCAATCTTGGGAATTGCCTGGCTTGTTAAAGAATCAGTGGGTTGGTGGTTATGGCTGGAGCACAGTGGGAGCCACTGAAGATGAGCTCACAGATGTAAGAGTGGGGTCAGATTATATACTTATGGCATTCTGAGGACTTTGACTTTCATTCAGAAAGCCTGGAAGTTTGCGAGGGGGTTGTTGTTTTTGTTTCTGAAATTTTTAATGGGATAGGGAAATGCCCATATCATGTTCAGTGGGGAAAGCAAGATACAAAACTAACATACCGTATTAATATTGTTTATTTCTTCTTCTTTTTTTTTTTTTTTGGTTGTGATGCCGAGTGTGCAGGCTCTTTTTTAAAAAAATATTTATTTATTTATTTGGCTGCTCTGGGTCCTAGTTGTGGCAGCTGGGATCTTTGATCTTTGTAGTGGCATGTGGGATCTACTTCCCTGACCAGGGTTCAAACCCGTTCACCCCTGCATAGGAAGTTCGGAGTCTTAGCCATTGAACCACTCAGGGAAGTCCCCATGTGAACTCTTAGCTCCCCATCAGAATTGAATCCACATCCCTTGCAGTGGAAGCTCAATGTCTTAATGTCTTGGACTGCCAGGGAAGTGCCCAACAGTGTTCATTTCTTGATGGTTATGGATAATTTCTCTTATTTGATTACTTTATTTTCCAGAAAAAAAAAAGAACAAATTCTCTAGGATAGCCTTGTATTTTGGAGAAGGCAATGGCAACCCACTCCAGTACTCTCGCCTGGAAAATCCCATGGTTGGAAGAGCCTGGTAGGCTGCAGTCCATGGGGTCGCTAAGAGTCAGACATGACTGAGCGACTTCACTTTCACTTTTCACTTTCATGCATTGGAGAAGGAAATGGCAACCCACTCCAGTGTTCTTGCAGGGAGAATCCCATGGATGGGGGAGCCTGGTGGGCTGCCATCTATGGGGTTGCACAGAGTCGGACACGACTGAAGTGACTTAGCAGCAGCAGCAGCCTTATATTTTAAACTAATGAATTAATTTTAAATGAATATATTTTGTCTCAAGTGTGAGATGATGTTCTTGCTGAGATTTTTGTTTTTCTTTGTAGATTATTACTTTGCACAAGTAGCCCTTGAGCTTGGATGAAATGATGGGGACCTGGGAACTGTGGAAATGGCAACCCACTCCAGTTTTCTTGCCTGGAGAATCCCGTGGACAGAGAGCCTGGCAGGCTACAGTCAGTGGAGTTGCAAGAGTCAAACATGACTGAGTGACTAACAGTTTGGGGGCTGTGGGGTAGATTTTCCATCAATTAGTTAATAATGATTAGTGTATAAACACAGAGAAGTCCTGTCGTGTCAGTTATGAGCAGCCAAGAGAGGCAAGGTAGGCTACTCAGTATGTTTTATCATGCATGTATAAACAAAATAAATATTCACTTAGATGATAAATTAATTTCACTTCTCACTTACAAGCCTCAGTACCTCAAATGGATCCCCCCCCCCAAAAAAAAAATAGTGGAGAAAATTGATACCTCTAGAACTTTATAAACTATTTCTTAATTTTTTCCTTAGCTTGTGACTTTGTCAGATCATTTTCATGACTTCTGGCTGCACCTGTTCTAGTACAGATTGAGCTCTTTAGAATATATGTGCTACTTACCCTTTTAATTAACACCTCTTTTGCTTCTAATTCAAAAAGTCTACTTAGTTTCTCAGAGATGGGATTTCAGCCAAAGAGTGAGGTGATACAATCTTAAGTTTTCAAAGGATCATTTTGATTTCTTATGGGGGAGGGGAAGAGGGAAGAATAATCTCAGGGATACCAGTTTGAGGGTTATTTCAGAAGTCCAAGAGAGACACTGGTGACTCAGACAAGGGTGCAGCACTGAAAATGATATGTGTTTAGATTCTGGAATTATTTTGATGGTAGAACTAATAGATTTGTGATGATTTTACCCGAACTTTCTGAAGCCTAGAAGTCAGTGTGTGTGTGTGTGTGTATGTGCACGCGCACACTTTGTCGTGTCCAACTCTTTGCAACCCCCTGGACCGTAGCCTTTCAGGCTCCTCTGTCCATGGGATTTTCCAGGCAAGGATCCTGGAGGAGGTTGCCATTTCCTCCTCCAGGGGATCTTCATGACCCAGGGACTGAACCCATGTCTCTAACATCTCCTGCGTTTGGCAGGCAGGTTCTTTACCACTGCACCACCAGGGAAGAGGGCAATACCTTCCCATTTCCTTATATCAGTAATTAGATTGAAAAATGGTTCAAGTTTAATTTCACAGTTATATATCAGTTTGTCCTTAAATAATAGCTGGTTTAAGAATTATTTTTCCTCTTTCTCCTCTCTTCTGCTCTTGAGTATTTTTCCTTGTATAAGACATATAATATCAAAAAGAAATGTCAAAATATACTACTACAAAGTAAAATGATATATACCAGCTGTATTTAGGTACTGGGTAGGTGAATCATGATGTCCTAGCTTTCAAAGTCCCAAAGTCCTAGTTCTCTTATGTTCTCTTTCTTTCTCCTGCTCTCTTAAAACAAAAATGAAAGCAAAAGCCAAAACAACTATTCTTCATTCATAGGTATTTTGTTCCCAACAAGATGCCGAGATGTAGCTCTTAAACTAAGTCATACTAGCCCCAGCAAAGCTTTTAGCTATTAGCAAATACTTTTCAATTCAGTTTAAATGTAATTTTCCATCCAAACAAGAGCTGCATCCTTATCAGGCTGGACTGGTTCAGATTTATCTATCAGAATGTCTCTAAACACGTCCTGATAGAAAAGCATATATTCAACCCCCTAAGTTGCAGGCTAGAACAAATCTGGGTTCCAGAAACAATTGTTTTGCTATATGGATAGAGTGATTTGAAAGGCAAATAAAAATGCATCAGATGAAGTTCTTGATTCTTTATCAAAATGCTTGAAAAAAAGGTTATTATTTTCTTCTGAAAGAGAAGGAAATGAAAGAAAAATAAAGAAGAAAAAGAGAACTGTATCTCTTCTCAATGTTTGCTAGTTTCCAAAAGAAAAACACAAGTAATCCAATTTATAACTTAGTTGTAATCAACTAAATGTTCTTCTTGAACTGGCAAAGCCATCACACATCAGACAATCCCAGTTTTCCAAGCCTTCTATTTTACATCAAGGTCTGATGTGTTTTTCCCAGGTTGCAAAGAATTTGAATTAATTTGACCTTTCTTGCTCTTTTGTTCCCTGCTTTTGTTCTCCTGTTTCTCTGGGTTCACTTGGTTGTATAGTGTGAAATGAATAATAATTTTTGTTTAAGCATCATTTGAACCTTTGTGTGGAGTCACCCTATTGGCTACTGCTTAGATAGGAAGGTGAAAAAAGCCAGAAGGGAAGAAAGGGAGGAGGCGATTATGTGGGGCTACTTTTATGTGGGATCTTCCCGACCCAGGAATCAAACCTGTGTCTCCAGCATTGCAGGCAGACGCTTTACCATCTGAGCCACCAGGGAAGCCCATGTATGCTTTGACAGCAGTCATTTGGTCACAAAGAAATCCGAAGGTAACAGAAGAGGCAGGTGGGGAAGGTAGTGATGACATTGGGTTCTAAACTGAAAGTGTTTCCAATCAAATGATTTTACACTATCCATGAGGCAGTAGTAGAGCAGGACAGTCTGATCATATGATCAGCCTATTTACTTAAAATTTAAATTGTGCTATAATAATACTTTAAGTATTTATATGTAAATCAAGGTAAACTTGAACTTCTCTATACTATTTATGTGGAAATTTTAAAAATTGGCTTCTCTGCCTCTTTTTCAAATACAAATGTGACCTCAGCAAGTTCACGGAAATAAGTAAATTGAGAAATGAGCTATAAGCTGCAGGAATTTAGATATAAGACTCAATTAAATATGAGTGGGAACCAACATGAGGAAACAGGTCATAAAAACTTCAAAGAATAATAAAAGTAGAGGAATTTAAAAATAGAAAAGCAAAAGAGCAGTCAGACACAAATGAGAGATGGTCATAATCATAAACCATCAGGAAAATGCAAATTAAAGCCACAATGAGATACACCCAATGAGATGGCTATAATCAAAAAGACAGATAATAATGATTATTGATAAAGATAAGGAGAAATTGGAATCCTCACACATTGCTGATGGTAATGTGAAACTTCGGAAAACTGACAGTTTCTTAAAATGTTAAACATAGATTTAACATATGACTCAATAACTCCACTCCTGGTAGGCTGCAGTCCATGGGGTTGCTAAGAGTTGGGCACGACTGAGCGACTTCACTTTCACTTTTCACTTTCATGCATTGGAGAAGGAAATGGCAACCCACTTCAGTATTCTTGTCTGGAGAATCCCAGGGACAGAGGAGCCTGGTGGGCTGCCGTCTATGGGGTCACACAGAGTCGGACACGACTGAAGCAACTTAGCAGCAGCAGCAGCAGCAGCAGCAGGTACCTACCCATGAGAAATAAAAACATGGCCACACACAAAAAAACTCAAATGTCTGTTGACTGGTAAATGGATAACAAAAATGTAATATATCCATTCAGAGGAATACTGTTGTCTTCAATATTACTGTATGCTACAACATGGATGGATCTCAAAAACATTATGCTAAGTGAAAGCAGTTATTCATAAAGGCCACACATTGTATGATTCCTTCTTAACGTCCAGAAAAGGCAAATCCATGGCAACAGAAAGATTAATGATTGCCTGGGTTGACCCGGAGTAGGGACAGAGAATGACTACAAATGGACACAAGGTTTCTTTTTGGTACAATGGAAATGTAAAATCAGACTGTGGTGATGGAACAACCTTGAAAGTTTACCAAAGCTCATCAAATTGTGCATTTAAAATGAGTATATTTATGATGTATAAACTAAACCTCAAAAAATCCATTAAACATTTTTTAAAGATAATGAGACAAGACCGTGAAACCAGAAATATGGACAGCAAAGATAGCTACATATTAAGGTAGAGGGGGAATGACGAATTGTAGGCGAGATGCGTGAAAAATTAAAATAGAAAATTCATGGTGGACTCTCTGATTTTATCAGGGAAACCATTCAGTTGATGCCACCAGGGAAGCCCCATTCAGCTAATAGCCTGGTCTGCAGGTGTCTGCAGGAAAACCTGCCATCACTCCAGACTGCAATACCTGCCCTGTGTCCACAGAGCAGCTCATAAAATTATCCTACAATAATCTGCTCATTTAAATAGAGTTTGTCGTGCATAGACCATTAGGGTTTGTTGTTGCTGTTTCAGTGCAGCTTTGGGTTGACTGTCATGCAGGGTTTATATTTTAATAGAAGTTAATTAGAATCAGAAAAGTGCCCTTATTTGTTAAGTTCCAGAGCCCCAGTACAAGGTGTACTAATCCTATCATTGTGAGCAATAGAAAAACTGAAGGGGTGAGATTAGCAAGGAGGGGGAATGGAAGAGAATATGTTTTGCCAGCAGGTTCACACTCTTTACTTTCATAGAGATAGTTTTACTTTAGAAAAGCTCCCAAGGATGAAGAATCAACTTTAATTTTTCAATGTGGTCAAAAGGAATTCTCTACAGGAAAAAATTACTATGCACATGCGCAACACATAGATCACTCATTGCAAATGAATTAAAAATAACATACAATTACTTATTTTATTTAAAATAGAATTACTTTTTTTTCACCATGATCTAATTCCCAGAAATGACAGTGTTAGTGGTCATTATTATGGATATTGCTTTATTATCAGTTATTAAAAGATGTATTTTGAGTGCCAGGTAATAAAGTTTACTAAAATATAATTCATTATCAGAAGCCATAGAAAAATGTGTTCCTGTTTCATGGTTTTTCTACCACTTAAAATTAATTCCAAAGTGTTGGCTAAAATAAGTTGTCAGTTACTTATTTTTATACTTTTTTTCATCTTCAAATATTTAGGATCTTAAAATTTTCAAGTCGAGCCAAAGATAACTTTGTACTTCTTGACTGACATTTTTGTTTCAAAAGTCAGCAGTTAGTTAAGAACACAGTGAGGGGTTTTTAAAATAGACTATGAGAGACTGGTTTCCGTTCCTTGGTTTATTTTAATAGCTTGTATTAGCAAGTGTTTTATCACCCAAATTACAGTGAGGCGCAAAGAAAAATCCTAGGTTGCATTGTCTGGTATTTGTAAAGGCGCCTGTTTTTCTGCTGGTTTGGGCATGCACATAATGAGCTCAGAGTGTTTGTTTTCCTGACCTCTGGAATAAAAAAGCAACCTGACATTAAAGACAGGGTAAAATACTGGGCTGCCACTTATAGGTTTATCGGTGTGTTTGCTGTCACCATAATTGTTTGGAAGCATTTTTATTTGATGTTTAAATTTCAGAGCAGGTTCTTATGAGGATCCAGGGAAGGAGAGCACAGAACCGGAAAATGAATCATCCTTTGGAAACTGTGTTGACATCTGCACAATAACGGTGCGCTGTGTTATCACACAACGTCAGGAGCCGTACACTGCTTGCTCTTACTGAAATCATATTTTATCATTATATATATGCTTTATATGCATATAAAGCAATGGCGAGAGCAGAGGCTTCACATTTGGGATCTTTTCTTATATCAGAACCACTTTCCTAACTAAACATGTTGTTTAGTGGCTAAATTGTCTCTGATTCTTTGCAACCCTGCGGACTGTACCCCACCAGGCTCCTCTGTCCATGAGGTTTCCCAGGCAGAGACACTGGAGTGGGTTGCCATGTCCTTCTCCAGGGGATCTTTCCGACCCAGGGATCGAAACCAAGTCTCCTGCATTAGCAGGTAGATTCTTTACCATCTGAGTCACCAGGGAAGCCCTCTAACTACCTTACAAAATAGCTTAAATAAAAACAGCAATCTTGTTAGTTATCACAGTAGATATTTACAGCTGTCCTTTGGTACCCATGCAGAATTGATTCCAGAACCCCCTGTGGATACCAAAGTCTGCAGATGCTCAAGTCCCTCAGAGACAATGGTGTATTCTGTATTTCACATCCACACACCCGGGGTACAGTGCAATTGAGGCTGTTCTTCAAATTCCTCAGGAACAAGGGCATTTCTGACTGTAACTGGTAAAACTGGGAGAAAGAAACAGCTGCGGAATTAAAATAAATGCTACCAGTGTCTACCTTGTTTCACTGGATTTAGACCATATGTTGTTATTAGACAATGAGAAGGTAGATGACCACAGCTAATTCATTTTTATACATTTTAAGGACAGAGCAAGGGCAGTGATGACCTCTACAATTCATTCACATCTGTAAAATCAGTCCCTAATCAGAGAAAAACGTATTGTGTGCCAGGAAGAGCACTAGGGCGTCAACAAAAATTCCTTGCTCTAAAAAAGAGTTATCTTCTGGTAACTGTCATCCTTCTGGTATTTCTGGTGAATTTTAGAAGTAGCTGCTCAGGTGCCATCCTTTAAGGCCCTGAGCATTTGCCATCTTGCTGTCTCTCTTACCCTCCAAATCAGGGTCACGCAGAGGTCAAGTCCAGGACAAATGATCTTGATCACTGTGATAGGCAAAGTGAATTCCATTTGATAGAGGAGGATGCTCACAAACATATGTTTAATGTGTGCAAATTTTGTCAGCCTACGTAAAAACTTGACTCCAAAACAGATACCTACTAAGGGATTTTCCCTGACAAAAGCTCATCCGAAGATACTTTCCAGTAATGATCTCATCTGTAGCCTCTCAGCATTTTCAACTGTTAAACATTGTTTAAAAAAAAAAAAAAAAAAAGCAGAGTTGCGTGAAAAAGAAGAGGGTCTCTGGAGGAGGTTTTGTATTACGTCATTGTTGGCCACTGAGTCTCTGCAGAACCCAATATAGTTTGGGATCTCTTTGGCTTGTCTTGTAAAAAAAAAGGGAGCTATTTATGTAAAATAATTCATGCATACGGCAAAATGAGTCTAAATGAATCATTTAACATTATTAACTTTTCCCTGGTTATAAAAAAATGCTTATTACAGAAAATTTGGAAGATAAAATACACTTAAAGAAGAAAACTCACATTTTTATACAACACAGAAATGATAACATTCTAGTATATTTTCTTTCAAAAATGCATTTATATGTATATGTACATCATATACATACTCATATACATTATAATTATGCAATTTATAATGCAATTTGTATGTCTTAGCTTCATTTTGTTTAGTTTTACATGGAGTATCTTCCTCCATCATTAGAATGTGAAAACATGATTTTTAATGTTGCAAAATATCCCATCCTAATGTTTTTCCATTACTTGTTTGCAATAATTGAATAATTTTCTTGATTTTCAGGTCAGTAATGGCTATCTAGTAAACAAACTTTTTTTTCCTTAGATGTGTTATCTGTGAGCACAATTATTAGGATATGGGCAGAACTTTTCTTCGAGTCTTCAAATAAATTGTTGATTTATAATCCCTGCAGTTTATACCACTTCACATTTCCACGGTTAGGATTTTATTGTTTTTGTTGTTCAGTTGCGTCCAACTCTTTGCGACTCCATGGACTGTAGCCTGCCAATACCTAGAACAAGACATATGAGGCTCTTAAAACTGGCTAATAAATGAAATAATTTGTATTTTTGGAAAATTAGGTTACTATCTACAAGTTTCAACTCTTTTTCAAGTCGATCTCCAGACAATGGCCTAAGCAAACATGTCTATAATTGATATGTGCTTGGTACGTATGACTTATTTATTAGCAAATAATTGTTGCTAAGAAGACTTCCTATTGCATAGATATTCTATAGAGTAATATTAAAACAGGATTCCCAGATTTAATAATACTTTCTCAAAGAATGTGATGCTTGACCTTGAATTGGTCTTTCACACGTTCATTAGAAATTTTCTTTTGATAAAAATATTCTATATTCATGTCTATAGTCTTTCTACCTTCCTACCTCCCTCCTTCTGTCTTCCTCCTCTTCTCCTCAGGAATCATATGCAACTGAAAGAAAAATTGTTTAGCAAAGGGTATAAAATATGAAAGAGGTTAAAGGAGAGATGGCTCAAATGAGGCATTCTTGTGATTCTTGGTGATTCTGGAAATATGTGGCTAGTGGAACTGTTGCAGGAAGGGGGACCCCTTCCAGGGCCTGAAACTGGGCTCTTGTCTAACACTCAGAAATGAATTGTCCAAGGAGACACATGTGCTGACAAAGCAAGAGATTTTATTGGGAAAGGGCACCCGGATGGAGAGCAATAGGGTACCCAGGAGAACAGCTCTGCCATGTGGTTTTATGGTGATGGGATTAATTTCTGGGTTGTCTTTATCCAGTCATTCTGACTCAGAGTCCTTCCTGGTGGTGCATGCCTTGTTCAGCCAAGACGGATGCCAGAGAGGATTCTGAGAGGTGGCTGGACATGGGGTGTCTCCTTTCGACCTTTCCTGAGCTCTTCTGGTTGGTGGTGGCTTATTAGTTCCACGTTCCTTACCAGGACCTGTTGTAAAACAACTTATGCAAATGGTTACTGTAGTGCCTGGCCAGGGTGGGTGGTTTCAGTCAGTGTGCTTCGCCTAACAGAACAGGTCACAGAACAAAAGAAAATAGAAGTATAGAGTCAGAAAAAAATACAACATTTGAGGAATCATAAGAAAACTGAACTTTTCATAGCTGAATAATTGAGCCTAGTTTGTGTTACTAGTGTGAAAATAGATGGATGAGGTTTGACTCCCTTTTGTCCTCCCCTAGAAAGATCTCAGATCTGCAGCCAAAGAGCTGATTCTCCTCAGTTTGATCTCTCATATCACAGTGTGCTTATTGGAAAGCCATCTAAGGAATTTCAAACTTTCTAAATACAAAATGCCTCTTTTGACCAGCCAGAAGTCACCCTCATGACTAAACAAATCTGCCAATTTTAGAGTGTCCCCTGCTTTGACTTGTCACTGATGCAGCATCTGTCAGGGACATAGTGCTACTGTTTGCAGGAAAGTTCAAGAATGTTCTAAAGACTCCACGTGGCTGATTTCAGTGTGAGAAGAAAGTCAGTCTTCAGAATAGCTGCCTCCCACCTGTTTTGTCTTGATTCTTCTCTAAGACATCTTCACTCTCAACAGTTTCCAGAATTTGACAAGCAACATCTTCTTTTTCGGAAATTTCTAGACATTTCTGTAGACAACTAGAATGTTCCTTGCAATTTCTACCCACATTAATTCTTACTCTTTCATTGGGTCTTGGTAACTGGAGTGTTCCTTTTCAGGGAATCTCTTTGTAAGTGCCAGTCGAGTATGTGCCTTCAAGGCACATATCAGTTTTCCTTCTTTGGTGGCACTTTGAACAAATATAATTGAATGATTTGTTTAATGTGTGATTAGTACCTGCTTTTCCCCCTTAGATAGACATGTAAATAAAAATCATTCCTGATCTCATATTCAATGAGTAGCTTTCCTTTAGCTCTGTAATCAAATTTGATTTTTAATTTTAAGCACAGTAGAGAGTAAAAGGGTCATAGATGATAATGACAAAAAGTGCCATTTACATTTTAAAATAGCTTATTTGGTTAGTGTTTCATTCTTGTGCTCATGTGCAAATGGCAAATTAAATAATTATAAATAATTCAGTCAACACATGGTTATTGAGTGCCTCCAAGGTTCTGGGCACTGTGCAAGGCCCTGAGAGCCAGTGGTAGACAACCATCAAGATAACAACAACCAAAGTCTCCTGCTCTCACTAAGCTCCCACTTTAGTGGGCCATATGGATATTAATATATAAATAAATTCATCACTTAAGTAGTGACAAATGCTCTATAGAAGAAAAATAAAGCCCAGTGAAAGAAAAAGATGCAAGTGCTATTAATTCTGGAGGAAGTGCCTTGTTATTTTTGAAATAATTCTTGTGTTATTTATTTTTTCTTAGAAATGAAAATTAGAGACACTTTTCTATATGGCTTATAGAAAAACACTGCTTGCTGGGATGTGGCTTTGAGTGTTTGTTTGGGATCACATTTGAAATATACCTGTATTTGACATGATTTTTCAACACCAAAATCAAGAAATGTATGTGATTATCATTTTATAAAGAAAAATGTATATTTAACAAACCTGTAGATGCTCTTCAGCATCCCAAATTGGCTTAAACTGCAGCATTTTTGTTCTCTTACCTTGGTAGTGAAATTGCAAGAGGAAGATGACCATTTGCACTTTCAATGTAATTTTATGTCCCTCAGCGTTATTATTGGCAGGTAAATATCAAAGAATTATTTTCCCTCAACCTGGAGGATGGACTAATGAAGAGATTGAACTTAGAGGAAGGAATGTCCTCCAGTAAGTTAGTATAAGAGAATTTTATTCCATTTCATAAGTTTATGAGACTAAAATTGATGTCCATCCATCAAGATGGTTTAGGCCTTAATTTCTGACTGCAGGGTCATGAGGATTAGCCATCTGGGGGCTGGTTGTCTGTTTCCAGTTAAATTGTTGTTATTTGTTGCCCTTGTTGTTACTTTTTTTAATAGTCTCCTCTGGAATTTGTAGGAGTTACTCCTTTCCATAGACAGAATTTTAAAATATTATAGCTTGCTAATTATAAATATACATATATAAATCTAGTGAAATAAATGCCATTTTTATATTTGAAAGAGTAATAAAAAGAATAAATGTTTTTCTTAACAATTCAGTTACTTAACAAAATTAGAATAGAAGACTAAAAAAGGCAAGGCAAAAATATTAATTGCATTTTCTCTCAAATCATCATGTATATCAAATTAATGTAGATATTTAAATCATTAGGATTTTTACCTGCATTAAGATTTTAGGAATATGAAAAGCTTATCCAAACACTACAAAATACTAGCTTTGTGTAAAATCTACATGAAAGATATTAAATCTTTCGAGAACAATACAAAATAGGGCCCAAATAGGTGGAAAAACAGACCGTGTGTCCCTAGATTGGATGATTCAAGGTATAAATTAAATGACAGATTTAGGGCATTTTAACTCATAATCTCAATTTTGGGAGAGGAATTGGGGACTTGACAAATTGATTCTAAAGTTAATATGCAAGCATAAACATCTTATTTTTTTTTGAGAAAGATAATTTGGGTAGTTTACCAACATGATCTTAAAAGATACTATATAATGACTGTAAGTAAAGCAACCTGGTTCTGTCACAGAAACAGAAAAACATGTATGTGGAGAAAAATGGGGTCTAGAAATGGATTAAGTATATATGGAATTCAGTATATGATAATGTGGTATTTAAAAACTGAGGAAGAATGTTTTATTTAATAGTATTGAAAACCGATTATACACTTGGAAAATAAAGTAAAATTATGTTTCAATCATGTATCATTCTTATAAATAAACACTAAAGGAATTGCATATTATAGAAATACTAGAGGAAAATATCTTTTTGATTTAAGCAGTAGGGCAGGTTTTCTTAATCAAGAAGTGAAAGCAGCTTGCCATGAAGTAAAACTCTGATGGAACTGATTTTATAAGATTAAGGAACAAACAAACGAAACTTGTATACAAGGAAAAGTGGATGACATATGTTGCCAGACTGTGCTAATAATTTTACAAGCATCAACTCATTAACCATGGGGTGAATATTACTTTTACCCACATTTTGAATAGTAATTGGAGAATTATAGTGTTTAAACAACTTGTCCCCATTCACAAAGCTAATAAGTGATGGAGTGGCGATTTGTCTACTGTGATTCTAAAGTGTGGGCTCTTAACCACATCACTGGGAACAGAGTCAAAAGAAAATGTATTTAGGCACTGTATTCATCTGCATTTAAATTTATTCTACCAGAAAAGTTGGCATCCACATAGGGTATTTAAAGAGGATGTGTGTGCACGCTCAGTCGCTTCAGTCATGTCTGACTCTTTGCGACTCTATGGACTGTAGTCCTCCAGGCTCCTCTATGGGATTCTTCAGGCAAGAGTGCTGGAGTGGATTGCCATTTCCTCCTCCAAGAGATCTTCTCCACTCAGGGACGGAACCCACATCTCTTGGATCTCCTGCCTTGACAGGCGGGTTCTTTACCACTAGTGCCACCTGGGAAACCCTATTTAAAGAGTATCTTGGACTATTACTTCTTATATGTTCAATATAATAGTTTTAAAGAATATAAAGTCTCTTCATAATATGCTTTAATGGTGTTTAATGCAACTTACTAGATTATATCTCACAGTTCAATAGAATATATCATTGCTTTACTTCTTTGAATCATTAGACTAACATCGTCTTTGGCAGATAGTGCAGAGTAAAGCCTTTTTACATGAAGTATCTTTCCTCACAAATGCTTATTTGATAGGAAATAAGAATAAAAATATCTAGTGATGGACCATCTATCTGTCTCCCCCCTTCTCTCAAACTAAACATGAGCAACTTTCCAAATGCTTAACTCTCCTTATTTTTAACATTGAAATTATCACCTTCACTTTAGATAGAACTGCATTGTTCAAAACTATAATGTTAATACTTAAAACATAACAAAAGTATGAGGTGCACTCTTGTCCCTGAGTCTGTGCCAATCAATAATTCACAATTTAGTCTCAGCTGGATATTCCTGATAAAAATGTCAGGAATATCTCTTTCTCTTATCAAAGCCTTTTACAATTCATACGTAACCAAATTTTCTCACTTCATTTGCCATTCTTTTTCATGCCATCTTAGTTCTAATCAAATTTCATTAATTGTTTGACTTCTCACCTCAAAATATTCACTCATTTTCATTCCCTTACCAGAAGTGCTGCTCCCCAAAGTTCCTACATTTCAAATGTGTCATCCTTCAAAAAGTCATTCATGTTTTGCCTTCTCTATGAAATGTGTCTCAACACTGGAAATAACCTCTTCTTTTGCATGCTTCTGGCTTTTGATATGCCTTGTAACCTCTTTGCATTTTAAACATCTTATAAGATAAATATCTGTCTAATTCAACATTGTTTCCTTCAAAGCAATTAATACAGTGCCTCACACATAGTAGGCTTTTAATATGTTTCCTTAAGTAATGATTTAATTAATTCCTTGATACTTCCATAATTTATTTTGCAAACACATTCTAAAATGTGGCTTAAGATTTCAGGCTTTGAAATGCAGCAATTAAGAAAAAAAATCTATTTCCCCCTGAATATTTTATTTAGTCCTCTATATACATACATACAGATCTTGATTCATGGAAACATTTCTTTGAAAATCTTTACAATTGCAAACATATACAGGCATATTATGTATAAAGAGGAAGTGCAGTGTTTAGAGAGCAGAACAGACAGCATCAAGAAGGGGACAGACAGATACAGGAACTCATCAGCTGTCAGGAAGGTCTCTGCAGGCAACACCTGCAGTAGCATCCTAAAGTGCTTTGAAGGCATGGAGTGCTT
Organism: Bos mutus; assembly: GCF_027580195.1. Classification (NCBI taxonomy): domain Eukaryota; kingdom Metazoa; phylum Chordata; class Mammalia; order Artiodactyla; family Bovidae; genus Bos; species Bos mutus. The sequence continues at coordinate 73,677,506 of NC_091627.1, forward strand.
ATTCTGCTGAATAACTGAATATCCACAGAGCCAAGGTCCGTGACCTTGAGCACAGCAGATCTTTTCTGCTGAATATGATCTTATTCCAAGTGAAGTCAAATTATTCTTCCCAGTCGCCAAGAAAACCTCAAAGCTTTCAAACCACTTTGCCCTGAGAGGTGCCTCAACCCTGCTAGGGCAGCCCACAGGACACAAGGACCGCAGAGTGCACTTGAACTGCTTGGAAGCATAAAACTTTCCATTTTGAACAGAATTCAGATGTGTCTAGGTTGTATGCCAAGTATAAAAAGGACCCTGACCTGAAGTAGGAAAGGCTGAAGGGCTGCTTCTGTGTCTTCCTCAAATTGGAGCTAGAAGAATACAGCGTTTGTGTCAGTTGGAGAGACTCACAGGCCTGACAGAGCCACGGACATTCCGTCTTGAACCATCCGCCCACTCGTCCATTGTATCCCCTTTCTGCACTCAAAGAGTGTGCTTTTTAATTAGTCCAGCAAGAAGCAGCAAATGAGGGAAATGTGGGAAAAGCTCTTTGTCTTCAAGTTGAAATGCACGTAAAGAAAACACAAGCAGGGATTTATTAAAAGGCTTTTGTGAGGAGGCTTTTAGTCAGCATTTGGCTTGGTTAAAATCCCGAGCCATTGTTTATTATGGCACAGCAGCAAGGGAAGAAAAATCAGGGTTTTGTGCATTTGTCTATTAGGAGAAGGAAGAGGAGCCTTAGATGCTTCAAATTTCAGCCTGTGGTGTACCGAGGTGTCACCTGTTAAAGAAAGACAGGCCTGCCAAGGAGAGTTGCTGATGGACGGGGGTGGGCTCCTCTTGTTAACTGTTTCAGGACCAGCTTATGCGCTGCAGCTTGCTTTCTTTATCCACTTTAATCCCAGCACTTCTTCCCGTGACTTTCTCCTCAGAGTAGAACATCCTTGTTTTTAGTGTCCACCGTGAGATATTTAGCTTCCATAGACATTTCATCAGCTTCGGGTGTTATTCTGACCAGCACATAAAGAGCACCGTTCAAGACAGAATGTTTGCCTTCTTTGAACTTTGGCATTAAATTTTACAGAAATACATAAACATTATATATTTGTATAATGAGGGTTTTGAAGATTGGCTAAATTTTTTAATTAAAAGAAAACTGAAAACAGTTGAATTCAGCTACTTGGGAGTTTCTATGTGTTTGGGCAAATGTGATTGCCTGAATTGGTAGTAGGACTCTTCATTGCTTCTTAGATGATTTTCCTTCAGGAAGGAAACGTATAATGTCAGCATCTGAATGGGTTGAAGATCCATGCTTGTGCTTTACATAAAAGACTGGCCCTTTTAGGTCAGTCTGATAATGTATGTACATCGAAGGAAAGAGAGGACATGCACTTGTGTTGCCATTTTGTGAAATAAAGTATGCCAACTACTTATTAATTACTCAAGCAGAATGCAGATGTAAAGCAATACTATACACAGGCAGATCATATCTAAAGATTATAACTTAAAGAGCTGCAACGTTTTGTCACATTATTATAACTAAATTAGTACATTTGTAAAGGGACTCTTATTACACGTTAAATGTTTAGGTCATATCTTTCTAAACCAAACCCATGATACCCTTCCATGTTGATACATTTGAATCACCTGGGATTCAATCACTTCTAAACATGCCCATGCCCAGGACACTCACTGGACCAATTAAATGAGGGTATAGAGGTGGGTGTCTGGAACTGAGGCAAGAATATTTTCTAAGGATGAAAGTGAAAGTGGAGAGTGAAAAAGTTGGCTTAAAGCTCAACATTCAGAAAACAAAGATCATGGCATCTGGTCCCATCACTACATGGGAAATAGATGGGGAAACAGTGGAAGCAGTTTGGGCTCCAAAATCACTGCAGATGGTGATTTCAGCCATGAAATTAAAAGACGCTTACTCCTTGGAAGGAAAGTTATGACCAACCTAGAAGCAGAGACATTACTTTGTCAACAAAGGTCCATCTAGTCAAGGCTATGGTTTTTCCAGTGGTCATGTATGGATGCGAGAGTTGGACTGTGAAGAAAGCTGAGCACTGAAGAATTGATGCTTTTGAACTGTGGTGCTGGAGAAGACTCTTGAGAGTCCCTTGAACTGCAAGGAGATCCAACCAGTCCTTCTAAAGGAGATCAGCCCTGGGTGTTCTTTGGAAGGAATGATGCTAAAGCTGAAACTCCAATACTTTGGCCACCTCATGCGAAGAGTTGACTCATTGGAAAAGACTCCGATGCTGGGAGGGATTGGGGACAGGAGGAAAAGGGGACGACAGAGGATGAGATGGCTGGATGGCATCACCGACTCGATGGACGTGAGTTTGAGTGAACTCCGGGAGATGGTGATGGACAGGGAGGCCTGGCGTGCTGCGATTCATCGGGTTGCAAAGAATCAGACACAACTGAGTGACTGAACTGAACTGAACTGAACTGAAGGCTCTTTAGATGGTTTCGTTGTGATGCCAAGTTGAAAACCACTGTGAACATTAAACATTTCATCAGATAACCTCAGTCTGATATACCTAATGAGTCACTGATTCAATTCTTGACAATATAGTTATACATATTCAATTTATGTTTTTTTTTATTGTAAAACAATACAGATTTTTCCCCACATTATTGGCAATACTCTCAATTTAAAATAAAATGCACTGTTTTTAAGTGGCAATATTTGAACGTTTAAGTCAATCGCTTTCATTATAATACTATAAATCAAAATAAACTGCAAAATTAAAATTTTGATGTTGAGAAGCTTAACATAATTAGTGCAAACACTGTAAAATAGTCTAGATGACTACTTCACTTTGAGATTATAGCTGAGAAAAAATATTGGTACTCTTAACTGGCAACTTGAAAGCTATAAAGCTAAAATTTTACATATGTTGTCTTTGAGTTATGAAAACTAGTTATCTGAGAAAGAGATTAAGTTAGGATTGAGTGTCATGGTGAAAGAGCCAGACTGCCCTATATTCTTCAAAATGAATATTTTCTTCCCTCTGGAACTGTGAAGATGTTCCATTCAAACCTATTTAAAACAGCATTAGAAATGCAACAGAATCTGGTGTAAAGACCACAGGATTCAGTCAGAGATCCATATTCCAGTCTGAGATATTCACAAGCTACATACTTTCTGCCAAGTCTCTTAAATTCTCTGGGCCTTGATTTTCTTATCTGTAGAGTGAAAAGGCTGAATTAAATTGGTGTTTTTCATTTTGATTAATTTAGTTTTTAATTGGAGGATAATTACTGTACAATATTGTGATGGTTTCTGCCATACATCTACATGAATCAGCCATAGGTATACATATGTCCCTTCCCTCTTGAACCTCCCTCCTACCTCCCTCCCCATCCCACCACTCTAGGTTGTCACAGAGAATTGGCTTTGAGTTCCCTGCATCATACAGGAAATTCCTACTCGCTATCTATTTTACATGTGGTAACGTGTATATTTCAATGCTACTCTGTCAAATCATCTCACTCTCTCCTTCCCCTACTGTGTTCCAAAGTCTGTCCTTTATGTCTGTGTCTCCTTTGCTGACCTGAAAATAGGGTTATCAGTACCATAGTTTGAGATTCTATATAAATGAATTAATATATAGTGTTTGTCTTTCTCTTTCTGGCTTATCCTCTGTTTAATAGGCTCTAGGTTCATCTGCCTCGTTAGAACTGACTCAGTGTGTTCCTTTTTATAGCTGAGTGATAGTCCATTGTATGTATGTATCACAACTTCTTTACCAATTCATCTGTCAGTGGACATCTAGGTTGCTTCCGTGTCCTGGCTATTATGAATAGTGCTGCAATAAACCTTGGGGTACATGTGTCTTTTTCAGTTATGGGTTCCTCAGAATATATGGTCAGTAGTGGGATTGCTGGGTTGTTTGGTAGTTTAATTCCTGGTTTTTAAAGGAATTTCCATGCTGTTCTCCATAGTGCTGTATCAATTTGCATTCCCACTAACTGCAGTAACGTTCCCTTTTCTCAACACCCTCTCCAACATTTACTGTCTGTAGACTTTGTTAATGGCCATTCTGACAGGTGTGAGATACCTCATTGTAGTTTTGTAAATCAGTGTTTTTCAAATTTGAGTGGTGAATCTTTTTGAAATCAATTTAGATCAATTACCATTTCTAGAAAAAAACAATACAAGAGTGCATTGCAAGTACAAAGTCTATATAGAGGATCTGAATCCTCAGTACCTAGGAAGAAATTTTCAAAAGACTCTGAATTAGAAGATCTCTTTAACTTTTACAGTTTTATTAATTGTTCATGAGAAGGGCATGTAGTGCGGGAAAATGAGGGGTAGGCAACTTATTTCAAGCGTAGTATCTAAAATATATCCACATATTCTTGCCACAAAATGTCACGGTCAGTGATCTTTAGAAAGAAAAGACTTGTTTCGATACAGTATTTGGTTTACTCACAACAGGTAGAAAAGGTGAAAAAAGTGTGTAAAATTACAGCTTGTGAATGTGGAAATATGTCTTATCCTTGAGACCAGAGAATGCTCACTGCGAGAAGTGAACAGATGCATTGTGAATTACAGCTACCGATTTAAGAGGTGGTATTATTCAGTCTGGCCAGAATGTTCTCTCATCAGTCAAATGACTTCCAAGCTAAAAAGTGAGAATGTCCTCTGCTTTTTGATTGCTTCATTTATATTTCATCCATGTTATTCTACATTTTGTGCTTACTGTTGGGAAATGGGTTCTTTCATTGGAGAGTAAGGGAAGGGACAGCCCAGTAATTTACAAAAAAACATTGAGTTTCAAGCTTAATGTGTTACTGGAAATAAGTGGAAAGTAAGAAATAATAATAATAAAGTATCAGGAGTACTACTCCAAATCTTATTAAAGTATGACTTAAGGGAGTAGGTGCTAGAAATATGCTTCTTTTTCTTATTATTTTTTTTTTTTAGTGAGGTGTGGCTGTTATACAGTATTGTGTGTTTCACGGATATAGCATCATGATTCACAAATGTTTAAAGATTATACTCCATTTATTGTTATTATAAAATACTGGCTATATTCCCTGTACTGTGTAATATTTTTTAAAATGTTTCCCAGGTGATTCTGATGACTAGCCCTGTTTGGGATCAACTGGTCTAGAGACTCACCTTCTCATCCCTGCTTCATCTGTGCCTAGCTATAGATGCCAGAGGAAATTTTTGTAACCTTTATAGGTCTCCTTTTTCCTGTTCATTAAAATTTACATTTATATGACTCACTGACATTTCTGATGAAGTTTCATTGTTGATCACAAACCAGCCAGTGTCCATATTTTAAAAATTGGAGCCTAAAACATAAATTTATATTGTAGGTGGCACTAAAAAGGTAATTATAATAATTTCTACATTCTAGGAATTTTGCTCTTTTAATATTAGATCCCAATACCGACTTGTTGACAATGTCAGGTATTAACCAATGAGATGTTCTCTTACAATGATTCCCACACATGCCCCTGTTTTATAATCCTGCCTATTTTCCCTACTCCAATCATAAAAATCTGAACTGGGAATAAATATTTCTGACCAATGCAAGCCAGGCTAATCAAATTTTATCCCCTTTGGGGAATTAAAAACTGAAATGACTTGGAGACTGGGATTCGCTGTTGTTGAGTATATGAGTGATACAGCCTTATAGGAGACCAAAACCTGTGAGGAGCTTAGCTCTTCCCCACGTTTCTTCCCTACCAAGACTTCATGGGTCAGCAATTCCTTCTATTCTGTAAACTACTTCCGAATTATTTCCGATAAATTCTATATATTTGCATTAAGCTAGAGCTCTGCTGGTGTTGGGAAAGAAATAAAGACCTAAGAAATCTATTGAACAGAATAACTTCTCTCCTGTGTATCTAGAAAGGTATAGTTTTGTACCATTCTTGGGAGACTTGAGAAAACAGTATTCAAAGCAGATGAGAAACCTGGTTTGAGAAATGCTGAGCTTGACAGTGTTGATTTATGATGCTTTCAACACAGCTATGATAGATGGGTGTGGGGAGGTTATGGAAGAATCAGTATATAATTAATAATCATGATTCCAAAATCATTATATCACCAATCCTTATTTTTTAAAAATCTGAAGGTGTGGCATGGCAACATCATGATAGTCATTGTACTGTGGTCAACGCAGACTCAGTTAAAGATGTGCCCATGGTCATGTAGCACAAACCCATTAAGGGGGGAAACTGAACCCAAGGTTCCTAATTCCAAACTAATCCATTGGAAAGCATTAGTCATTGTTGATTGGAAAACACTATTCATTGTTGATATATCCTTTCATACGTTCATTAAAGAAATATACATGGTCCTGAATGGATTCATATAAACTTATGGTAAAATATTATCCTCTACTTAAAGTGATTTATTATTCTAGGAATTTCACTTATATAGAAAAGTGCCTTAAATTTGGGAGAAAAAAAGTTTCATCAAACGCATTCTTTTAACACCCCAGCATATATTGAACCAGAAAGTCTGTTGAAGGTATTTGTTTCTGGACAAGGAAGAAATGTGATCAGAATAGAATGTTTGCTTCTGATCGAGTGTGAACAAAACACTTTCAATGTTGCTTTACTTTTCTTAAATTTTAAGTCCTTACAGTCTAAGAGCAAAAGTAGCTCTAGAAGCTCAGATAGACATAGGGGTTGCTGTGGAAAGTTCTTTGTAAAAGTAGCATCACCAGAAAACTTTAAAGACATTTTAACTAGCTTGTTATGTGATTTTGACAGCAGGAAAGCGGTAGAATTTGGCACAAAGTTGATCCTCAGTAAATGTTTATTGAATGAATCCGTGAAACAGTGGCTCAATAAGTCAAGAATGTTACAGGACCATAACATTTTAAAATTGAGAGAATCACTGGGGATCACTTAGTCCAGCTATATCACTCTGCCAGGGAGGAAAATGAGGCCATTGAGGCTAAACGGGGTGACCAAAGGGACAGAGAGCTGAAAGGGGCTGAGTCAAAACCAGTGCTCAACTCTCCTGATCTTCAGTCTGATGTTTTTTTGTTTTTTTAGAGAATGAAAAATGAAAGTTAAAAAAAGCACAAAAACCTCATGAAATCATTTTGAAAGTCATCTTTTACAGCATGAAGCTAAATTAACCAACAGTTTCCTAAAATTAGGGTATTGGCCAAAATGAAATTCTAGTTATTAAATTATTAACTAAAAAGCTGATTAAAAAAAAAAACAACTACTAGACAGTCTTTAAAATATGATATTTACTTTTGTAATGGGATTCCCTGTTGGCTCAGATAGAGACAGTAGAGAATCTGCCTGTAAGGCAGGAGACCTGGGTTCAATCCCTGGGTCAGGAAGATCCCCTGGAGAAGGGAATGGCTACCCACTCCAGTATTCTTGCCTGGAGAATTCCATGGACAGAGGACAAACAGTCAGTAATACTAGCGATAACCAGCAATGATAACGATAACCAACAGCTGATTGCTCGCCATATGCCAGGCAATATAAAGCATACTTCTTTATATTCACAACAGAATGTTGAGGATAAATTTTTTGCATAAACAAATTTTAATTTGTTGATTAAAGGCCCTTGAAACAGAATTTAAGTAACCTCTACTCTAAAGAAAATCTCTAAACACTGGCCACTTATCTCCCTCAGCACTTAGTAGAAGACAGCAAAAGTGATCTTTTGACAACCTCTAACCCAATGCCTAATGGCAGAAAGTGAAGAGGAACTAAAAAGCCTCTTGATGAAAGAGGATAGTGAAAAAGTTGGCTTAAGTTTCAACACTCAGAAAACGAAGATCATGGCATCTGGTCCCATCACTTCATGGGAAATCGATGGGGAAACAGTGGAAATAGTGTCAGACTATTTTGGGGGGCTCCAAAATCACTGCAGATGGTGATTGCAGCCATGAAATTAAAAGACGCTTACTCCTTGGAAGGAAAGTTATGACCAACCTAGATAGCATATTCAAAAGCAGAGACATTACTTTGCCAACAAAGGTCCATCTAGTCAAGGCTATGGTTTTTCCAGTGGTCATGGGTGGATGTGAGAGTTGGACTGTGAAGAAAGCTGAGTGCTGAAGAATTGATGCTTTTGAACTGTGGTGTTGGAGAAGACTCTTGAGAGTCCCTTGGACTGCAAGGAGATCCAACCAGTCCATTCTAAAGGAGATCAGCCCTGGGTGTTCTTTGGAAGGAATGATGTTAAAGCTGAAACTCCAGTACTTTGGCCACCTCATGCAAAGAGTTGACTCATTGGAAAAGACCCTGATGCACGGAGGGATTGGGGGCAGGAGGAAGAGGGGACGACAAAGGATGAGATGGCTGGATGGCATCACCGACTCGATGGACATGAGTTTGAGTGAACTCTAGGAAATGGTGATGGACAGGGAGGCCTGGCGTACTGAGATTCATGGGGTTGCAAAGAGTCGGACGCGACTGAGCCACTGAACTGAACTGAACTGAACCCAATTCCTGCCTCCCTACCTCCCACCTTCCTTATCTACCCAAGCATTAGTTGAGTGAGTGGACCGAAGTGTCAGTAGATAATAGGCCTCATGAAAATATACTGTCCAAGGAGAGTCTGTTCCCTTTGCCCGAGGTAACAGAGAAGAGACTGCCATAGAAGCTTGTCTGTGTCTACATTCCTGATGCATGACAGTGTCTGCATCAAACTTGCTGACCTGCCTTTGCCTTACTGAGGAGAAAGGGAATTGGCAGGATGGAAAGAGACAAAGGAGGATAGCTTACACTCACAACATCTGGTGTAGCCAGGATGCCTAAGATTCTGTGGGTCATGCAGACGCTCTTCTTTAGTCTGGAGCTTGAACCATCTGGCCAGTATTACTCACAAGAAGGCCACTTGCTGGGCTGCGGGGCCAGGGCATGACAGGAGCCAGATGCAGTGTGTTGGAACCAGAGGATGAAGCAAGTTGGGCCAGATGAATCAAGCCCATCCCCACCTCTCTGTCTGTCTCATTATGTTTGGAAAATGCAGTGATGAGGTCCTAAAGCACACTTGAGTCTACCATTTCAAGGGCATTAGAGGTCAGGGAGGGTGAATCAAAGAAGCAGTTACAACCAATAGAAGGAGACTGCAATAGTGGCCTCTGTCTTATTCTCTTCCTCTCATCAACTCCATCCCAATATACTGGAAGGGCCAGGTTTTAAGGCAGCTGGTAAAAAGATGTCTGTGGTTACACCACATCCTCCCTTTGTTCCTCAGCTCAGACTGTGAATTGAGGGATGAAACTTATATCATATCTGAGGTGAAAGTTATCAAGTAGCCTGAGTCTTTAATAACCAAAAGACCAGAGATTTAGTAAGTCTGCCCAGGATGTCATTAAGAGATGGGGAAAGGAAGTGACAGTGTGTGCATGTTTAAAATCAGTGATTGAGGAAATATAATGAATGCATAAATAAATATTCTTTCATGTTTATATACCATGAATATATCCCTTGGATTTTGATTTTAATAAATTTATTACACATGTGTTATATTACTTAATTCTCACAACTAACCATCATGGATGTAGATAGCTCCTATGCCTCCACTCATTGATCAGAAAACAGATTTTTAAGATGAGTGATTATTCTTTAAGTACTCATAATGTAAGAGTAGGAGAAGGAAATGGCAACCCACTCCAGTGTTCTTGCCTGGAGCCTCCCAGGGATGGGGGAGCCTGGTGGGCTGCTGTCTATGGGGTCGCACAGAGTTGGACACAACTGAAGCGACTTAGCAGCAGTAGCAATGTAAGAGTGGGATTCAAACCCAGTTGTATATGACTCTATAGCCCCCATTCCTATGATCTATAACTTTATAACTATCGGTCTCATTGCTGTCGCTTTCATACATATCCAGAATCCAATCTCTACATAGAAGTCAGAGAACTTTTTAAAATGCAGATCAAATCTTATCACTTTTCAGCTTGCAATGCTCCAATGACTTCCCATTGTACATGGAATAAAATAAAAAAAGTTTGACCAGAATGATGCCTGAATGGATTATTAATCTCCCTCTCAATTTGAACTTCAATACTAGGCTTTATATGTGTGACTTTTTGCATTCAATATTCTTTGCCTTAAGATCAAAGACACACCATGGTTTTCCAGTATCCCTTCTCCTGGTGCAAAGTGCGGTACTCTAAAATTCCAGTGTTCCTGGACTTCCCTGGTGGCACAGTGGATAAGAATCTGCCTGCCAATGATATATAAATAAGTATATAAAATATTGAACATGGGTTCAGTCCCTGGTCTGGGAGGATTTCACAAGCCGTGGAGCAACTAAGCCCATGTGCCACAACTGTTGAGACTGCACTCTTGAGCCTCCAAGCCACAGCTGCTGAGAGTGTGACCACAGTTGCTGAAGCCCACACACCTAGAAGCTGTGCTCCCCAATAGGAGACGCTACCACAAGGAGTAGCCCTTGCACTGCAACAAAGAGTAGCCCCCTCTCACCACAACTAAACAAAGTCCTCTCAAAGCAGCAAAGACCCAGCACAGTCAAAAATAAATAAATAAAATCCAAGTGTTTTTAGTTTATACTGATCAGTATAAATGTGTGAGTGTGTGCTAAGTTGCTTCAATCGTATCTGACTTTGTGATTCTATGGACTGTAGCCTGCCAGGCTTCTCTTTCCATGAGATCCTCCAGGCAATAATACTAGAGTGGGTTGGTTGCCTCCATAGTATAATGAGGAATAGTATAAATGAGGAATGTTTATATATATATGTTTAAATACAGGATATCTATAAATCTTCGAGAAGGCAATGGCACCCCACTCCAGTACTCTTGCCTGGAAAATCCCATGGATGGAGGAGCCTGGAAGGCTTCAGTCCATGGGGTTGCTAAGAGTCGGGCACGACAGAGCGACTTCACTTTCACTTTTCACTATCATGCATTGGAGAAGGAAATGTCAACCCACTCCAGTGTTCTTGCCTGGAGAATCCCAGGAACGGGGGAGCCTGGTGGGCTGCCGTCTATGGGGTCACACAGAGTCAGACACAACTGAAGCAACTTAGCAGCATCTATAAATCTGCTATAAACATCATTGTAATCCTCTAATTATATATGTAATAGTATATATGCTATATATACATATATATTTTATTTATTTATTTATTTATTAGGTATTCATTCACTGACACCCAAAGAAATCATAAGTTTATATAGAGTTGCTTTGGAAAGCGTATATTTACCATGCTATGGGTTTCCCTGGTGGTTCAGATGGTAAAGAATCTGCCTTCCCTGGGTTGAGAAGATCCTCTGGAGGAGGGCATGGCAACCCACTCCAGTATTCTTGCCTGGAGAATCCCCATGGACAGAGGAGCCTAGTGGGCTATAGTCCATGGTGTCACAAAGAGTAGGACACGACTGAGTGACTAAGTACAGCACACACAATGCTGTGTTTTTGCTTTGATTGTGTCACTGATATCCACCAGGTTAAAAGATGATGGAGTCTAGTCATAGATTCAACTGTGGGAGTTGAGCCCAAGGCAGGCCCAGAAATTACAATATTGCACACCTGGTGAATGTTTGTTTATGACTTTTCCTGCATGTCATCTGATCTGTGCAGAAGTGAATGGTCATCAGGCCAGTTAGGCACAAAGTGGCCTGTTTGGTTCCCAGCACCTGCAGTTATACAAACAAATGCAAATCAGTTGCACAATAGAATTGGAAAATTGTCCTGGAGTATTGAACTGTGTCCTGTTATTTTTTATTTTTATTTTTTTAAAGTATGTTCAAGTGTAAATGGCATTTAGTTTTTGGTCATTAGTTAGAGGCTCATTTCATGGCATTATCTAGGGAGTAAGGAAGAGTAAGATTGGAATAAAGAAAGTAAGGGGGGTTTACATATTATGATTCTACTCCAATTAATTAATGTGATCATGGTTTTATCTGTTCAGCCCTCACTTCATCTAATAAATTAAAGCATTATGTCAAATAATATCTAAGTCTTTCACTTTCATATTTAATGACTTCACGTATATCATCATTAAAAGTATGCCTATTTTTCTAGGGTTATCTGATGAATACCTGGCAACTTACTTCCAGATTGGTTGCCTTGAGGTGTATCTGAAATGAAATAAAACCATGAAGAATGAATATTTTATGAAGCTTTATTTCTTGCTGCAAACAATAGAAGCTAACCACAGAATTTCTGTAGGTTGAATCATAATTGGAAATTTTGGAATGATTTATGACATTTCATCTGATAGAAAGTCCAGATAAAGAACTATTCTCCCTTTAAAATAATGCTGGTTTTCCTTACAGTGATCAATTGATTATTTTAATGTATCAGTTACAAAGGATTTTGGCAAATAAAACTATGCTGTTTTCTGTTAACACTTCTTAGGAACTGAGAATTTAACCGGATGTGATTCAATAGGCAGACCTTTTTTTTCTGTTTTTCTAAGCTTGCTTTATCTTCATAGAGACAGCCAGGCTTGTTATTTAATTTAATAATGTAAACTTCTAGTGTGTACCTTTGTTTAGTCAAGAATATTTTTGGCATGATATTCTTGTGTATTTGACTTCTAGAGCAGTAAAACAAATGAAACAAGTCTCTTACTCAAATGTCAGTTTTTGTTCACTTTTTTTTTAATGTGTTGATTTTAGTTCCTGGTTTGTGTTGAGCACAACCTTAGAATATATTTTAAGGTATAATGAAACCTTATAAACCTGTGTGATTTGGGATTGTGTATATGAAAAGCAAGATAATCGAGAACAATAATGTAGGTCAGGTTCTTGCCTTCAGAAAATAGCCTGACATTCTCCATGTAAGTGGAAATAGTAAGACTTCTCTCTGACCATAGATATCTTTGCCTTAGGAATTAGGGTCATTTCCTTGCAGGTCCTTCACTTAGTAAAGAAGTTCAGTGAACTTGAAAGTTGTGACAACATAGGGAAAAATTAGTGAGACTTTACCCAAAGCATAAGCAATGGGAAGGGGTACTGCTCTGAGAATCAATTTGTGAGTGAACTCGAAAAGTCATATAACCTTTTTTTTTTTTGTCAAATATTCCAGTCTCTAAAGTATAAATCAGTAATTCTTGCTGTTAAAAAGGATCCACTTGTTCAGTTGACCATCCAAAGATTGAACACCATCTGCCATATCCAGTTAAGTTTCGGTTATGTTTAAGTCCTTTCTGTGATGAGAAATTTGTTTTCTAGCAAATGAAATGAAATGAAAAGCAAATGAAATGTTCCACCTATGGATAGCTCTCTTATAAAGTCTATTATTTTGAGATATATTTTCTCATAGCTTTTATGCTTTGATTCTATTCACACCCCTGATTCGCTGCAAAATGGAATTGCTCCTCTAGGGAATAGCCTTCCTAATGTTTGAAGATTCTGTCACATATCTTCAAAATTTTTCTTTAGAAGGCTTTTGACACTACCTTATGTAATCTAGAAGTCTTTTATCATCTCAATATATATCCAATAAATCCCAGCTTGTCTAAATAGGAGTGTGATAGCACGCATGAGCCGCCCGAAGACCATCCCATCCCTCTTCTAAGAACTGCTATGAATATAACCCATGCCTACCTGAGGTTTTTGAGTGTCTTCCTCACACTTTGGGGTTTCCCGGTGGCTCAGATGGTAAAGAATCTGCCTGGGGTGCGGGAGACTCAGGTTCAATCTTCCTGTATCAGGAAGATCCCCTGGAGAAGGCAATGGCAACCCACTCCAGTGTTCTTGTCTGGAAAATTCCATGGACGGAGGAGCCTGGCCAGCTACAGTCCATGGGCTTGCAAAGAGTTGGACACAACTGAGTGACTTCACTCTTACACTTTGATTCATGTTCTAAATCCTCTAGATTTAGCTTTCTTTGTTTTATCTGGTATGTCTGGGAAGTCATGTTTTCTGTGTATTCTTCCTTGTTCAGTTGAGTGATTTTAGACCTCAGAATAGAACCCAGATTTTATGCAATTTAGATTTTTTTCATTGAACTTTCCTTCAGAAAACTAGATGAGCAAGAATTGTGTATTTTTGTCCAAGTCATAAGATAGTTGAAAATTGGTGAGGACTAAAATCCAGTGGCACCCATTAGATATCTCTTTCTCCAGTTGTATTATAACAGAAAGCAAATTAATATAGAATATTAGAAAAATAAATCAAGTTTTTGAGTAGTTTATTTTTTAAATGTTTCTCTAATTCTGTCGTAGCATTTCTATGATGAGTAGTAGACACCCCCTTCAGATAGACAGTGATCCATTAATCAGCACATTTGGAGTATGGTCCCTCAAACAATTATAATTACATCCATGCAGCTTATTTATATTTTCTAAATCATGTGAGGCTGCTCTGGAGAGCAAATGGTATTAAGGGATATTGATATACATAGAAAAGTTTTAAAGTGATGCATAGTTGGTCTTATTACTATTGTTATTTTCATTTTTACTAATAAAAGTACTATAAATAAAGTAATGTCTTGCTCATATCACCCTATTAATCAGGAAGAAAAGACTTTATCAGATGAATTTATTTTGTTCTCAGTCATCTAGATTATGAATTTAAATTATTTTTTGAAATATAGTATAAATACTAGAAAGTGCACATATCATTAGTGTATAGCTATATGAATGTTTGCACTCTGATCACACACATAAAAAAAACCCAGATCAAGAACAGAACATTGCTAGTACCCCCAACGTCCTGCTAACTAGTTTCCTCTTCATTTCTATCAAAGGCAGTCAGACCGTGACTTACAACAGTAGAGATTTAGTTTTATTTTTTTTTATATAAATGAAATCATAAGTATCTTCTCTTTTGTCTGGCTTTTTTTTTTTTACTCAATGTTATTATTATGAGTTTTATCCATATTTTTGCATGTAATTATAGACCATATATTCTCTTTGCTGTTTAATATAATATTCTATAATTATGCCCCAATTTATTTATCCATTCTACTATTGATTGGCATTTAAGTACTGTTCAGTTTGAGGTTATTATGCAGAGTGCTGCTGTAAACATCCTAGTGTGTCATTCTGATGATCTTGTGTTCATTTTGTTGGATGTATACTTATAAGATGGAGAAGGCAATGGCAACCCACTCCAGTACTCTTTCCTGGAAAATCCCATGGACGGAGGAGCCTGGTAGGCTGCAGTCCATGGGGTCGCTAAGAGTTGGACACGACTGAGCGACTTCACTTTCTCTTTTCACTTTCATGCATTGGAGAAGGAAATGGCAACCCACTCCAGTGTTCTTGCCTGGAGAATCCCAGGGACGGGGGAGCCTGGTGGGCTGCCATCTATGGGGTCACACAGAGTCGGACACGACTGAAGTGACTTAGCAGCATACTTATAAGGGGAGATTCCTTGGTCATAAGATAGGCAAATGTATCTTTTAAAGATACTCCTAATTTCAAAAAGCAGTTCTCACCAGCAATTCATAAGAGTTCTTGTTGCTCCACATTCTAATACTTGGTACATTTTGTCTTTTTCACTTGTTTTATTTTTTTATTCATTGTGGTGTAATGTATTGACATTTTGTTATGGCTTAGTTTGCATTTCTCTGAATTCTAATAAAGTTGAACATCTTTTCTTATAGTTGTGAATCTTTTTGATGTTTATTATTTTAGAACATATTAGAAATGCATAAGATATTTGGATCTTATCTTTTAAAATGGATGTAGACCCTTTCTTTAATTGTTCAACAGGAAAGCATGAATAACTCTTTCCTGTGCTACTTGGCATTTGCATTTGACATAGCACAAAACTTAATGATAAAGACAGTGTGGTAACAAGGATGAATTATAGTCCTCTTGAAGAAAACTGAATGACTTACATATTCTCATATGGTAAACAAATTCTTTCTTGAAAAAGAACATAACAAAAATATTTCCCTGCTTAGATTCATGTCTCATTTATGATTTTTTGATGTAAAGATATATTCTACATGGTGAATTCTTCCAAAACTACATGGTTGCATTTAATGAAAATTTAAATTATCTTAATTTGGTATTAAACAACATAAAAGGAGTGATATATTTTCATTTTTGAGTAATACGAATATGATGGTGTGAAATGTTATTGACATTCATATAACTTCACAGATTTCCATCTAGTAAACCATAAACTCTAATATTTAGTACTTTCGCTTTGGCTCTGCCACATTATCTGGATTTATTTTGCATAAATCATATTTGGAATGATGTGAAGTCTGCTGGATAAAATGCTACAGCCTCTTAACTAGCAACAAGCCTCTTCAAGGACCCCGTCTCTGTTATTTAGTATTTAAGGGTAGCAGGCTGAATTCAAGTCCTCTTCTGTGACTGGCATTTTCTGAATTTGATAGTCATTTAAACTTCATGTGCATCACTTTCCGAATGATATAAACTAAAAACTCGGGCTAGAAGAAGATCTCTAAAACTCCCTTTGGTTCAGAGACCTCTTCTGAGTATTCAATGGGCATGAAAAGTTTGCAAATATCCCCTTCAGAAAGTGAATCTCACCATATCTGATGTATGTATATGGATATGAGCCAGAATTCTTTTGGCTCCCTATTCCTTGAATTCTCTTGGCTCCATATTCCTATTACTCATCAAATGATCAGAACAGTGAGGAGAGAGTAATGGATTGAAAGAAATTGGGAATGTTATTTTTATTGATTATGGTAACCATTTTCTGAAGACCAATACCTTTATAATATGTGATGTTCCCATGGGGGTAGCATAAGGACAAATAGTGCTTATTGCAGGTGGTCGATTTTAAACTCATCAGCACTCTCATTAATTAGCATTGGATAACAATGACTATTTTTCCATAGCTTTTACAAAACCGGGCGTTTTTCTATCTTGTCAATTTTTGTCAATTTCATGGCTGCAAAATGAATTCTGAATTTGAGTTTTGCCTTTCCCTGAAGACTCAAAGAATTGAACATATTTTTATTTATTCTAATAGTATATACTGGTTTTTCTATGAAATTGTTGTTGTTGTTCAGCTGTATCCAAGCATAATTTGCCAATTTTCCCATTTTTCATCTTTTTTTTTCCAAACTGATTTATCAGAATGGTTTGCAAATCCTGTATTGTAGTCCTTTGCAGATTAATATGGTATGAAAGTATTTTCTGCCAACTTAATTTAGATTCTTATTCTCTTTATGGTATTATTGATAAACAGGTGTTCTTAATTTTAATGCAGTTGAATATATCAATATTTTATTAGTTTTTGTATGCCTATTTAATAAATCCTTCCATACCTCCATATCATAATTTCTTGTCTTAACAAAAAGTTTACAGATTTACCTCACTAATTTATGTTCTTAGTCCATGGAGAATTGATTTTTGTAAACAAAATAATGTAAATATTCAATTCCACTTTATTCATGTAGTTAACCTGTTGTCCCAACACCACTTTTTGACTAATCTGTACTTTTCTCACTTTTTTGCAATGCCTGACGACGTAAATCATTTTCGTATACGCATAAGATTATTTTTAGTTTGATTATTATCTTTATTCTCTCTTTTTGTCTATCCTAATGAATTATCTTTGCTATCATGATTTTCTAATAGTTGTTCATCTTTACACAGGAAACTTCCTTAATATTCTTACTCTGATCTATCTTGGCTATTTTGGGCTCTTTGTTTTCCTATAGAACTTATAGAAGCAGCTTTTCAAATTCGTTAAAAAAAATCATGGATATTTTTGTTGGAATTTCACCTAATCTATCGATCTGTTTATATGTTTAAAACATCGGTTTTCCCCAGTTCATAGAACCCTGCAATCTTTCTGAAGTATCTTAAACCTAATAGATTTTGAAGATACTTTTGGTCTTTCAGTTGTACAATTATATTTCCTAATGTGATTTTTTTTCCACTTGTACTCTTGATAATGCTCTTAAGTTTTTCTATTCTTCCTACATTAGCTAGGACTTGAAGCACAGTATGTCGATAGCGGGCGTCTTGTTCTATAACTGATCTTAAAGAGAGTTTTCTAGATTTCATAATGAAATATGGCATATGCTATTTGTTTTAGATCATTTATCATATTTATTACATTAGTTAGGTTGGGAGGAAGACATCTACCATTTCTAGTGCCCACCAACTTTCCCTGATGTCTGTACAGCATAATCTCATTATATCCTGAGAGACTGGTATCACTAACCATGTTTAGAAATTGAAATTTTAAAAGATGCATAATTGCCCCCCAGTACAGTTAACTTGTGGCCCGCTAGGATCTAAATTCATACTTTAGCCTATGTTTTTTTTTTTTTTTTCCTTCATTATATCATAAATATTTAGTTGTCCTGGCTCCCAATATCAAGCCATTTGCCATGTTGAACTGACCTGAGAAGCAAACACTTAAACCGTAGACTTTCAGAGAAAGGGATTAGGTCAGTGTTGGTCATTCCACTATCGCTGAGGACTAGCACTGGGCTTACACTTGCGGATTTCAGCTGATAATTTGAGTATGTGAAGGGAAGGGACCCTTTAGTATGGATCGGGCTGTCATTGCTATGACTCTGACTAGACTGTAGTGGATTTGGCCTGAACACTAGTCTTCACTAATAGTTTACTAGTAGGTAATAACTCTTCCTCAAGGGTTCACTCTCTTGTGAAAATTCTTGGTGCTCACTATCTTACTCAGTGCCTTGCCTTGCTTGCCTGTATTTGTTACAATGCTTTCTGTATCCAGAGAGTCAGGTCATTGGACCCTGATGAGCTGAGACCTTAATTTGAGCCCCAATGCAAAGACATGACGTATATGTCTACTGAATGAAAGTAGTCCTGAGTTAAAATCCTATTGCCAGGATAAAGATAAAAGTGAGACCCCTGTTGGCTTTGAACCCTCCAGTGGGCACAGTAGAGATGCTGTATTACCAGTGAAACAGATTCTATAGTACCACTTGTAATTCTATGTTTATAGTTTATTAGAAGCTGAGTCCAGACCATACGGTCTCATTTTTCTTGGTACAATGCCATCATTGCCTAGAGAGTTGAGGGAGATTTTGGCTTCTACTTTTCCGTTGATTAAACTCACTTAATTAGTGGGAAAAGACTGCTCTTTCCAAATAGCCACCATTTCTGTTTGATTTAACATTTTGTGGGATCCACGTTGTTACCCCTAAATAAATGTGGAGAAGACTGAGAAATATAGAAAATGTTGAGACCTCATTTACATGCTATTCCCCTGAGAATGTGCTGGAATTCTTACCAGTCTCATAAAAGCCAGTCTTGCCATCTGCTTGGTGAGATCAGAGAATGAACAAAAAATCCAGCTTCTGCCATTAGGCCTTCTATCACTGTCCCCTCCACCCAGGGAGAAAAAAAGTTCATTTGCTCTATAAGAAATCTATTCACTCCCAGACCAAATTCTGTTATTTTTCTTCTTTACTTTCCCCTCACCAGATAATTTGTTATGGTTTCTCAATGGTGGAAATATGTGGCTCTTCACTGAGAAGATCTTTTGAAAAAAATACCTCACTGAAAATTAAAATAACCTCAGTTGGGTGGAGAGAATATTGCAAACACTTGGAATCCATTGTTGCCAGCAGAGTAGAACCATCCAATATGTATTTATGGTACCTGACTCGTGCCCTGGAGATATCACAGAGCTACTTGCTCTGATCAGAGCTCTTGCAGTGATACTTAAAAATTAATTGAATTTTCAAGAATGTCAGATTTAGCTATTGCAGTTGATGGCCCAATAGCTGACGTTTCTTAAAAATATGCTGCCACCTACAGTATTGTTAAGGAATGGCAACCCACTCCAGGATTCTTGCCTGAATTCCATGGACTGAGGAGCCTGGCAGGCTACAGTTCACAGGTTCACAAAGAGTCGAGCACGACTGAGTGACTAACCCTTTCACTTTTTCACAATGCTGTTTAACTCTGACAAGGCTCTTGTCATGAATGTTAACTAGACAAAGAGTTAATCTGGGGGCTGATTAGTGATCATTTCTGTTAAGATTTGGTAATTTGCATAGTATATTTTCTTTACTTATGCATGTGTGTATCTGTTTTCCTCCAGGAAAAGAAGAATATATTGCCACTTTCAAGGGATCGGAATACTTCTGCTACGACTTGTCTCAAAACCCCATTCAAAGCAGCAGCGATGAAATAACTCTGTCCTTTAAAACCCTTCAGAGGAACGGACTGATGCTTCACACCGGGAAATCAGCCGATTATGTCAATCTCGCCCTGAAAAATGGAGCTGTCTCTCTGGTCATTAATTTGGGATCAGGGGCCTTTGAAGCACTGGTGGAGCCCGTGAATGGAAAGTTTAATGATAATGCCTGGCATGATGTGAAAGTCACCAGGAATCTGCGTCAGGTAACAGCGCAGTGGATAAGAGAGTAACTGGCTTTGTTTCTCGCTACAGCTGTGTTTGTGTGGTACTTGAAAACCCTAACAACATGAGATAGGGCTCCTCAGAGTCGCTTACAAATTAGCTTTTTCTTCTTCTGAGATAAATCTTCCTGCCATACTTGAGCAGGGGCATATCTAGAAAGTTCCAGGGGCCCAAAGGCTGTTTTGACTCATCAACATGTGACAGTTTCCCAGAGGGCTGCAAGGTCATCCCTGAGACCTGCCCTTCCTGTGACGTGTGTGATTCTGTTGTGTTTTTGGTTTTTTGTTTATTTGATTTTAAATTATAGTTTTCATGGTGATCATTTGAAAGCATGTACATTGGGATCATTAAATCACAGTTCCTTTTTTGTAGTTAAAAAAAAAGAAAAATCAAACAACAATGTGTTTGTGATTCAGGATTGTGTCGATCCCTACTTCCTCCCCAGCCCAATCTCTGAAATGAGGACAGAAAAAGCCCCTGAAGGGGGAAAATGAATTTGGGGATTTCCACATCTCCTCAAGAATCTATTTATGAAGATATTTTTATTTTTTAGCACAGACACTTATGTTAAGCCCCAGATGTCTCTGCAGAGACCAGTTCATCTTCTAATTGCCCATTTCTATTTGATTATATTTTTAAAAAATTCTTCCAAGTGTCTACATTTTAGAAAAATACCATTTTTTCAGTCTATCTATGGGCCCCCATATACTGTATGCTTTTAACTGAGACATATTATTACAGTATATACATATATATATTCAGATGAAAGTGAATAGATTGTCCTTATATATTGAACATGATGAGTTTTGCTTACTATTTGAAATTTTATGATATTACAATGTACCATTTTGTAAAGTGTTGACAGTGACTAATTTTTCTGCAGTACATGCTGATCTCAAACTAATATCCTTAACATATTTGTTGTTTCTCTGAACAGTTGCAGAATGACCGGATTGTCTCTGGTTTTCCTTTACTAAAACAGCCTTCTCTTTCTGAGCTGTTAACTGACTAACCTTTTCTTTCCCGCTTCTAAAAGGCTTAAACTGTCCAAGCTAGAGAAGCAACCAGGAATTTTAGGAGTGCAGGGTTAGTCTAGCTGAGGCAGAGGAGTAAAAGTAAAGGATTCCTGAGACCCTCCAAGACCTTTCAGAGGCCTTAGTGTCACGGGAGGGGCCCTGCATGTTTCGCCCCTGCCCTGGGGGAGAGTTTCCCACCATCAGGGTAGCTGTAGACCACAGACTTCTTATCCGTGTGTCTCTTTAGTTCTCCCTTTTTATTTTTCTCTCAGATTCTCACCAAGAGGCCGAAGGCTCATTTGAGAGAAGCACAGAAGGAAGGGTGGGGCTTGAGGAGCCCACTTTCTAGATTTGCCTTTGCTCAGGTTACAAACCAAACTGCGAATTGGTAGCTCCAAGGAAACTGCAGTTATACAGCCAGGGTGCATGTGTGGCAGGACAGATTAAAAACAAATCCATTCTACTCATTCTATGTGTCAGGATCTTTGCTTTGTTTCATTGCAGTAAACTGTGATCCTAAAGTCCATCAATATGACCGAAGGAAGTTTTGGAGTTGAGGAGGAGTCCCTGTATGATGCTGTAAAATTGAGTAGTAGGGCAATGCCAACCAATTCCTATGACTTTGCAGGGGCTGGGTGGGCCAGGGTGGGGAGGGGCCGTTTCTGGGCAGAAGGTGGCAGTGGTCAGCTGATGAGCTTTAGGCCTTTGAGTCCCTTTTAGTCTTTTTAAATGTCTGTCCGACATACTCAGGGAGACAAAGGAACATTGCCATATGTCTGTTTCTGTCTCATAGCAAGTTACGAACAATACTGGCAGGAAAAATATTACCTCTGTGGGAGGCCTATTTGTTAGTCTGCTTTTTTCTTGTAAAATTTTTTTGCCCTTTTTCTATGTTACTAACATGCTTAATAACTAACATGTCATTCATGGAATGTTTCATTCTACTAACCGTTACCTGAATCAAAAAATGTACTAACATGGTAGAGACCATCATATTTTTTAAGTAACGATCGTTATTTTGTTCACAGTTTTTAATTTCCTTTCTCCCCCCTTCTCCACAAAGCACTCAGGCATTGGACACGCTATGGTAAACAAACTACATTGTTCGGTAGATATCATTCTAATTGTTTCTTATTTTGGGTTTGCCGTGTGTTTTCTTTCTTTCTTTTAACTGTAGACATCATTAACAAAAGAGGAACTGCGGTTGGTACTCTTCTGCTTACTTTGACCTCCTTCTTTTCATCTGTTGTTGACCTTCTTATTTTTTACCTGTTCCTGTCAACTTCTGTTTTCCAACTCACCTGTAGGGGCATCGTTAACGTTTCGAACGTTTTGCATCCAGCTGTGGTTTAACACGGGATAAGACAAAATGGTGGCTGGCCCGAGTGACCGCAAGCTCAGCCAGCCTCAGACCATTCATGACGCATGGCATGCACCCTTGATCTGGGAATGCTGGAGATGCCACACCCACTCATCTTTCCCTCCTCATCGAGCAGTTGTGTGTTTTCCTTTGGTTCTCCCGGTTTCCTTTCCTTTCTGAACTGTCCTGTCCCTCCTGCATGTGCACCTCAGCGTGTGCCGCTTCCACTGGTTGTTTTGCGCCCCCCTCCCCTTTGGCATGGACGCAGGCACTTGCATGCTGGACAACTGCTGCGCAATAACGGTGACATTGCTGGAAAGAGCTTGCGCCTTTTCTGTTAACAAGGTGCACGTGTGATTAGTTAATAACAGACGACTAAACTTTACTAATATGTACACCAGCAAAACTAACCTAGGAAGCATTTTACTAACACCATTTTTGTGTCTGCTAAATAACTTTTGAGTTGCCATAGGGATGATGCTGACACTAGTTCAATAACCAGTTAACTCTCTAACTAGTTTAGACTTCTTAGGGCTAGTTGAATAGAATCCAAGAATAAACCTCAAACAGACATGAAAATGGGTTCCGCCATAGGTCTAAAAATAAAAACCAAAAAAAAAAAAGCAAAAAGCAAAATGAAAAAACAAAACAAAACACAACACAGGCATATCCCAGGATTACAGTATCTAGGTCTGAGTATAGCGTGTCCTTTCCCTGTGCTTTGTTATCTAGGTGACAATATCAGTGGATGGGATTCTTACCACAACGGGCTACACGCAAGAAGATTATACCATGCTGGGGTCTGATGACTTTTTCTATGTTGGAGGCAGTCCCAGCACAGCAGACCTTCCAGGGTCACCAGTCAGTAACAACTTTATGGGTTGTCTCAAAGAGGTAAATATCACTGTCACCAGAATCATTTCTAATTCATGATTTCATCATTTCAGATCCAGACTCAAAGCACCTTTGCTGAAGACCTGATGTTTGTGGTGTCAAAGGGCACAACCTTGAATTGCATATTCCACTGTGGTTTTTATAGGTTTGGAGGGATGAGGGAAGCTCATAGAACATTATCAAGGAATTAAGTTCCTCATCTTTATAGTCTATAAGTAATCCACAGTTAAGATTTGCATAGGCAGTCATATTCTCTATAAAAGGAAGTCAGACATAAAGAAATATTGGATTTAGAGTTAAGCCAAACACCTTGCTCATCTCTACAAATGCCTTAGGTGTTATATATTCAGTGGTGACTTATTTGAGCATTACAGGAAAAAAGAAAAAAAAATGGCTAAAAGAGACCAAATTCAACAAGCACAAAATAAATCGGAATGATAAAATAAACTTTGTTCCTATATTTTTACCATGTTCTGAAGGAAGTAAAGATGTTTCATTTGTGAGTTAACTTGATGTTTGCCTGAGTGAAGCTTTCAGGCTAAAAGATATCAAGAATTTCATCCCTCATTCTCAGCTGTCATTGTTGATTGTAACTTTTGATAGGATTAGAACTTGTTGGGGTATGAGAAGAAAAAAATTAGGAATGTCCTTGGGTTTTGACTTGTATGAATATTTTTCCATAAAAGCTTCCTGTTTTCATTCAGGTACAACCCAATTTCTTTTGGCTGCTAGAACCAGAAGTTCCTTTTGCATTACATGGCTGTAGTTTAATGGTACAGACCTATAAAATATAAAATTTAATAACTTTGAATTTATTATTGATTAGCCATAGATGTTGCTGGTAAGCAGTGATGTGCTTTCATTTATTTTAAAGAAAATATTCTAATCAAACTCATTTCAGGTAAGCATCAGTGAAAAAGTATCAGTGCTTAAATTATCCTGACCTGTTTTCCATTTATATAAATATACTGGGTATTGCATTGCCTAATATGTGAATGTGTATATAAGAAGTATTTGTGCTTTGTGGTGGTAGGGATCGATTGTCTCTCAGAAAAGACCTTTTAATTTTTACAAATATGTAACATGACCTAAGACTGCACTAAGCTCTGTGAGCATAATAAAATCTTAATAGTTATTACTATTGTTATAATAATAGGCATTTTCTGAGCTCTTATTTTGCACCTGATGCAATCCTAAGAGCTTTATAAGGATCTCCACAATATAAGTAGTAATTATCTGCATTTTGGGGGCAAGAAACCTAAGGTTTGGCACAGGTAAGTTTCTTGAGCAAAGGTCTCATGGCTAACAAATTTTAAAGCGTAAATCATGACAGTCTGATTTCAGAGTTTTGTGTACCCTTAGCCACCATAATACACAGTGTCCTAACAGAAATATTTGTTAGAAGATTGTGTAAACCCTCAAGTTTGTTACAAAAAGAAACAATTTTCAGAAATGTAATATAGACTGTGAGGAATGAGATATTCAATTGTGTGGTACCCTTATACCCATTTGAATATGAATGAGAGTGAATGAATGGGGATCTAGTAGACAAGGAAGACCCAGAGAAGGTCAGGATGTGAGCATCTTGAGGGATAATTATGATTTGTTGATGCTGGAGATGGAGAACGCACTTCAGGCTAGGGAGAAGCATGGTGAAAACATACTTAGATTTCACAATATGATGCCTGGATCTTTCTTTTGGAGATGGGAGTTGGGGTGGGGGCAGAATATAACCCTAACCATCTACATCATTCCATCATTTTTACTGTGATCTCTCCAACCTACCATTAGCCTCTGTGGTAAGTTAGTCTTGCTAATGACTGGGAAAAAGAAAGGAAACTGAAATCTAACTAAAGAGCCCTTCCTGGTATCCTGTAAAAACATGAGAATTTCTGCAGTGATCACCCAAATTCAACTGTGCCTCATCATCTTCTGACATTTCAGTTTGGGCCAGGCAACTTCCTGTGTGTATGAGTCTTCAATGGATTGCCTTAATCTAAAATTAGTTTCAAATTGAACTATATCTCACGTTAATATCTTTGTGTTAATGAGTAGTTGATACACTTTACAACTCATCTCGTTTCTTAATTATAGTCGATCTACAATTTTATATTAGTTTCAAGTACAACATAGTGATCAGTATTTTTTTGCAGATTATACTCCATTATTGTTATTTTAGTCACTGAATCAACTCTTCTGTGACCCCATGGACTGTAGCCCACCAGGCTTCTCTGTCCATGGGATTTCCCAGGCAAGAATACTGGAGTGGGTTGCCATTTTTTTTTTTTCTCCAGGGGATCTTCCCAACCCAGGGATTGAACCTGAGCCTCCTGCATGTCTTCTGCTTGGCAAGTGGATTCCTTACCACTGGGCAACCTAGGAGGCCCCATTCTCCATTATCGGTTATTACAAAATAATGGCTATAATGCCCCGTGCTATATCCTTGTTGCTTATGAATTTTGCACTTATCTTTTTAATTAGTCTTTAACCACAAAAACCGAGTCAAGTGGTTTTCTGTGCGACTTCGTCTACTGAGTCCAAACAATGAGGATTCACTCATGTTACTGTTTCTGTAGGTCTAGGATAGATATCAGCCTTACTGATAGGGTACTTCCTACATCTCTTCCTCTACAGACCAAGATATGTGTTTGGAGCAAGTCCTGCCAGTGTTTTATTAATGTGTAATCACTTATACTTTATTTCCTCCTGACACACTAGTATGGAAGGATATGGGCATGATCAGCTCATAGCACACTTTGCTTGGTCAGATTTTAGATGGTTCCTAGTCTCCATCCAAGTCTAAGTATCTGTTTAGAATGCTCTGTTCTTCCTACTACTGAGATGAAATTGTGACAGAGTATCATAGGCTTTGAGCTACATCACCTTATCTCAGATAGGTGAGCTTTGTAGAGTTGCTGATAAGAGAGAAACACCCACATTCATTCTCACCCCATCTCTTTTAAGCCCATATGAGCCTTCCTTAACTCTGTCATGGGCTTTCTGCCCTGTAGAATGTTATGTAAAACCTTAATTATGATTTTTGTATGGCTCATAACATTTTTATTTTCAGTCTAGTATGTGATCCCCCTTAGGATAACCAGTTCTGGAGGAGACACTAATAATACCATGTCTGAAATCATAGAAGAAATTTTGGAGTGTTGAAACAGGAAGTCACTTTCCAAGTCCAGCCTCCTTATCTTGAAATGGGGAAATAGACCTAGAGGTTATTGACCTCAAAATAATGAAGGGGTAACAGGATTAGAATACAGAATATTGTCAGATAAAACATACTACTTGTATCACTGGTTCTGTTTTGTTATGAATAGTGGCACTCAAGATCTCAAGATACAAAACTAGAGATGGCCTACCACTCTCACTAATTCACATCTCTATTCCTGGAAAATTAAAGTAAAAAAAAAATTACTTTGCAACAACCCATAATCTAGTGTTTATTAGAAGTAGCTAGAAGTTAGGGCTTTACCTATATGGCATTCGATAATGCTTTTTTGAAATGAGACTCAGTTTGCATGGAGAGCAGCCAACTTCATTAAGAAATTTGTTTTTTAGTGATTAACAAATTTTAAAATAAATTATTTCAACATAATTTGGCAAAATATAACCTGAACTACATATATTGCTTTGTTCAAACCAAGAAGGAGCTTTGAATAGCCAAGAATTTATAAGAGGATCAAAGTAGTTTTAAAAAAATATTTGTATTTTCATCATAAATCGAAAAGACTTGGGAGAAACGTTTGAGGTCACTGAAAACTACTTTCAAGAATATAAATTTGAGGAGTTAGAATAAGAATTATAAATAATAAATTACCCGTATACCAGCCCACATCTATGAAATTCCTGGAGGGTGATAGATCTGTGAAAATACACTTTAAAAAAAAAATCTGATTTTTATCAAAGCAATACTAATCATGCTTAGGCTGAAGCATTGTTTATATTCTTTGCATTCTTTATGCTATTGACTAAAACCTGAAATATATGTTGCTTAAAAAGATCATTTAAAATTAAATTTAGTTTTTCCAGCAGCCAGTTTTTGAGTGATTGCTCTAACAGTAGAGAGATTCAGAAGATGCCGTGGAAAGTTAAATCATGGTGTCTAGGTGAGACGGAGTCTATTTGAGGACATCTATAGTCCTGCCCATTCACCTTAGACTCCTAAGAAAGCTCTGTGTGTGTGTGTGTGTGTGTGTGTGTGTAGAAGTCTCACCGTTGATTCGTAAGGTGCTCATTAGAGGTTTTTGTTCATTTGTGTTTTAATACTCCAAGATGGTGGAAAATGCACTAACATGTGCTTCTACTACAGCGTTTTCACCATGAGGGCTTCTGCAATAAATAACTTACAAGGAAGGCTCATGCTGCTCCTTATTAATCTTGCCTCAGAATCTCCTTCTGCTATTATGCATTTCTTAGTCTCTTTGTGCCTTCATAATGCTTTGAAACACCTATTTCCCTCCTGCAGAGTGAAAATGACTCAACATAGTTTGTTAGTAGGGAAATGAAGTCAACGAGGAGAGAAAGGATTGTGTTCAGTAAAATGACTTGGAATGCTTTATTTGAAGTTTGTTTTTAGCTATGTGTCCTTGCTGAAGGTCTTAATATACATTGTGTGAGTGGAGACATTGCCTGAGTAAGAAAATGTAGAATGCTACCACTGACAGTTGCTTGGGATAAGCCTAAGAAAGATTCTAAAAAAATAAATAAATAATTGAAATGCTAGGGGGAATCAAATCCCTACTGAAAATTTCATCAACCTAATTAGATCAGTGCAGCCTTTAATTACACTGAGAAACTTTTCACAGTAAAAATTTAGAAGAGGCTGTGAGGTGGATGAAGTTCAGAAAATATCCTCTTATGCAAGCATTTTCATCCACTGTGAAAAAAACAGTTAATACCGCATGTGATCAGCATGGTCCCCTCTGCCATTTGCAGTGGCATTGCTGTGGGTCATACAATGTACCAGTATCATTGCTGGGAAAAAGGTGCAATGGTTCCTTCACGCAAATACCTCTTAACTCCTATCCTTCTGGGAGGGCAACAGGACTTTAGAAGATTGTGAAGGCTTCTCAGTTTATCTTCTATGATACAACCACCTCATCAAATGTGGGTTCTGTGGTATCCTGTTCTTATTTCCTCATGACTCAGAGAGTAGAGTGCGTATCATTTACATGTAAGAACAAAAATCCATGGCATACTTATTTTCATTTTAAGTAATCTTTCCAAGTTTGAAGTAGAAGTCTGACCTGTTGGAGAAATTTGACATCAGTGAAGACTTTGGAGGGTAAAGAGATCTTCGTTGATCATCATGCAACTTGGGTAAAGGGAGGATTCTTATGTGAGAGGACTTCCTCATAGGAGATCCAAAGTCATGATTAAACATAGTTCTCCCAGGTTTCAATTTCCTCCAGACTCTTCCTTCTTGGGGTCCCTGATCCCTGAGATAGTTTCTGCCTTTCCTCTCCCATTACACTGTCACAGTCTATATATCGGTGGGTATTTTTACAGTGTAGTTATGTTAACCTTTCTGCATGCCTCATTCATTCTTTTCAAAAGAGAACTGTCTTTGCATTTCCATCTCACTTCTTCCTAGCCATTTTCCATACATATCCATGTATTTTTACTCACGGTATAATTATATAACTAAGGATACTAAATTCTACTTTATGTTTTTCAGAATGTCCTCAGTGTAACTATTTTGGGAGATATTTTACTAATGCCATCCAAATAAGAGACTGTATGAAAATACAAAGGAATTCCTGTAACAGAAGTCACCCTCTGTCTCGGTGCTGTATTCCTAGAGGCAGGGTTGTGGTTTAGTGACTTGTAAGAGAGCTTCGTTTAGCCTTCGCTGCAGAGAAGGCACATTGACTTACAGCATTGGGCTAAATTTCTAGTCTAGAAAGAAAATAAATTTTCTCCATCTGATTTAAAATACAGAGGATGGCAGTTTGCTTTTTAAACTTTAACAAGAAAGCAAGATGGAGTATGTGAGAATGTCAAAGAATTTGACAAATCCTTATGTACCATTAACCTGATTTATTATAAGCCCTGACTAATTTCTTTCAGATCGTGGAATTAATGAAATGTGTTTCAAGTCTTCTGCTGTAATAAATTGTCAGCACTAGAATGCAAACAGAGGTCAATTACCCTTGCCTCCTTTCATGTTTAAGATAGCAGACCAACAGCTTCTTTTAAGTCAGACAACCCCCTTTCCTATTTAAGGATGTCATTTCAAGAACTCCTGTGAGGTAATAGTAATAATAATAATATCCTCATTATACAAATGAGGACTCTGAGATCTTAGCAGAACACATGTCTCTGAGTGGTGAGGTTGAACCATGACCTTGATTTTCCATCCCTGAGTTGAGTACTTTTCCTAGTTAGAGCACATTGCCTGAATGTGCTCATCCGAACGACTCCAGTAATATAAACTCTGTGGTCCCTAGTTGTGGGTAGGGTTATACTAGGCATTATACACAGGGATATTAAAAGAGCTATTATAAAAGGGCAAGAGAGTTGGTATATTCCAGAACAGTAATAATAATAATAATAATATACTAAGTATTTTCTATTTTTCATGTAATATCTACAGCATCCACTGAGTTACCCCATTTTACTGAGGGCATCAGCAACATAGCAAACATAATAATTTATTCCTAAACAATAAAAGGATGAAACTCTGAAACAACTTGATATTCAGTACTTGAAACATAGTGGCCAGGGAGGAAAAAAATATATATATGTAGACTTACAGCATTTTATCTTTGGTGCTACTTTTATTATTAAATTGCCTAGAGCAGTGCACTGTCATTTTTCCCTTGTTTTATATGTTCAAAAGTAACTCTCCGAACATGATAAAAGTATAGTAATACCATTTGTATTTGACAAATGAGGACATGGAGACAAGCCAAGTTCGGTAACTGACCTAGGAAAAAACAGTTACTAAGTAGCAGGCCCAAGACCTAAACCTTAACTAATCTGACCACAGAATCCTCTCCTTTGCTACTCTATGTTGCTTTCTTTACACATAATGTAATTTCACTTATCTTTCCTCATTCTCAGTCTTTTCATTAAGGTATAATTAAATGGAATGAACTTTATAGCAATCTTGAGGCCAAAGAAAACACAGCCTAGCTTCCTAGGATGTTGCAGAAGGAGATGTCTAAGTGGGAGGAGAAAGAGCAGGAGATATTTATTTCTTGAATGCTCAGTTATAGGTGAGCTTCCTGGGGGACTTTTCCTCTCACAGTTTTAACTGGTATTAGGATGTCACCTCTGTAAAAGTCTTCTCTACTCTGTAAGTCTGCATATTCTTCTTCCTCTGTGGATGTAAATAAGGCAATAATGCTTGTCATCAATTTCTGAACTCTGTAGCCAACCATTTGAACAGGGATGCACAAAAAATACATTTGGAAGTACTTTCTAGATTTCTATAAAGTATTGGCTTCATAGATTGTCGAGAGTAAATTTGCTTCTGTGCCTTGTAGCCTTGGGGACAGGGAAATAAGCAATTGGGGCAGAAACCAGGCATTTTGCCATAGACAGTCCTCTTTGAGATTGGATTCAGGGGGTCCCATCTGCTCAGGTCCCTGAGGAAGTGGAACTCAGCTCTTTAGTCTCCAAGCATCTGGTGAGTCCTTGTCTGGAATTCAGTAACCTCCCTTCCAGGGGACCCACAGAATTTTTATTTTCCATCATTTTCAGCAGATGCCCCATAGCCTGGAACTATATCAGCAGTTGGCATAATGCATTGTAGTGCTTTCAGATATCAAGCTAGCAAAACATGGTTGGGTAGGAGGTTCGATGACATTTTAATTCAGAGGAATTGATGCATTTTATAGACTATGACATTTTTCTAGCCCAGCAGAAAGCAATAATGAATAATGTCTAAAACTAAACATTTCCTCTTAATTTCAGCACCTACTGCAGTACCCTGTTTAAATTGTTCTGTTCACTTATGCATGTGTGCATTCAGTGAATCAACATTACCCAATACCTACTGGGTGCTAGGCTCTGTAGTAGATACCGGGAACATACCGATAAATAAGACAACATGCTTAGAAATCTGGAAGAAGAGCCTGACAAAGAAACAGAAAATTACATTACAGGTACCTTCGTTGAGGCAGTGGAAATTGCTCTAAAGTACAGTGAAAGCTGTTATTAATTCAGCCAGAGGTGATTGGTAATACTTTCAAAGAGAAGGTGACAAAGTAATCTGGATTATCCTCTCTGTCTCTCTTTGCTCAGCTCTATAATGGGCATGATATTGTATGAGATTAAAGCACAATGAATTAGCTCTGCTCTCAGAATTAGAAAAGAATAGAAAAGATAAAATGATATGAAGGATTAAAAAACACATTAGAAAAGAAAAGCTCCATAGAAATGCAAGCTTGTACTTTGCTAAGTATGAACCATATTTTAAAAATCTAATATCCATCCAAAACAAAGGGAATATTTTAGTCTTCATCTTAATTTTTATTATGAGATGATTTACTCTTCACTTAGTTCTTTGGATCAAGTGCTATGTTTGGAAGAAAATTATTCCTGTACATGGTAATTGGTCTTTTTTTTTTTTTTTCCAGGAGATTCATCACTATTGAAACACATTTAAAACTAATTACTTTAAAGTGAAAATAATTTTGTTATCATTTGAAGCATGTGATTTTTAAATAATAGGAAAATGAGATTTTTTTTATCTTTGTTGAGTATTCTGCACACAGACAAATTGGTGATTCTGAGTGTTCAGTTTAGTTCTATATACATGATATGACTATCTACTAGGTATCTGGGTCTGTGTGAAGTGCCAGGATATGATAATTAGGTTGACATAGGTTATCCAATCAAAATCATGATGAATGAATTGTCCATCAAACATTTATATTTTTCTGAAACTAAGTTTCTAAATTTGAGTCAAGTGGGATGATAGTAACCAGTTATAGATTGTTATTCCATTAAATTAGTTATGACAAATTACATTAGAATCAGACAGACCTGGGTTCAAGCCCTGGCTCCCTAGACTTGGTAGTTGTGTAACTTGAGAATAGTAATTTAATATTTTTGGCTTCCTTTTTCCTTTACTCTAAAGGATTAAGTGAATGTATGTAATTGAAGGACTCAGCATAGTACCCATTACACTGGACTATTTCAATAAATGATGAGTGTTAACTATGCTTATATTGCAGATAGGAATGGACCAATACATATATATTTTGTGGACATGTGACCTATGTAGTCACACAGGGCCCCCACATACAGAAGGACCCTGCACTTGGTTTAATATCTTCCTCTTGCCATTTGAAATTCTTAGTAACTTTGAACAAGGGACCCTTCATTTTTATTTTTGCACTGGGCCCTGTAAAATATGAGAATTGTCTGGGTTTCAGACACGTATATGAGATTTTGCACATATTATCTCATTTTAAAAATTATTTCATTTAACTCTCCCAACAGCTCTGTGAGGAAATTGACTTCAATGCCACAAATTATTTATAACATCATCAAGGCCACAATACTCATCTGTAAAAGAATTCAGAAGAAACACTGTTTATTGACTCTAGCCAATGTGTTTTCCTCTTTTGTTCTCCTAAATTATAATAGCCAGCAGCAGCAGCAGAAATTAGTAAAGATGACTGAGAAACTCATCATTTTTTAGAAAAAAAATGGTATATTTTTCATAACTGGAGATAGTCCAATTTTATGGTTTAAATGCAGTTGTGTTTTTTACTTTTTAAGGATTTTATCATTATCATCAGATTTCACATTACAGTATTTTTCAAGCACAATCACTGTATTCTTTGCCTACACTCACCATCTGTAGACAAAACAGTCTCATATGTAAGACTTCAGTGTTTGCTTGCAAGAGTAAATTGACCTTTTTGTTAACATTTTCTTCTCTAAGATTGCCATCCATCCTTCATGAACATTACCTTCAGCTATTGTTTAATAATTTTTTGATTTATCCTGGATTAATCAAAACATTTATATAAAATTACATAGAATTTATATAGAACAATTTCTAAACAATGGCATTGCAACTAGGAAATAAACCCAGCAGCAATTCTTAGCCCATTTAAGGATTTACTCTTCAAGGTATGGCCTGTGAACAAGCAGCATCAATATCACCTAGGGGCTTGTTAGATGAAAAACCTCAGGCTCCTCCCCAGATCTACTAAATCAAAATCTACATTTTAGTAAGATACCCGGGTGATTTCATATGCAAATTAAACTTTGAAAATCACTCGTCTGGAGCACCTCAGCCCCTTTATTTTATTGACATCATTGACTGTGTGCACCCACTAAGTCTCTTCAGTCATATCTGACTCTGTGCAATCCCATGAACTGTAGCCCGCCAGGTTCCTTTATCCATGGGATTCTCTAGGCAAGAATACCAGAGTGAGTTACCGTGCCAGGGGATCTTCCCGACCCAGGGATCAAATCCATGTCTGGCAGGGAGGTTCTTTACCATTAGCTCCCCCTGGGAACTCCCATCATTGACTGCATGATGCACAATTATGCTCTGATTGGCATTAAACATGGCTAGAATGAACCTCAATTGCAACTATGATCTGCATTTTAAACATATTAAATATAAAACAGTATACAATTAAGTAGCTTAGAAATGACCCTGAGGCTTACACCCAGAGCCTCAGCATCTCAGAATGACAAGACCCTAGGAAAACACTCCTAGGCTCACTTCTCCTATACTTCCTGCTTGGGCTCAGCCTTTTGCAGGAGATGGACATCAGGATCTTTGTGTCAGATTACACCAAGGGCAGATAAACCACCAGGATCCCTTCAGGGCTAACCTCCCAACATTCTAAATTTAGTGGCAAATATAGCCTTGGGATCAGTTGTATTTACTATCCAAGCAATAAGCTTTTGCTTCTGAAATAGTTGGAACTACGCCCATGACCATTAAAGTAAAATACCTGTGTGTTTTAATAACAATTTTAAACTAGGTCTCCTAACCTTTATTTGATTTTGAGTACTGCTTTCATAGCAAAATTTGTTCCTTTCCAAAAGTGCTGAAAATCACTATGTGCAGGTCTACTTGGGTTAATTATTATTTTTGCATGGTAATATTTTTATGCTGAATTTTCCATGTACACTTTTCACATTTTTTTAGGCCATGGTTTATTGAGGGTTATTTTTACTTTACTACAATTTGCTAACTTAAACAGATTTCTATGTATTTATTTACATTGTAACAACTTTGTAACATAATGGATTATGCCCTAAAGGAAATAAACTCTTCCTTGGGTATAAATTAAACAGTTGGGGGATTTGAGGCATTAAGGAACCATTTAGGGAAATACTGCTTTTGCAATATGAATTTGAGTAAGAGCCCCCTAGAGGAAGGTATGTTCAAACTACCACACCATTGCATTTATCTCACATGCTAGCAAAGTAATGCTCAAAATTCTCCAAGCTAAGCTTCAGCAGTACATGAACCGAGAACTTCCAGATGTTCAAGTTGGATTTAGAAAACCCAGAGGAACCAGAAATCAAATTGCCAACATCTGTTGGATCATAGAAAAAAAAACAGAGAATTCCAGAAGAACATCTACTTCTTCTTCATTGACTATGCCAAAGCCTTTGACTGTGTGGATCACAATAAACTGTGGAAAATTCTTCAAGAGATGGGAATACCAGACCCCCTTACCTGCCTCCTAAGAAACCTATATGCAGTTCAAGAAGCAACATTTAGAACCAGATGTGGAATGGTGGACTGGTTCCAAATTGGAA
This sequence comes from Bos mutus, assembly GCF_027580195.1. Classification (NCBI taxonomy): domain Eukaryota; kingdom Metazoa; phylum Chordata; class Mammalia; order Artiodactyla; family Bovidae; genus Bos; species Bos mutus. The sequence goes on from NC_091627.1 coordinate 73,712,792, forward strand.
AAGTAGTACATCAAGGCAGTATATTGACACCCTGCTTATTTAACTTATATATATAGTGTACATCATGCGAAATGCTGGGCTGGATGAAGCACAAGCTGGAATCAAGATTGCCGGAAGAAATATCAATAACCTCAGATATGCAGATGACACCACCCTTATGGCAGAAAGCAAAGAGGAACTAAAGAGCCTCTTGATGAGGGTGATAGAGGAGAGTGAAAAAGCTGGCTTAAAAGTCAACATTCAGAAAATGAAGATCATGGCTTTTGGTCCCATCACTTAGTGGCAAATAGATGGGGAAACAATGGAAGCAGTGACAGACTTTATTTTCTTGGGCTCCAAAATAAATGGGCACAGTGACTGCAGCCATGAAATTAAAAGACACTTGCTCCTTGAAAGAAAAGCTATGACCAACCTAGACAACATATTAAAAAGCAGAAACATTACTTTGCTGACAAAGCTGTCTAGTCAAACCTATGATTTTTCCAGTAGTCATGTATGGAAGTGAGAGTTGGACCATAAAAAAGCTGAGTGCCAAAGAATTAGTGCTTTTGAGCTGTGGTGTTGGAGAACACTCTAAAGAGTCCCTTGGACTGCAAGGAGATCAACCAATCAGTCCTAAAGGAAATCAGTTCTGAATACTCATTGGAAGGACTGATGCTGAAGCAGAAGCTCCAAAACTTTGGCCACCTAATGTGAAGAACTGACTCATTGGAAAAGACCCTGATGAGGGGAAAGGCAGGAGGAGGGGGGATGACAGAGGATGAGATGGTTGGATGGCATCACCAACTCGATGGACATGAGTCTGAGTGAGCTTCTGGAGTTGGTGATAGAGAAGCCTGGCGTGATGCAGTCCATGGGGTCATGAAGAGTCGCACATGATTGAGCAACCCTACTGACCCTACTAAAGGAAAGTAAGGAGTATGACACCACTCTAAACTAAAGGACACTCAGCCCAAAATTTTCTTGGTGATTAAGTGAACAGATATGGCTTTAAGTGACATTAATGGGAAAACCATTAATCCCAAGAAGAGTGTGAAGTGTGTGCTTATGCAATGCTTATAGAAAAAATAACTTTGAAGTGAGCTGGCTGCATACTCTGCGGTCAGAAAAGAAAGTATCACAGACCTCCTCAAAATTTCTTAAGGAGACCAGAATTTTATGGCACTTTAAATCCTCCCCTACTATCTTCCTCTAAACTCAGTGTGTAATTAGAGGCTATTTTTTCTTGAAAATGCATTAAAACTAAATCTCTCTGGCTTTATTAGATTATAATAACACTGAAAATACTTCCACTTAGTTTCATCCCCCATTCAAGGAAATGCAGCCTTTTTTCACTTCATAGAACTTTACTTGCACTTTTAATACAATTCCTTCTTTCTCTCTTGAAAATACACATAACACAGGGAGTATTAATAATTAAATTTGAAGTGGAATATCCAGAAGTGAAGTTTAAGTAATAGGAAATATTTTTACATTCGTGCTTGTTTTGCTTTAAATATTGTAGTTATACGTATGATAATTGAGTAACAATCCTTTAAAATGTCTGTATTTATTCACCAAGCCCTCAGTGAGAACCAGCTGTGTCTCTAGCACTGAGTAGATGCTGGGTTTACAAATATGAATGATTTGCATCACCTTGTCTGGATTCTGAAGACACACAACCATAAAAATCAATTTCAGTGCTATAATTTGATAACAGCAACAAAATGTATCAAGTGACCTCCATGAAATGAGCCTGTGCAAGATGCCAAGTGAAGATAAAAAAGAGAGAGAAAGAGAATAAGATGTGGTACAGTTGAAAGAAACACTTAAGTAGTTAGGTCACCTTATTCTGCTTTTCTGCCTCATCCTGAGCTCATCTCTATCGTAGTATTGCTACTATAATTGTATTGGTGTTCCATCATCTAGGGTTTCTCAAGAATGTTAAGCCCTAATGCTATAAGACATCCATTGTTATGTAATAGTGCTAGTTATGGATCATCATTGGGAGAATTGAGAAAACAGTTACTCAGCTAATTTTCTATGTTCTGTGGTTCAGATGACTTTTCTAGTTGAGAAAAGCTGCTGCTGCTGCTAAGTCGCTTCAGTCATGTCCGACTCTGTGCGACCCCATAGACGGCAGCCCACCAGGCTCCCCTGTCCCTGGGATTCTCCAGGCAAGAACACTGGAATGGGTTGCCATTAGGGGCCGACTGTTCTGCTCGTTTGTTGGCAAGGATTATGACTTTCTTAGTGCTATAGCCTGTGGCATAGTTGGTGTTCTATAACCCTTTAGTTGATTCATTATAATTACACTCAAGTGAGATCATTTCTACAACAAAGGTTTCTACTGCATTCTATGGCAACATGATGTAGAGAGGGGCATCAAGAAATGTCAGAAAAACAGACTTTCCCAGGGAGATACTATTTGCATTTAGCTTTCAAAGAAAAAGAATATATCTGCAAGTGAGTAGGATGTGAGATACAAAGTTTGAGACAGAGAATTTGGAGAAATGGCATGGTTGTAAAAGAATACACAAACATGTAGGGAATGTCTAGGGTCCATCAGTGTGACTCAGGAAAGGATACATGGAACACTGGTGCTGGATATAAATTAGAGGAAATAATGCTGAAAATGGATAAAATCATGACAGGATGTGACTGCTCCAGTGGTTGCGACTTTTGTGTATTAAGAATCACCTGAAAATTTACTATGCTGCAGATCCTGGTCCCCACAACTTTTCATTCATTTAACAAACATTTAAGGTAATAAAGATGCAAGGTGCAAGGACTTTTTAAAAAAATTAATTTATTTTTATTGAAGGATAATTGCTTTATAGAATTTTGCTGTTAGGGGGGAAAACTGGACAACTGCATGTAAAAGAATATTAGAATACTTCCTAATACCATACACAAAGATAAACTCAAAATGGATTAAAGACCTAAATGTAAGACCAGAAACTATAAAACTCTTAGAGTTTTATAGAACACTCAATGATATAAATCAAAGCTGATGCAAGGACTTTAACAAAGACTGCTATGTGTTATAGAGTGCTATGGATACTTCTTGAAAAGTCTGTGGTTGGGCCAGGATTTAATACAAAGGATGAAAAGACGCTAAGGCTCCAGTTGAAAACAAAGAGAAAACTGAAACAGATCGAGAGAGATGTTCAAGATCAGTCTTAAGCAAGAGAAGAACAGAGAGGAGCAAACAATCCAGAGGGCCCTTGAAGGTAGAATCAAGGTGACTTGATGAGTTTGGGAGACGAAAGTAAAAAAATACCAACACAAGACACATCTATATATTTCTATACAAACAAAGCTATCAAACCAGCTATTTTTCTTCAGATCAGGGCTCAAAGGAGTAGAGAACTAGAGCCATGGGAAGCATGAAGAAGTAAGAAAACCGGCTTTCCAGATGCACTTTTTGATCCTTTGGACAACACAGGTCTGAAAGCTGGCCAAGACATGGGAAGTGTAACCCAATGCAATTCACTTAACCTCTCTGAAAGTGAAAGTGAAGTCGCTCAGTCGTGTCCGACTCTTTGCGACCCCATGGACTGTAACCTGTCAGGCATCTCCATCCATGGGATTTTCCAGGCAAGAGTGCTGGAGTGGATTGCCATTCAGCCTCTCTGAGCACCAGGGTTTTCATCTGTTAAGAGAGGGGATTGCACTCGTCTCACACACTAGCAAATTAATGCTCAAAATTCTCCAAGACAGGCTTCAACATTACGTGAACCATGAACTTCCAGATGTTCAAGCAGGATTTAGAAAACCCAGAGGAACCTGAAATCAAATTGCCAACATCTGTTGGATCACCAGAAAAGCAAGAGTTCCAGAAAAACATCTACTTCTCTATTGACTATGCCAAAGCCTTTGTGTGGATCACAACAAACTGTGGAACATCTTAAAGAGATGGGAATATCAGACTACCTGACCTGCCTCCTGAGAAATCTGTATGCAGGTCAGAAAGCAACAGTTAGAACTGGACATAGAACAACAGACTGGTTCCAAATTGGTAAAGGAGTACGTCAAGGCAGTATATTGTCACCCTGCTTATTTAACTTATATACGGAGTACATCATGCAAAATGCCAGACTGGATGAAGCACAAGCTGTAATCAAGATTGCTGGGAGAAATATCAATAATATCAATAATATCTCAGATACGCAGATGACACCACCCTATGGCTGAAAGTGAAGAACAACTAAAGAGCCTCTTGATGAAAGTGAAAGAGGAGAGTGAAAAAGTTGGCTTAAAACAACATTCAGAAAACTAAGATCATGGCATCTGATCCCATCACTTCATGGCAAATAGAGGGGGAAACAATGGAAACGGTGAGAGATTTTATTTTGGGGGCTCCAAAATCACTACAAATGGTGACTGCAGCCATGAAATTAAAAGATGCTTGCTCCTTGAAAGAAAAGTTATGACCAACCTAGACAGTTTGTTAAAAATAAAAGACATTACTTTGCCAACAAAGGTCTGTCTAGTCTAATCATGTACAGACGTTAGAGTTGGACTATAAAGAAAGCTGAGCACCAAAGAATTCATGGTTTTGAACTGTTGTGTTGGAGAAGACTCTTGAGAGTCCCTTGGACTGCAAGGAGATCCAACCAGTCCATCCTAAAGGAAATTAGTCCTGGCTGTTCATTGGAAGGACTGATGCTGAAGCTGAAACTCCAATACTTTGGCCACCTGATGTAAAGAACTGACTCATTGGAAAAGACCCTGATGCTGGAAAAGATTGAAGGCAGGAGAAGGGGACGACAGAGGATGAGATGGTTGGATGGCATCACTGACTCAATGGACATGAGTTTGAGTAAATTCCAGGAGTTAGTGATGAACAGGGAGGCCTAGCATGCTGCAGTCCATAGGGTTGCAAAGAGTCAGCCAGGACTGAGCAACTGAACTGAACTGAACTGAAATGAGGGGATTAAACTTTGTATACTTTGAGGTCCCTTTACAATAAGGTTTAAGTTCTGAGGTAAAATCCTTCTTGTGGCCTTGGTAACAAACGCAGATAAGCATTTTTCTCACAAAGCTATCTGAAAGTCCTATTCTCAAAAGTCCTCTAGCCAAAAGGGTTCTAACAGATCACTCAGAGTGACCTTCATTATCTTCAAAAGATAAGAAAAGATAAGATTTTTCTTCCACTACCTCCTCCCTGATCAAAACCAAACAGAACAAAACAGCAAACACAATACTCCTAAATCTAAGACAAAATGTGGATTGAAAAAGATTCCTATCTGCCTGCTTAGTTATTATTTGTTCTCTCTTCCCACCTTTCCCTTAAGGAAAGTTTGGCAAAGCCTCCAGAATCAGATGATCAAAAGCAGCACAAATTTAAGACTCTTTCTCTGCCCAAGCCCTTGAAGCCTTTCTGAGGCAGCCACCTGCTTTGATGCTGAGAAGCCAGCATTCTCATTAAGTTTTACGGTTTTCAATCAAACAGGCTTCATCACTGTAAACCCGTAGCTGGTCCCACAGTCCAGTCATAGGGCAAATGATCAAAACACTCTGTGTTTTAAAAAATTCAAAACACTGGATGTACTTCCACTGCTATATACCTCCTTGTGTTCTAGTAAAGGTAGGTCGATGGGCTCTGCATGCCATTGCCCTGTAGTTATTTTTAAATGACAGTTTGAGTCTAGGAGGGGGATGATGCTTGTGAACAGGTAAGAGATCTCTGCCAGAGAATTGCTTTTAAGAATGGTATTATTAGGGATCAGCTTCAAGGAAAGTTTTATCCTGGAATTTTTTAACGTGGAGCAGGCAGATAATAGAGAGAGGCAAACTATATTTCCTGTTCTTTGAAGGAATAATACTCATACCAATCCATCCCTCCTGGTCCTAGGGCTGAAATGCATTAAAGAAGAGAAATCAAAGAGGAGCTATCTCTGCAGTTGGTACTATGATCACACGTGCTAAGCAGTGAGTAAGTGTGGGAGGATGTGCAAGTGCCAGTAGAAGAGATGGATGAGTTCAGAAAATGCTCTCTTCTGCTTTGGGTTATTATGGTCTGCTTTCTTCTTTGCCAGAATCCATGCACCCTTTCATTCTATTAAGAATAGTAAGTGTACCTGAACCCCCAAATTCTTTTATTAGGAGGGAAGGAAATGAGGAAAGGAAAGGAAGAGAAAGAGACTGAGAGAGGGAAAGAAAACATTTTTGATTATCCTCTTAATGGGAAAAATAATGTATACAAAATTCAAAAATAAGAGAAACTAGAAGAAGGTAAAAGATGATTGAAAGGAGAAAATTCTGAGTGGTGACAAGATGTTTCAAGAAATACATAATAAGAATATAAATATAGGTGTATCTATTGAGCTTAAAGGGGAAAAAAATTATCAGACATGATTTTATCTATCTTTCAGTGGAATTTTCCAGGATGCCAAACCTGGTCTGAGAAAGAAGTAGGTGGGGAGATATTTACTCCCACTCTCCGGAATTTGTTATTATTATTTTAGTTTTGATCCTGAGATCCCATATCCAGTGTAGTGCATATGTGGTAGTCTGTATTTTCTGGGCTACCTAGTTGACGGATTTCCCAAATCTGTATGAAATACATTGGAATCCATTAAACTGCAGCCATTCAGATTCCCAGCCTTTTCCATCTGACTATACAGTTTTAAAGAAAAAGCAAAGATTGTATCATTTTATCCTATTCAAGGGCTTCCCTGGTGACTCATATAGTAAGGAATCTGCCTACAATGCGGGAGACCTGGGTTCAGTCCCCAGGTTGGGAAGATCCCCTGGAGGAGGGCATGGCAACCCACTCCAGTATTCTTAGCTGGAGATTCCCCATGGGCAAAGGAGCCTGGCGGGCTACAGTCCATGGGGTCGCAAAGAGTCGGACACAACTGAGCAACTAAGCACAGCAAAGCACAGCCTCCTATTCACAGTGAAGGGAGAATACAAGAGGCATGTTTTAGCCTCACTATTAACCATTGGTAGTAGAGCTCAGTAAAGAAATAGGTCTTATGATTCTTATCACAGACTCTTTCACATTATAGCTCTTTCCACAAGCTTCCATGTTATATTTGATTCCTTCCCTAACTTTGTGGAACCAGTGAGCATTGCAGATATCAAAAATGTCATAGTTCTGTTTGATAACACCTGGTTTGTGTCTGACTAACCAGTGAGAAAGAGTTGCCTCAGAGCACAGAAGGAGCTAAGCCTTTCTTACATAACAGTACATTTTCATGGTATTTAAATACACTCTAATCTATAATGTGCATGGCAGACCTGGCAGACTCCTAACTAAATTGAAGTGGTTTTTAAATCCTCCAGGTCAAAACTATATAAACTTATGAAAGTCTACTTAAGACAGGTGTTAATGCACAATAAAATTATGATTTCTTTTTTAAATATGTGGCTTAATTTGAAATCTTAGGCTCTTCCCTCTACTCTTCCTATTTCTTAAGCACTTTCCAAGATGATCATTTTGGACCTTTTTGAACAACTGACTTTCTTAGAATTGCATTGCAGAAGTCAAGGGCATGATTTCCGAGAGTTAATCTCATAATCACTTGAGTTAACTCAAGCCTTTGACACAGTACTATGTCTAACCCCATTCATCAGAATTTCTGTTGTTCCAGTAGCATCCTAAAACCCATGTGTCTAGCATGTATTTCAAACCTAATTATTACACTATTTGAAGGACAGATCCAAGAGTTTAATTATCAAATGCCTAAGCATATTTGATCCTTGCAACACTCTGGTTTACCTATAATTTCTTTATTAGGTAGTTGTATTATTCTATGAACATCAAATGTTAACATCAGAAGAAAAGATAGCAGTGTATATCATAGTGGTTAGAAAAACAAACAAGCAAGAATGCTTAATTACACAAGTAAGGAAACTAAGGTATACTTCAATTAAGTGACTCTCCCTGTTGTTATCCTTGTTATTTGCAAAGATGTCTCTAATAAGTTGGGTATCCTTGATGTACCCAATAAAATCTTCAGTTTAATGAAACAATGCTGCTGCTTCTGCTAAGTCGCTTCAGTCGTGTCTGACTCTGTGTAACCTCATAGACGGCAGCTCACCGGGCTCCCCCATCCCTGGGATTCTCCAGGCAAGAACACTGGAGTGGGTTGCCATTTCCTTTTCCAATACATGAAAGTGAAAAGGGAAAGTGAAGTCACTCAGTCGTGTCTGACTCTTCGCGACCCCATGGACAGTAGCCCACCAGGCTCCTCCGTCCATGGGATTTTCCAGGCAAGAGTACTGGAGTGGGGTGCCATTTGTCTATATAAGCAACCACATCACTCAATATTTTTTTCACCTAATTTTCATTTAGGTAAACTTAGAATCTGAAAAGGCATTTTCCCATTGTCAGTTTTTTAAATGTCACAGTCTTTCATGTCATTTTCCTCTGTTCTTATTCTTACCAGAAGTTTAATGATCACACGATTCTACAAGTGTCTTTCAAATTAATCTTGAGTTTCTAGTCTCTCATCATCTAGTAGAAAAAAGAGCTGTTGGAGAAAGGCCACAGTTCACCTATTCCTCTAGAAACTTTACTTCTAAGTAGAGTTGTGAGCTTTTGCAGGGCCCATAAAACATGTCTTTCACCTTTATTACTGTCCCTTGTCACAGAGAGCAAATCTTTGTATTTCCACTTAGAAATTTTATTTCCCCACTTATTTTTGGTCTCCAATCATAACCACACTTTTCAGTTATACCATATCTATCACTGCAAGGATGTGACTCTAATTAAGTAATATAATTCTAATTAAGCAATTATATTTTGTGTGTTCTTATCATTTTCATAAAACAAATTGTTCGCTTCAGGATCTTTTTTTTTTTTAAGCTTTTCAACAACCTGCTGTATTTGAGCAGTTCTTTCTTCTTGTTTTTGAGTCAGGTACCTCTCTTCTAATTATTATTTCTGTTCCTCATTTAATCAAAAACTCTGTCTAAGCAATTTACCATATTAATTTCTCATGTAAGCAGTCAATCTGCTTTCCTCCATTTGGTTTTACATTCCCCAATTTCTGATATGCCTTCCTGCTCCCCTTCAATTAGGTTTATAGTTATTGAGATGACTAAAATCCACTCCACCAACTGACAAAACAATTATTCACCCTTTCCACCCTGTTTAAAATGCATTAAATTTCTATCCACAACTGGAATTATAATGCACTTTCTAGCTTCTTATAGAAAACATCAAACCGTTTCTGATGATTTCCTTTTCATCAAGTGCAACTGCTTCAACCCCAATTAGCAGAACAGATTTCTCAATCATATATTCCCTCTTCTGATGAAGAAATTATAACTTGGTTTCTAGGATGTTGACTCATACAACTTTCACTGGAGCATGTTTGCTCAGAAACACTTTTCTTTCTCATTTCTCCTTATCTTAAAATTCTTATTTTGTGCAGCATCCACTCCCTCATGTTTTTTGGAAAAGCATCACCAAGTGTGTTTTCTTTATTAGACCATAATTTTTAAGTCAAGGGTGCATATATATATATATATATATATATATATATATATATATATATATATATATATATTTCACTTAGTATTGTGGGAGCATTCACAAGCTTTTCCTGAAATAACTTACCATCAAACTGAGAAGTCAGATTTCCAAAAGCAAATATATTTATTTCTTCAGTATTTAATGATCACTTTCTAAAGGCTCATTTTATTTGGAGCCATTTGATTTATCATTTTTTATAAGGTCTGAATCCTGCCTCTTAGCTTATAATCTAAGAGTAAGATGGTTATTTTATGGGCGTTGGGGACTTGGCTTTGGTCTGACTGTGCAAGTAAGTCACATTCTGTCCCTCTGTTTTCTCATCACCTCATTCATAAAATAGAGATAAAAGTATTTATCTCATGTGATATCTGTGAGGTTTAAGTGAGATACTTCATGTACTTTGGGGAAAGTTAAGAGATTAAAGCTGATAAGCATGAATATGGCTGGCACTGAGATATTTTACAGGTACTATTTAATTTTCATAATATACAAGTAGAGTGATCATTATTCTCTGTGATATTTGTTTGTTTGTTTGTTTCCTAAGGAGATGGCTCAGGAAAGCTAAGTGATTTGCCTGAGACTTCACTTATTAATATATTGATCACAGTTTCAAACTCATTCACTCTGAATCTAAAACTCATTTAAGGGCACAGCAAGCAGGGGGAGTATTGGATAAAGGTGGAAAAAAAAGTTTTGTTTTAAACTCATTCATTTGTTTGTTCAACCAATTGACATGGAGATGGTATTGACACTTTGGAAATGGATATGCTCATTGGGAAAGGTGATTAGAGGATACAGGAGGCGACTCATTCATTTTTTTACTCACAAAACATGTGCTGAACACTGAGCTGTGTTCCAGGTATGCTCTGGCTGCTGGGCAGCAAAGGAGAAAAGCTATATTCTTCCTGAAAAATCCGCAGAGAGGTTCCTCCACTGTTGTGGAAAGCAGGGCGGGTACTAAAGAGAAAGATCAGGAGCCGCTCACGCAGAGTGGGTATTGTAGATGTGGGAACATACATGCCTGTTGGAGAGGGTAAGGATGGAGAGAGAAAGAGAATGGAACCTTGAGAAGTATCCATGTTAAGAAATAAGAACAGGGAGACAAGACAGGGAAGAGAAGTCAGAAGGAGAGGGATGTAACCCAGAATCTAGGGCAGGACCTAGTAACAGGTAAGGTCTCAGGAAGGGGCAGCTTTGGAGGGGACAGCTTCTGAGGGGGCCTTATGGCTGGGGCTGCTGCTGCTGCTAAGTCACTTCAGTCGTGTCCGACTCTGTGCGACCCCATAGACAGCAGCCCACCAGGCTCTGCCGTCCCTGGGATTCTCCAGCCAAGAACACTGGAGTGGGTTGCCATTTCCTTCTCCATTGCATGAAAGTGAAAAGTGAAAGTGAAGTTACTCAGTCGCGTCCGACTTGTAGCGACCCCATGGACTGCAGCCCACCCGGCTCCCCCATCCATGGGATTTTCTAGGCAAGAGTACTGGAGTGGCTTGCCATTGCCTTCTCCATATGGCTGGGGAGGAAGAGGTAAATCATTTGGAAGTAGACTCTCTGGCTGCTGCAGCAGGTCAGAGACAAAGCCTGCTGACACGTCAGTCAAATGTTTAAGGGACTGCGACACAGCCAGAGGACTGTTCCTATCTGGGGCAGCTAGAACAAAGACCCAGATCAAGCCTTAGAGCAGAGCCAAGACCCTCTCCAAGGCAGGCCCCTCCATCTGGCTTCGCTCGTTAAGAACCAAGTCTTAGGGAATTTTCGATAGGCCCCTGTAAAGACCTGAGGAGCAATCCAACAGGACCTTTTCCCCAGACAGACTAGGAAAATCCCTCCTGCAGTGTTCTGTCCAGGGCAGGGCCTTTGGAGGCTTCCAAACCAGATGGGCAGAGAGCCCTTCCTCCCAGGGAGAACCAGCTAAGTTCACCATCTGTTCCATCAGATACAAATTTTTTCTCTTTGTAATTTTGACCTGGCCAAGCCAACTTCCAAGGTTGCAATGATATTGTTGTGAATTACATACACAACATTCCTGTCTGGGCACAGTGGAAGCGTGGAGGGAGTCAAGGATCTGGAGTTAGACAAATCTTCACTCCAGCCTTAAGTCCAGCACTGCTGATGAACTGGGCAGCCTCTTTGCATGTGACTTTTTTGTGTAATGAGAGAGGATAACAAAGGGTTATTTTGACAATCTAAAGCAGTATATATCAACCCAGAAGCACAAAGAAGGGGGTGTTCCCCCAAATAGGAGCATTTCTGTATGGCACATATTGTGAATAACAGTAGCGATTATTTAAAAAATATGAGAGATCTGAGAAAGTACAAGGATCTGAAAAAAGGAGGCAGCTCTGTAAGAGCAGTGGTCCCAAGAACTCAGACTGTAAGAGGTTAAGGAAAAAGTAGATAGTGAAGAAATAGAAGCAGTCTTTTTTTTTTTTTTTTTTTTAAAGTTGGCAATGAGCAGAAGGAGAGATAGATTATTTGGACCATTGATGGAAGAAGTCTAAGGCTGAAGGGAAGTTTCTAACTCCTGATCATAACTGTGAAATCAAAACAAATGTGAAAATCAGTTCTAATCTAGCTGGGAATAAATATGCTTTTGGAAAGTTAGTTTTCTTATAGGAAACCACTATAAGAGTTTTAGGGGGACATTAGGAGAGAGAAATTGAAAATGCTGGCAAGATAATAGCTTCTATAGCATGTTGTTTATTCTTATTTTATAGCTTTTATTTATTTTGCATTGTTTCAGCTCTTGGGCCTCATTTTATTCATGCCTTAGCAAGCTGGAGGGGAACTATTAAGGAACACAGTTAAGAACAGCAATGGAAATTAAAATGATGTTGGACTCTAAGCCCTCACTTGAAAAAATAGCTGGCTGCCTCTCCCCTCAGGTCCTCCCTCCCTATGGCAGGATTCCAAGTGATGTGCATTCTCCAAGGCAGCCTATCCAATCATCCTGGGACCACCCTGGTCCATTAATCTTACACTTGTCTGTCAAGGAAAACTATTCATACTCACAGTCTCAAATGCTGACCCCTGATACCCTTGCTAAGGTACTTCCTTATCTTGGAACAGGGCTGGGGATGAGGAGTTGGGGAAGAGTAGGGTGAGGTGCATTATTTTCTTACTCTGGTCCATAAATCATAGTCAAAAAAATTGGAACATGCCCTACTCCCTGCAAAAAATAAATAAGAAAAAAAAATTCCTTCCTGCTTTCAAAACTTAACATATTTTCTCTGAAATCAGATCACAGTCTAAGAAAATGTTCTTCTTGGTTGGGTGCCATAAACTCAATGCACTAGGGTCTCACCATCATTTCCAAAGTTGATTTTATTCCAGATGGCTACTAAGACCTCATAAAAGTACTCACTCAATGCTCAATCTTCCCAGCATATCAGAATTTTTAACTTGGATGTGCAAATTGAGCCCCAATTAGGTGCTTTGTTATTGTTTTTGTTGGTTCCTTCTGAGCAGAATTCTTCTCTTTTACAGTAGAGAAACCCTCCTTGCTCTTGAAGAGTGGCTTAGACATAGGCACAAACTACAGGTTGGCTGGATAAATGAACACATTGATTGTATATAGAACATTCCCTAAACAGTATAAGAGTCTTCTCTAACATTGAGATAGGATGGAATGAAGAAGGGAGATGAGGACCCTATAGTTAAAGATGAAGAAAAGGGAACATGTGAAACTGCCAGATTTAGCACCCTTTTTTAAGAATTCAATTGGTGCTAGACGGAATGGAATCGAAGACCAAAACAGAAGCATAAATAATTGCTTCAATGATTAAGTAGCATTCAGTAAATTTATATTATTCCCATGGGTCTTTAGGAAGAAACATTCCTCAGCCCCTCTTCTCCAGCCTCTGCGCTGTCTTAGAAGGTTTTATTTTGTGGCTTAAAGATTTTAGCACAGTACGCATGCCTAATACAGTTATCAGAAGCCCTTTCTCCAAGTTTCATGACCTGGAGCAAATGACTCCCTCAATAGCCCTTCCATACTGATGCCTACAAGTGTTGACAATTGCCAGGTAATTTTGATATGTATTTTGATTTTTTTTAGAAAGAAATTTATAGACATATGAATAAATTTTCAGTTTACATAGGTATGACCTGATCTACCTTGATATGCAGTATGCTAAGTCACTTAAGTCGTGTCTGACTCTTTGTGACTCTATAGACTGTAGCCCACCAGTCTCTTCTGTCCAGGCAGTTGCCGTGCCCTCCTCCAAGGGATCTTCCTAAACCAGGGAAGATACTGCTACCCAAGTGCACGAAGATGTGAGATGACTCACTGCCCTCTTCCTTCTGGGGTGTGCAAACTGTAGTAGGTATCTACGTGCTGGCTTGACAGCTCTCACATTATTAAACCTGTTTATGTACTTCTAGTGTTGTTTGCCCTTGCCCTTGAAAACTGCAAAAATTGACTGCCGGAGTCTCAAATCTGGCTTTAATTCTTAGTGCTTATGTAACTTAAACAAGTTTCTTTATTTCATCCATAAAGCAGAGGTGATAGGAGTAGTCATCGCAGGTAGCTAGCAGGCAGGCTTATGGTGAGGAGATGCTGCATTCTGAGTTTAGCACAGTGATTGGCCCATAATAAGTGATCACTAAGCTATAGATGTTATTCTTATCCCCTCCTTTATTATGTGCTCTTGAGCCTTCACTGCCAGGGGCAGGGTTGGAAAGGATTTGAGGCCTGTTTAACCAAGGTTGAAATTTGGATCCAGCACAATAACTGTGTGAGATGCACACAAAGGGTTTTAGAAACCTCAGACATGTCATAATTCTGTGGGAATGGAGCTTAATAGCTAAGGGAACAAAGCCAAGCCTGAATCTTTGCTGAGGGACTCTTGACTTGTGTTTAGCGGGCAAATGGGGGCACGCGTTCAGGCTCAGCTCTGGGGCATCTACTGAAGGAGAGAAAGATGCTCTCTCCTACCCAGTAGACTCGCTAGTCCCTAGAACATCACAGAGACCTCGCTGATGTCAGCCCCCTTGGGAAGAGCCCCTGGATGCAGGAAAGAATCATAATAGCAAGGGAAGGAACTGTAAAAAGATTCAGTGAAACATCAAGAAGCAAGGAAATCATAGGCATCGTGATGATTAAAATTAGATAACCCAAAACTTCCCCGTCCCTTCATTTCTTATATATCTGTCATCTCTTGTCCTACTTTCTCCTTTCTGCAGATTGTAATCTGTCTCCTTAAAGATCTGAGTCATATGTATATATATATATATATATGTGTATGGTAGAACTTTCCTTGACTATCCTGTTTCTAAAAAAAGAGGGCTTCAGATTCTTTATACTGAATAGCCCTTCCTACCTTATATATCTATTTTTTCCCTTTATTCATTCATCAAACATTTATGAGATGGTGACTTTAGACAAGAAATAAAACAGCACTGGAGATAAAATGTTGAACAACTTCAGTCTCTGACCTCAAAATGCTGACTGGATTTTAACTCCCCACCACATTGTTGGATGAACCCCTAAAACTCCATGGACACTTTCTTTGCTTTTTATCAACATGCTGATCACTAGCGTTTGTGTATATTTTGTTAGCCATTATGTCAAAACAGTTCACCAAAAACAGAGTTCTCTATGGAAGAAACCATGCTTGGTATATAACACCCTTGCTTCTGGACAGGGATTTACGATGTTTAGAGTACAGTGGGGTAATGCAGTTGTCCAGGAGACTGCCATATAGTGTCCCATGTTCTCATGGATTTGGAATGTAAAAGTGTTCAGATCGTGGGAAAAGTTATTTATGCTAACATAGTACTCTGGATTGTTTCATAGACAAAACAGCATCACAGAAAGTAGCTCACTGGCGATATTATGAAGAACCATCATTTCCTGGAGCTACCTGCATGCATTATACAAGCACATTTTGTAACCATAGCAGTGTAAAATTCTATCTTTTTAAATAGTAAATACAACTCGATAAAATCTCTGATTGAGAATTTAATTGTTCTGATTTAAAACTACGTATGAATAAATCACTGATTTTAAAAGATTAACTAAAAATGCTTTTAAACACTCCACATTTACAAGGGACTTTAAAGTTTGTAAAGTTTTAAAATTTGTTTTATTATGCTCAGTACTTGAGCAGCAATGAACATTGCATAGTAATTGGAATAGAACAGTGTGAGTGTTAATGGTTCAGTCGTGTCCGACTCTTTGCAACCCCGTGGACTGTAGCCAGCCAGGCTCCTCTGTCCATGGGATTCTCCAGGCAAGAATACTGGAGTGGTTGCCATCCCCTTCTCCAGGGGATCTTCCCAACCCAGGAATCGGACCCAAGTCTCCTGCACTGCAGACAGATGCTTTTCCATCTGAGCCACTAGAGACCCTAGTGTACTTATGGAGCACCTGTTGTAATATAACAGGTGCTCCATAAATACACCTTTTCATTAGTGTATCCCTTCATTCACTATTTGTGAAGAATTTACTATATGCCAGGTACTGCGGACATGACAGTAAATGAAGCAGGATGGTTTCTGACTTTCTGTGGAGCTTATGATCTAATGGGTGCGAACCAGTAGCAGTTAGACCCGTGTCTATTTTCAGAACAGATAAGATGAATTTCTGACTTATCTGAGAAAATTAAAAGGAAATAGGTAAGTGAATGCAGAAAAGCCAGTAGGTAGCTGGGAACAGACTAGAATGGATGTATTGTGTCTGAGTGATGCACATAGTGTGGTATGGAATGTGTGAAGGGAAGTACAGCAAACAGCAAGCACTCCTGTGTCATCTGCACTATCTTCTACACACATTTTTATACAGATTATACACATTTTATACCCCTTCATTAAAATATATGGTTTTATGAGGTGCAGATTCTTTGAGTCCTTTCTGTGGAAGACCCACTATCACAGTTATTAAGTTTAGCAATGCTGTATTTTTATTATTCAGCATTGATCAAAGAGGGTCCAATTTTATTTTTCATAGTACTCATACTGAGACATGAACATGTAAAAGAGTGGCTTCTTGACTTATAGGGTTTGCCTTTGGTTTTTGAAAAATCGTTGCTTAAATTCTGGATGTGATTTCTGAAGTTGTAACTCTGCTAGAGTACAGTCCAGCATCAGCAGAACTGGATTTATGGCCTGGATACATGATGTGGGGAGACAATTGACCGTGGTAGGCCCCAGCTTCCAGCAGGTTTGTTTGTAGGGGTAAAATGCCTAATTTTATTGAGTACCAAGAACGTAATAGGTGCACACAAAAAAAGAAGATAACTCTTAGCAGAACAATCATTGTGCCTAGTTTTTTTATTGAGTACCAAGAACATAGTAAGTGCTCAAAAAAAAAGGAAGTTAACCCTTACCAGAATAATTATTATAATACTTTATTTCATTTACATTTATTTAATACTAATACTATCTTACTATGGTTGACACTTAACTTTGAAAAGAACATTCGTATATTATCACTAATGATTCTCACAAGACTCTCCCAAACCTCAGTTATTTATATATCACATTCAGAGTTGTACCATATTTATGTATTACCTATGTTACTTGTTTAATATTTTGCATTTAAACTTAATTTACTTTGAAATTCATTTAATCTTAAAGTAATATTATCCATACAATTTTAACTTGAATATGCTACCTATACTTTTTCCTTCCAAGTATACAACCATATAAATATATATATAAGCTGAAAATTAAAATACAGTTTTTGAGCCACCTACACTTCATGGAAAACAGATGGGGAAACAATGGAAACAGTGACAGACTTTTATTTTGGGGGCTGCAAAATCACTCCTGATGGTGACTGCAGCCATGAAATTAAAAGACGCTTGTTCCTTGGAAGAAAAGTTATGACCAACCTAGACAGCATATTAAAAAAGTAGAGACATTACTTTGCCAACAAAAGTCCGTCTAGTCAAAGCTATGGTTTTTCCAGTAGTCACGTATGGATGTGAGAGTTGGACTATAAAGAAACTGAGCACTGCAGAATTTTTTTGAACTGTGGTGTTGGAGAAGACTCTTGAGAGTCCCCTGGACTGCAGGGAGATCAAACCAGTCCATCCTAAAGGAAATCAGTCCTGAATATTCATCAGAAGGACTGATGCTGAAACTGAAGTGCCAATACAATGGCCACCTGATGCAAAGAACTCACTGGAAAAGACCCTGATGGTGGGAAAGATTGAAGGCGGGAGAAGAAGGGGATGACAGAGAATGAGATGGTTGGATGGCATCAGTGACTCGATGGACATGGGTTTGAGCAAGCTCCGGGAGTTGGTGATGGATAGGGCGTGCAGACTGGCGTGCTGCAGTCCATGAGATCGGTAAGAGTCGGATACAACTGAGCGACTGAACTGAACAGCATCCAGCAAGTCACCAGAGTTATGAGTCTCAATTTTCAAAACCACAGGGCAATGTTGTAACGTATGTGGAACAAGGATTGTTATGTTTATTTCACCAGTGAGACAGTTAAGGCTTAGAGAAGTTAAGATTTTTATAGTAAACCAGTCTACACAGCCAAACCTGGAGAGATGGTGTCTTGCCTGAGGTCTGGGAGCTGGAGGAAGACAATTCTGGTATTGGAACCCAGGTTACATACCTCCCTGATGTAAATTCTTTCTAGCCCACTCTCCCTTTTTGGAAGTTTTTTTCTCCTAAGACAGAACAGAAGCAATATAGGTATCACATTCAAGTATGAAAATGGTATTTATAAATATTTATCTAGCCTAAGCCAAGAACCCAAGATGTATTTTCATAAAGCTAGCTATAATAACAGATGATTTATATTAAATGAACAATTGTTCAAAACATTTTATTAAATATCTACCTATACCTCTAAATCTCCAAATTGTTTTTAGTAACTATGGGTACCTTAGCTTCTGTGTGTCCCAAACTCCTGATTGGGTACATAGTAGCAGACAGATACACATTTTCCCTTTTATTGGAGTGGAAAGGAATTTGAGGTTAATGCAAAATGACTTTTAGTAGGGGCATGCTATGGGGCTGCTAACTAAAATTTTTTCAATATTTCCTTTGTGAGGAGAATTCTTTTGGTTAAGCCATTATTGATTCTTTGAATTAAATAAGGCTTTGACCAATACATTTATTCATTCAGTCAAAAATACTGAATGTCCATACAGTGTAACAGACTCTATTCTAGGTTGAAATACAGTGGTGAACAAAACGGAATTTTTTTAACCTTTATGGAGCTTACACTGACTATACTATAAGGACCTAGACACTAAACAAAGTATTAAAGTGTGTAATTCATCTGTGGATAGTATGTGTTTTTGAGAAAAGTCAATATCCCTGGTCCAGGAGAGGAAGAAGGTAGTACTTTCATATCAGGTGGTCACAAAGAAATATACTGAGAAGGTGGCATGGGAACAAAAACTCAAAGAAAGTGAGGGAGTGATCCTGTGGTCACGTTGAGGGAGATATTTCTGAGCAGAGGGAAGAATGATGAACAACTGCAGACACTCTGAGAGATGAGCAGATCTGGGGATTAATTCAGAAATAGCCAAGAGACCAGTGGGACTCGAGTCAAGTAAGTGAGAGGAAATGGATCCGGGGGTAAGAATGGGGATCAGTTTGAGATGGACGTTGGCTTCTTGTCTGGTAACGCCCCCAGACTATTTTCTCCAGAAGAAAGAAAATCTCTGTGACTCTGCTCTCAGAGGTATTTAGGAATTGTCAGTGCTTACCAGAGTACCTGAATGGATGCTACCAAGTATAACTGAATGAGTTCTCTCAGAAGACTGGTGCTTCCCAAGATTACTGCTTCATGCTTCACTAAAACACAAGACTCATGATCATCAGTAAAGTTGGCGGCATGAATGAATCATCTGAATGCATTCAGTGATCCTCTTGACTGATGCCCCATCATCAACAACTGACTAACACACTGAGAAGGAAATCATTCACTGAGTAGGTAGAAATGTCTGTGTGCTTGGCACCTTTAATAATTTTGATTATCTCGTTGAAAAAAGAATACTAGCCCCCTTTTATAAAAATCCCTGACTCTTCTGGGTACTTGCATCTATCTATAAAAATTTAATCTTCACTGTAATCCTATAAGGCAGGTTTTTTGTTGTTTTTGTTAATTGTGTGTGTGTGTTTTACAAAATTACATAGCATATAAAATTTACCGTCTTAACTATAATGTGGTGAGTGAGTTGCTCAGTCGTGTCTGACTCTTTGTGACCCCATGGACTATACAGCCAAGGAATTCTCCAGGCCAGAATACTGGAGTGGGTAGCCTTTTCCTTCTCCAGGGGATCTTCCCAACCCAGGGATTGAACTCATGTCTCCCACATTGCAGGTGGATTCTTTACCAGCTGAGCCACTATAATGTAAGTGTACAGTTGAAGAGCGGTAGACATATTTTTACTGTTGTATAACAGATCTCCAGAACATTTTCATCTTGTAAAACTGTAACTCATACTGAACAACTCTGCAGTTCCCTTCCCAGTGCCTATTAACCAGCATTCTATTTTCTGTATTTGACTACTTTAGATACCTCATGGGCTTCCCTGGTTGCTCAGCTGGTAAAAGAATCACCCACAATGCGACCTGGGTTCGATCCCTGTGATGGTAAGATACCCTGGAGAAGGGAACAGCTACCCACTCCAGTATTCTGGCCTGGTGAATTCCATAGACAGTATAGTCCATGGGGTCACAAAGAGTCAGACACTACTGAGCAACTTTCACTTTCAGATACCTCATACAAGTTGGAATCATATAGTGTTTTTTTTTTTTTTTTTTGGACTGGCTCATTTCATGTAGGAACAGGCTTTTTTTTTTAGTTTGTTTTGCTTTAATCTGTTTTACACATGAAGAGACCAATGTTTAGAAAACATAATTAACTTGCTTAAAGCCATTCAGTTACTAGGTAACACTGAGAACTTGAATCTCAGTCTGATGCTGAAACCCATGAACTTAACTACTATTTCTCAAACCAGAATGCTCGGAATCTGTGGGAAGAGGGTGAGGTATATAGATTTAATCTTGGAGAACTCTGAAGTTTCTATTTCCTTTAAAAGTTTGCAGACTCTATTTAAGTGTGAGGAAGCAATGCCAAACTGAAGTGATGGAGCCTGTGGCTTGATGCCAGAGTCAAGAACATCCCAGACTTCCTCACTTATTACTTGTGTTTAACACATTGACCTTTACATTTGTACATGTGGCTGAAATTAAGAATTCTCCTGCACATTCATGTAGGTATACTGTGATTGACCCAGCACATCAGGCTATGATGACAGTATTGCCACTGACCATCTATCTACTTACCAGACTCAGACAGCACATTCATTTAGGTTTTTCATCCTTTGATCAGAAAAAATCCTTCACTTAACAGAAGGAAACTTCATCTGCTTTGTTCCACCACCAGCACATTTCCAAGTCACTTGATGTCAAAATAAGAATAGTTCATCATATTCATCTTCTCTGCCAATAGCTGTCCATGTTCCTTACTTTTTTCAGAAAAGAGCTAAGATAATTTAAATATCGTTAAACATAGAGGATAAACGTTGGGTGGTTGGTAGGACATAAATAGAATGTTCACGGTGACCACATTTTCTAAACCAGTGAAACCAGGACAGACGGGCTGACAAGTACAAGTTTATTTCTGGGGTAGATGGAAGACACTATTTGATCAAGACTGACCTAGAAATATAAGAACATATGGTCACCCCCAAAATTTGGTATTCTCCATTTTTAGCATATTGAGTTTAAAGGATAATTGTCGGCTTGGCTTGAACAAAAGTTTAAAAGAACTTCCTTAGGGCAACTGATCTTTAAAACTATTAACTACGGGGATTGATGGGGATTTTATCTCTATATCAGACATTTTCAAGGACATATTAAGGCAGTGCACTAGGTAGCCTTTTTCTTTCTGTGTACTTTAAAGGGGAAAAGGAGAATTAGATATCATCTATGAATTTCATTCAACAGATACTTATTGTGCTCTAGCCAAATGTCCAGCTCATCACTAGTTACTTGGGGTCAAGATGAAGAGTAAGATTCATAGACCTAACGCACATGAAATGAAGTGTGAGATATACTCATAATAATTTTAGTGTAATATTTTGAGTATCATTATCTTACTTTTTTTACGTGTGCTAGGAGAGTAACAACTAAGCCTTAACAATTGGAAGATTATGAGGGTTGGGTTATGTGTTCTGGATCATAAACTTTTAATAAAAATTTTACCTTGTGGAGAAGGAATTTCTAGATTCTGTGAACCTTAAGATTAATGTCTTCAGTACAATACTCAGTGAATAAGAAGTGCTCAATAAATTTTATCTACTCAGCTTTCAGACATTTGGTGAGTACCACTGTATGCCAGGTCTTGTGCTAGAGTGGCTAAGGAGAAGGCTTAGCATGCCCTAGTGTTTAACCTCGGTAAACATGGGTTCACTATGAAATCAGGCGGATAAAGAGGTGACTGCAGTACTCCATGGTAAGTCCTCTGCGGGTGGGGGGCGGGTGGTGAACCCTTAGTGCTATGCCAGATCTAGAGAGCAATGTCAAGGAAGTTTCTTAGTCTTGATATACCAGTGAGTTTTGAAAGATGAATAGATTAACCAGGTTAAAAAGTTGGGGAAGGGAGGTGAAAAACTGAATAAACAAGGGTTCAGAGAGAAAGGAGAAAAGAAAGCAATGAAGGAAGGGAAATAATATATTATGAAGTTACGGCTTCCTTGGGGGAAAAAAAGTTTATTTTGATTTGGACCCTAAGGTTTTTGAAAGTGAATAACAGGAAATGCAATTAGTAAGATAAACTTCCTGGGTGGCTCAGACAGTAAAGGGTCTGTCTACAATGCAGGAGACCTGGGTTCGATCCCTGGGTTGGGAAGACTCCCCAGAGAAGGAAATGGCAACCCACTCCAATACTCTTGCCTGGAAAATTCCATGGATGGAGGAGTTTGGTGCAGGCTACTGTCCACGGGGTCCCAAAGAGTCGGGCATGACTGAGCGACTTCACTTTCACTTCACTTTCCATAGGATAAGTTATGATAGCCATTGTGAGGTCTGGTAGGCAACTTAAACCCTTATGATTTGAGGTGGGAAACTGGAAGCTGTTAGAGGTGTTTCTGGGGAAGTACTTATATGAGTATTTTAGACATAAATACAACAAAACAAAACAATTAGATATTTTGATTTTTTTTTTCTTGACAGATCTGAAAGGATGGTTAACAAAGAACTGAGAAGCTAGTCGGACTCTGTGTGTTAGCTTAGCTTCACTAGAGGCTTTCCCTTTCTCTTCTCTGATTCCTTTTTGCCATCTTTGCTTTATCCTATTTTGTCTTTTATTCTATCTGTGATTATTTTACGCCCTATTTTTAGGGTCAGCATTTTGTTAGCCTCCTATAAAATCAATATTTAAAGTCAAATGTTATGCTGAGAAATATTAATACTTTAGTCCTGTAGCTGAGAAAACATTTGAAGATCAGACAAAATTCCTGGATATTAACAATGTTGAATTGTTGTGAACAGGTGGTTTGTATGTTCTTAAACAGAATCTTATGAATTTATGACTTTTTAAAATCAGGAAAGTCATAACCTCTCTATGATAGTACACCATAGTAAAATTTTACTATGTATACAACATTTTTTTCAAGATGTCATTGCCCACCATGGCCTAGCCCAAGTTTCAAAGTTTATAGTACCTGGTTCATAGTCTTGAGTCTGCCTCTAAATAACTGTATGTTCTTGGATAAATCAGTGCCCTGAGTTCTGAAATATGACCTTGCTTGGTTCCACCATTCCTTGCTAGCGATCTTATTGCGTCATATAAACAGCTACTCACTCTTGCTTGGTATTCTCAAGAGACCTCCAGAGTTTCTTGCCAGGTGCTTTTCCTCATAATCATGACATCCTCTCTTGTGATTCCTCCAAAAATTCCTGCTGCTACTGTTAAGTCACTTCAGTCGTGTCTGACTCTGTGTGACCCCATGGACAGCAGCCCACCAGGCTCCCCCGTCCCTGGGATTCTCCAGGCAAGAACACTGGAGTGGGTTGCCATTTCCTTCTCCAATGCATGAAAGTGAAAAGTGAAGTTGCTCAGTCGTGTCTGACTCTCAGTGACCCCATGGACTGCAGCCTACCAAGCTCCACCGTCCATGGGATTTTCCAGGCAAGAGTGCTGGAGTGGAGTGCCATTGCCTTCTCCCCCCAAAATTCCTACTTCACTTTAAACCTATTTTTCCTTTTGCTTCTTCCTTTTGCACCTAAAAAGTTTGTCACAGAAAAGTATTCTTTACAAGTTCATCACCTATTTATCTGTTGAAGATGTAATTAAGTTAAACCCCTTAGTTTTCTTTCACTGAGCTACAAATTTATTTTTTCTATCACCTGGGGAGGTGAAATATGGCCAATTGGGGAGTGGAAATATGGCCAATTTGAACTTATTTGGCTTTTAACTATTTGAAGAGAGATGAATAATAATCTCTTTATGAAAGTGGAAATGGTAATATGAGTATTAATTATTATTTGGATTAGTTACGATCAGACCTTTGGCATCTATAGATAAAAGATGCTGCCACATTAAACTGAAAAGTGTAAGCCAAGTAAGGATATTTATGTTTTCTTTCTTTCTTTTTTTAACTCCTCATTTATTCTGATCTGATGCAGTGACTTGATTTAACCAATAGAATGCCTTTCCATTCTAAAGCATTCTGTTAGGCCTTTCCAAGTCTAAGCCTTGAGGAGGTTTGGCAGCTTGAGTTTTTGTACTTTGGGGAGTTGTGACCCACTACATAAGAAGAGTCCATGGTCTGGAAGAGCCCATGTGATGAGATCACATTAGGAGAGACCCTGAGTGTACATAGAGAGATGCCGCGTGTGCCAGCTATTCTCCAAGGTGCCACTCTTCCCAGAAGATGCTTTACCTCAGGACTTTGAGAAGTTCAGAGGGGAAAGGGGCTTAGGACTTGTTCCAAAAGACCAGGATCTTGTTTCCAGTGGCAGCCTCTGAGACAAGGGCAAGAGTGGGGACTTGGTATCCAGTATAGACAGCCATAGCATCCTTTCCAGAATCTTCTTTTAATGCAATTTCTGGTCCCCTAATATCACTCAATTTCCTCTTAAAACAAACAAACAAAAAAAAACACAACTTTTTTTCACCCATTTCTTCCAAACCCATTTCCTGGCAACCATCAGTCTATTCTCTGTATCAGTGAGCTTGGTTTTGTTTTTTGGTGTGTTGTTTGGATTCTGCATATAAGAAAGATCGTGTGGTATTTGTCTTTCCCTGATTCATTTCAGTTCATCTTTTGATGGACACAAGTTATTTCAGTTGTTTCGATATCTTGGCTATTGTAAGTAATGCTACAATAAACATGAGGTGCATACATCTTTTTGATAGTTATTTCATTTTCTTAAGGTAAATACCTAGAAGTGGAATTCTTGTATTATATGGTAGTTTCTTTTTTTTGTTTTCTCCCTTCCTTCCATCCTCCCTCCCTCTCTTTCTTCCTTCCTTCCTTTCTTTTTTAAAGGAACCTCTATACTCTTCTCCATAGTGGCTGTACCAATTTACATCCCCACCAACAGTACACAAGATTTCCTTTTTCTCCACCTTCTCACCAGCACTTACTACTTCTTGTCTTTTTGATAAAAGGCATTATTACAGGTGCATTTGGGCTTAACAGTCTTCTAGGCAGTGTAGGAACTGGGAATAAAGCCCAAGACACAAACCATTCTGTACAGGGACATAATCATGAGAGGAAAACGAGCCTGGGAGGAAGAGCACTGTACCACTGAGCCAGGCTCTTACCCCAGTTTCAGATATCCACACCATGCTTCCTCATGCTCTGGGTGACCTCTTGCCCAGTGTGTGGCAAGATGTGCCCTCTTGTTCATCCTTCCAGCCGTCCTTCACTTGTCATATTTCTTGGTCCTCTTATCTTTCTCTTCCAACATCTATTAGAGAAACTGGTGAATTAGATTTTTCTTATAAACCATTCCTCTTGGTTTTATTTCTAGAAGAAATAATATTGTTACCTATGCCAATCAAGTAACCACTAAAAATAATTTTATTTTGAGACAGTTATGAGTTAACACCATTATACTGAATTAATGTATGGTTGTTTTTAAAAGCTCTTTTTTCTAAACATATCAAAACCAGGATTCCTTTATCTTTGTATATGTGTGTAAGTATGGGGGCATTTCCAAAAAGATGGGATGCTATAAATAAGCAGCAGAACTAAAATAAAAAATTAGACCCAGAATGCTTTAGGGAACTTTTCACCTCTGAATTATTAATTTTCAACTCTGTTTCATAACTCTGTTTTCTTTCTTTCTAAATGTAGGCTTGCATTTTCTTCTAGATATGTGAAGTTTAGCCATGATTTAATTCTCTAAGTATTTACTGAATATTTATCATATGCAATCAGCTAATCTAAAATCTGCAGGGGATATAAAGAAGAATAAGATCTGTTCTCAAATCTCCTGGGAAAAGAGCATTGCAGGCAGGGAAATAAAACAAATGACTTGGAGAAGAAAACATCTTTTTACTTTGAAACATTTGTCTTAAAAACTGACCAGCACAAAATATAAGCATCTCATGATAGTTCTAGTTATCTAAAGTTCCTACACTGCCATATTTGCTATGTAGATCTCTGGCAAGGATGTGCCTGACATTTGTACTGAATCTCTGAGAGTGATGGGATTATTTATACTAACCCAGACACACTCCAGTACTCTTGTCTGGGAAATCCCATGGGCGGAGGAGCCTGGTAGGCTGCAGTCCATGGGGTCGCTAAGAGTCAGACATGACTGAGCAACTTCACTTTCACTTTTCACTTTCATGCATTGGAGAAGGAAATGGCAACCCACTCCAGTGTTCTTGCCTGGAGAATCCCAGGGACGGGGGAGCCTGGTGGGCTGCCGTCTATGGGGGCGCACAGAGTCGGACACGACTGAAGTGACTTAGCAGCAGGAGCAGCAGACACACTTTTGTACAATGCTTCTCCTTCATATCACATGCATATTTGTGGAAAAGTTGGTTTGACAGTAGCACAAACTGAGTGAATCTTGCTATACTCATCATACGTGGAACTCCCAGCCCACTTTCCCCGCCCTCACTTTCCAAATTAGATCAGAGCTTTGTGACTTAGTGGTCTCTTTAGAAATCTAGTACAGTCTCTCGCTATTTAGCAGTGCTACCCTAGCAGCATAAAGTGTGAAATGAATCAATCCCATCCTAGACTTCCTCGTCTCTGAAGGCAGTAGCTGAGAATCAGTCACTCTACCCACAATTTTAGTGAGTAGGGTTTATGTTATTAAGATTAGGATCATTTCACTTCAGTAAAATATGAATTTCTTGAATGATCTCTGGAAAGGAGCATACCAAAATGGGAAATGCAGCTTACAGGAAAAGAAATCTGAAAATGGCACATGTGCTCGAAGTAAAGAAGTGATAGTTTCATATTATAGAATCCAAGGCTGAGCCCAGATGCCCTCAGTGGTGAGAGAGAATCTGGGAGAGTAAATAGTGAGAGGGTAGATTTAGCCTAGAGGTGTCATCAGTACCTCTGTAGTGACCCCCAAACAAAATAGTGTAATTCCTTGATCTGAACAATTTACATCTTCTCATATGTGTCCAGAGTATAAATAAGAATGTCTTGTACATTTTGCTCTTTTTGTATACTCTAACCTACCATACAATACTGTGGGGGATACACCAACCTACACATGGGATAAAATTGCATGGATCTAATAGACACATATGCAAAGATACACACATACAAATGAGTACAAAGGAGTCAGAAATCCCTGAATTATATGGGTGGATTGGATCAATGTCAGTAACCTGGTTATGACAGTGTACTAAAATTTTTCAAGGCGTTACTATTCCTAGTAGTGAGCAATGGGAAAGTGTCTGTAGTTTATTATAGCCACAAGTGAAGCTGCCGTTATGTCAAAGCAATTTTTTTTTAAGTCACAGGCTTGTTATGCAAATACAATTTCAAAACAAGTCTACTAAGCACCCACTTCAAACACTGTGGACCGTAACCCTTCATATATAGACATTCTGGAACTGATATCCTGAGCCCTGGACACTAGTCTCCTGCTGTAAACAAATATTTTTAAACAAACTTTTAAAATATTTAAAATGAAATAGGGGAGTCTAAGAATTAAAAACCCAAGAAAAATCTAGAACATTGAATTCAGCATTGGAATTAGAGCTGTTCAGGGCCACTGTGGGAATTTCCATGGTGGCTCAGATGGTAAAGAATCTGCCTGCAATGCTGAAGACCTGAGTTCGATCCCTGGGTCAGGAAGATCCCCCAGAGAAAGGAATGGCTACCCACTCCAGTATTTTGCCTGGAAAATTCCATGGACAGAGGAGCCTGGCGGGCTACAGTCCATGGGGTTGCAAAGTCGGACATGGCTGAACAGCTAACACTTTCAGGGCCATTGTGTTCCTCTTAATATTCTTTGTGAACTTGTTGTGGAATGGGTGGCACAAAATTTTAGTCTTTAATGATTTTATAAAATTAAGAAAAAATAACTTCTTCTTTGCTCAACTTCATTTTTCCTGACTGTTAATCTACATTTAAATATGATTTAAGGAGCTTGGGCCGAACTTCATAATCCCTACTAATGCACACATACAGTATTGCATACTGTAAACTCACTGACTAGTAACTGTTTTAATAATCTTTTCCATCTCCTAAAAACTTGGGCTTCCACCAAAATATAACTATTCTGTATTTCTGGGACTTCAATTTCATTTTTTTTTCCAATCAGGAAGACATAATATTGGACATCTACCAAAAAATATATCAGTCAGATGCTATTACAATTTCATACATACTATGGCTTTTTTTCTTATATTTGTTCCAGATCATTAATTAGTAAATATAATACTCTTCATAGTCTCATTAATTGGCATTTTATGTTAATGCTGTTCAGCCTAGCCACAGGCTATAAACCTGTTTACTAATGTCATGCAGCTAAACATTTATTTAAAGTAAAACTGGAACTCCATGCATCATGTGATATTAGGAACCAAAATATGTAATGCTTTTGGGCCCTAATGTTAAGGCTAAAATCAGTCTTAAAAGTCCACAAATACTTTTAATAATTACTTGGTTTTGATAAATCTTCTGCTAGCATATATGCAGCTAATAATGATCTATTATAATGGTAAGGCTTATTTTATATTCACAAATATTAACAAGATTTTATTTGGGGTCTCAAATCATTTACTTGTGCTAGTAACAGAGAAAAAAGAACAAGTTTGAATTTCATATCTTATTTCTCCACACCATTCTCAGAGTTCTTCATCAGCTGGCATTATTTATTCATTGATTTCTGTGTGTGAAGCATCACAGTGAGGATGATTTGGAAGTGAAAAAATGCTGAGATTAGGAAATGTAATAATGGTTCAGAATATTGACAACCAAGAGGTGGTAGTTTATCACTTGCTAGATGGCAATATAGAAACAAATTCTGGGTAAGACTATGACTGCTGATCACGAGCTTATTATTAAAATGGCAGAAAGGATTAGCAAGAGTGTAATCAATTCTATCACAGACATATGGTAATTACAAGTTACAGCTCCAAAGAAGGGCTATTTAACCATAGAGGACATAGGGCAACAGGGTAAGGAGGGAGAAGGCCAGAGGGAGGAGAATGATAAGATAGAAAGGCCCTTGGGAGAGCCTTCATTTAAAAGGAGGAAGAGTTGACAATGCTTTCAGAGGAGAGCTATTGTCGTTCAGTTCCAGACCAAACTGGGTGCAAGCAGATTCAGTGTTTGCAATGCAAGACCTGTATCTATTTGTGCAGAATACATATCGGGATACGGAGGCATGTTGAAGGTATGCATGTGTCTGTGAGCTTCTATGTGTGTGCACATGTGTTTGTGTATCTGGTAACTCTTGAAAGTTAGACTATTGAATTTAAAGTTAACACATAAAGATTATTTTTTTCTTCAAGAAGCTTGAAACCAAAGCTATTTTGGAGACCTATGATGTACAGTATAAGGAGAGGGAAAAAAAGAAGTGTGAAAACTTGATTCAACAGGAAGGCAGTCAAGGATGCACTGGTTTTAGTCTGAAATGCAGATATAAAAAGTGCTACCAAGTGTTTTTGAGTGTGTGTGTGTTTGTTTCAGCTTTAGATCTCAGAATATATGACACTGTCAAAAAGAGATAATAAGGTCTCTGAGAAAGAAATATATTAAGAACTTTGTCACTAGAGTAACTAAAACTTACAATATACAAAATGTGATTATAAAGTAAGAAAACTAATTCTCAGTTCAGTTCAGTTGCTCAGTCCTGTCTGACTCTTTGCAGCTCCATAGACTGCAGCAAACCAGGCTTACCTGTCCATCACCAACTCCCAGAGCATGCTCAAACTCACGTCCACCGAGTTGGTGATGCCATCCAACCATCTCATCCTCTGTCTAAATTAATTCTAGAATCTATATATAATTTTTTTTTAATCTATAGTCACCTTGACAACTTAAACTCTATGCAGGTGGACATCTCTTTAGAAAATAGTTTTCTGAAAATAACATATATGAAAAATGCACTGGTAAATCCTATTAATAATGGAACTGTTTTCTCTCTTTCTTTTCCTTTTGTTCTCTCCTTTTCTTCCTCCCTCCCCCACCCCCTCCTTTTCTATTTTCTCCTTCTCTGTTTTTTGCCTATTTTATGACTATTATTTTCCTATTTTGGTTTTTACAGCAAAATCTATAGATTAGAACCGTTTCTTTAAAAAGAATTGTCATTATTGACCATTTTTAGATGCAATTTAACTTCTGGTTGTGTGAGAGGGTAATTACATTTGGAGGAAGTAACTCTTTGCTTCCAAAGAAAAGTTTGCTGATGAAATAATTCTACAAAGTTAAAGGAACACATGACTACTAAAGCATTGAATAAACATTTGTTGAACATTTTTTACAGAACAGCCATGATGCACAGGGAAAATATTGTAAGCAGAATAATTGTCTGCCCTCATGTAATGTGTCTCTAGCAACATATTCTGGATAATCCAAAAAAAAATGATACAGTCTAGTATCTATTTTTAGAATTTGTAAATTGCTAGTTTTCTAAAAATTATCCCACTCTTTCATCTAATAAAATTAGACAGTGAAAAGAGAGATCAGAATTTTCTGGTTCACACAACTAGAGCCATACAGAACCTATCATTAAAGAGCATGCAGGATTAGAACTCAGGATTAGAACTCTGTGTAGGTGCCCGCACAGAACTTTTTGCTTCTAGGAAGCATTTCTGCCTGACTCCCATGCTTCCTGCCCGGGGCCCACCACTAGGCCATGTAATATCCTCTGGAGAAGATGCAGCTCACTACCAGGGTTCATACTGGGGGACTGGATATCGACCTCTTTACTCACTCCATGCCACACTTACATGAAGTGCAGCTACTGGGTATATCTATTAAATGCAATATGTAGTCAGAATGCTTTTTATGATAGGGAAAAGCACTGAATCTCTGAGATCAGCCATAACAGAAATCTAAAGTGTACCTTCCAAACCACCAAAAAGGGAATATAGACATCATTTAATATGAAACGTTAGAAATTAAGTCTTTAAAACTTGCCTCTGGCAACTGGTTCTACCTCACGTGGCAATACATCACATAAGCTAAAGTGTTTTGGTGATGTATTGCTCTAATCCATCCCAGCAAGTGCACTCTGAGAGCATATTAGTGCAATACATCATCGCTGGGGGAGATTGTGGTGCTCACATAGCAGTCTGGCCTGGAGGGTACAGAGCATCACTTCAGCCCTAATGCCAAAGCATGGGGATCCCCTGATGTAGCAGCTTCCCAGCGATCAAGGCCAGGATGCGTCACAACGTGTGGGCTCTGAAAGGAACCTAGGATCGCTGTTGGCTGTCAGCAAATGGTAAATAAAAGTCCAGAGGACTATAGACTCATCATCAGTGTGTTCAACAGCACAGTAAGATAATTCACTTTGTGCCATTCCCATCCGGAAACTACCCTTGCTTGATTTTGCAGCTCAGAGGTTAAAGCGTCTGCCTGCAATACGGGAGACCTGGGTCCGATCCCTGGGTCAGGAAGATCCCCTGGAGAAGGAAATGGCAACCCACTCCAGTATTCTTGCCTGGAGAATCCCATGGATGGAGGAGCCTGGTGGGCTACAGTCCACGGGGTTGCAAAGAGTCGGTCGGACACGACTGAGTGACTTCACTTTCTTTCTTTCACTCAGGGTGAAGTTAGTATTTGGGTTTCTCTCCTGGGTAGATACTAGGAGACCTGCGAGAACTAGAGGAAGATGATGTTACAGTTTGATACTTCCTTTGTGTATGCATCTAACCTCTTCTGTTTGAAGTTAATTTGATTTTGCCTGCATAGAAAATGAGCCTTGGGAAATGATTTTTTATTAGAGATATGCTGAACAATTCAGTTTCTAAACTTGCAAGCTGGAGGAGATTGAAAAGTCCTTACAGACTGAAGCTTTTGGTGCATATCCAGAACTTCAGATTGTTTTTCTTGACAAAAGCCAGTATCTCAAGCAGTTTTGAGAGACATCATCGTACAATCATTTGCTAAATTAAGTGAACATATAAGATATCCACCAGTTTATCCTAATGCTATTGGTTAGATGGCATTTTGGACTGCTTCCTTTTACTGACATTCTGTGTGCACAGAGTTTCTAATCTCTTCCTTGGTGTTTATTTATTGACCTACTAGAAGAGATTAAAAAGTGGATTATTTTTTTAAGGTAAACACAAAACTTCTGTCAGTATATTAAGGCCTTATAAGGCCCAGTGCTATGGACACATACTAGGAGAAACCACCAGAGGCAGTTTTTGCATACGTAACAACACAAATAAAGGAAGTTTCAACAGGACATATTTGTTATATGATAATATGATGCCATTATCTATACATATAATTCTTTGGGTAACTTACTCACTGAATTTATAGTGGAATCACTTTTCATAAAATCCTTGATGACAGTTATTCTTTCATTGAAGATGCAGTGTCCTATATATAATATTTCTTAGTATTATATTGCATTTTATGTAACTCTACTCTTGCTAGATTTGCTCAAGCAGTAGGCGTTATCTTCTTGCCTTCAGGAAAGAGTTTATTAGGAGAGGTAACCCTTGTGCTTCATCTGTGACTTAATGACCAGTCAACTTTTATGTGCCTAGTTAAACAAGACATGCAGTTGAGAAAAATTACCCTACTATTTCTTCCCCAGGATTTCAGAAATGGCTATCACATTCATGTGCTCTTACCTTTTTTACTTTGTACTTCACAAATTGTCCTGAGGCTTCCCTGATGACTCACTGGGTAAAGAATCCGCCTGTAGTACAAGAGATACAGGTTTGATCCCTAGGTTAGGAAGCTCCCTAACCTAGGAAAGCAGAAGGAAATGGCAACCCATTCCAGTATTATTGCCTGGGAAATCCCATGGACAGAGGAGCCCGGTGGGCTACAGTGGAAAGAGTCACAGAGAATTGGACATGACTAAGCATGATTCCTTTCCTTCATAAATTGTTCTATCCCAGGGTGCAGTGTAGTATGTGGAGGTTAGGAACTAAAAGTAAGGGTTGCATAGCCACTTTGTCTGGGTTCCAGTCTTACTTCCACTTACTAACTCTGTAACTGTGGCTTGGTTGAGCTAAGCCACTTTAGTTTTCTGACTATCAGTTTCTTTATGTATGAAATGAGGATGATATTACTAGGCTATCAGGAAAAAAATGAAATGAAAATATCCCTACAGAGTTCTTTGTGCAATGCCTGTGATCCACAGAAAGGATGCAATACATGGTAACTATTCTTGTTATGCAAATGAGAAACTCAAATTGTCAAGGAAACCTAAATTTACATCACTTTTTGGAAAATTTTTTACATCTTTTTGTGGCTTCATCTCCAATGACCAGCTGTTTCATTTTTTACCTTTACTTGCTGATAATATGTACAAAAATATAATCATATTTAATTGTGAACCTCTAAATGTAAACATACCTTCTACTTGTTTATATCTCTCACAGTCAAATTCAAAAATCATCACCATCATACAACTGTGGATGAAACATTCCCCGTCCAGGTCCTTCTTCTGAGACGTAGGTGGCGATCCATATGTTTGACTTTAGATTCATAACATTATTTTTGCTTCTGTCTGTTTCTATTTCATCACATGCTCATCAGCTGTATATATTCCTAACTCCCTCTCTCAGGCTGGGAGCTCCTCAAGTCCAGAGACTGGAGCTTGTTTTCATTATGTCTTTAGGACCTGGTCCAGACTCTGACACAAACTCCACATATTGAAGTTGTCTCCCCAAATATCCCCATACCTGATATGAATTTTAGATATGGCTATAATGATATATTTTAGATTCATCAGAAAAGGACATTTGCACACTATCCAGTTCTTTATCAATTAAGACAAAGCTAGAAATACTCATGATGCTCCAGAGGAGATAAGACAGCTGTTATCCTTGTTGATCAGATGAGAATATTAAAAAGGTACTTACTGCAAGTCACACAATTAATGGCAACACTGAAACTAGAACTGAAATTTCTCAATACTTTAAAACTCATGCCAGCACCCAGTAGGTTCTGCCTACTGAGAAAATGAATAATCCTGAAGATTAATGTTGGATGGGGAAAAACAAAGTTAGCTTTAGTTTTTTCACAGAGCCCTTTAATCTTTAACAGAGATTATTAAAGATTATTCATGTGTTAGAACTCATGTGTTAGGATTTAATGCTATGTAATAGAATGAGCTTTGATTAGCTGTATGACTATGGGAAAGTTACTTAAACTCAGCTGTAGCTTTGATTGCTATATCTGAAAATAGGTATACAAAATGCCTACCTTGGAGAATCAATGCACTACTACTCATAATGGCTAGAATGCATACTGACTGGCACACACTGGACATTAATCCGTGGTGGCTATTAGTGATATCATTAACTATAAGATTACCAACATCATCCTCATAGGATACTAGCTAAGTGTGTCTCTTCTAACGAAAGAACACACTAAACATGTATTTGAAAGAGCAGAAAAGGCCAGATCAAACAAAAAGACCCTTACATTTACAAAAGAAAATAGTGTACAGTAAGTACATTATTTTTGCTCAGGGTGTATTGGAAACAATTTCTGGCAGCAGAATTTGCTGCCATGCCATATACGTATCAACCTGTCTCGTATGGACTATACATTGTAAGCATCAGAGAGCTTTAACTGTACAGCAAGCCTTGCTATTGTAGTATGATGCGGGTAGGAAGGAGATAAAAGTTTATGCAATTTAAAGAAGATATGCGGAGAAAAATTATTTTTTGGGTACTAATCTTGTTCTTGTTCAGAAAACGAAGATCATGGCATCTAGTCCCACCACTTCATGGGAAATAGATGGGGAAACAGTGGAAACAGTGTCAGACTATTTTTCTGGGCTCCAAAATCACTACAGATGGTGACTGCAGCCATGAAATTAAAAGATGCTTACTCCTTGGAAGGAAAGTTATGACCAACCTACATAGCATATTCAAAAGCAGAGACATTACTTTGCCAACAAAGGTCCGTCTAGTCAAGGCTATGGTTTTTCCTGTGGTCATGTATGGATGTGAGAGTTGGACTGTGAAGAAGGCTGAGCGCCGAAGAATTGATGCTTTTGAACTGTGGTGTTGGAGAAGACTCTTGAGAGTCCCTTGGACTGCAAGGAGATCCAACCAGTCCATTCTGAAGGAGATCAGCCCTGGGATTTCTTTGGAAGGAATGATACTGAAGCTGAAACTCCAGTACTTTGGCCACCTCATGAGAAAAGTTGACTCATTGGAAAAGACTCTGATGCTGGAAGGGATTGGGGGCAGGAGGAGAAGGGGACGACAGAGGATAAGATGGCTGGATGGCATCACTGACTCAATGGACGTGAGTCTGAGTGAACTCCGGGAGTTGGTGATGGACAGGGAGGCCTGGCATGCTGCAATTCATGGGGTTGCAAAGAGTCGGACACAACTGAGCAACTGATCTGGTCTCCTCTGAATCTTGTTCTTAATTCCCACTCCTGGTGATGGTGGTTTGAGGGCAAGTGGTAGAGAAACATTCCAATTTTAGGTCATGCATTTTCTTATTTTTTAAAAGTATTTCTTTCATGTAAATATTCAGTCAACTCAGATTTCAAATTCTCTTAGGTAAAGGGAAATCTCTCTTTCCATCCACAGGATGTGGGGGAGGGATTTCTGTTCTAAAGGCCTGCCTTGGTATCAACCTTGGAATCCCTGAGATGTCCCCCATTAGCCTGATCTCTGGCCATCCTTTGTGAACTGAGACATGGGTGCCCTGGCTAGTGGTCCAGGAACCATGTGGGCAGACATCCTTCTGGACTTTGTATTTTGTGTTGCCTTTAGATCCAAGATTCCTCAAGGCTCCTTGTGTGGGCTCCAAGCTTTTGCTGGGCCCTTGGTCCTCGTACTGTCTCTGGGCCCAGCTGGAAAACCCAAGAACTTCTCTGCAACCTGCTGGAGCCTTTGAGTTTTCCCTCAGATATCCTCCTCTGCTGTTACCACCTCTGCTCTTAGGCCTTGATGGATAGAGCACTGTATCAAAATCAAGGCTTTTCTGAGAGGCTCTTATTACCTACCTACTCCCCCCTCTCCCCCATCCGAGGAAGTGTGACACCAGCAGGAGTGGTTTCTGACTTCTCCAGTCTGGGTGTTTGATCTTCTTTAGGTTCAGCTCTAGTGGAGGAAAACAGGGACTCCATCTGCCTTCTTTCTCCTTTATTTTCCTCTTTCTGTGCTCTTCCTGCAAACATCTGAATATCCTTTCCTTCCTGTGTGGTGGGAACTTTCCCTGTTATTTGCTGCTCTGTGGTTTACTCTTTGGCTCACAGGCACCTCCCCAACCCCAACCCTCCCACTGAAATGTTACAGAGCATAAATCCTTTTAGATATTTACTTTTCCTCTCAAAAAATTGTGGCTTTTACAAACAAACAGAGAAACAAAAAATAATGTTTATTTGATCATTTCACTATGGAATTAAAAAGAGAGAGAAACTAGCAGAAATACTGGTTTCTCAAATGTGTTCAGCCATAGTTTTAGTGGGTGGGGGAATATCAACAGACAGCATTAAAGAGAAATTACCCTAAACAAAAATACCCTGGAGAATTAGGAATTAAGATTACAAATGAGAAAATTACACAGGCTTACCCTGTAACAAATTTTATCTCTGTTGTATCTAAGAATGTAAAATCCACTTCTCTTTTGGCCTTCTCAAGACAATACAATATTCTTCAAATTCTTAAATTTATTGATTGAGTTTCCTTCCCTGTGTAAACATAATCTTCTAAATGGGTATTTATAATTTTACCTTTTAGAAGCAATCAGCTATTACAGTTGTGCTTCCAATACTCTAATCATCACGGTGGGAAACATTTTATATTGTGATAATTTGAACCAATATCTCTTTTAGAGGCTTCCTGGTGTCCACTGGCTTCTTTAAGAAATAGACCCTAGGGTTTATAGCTAAAGTTATAATCAGTAAACCTATGATTTCCATTCCCCTGTAGACATCCTGATTTCAGTTTAAACTTAGGGCTGCTTCTTGAAGAGAATCTTAATTTGCTAACGGGTTTCTTGTAACCTGGTCAAAACAAGTTGAACATTGTAATTCATGAGTGACTGTCCCATCCACTTCTTTCATCCTCACCTCCCATACTCCTCATACCCTTGCTGATACTGTATTAGTATGAAAATCATTACCACTACTGTCCTCGTTTGGAACAGTTGCCAGGGAAGGCATTTACATTATTTATAGGAGATAACCAATATTTTTTCCATCAATATTTATTCAACAAGTGCAGGGAGATTTACAACTGCCTAGCACATGAAGTTGGAGAGGGCAATGGCACCCCACTCCAGTACTCTTGCCTGGAAAATCCCATGGACGGAGGAGCCTGGTAGGCTGCAGACCATGGGGTCGCGAAGAGTCAGACACGACTGAGTGACTTCACTTTCACTTTTCCCTTTCATGCATTGGAGAAGGAAATGGCAACCCACTCAGTGTTCTTGCCTGGAGAATCCCAGGGACGGGGGAGCCTGGTGGGCCGCCGTCTATGGGGTCGCACAGAGTCGGACACGACTGAAGCGACTTAGCAGCAGTAGCAGCAGCAGCACATGAAGTATCAGAGAAGGCAATTGCAACCCATTCCAGTACTCTTGCCTGGCAAATCCCATGGATGGAGGAGCCTGGTGGGCTGCAGTCCATGGGGTCGCTAGGAGCCGGATACAACTGAGCGACTTCACTTTCACTTTTCACTTCCATGCGTTGGAGAAGGAAATGGCAACCCACTCCAGTGTTCTTGCCTGGAGAATCCCAGGGACGGGGGAGCCTGGTGGGCTGCCGTCTTTGGGGTCACACAGAGTCGGACACGACTGAAGCAATTTAGCAGCAGCAACAGCAGCAGCACATGAAGTATGGTGCTAGAGTACACACCTCTCTCTGATCACAGAGGTGACCAAGCTACAGAAAATACTTTGATTTTAAAATAAGTGTGTACCTATGGCCCTTACTGTTGCTTTGAGTATACAGTAAGACTCAGCAACATATGAGCATTGTGAAAAACATCAATATCATACATATCATAAAGAACACCATATCATAAATTTACCATAAAATGGATGTACTATAATAACATTATATTCTTATATAATAATATATTAGAATACTTATTAGAATACTTCTGAGCCTCCCGTCCCTGGTCAACATGCTTATTTAGTGATTCTGTTTTTCCTCTAGTCTGCATGTGTTTTTTCTAATCTATCCATATTTTGTATCTAATTTTTTGTGACCTATGGGTTGCATGTACAACACAGTTGCCAGAGCCTAGAGATGCTTTCTGCAGATCAACCAGGGACCAAGACAAAGCCTCAGGTGAGAAATTCATTGTGAGAGTCCTTAAGTCGTGTGTGAATGAACACACTCGCGAATCCACTAAAAGTTTTTCCTCAGTGATACTTTCCTTAGAACATGATTTGATTTATCACATTTATAAGAAATGAATTCTGAATGGGATTATAAATTGCAATTAATGACATATAATTAATAGCCTTGACCTACTTAACCAATGCTATGGAAATGCCCAAGTTTTTTGTGGATTAACGACATTTATATTCTATTTATGGATTTTTCCCACCTCAGTACTCTACTGCCAGCCCATCTCCCAACCCTTCTTTCCTTCTGAAATAGCGTTTTCTCAAGAGCCTAGCCTGCTCTGTTTTGCTCTTCAAAGGTATTCCTACTTTAATACTGGCTCGTTATGGACCTGAAAAAACATTAGTAGTAAATATTCTAATAGGACCATTAACTTTTGTTTATTATTTAATTTAGTAGTAAATTAGATGATCTGAAATCTACATGTATGACAGCATGAATTGTGTCAGTAATTCCTTAAAAGTGTCCATGTAATAGATATGGTCTAAAGGCTTTACTCTAAATTCTTTATTCTTTTGTTTATAATTCTTTACAGTGTTCTAATTTCATTATATAATTATAGAGCCACTGAGCACAAAGATATGAAATTTATATAATTATTATATTCTGGTTTTTTAATCTTCCATTTGATCATACTGGCTGATTAATACAAGAATACTAGCTATACACCTATAAAAGTTAGCTTACCAGCAGTCACAAAAGCTAGGAGGCTGGATTCTGTTGGCCTTTCAGTGCCTGTGAGCTGTTGAACTAATGTTTGTTTATTCATCACTATAAAAAAATATCTTGAGTAAGCAGTCTAGTGTATACTTTTGAACTATACATTGATTGGTGAATGTCAGAGATCTATTGTAGTTCTTCAGGTAGTATGTATAGCTCTCAATATGATTTCAATGACAAGCCATTGAAAAATATGTATGCTTTAAAATTTTTTCTAGTTTCTATGAGAGTTCACACCAGTATCTTTATTTTGAGGGTAATGATTATTAAAGTTGACCACACTGTAGGATTGAGTGGGTGTAGGGGCCAGATTATTTGGTCTTTGTGAACAGTATTGTTCAGAGCAAGGGCCTTGAAGAGACCATTTGGGTTTGAAATTGTCTCCTTAGTTTCAGACCACGTGAGTTCAGTTTCCTCATCTCTAAGACAAAGACTCCATTTCTTTGTGTGGCCAGAATCATCGTGTGGTGTAGTTAGTTCCTCAGACATTGTCATCTAATGAATCCTGGGGCAGGGAGCCTGTTCCTCTATCTCAGCAGGTTGTCCTGAGAATTAAATGAGTGAAGTGCTTAAAATATTGTCTGATTAAGTACTCTATAAGTGTTTTCTATTGTTATCCTTTGGGTAAAACTGGTTTTATTAATGACTTGGGCACCTGAAATAGTGTATTCTGGTTCTAATTTTAATGATAGGTAATGATTTTTTCCCATAACTACTACTGGTTACTGGCACTTGTTCTAATAAAAAAAGTTTCCAACAGACTAAACTGGGGTCTTTAATCCTCGAAAAATACTGTATTGCATTGCTGCACTAGGCTATATTGAAGCCTGAGGTGAAAGGAACAATAAATAATTCTGATCCTATGGTTCTTTAAAAGTTTAGCAATTTGTTTATCATAGACATTTTTGCACTTTAAAAAATATTGCATTGGGATATTATTTGTCTTGATCACCAAATTTTAGCATCCTTCCCTCCCACCCCCACCTGCCTTATATTTTGCACCCAAGATGCATGTCTCATTCGTCTCACCCATTTCAGCCTAGTTCTGGCCCTGCTGTTCTGGCTTCATCTGATGTAATGAAAACATGTGGTTGGCACATCATTATTTTATTGCTGACTCAGGGTGGAGGCTATCGTAGCCAAATCTAAATTTAAAGCCTGGAAACTGGCCCTTAGAATGCCATTCCTACTGATACTAAATTTCATTTTTTTTTTTCCACTTTCAAGGTAACTTAGAAAAATCTCAGTTTATGGAATCCTAAAATTTCAAAGCAAGTTTTGTACTCATTTGAAAACATGGTCAGGCAATTTGCTCTTAAGAGTGAAATGAGCACAAAATAAGTATGACATCAAATCAGAGTGCCATAGGGCAACAGGTCAGCCATGTGAACAATAATTATCCTAAACTCAAGGGAGAAAGAGAGTGGGATGGAACCCAGGGGGATTTTTTTTTTTTTTTCTCTCTCTTAATAGTATTAAGAGAAACACAATTAGTCAGATGAGCCTCTTTGTGGAAGAAAAGGCATAAGGTGTGTCATTACTTATTGATGATGAGATTGATGATGCTGGCTAAGTACACAGGAACTCATCCAGTGTCCCGTGGGATAATGGGGAGCATGGACTAAAACCACATACAAATTTGGAAGCAAATAAATGTTGAGTTGTACTCCTGCTTAGTCATCTGTTAATATTAGCTGTGTAGTTTGGACTAGATACTTAAATTCTCTGAGCCTTCATATGCCTATATTACTAGACTGTCATGAGAAATAAGAGTTTTATGTAAGTAGCTAAAAATGCACAGAGTATGTAGCAGAAGCTTTTATGGGTTATTCCTGATGTTATTATAATTCACATTAATATTATGTCAAGCAACATACTAGCTAATCAAGGTATAAGGAGGGAGCTCAGTGAATAGGCCCAAAGAAGAGAATGTGCTCAGTTACTGAGTTGTGTCTTTACGACCCCATGGGCCATAGCCCACCTGACTCCTCTGTCCATGGAATTTTCCAAGCAAGAATACTGGAGCAAGTTGCCATTTCCTACTCCAGGGGATCTTCCTGAGCCAAGGATAGAACCCATATCTCTTGTGTCTCCTGCACTGACAGGTTGAATCTTTACCATCATGCCACCTGGGAAGCCAAAGAGCAGAATACATGTCCATATAAGCCACCTGAGAGCTGGCCAACCTAGGGTAAGATGTGGCCAGCCCTCTTAATTTCTAAATAAAGCGAGAAAATGGTAAGAAAGGTAAGGAAGCCAAACAGGTAAGAAGCCAGGCTTCTAGTTGCTGAAGAATGCAGGGAGCCTTCAGCAAACCAGGAGAGAAAGAGAGAGCCTGGCTGACTCAAAATTTTTCTCCCAGAGAGGGAAAGGGATTGGGAGCTGGGCTGGCGAGTGCCACAGATTGAGGGAGAGCTGTCATCAGAGCTGTGTGGGTGGCAGGCCTTTATTACACACAAGCCTCAGCACATGCTTAGAGTAATGATTTGTAGGCTGGTGCTGTTCATCTTAAGTTGCTGAAAGATACTTACATTCTCTTTTGTTTTCTCAAACTAGTGTTTATTTAAAAAAAAACAAAACTTCCCTCCTCATTCTGTATCATAGTTACATATTCATTTTGAAGTATAGTTGAGTAAAAACAAAATGTATCTTTTAGTGGATTGGGGACTTTCCAGAGTCCAGGTGACATTTCAGGGCATCTTCCTGCTCCAGTCCTTAGAGAAAACATATCTGGTAGGCAGTGCTTATACAATGTCTAGGAACCTGGCTGAATCATTTAAAAAATTCAACCATATGGACATTTGTTCTAGGATGCACAGTTTTAAAAAAATCAATTACTGATTAGTCCTTCATCAAAATGAGTAAACTGAGTATATCTTTCAAGTATATTCTCCAGGGCTTGGTGTCTCAGATGGTAAAGAATTTGCTTGCAGTGTAGGAGACCCAGGTCTGATCCCTGGAACAGGAAGATCCCCTGGAGTAGGAAATACCCACTTCAGTATTCTTGCCTAGAAAACTGCATGGACATAGGAGCCTGGCAGGCTACAGTCCATGTGGTCTTAAAGAGTTGGACACGACTGAGCGACCAATACATCTTACAATAACGTAAACATAGGTTTAGATGGATCCTCTTTTAGGAGGGAACATGTGAGAAATTACATGACTTCATCTTTTTTTTTTTCTTAGCAAATAATGAATTTTCCAATCAATCAAGAAATTTAAGCTTATTGTCATCCTCCAAAGTGAGGAGATTCCATTCCCATTTCTCCCCCAGAATTGCGAAGCATTTCCCCTCTTCCATTCATGGGCCACCTGAGACACTTGGATCCAGGATTTGTTTAATTCTCCATACCTAAGTCAGTTTTCCTTGGGTTACATGTGAGTTTGGTCTTTGTATTTTGTATTTTAGTGAATTTTTCTTGGCAAGGGTACTGCTCTGCCTGGGAACTGATTGAGCTTCCGTAGAGCCAATATGTTTCTCAGTTCTCCAATTTAAATGCTGCCAAAAATTTCCTAAAGTGTGCCATGAGAAATTCAGCAGCACAGAAAACCCCATTCATTAAATAAACAGTTAACTAAGCAACCCTTGGCAAAAGCCACAACCCTTCTGACATTTGAAGCACTCGGGACCTTCCAAAGGAAATAATTAAAGAAGGCATTAAGAAGAAATATCCCCATGCTTAGCAGTCATAATTGAAAAACATCACTGTTCCCAACCTGGGGTCTGTATACTTTTTAGCGTCTTTAAAATTAGAAATGAAGAGTGGTTGCATATGCTTAATATTTCAATACACCCTGAAAAGGCTACATACTTACTCATGCTTGAAAGTGAAAGTGAAGTTGCTCAGTCCTGTCCGACTCTTTGCAACCCCATGGGCTGTAGCCTACTAGGCTCCTCCGTCCATGGGATTTTCTAGGCAAGAGAACTGGAGTGGATTGCCATTTCCTTCTCCAGGGGATCTTCCCAACCTAGGGATCGAACCCAGGTCTCCCGCGTTGCCAGCAGATTCTTTATCAGCTGAGCCGCAAGGCTTAGCACAAGCTAAATAAAAAATTTGCATAGGCTATCATTTGATCAATTTAGTGGGATTACAGGGGCTGTCATGTTTTTCATTGACAATTTTTTTAAAAATCAAGCATTTCCTTAATAAATACTATTTAGTAGAGGAAAGTTCTCAAAATGTATATTCATGGGAGATAAGAAATAGGGGTAGAAATTTGGGAAATATTTATTCTTTTCTCTATTTTTTGGCCATACCATATGTATCTTAGTTCTTAGTTCCATGCCCAGTGGTCGAACATGTGCCCCCTGCAGTGGAAATGTGGCGTCTTAACCACTGGACCACCACAAAAGCCCTGGGAAGTATGCATTAAAATGAGATTTGAGAGTGATTAATTACTTCACAGAATGCTTCTTTGCTTTTTAGAGAAGTAGCACTTATTTTTTTTTTAAATGACAAGCATGCCCCTCTAAAAATTTAAAGTCAAAACTTCTAAGATCTTACACAACACCATACTAGTAACAATAATAGCTACTCTTTATTTCCTCAGTGCCCACAACCAAACACTTAGTACTCTATATGCTTAAAGAATACTCTAAAATGAATATTAACCTGGAATCTATAGCCATATGAATCTATATCCATATCTATATATCATGCAATGCATTGCCTTCATCAGATATTGTTAAAATTACAGAAGAGATTTGCACAAAATTTCTTAGGAACAAGTCTACTTTGCAAAATCTTTTCATCTCAGGTGCTAAAAACAACAGCTTTGGCTGTCTTAGATGTAAGCTTACTCTGTTTTGAGGTTTCTCAGGTAGAGGTGTGATTGAGAAGTAAAAGCTGGCAGCCAGGGCCAAAAAGGGGACTCACACAACTTGAGTAGTCATAAATTAGATGACTAGCTGTTGAAATTTAGGAGGCTTAGTTGAGTCCCACAGTTTTTATTGCTGAAGGGAATTTAACTACCATGAAAACAGTCCCATGGAAAGGAAAAAAACAAGGGAAAAAGCATATATTCCTTGTTATGGAGACAAGGATTCAGATTCTCCCTTATCCTCTGCTTACTAGTTCCACACTTACTAGCTGTGTGTCTTTGGACAAGTGGCCTTGCTTCTTGAAGAGAGCCACATTAAAGTGGAGTCAGAGGGCGTTTTGCCTTCCCCTGCACTGACAGTCATTCACCTGGTCGTCCTCCAAACATCCTTGATGGACTCACAACACACTCTTCATACCAGAACATTATGACTGTTGGAAAAGAATTAGTGTACTTATAACTACATTCACTGTTTCTTTTTTTCTGATTTTCTCTCTGTATTTGTATATCTACCCTCTAGCTAACAAAAAATGTAATTTTCTGGCATGAGGCCAGATTCACTGATGTGTTCAACTCAAAATTATTATAATCACTTATGAATAATAACTTTACAAATAAACATAATAACAG
The DNA here is from genome assembly GCF_027580195.1 of Bos mutus. Taxonomy (NCBI): domain Eukaryota; kingdom Metazoa; phylum Chordata; class Mammalia; order Artiodactyla; family Bovidae; genus Bos; species Bos mutus. The sequence continues at coordinate 73,757,364 of NC_091627.1, forward strand.
GTATGTAATTCTAAGCAAGATGTAATTTCCTTTTACTAGTCAAGTCTCTTTAAGTGAGTTTGAATAAGTAATTTACCACCAGCTTTGACTTGCTACCTTTTAGAAAGCTTCAATAATTCTGTTACATATATTTATCTTATTGATGCAGAAAACAAGAACCTCTGTATGATACAATATATAATATGAGAATAATTAACGTAAATGACTTTGTAGGAGGGGCATAAATTATATTAGCATATTATAAAGCTATGATAATTAAATGAAGTGGAACTGGATTAAGAAAAAAAAGAGATCAATAAAACAAATAAAATGCTAGGAACAGAACCTTGTATATATAAGAATTTAATGTGTGGTAGGTAAGCCTTACAAATCAGCAGAAACAGAATTATTTAACAGTTGTGCTGGTTCATATAAAGACCTACTATTTGGGTATGGGGACTCAGTTTGGATTTCCACTTTAAATGAGAAGACAGATATTTGCAAAACTAAAAATTTATATACACAAATGTATAAAATTAAGTAATAAATATTTAAAATGAAAATGCATTTATCAAGTATCTCTTGGTGGAGGATTTTCTAAGTTAAAAAGTGATGAATACAATAAAAAAAATGATAGTAGATGGAAATGTTGAAGCTTTGGCATATCCAAGACACTGGCATACAATGTCACTGTGAGACAGTGGGAAAGGACAGATCAGATCAGATCAGATCAGTCGCTCAGTCGTGTCCGACTCTTTGCGACCCCATGAATCGCAGCACGCCAGGCCTCCCTGTCCATCACCAACTCCTGGAGTTCACTCAGACTCATGTCCATCGAGTCAGTGATGCCATCCAGCCATCTCATCCTCTGTCGTCCCCTTCTCCTCTTGCCCCCAATCCCTCCCAGCATCAGAGTCTTTTCCAATGAGTCAACTTTTCTCATGAGGTGGCCAAAGTACTGGAGTTTCAGCTTTAGCATCATTCCTTCCAAAGAAATCCCAGGGCTGATCTCCTTCAGAATGGACTGGTTGGATCTCCTTGCAGTCCAAGGGACTCTCAAGAGTCTTCTCCAACACCACAGTTCAAAAGCATCAGTTCTTCGGTGCTCAGCCTTCTTCACAGTCCAACTCTCACATCCATACATGACCACAGGAAAAACCATAGCCTTGACTAGACGGACCTGTGTTGGCAAAGTAATGTCTCTGCTTTTGAATATGCTATGTAGGTTGGTCATAACTTTCCTTCCAAGGAGTAAGCATCTTTTAATTTCATGGCTGCAGTCACCATCTGCAGTGATTTTGGAGCCCAGAAAAATAAAGTCTGACACTGTTTGCACTGTTTCCCCATCTATTTCCCATGAAGTGATGGGACCAGATGCCATGATCTTCATTTTCTGAATGTTGAGCTTTAAGCCAACTTTTTCACTCTCTGCTTTCACCTTCATCAAGAGTCTTTTTAGTTCCTCTTCACTTTCTGCCATAAGGGTGGTGTCATCTGCATATCTGAGGTTATTGATATTTCTCCCGGCAATCTTGATTCCAGCTTGTGCTTCTTCCAGCCCAGCATTTCTCATGATGTACTCTGCATATAAGTTAAATAAACAGGGTGACAATATACAGCCTTGATGTACTCCTTTTCCTATTTGGAACCAGTCTGTTGTTCCATGTCCAGTTCTAACTGTTGCTTCCTGACCTGCATACAAATTTCTCAAGAGGCAGATCAGGTGGTCTGGTATTCCCATCTCTTTCAGAATTTTCCACATAAATGGTATTCATGAATGCAGTGAACATATACTAAATGGTACATTATATACTAATGGCCACCCCACTCAGAAAACTGTAAAATCAAATGATGGAGGGAGATTCACTGAGTTCAAGAGGGTAGAGATGCAAAAGAACGTGAGTTGGTTAATCTATACATAACATTTGGTGCCAGGATTTTATTATTATCATTTTGAAGCTACCATTTTTGATTGATGGGAAGATAGTTTCCCTTGGCAGGGGGCGGAGGGTGGGGAATGTGGCTAACTTCTCCTCATTGAGACTGGCAGACGATTAAAAAAGTCTTTTGGATAAAGCAGACATGCATTGCCCTTATTAGCAGCATCTGCTGGCTTGGAATAGAAGCTTTAAACCCTAATTTACAGTGTGTTACATTCTGCAAGATCATGAAAGACTGAGATTGACAATATCTTCATCACTTAGTTGCAAAATAACAGTAAACATTGCAAGTTTATTGTTTCTAGTTAACTTTTTCAGTGTCTTTCTAACTTCCATTAGTAGGGGAAATAACTGCAAGATGTTTTCCCCTCAGGACTTTTATTTTTATATTTGAGCAGCAGCTTATTGTGAAGCTAACGCAGTTTTAAAGTTAGAATTGCCTTTAAATCAGTTACGGTTCCCTTTCTGCCATATTGCTGAGAAGACAGCTGCTCTTCATTTGTAATCGCTCAAGGGCCTCTGATGAGCTTGCGCCTATGGGAGAAATGGTTTGTTGTTCTATTTATTTATTTATTTTTAGCAAAGGTTTTTGAAAGAGCCCTGAACACTGAAGTTCCCAATCCATGCTCATAATCAGAGCTTAATGCCAACTGGAACAATCCCTTGGTTTTTCTGAGCTTCAGTTTGCCTGTGTGAATGCTCGGTTGCTCAGGCACTCAGTTGTGTCTGACTCTTTGTGACCCCATGAACTGTAGACCATGGGGCTCCTCTGTCCTTGGGATTTCCCAGGCAAGAATGTTGGAGTGGGTTGCCATTTCTTCCTCCAGGGAACCTCAGTGTACTCATCTGAAAAAGAGGATCCATCTAGTTTTCACCTTTTTTCTGAGTCAGCATGTCAAATCTCATATTACTGACTATTGTGCTTCATTTTTGATATATATATATATATATATATTTTTTTTTTTTCCCAAAGACATTACTGAGTTACTGAATCTTTATTTTGAGAAAAAGAGACATTCCTATTTAATGGAACTCTTTCCACATTTAATGGAGTAATTTTGCCACACACCCATATGCCACTAAAAGCTTCATTAAATAAAGCTGTTAACCCAGGGACATCACAGTCTTTTAGCTCCTCTTTTAACCCCTACGGCTAACTTGTACAGATGGCATCCACTGTTGTCTACCGAATTGAGGTAGTTTACTGATGGTGGAATGACAGAAGGATAAAGCAAGAGGATTTTTCTTTTCCTTCTTTTTATGAATAAGATGTATTTGGTGATGCTTATTTGGAACTAAGCAAAAAAAAAAAAAAAAAAGGTTTCTTTCCTTACATTGCTTAAACAAAATATTTTTTATCTATATGTCAACTAATTTTTGGTTTCAAATTAAATGTCATATGCCTTTTAAAAAATTTCTTCACATTCTGTTTTTTATTCTTTCTAATAAAATTCAGGATTTCTTTTTAAAATTTAATTTAATGTGTTTATTTTTGGCTGTGCTGGGTCTTTGCTGCTGTGTGGCCTTTTCTCTAATTGCAGAGAGCAGGGTCTATGCTTTAGTTGCAGTGGCTTCTCCTGTTACGGGAGCACAGGTTCTCAGGCATGTGGGCTTCAGTACTTGGGGCATGTGGGTTCAGAGGTGGTTCCGAGGTTCTAGAGCACAGGCTCAATAGTTGTGGCACACAGGCTTCGTTGCTCTTCAACATGTGGAATCTTTCTGGATCAGGGATTGAAGCTGTGTCTCTTGCATTGACAGGTAGATCTTCATATGTCTTTATTGAGAAATGATGCTATTGGAATCTGTTTTCATGTTCCATAATTATTTTATTATTATTATTATAAAATATTTATTTTGGTGTGAGGAGTTTTGGTTTAGTCAAACATTTTATGGGCATATGATCTCTAAATAGGATTAAAAAATGGGGGGAAAAAACCCAGCAATTCCTACCCCCTCAAGCCCCTTTTACCTTTCAAAATGCTTTATGTAACTCTTCTTAAGACTGAGTTTCCTCAACGTGAAGTCCTATTTTTAAAGAGGTATGGAGCTACTCTGTACAGGGCTTGTACATCTCCTACACTTTCCTTGCCATCTGCTACCCTTTCTCTGATCCGCTCCAAATACATGAGTCCCTGCACCTGGCTATGTATCTGCCTCAATGGATGTATTCAGATTTTAGATGAAAACTTCAATGGAGTGACATTCTCAGAAAAGCTAAAATCCTATTAGTCCCTTGATCAGTTAAAAAAATAAAGCAAGTTCTGTGCTAGGGTCTTGGTGTGAGAAAGCCATTAAAGCATAAGAAACTTGATCTCAGGTAGATGATAGGATAATAATGAGTACAATCATTAAAAAAATGTGATCATCACACCCCTTGCCTTTACTTTTTCTTTATAATTATTTCTTCCTGCTGGCAGGAACACTGAGGGGAGCCTGTTTTGTTTTTTGTTTTAATCTTAATTGTAAGACTTTTTTTTTGAGGGGGGGTGCTTTAACCCCTCCTTTGGAATGTGCTAAACTTACATAAGTGCTAAAATTTGCTTTTGGGCCAAGACATTTTGACCCAAGACCTTGAGTAAGACTATTTGTATATTTTACCCAAGAATTCTCTAATTTCTTAAATTATTAAATATTTGTATTTAATATACAAAATATTTACATTTACTATGGATTATTATATTAAATATTTATCTTAATATAAATTAAAAGTATTTAATACATAAATGTATGTATGTTTATTTTGATGTATATATACATCATGGGCTTCCCTTGGGCTTCCTTTGCAGCTCAACTGGTAAAGAATCCGCCTGCAATTCAGGAGACCTGGGTTCAATCCCTGGGTTGGCAAAATTCCCTGAAGAAGGAAATGGCTATCCACTCCAGTATTCTGGCCTAGAGAATTCCATGGACTGTATAATCCATGGGGTCGCAAAGAGTCGGACACTTTGAGCAACTTTCACTTTCATACATACATAATGTCTACTTATCTATTAGAGATGTACAGTCTATTTTAATATATGTGTATATTTTTTCTGGACATCAGTGATAGCAGATTTAATGTGTATTACATTTAAACACATTTATATTGGGGAATGTATACTCTGTGTGTGTGTATGTATCCACATATAGTTTACACATCACCTAGATATATATGTGTGTGGGGGGGCAGATATTCAAGATAAATTAAACTGCTTTATTCTCAGTGGTCCAAGATTTATTGGACTGAGGGTGTGCAAAGGGAAGTGATTAAACTAAACTTACGACCCAGATAATCACAATGGTGTGGTCACTGACCTAGACCCAGACATCCTGGAATGTGAAGTCAAGTGGGCCTTAGAAAGCATCACTACAAACAAAGCTAGTGGAGGTGATGGAATTCCAGTTGAGCTATTTCAAATCCTGAAAGATGATGCTGTGAAAGTGCTGCACTCAATATGCCAGCCAATTTGGAAAACTCAGCAGTGGCCACAGGACTGGAAAAGGTCAGTTTTCATTCCAATCCCAAAGAAGGGCAATGCCAAAGAATGCTCAAACTACCGCACAATTGCACTCATCTCACACGCTAGTAAAGTAATGCTCAAAATTCTCCAAGCCAGGCTTCAGCAATACATGAACCGTGAACTTCCAGATGTTCAAGCTGGTTTTAGAAAAGGCAGAGGAACCAGAGATCAAATTGCCAACATCCACTGGATCATCAAAAAAGCAAAAGAGTTCCAGAAAAACATCTACTGCTTTATTGACTATGCCAAAGCCTTTGACTCTGTGGATCACAACAAACTGTGGAAAATTCTGAAACAGATGGGAATACTAGACCACCTGACCTCTTGAGAAACCTATATGCAAGTCAGGAAGCAACAGTTAGAACTGGACATGGAACAAGGTGAATTCGCTCAGTCGTGTCTGACTCTTTGTGACCCCACGGACTGTAGCCTACCAGGCTCTTCCATCCATGGGATTTTCCAGGCAAGAGTACTAGAGTGGGTTCTGGTTCCAAATAAGAAAAGAAGTACATCAAGGCTGTATATAGTCACCCTGCTTATTTAACTTATATGCAGAGTACATCATGAGAAACTCTGGGCTGGAAGAAGCACAAGCTGGAATCAAGATTGCCGGGAGAAATATCAATAACCTCAGATATGCAGATGACACCACCCTTATGGCAGAAAGTGAAGAGGAACTAAAAAGCCTCTTGATGAAAGTGAAAGAAAAAAGTGAAGAAGTTTGCTTAAAGCTCAACATTCAGAAAACTAAGATCATTGCATCTGATCGCATTACTTCATGGCAAATAGATGGGGAAACAGTATCAGACTTTATTTTTGGGGGCTCCAAAATCACTGCAGATGGTGACTGTAGCCATGAAATTAAAAGATGCTTACTCCTTGGAAGGAAAGTTATGACCAACCTAGATAACATATTCAAAAGCAGAGACATTACTTTGCCAACAAAGGTCCGTCTAGTCAAGGCTATGGTTTTCCCAGTGGTCATGTATGGATGTGAGAGTTATACTGTGAAGAAAGCTGAGTGCTGAAGAATTGATGCTTTTGAACTGTGGTGTTGGAGAAGACTCTTGAGAGTCCCATGGACTGCAAGGAGATCCAACCAGTCCATTCTGAAGGAGATCAGCCCTGGGTGTTCATTGGAAGGACTGATGCTAAAGCTGAAACTCCAATACTTTGGCCACCTCATGCGAAGAGTTGACTCATTGGAAAAGACCCTGATGCTGGGAGGGATTGGGGGCAGGAGGAGAAGGGGATGACAGAGGATGAGATGGCTGGATGGCATCACCGACTCTATGGACATGAATCTGAGTGAACTCCGGGAGTTGGTGATGGACAGGCAGGCCTGGCGTGCTGCGATTCTTGCGGTCACAAAGAGTCAGACACAACTGTGTGATTGCACTGAACTGAACTGAACTGAAGGGAGGAGTGTTCTGGAACCAATCCCTTGCAGGTATCGAAGGAGGACTGTGTGTCTATATATGTATATATATATTTGTATATATTATATCCTAAAAGACATAACTGTTTAAAACCCACAGTATCGTCATAGAAATAGAAAAATAAGTCCCTCTGCTTATACTGGGTTGGAAGAGACATTTTATAGTCACATGGGAAAATCCCTCTACTTAATTATGATATTTGATTCATTTAAAGTTATTTTAATCAGGACAAATGAAAGGAAAAGTACTATTTTGTTTTGTTTTTTTTAGACTAATCCATGTAATTTATATCAAGGTCATCCCTTTGCATGGCAGCAAATGGCTGTTTGTGTATCTCTTACTTTGCAACTACCAAAACTAAGTGAAATTTCCTGCTGAGACAAAAACAAAGTTTGAAATTACTGTCTTTAGATATTCGAACACAGAGTATTAGACATGGTCATGATGAAAAACATTCAGTGAGCTCTGTACCTCTAAACATTTATTGATAAAATTGTATAATGTTCCCTATCTCCTAGGATACTTCTGAGGAGTAAGCATAATATGTCCATACATCTCATAACATGACCTGCAGAAAGTAAACCCTCCATAAATCTGAATTGATTCTTCTTGAAGTGGAGATGGGGGTGTTGGTGGTTGTGGTGATAGTTTGATGCCTAAAACTCCTTTTTATGAGTAAAAGTGAAACTCCCAGGATCATCAGTTTCCTGTGTAAACTTCCTGGCCGAGAAACCTCATCTCTAAAGAAAGCCTTTGGTGTACTTTACAATAGGGCTATCAGAATAAAAAAGAAAGCCCTAATCTGCTTTGATCTCTTTGATTCAGCTGGTTACAACTCTATTAATTACTTTAATGCACTGACCAGTCATCTACCATGTGTCTTGTTAACTATTACCCTTGTTATTACACTTATATTGTACAACTCCATTAATTCAATGTAAGAATGATAATACTGTTATTCATAGTGATGACCACATAAATAAGAGCAGCTGCTATTTATTTTAGCACTTACTCTGTGCCAGGCCCTGTTCTTATCACATTAATTGAGCTATTATTCATTTTTTACAATAACCCTAATGTGGCAGATATTATTATACCATTTTACAGATACTATTGAGTCTCTTAAAGGTTGAAGGGCTCTCATAAAGTTACAGGATTACAAGAGGGTGGGCTGGAATTCTCTCTGAAATCTGACTTGAGAATCAGATTCTTAAACTGCACTTGTGATTAAAGAGAAAAAACAAAACTTAGATTACAAGGAGTCATTCCTGTTCTTTCAAAAAGGGCCCCATCAGAGTCTAGATCTCTGCCTAGAACTTCAACTCCGACTATAGTGCTCATTTCACAACCCCTACTACTCTGATAGTTAACATATGAAAATCCTTGATCAATGCCTGTTAATTAATTTGAGCACCATTAAGATTTTTAAACTAAAACATATTGATACCAACAACAGCAAAAGTCATAATTTGAGTGGCAAACATATTTTAATGATCTGCTTATTTCATGCACATATCCTCATGTGGAAAGAGATTTATGTATCAGCCAATATCTTCAACATCATCTGTACAAACATTAGATAGATAGAATTCTTGAGGCATGTCTGTGTACCCAAAGATGTGGTGAACATTGTCTTTACTAATGGATTAAAGTTTGACCAACCTAGACAGCATATTAAAAAGCAGAGACATTACTTTGCCAACAAAGGTCCATCTAGTCAAAGCTGTGGTTTTCTAGTAGTCATGTATGGATGTGAGAGTTGGACTATATAGAAAGCTGAGCACCAAAGAATTGATGCTTTGGAACTGTTCTGTTGGAGAAGACTCTTGAGAGTCCCTTGAACTTCAAGGAGATCCAACCAGTCCATCCTAAAGGGAATCAGTCCTGAATAACTTTGGAAGGATTGATGCTGAAGCTGAAACTCCAGTACTTTGGCTACCTGATGCAAAGAACTGACTCATTGGAAAAGACTCTGATGGTGAGAAAGATTAAAGGCAGGAGGAGTAGAGGATGACAGAGGATGAGATGGTTGAATGGCGTCACCAACATGATGGATATGAGTTTGAGTAGGCTCTAGGAGTTGGTGATGGACAGGAAGGTCTGGCGTGCTGCAGTCCATGGGGTTGCAAAGAGTCGGACACGACTGAGCAACTGAGCTGACTGACTAGAGTTTGATACAGCTCAGAATAGGGAACAATATCTTGGCTTCAAAATCAGAACCAGGAAATCCAAACAAAGAGAAGGAGCAATGGGGGATCTTTTACCTCTGCCCCGAATTGCAGAGACTGAGGGGAAAAAGCTCAAGGATTTATGGATTTAACATTCCTTTCCTTTTTGGGGGTCTGATTTATCAATTAAGAAACTGAGACAGAGAGAGGTCAGGCAGCCTGACTTAAGTAAAAGCTTTGTGTTTAAACTGAGTCTATCCAGACTACCAAATTTTTGTCCTTTAGCCCATTTATTTTTCCTGCCTTTTTAAGATTATTATCAAGATAAAATAAAATACTCAGTGACTATCCACCTCAAATTTAAAGCCTAAACATATAAAAACACAAGTGTATTACTCTTATTCTTGCTTATTTGTGAGTGACATTTTAAGAATTCTAACACTGAAAAAAAGGAAAAAGATCATCTCATAGCAATGTATGGAAATCATATGTCAGCTAAAGCAAACTATAAAAAAAGCCCAGCAAATAAATAAATATGTCTCTATTTCTTTGGGGCTTATGTTATCGTTTCATGAAGCAGGGAAGTGAAATTCAACATTTTGAATTACTCTTCAGAAAAACTTAAAATCAATATCCCCCCAAAATATTGATTCTGTAAGAAGATCCAAATAAATGTGTAAAAACATCAACAACTTTTAAGATGATAAAGTGTATGAAGATTTGTTGAAACTATTAAATGATTGCAACTTTAAACATAAATAAGAAAAACATATATGAATAACAATTTGTAGATTAGAGACCATACTATCTCAGAAGGAAGCAAAAGAAAAAAAAAAGATTTGGAGTGCTTACTGGCCACTCATCATAACTGAACTATGTTCAGTGCATTTTAAGAGTAAGTCTAGCCTTAGAAAAGTATAGTGCTTATGAAATCTGGGTCAGATGAAGCAGTTGGATAGGTCTGAGAGCCATCAGCCTGCCTATCCAATATCACTCTTCTGTCTTCTAGAGTTGCCTTTCAAAATATACGAAATGAGAAGAAAAAAAAAAATCGTGCTCAAGATAGTTCTTCTAGAAAAATTATTTCACTACTGGAGAATTTTAACTCAGGTGTTTTACTGTGAAAGTAGTTTCTACCCCATAAAATTAGTTTGAAGGTGATAGGTCAGCTTGCCATTTGTAACTGAACGTGTATGTAAGTTTTCACATTTTTCTAGGGAAATTGGCTAAAAATTATAGCTAAGTTATGATATGGATCCATAATACCACATTCTGTTATTTTTTAACTGTACTTGTAAATATTGTTATTAATAATATGTGAAGTAGGTTTTAAAAAATGAAGAAAGAATATTATTCAACTCTCAGCAAGTGTCTATTGAATATCTGCTCCATGCCAAGCACTGATCTTGTTGCAGGGTTTTTGCCTGCATAGAGCAGACGTTTTGGTGGAGATTTATTTTCCCATTTTGGGTGGTAGGGCATAGTGCATGGCTTAGCCTAAGTATTATGATCTAGGGAATCCTAATGTTTCTTCTCCATCTCCCTGAATCTTCCTGAATCACCAGGGCACCCCATTCACTCATGAGATTTTAAATCTCTCACTGAAATTCTCACTTAAAATTGCCCTCACCCTACATATTTTCAGCTTTCTGGTAGCTGATGTGTGGGAATCATGAGACAATGTACCCCACCTTATACACACTTGCTCCTTCAAAAACATCCAATTCCATTGCTATAGTTCTATTTTATGGTGATATGTTAGCATGGATCAGCATTATCATCTGCATCATTTGGGTCAGAAAATACTCATTCCTGATTAATGTCAGAAGAATCTCCACATATTAAGATATAAATCATCAGGAAAAATGAACAAAAATTAGGCTTAGCTAGCTTTAAAATCATGGTGAGAGGTGATAAAACTTAGAAAATCTGCCATGAATAGTATTTTATCCAATTCTGAAGATTCCCTTGTGGCTCAGCTGTTAAAGAATCTGCCTGCAGTGTGGAAGACCTAGGTTCAATCCCTGGGTTGGAAAGATCCCTGAAAAAGGGAAAGGCTGCCCACTCCAGTATGCTGGCCTGGATAATTCCATGGACTGTATAGTCCGTAGGGTCATGAAGAGTCAGACACAACTGAGCTACATTCACTTTCACTTTTAAAGATTCTCAGAGAAATCAACTGTATATATCATCTTTCCCGAGGGTTAATAAATAGTTCTTTCTCTTTTCAAGGAAGTATATTAAGAATTAATATAATTCTTTTTCATTATAGCTTTAGTGCATTTCTCTTTTGCTGTTAATGTGCTGTGCTTAGTCATTCAGTCGTGTCCAACTCTTTGCCCCCATGGACTATAGCCCACCAGGCTCCTCTGTCCATGGGCATTCTCCAGACAAGAATACTGGAGTGGGTTGCCATGCCCTCCTCTAGAGGATCTTCCCAACCCAGGGATTGAACCCAGGTCTCCTGCATTGCAGGTGGATTTGTTGTCAATAGATGTTTGTTAAACCTTTATACATATATATTCAAAGAATAAGGGATATAATATTCTTTATAATAATCCTTCTTCAAGATAGAGATAAACTGAAACACCAGGAGTAGCATTGAAATATGTGATATATTTAGTTGGCATAATTCATCTAAAATATACCAATTATATGAGTGTGCTTAATTTCTGAACATTTTCTCATAATAAATTAGAACTCATATCTTTATGTCTACTGGATGATAATAAAGAGATGATATTTATTATCGTACAGTTTGATGTGGTTGATATTACTGAGATCTTACAATGTGCTTGGCATTGGATTGATTCCCTTTCAGGTAGATTTTATCACATGCATTTTCTTCTTTAATTATTTTAACCATCTTGAAAAATGTTGGGGCTTCCAAGGTGGTGCTAGTGGTAAAGAACCTTCCTGCCAATGCAGGAGACATAAGAGACACAGGTTTGATCCCTGGGTCAGAAAGAACCCACACCAGTATTCTTGCCTGGAGAATCCTACGTCCAGAGGAGCCTGGTGGGCCTGGAAGGTTACAGTCCATGGGGTCACAAAGAGTCAAACACGACTGAGTGACTAAGCATGCTCGTAAAGTATTATCTCTATAAACAAGTCTTGGAGATGATACTCAGGGAGTCTGAAACCAGAACTTGCACTTTTACTCACTCTGAAAAGTGAACGTTCATTAACAAATCCTATCAGGAAATTTATCAGCCGCATTATTGGCTCAATTACCATGGGTTTAGAAGAAATAACAGCTGTCTTGACCTGGTTAACTTTATAGCACTAATCAAACACAGGCTTATTTATTCTGTTATACAAGTTTATTTTTATACATGGATAGATGAATTTAGAAACTGACAGTGTTGGCTGCTGTGAAATTTCAAGTGTCTTTGTAAAAATAATTAGATAGTTATCTGGACATAGATAAACAATTTATCCTTAGGTCAGTATGACTTACATCTTTTGGAAATGTAATTATCCATGGTATGGATTTTGTAGAGAAAGGATGTGAATCTCTCTTTATCCTTATGTCGAAATAGCTACAAATTTATTATGGTGATGTGATAGCAGCTGCATGGTGTTGTGAGCCATTCCGGTGAATTTGTCCAAAGTGCTGTTTGGAGTCCCAAAACAAATAATGAGAACTACCCCAGCACTTTGGTGAAGTGCCTTTGGAAATGAGGGTATAAGGCAAACTTTGTTCCATATCAGTATACATTAAGAGCATTGGTTATATAGACCTAATGGATTTAGGGAGAACACCAAGTTCCAGAGTTAACTAACATTATTCAAACAGTTATTAATGCAGGGCAGGGTAAGAGAGAACTTCTGAATCTTAGTCATATTTTATAATTTTTCTGAGAAAATTTAAGATGTTTTCTATCTCAATTGTGATTTTACAAAGTTAATATATACCATGGATATATATACCATGGAAGTGATCCTATATTTTAGGGGACTGGCATTTGAAAGTATTTAATTTCAAATATTCCAGAGATGGTAAAACTGAAAAACCTCAGCATATTTAATAAACAAAGCATAATAGCCAAATAACAAAAGCAAATGCTTTAAGTGCAAGTCTACACACACTTGAAATAATGAAATTTCTATACAGATTTATTCAAGTTATTTGAGTTAACTACGGAGACTTTGTGTGAGTGTGTACACACATTATTTGAGTGAAATTAGGCTAGAATAGTTCAACAAATTGATACCTGGATTTTATTTGGCTGAAAAAAACTGTCTTGTACATCAAAAGGCAATAAACATTGTATGTCTTTTCATGCTCTACTTGGAAGTTACATGAACTGATAATAAGTTTGAAATATTAAAATATGGGCACAATTTCTTACTATTATCCTCTCCCTACAGGTTGTGTATAAAAATAATGATGTAAGGCTGGAATTATCTCGACTTGCCAAGCAAGGTGACCCAAAGATGAAGATCCATGGAGTGGTGGCATTTAAATGTGAGAATGTTGCAACTTTGGACCCAATCACCTTTGAAACCCCAGAATCCTTCATCTCTTTGCCTAAATGGAATGCAAAGAAAACAGGCTCCATATCCTTTGATTTCCGTACAACGGAGCCAAATGGCCTCATCTTATTTAGTCATGGCAAGCCACGACACCAAAAAGATGCCAAGCACCCACAGATGATAAAGGTAGACTTCTTTGCTATTGAGATGCTGGATGGCCACCTCTACCTCCTCCTAGACATGGGGTCAGGTACAATCAAAATCAAAGCCCTGCAGAAGAAGGTGAATGATGGAGAATGGTATCATGTGGACTTCCAGAGAGATGGACGGTCAGGTAATTTATCATTTTTTATGTTGTTATCTGTTAGAACACCATTCATAAGGAATTAAAATCAACTCATATTAAAGAGTTCTTGCATTTCTGTCTTTAGGGGAAAGGAAATTGTTATTTCTGTTTCACATCATATAAGAATCAGAAGGAGCTAATTAATCGTCATAGTTGGGCATCAAACCCCAAATGCTCAAATGACTTCAAGAGCAGCTTCTTAAATGAACATTAAATGGATAATCAAGTGCCAAATCTTGCAAGAAATTTTATCCTGAGTTTGCAAATGACAAAACTCAAGGTTCTTATGTTCCCAATTATCTCTTATATCATTGGATGTCTGGGAGTGCCTGAAGTGGCAAATATAAAATCTGGGAAAAAATCAATGATTCATATATCAAATCCTTAGTTTAATACAATATAGTTTTTATCCAAGATGGGCCTACAGTATCAAAAACACTTTAATCCATACAGGAGAATTTCAAGGATGCTGGCAAAACTCTGCTGCCTTTACCCTTTCTGATAAAAGAGGTTTCAAATTCCACCAACAAGAATTTATTTCTCTGACTTCCTTTTGCGGCACTTATTTATTTATTTTTTTCCTGAAGTCCTTGTGAGGTGGGGGGAAGGAGGGCATGTGGTAGGGAGGCCTGAAGAAATACCATTTACTTACTCTGAAATGCAGAAGTAGATTAGGGGGCTTAGGGAGTTGAGCAGTGTTAGGTTTGTGGGGACAAGGACCATACAGGCAAAGGAAATAGCATTTGGAAACCCAGAGGTGGTGGGGGAGTGGGGAGAGAAACAATTTGTTTTAGGTTTGCAATGGTATGTTATGTCTTTCGCTTTCTTCACCCTTCGCTTTCATGCTGATTGGACCTCTCACTTACAAATCAAGTTATCTTCTAAGTGAAAATGGTTGAATTTAGACTTAGCCACTCTCCTCTTCCTCCCCCAACTCTCTTATTTGGTTTTATACTATACCAGCCTCTCTGGATTCTCCACTAAATACCAGTATAAGCTTGGCCTCAGCATTTTTTTTTTTTTTATTAAGGCCTGGATTTCTTTCTTTGCAAAGCATCTTGGGAAGGAGTCACTTGATTCCAGTACCAGGGACAGGGAATTAACAGTGATGGAGACTAGGATTCTACATGTTTGCAAAGTTTCTTGAGGACATGATTTGGTCAGCCGCATTTGGAAACCACGGATCAGATAACATTAGATGACACCTAGAGTGCTTCTTTCAGATCCAAGAATCTGTGATTACCATCCCAGTTAGAAGGGCCTTGCTGAAGTGCTGGGGTGAGCTCCCCTTCTCACTCCCTCCTTTCACAGACTCCCATGTCAGTTGTCTGTTTCTGGCTTCTCTGCAGCAGAGCAGTTTGCTATTTTACAATTATTCATGCCTTCCTTTTCTGTTTATCTATCTAGAAGATCATATTTACCTTTTTGGAAATATCTTTTTTGTCCACTAAAATAAAAAGATGAAAGGTATGAAAATTGAGAGGGAGGCAGGGGTGAGGGTGAAGTGTTGAAGGAGGGTCAGGACCCATTGCTCTGATCCCCAAGAATTTTACAGACAGTTTCTGATTCATTCTTCTCTGTAAACTTGGTCTCTATGTTCTTTAATTCCTCTGAAGAAATTCAAAAGGAAAAGAAGCTACTGTTCTGTGTAGTCTGTGAGGTGTTGTCATTTTCTCCAGTATCTTAGATGATTGAGAGTAAACAGTAAAAAAAAAAAAAAAATTTGATCTGTTGTACTATCCTGTGCATTACAAATTGGATTCCTCTTTGTTTTTCCGATTTAAGCTGAGAAGAGTTCATTGATATGAATACAGAAATATTGCAATAGGTGGCTACTTGTTGGCTTCCCCCAGCCTATTTCTATCAAAGTTAACAATTCATTTACTTCTGAAGAAGCTTCAGAAAGAAGACTTAAAAGAGGATGGGAACATGACTAATCTTATGTTTGACATACTAACTTATGGATGTTATCACTTGACTTAAAATATATCTAGAACTAATTTTGAAACTGACTTTCAAGAATATATATAATTTTAGTCAGATATTATAACAATTTAAAACATAACTGATCAGATCAGTAGGTATCTTTTGAAAGTTCAGAAGGGCAAAAAAAAAAAAAAACTACACTTCAGATCGGTTGTATTTCTTTCACCTAAAATTTTTTCTAGGTATTTTCTAACTGTATGAAAACGTATGTAGTTAATGTCAAATTTTTATTAAATGCAAAATAATATGAAATGGAAGATAAAACCATTCATTATTCATTTGATAATAATGATTTATACCTGGATATTTCTCTCCAGCCTTAAGTGGTGATGCAATCTAATTAGTCTCCCAAGTTCCCTGGATGACCTATTACAATAAGAATCAGATTAATACCTTAATCCTCAAGCCAAGGCAAATCTACTTTTTTTTCTATTTAAGCTCTTTAATTCATCCCGATTACCAAAATTTTATTAACTGCTCTGTTTATACCCTCATTGGAAAAGGTCAGAGCAGAAAATACCAACTTTAATTTACAAAGTTCAGTGCTGAATGAGAAAAAGAGAGATGCCTTAAGAGAATATATTATTTGCAGTAAGAAAGAAGATAAACAAATGGTGGATTTCTGTTAGAATCCAGTGGAAATATTTAGTATGCTTGATGTTGGTGTTTTGATGCTAAAGTACTTTGATAATGATTTCAGGTTAGTGAAATGAAACAAACAATATAAAAGCCAATGTTCATTCACTAAACCAAATTCTGCCTTTACTAAATTGAAGGAAAAAAAAAAAAAAGAGCTCACATTATGTTGGCCTAGCTCAAGGGAGTTTAATGTAGTTTTAATAACTGCAGCTGTTAATATTTTATATATAGTATTTTAATTAAGTTCTATATTTGCACATTGGATTGGTTTGGTATAAAGCAGCTTTTAAAAGATTGAATGACTAGCTGTACTGGCTTTTATTTTACTTAAAGGATATTTCTGAGTTACGCTTGGTGAAATACTAAAATTTATAGCTCAGTTAAAACTAGGAAGTGGCTTCCCTCGTGGCTCAGATGGTAAACAATCTGCCTGCAATGTAAGAGACCTGGATTTGATCCCTGGGCTGGGAAGATCCCCTGGAGAAGGGAATGGTGACCCACTCTGGTATTCTCACCTGGAGAATTCTATGGACAGAGGAGCCTGGTGGGCTACAGTCCACGAGGTCACAAAGAGTCAGACATGGCTGAGCAACTAACACTTTCACTTTTGAAACTAAGAAACATAGTATTTCAAGAAATAATTTGTTTCACCCATATTTCACATCAGCTATATTCAGAGGCTATATGAAAATTACTCTTAATATAATATGGGAAATGATCCTGATATGACAGGGCAATGTTGGCTGATTTCTGACACATGGACAATGACGGTCATAGCTATTGATTTGTCTGGGAACCTCTTTGGCTGAATATTTTAAAAGCATTTAATGAACCATATTATCTCTGTTATTAAAATAGAGGAATCCTGGGCCTAGGAATTATTCTTTCTCCTATTGACCATACTAAAATTAGTTGGCCAGCAGTCATGGTCATTAACTTGATGCTAATAATTCTTGGCTATCTTGTTCAGAGATTAAACCTATATTGGTAGATAGATTGAATTTTTGATATTCCCCAGTTTATAAGGGAAATCCATGTATAACAAGGACTATCTTATTTATATCCACAGGTCCTGGTGCTTCTATATGCAGTAACAGGTGCTCCATACACATTTGGTATAAGAAAAAGATAAAGAATTAAAACATGTAAATGACTCAGTGCCAACCCACCCCAATATTCTAAAAATAGTAACATCATTACACTTGAAAAGTAATAGCACTCTTTTAGTTGTAAATGCAACTTCTTAAAGGAATTATGTTACTTCCTAAAAGCAGTTTACACAGTATACCAGGGTAACAGGTCTTCTTTTATGAATATGATGCCATCCTCCAAGTCAGGATGTCTGGGAAAAAAATGCAGTGGGGGAGTTAAACAACTGTTAGTTGATTGTGACAAACTTTTATGAGAACAGAACTGCTATTCCTGCTTATTCATGAGCTCCCTGTATCATGCTCATGTGAACATGTAGGCAGAAGGAGCATTCATCCTGAGGGAAGGTGTTCGCTTCTTTCTGAGGGCTAGAATATGCAGCCACAGTAATCACACTACTGACAAGGAAGACAGTCACTCAGGATGTCCATTTTTCTGGTTATTTGTCCTTCTGTCCTTCATTCACTAAGAGGTGGGTACATGAGCCCTTTGTCTAATGAGAAATACCACCTTCATCTGAATACTTTTCCAGAATTTTTCAGCACAATTAATTGTATTAGGTTATATGTCCTTCTTCCACTCCATAACTTGGGGAAAGAAAAACTTTTTCACTTCCAAACTTTGACTAACACTGATTTGCCACAGCTGTTCTCTCCATACTTCTGTGGTTGCCTGCTTAGTCCATGACTAGTCACGCTGGGGACCAGCGGACTACGCGGACTAAGCCACAGGTGGCGTTTTCAGATCCTGCGCTAAATGGCAAAGGAGGAACCATACAAAATGCCGGCATGACTTGTGGGTCAGAGTGGATGATTTGAATGTCACAAAAGTGGATATGCTCAATATATAACATAATTACTTAACAGAGCAAGACTCCTAAGTTGCTGAGTTAATAAATATGATTGATGGGACTCATTACTCTGCAAAGTTTAAAGGATGAACAACTCAGTATTTTCTTACCAACCCTTCTTACCTTTTCTAGGGTTTCCCTTTGCCTTGCTTTTGCTCCCAAACTCAGTACAAAATCGCCTCCCAAGTAACTAAAGGATGAATTGAGCTAAAATTAAGAAGAAGTTAATGACTGTTTTCTTGGGGCAGATATATCGTTTAAATTTGCATTAAGCTCTTTGAGTCAAGAGTATCCTCTCAAGTATTTTTAATAGTAAACTGCCAGTCATTTTTTTCTTATTTTTGCAAGCCATCATTGCACACTGAAATCAAAGAGAAAACTCATTATTCTCGTCAAATTCTGCTTATGTACAGCAGGGTATAGCAGATTGTATCAGCAGTTATTCATGGGTAAGCCTACATTTAACAGTTAAGAAGCCATTGAGAGTTGAATCGAAGTCACAGACTTCCAGTTTAAGAACTAGAAATTACAGAGGGAAAAGCACAAGGCTCTCTCCAGAGCACATAATTAGAGGTTTATAGTAATCACTGTTTGATGTGAACAGCAGTTTCTAGCTATCTATTACCAGCACTGATTTCTGTGTATACCATTCATGAATCACCCCTCTTACACATTTCTACTTGAACAACCATTAGAGGATTTCTCTGTTTAGGTCTTCATTTGAATTTGCCCTCTGACTATAAACATTCCTCCCATGCCTCTATCTAGTAGCCTGTTGCATACATTTGAAATAACATTAAGTGAATGTATAATGCTTTATTTTGTACCCATGTCCATTAAACACCACTACCCATCCATGGGAAGACTAAAATACCTTATCAATAATTTATCAATTATTTGACAATCCTAATGACTAGATGGAGTCAATGTTGCATATGAAAATGTTTTGAATGGGGAGAGGAGGAGTCAATGTTGCATATGAAAATGTTTTGAATGGGGAGAGGAAGAAAGGCAAAGATGAGTTTCTTCTCTAAAATACATTCAGAATAAATAAATGAATATAAGGATCAATTTAATTAAATGTAAAATACAGACATGTCATGAATTAAGCAAGTGCATATACAAACACACAGAGCAGTTTTCAGTTTAAAACATTTTCATTTTTGCATATCTTCCTCTATTTTTTGTTAACAGGTACATATATTTTATACAGTTGCAATTAAAGTACAGACTTACTTTTCAAGGCTATTTGTTTAATATAATATCATGAAGTCTTTTTTAACTGAAAAATATCTAAAGTAACAACACTTATTCTGTGGGAATTATGGAAACAGCATCTAAGAATCAGAGCAGAGTGTGCAGAGGCACCTTCACCAAGCTTCCTGGGCTGTAGGACTCAAATGTATCAATGTTTATAGTGTCTGTAGGAAAGAAAGTCATGGAGGCAAACATAGGCAGTACCCATCTAAGCACTGCCCGAGGGACTTGACTACTCCACCCCACTACAGAGACAGAGGCAGGTCATCTTACCTGAGATAAGGGAAGGTGTCAAACCACCCTAGGCTAAAGTTATTAAAACTCCCATCATAAATGAATCAATACACACTTGGATTATAAATCGGCATCTCTGAGGAAACATTTCATATCATGTGATGGCTAATCTCTCATCAGAGTTAGTAACTTGGCATTCTTATTTTATACATTGGTCTTGGGAGTTGGTTGACTGATCTGTATGCATAAAGATATAATATGAAGACTTTCATTATAATTTAGTTTAAAACAGTGAATTAAAAAAAAATAAAGTTAAAATGTTCATCAACAGAGCACAAACTCAGAGAGGTGGAACCTCTCTTTCTAAATGTACTAAATCTTTCTAGCCTACTCTTTGAGGGCAGACGCTGGACCTTGGTGTCAGGTGCCTCCTCAAGATGTGAATATTTGGCAAAAACCACCACGATATTGTAAAGTAATTAGCCTCCAATTAAAATTTTACAAAAAGGAAAAGAAAAGTGTGGGGGAGCACCAAAAAAAAAAAAAATAGGTATTTAATTGACCACACACAGCCATAGTGGCTGTCACTATGGAGTGCTGAGCAGAAATCTGTGGAAATTCTAGAAAATAATATTTTAATTGCTGTGATCTATGTCACTTGATTGATATTTACAACTTCCTAGCATTGTGTATGATCATTTTAAAAATTCATATATATAAATATACTGTTATGAGTATATATGTTTGTATATGTGCCTGTGCTTAATTCATGACATATCTGAAACATATAAATATGTACTGTTAGTGAAAAAGTTTAATCAGTTCATAAAATACCTAAGTGAAAAGTTTTTATTTTCTACACACTTCCATAATGAATTCAGCCTCCACTTCCATTGGTAAAAGAATTTGTTGTTGAAAAATTCCAAATATTTTCCTAGGCACCAACATATCTATAAATATAATTACACATATAAAATAAATGTAGAGCTTCTTTTTTACATAAAGGTTACTCTTTACGAATTATTGGGTGACTTAAAAATATTAACTTTTTTTTTAGGCCATCCTTTATAGTGATATCATATATCTCTAGTTTAAAGATATCAATGGTTACTTATTCCTCTATTATAATATTCCTCTGTTGATAGAGGAATATCAAACTTTTAAATGTTACTTCAAGATTTATTTTTTTCATAAATCTTTTAATTTCTGAAATTCCCAGCTCACAGAGGACATTTAACTTTTTTAAAAAGCCAGTTTTAAACTAATTTATAATTAAAGTCTTTATATTATATCTTTATCCATATTGATCAGAATTTCTGTAGGATAGATTATGGGAACTGGAATTGCTGTGTTAACTACATTTTTAAAGATAATCAAAGGTTATTTTACGACAAGCTGTTTCAGTCTACACTCTTTAAAAAAACTACTTATTTTTGGCTCTGCTGGGTCTTGGTTGCTGGCTTTCTGTAGTTGCAGAGAGCGGGAGCTACTCTCTACTTGTAGGGTATGGGCTTCTCATTGGAATGGCTTCTTTTGTTGCATAGTATGGGCTTTAAAGCATGAGGGCTTCAGTAGTTGTGGGGCATGAGCTCAGTAGTTGCAGTGTGTGGGCTCCAGAGTGTCAGGGTTTCAGTCATTGTGGAACACAGGCTTAGTTGCTCTGTGACATGTGGAATCTTCCCAGATCAGAGATCGAACCTGTGTCTCCTGCATTGGCAGGTAAATACTTAACTACTTGACCACCAGAGAAGTCCCAGTCTACACTCTTATCTGCAGTGTATGAGCTGCCCTTTTCTCCTTTCTCTTGGCTTTTACTAAGAAATATCTAACTTTTAAGTGTTGCTTCAAGATTTATTTTTTCATTTATCTGTTTAATTTCTGAAATTCCCAGCTCACAGTAATCCAAGTAAACAAGAAATACATAGTAATAACCAGAAAACAGAATATTAAGATTATATTTTTGTTTTGTTTTCAAGCAAAATTAATTTTAGTTCTTATTTTAAAACTAATACATGAAGTTGTTTTTTAAAAGACTTAGAAAACTAAAACGAAAGAAAGAATAAAGAAAGAAAAGAGAAAGCAAGAAAACTATCCATTTATGATTGTACTACTTCAAAACTCCCATCGTTAATATTTTGGTATTTTTACTATCTATTTATGGGAATCATGTATTTTTCATTTTGCATCACACACTGAAATCAGTGCTTCATTCTGTTTTTATCACTTGTATTATGCCTTTTTACCGAGTTTGGTTTTGTTAATAGGATACTAAATTTGACAAGTAAGTGTATAAGTTTGTGGAACCTGATTTTCTTCAGGAATGAGGGGTGAAACAGAATTGTTGTTGCTTAGTCAACAAGTCCTGTCCAGCTCTTTTGTGACCCTGTGGACTACAACCCTACATGCTCCTCTGTCCACGGGATTTCCCAGGCAATAATACTGGAGTGGGTTGTCATTTCCTTCTCCAAGGGATCTTTCTGACCCAGGGATCAAACCCACGTCTCCTGCATTGGCAGGCAGATTCTTTACTACTGAGCCACTTGGGCTTCCCTCGAAGCAGAGTTACAGATAGATTTAATTTATATTCAACTAAAAAAATATTTTAAACAGTAATTACAAAAATTTTACTCACTGAAGAATTTTAGTAACCATCCAGGCAAGTCGTTTATTTTGCATAAGAGCCACGTTGAAGCTTAATAAATCTGTTATTTGACTAAGCTCCTGAGCTAGTTAGTTGCAAAGCTAGAACATGAAAATTGGTTTCCTTCGACCAGGTAAAATCATTTCCCATTAGAACACACTTTCTATTCCCTTATTTCTCAATCACTTAAACTTTTGCAGTAATTTAAAACTTGAAACCAAATTAACTTGTTTTAAATCTCACCTTTGCTTCATGTGTCTTTTCACCCTCTAAGCTAATTGGGAAATAGAATAGCCAGGAAGAACTGGATGAGAAAAAGAGTAGAAACTAACAATTTATAAATACCAGACCAAAACATGAAGCTAATTTCCATTTTTATAGCTAAGTTTTCCCCTATGTATATTCTTACGTTAAGATGAATTTATATTATTTATGCTTATGGATATTTTTAAATATTGCCTAATCTATTTAGTTTATTACTTTTGTTTTACCTCTTGCACATACCATGAAAACAACTAGATTTAAATGTTAATATAAGTTAACGTGGGCTCCTCGCAGAGGGCTCAGTGATAAAGAATCTTTCTGCCAAGGCAGAAGATGTGGGTTTGATCCATGAGTCAGGAACACCCCCTGGAGAAGGAAATGGCAACCCACTCCAGTATTCTTGCCTGGGTATTCCCATGGACAGAAGAGCCTTAAGGGCTACAGTTCATGGGGGTCTCAAAGAGTTAGACGCAACTAAGCTACTGAGCACACACGCAAGTTAATGTGATTTCTATATTAAGATGTTAAAAGTCCTATGTACACAAATACCTTTGTTTTCAGCTGAAATTTCATTTCTTTAAAAGTAAAATAGCACAGCAAGGTACTTCGGATTCTTAAATATTGAAGCATGAAACACCCATCCAAGTAAGTCCCCAAGTATGACTGCCATCTACATATTATATCAGCTCAGATATAACAGTGTTTATAGAAAATGTTTTATTTGCCAGAAACTTCACATGTAATTATAGTAGAAGAAGGTAAAATGTGTGAAATAATCAAGCTGTTTCAAAGAGAACATGCCAGTATTTGTCATTCCTGGAAAAATGATAGAGGGATAATCCAATAGCACACTCAGATTTCTGTTTTCTTTTAAGTATTTATTTACATATGATCAAACCTCAACCTTTGGAAATGCTTAATTTCTATTGATATATACAACTGCGGCAACCACTCATGGCCTTTAATTATCAATGAATAAGAATTAAATATTCATTTCATACTTTCTTGGTGATCATTGACTTTATAATTCAATTATAGGCACCTGAGAACGTTAATACTGAAATTTCAGTGTTCTCCTATGTAAGTGTTAAGTTGACTTGACGGAATTTGGAAATTCCATCATGAGTTTTTTTGCTTAGGTAAAAAGGTCCCTTGATTCATGTCAATAATAAAATCATTAAGGAACTAGGGATTCAAATCCTTTACCAGAAACAGATGTGTTTCAGGACAGTTATGCATGGGAAGCCTAAAATATCAATCTCTATTTTGAGTTTGACTAATTAATAAAATATTGGTATTATTTTAAATAAATTCTTACTCTTTGAATCTTCAAAACATAAAAATAATAATTACTGTTCCCTCTCAAGTCCTACCCTTTTCCTTTTTTTTTTTTTTTTTGCCATACCTTTTACAAAGATCTTCTAACATACAAGTGAATTGACAAAGCATGTAAAGCATGTAGGTGATTTTGGGTCACAGTCATTTCATTCTGTTTGTAAACTATTTCAGTGAATAATATCTAATACATGCATTTGTTCATGGAGACTCCATACCTTGAAACTGGGGCTAAATGAAAGTTTTTATTTTCTTGGATTATATTTGATGTGAAGGTAGGATCCTATTCTTTTGCTTCTTCTCTGCCTTTCATTATTCTTCTTCCCATGAGA
Source organism: Bos mutus (assembly GCF_027580195.1). Classification (NCBI taxonomy): domain Eukaryota; kingdom Metazoa; phylum Chordata; class Mammalia; order Artiodactyla; family Bovidae; genus Bos; species Bos mutus. Next base: position 73,781,902 of record NC_091627.1, read on the forward strand.
AGTCTCAGACTGTCTCTCTAAGGGATAATAAGGAGAAGAGCAATCTGACTCTTTATGATAGTAACTTCTTAGTGTTTTTTGAACATAGACTACAACCTGTCAGTTAGTTCTGAAATGAGTTTGGTGGGTCATGTCTAGCATTTGTATTAATATACTTATAAGAAACATTATCAGAGTGTCTCAGAAGTAGTAGAGAGATTTTCCTGTTAAACAGATATTTCAATGTGTGAATATATGTGTGTGTATGTGTATGCGTGCACTGGGCTGCATGAAAACTATGGTTTAACTTTAGTTGTGATCAGAAAACTCTACTCTAATCTCAAAGTTATAGTGAATATCTTACTCTGGCCACAGCAAGAATATCCATAGAGACATAATCTTTGGTCACTCAATCGTGTTCGACTCTTTGTGACCCTTTGGAGTATAGCCTGCCAGGGTCCTCTGTCCATGAGATTTCCCAGGCAAGAATACTGGAGTGGGTTGCCATTTCCTCCTCCAGGCAATCTTCCTGACCCAAGGATTGAACCCACGTCTCTTGTATCACCTGCATTACAGGCAGACTCTTTAGCAGCTGAGCCATACTGGAATGGGTCATAGAGAAATATCTGAACGTAAATACTTTGTTCAGAGCAGGCACTAATGCACCATAGTTAGAAGACCTAGTCACTCCATTCTGTCAGACAAACTCTTCATGGATGATTATCTGAAATACTTGGCAGCAGATTTGCCCCAAGAGGGTAGACATACTGAAGACAGAAACCCCAGAGTGTACTGAACTCTGCAAACTACGCAGAGGAGACCAGTTGAAGTGTTTTGCAAGCCACTGGATTTCCTCATCTCAGGAATCCTCCAAACATCCTCATCCTTAGTGTCAGAATCATAACACCACGAATGAGGACAAGAGAGTTTTTCACAGTGTTTTCCCAGTCCTGAGCTAAATCAAACTTATTCCATGAATAAAAAGGCGTATGGGGAAAATTGGATATTTTAAAAATATCCCCAGTCTGGGGATACAAGATATCCCCAGGTTCAGGATGGGGAACACATGTATACCTGTGGCGGATTCATTTTGATATTTGGCAAAACTAATACAATTATGTAAAGTTTAAAAATAAAATAAAATTAAATTAAAAAAAAAAAAAGATATCCCCAGTCTTGTAAAACTTACTCTGTGTCTCCTAACAGTTGTGTCTCAATAATATGTATTCATTTCCAGGAAATCTTGAACTAATTAAAAATAGGGGCTGGCACCTCTCTCTCTTTTATCTTAAAAACCTAAGTCATTGTTTTCCTTGCGTACAAAACTTTGCTTTCAATGTATGCTGTTTTTTTTTTTTATGTCCACTTTTCCTTTTATCATTAATACTTAACTCTCACCATTTTCTAACTTACTTTAGCTGCTGCAGTGATTAGGGATCATGTCTTAATTTACTTCTTAGGGCATTTTGGACAGTTAAAAATGCATGTGGTGAAATTCTGTTTAGAACAGTGTCACCATTCTCTCAGAATTATATATTTTATTTCCCCTAAATGATTTTTAAAATATCTTTCTAAGTAGGATTTTCTGCTCTGTGTATTTCTAATGAATTTTCTTCTAGACACCTGCATAAACGTGAACAGTAAATGAGTACTTGGCCATTTTCCTCTTTTGCTGCCTCCAAAATCCCTATTATACTCCCCTCTTTGGAAGGCCAAAATAGCAATGCCTCCGAGTGTTTCTCCCCTAGGAGCCTTTTCCGTTTCTTTCTGTGGAAGTCTAGAGAGACAAATGCACTCTTAATGACTTGGCCTGCTGCACAGTCTCTGTCGGCAGCTTCCATTGCCCTTCTCCCTCACAAAGGCAGATCCCATTACGCTGCTCACACTGGGGAGTGCGCCTCTGCTGGGATTTGAGGGTCTCCTGGGCACAGTGCAGGCCCCAAAGCCCTGTGTGCTTAGATGCAGGTTCCACATTCACCGCAGGCTGTATGTAGTTCCCTTTGGAGCGGGCCTCAGCTCAACATCTTCCTACTCTCCTGCTTCTCAGTGGTGAAGAACCCGCCTGCCAATGCAGGAGACATAAGAGATTCAGGTTCGATCCCGGCCCGGGAAGATCCCCTAGAGGAGGGCATGGCAACCCACTCCAGTATTGTTGCTTGGGAAATCCCATGGGCAGAGGAGGCTGGTAGGCTACAGTCCACGGGGTCACAGAGAGTCAGATGTGGCTAAGGCGACTTAGCACGCACACTTACCCTCTACACACATTACCTTTTTCTTTTCTGTCCCCACATTTAGTACCCCATCTTCTGTCTTCAAGCATCTCCTGTGTGTCTACATCCTCAATGCCTGAGTCTTCTAATACACTTTTCTCTTGTTAGACTCTTTCTAGTCTGATTTATGGTCTAGACCTAAGAAAGAAATCTGGAATAATCTGGAAATGGGTCAGTGTGGTGTCCATTTCGGGTATCATACCTGCATTTTTGCAAAGATCTTTCTGGAAATAGAATATTAGTGGATTGTTGAGTAATCTGGCGGTACACTGGGGAAGTTTTAATCAGGAAAATGCCTTCTATCTTTCCTATTCTTTTAATGGATTCCATAAATATATATTTTTTTCTGTGATCTTCGAGTAATCCCATATAAATGTCTACCTCTTAATCCCATGTTTAAGACTAGGGTTTCCATATATTTATAAACTAATAGAGTAATTTTCTCCTCACACTGTAGTGAGGAAGAAAAAAAATGACTTAATTTAAATATGAAACTAGTTTGGTTTAAAGGAAAAAATAAACACCTAACTTGACTTGTGATGAATCATATTACACACATTTATGTAGTGCTTACTACAAACCAGACATTTTACTTGTATTATTTTATTTAACATTCATATGAGGTAGGTCATATTAGTATGCCCATATTATGGATGAGTAACTGAGGCCACAAGGGCTAATCAAGATTCATACAGCTAAGTGTGATGAAGTCAGGTTTTGCTATAATCTGTCAACATATTGTAGTCTATAAAAAAAACAATGAAGTCTATTACAGATGGGGACACAGCACAAGCTTTCATTGATTTGCAGATGTATACCAGCTTTGCAAATGAACACTAACCAAAATGAGCCTGGCTTTTATTACAGGGAGTGATATAGAATGCCAATTTTTCCTTCTTTCTTTCTCTCCCTCTCCCTCACCATCTCCCCACAAGCACCCCCTTATCTGCTCTCCCTCCCCTCTCTTCCTCTCTTGCAATCTTGGCTGACCTGTTAGAGAGTGATAAGTATGCCATTTTCTCTTCCCTCGTTCTCTCCCGCTTTCCCTCCCTCCCCTTTTCTGCCTTCCTTCCTGCCTTCCTTTCCTTCTTTTTTCCCCCTAAATTCTTGGAGGCTGACAAAAGTCCTTCTTGCCTGTATACTTTGGTTTTCATTCCCAAAGTGAAATAACAACCATTTTAATGACAGTCTGCCTTATTCTTCAAGTTCCTTGATTCCTCAGGTTTCTATTCATTTCCCTGGGAAGTACACCAGGAATAGGAAGAAAAATAAGAAATGTCTGCCCTCAAGGGGTTCACCCTCAGGCAGATGGCGGAAAGAAAGGGTGATGTTCAGAAGAGGTTACCTTCTGTAAAGACCCGTGTGCTCTCTTGTCTTTGCACCAGGTACCATTTCTGTCAACACGCTGCGCACGCCTTACACCGCTCCTGGCGAGAGTGAGATTCTGGACCTGGATGATGAGCTGTACCTGGGAGGCTTGCCAGAAAATAAGGCTGGCCTCGTCTTCCCCACCGAGGTGTGGACTGCGCTGCTCAACTACGGCTACGTGGGCTGCATACGAGATCTGTTCATTGATGGCCAGAGCAAAGATATCCGGCAAATGGCTGAAGTTCAAAGTACTGCTGGCGTGAAGCCCTCCTGCTCAAGAGAAACAGCAAAACCGTGCCTTAGCAACCCCTGCAAAAACAACGGCATGTGCAGGGATGGGTGGAACAGATATGTCTGCGATTGTTCCGGAACAGGCTATCTTGGCAGGTCCTGTGAGAGAGGTATGATTCCAAAATCCAAGCAGCAACTCCCCTGAGATGAAAAACGTATTGAGTGTGGACCTCACACCTTAAATGACCATTGAAATGTAATATGTGCTCTGGGGAAGTAAACTCTGCAAGCAGAGTGGCCACACGGATGCTTTACTGACAAGTCTGTATTGATTTTCAAAGGGCTTGATTCTGGGAATGCACAGCCCTTTAAGTATATCGCAGGAATACATAGTAAGGTCCTTTGCATCCTTGAGGGTATGGGTCTAAGATGTATCATAGACAATCACTGTCTCTTTTGCCCAGTTTTTAATTTCCAGACACTAGAAAGTAAAATAAAAAAATAAAACGAATGAATCCAGCATACTTTTGGCATCCAGTGGTAATATGTAGGTCAAAAATAGCATTCAAAGCAAGCTAAGCTGTAAGTTGCAACTTCCCTGACACTGAGCCTGTTCATTTTACTTTAGTCGACCTTCTCAAGGTTGAAATTTGAAGAGTAAGGTGATTTTAAACCATTTAAGTTACACCAGTATTTTCAGAAATGCACCCTAATTTCAGAGACACTTACCTTGGTCTAAGACCCAACTGATTACAGAAGGTTTCTTTACCAATTTGATATTTAGGCTTATTGTGTCTGGAAGCTCTGAATGGGTGCCTCCCTTTCCTTCTCTAGCAGAAGGCAAAGCTACATTTTTTTTTTTTTTCTTCTCCCATTAGAAGGAGAATAAGGGTTAAAGGAAAAGTAAAGTGTGATAGCTGCCACTGCTCATCTAGAGACCAGTCAAAAGGAAGAAATAGCAGAACAAATAAGTCTAAGTACATTTTTTCATCGACTCAAGAGTTTCAAATAAATGCTTTAGTCACTATACTCATTGCCACTCATTTTCAACAATGGAACAAAAATCAATATGAAAAAATATTGACGAGTTATCCCATTGTCCTCTCATGTTCCAAATAACATTGCTGTCTTAGACATGTAGCCTAAAGGAACCTGCCATCTATTTTTCAAGCCGTACACATCTAGTCATTTTGCCTTTGCACTCCTGAAATAGTTTAATTTAGTTAAGCTGACTCTTTCTAGAGAAAAAGTGTTATTTTTTTTTTTTTTTCAAAATCTAAAGTTGAAATGTGGCTTTGATTCTTTATGTTAATGAGAGGGTTCATCAGCTTATCAGTTCTATTGATAACATTAATCACTGTAACAATCAATAATCATAACCTAATAATCTAATGATGATCTTAAATTACCCAGCAAAATACTATCACTGTTCTGGATTTTATAATGAGATAGGTCTCTAGATAGATACATATTTTAATCACATAGATTCATTCATTCTCCTAGTACCTAATTGCAATTCCTGTGAATAGTCATTAGAGGTTAATTATTGTGCATAGTTTCATGTGTAAGGTGTATATTCTCTGTACATTTCCCCTTCTAATTTATTTGTTTGCATAGTACAGTTTTTAGAAATTGCCCAAAGGAGCCAACAACAACAAAGTGACAAAGCTTGCAAGATAAATTAGAGTTAAGTATGATGTGAGATTAGGAGACCTGTGTAATTTAAGACTCTGTTTTCATTTTAGTCACTCAGAGAGCTGTCACTTATTCCGATGCCTCCTACTTAAGTGAAGCTAGCAAAGGGTATAACTGAGCTATCATACAAATTACAAAAGCCTTCAGTTAAATATGCATGGTGTACCACCCTGTGGCAGTATTCCACTACTGCATATGGCAGAAATAAGAAGGGAGATTCTAGAGCTCCCTAAACCAGAATGAGGGAAAGGGGCTATTTATATGTTGCAATAATTAGAAGGAGGGGTGGCAAGCATATGCACATTTGCAAATGAGAATTTAATAGCAAGTTTCATCATTGGGTTTCAACATACATTTTTAACTGACAAGTGGCTGAAAATTTCTGCAGATTTCTTTGTCTCCAGGTTGGTTGTGTATTGAGGAGAGAAAATAGTCATTTTTGTGTGTTTTCTGTTTCTGGACTAACCAGTGTATTGTGAGAAGTCTTTGCTTTTCAGAATTAATTTTCTTGCTCACATTATGGCATCTCCCAAGAACAAGAGTGAAGTGGGATGCTTGTCATGTTCACTGCCACAGAATTTGGCTGCTGTCCAGTTCCCAGCTCTGCCCTAGTTCAGTCAACACAAGATCATGTCCAGCCTTCAGGGTTTCCAGTTCCAAAGAGAGTGCTTTGACTGTGGTTCTTCGCATATACTCTGATCACATAAGGCTGTTGATCACGCAAGAGTTGACGGACAGCTCTTGAAATTTTTTTAAAAAGGCATTTTCAAAGTTTCTGTTTTACAATCATTAAGCAATAAATGTTAATTTATAAAGAAGCATGTTCAAGTCCTCGACAGTGCTCATGGGGAATGCTGTTTCAATCACATTATAGGAAATCATTCTTCACTACGTAAGCAAAAGAGTTTATAAGAAAGATCAGAGTATTTGCTGACTTAGGCAAATAAGAAAATAGTATTTTGCTTGAATGTGTATTGATCCCATAAAGAAAAGTAGCATAGAAATCATATCCAATTGAATATAAATTAAATTCAGCACCTTCTCTCCTGCTTTACCTTTTATAAATTTGTGGAGACTGGTCATACAGAAATTATTTTTGGTTGTATGTACATGGTATCATCAGAGGTCTACTTTATACTTGTTTGTTAAAGCTCTACCAGATGGAGGGACAGATGTCAGAGCAATATAATTTGGCTCTCTGTCTGATTTTCATCGTTGATCACAATATGTGACTGCCTTTTGGCAAAACTGAGCACAGGTGTACACTTTAGACCGCAAGAAGGAATAACACAGAAAAGCAAATTTATCAAACTTAATGACAAGGGGGAAGGAGACAGAGGAGACAAAGTTGAAACTTTTTCTCCCTTGTTGGGAAGTGCTATATTGAAATTAGCTTCTTAAAGAATTCTTTTGTGTTCTAAGTGGTAAAGTAAGTTTACTAATGTTTAAAGAATGCTGCCAAATAGCATAACCTTCAAATGTCAGAATGTTGTTTACCATTTATTTGGCAGCTCTCAACTACAACCTTGTACATTTTCCATTTCTTGTCTAATTAAACGTTAACTCTAATTATGAGGAATCATTTAGGCATTCATTTGTCATTTATCAACAGGTTATTTTCACATTGAGAATTGTTTAAAATGGCACTCAGAGGCAGTCGAGTTTTATTACTTTACTGTTATTTCATTCCTGCAGCTTTTCAGAGATTAAAGGCCAATGATACTTATTTTCTTTTTTACTTTGGATTGTATTTTATGCAATATTTATAATCCCTTGTCAGTCATCTGTATTTCTAAAAGAATGTTCCCTCTACTTAATTTTTAATCAAATTAAGCTATATTTCATACAAGAATGAAATAATTTTAAAAAAGATAGTTGAATAATAGAGAATAGATTTACAGATTAAATAAGAGAAAACTAAAAATATTTTAGCCCTTCTATCTACATAATACCAAAGTAACTGAATGATTGATAATGGCTTTTAAATTTTTATTCAGATATATGTTGCTTTATAGATAGGGACAGTGATTGGCTATAAATTAGGAAGGGGTATGGTAGAGATCAAGTGTCTTTAAGATTATACTGGAAGCAGTTTTTTTTTTTTTTTTTTTTCCTACTGTTTATTGCAACTTTACAGTCATGCGTTATTTTTTGAGCAAATCATATTAGATTTTCTTTAGGGAAACCTTATGTACTTGGATGCAATCTCAAAAATGACAGAATGATCTCTGTTCGTTTCCAAGGCAAACCATTCAATATCACAGTAATCCAAGTCTATGCCCCAACCAGTAATGCTGAAGAAGCTGAAGTTGAACGGTTCTATGAAGACCTACAAGACCTTTTAGAACTAACACCCAAAAAAGATGTCCTTTTCATTATAGGGGACTGGAATGCAAAAGTAGGAAGTCAAGAAACACCTGGAGTAACAGGCAAATTTGGCCTTGGAATACCAAATGAAGCAGGGCAAAGACTAATAGAGTTTTGCCAAGAAAATGCACTGGTCATAACAAACACCCTCTTCCAACAACACAAGAGAAGACTCTATACATGGACATCACCAGATGGTCAACACTGAAATCAGATTGATTATATTCTTTGCAGCCAAAGATGGAGAAGCTCTATACAGTCAGCAAAAACAAGACCAGGAGCTGACTGTGGCTCAGACCATGAACTCCTTATTGCCAAATTCAGACTTAAATTGAAGAAAGTAGGGAAAACCACTAGACCATTCAGGTATGACCTAAATCAAATCCCTTATGATTATACAGTAGAAGTGAGAAATAGATTTAAGGGCCTAGATCTGATAGATAGAGTGCCTGATGAACTATGGAATGAGGTTCGTGGCATTATACAGGAGACAGGGATCAAGACCATTCCCATAGAAAAGAAATGCAAAAAAGCAAAATGGCTGTCTGGGGAGGCCTTACAAATAGCTGTGAAAAGAAGAGAAGCGAAAAGCAAAGGAGAAAAGGAAAGATATAAACATCTGAATGCAGAGCTCCAAAGAATAGCAAGGAGAGATAAGAAAGCCTTCTTCAGCAATCAATGCAAAGAAATAGAGGAAAACAACAGAATGGGAAAGACTAGGGATCTCTTCAAGAAAATTAGAGATACCAAAGGAATATTTCATGCAAAGATGAGCTCGATAAAGGACAGAAATGGTATGGACCTAACAGAAGCAGAAGATATTAAGAAGAGATGGCAAGAATACATAGAA